>NW_024881282.1:40913852-42163852 GCF_018691265.1 Tyto alba | reverse complement strand
ATCTATGATGTCTACCATCAGTCATAAAGTCTCCAGGACAGAACAGAGGAGGAGAGGGGGGGCAGAGTATATATGTGTGAGGAACATGATGAAAATAAGGCCACACTGCATGCTCATAAACAAAAAATAATCAAGTTAGTAGAATACAGGATCTTTAATGGTTTATTTAGTCCTGAGTGCTGGTGCTAGAGAGAATAGAGAAAACATGCACTGACTGAGAAATCATTTTGCAGATGTGTGAACTCTTTTCTGCAAAATGCTGTTTGATGAGTTTTGACCACACCTTTCCTGTCTTCTAAAAAAAAGCTAAAAATATAAACGAGGACTTGCGGTTAGAAACTGACAACACTTATTTGGTTGCATGGTTACAGGATGTAAGCATATCATATCTGTTAGGGTAAATGGATTTATGTTATTGTCAGTTCCAAGTGTTTTGTGAGGTTGTTTCTAGGGCCAATCCCAGAAGCTGTTGCGTAGATCAACAGAGACTTAAACAACAAGTAGTGTTTTGATGAACAACTGCTGAATTCGATTAAAAAGGAAAAGGAACAACTGAAACAATAACAAGTTCTATATGCTGAAAACAAGAATAAGGTTTACGTCTTACTGTAATTTCATTGGGAAGTCAATGGGAATTGGCTCCTCATTTTTGAGGGGAAAGGGGGATGAAAGATGTCTTACAATAACAATTGTAGAACATAAACTGCAGAACTGTCCCTGAACATTTTAAGTATATTGGAGTTTGATTACAGGGAAGAGTTTCTACATCTTTAAAGCATATATGAATTTTAGGCTAATCTGGTTTGGATGTGCTTAGCATGCAGTATGCATGATGCAGTTTCTTCCACTTGCAAGCATTTCACAACCTGAAAATAAAGTAAGTACTTTCAAAAAAATGGGAACAAAAGCAATATCAGAAGTAGAAGCTTAGATCTTGAAATGCACTGTAGGCTTAGGTCTCTATACTAAAGCATGCAATTTTTAAACCGAAATAAAATCAAAAACATAGAAGTAGACCTGAATGACCTGAATAGGGTCCTCAAATTGTCGAGGAACCTAAGTTTTCTGGCAGAATTCCCTTGCAGGCAGTGTGGTGGTGTGGTGGTTAAGACAATATCCTGTGAGAAGGAAGGGGCTGTTTGGCTTCAGATCCCTACTGGGTATTTTGCAGGAGTAAAAAATAATGTAAAATTCAGAAAGTTTCCTGGAAACAGATGATATAGTTATCCTTCAAACAATGTACTGTTGATTTAGAAACAAATGGGACAGGAGATGAAATGGAAGTGAGGCAACAGGACAAAGTATCAAAAACACTGTTGTGGAAATCCTAATACTACTTACAGATTGTTCTTGCTCTCATTGTAGTCACTGATAACTTTCTTGGTTGATCTCAGAAGGCTGAATAGAAGCAATCTGGGTGTGTAAGTACTGAGCCTGTCTGACAGAACTTTACTTCTACAGTGGCTTTGATTTGTGGGGGTTTGGGCTGCACAAAGCCTCACTAGATCCCTAAAACTCACTTGCTCTCAGGGAAAATGCTGACTTGTTACCCAGTTGTCATGACATCTTCAACCATACAGATACCAGATTTGTGATGAAGACATCTATTCAACTGGTCTGTAGAAAGACAATATTAACATGGCACTTTGATAGAACTATTCTCTCATTTTTACTAGGGACAAGGACAGTGAATGGAGCATAAGACCTCTCTCAGACAGTCCAAAAAGGGCATTTTTGCAAGAGGATGTTATACCATGCAAACTGACGTAATACTCACTGACTGAAATGGAAATAGGCTGATTTATACAGGAGGTGTCATTTGAAAAGGAAAATCTTCTTGTAGAAGTCTGTACTGCTGCTTAAACACTTGGGAAAAAAATGCAACCAGGCCAATGGGAAACAAAAGCCTACATTTTAAGATTATCACATTAATTTTACAAAGTGTCAATATACATACTGCTATAATGGTTTTAAAAGATGGGCTAATGACAAAATGACATATTAGATGATGGAATTAAAACCAGGTGCTTGCTACATTAAGAACACTTGATATTTCATCAGCATCTATACATTTATCAGCATTGTGACTGAGATGGCATATAATTTGCTTCTGAAAGTATTCTCTTGCAGTCCTTGAGTCTTCAGAAGCCATTAAAACAAATTAGCAATGAAAGTCTAGAGATCAAAGATAGGCTTCCAAATAGCTGGGCATGGGTTTTCAAACCCATAGATACCATAATAACAGATAAAAATCTTAATGTGTCCCTGCAGTTGTAGTCCATGACAAACACCAGGTCTGGCAATGTTTATATTGTAATTGCAATATTTCTGCCAGAAAAATCTATGCTTTTAATAGACATTATACATTAAACTTCAGTAAAAGTATATATTTTTTTTTTTAAAGTGGCAAATAGTTTTTTGGTGTTTTTTTTTTTTTTATTATTTTTATTTTTTTAAAGGCAATCCAGCTATTACTGATACTCTTAGCAGAAAATGGATGTAGTTTAGGAAAGCTTGTCTACTAAATCTAGCTCTGGTATATATAAGCATGCAGGCTTCATGTCTGTAGACTCTGCAGTATTAAAGACAAGAAAAACATTTTGGCAGACAGGAGTTATCTGAAATGGAGGTTACAGACTGCATAATGATGGTAAAGTAATCTCACACTGTTTATGTCCTCACCATATGGCCTATATATAAACACAGTAGTTCAATACTTGTCTCATTCTTACCCAACATTCTCTTCCTCTTATTCTCATCTTCACTTCCTTGTTTATTTTTTCTGTTAACATCAACAGCATTGTCTATGCACATCACACGCATGAGCACTAGAGTTTAATTTTCATATAAAGTTGTAATTCCCATTATTGTTTGTTTGTTTGTTTGTTTGTTTTCCCCCCTGTGGTCAGCATCTTGAACTATTCAGAAATGTCTACAACCCTTAAGCATATGAACATAAATTCCTCAAGCTCAATTAGTAGCTGAGTTCATTTGAACTATGCTAAAATGGAACCTGACCACTCATGCCTAAAGAATGATTCCGGAGGAACAAAGAAATATTGAGATAGGTTATCACTGGATTGGGTTGACAGTGAGTGATTAGATGTTAAATGATCAACAGGGAAGGTTAACAAAGTCATTCTTCAACTGAAAATGGAACCACAGGGGGAAGATGGGCACTGGTTTGACTAAACCATGTTTATTTTAATTGCTGCTATCTTGGCTTATGATACCTGTTACTAGCCAATGGAATAATGAAATCCTGTTGCTGCTGAAGTTACTGTTCTCTTCCTTTTCCATGCCTAAGAAAAGTTGATTATATTTACTGGCTCCACCCTAACTTATCTCAGCTAGTTAACATATGCAAGCAGAAACTGTTTCCTATTATCTTTGTGTAATCCTAGACCTCCACTGGCACTACTAATGCTGATGAGAGAGACAATATTGGAAGTACCAGAAAGATGGAGACATGTGCCTTTAAACCTATACATACATACTTGGTTTTATATTTGTACATACATTCTGACATATATGAGAATATGAATCAGGCTGACAGATGGAAACATATATAGCAACGTCAGACCACTAAGGACTGATCATGAGACAGCAGTATGCCCTGGCTGCAAGGAGGTCCCACAGCACCCTGGGTTGTGCTAACAGGAGCACAGGCAGTAGACTGATAGAACTGATTATTCCCCTTTACTCATGAGACCTCATTTCGATACTGCATTCAGTTTTAGGCCTCTCAATACAGGAGAGAGCCATGAATTGAGCAAGGTCAGCAGAGGGCCACTCTGGAGCATCTGCTGTGTGAGGAGAGACTAAAGAACCAAGGCTGGTTCAGCCTGGACAAAAGAAGGTTTCAAGGAGACCTGATAGCTGCCCTCCACCCCAAAATATCCTGTATCTACAAGGTATCAAGAAGACAGAGCCAGGATCTTCAGGGTGGTGCATAGTGGATGGACAAGGAACAGTGGGGATAAATTAAAACAAGAGGAGTTTCTACCTGATATATAGTTATTTTTTACCATGAGGACAGTCAAGCAGTGGGTGCAGTAAATGAAACTTTTCACTGTGTGGACAGTCAAGCAGTGAGTGCAGTAAATTAAACTTTTCACTGTGTGGACAGTCAAGCAGTGGTTGCCTACAGAGGTTGTGCAGTCTCCATTCTTAGAGGTTTCCAAGACCTGACTGGAGAAGGCTCTGAGTAACTTAGTCTGACCTCAAAGCTGAATCTACTTTGAGTGACAGTTTGGACTATAGACTTCCTGAGATCCCCTCCAACCAGAATTATTCTCTGATTTTTTCTCTCTGATTCCACATGTATGAGCACAATTACTATCTTGAACTTTAAATTCAACCATATTGAAGCAAAGGAAAAATGGGACACTATTCTGCTATTATTTATTCTATGGCTCTGATTGCAAAGCTAAGAAGTTAAGATATGAAATGCAATAAAAGTGCATTTCAATTAAATTTAACTTTAGAAAACTTCTTCCTTACAACTAGATCTAAATTTCTTGAGAATTCATTGAGAACTGTATGTTTATAGAATACTGCATGTACATAGAAGATTTTATGTAGGACCATATTTTTATAAGACAATATATATATAGGATATATATTACATAAACATACATAGAGAACTTTACATCTTACATTGATGTGTTGAATTTTCTGACATTTGTTGTTTGGGAACCACGTAAAACCAGAAAGCCAAAGGCTGATATCTTGTAGAATGGCTTTGCCTTGTCTAGTTTTTGAGGAATGAAAAAAAGGTCACATACAATTTTTTGCCTCACTCCAGGTACATTAAATTATGTTCAAGACTTATATCTTTAATATCTTATGAGCATTTCATGTTTCTTATATTTTAAAATAGATCTGTGTCAATAAACAATAGGATATTACAAATAAGGGAGACAAAATAGAGGGAAAGCAGCAAAGTTACTCTTCTCTTTACCAGACAAGAACATTTAAGTATTTTTTTAAAAAAGTTCTCTGGATTTGCTCTGGAATTCCCTGCTCATAACAGCAGAATTAGACCCATTTGTACATGTGATTTTTGAATAAAGCAAGATGCAATGGAAAGTGCTATTCTGGAATCGTGGAAAGCACAGAAGACATTAAATTTTGCTTAAATTTCATTTGCTCAAAGTAAATTTCTCTTCCAAGGCAAGGGAGGGAACTCATTCAAATACCATTTATATCATATCCTTCCAAATAAGTGAAAATATATGATCTCATTTTCCTAACTATAGTAAATAAGTTGGATCAGATGAGAGAAAAGGTGGTTCTACCCAGGCAGCATTTTGCACTCTGAAATGATAGGGTGATGGAGTCTAATGTTTTCCAAGGACAAACACAAACTTTAGTACTGCAGGTAATTTAGCTAGTAATTTCAGAAGAGCAGTAGTGTTTTTAACAGTGCTATAATTCATAGCAGTTATTGAAGTGAAAGTAGAAGAGCAGTTTCCTGATCAAAACACGTCTCTGGAAGTGTTAAGCCCCACTACAGAATTTGCTATGTTATCTAATGAAGGTTAATGAGCACTTTTTTACTTTCTGCAATCCTGACATGCCTGGGTATCCTAGGTCCACCTGGACTGTGCAGGACATGGATGTGAAATGATGATAGATGCAGTTTGTACACCTCCTTCATGGCTCTCAACTTTAAGAGGTACCTGAGAACCATTCTGACTGTCGTATGTGACCACTTCAATCACAGGACACTTTGGCAACAGAATATGTAAGGTGTACAAGCACTCTGGATGCACGCATTTTTTTCAGAAAAAAATCTAGGTCTACCAACTTGTGCTTATAGCTTTTTTCTCAGAGGAAATTTCTCTCTGATCAAACATCTATAAGTTCTACTTGCATCACTAAACAAGTAAGAGTGATATTAAGTGCTCAAGGCTGCACAATGAATCTGTGGAAGAGGGAGTTAGCTCATATCTCTTGGGTTGCAGTCTATTTTGAACTTAGCTGTGAAGACATTGGACTCACAGGTTGTGAATTCTCTTATTCTATAATATAAACACTTGTGCTCATAAATCCAGACTGAAAACAACCATCTTTAACTAAATATGTTGTTTTGATAGAAAAGACTTTAATTCTTTTTTTTTTTTAAAAAATACATAGGCTGACTGCAATAAAAATTTCCCTGCTGATCGATCAAATCATATTCTATTTTAGAGAAGGGCAAACTTGTGCTAATTATTCATGTGATAGTCCTATCATCAAAATATTGCTTGCAATTTATTCAGTATCTGGGTGAGAATCATATTTATTTCTGGTTAGTATTACAATAATATCTGCAGTCCAAACAGAATTGTTGTCAAATCCTATGTGGGTACAAACACATAGAAATGATTGTTCTGCCTTTGAAGAGTTCTCATGATTAACTAGATGTCTGATTATTAGAGACACACAATACCTATATTTCAACTAAGACAGGGCTTTAAATTCATTAGCCGACATTCCTTAGATGTGGCTCTACATAGAGGACTTCAGGTTCATACATACTAACCTCTGTTCCGTTTCAAAACTCATTGAAAAAACCCTCTCCACTTCATATACCCCATGAATAGTCAGTGTAAGAGAATGCAGCAAAACAGAAGTACAATTGTTTCTTATCTATTAACTGAGTCCTCTCCTATGATGTGAACCACCTGTCTCTTCACTGGAGCCCCAGTAATACTCAGAGTGTCCTCAGGAACTCTAAATCAACTAGCAGGTGTCCTACTTAGTTCTGTAATTTACCCTTTGTAGTATGGAGTTATTCACTTCCTCTTTCAGCTGTCCTCATGTCAGAGGCTGATTACTTGACAACTGTTCCTGTCCATTTTACTTTCTTTAGGCAAATAGCAGGTAGTGCTGGTGACATGTTGACCATTTCTATTCTGCCTTGAGTCTGTAGATCCTCCTCTTCTCAAATGGCTGACCTGCTGAGATTAAGTAAACCCTAGCTTGTAGTTGTTTCTTTTTCTTCTCATTACAGTGGATCCATAACACTGTCTATTCTGTTGTCCTACACATTGCTACAGAGTGAGTTTTCTTCTATTTGCCTTACCTATTTTTCAAAAATATATCACAGGAGCACAGAGCTCAGAATGATCTAATTACCTTATCAAGAGGCCCATGCTGAGCTCCATGCTACTCCACTGAGGTGACTACTGTTATCTAAGCTAAGTAGTATGTTAATGCTGGCTTAAACATACATTTTTACTGTGGAATAGAGGTGGTCTACTAATAAATCTTGTGTCACTCAACACCCAAAATGCTGGATATGATCTTCCTTTTCTTTCCAAATTTGAAGAATAACTGCAACCCAAACTGAAAAGAACTGTGATACAATTACATTTGTTACAATACCTCATGGGTTCTGTCTTAGAAATTAATAAAGTAATTACGGAGAACTATGCCAAATAATTTCACCATGTCCTTTTAAAAATGTTTTCAGTGCAAAATAAGTTAAAAGCTAAAATTTCATGTGCAAACCCGCTGATTAGAATAACCACTCATGCAAACGAGTTTGGACAAAATAAAACTTGCAATTTAGAGGCTTTTTGGTGTATATGCACTTTTTCATAACAGGAGAGCTATTGTTTTGATTTTGTTACTGAAAACTTCCCTTTAAATTCAAATTAAAGATAATGTGTAACAGATTCATACTGTGTTTAAAGACCACTGAAAGTAGGTGAAATTATTAGAATGATCCTGGAGATTATTTTGATATCCAGGGTGGAGGTAGGATTTTTTTTATGTGGAATTATATGCACTGAAGATGAACTCCCAATATGACAGTGTAGCTATAAACACTGGTGTAGTAGCTCTGAACTGTAGAAACAGAACTTATGAGCATGGAGGCTCTATCACCTCTGTGCTTGTGAAAACAACCTCTACTGGAATAGTGTGTCCATTTCACATGTCCACAGCTCAAGAGAAGGATTGAAAACTGAGAATGAGTAAAAGGAAATGTTATTGGGAGTAAGAACTCTGATAACAAAGCAGTCTTCAGCAGACACATTGTCTGCATTTGAAGAAAAACACATTCAGTCTTGAATTAATGAACATGTTGGAGTTTGGGTGTTTTTTTTTTTGTTTGTTGGTTTGTTTGGTTTGTTTTGTTTTGTTTGTTTTGTTTTGTTTTCCAGAAAAGATAATCAGATATCAGAATAATTTACCAAGGTGGATTTTTCATTGGAAATATTTAATTATAACATAGTTTTTTGGGGATGTTGTTTGGTTTGGGATTTTTTTTTTAAACACATGCTATAGTTCAAATAGGAACAGTCTGGGAGAAGTCCTGTAGCCTAGTAGAGATCAAAAGTCTCAGTCATTACACTTAGCTGACTGATGTACTATTGCTAGTCTGCATACTGTCTAATTATACTAAAGAGAAATATGGGGGCAGAGAAGGATGTTAATCCTATTCCTAACTCTATCTCAGATCACAGGGGTGATGAAGCTAAAGAATAAGTGAGAAGAGATATCGGACACTAATTACTATTACTATAAAAGCAATGGCAAGTGTAAATATTTCATCATGGGTATGAGTGACATTGGATGTTTTCTCTTAGAAGTGTAATTCTTGAAAACCAATGACTGGGATTTTTGACTTTTCTTAAAACAAAAACCAAAAAAAATCTTCCTAACTTTCTCCCTTCAGAGAAACTTGAAAGCAAGGCACAGTTTCACCCTGAAGGCTCAGAAAGTGAGAGATAAAAACATGCAAATATATAAGTAAAACATAAAGCATCATGATTTTTGGAGAGAGAAGTGATTCATAAATTTTACATGTTTGAGGTTGGCAGTACTGTCACTGATGTACTTGAGTAATACACTGATCTGCGTACTCTAGGCACTACATCCTGTCCTTCACCGTTGGAGAAAGTGGAAAAGAGTAGATGCAACCCAGTTCAGATCACAAGAGAAGATCATTGTTGTGTCTCAAGAAAGAAGTGTTTAATCCTGAAATTAGTTAAGATTCCTGTTTTCTTTTTAATGTCTGTGAAAGACATTCAATTGTTAACTACAGAAAAAGGTAAGAGGTTCTAAACCATGTTTATAACCTGTAGTGAGGAACTACAGGTCAGTCAGTCTCACCTTTGTGCCCAGCAAGATCATGGAGTGGATCCTCCTGGAAGGTGTGGTAGGGCACATGGAAAATAAGGAGGTGAGTGGTAACAGCCAACATGGCTTCACTAAGGGCAAATTGTGTTTGAGAAATTTGGTGGCCTTCTACAATGTGGTTACAGCATTGGTGGATGAGGGAAGAGCAACTGATGTCATCTACCCAGACTTGTGCAAAGCTTTTGACACTGTCCAGCATGACATCCTTCATCTAAATTGGACAGACATGAATATGACAGATGGGCCACTTGGTGGATGAGGAATTGGCTGGATGGTTGCCCTCAGAGAGTTGCAGTCAACAGCTTGATATCTGAGTGGAAAGCAGTGATGAGTGGTGTTACTCAGGGGTTGGTATTGGGACTGGTGGTGTTTAACATCTTTGTTGGTGATCTGGACAGTGACACTGAGTGCACCATCATCAAGTTTGCTGGTGACACCAAGCTGTGTGGTGTGGTCTGACATGCTGGAGAGAAGGGATGCCATCCAGAGGGACCTGGACAGGCTTGAGAGGTGGGCCTGTGCAAATCTCACGAAGTTCAACTAAGTGCTAGTTTCTGCACATGGGTCGAGGCAATCCCCAGTATCAATATTGACTGGGGATGAGTGAACTGAGAACAGCCCTGTAGAGAAGGACTGGGGGTATCAGTTGCTGGAAAACTGAATATGAGCCAGCAATGTGAGCTTACAGCCCAGAAAGCCAACGGCACCCTGGGCTGCATCAAGAGAAGTGTGGCCAGCAGGTTGAAAGAGGTGATTCTCTCCCTCTACTCAGCTCTCATGAAACCCCACCTGGAGTATTGCATCCAGCTCTGGGGCCCTCAGCATAAGAAAGACATTTGAGAAGGTCCAGAGGAGGCCACGAAGATGATCAGGGGGATGGAGCTCCTCCCTTATGAGGACAGGCTGAGAGAGTTGGGGTTGTTCAGCCTGGAGAAGAGAAGGCTCCAGGGAGACCGTATAGCGGCCTTCCAGTGCTTAAACGGTGCCTACAGGAAAGATGGGGAGGGGCTCTTTATCAGGGAGTGTAGGGTTAGGATGAGGGGTAACAGTTTTAAACTGAAAGAGGGTTCATTTAGATTGGACATAAGGAAGAAATTCGTTATGGTTGGTGAGACACTGGAACAGATTGCCCAGAGTTGTTGATGCCCCATACCTGGAAGGGTTCAAGGCCAGTTTGGATGGGGCTTGGAGCAACCTGATCTAGTGGAAGGTGTCCCTGCCCATGGCAGAGGAGTTGGAACTAGAAGATTTTTAAGGTCCCTTCCAACCCAAATCATTCTATGATTCTTTGATTATATGTTGAGGCTATGAGTAGCTGATAGCAGGAGGCAAATGATGGATATTAACAGAAGCAATAGATTCCTTCAAGCATGATCTGCTTCCTTCCACCACACTCTTAATCTGCCCTTCTTAATACTGTTGATTTCACCTAGGGCTTGCAAAAAATCTCACATACAGCATTCATTAGGTCTGACTGGGTCTAGAATTCTTTATTGCCTATTTGCTTCTTGTGCTTCAATCTGGACTCATAAACTAATGCAATGGCTTCCTAAGGATATTTAGTAACTTAACAAAAAACCTGCTGTTAGGAATGTGGGATTCTCAGGTGAGTTAGGGACCTAACTGGTCTATGTGTGGTTAATTAATAATCAAGACAGACAGATTATGAGAACTGAACTACAAGTATCTTATTCAGTCCTTTGCTACTGTTGTTAAAGAAAATGCTCCTTATCTTAATTCATTGAGATGATAATGCACTGAATTTTGATTCTGTATGACTTTCAATAATAAACTTAGATGATGGTGTTTCTATTTTATTTTTCTTTATTATCTTTGTATATTAAATAAAACATCTACAAATTTAAAAAGTAATTTCAAATATTTTTGTTTTTCTGAATGTTTTGGATTTATTTGCATGTTTGCTTTCTGGAGTAGACTTTTTTTGGATTCTTGTCTGTTGTGGATAAAATCTATCTTGGTGTATTCAGTTAGCTACTCAGAGATAACAAAGTCTGAGCAACTTAAAGATTTATTTTATATCATTATTTATGTAAATGTTTTTATTATAAAAATAATAATTATTTAGTAATTGCCAAGTAGTTTATACACCAGCTGCAATGTGTGATCCCTAAAAAGAGGACTGGTTGGCAGATAGGTGATAAATTGGGACCTGCAATTTGACAATATAAACATGAGTTAGTCAAAGTGAGTTAATCAACTTCTGTGTAAGGTACAGTACAATATTTTTAAAATGCAATAAATCTCAAAGTAACTCCTTAGTCAGACAAGCTTGTGAAACAGCTGGGAGGAGAGAAGCAGTGGACTTACACAGAGCAGTAATTATATGATATTCCAGCTTGCTCAAAGGTCAGGTCCCTGGTTTCATGTCCAATCACACTAAGGTTCTCAAACAGTGCAAAGCAATGAGGAATCTGTTCTTAGTACAATAAAATCTCTGTTATTAGAGACTCCTAGTCCCTTCCCCTTACAGCCACACAATGTTAAATCAGGTATAGAGAGCGTTTACAGCACTCATTCCTATGATTCTGCCTAAGAGAACTATTTTAATTGCAGATTTGTATTGTGAGAGAAGCTGAGCTGCAGCCTGATGGGCTCATCTCATTCTGGGCTGACAGAGTAATCCTGGACCTGCTGTAGCCAAAAGCCTATGGAGCCTTGGGCAACCTGAATTATTCCAGAGATGTTAATCCCAAGGTGGTCCCCAATTGAGGAAAAACAAAAAATAGATTTAAGAGTCCATTCCTGTGTAAACCATAATCACAGATAACTCAAAGTTCTTCAGCAATGAGCAAAACTCCAAGTTGTGTCCCCTGGGATCATCCAAACTTGGATGGTTCTTCCATGAGAAGGTAAGATGCCAGAGGAGAGCTTTGTAGAAGTCAGTGTGCCTTTTTTTTTTTTTTTTTTTAATGCAAAGAGTGTTTAAAAGTGTCAGTTCTGCCCATGTCTGGTTCTGCCTGGAAAAGATGCCACTGACCCTGCTGATCCTAATTGCTGGTTCTCCCACCTTTCATGGTTGCAGCCACAGCTGACTAGCATGCTCTGACTCTTCCTTCTCAGCAGCAGCTGCAGACCTGGCTTTCTAGAACTTGAACAGCCATTTGCTGTCCCCGGCTCTACTACCATGAACAACCTACTCCTCTGCCTGTACCTATAACATGCCTCAACTGCAGTGCCATTGAATGTCCAGTCTGGAATCTTCTAATTCTCTAAGTATTTCTAGGCTAGTCGAGAAAGCAGTCAGCATCCCCTCAGTACACCTTACTCCATTGCTATTGCTTTTCCACCCTTTTCCTGGTGAGGTTCTTAATTTTATGAAAGCAGAAATTGAATGCTTTTTGTACTAAATGACCTTGATACTGTCTAGACTAATGTCGCTTCATGCCTCCATTTCTATGGTTTTCTCCACATATTTGAAATTAAATGACTGTGCTTATTATTGCTGTCAAACAAAGATCACCCCTTCCTCTATTCATGTTGTAAAAGTTAGTCTGATGACTTCATAGGAGAGAGAGAATTTAGGTAGCTGTGTGGGAAGAATTGGTTCAGAGTGAGAAATCTCAGTATGTTGGAAACAAAAAGGATTCCTCAAATCCTATCCTGCATAGGTTCTTGTTTTAAGTTATCCCCTAAGGCAGGACCTCACTTCATCACATGTGTTGTCCTAGGGAATATATGATCGACTTACCCATATAATTATGCTCTGACTGAAAGAAAATTGTTAAAAAACTATGAGAAAAGCCCTTGTTTAACTTTGTATGTTAACATGAAATATGGCATAAAGGCAGCTTTTTTCCTGTGTAGAAGACACTTGAGCTTCTATCCAGAAATGTGAGAGTTTGGTTTTGAAATATGTATTTTTTTCTTGTGCTGGATTTGGAATTCATAATGGCAGAATTGTTTGTAAATGTGTGTATGTGCAAATGAAGATACTCATATGCCTCTGTGTAGTGGTGGAATTACAAATCTTGATACAATGTAGGCTAATGGATTTCAGTGTACCTAAGTAGTTATTGAAATGTTTAATTCAGAATTTAAAATTTCTCATAATAGCTTATTTTTTAAAATTCAGTCATTTGTGCCATAATTGGTTGGTCAACTATATGGAGCTAAAGTATTAAAGAAGCATCAAGACTAAAAATGGAAAAATGATGCTATTTATAGCTTTGAGGTGACTAATTTCAGATCCTTAAATAGACCTGTTTTTTTGAGATTAGGTCTTCATCGCTTTATGGAAAACTAATATCTATAAAACTTTTCCATGTGGATATTAAAACACTGAGCTATCCCAAAGCATCAATTTATGCCTGATTAGAATAAGTTCCCAGAAAATTATTTCAAATATGACTGTATAACAGTATTGTTCATGTAGCATTGTATGTAACAACAAATATTTCTAAAGTGTGTTATATACATTCTGCTTTTTTACAGTCTTTCAACCTGATTTTTTGGTAAAATTTTGTATTGATTCTAATCTGTCAACTGGATTTAAATCACTTTGTTCTTATACCTTAGAAAGTATATCAACATTCATAGGTATATCTAGACTGAAGTATTTGCAGAACACTTTAGGGGATTAATTATTCTACCACATTGAACTCAGTTGACTGAGGTGAAGTAAATGGAAAACTTCTACATCTGGAATGTTTAAAGAAGCAGAAATTTAAACTCCTGGGTTTATTTGCATTTGACCGATGCTTGGAATTTGTCACTTCAATTGAACATGTGATAGCCATGAAGTGCGCTAACTGACTTCTTTGAGTTGGTGCTATAATAAGCACTGTTCTGTTTCATGGCCAAATTCTCTTCATCAACAGAACATTTTAAAAGTTTCAACTGCAAAATTATAACAACTTTCATGTTGGAAAAATTTTAGTAGGATGCTGGTTATAGATGCTTCAAATTTCCTGGCAAGTATGTAAAGCAGGTTGAAATATTTTTACATGAAAAATTTTCCTCTTGGAAAATGTGGTTTTGCTGAAATAAAAACTTTCTGGGAGAAAATGACAATTTCAATGCATATTTTTTATTTTATAATTGGGGTAATCAAAACAAATCCCCTCACATTTCAAGGTGACAGTTTGAAACAGAGATACTTTTCAGTGCCAAGCAATTATTTGAATTAAAAAAAAAAAAAAAAAAGATTCAGATCAAGTTATGCTAGAACTTTTGTTCCAATCACAGGTGTGGTAATTTTTCACTTTGATAATTTTATTTTGAAGCTTCTCATAGTTTTTTGTCTTACTTTTTTGATACTCCAATTTTTCATTCTTATTTGAAACTAATTTCCCATGGAACAAAATTTTGTTTTCCAACCAGGTCTACAGGAGACAATCAGTGACTATTTTCAATAGGAATAAAGGAGAAATACTTTATGAATATATCAGTTACCTGTCTGATCTCCCAAGCTGTTTTCAAACAGCTCAGGAGAAAATTATGTCATTATCAGATGTAGAGCTCCTCAGAATATCTTTATAAGCAACGTTACATGTGTGAAGCTGTTTTAGATTTTCCTTTGACAGTTACACACACAAGTACTTCAGAAATCATCTTGTTTTGAATCACTTCAGAAACCTTCTTCAGATCTGTCAATAAAGTCCGTAAGAACCGGGGACAATTTTTCCATGTAGGAAGGATGTAAAGACCTCTCCAACATACACATTTCCCAAAGGACATCATACTGCATGATCAGTGCCCTTCTGTCTAGTTGCTTTTTCTTATCTACTAAAATCATATGTGTTAAAGTCAAGGATCTAACAAACTGAAAATCATATCTGAGGAATCACTTCTCTTTCATTTCCACTCGACTCAGTAAATAGCTTCTTTTGTTCACCACAAGACCTTCACAACCACCCTCTTGGTAGTCTTCTATGAACAATGATCTACTCAACAAATATGGTGTAAATCACAGCTGAAGAACATTGTAGAGGACTGGTTAAATTATTATTACAACTAGAGTTGATCAAGTGTTCTGTAAGTATTCTCTAAACATAGCTTTTACTTTGCCTGATTGTTCCTATCTAGACTTCACTGTGTGTCTCCCAGAAATATGGGATTATTTTTCACTTGAGTTTTAGTCTCTGATGTTTTGAGCATCTAGTTATGCTGAAAGACATGTCTCTAAAAAGTAATACATCCATCTTACATATTTTGGGAAGATTAGCCAGAAAAAACTTGAGAAATCCATTAATTATGTTATTGTTTATTATTTTGGTGGTAGCAGATCATCACTGTTGTGTCTAGGAAATAACATCTAACTAGAATCTCTTCCAGCATGGAATTGACATTAGGAACAGTATCAATAAGCCTTGAATATACTCAGTGAGGTGGAGTGCTGGATGTTATTGAAGAAGAAAATAAATCTGTCTTTGTTTCTGGAGACCATATAGTTAAAAAGAAGTATAACACTATAAACAGCTTGTTTCAGAACAAGAATTTTCATTGCAGAAGATATGTGGTATTTTCCTCATTCTTTTCTGATTCATTCCGAGGGCAGACTTTACAGTATCATCTAAAAAGACTGCTATTAGGCATAAATAACAAGGAACCGCTTCCTTAATCATATCATAAAAGTCAACAGTTTGATTATCCAACATGTGTTTAACAGAATGAATCAGAGAGCAAGATGGTTCCTTGCAGACAGAACATGCTCTTAAGGAAGGACTTTGGGAACAGCTTGTGGGACTAAGATTAAATGTCTTATACACACATACATGCCCATGCATCTTGGATATATCTCAAGCTTCAGGATGTAATCACTGGAAAACAGTCAGCTTTTCCAAAGTGTTATAAGATGAAAGTAGATAAACCTGGTTCCTTGATGGACAAGGGAAGGAAGTCTTGCATAAGATTCACTGTGGCTATCAGTGTATGGCTGGGCAATAATTAGCATAAGTGGCTCTCAGTGATAACACTTATACCTGGAGCCAACCCTCCACAGAGTTCATGGATGCTTTGTTTCAGTCCTATCACAGTTGAGAAGAGTCATGTGCTTCAGTTGATTGTCTCAGACTGAGATGGTCAAAAGATTGCTTGGGCACAGATCTTTAAGAAACATGGGATCTGCAGGAAACAAGGTACATAATGCACTTCTTTCTGAGACCTTACTACTAAAAAAAATATCTACTATGATTATGTGAGGATTTTTACGTTACTGCTGGCGTACAAAAAGTGCTTAGCCTCTTACACCATTGGGACTCTTGGATCTGCCCCAACTCATCAGTGCTGCTTGAGGAGGGAAGAAAACTGAAGCTCAGGTTTTACTTTACCAGGATGCTCTCTGCCGTAGTTTCCAAGAGGTACCAGAGTTCAAAGGGGAGATGTTATCTATTTTTCTTTTTATGTAAGTCTTAGAAAGAAACAATCTTATGAAGTAAACCTCATCTATCAAATAGGAGTTCTAAAGGGAGTATATAGGTGACACTTATTTTTCTATCACAGGGATGACACTATTCAACAAGCAGATAAATCCATTTGGGAAGAAAAAAACATAGTTCCCTGACATAATGCAGTAGGCTATTATCCAATTAAAAATGGTCTGATAAAAACACATTTTAACATTTGTCACATTTTTTGCTTGCTTGTGATCCAGCCAAAGAATTTCTATCATTTTCTGAATGCAACTAAGATGTAACTAACTGTTGCCATACCAATAACTAGGAAGAAAAAGAACCTCCTCCACATGGACTACCCACACAGATCTGATGGGCACAGTTTGTGAAATGCCTTGGGAATAAAATGGTGTGGAGACTGATGGTGTGCACATGGCTGCTGCAGTTGGATCTGGCCTTATACTTATACTCTGTGTGTGTATACGTGCATATGGTATAAGTGTGAATCACTGAGGCATTGTATCTGTTCATGTTTCCAATCACATCTCCCATTTAAGTTGTTGGCTACTCTTTTTTTCCTCAGTCTGTCAAACTGTACTATGTCAGAGGAGCTGTGGGCTTGTGTCCGGCTGTAGCTCTCTAACAGCACAACTCACATAATCCTCACAGCAGAAAAATAAATGATATTTTTTTCTATTTTTTCTTTCTTTTTTCTTTCTTTCTTTCTTTTTTTTTTTTTTTTTTTCCTTTAAATTGAGGACAGTTTTGCCTGTGTATCATCTTGAGTACTATGATGTCTATGTGTTCAGTGATACCTGTTCACTGACACTAGATGTTGAGACATTCACATGTGAAGTGAAAAAGACTTTATACACTGAAACTTACACATATTTTCACTTTCAATATGTCTACTAAATTTAATTTTAAAGCAGCATTTCTTTTCCACTCCCTTCTCTCTGTCTTCTTGGTTGTTAGATTGTGAGTATCTTGGAATAGCATCCAACTATTTCTGGATGATTGCAGTGGGCTTAGCACTTCATGAAAGTTAATATATATGTATTTTAAAAAGAATAAGAGTCTGAAGAAGTCTGATCTACTTATTTATCATTTGTGTTATAAAACAGTAAATAAATCTCTGTAGTCCATGGAAAACACTCAGTAGAAAAGAGATAGCAGAATATATGGTTCATTAAATCTTTAGACACTCAAAGATACTGAATTTACCACTCAGTTATTATTATCTTGTAATGCCAATATTGTGATATAACTTACTGTCATGAATAAATATAGTCATTGAATCCCCAACATTGAAAAACTTAGGCCAGTTCAAGTCAAAATAAATTTTGCATGAGAAGAGAGGATTCCTGCAAAATAAAAAAAGGAAATCTCACGTTACTTCATTTTCACATCAGTCAAAAAAACCCCTTAATCTGAAATAAAATATCATTTTACTGTGTGTTATTTAGGACTTTTAACCCTTCCTTCCATATTTTAATCTATTATGATTTTTTTTTAATTTATTATTTTGAAAGCATAGAAAGAAAATATTTTGGCCTTTCCAAAATGAAAACTGTAAAAATGTTTTGCCATTTAAAAAATTCCCTTGATTTTTTCAGTTAACATTTTTCATCAGATCCTATGCACACCTGTAGATAGTTTCTGCCATGTGTACCTCTTCCCCTCACTGAAAATGCCATTAAAAATAATAGTAGTTTCACTGATCACCAAAAGCATGTACACCTATTTTAACAATGTAGTCATACTGTTATATGCACTTAAGCACCTGCAAGGTTTCATAAATCATGTTCCAATGCAATATATGCAGTCATTTTAAATGTGTCTAATGAACTCTTTATTGAATACAAGCTTTTATCACTCAAACATCTGTCTTCTCACTTAAAACTACAGGGATTTTTACAGAGTGCTTTGTTAATAATAAGACTATTTTCACGTATGTTTGAGAATGAAAATGTCTTCTAAGGTATCTGATAGGAAAAATTCAGAGGTTTAGGCTGGATGTGCCTCTTTGCATTCTTGTCTCTTGGCTCCTAATTTCCTACTTGCTGTGTTTCCCTCTATGAGAAGGCAAACTTATTTGTTGCTCAAATATCTTTAATGTAGGACAGGTTCTGGTCTATTTTTTCAAGCTATACACTATCTCCTATATTTGTCCAGTTTCTTCTTTAGCACTTTTTGCAAAAGGACAGGTACCTTATTAGAGATTTACATGTGAATGTCCAAAGAATATCGGAATTCATGGTTTCCAACTCGCAGAATCGTAGATTCATAGCACAGTTTGGGTTGGAAGAGACCTTTAAAGGTCATGTAGTCGAAACTCCCTGCAATGTGCAGGGACATCACTAGATCAGGTTTCTCAAAGCCCCAGCCAATCTGGTCTTGAACATTTCCAGTGATGGAGCATCCACAACTTCTCTGGGCAACCTGTTCCAGTATCTCACCAACCTCATTGTAAAAAATTTCTCCCTTATACCTAATCTGAACCTACCTTCTTTTATCTTAAAACTATTACCCTTTGTCCTACTGCTAAAGGCCCTTTTAAAAAGGCTGTCCCCATCTTTCTTATAAGCCCCCTTTAAGTACTGGAAGGACACTATAAGGTCTCCCCACCTTCTTCCCCAGACTAAACAAACCCAGCTCTCTCAGCCTGTCCTCATAGGAGAGGTGTTCCATCCCCCTAATCATTTCTGTGGGCCTTCTCTGGACCAGGTCCAACAGGTCCATGACTGTCATGTGCTGGGTACTCGATCTGGATGCAGTACTCCCTCCAGGTAGGGTCTCACAAGAGAGGAACAGAGGTCCAGAATGACTTCCCTTGACCTGCTGGCCACATCCCTTTTTATGCAGCCCAGGATACAAAATAGATCTTCTAGTATGACAAGATTTCAATGGATTCATCCACTTAGATCCACAGTGGCTCCAGAAACTCCCAATGAAGAAAACTGCACAGAGCATCTTACATCAGATTCGATAAAACTTCAGCTAAAGCATCCATTCAAATGGGTCAAAAGTTTTAATGGTAAATCTATCAGACTAGGTAATTTTTTTTCTGATTTCAATAACTTTGAAGGATTTGTTCCTTGTGGCTGTCAGTAGGTGTGCTCTTCTGGAAATTAAAAACAGTGTTTATCTAAGGATCCAGCTCTCCTCTGGGACATGCACATACCACTTTTTCCAATTTCAATAGGGCTTGCAAAATTGTACCTGAAATTAAATGAGCCCTCTAATAATTAATTACAAGGATTTTTAGGTTAACTTTAATCTGTGCTGTTCCAGTCAAAAGTCCCAATGCAGAGCCTTTGATAGTAGTAGGTCAATCAGTAGAAAAGCACCAGTCTCTTTTGTCACCTGGTATAGTGGTCACAGATACATGCATAACAACTCTCTGATGAGGTTAAAGGGGAAAAAATACTAAGTTGAATTTCTCTGTCTCCTCACTGTTGTGCTTGCAGGAAGGTTGGCTTTGGTTTTCCATGGGAAATTTCAGCTTCAGTGGAGCCATCATCTTCTTGCATCTCTATGAGTTCTAAGTTATGCAGACATGCATAAGTAGGGGACAAAATCTAAGGGAAAACCCATCCCACACTGTAGTGGAGTAAATTGGGATCACTGAATGCACAACCTCTTTTGCTGTGTCCTGCACCACAGATGGCCATATAACATCCGTGTGTCTGTTCTCCTAATGGTGCACACAATTATACAGGCTGGACTACAATCTAGCCTTAAATTAACTTTTCACAGTTGATAAAATATGTATGTCTTTCCAGTTATGATAACTGGACTCTATTGTCAACATATGTTTTTCCTTCAAAAAAGTGAACTTCATAACAAGTTCAGGGTTTCACAAATGATCCCTCAAGTTCCAGTCTTAGTGTTCTATAATGTACTTTAATACTCCTTCATACTGACTTTCTGTTTACTTAATAGAAAGCTATTTAGCTTTTGGAACTTTACAGATTTTGGCACACTAAAAGAAACTAACCTGCTTTATTAAATTCATGATTGAAGGAAATCACTATAAGCCTAATAAGATTTACGTGTTTCCATTCAATGTCAGCAGGGAGTCAGATTAAATCAAGGCTGAAGGTCTCAGCTGCGTTCGAACTCTTGATCAAGCTACTAATGCTTCAGTTTGAAAAGTATGACAAGATGATTAGATGATTTAAATAGCCCTGTGCTTTTTGAGATGGTTGATATCACTAAAGCAATTATTTTTGCAGTCAAATTATGGATTTCTCATAGTCATATTAATAAAATGTGGTTTGTCAAGTTTTTCAGCAAGGTAGTTTAATGAAAAGAATAATTTATTTTGTTTCTTTTGTTTAACACAGTTACCTGTTATACAAGTGGTCTATTACTGAAAACATAATACCTGATACTTATATAATATTGTCCTCAAAGCATTTTACAAATGAGGTCTGTGTGATTATTCTTTTCTATAGACATGGAATGTAATATCTTTAATGTTACAGTTATTGGATGACATCTTAGTATTTTGACACCTGTGCTGACCCAGCGTGATTAGGGATTCTTTACATTTTGAGGTCTTGTTCCATAAATAAAGCTAAAATACATCTAAAAAGAAGGAGTTATTTAACCTGCATTGAGTGTTTGGAAGAATTTTCTTGTACCATCTGAAGATATAGTAGCATTAGTTGGTATGCTTTCATGAGGAGTGGACCAAAGGGTGCCCATGAAGGTCTACAAACTGACTCATCCTCTTGACTTTTAATTCCAAGGTGAGACCAATGCTGTACCAGTGATCTTAGTACTTGTTGCTACCCATAGCATTCATTAGTCTCATAGTCAAGGATGGATGTCTGAAATTTTCAAGACCACCTGCTGGATTTAGAAACACGACTTCTATAATCTTAATGGAATGAAAGGTATCTTCATTCTACCTCAATTTATGCAAAATAGGCTTCAAGTTTGGGCCACTAGCAGCCTGCTGAAGAAGTCCAGGCACAGGGAGTGAAACCTTGGCAACCTTATTTCCATGAGGTGCATGTGATGAAAATATTGAAATCAATCAATTAAACTATGGTTCTGGTAAAGCACACATTTTGAAAGCTGGGATGATTAATATACCTTTTGCCTCAATGTCCGCAAACCAAAACTGTAATCCCTGACAGTCAGTCTGGGAGCTAAAAACTGCAGATAATGTACCCATTTGTAATCAAGTCAAAAGGTAAGTCAAGCATTAAGGTAGATGGTTGTTATGGAAGGTTATAAACTCACCTAGAATTTGATCAGACTATGTTCTTTTCTAAACTATGCTTTTCTTCCTGCATGAACTGAGTGATCTTTGGTGGCTTTGTAGGTTTGCAATGCAGTGCAGCTTGTTCCAAAAACTGATCAACACTGCTGTAAAATGGATGCACAAATCAAGCTTGGCTTTGGCAACGAGGTATTTCCTAGTCCTTACTGGCAATAAATGACAACCTGGGACACTGAAAGCTGGAAGTAAAGCAGGTTTTAGACATTTTATTATTGTCAGGCACCTTTCTGAAATTGTGTTCTGTATCTTATACTAGACTTCACGTACAGGCACCAAGCACTTGCACTAGCAAATGATTGAGGTCTAACAATGTGGTGCTAGAATTTTTCTGTAGTGAGAGAAGTGATGGGAAATTCTTTCCTGGGCTCTCATCCAGAGTGCAGGGAACCCTACTTCTCTGCCAGGCAATGTGGATATGGTGGGTAGGGAAGATCATGGATTGACACTTCACTTGGGTAGATCACTTCACATGGGAAGGACTTAGGCCTACTAGATTAGGAGGCATCACTGTTGATAATGCCATGGAATTGTCTGAACTGTAATCACACTGCACCTCGATAGCCTGGGAGATAAGTATTTTCCCTTTGCTCTTAGCAAAGTGATAGCTGAGAACTCTCCTTACAATGTTTCGGGTCACTGAAAGCTATTTTCCCCTTAATGAACACCTAAAAAAAAAAGTGATGAGCAGATGGACTAACAGATTCTTCGACATATATCACTCAGGACCATGTAGTCAAGAATTCTCTAATGAAGCAAAATATTGTGGGCTAATATAAACTGTCAGTCTCATCCTTTATTGCTACTTGCCAGTTTGCTGTGGCTGTATAATGTTATCAGTCTACTGTACTTCGAGAACGTTGATATATAGAGATAAGAAGTTTCCATTGTTTATCCCAATCAGATAAAAGTAATGGCAGTCTTAAATACAAGTCCCCCCTCTAATTTCAAACTCTATGGGTACACAGTTTTGTTTGACTAATGTGGGCTGTAAAAATTTCAAATAATGCAATGACTGAAGCAAGAAAACACAAACACATTGCATATTAGATGTGGTTGAGTGAGTACTGACTGACCAATTGCAGCTCCCTGGCAATAAATTCTATATGGTTGGGGAATCTTAACTGCAGAAGTGTCCTAAAATATGCAAAAATGTCCTTTATGAAATGTAAGCATACATGAATGATTTATCCCATTTATTCTAAATGTAGGAAGCAAGAAATTTTATATATATATGTGTATATTTATATATATATATAAGCTCAACATGACTGAAAAAGTGGCAAGGTCCCTTTAGGGACATGTGTTGAAAGGAAACTCTTTTTTTGTGAGTATATCAATAGGGGAATATTTTGCAAAGCCGTCCAGTGAACTGATTGAGCTTTCCAATACTGCTGTAGGCTACTGACCACAAAACAAAATGCTTATGCATCTATTTTGTTACAGGCTGTGAAACGTTGTGTTTGTGTAGAACCTGTTTAATGATGAAGGCCTCGTAGAGGAATTTAACTTCTACCTGCATGAATTCCTATTAACATGAATGACTTTTCTCAAGTAGTAGTCTTGGCTAAGACTCTGTAGTGACTGGCCAAGCTCACACAAGTGAGATAAGACAACTTCTGAATGGCAGGTGTCAGCAGCGTAGGCAGCTGCGTGATGTGTGACTGACATGGAAGGAGCAGGCTGGCTGCCAAGACCTCTAAGCAGCAATGTGCTTGAGGTATGTGTGAAACGCTGAATTTGGTGCTTTGGTTACAGGGCTGCTCTGACCCGTTTTGTGCTCACATATGGAATGTGTCTGCAAGTACCAGAGATAAAGCTGGAGCAATGGGAGACCGAGAGGCATATGTGCATTCATAGCACTGAGCACCCTTAGATAACTTGAATGGACTCCAAAGTGAGAGGAACTCATGTCTGCTGTGATAAAAGTGCCAGATGACTAAGGGATAGACCAATAAGTGGCAGTACAGAGGCACAAGGTGGGCTCTGACATACTCAGTGGCCACCATAGCCTTAATGCTAACCTCTCTTCCATAAGCATGGGAACCCAGTGACTCCCATGAATAAAAAAGGATGAACCAGAGTCTGTCAATGACAATTCTGTTTCTGTCTCTTCACATTCATACAGACACTAATGCTCAGTGGTCAAGAGTTTTTCAGATGCTAACTTCTAAATTACAGAGAGATAGAAAACTGCTGTCACTGTCAAATAAATAGCAATGACACATATCCTAGCGCTGTCAGGCCTTAGCTTATCTCTGGGACTTGCAAACTACTGGCACACAGACTCCCAGGGTGCGTAGGAAACCCCATGCTGTGTGTTCCCCTAGCCTCTCACCTCTGCTATCTACTCTCAGCGATAATTATTCTGCCTTCTGTTTCCTTGAGTGTTTGAGATTTTAATCTTTAATGTCTCTACATGTTGCTTTTTTGTGTGTAGTACTGACAGGAATAGATGAAGTGTCATTTTTTAGTAAGTTACCATGTTTGTTTGTACAAAAAATAATAATAAAAAATAATTAAAAATATCTGTATGGAACTGCTCTGAATATTTTTTTTTTCTGCTGTGGAAGAACAAAGATCATTATTTACCGGCATATTTTGTCCACCAGTGTTATTGGAATCCATAAATTAATAGTCTTTTCCCTAAATCCAGAAAACCTTATTCTTCCTTTGGTATTACCCTAGTGCAGAGTTAAGACAACTTCATACCTGTATAAACACCAAGCAGGGAATCCTTGTTTGATAGTGTTCACCTCCTTCCAGAGACATTTCTGCATGGTCCATGTTGGGCAGTTATTGCAGGTTAGCATGGGGATGTTTGTATAAGCTCCACTCATATTGTACCTATAGGTGGCTAGCTTCTCTTCAAGGCTTGCCATCCAGCATTTCTGAAGGCATTGCATTTATTCTAGCAATAGTAATTTTGATGTGCAATTGGCCTGTTATTACACTTCATCTATTGGAATAAGCATGCAGGTGGAGAGATGCTGCAGCTCTTCTTTGTGCTAAAAGTAGGGTGAAAGGGTAAGTGGAGGGAGAAAAATAGCTTTTGTTTTCAGAGTGTTTGCAAAAATTATGAAAAAAGAGACATATAAGATAAAAGTTGAAATCTCATTAATTCAAACCAGCATGACAATGAGGACATTGTAACCCTATCACCTACATCCTTCGTATAAAGTGAGCCAATAAAACAACAAGGATAGAAAAAATGCTATACATCTGCTTGCTTAATCACTCCTTCCTGCAGCTCTGAACACAAACTAGACCTGTTAACATTCAAAGCAATTCTTTTTTTTGTGAAATGCTGCCCAAAGGAGTTCCTGCAGAGAAGCTTTCCTTTTCTATGGAAAGGTTTGGGAATGTTACTGGCTACTTAGATACGAAGCTGAGGCTCCTTAGTGACTGTAAATCAGTCCCATCTTGTTAATGTCAGTAAGGCTATGCTAATTTATGCTTGCTAAAGTACTCAAACCTGCCAACAGGCACCTGGTTAAATACGTATGTTTAACCTGCTGGAGTTGCTCAGAAGCAATTAAAGCAGCAACCACTCCATTAGAAGTGGAAGGGTTAAAGTGTCACCCAGTTGAAGTGCATCTCTCACTTCAACATCAGGGGCATTAGGGTCCCAGTGAGTGCCTTCCCAATGTCCTCTTCCCACTAAAGCCTCTGATGGAAGTATGAAGGCAGAGGACTATAGATACCAGCAACAACTCTAGGAACAACTGAAGAAGGAAGGTAAAGACTTGCTGAGACCTTGTCCTGCCATGCCCTGTGCTGAATGATGGTATGATCCAAACTTCCCCTGCTATTGCCTTCATAGTCCTTACCTCACTTTTCCCTTCCTGACCTGCCATATCTCCTTGGTCTCTTTCCTTCAGTTCTTGAACATATTTTCTTTTTATCATTACCATAAACGAAAGAAAGAAAAACCACCTGATGTTTGCTACTGCTGCTAACTCTGTTTGCATACTGTGCCACTCTCCTCTCATTTGTGTTGTCTACTTGGACTGTAGACTCAGCACTGTTTATAGCCAAGCTCTATACAAATAATGGAGACCCAATCTTGATTTGCCCTCAGGCATTACCATAATAAGAAATGCAATTCGTTTTAGTGCAGTATTGTAAAGATATTCCTGTTCTTAACGAGAGATTGTCTTTCCTAGCTCCTACCAATACAAACAAAGCAAAGAGAGACCAGAATATTCATTATGAATAATACTTCATCAAAATCCTGCCATTTTATTGCCTTCTGCAATCTACCATCCACTTCTTTTCCTTACTAAGTGTACCTGTTTAACAACAGCTAAAATATTATCATGAAACTAAGCAAAAAGAGTTATTCTAAGGTGACAAGTTGTGCCTTGGCAGGACTGATAACACAAATGATAAAAGAAACATATCAATTGATTTGATTAAAGTTTAAAATAATGTATCACATCAAGTAATAGTTAAAAAACAATCTTGAAAAAAGTAACTTTCTAGAGACAAGATAGTTAATTTTTCCATTTTCTGTTTTGTTTCTTTCTTGTTATCATCCACTTTTACCATCTTTATGTGGGAAATTACTTCCATAGAGTAACATCAGCTGTTGTTAGGGTTTTATATGGGTGGTGAGATGTCAGGGAAGTTTTTGATTGCTTTATGGTAAAGTTTCTTATTTATGCCAACAGTTTCATTGCTGATCTCCCGACTGCAAATTGTTGTAGCCTGGGCAATATCGTAAAGAAACAATTTAGAAATCCTAGTGTAGTCACATGGAAAGGGAATGTAAGTGTGGATGATTTTTACAACTTAAATCAGTGTAACTCTGCTATCTTCCTTTATTAGATGGAGATATGAGACATCCCACCTAACTGTAAACACCCACACTGTAGATATCTCCTTCGAGCAAGTCATGCTGCTCCTTTTATAGTCAATGGAAAGAACTGCCCTATTTTAGCCATTTCCCTTCAGATGAGATAGATTATACACTGTAAGTGCCTGTTTCTGCCTCTTGACTCTAAAGGCCATCTAGACTACAAGCTCAAATGGGGATGTTTACAGTGTAGATATTTTAATTTGGTCAGCTGAGTCCTCTTCTTGCTGTTGGGTCTATAAGGAGTGAAGAAAATATATCTTCTGAAAGGCTTCACTCAACAAGAACCCATTGCTCCTTCTGTGCATCCCAGCCTTGGATCAGAACACGGTCATGGCTTCTGAGTTTGAGGCAAAACTGAAAATTACTGTGAATAGGAAATAGGAAGGATAGTCAGACTGGAGTCTGCAGCACAAGAAGGAACTGGGCAAGGATGGATAATCTAGAGGACTGGGCTTAATGGTCCCACTGTTTCATCCCTCTCAGCTGTTGTTAGTGCACCACATGCGCTGACACCTCCCTTGGCTGCAGCACACAGCCTGGTCTCCAGCCCTCCGGCACAGGGAAGTGATGCTCTGAGCCTGTGGCCTTTCTGACACCTCTGCTGATTGCTGCTTCTGGTACCTCTGACATGAGCAAGCTTTGGCCTGAGAAGAATAAGAGGTATGCTTCCAGACTGGGTATTCTCAGGGCTAAGTCCTCTTTCCTCATCCATCTGTCCAGCTGCAGTTTTTATTTATTTGGCACTTATCTGAAAGACTGTGATACATGGAAAATGGTACAAGGTAGTACAAGCAGGCATCTGCCTCCCTTAGTAACAAAAGTGATGAACTATTGTGAAGGAATTTGCTTCACTTCAGAAACTTAATTCTATTTACAGGCCTTCCTGTCATTTAAATAACTAATCTCAGGAGGTGGGACATGGCTCAGGGGTTATGGGAACAGTTAATTCCTAACGGCCACTTGCTCCTTGTGAAGAGTAAATCCTTCATGGTTCTCTCTCTCAAAGATGCCTAAACCTAATATCATGAAGAACATTAAGGATTAAATCCATTTTTTTTTTTTTTTTTTTTTTTTTTTTTTTTTTTTGAGGTAAGGGTAGGCAACATAATACCAATGCAGGAGAGGAATGATTACTATTTTGTGTGTCTGTGACATAAAAACCACTATGGTAATTTTGTTGGGAATTAAGTGATGGGCCAAATTCACAGAATAATCTGTGAATGGAGATGGAAAGGCCCAAACTATTTGTTTCAATATTTAAAGAATTATATATACCACCTTTCTAGTCTGAAGAGGTTTTCATATTATACAATAATTAAAGATTTATTTGATTTTTTTTTTTTTTTTTCAGTGGAAAGAGATTCCCCAAACAAAAATGAAAACAACATATTTGGTTTCTGAACCAGTCTGAACCAATCCTTTTCACCAAATCTAAAAGGCTATTATTCATAAAATTGTACTTAGAAAAACTGGAGACAGATGAGAGAAACACTTTTTCCCCAGGCTCCTTGGAGACCAGTGAAGCTGCTAGTAGCTTGCTTTAATGCAGAGCTGGAAAAGGGCTCTGCTTATCCACACAGTATAGTTGTATTTATCTGAACGTATTCCTATTACTTTGCCTTGGACACAGTTAATTATTTTTGCACCTACGGTGTTCTGTGACATACCATTACATCACATTAGCCTTGTGTTTGACATCAAACTGATACAATGTCATACATTAGGAGTCTTATCAGAGATGTTTTAATTAGGCAAGATAATTTATTCACTTAGCAAATATTTGTTTTGGGTTGCCTGTAAAAGACCAGAAGGTGCAAGCACCTAAATGCTCCCAAATAAATGTCAGATGGGGTATCCTGTACTCTACTGATTAATTACATAATATTTAGATCATTTAGATAATCTGGTGAATGCATATGACATAGTTAATGAAAGATTTTAAAGCTGCAGGCAGACTTAAGAAATGAATCATCATGTACTGTACACAGTCTTCCTTACTCACTGCAGAGACGCAGCATCCATAGGTACTAAGTTTGAACCCGGAGAGGTGAAAATGGCAAGGTTACCCTGCCAAACTCTGCTTGTTGTCTGTTTTCTGCCTAGCTGAGGAATCACACGCAACAGGCTGAATAGGTATTCTGGCTTCTCCTCAGTGGGGCGGAGATTGATCCCTGAGGTACTGATGAAGAAGGGGACTCATCAGTATTGTTCTCTTCTCTAGAGTGCTGCAGCCTCCTGTGAATCAGGCTCTCCTCTTACACTGCTTCTCTGGGTAAAATTTTGAGGTAAAGAAACAGTAATGCTTGCGGGAGCAGAAAAAGCTCCGTGAGGTGATAGACATTGTGCACACCTGTTTTTTGTTTTGGTTTGGTTTGGTTTGTTTTTTTTCTTCCCACATGCAGAGGATGTATGATGATTAGCTAACAAAGGTTAAAAAGTCAAAATTATCATCACCACCTATCGTCAAGACTTGAGTAACTCATTCCATTTTCAGTGTAGTTTTTCTCAGCTTATTAACAGCAATTAAAGGTATCAGTTGACTTCTATAATGACCATGATGGGTTTTTTTCCGTAACTCTGTTGACCAGAGGTTTACTGAGTTTCTCTGAGATAGTGGAGGAGGAAAGGTTGCCTATTTTTTTTTAAATAAAAGATCTGGGAACATGAAATGGAAGCTTCACTGAACTCCAGCTTGTTGAAGTTCCATGATGTGGCTCATTAGGCCTGGGCTGGAAACCTTAGGCTTGTAGCAAAACACTTTATGAGGGTTTAGTAGACAAAAAGGTGAAAAGCAAATTAGAAATGGTAAGGAAGAAAGGCAGGTGGGCTGAGAAGGTAAAAAGGAGGTCTATTTAGTTATTATGATTTAGCTGATTGGGCAACTCTTCACTCACATTTTGCTTGTGGAGGGAAATGATGTGAATGATGTGACATACTAACATAGATGAATATAAAATAGTAGACCTTCTCCTGTGGGATGCAGCCAGGAGACTGAGGCTCCAGGGTGACATTTCCTCTCCACATCTCTCTCACATCACTGATCTGCACCTTTATCAGTGCTCTGGAGCACTGGGGGTCATCTTGCCCTCGGGTCCCTTGGTGAGTGCTCTCCTGATCTGCCTCAGCCAAAGTCACCTGGGATAGCTAATATTGATCTATTCCTGTTTTCTAAAACTGGCTCTGGTTGAAGAAGATTAAGGACCATTTATGCTATCCCTCTCTCCAATTAGGGGTGGAAGCAAGCATCCGAGGTGGGAGTGATAGTGTCTTATCCACTCTAGCCACTTTCTGAGTGAATAACCATTCAAAGTTTGGGGGTATATGGAAAAAAGCAGCATACATCTCCTCCCCTTGTCTAAAAATTTCTTGTATGTGGTCAGGACCTGAGTTTTTTATCTCAGAAAGATAACATCTCCAGGAGAGCATCTTGGGAGAGCAATTTAGTACTGAGTCAGAGGGAAGAGAATGAGTCACTGCAGCTCTTAGATTTTTCTTGGAAGTTTCTCACTAAAACATTGACCCAGCCTGACACTGTTTAGTAGATGACATCAGAGAGACTAGAGTTTATGCGAAATTCAGAGTGGATAAAGGCTAAGATCCCAGGAAACTGGTTTGAAAAGAGTGGTTATATTTTTGTGGGGCAGTTTAAAATGTAGTTAATTGGGGTATGTTCATCATACATTTACTGTAAAACCAAAGTAAACAGCCCCCTCTCCCTCAAAAAGAAATCAGAAGGAAAGACTGTCTAACTAGAAATCTTGAGTTGTTAAGTAGGATACAACATGTGTCACATTACAGACTGTTCCTTCCTTTAGCAATGGCACACAAAGTGAACTCATAATTGAATTGTATTTGTCTAGAAAAAGTGCCAGTCTCTGTTTTCCTCTTTTTTTTTTTTTTTAAAAAAAAATCTGTCTGTGCAGCTACCTGTTTTTTGCAGTAAAGCTGCCTGCAATCCTGTGAAGGATCCCCTCATCAACAGCAAGATATCAATGGCAGTGCCAGGTTGTCATTGTGGAGTGGTGCTCTGGTGATTATCAGTGAATTGACAATGATTAGTGAGTCACTGTTGCTCATTCTTAATCCAGCCCACTCCACCACTGCTTGTGCTGCCTTGTGGGAAGCAAATCTAAGCACATGCATGGGAAGAAGCCTCAGTGTTATTTTGCTGGCAGCTTTCCAGAAACCTCCTTTGCACTGTAACTGCTTGTCTGCTACCCATGGAGTTTGCCATCTGGCTAAAGATTTTCTTGCAGCCCTATGGGGACTTTAGAGGGTATACACACTACATTAATGCCGAATGGTGAAAACGATAACAATTATTTAAGGCAGTGATGTGTGATGTGGATGTATGTGATACAATGCTAGTGCATATGTGAATGAAAAATGGACCTGCTGGCAAGAATCAGCAGTCAGCCTCCTGAGCAACCTCCCTGTGCTGAAGAGATCACCTCCCATGGACCACAGTGGTACCTACATTGGCATCCTTAAGAAGGCAACCAAAATGAGGAAGGTTTATTTAGGCTTCTTTTCTGCTGCTGCAGGCTTGAAGCCACACGACATGCAGGAAACTGTAGATGTGCAAAAGCTATGTTTGCTGTGCCCTGCCCTCAGTATCCTGCTTCAAGTCTGTTCAAAATGCAGACCAAGTTGAAGAGTGGTGTGGTTCCTGCCTGGCCCATGTGCCTGGGCTCACCCCGGTTAGATACAGCAGAATTTAAACAGCTTGTAGGCCAGAAGTCCCCTCAGCAGGTATCACAATCATGTGAAATCAAGAAAGGAGGAAGGTAGAAGGGTAGGTCCGAAACCAAGGGGAGTTCAGCTGCAGAAACAGGACTTCTAACAACCTGAGCTGGTGAAGCTGGAAATGAACCTGCCAGTGGAAATATCTGAGACCCACTGTGGCTACCTCAGTTCTCTTAAAATGCTATAAAATCTGTCCCTTTTCTACTGTCCCCTTCTACCTCTGCCATACCAATATATTTCTTCCATGAAGCTGGCCAATAAAACCTGAACTTCCTCTATGATTATGCACTCAAGGTGCAAGCAAAAGGAAGCCAAATATATTTTCAACAGGCTATTCTTTAAAAGCTGCATATAAGCAATAGCTGCCTATACAAATGGCAGTCTTTCTAGTTTAGCTCTCATATTTGAAGCAGTAATTCTCAGAAACCAAACTGAAGGCAAAATCATGCTCAACAGTGTTATTCCTGGAAAGCAAGAACACTTCTGATACTGGAATGTATTTATAAAACAAGGCAAAATGTTCTACAATCACTTTGAGAAAAAGGGGTAGGTCTGCTAGGGTCTCCAGTCTTTTTGACTTTGCTCTTAATGCCAAACATATTTTGTCACATTTGCTCTCATTGCTTTGAGCTGTTTCTGGCAAACCGAGCAAGTTCTGCTTACTGCAGCTATACGTCTTGAACAAACATGAAGTTGTTTATATGTAATGTTTTGACGGATTGAATGAAAGCTGGCATTTCAAGGCACATTTCAAGTGTTTGCATCCAGGGTTCTTGGCACACTGGTGCATCCTGCAAAAAAAGAAAAAAAGGTTCTGCCTCAATAATATGGAAAACCTCAGCTATATTTAATGAGTGGTCACAGGTAAGGTGGAATCCACAGAGCTACCTGACAAGCCCTCTCTTCAGGTGTCCAGGCGCATATTAAACTGGGCAGCAAGTCCTCTTGACAGTGCAAGGCATCTGTCTATGCTTGAGGGAGGCCACACTTGGTAGGCTGAGAAGAAAATCTGTTATTTTAAAAATGAAAAGATATCTCCCAAAATAATTTTAAGCATCTTTCTGGTGTCTTTATTTAGGTTTTGACTTTCTGTGGTTACCCTTAGAGTTAAAAGGGATCCCCTTACCTTCTGTCTTCTCTCTCACTGAAGTCTTTGTCTACATGTCTTGTAGGCAAAGGACAACTGGGATCTACTTTTTATGCATGCTAATTTCTCAAGCCTTCATAGTTCTGTTTCAGGAGAGAACTGGACTGTTTGAATTTCTTATCGACTGAGGCATGAGATAGCATGGGACTGGGTTGTGTGACTTGTGGTGCACCTGGCTTCTTTGAGCTACATGGCATGGGATGTGACTCTAGGGACTATCCTTTGTGTATGGGTGCCTTTCTGGTTAACACATTCTTGGGCTATTGTACAGTGCTGTGCTCTTCTGCTCAGCGACACCAGCAGCTGGTCAGCAAGCCACAGACTAGGCTGATCAGCAGTGGTGCAGAGTGTTGGAGTGGGATGGAGACCTTGGCTTTGTGCTGCACAGATGGAGCAGAACAGATCATGTTGCTAGGCAGGAGTCAGTCGCAAAACTTGTACGGTGTGTGAGGTGTGATGGGTCTGCTGAAGGCTATCCCTGCTTACTGTCAGCATCTGCTTTGTGGTTCTCCATTAGCAGCTGCAGTGACCGAGAAACCTCAGGCTCCTACTTTTGACATCACTTTCAGGTCACTGTTTTCTAGCACCAGGCTGCACCAACAAGCGTCCCAAGGACATGTGCTGTGTTTGTGCTCCTCATGCTTGTTAGGGCAGGCTCTCCTCCTGCTGTAGTTGAAACCAAGGGACAGAACGCCCATTGAAGCTAATGAGAACATGGGTGAGCCCACTTCCCATATGGTGCCTGTCAACCACGTGCTTAAGGAACATCTGATATATTTTTATTCTGATCATGTGTTTGGTATAAAGATTGAGACTTGTAAGTCCTGAGACTGTAGGCCGTAAGAAATTCCCAAGTTTTGTATAAATATCTAGCTTTGTTTTTTTGTGAGAGAACCACATGCCAGTATGAGAACTCATGTGATTTTGGGTGCAACTTAGAGAAGCCATCTGCTTTAAGGTACACTTATAGCACTCCCTGGCAAACCCTGTGACTCCTGTCAGTGAAGTATTTGTTTACACAAACCTAAAGTGGCAGGTCACTTTGAATTTCTGATGAATAATGAGAAATATTAAGGCTGACCCTTATAATTTTTGCATTTCTGTGGCTTTTGTATGGCTTTAGGATATCAGCCACCGTGGCAGCTTGGTCATTGTGAGGCTGTAATGCTATCACATTTGTTGTAAAATAAATTTACACTTCTTGTTTGAAACATAAATAGAAAAAAATTTATACAAGATTTTAGCTGAGATCATCACCTTTACAGTTAAAATACTTCCTGTAATAAAGCTGCTATAACATAAAATCTCTGGAATGCTATTAGATTCTGATATCTATTCTCCACTGATTAATGTCTTGTTAGATGCTTCATTTCAATTTAAATAGGTCCCTGAACTTCAGGTAGATGACCAAAATTTTAATATGACATTATAGTGGACAGGATTTATCTGTTATGAAACAAGCTTACTGTTTTATGTCACCTTGACTTTGAGCAAATGTATCATATTATAACTGAAATTGTTCAGAGTACAATGGAGCATAAAAGAAAAATGATTCTGAACAAGGAACAGGCACAAGTTGACTTTCATGCTTCCTGAGGACAGAGGCTCAAGGGAAGTGTGGAATATCATCTTTGCTGGTTTGCTTTTACTCTCCAGAGTTGTTTGTTGAGTTCACTGATACTCAGGGATTGCACTTGAGTGGTCTGGATGTAAATAATATATAGCTTACGAAAGATGTAAAAACCAAAGATGCCTTCCCAAAACTTTTTTTTATTGTAGTAAATTGCTGACAGTGTCACCAAAGCAGAGATTATCTTGTGTTTTGTTTTGCTAACAGTAAGAGTCAGAAAAATATGTCTTGCTTTACCGTTTCATGATTTCTATACTTCATGTATCAATCTTATGTTGCATATTATGTTGTGAGCAGTAAAGAGCTGATAGAGGAAAGGAATAGAACTGCACAGCAGTTATGTTATTTATAGGAAACTAGAATGAATTTAATATGATTTATTCTATTCATAATAAAAATCAATATCTATCTCAAATAGGTAAGAACCTATCTTGAGTAAACAAAAATCTTCATTTACTTCCACTGCACCAACAGTGATTTCCCACTCTGCTGCCTAAAGCTCATTCTTCACAGTTAATAATAAACATCATTGGCTAAATGATGACTGCAGTTCCTCTGCTAGAATCACAAGTGATCGCTTATGTTCCAGCCAGTGCTGTTCTTCCTTCAGTGCATTCATTCACAGCACACTCTGCATTACCAAACCCTCTGCTTGATCGTTGGCTTCAGCCACCATCAAACTCACTTAAAGTAAAGCCATAAATGTTTTCCAAATACTTGTGAAACACCTAATAAACTTGTGTGTTCTCCTTGTGCTTCAGTTAGTCACTGCCTATTTACCATAAGGAAAAAAATAGAAGGACTTTGACCTCTAGAATAGAATTTCAAGGGTGGTCTCATCCAGAACGTCTGAAAAATGTGTCACCTCAAGCCACTAACCAATTTAACCTTTACTGTGTTTCATACTTAACAGGGAAAACAATTCCCTCTAACTGTGTCCTAAGGATACTGAAGAAATACTGATATCACTTACAGTGTATTCTGACAGACAAGGTTTCATTTTCATCTTTGGCATTCAAAGATGTTAAATCTAATGACACTATATAAAAATGGTGATCTCTTCTGCATTAATTTTCAAAATTTTAATTCAGTAATTCAAAAGGTGAGTGGTGGGGAGCTTCCAAACATGGTCCATTTGTCTACTGTTAGTTTAAAAAATGTTGACTTGTCTTCTTAATAAATAGGTGGCTGAGTTAAGTCCTGGAGTGTTAACCAAAATAGTTGTTAGTAATCTGAGAAAGTCTAAAGGTTGTTTGAAAGACTTGTGCATTATTTTTTCAAAATGGATTGGAACAAGCTCTTCATGTGGTATATGTTAGTTCTCCAAATAACATAAAATGGCTGTAAATTCTGAAATACTGTTTGAAGCATTCCTCAAGGTTACGGTTACAAAGCATCTGTTTTAAAGTTAATGTTAATCAAGGCTTAGTTATGAGTGAGAAGAAAACGTGCCTAAATAACTACTCAGTATATCTCCTTAATTGAGATAGCTTGTGTCCTGCTTCTACTCCGTTGAAAATATATCTCCTCCTGGATTATTTTCTAATTTCTTGTAATCTAAGAAATCGTTTAACACGGAGGCAATAAACTTTCCATGCTAAATGCAATAGGAGAATGTTTCAGTTCCAAATTTATTTATTTTCCTGGCGGTGCCAGGCACACACTGGCCATGTAACGTAATATAACGGCATGCTGTGCAGCAGGACGGGAGTCGCTTGAGGAAGCCAGGCGCTGGTTGTGTAACACCCTGAGCATAGTCCGGCAAGGCTGTTCCTACCTGCTCGTATTGAGCCTGCGCACCCAAAATGCTGTACGTTATGTTTCTGCCTCGGGTAACTAATTAATGGAGGCTGAAATAATTAATGATGGATGTAACAGAAGCACAGTGTAGGTACTGAGGTTAACAAATTTATCTTATTTCTTGCCAAGCATTATCTGTGCATCTCTGATATTAATTGAATAAACTGCCAAATCAAGAATTGGGTAAGTATGACCTGAAACCTATGAGTCCTACAATATTACAATTACATGCTTGGCAATATGAAAGAAGTGTGGTAAGTCATCAATCTGATCACTGAAGGGAGAGTGCTGCAGGTAACACCAGAAGATCCATTCCCTGGGAATAATTGTATCTTTATGATGTCCTATTATTAGGCGGTGATATTGTCTAAAGGACAGCAAAATAATTATGTTGTTTTATTTCAGTCTGGATGCTGATATCATTCTTGTCAAAGTGAATATGAAAAAATCCAACTGGGAGGCAGACTTTAGCATGACATCAGCTCTTGCTCAGGTGATGGGTGAAGGTGCTTAGTGTACCTCAGGAAACATTTAGCAACACAGTGAATCAGGTTCAAAACCTGAAGGAAAGCGAAAAATTCTCATCTCCACTGCTAAAAAAACTCAAAGAAAACCAAATCTTTCTTGTTATTAAAAACAAATTTCCCAAGAGCATCTGGACTTTCCAAAAGTTTAGCATGTGGATGATTCACCAGCTTTATGCTAAGATACCATGCTGTTATTTCAAAACCAAAATATCAGCTTTGATATTTTTATGTGTCACACAGAGATCCATAGTCTTTCTTATTATTATATATCATTTCAGCTTTTGAAAATCCAAAAAGAAGCATGGATTAAGCATGATGCTGTTTTTGAATCTAGGAAGGTCTCTTACAAAAAGATTTTTCTCTGACAAACCATTTGGCAGAAGAATTGTATTTTAAAAGCCTTTATTTTTGTTGTTTGGCCAATCTCTTATAGTAGCTGAATTGTCCTTGTTGCAGGATTTGAAATAGGAAGAAAAAAGTTATCCTTAGAATGGACAGAAGGCTGTCCTTAGCTGGTCCAATTAAGATGGTCTTTCTAGGACTGCACTAGAAGACAATTCAAAATGTAGCTCTCTCACCACTTCTTTTCAAGAGGCCTTAACTGTTCAGAAACATAATTTTTAAACGGGGTGGGAGGAAAGGGAAGATTTAAAATACCTTTATGTATATGTGGATTTCTTTCTTTTTGAGAACTTTTACTAATATGAGTGGTTTAAAAGGAGAACTGAGGCTTTGCTTTTTGGTATGTGTATAAAAAGTGAAGTAAAATGCCCTCCTTAAAGAATTGACATCTGCAAGATTTCATTTTGGTTTGTGTAACTACATGCAATTTTCATGCTAAGGAACTATATGTGCACAAGGAATATATACTTAAACCCTCGGTGTGGTCATGTAAGTTATTACTTGGAATAAAATAAACTTTGAGTCATCTTGAATAGCCAGTACTAGGAAAGACAAAATAATGTAAGCCAAGAAAGGAAAACTGAATTCTCGACATGCATCAATTATTTGTGATAAACAACAACAACAACAAAAAAAAGAATGAACTTGTTATTTTTGTTACAGTAAAGTATGAAGTTTCAGTCAAAGAAAAATTTTGTCTCCAGAGATTTCCAGATCTTCAGAACACGGTGATGTTTTGGTTGGTGTAATAGAATGCAGCACTGAAGTATCTTCTTTAGCAACATCTGGGGATATTTTGGTTAACTCATCTTAGACTGACATCTAGATGATCTCAGGTTCAAGAAGAAAATAGGTATATAAAAATTCCCTGTCTCCACAATTTAGTGCTAAGTTTGTGTTATAAAATGCATGCATATATACCAAGTCCAGAGAGAATGACTTTCAGTATACGGAGACCTACATCACAAATACAGGAATTTAGGTCTCTGTGTATGTGCTACGTTAAATAAGAAGCTCTGGACTTGTTATGTACTATTTTTCATGACAAATTGGAATCTTTCTTTAGCCATATAAGCTCATTAATTTTACATTTCCCTGGGTTCTATTCAAATAGAAGGAAGGATACCTTTTACTGTACCTGTATTTGTATCTAGTAGAGATATCAAATGATTTTTTTTTTTTGTTTTATTAAGAGCCATGATTGTAGTGGCATGACCCAAGAGTACAGAGCCTGTCAAGCTGCTGCTAAATTGTATTTATTGTCCCATTCCCAAAAGGCCTTTCTCTTGCACACCTGAACACAGGTGTCTACAAGCCTGAATAAAACATATATAGGTAGGAGAAGAGACCAACCTACTCTCAAAAGGCTAAACCATTCTCTGTCAGTGTCCTATAAAAGCAAACTAGAACTTTTTAGCTCTACTTTAATGTGATGGATGGACTGGATATGCGAATATGATCATTATAACTTCATAATCCCCCTGTATGTGGTAATTGTTAGTTTTCTGTGGTTCTGTAAATAAGATGATTGAATAAGAGAGGGACAACAGTCCTCCCCCTGAAGAACAGACTACATTTCTTGCACCCTGAAAATCCCTTTGCCTTCCCTGCTCCTATGCCTGCTATCCATTGCAGGCCATTAAGTATACAGTTCCCTTTCAGTAGCTAATGAGACTTAAATAAACATACTGAGAGACGAACACGGCCTCTACAGTTTAATAAATGATGCTGATTCTCGTCTCGATTACGTTGGTGTAAATCTGGAACACCACCACTGCTTACAGTTGAATTACTCTAGATTTATATCAGAGCTGAATTTAGCCCATAGATTTCAGTTTCTTAACCCACTGGAATTTTATCACTATGATTTAAGCCATTTTAAAAACCCAAATATAGAGATAGTTTAGCAGATCAAGTTACATACCTAATTCTTTCTGTATCTCTTTGTATATGCAACTCTAGCTTTATTTTTATCTGTTTCTAAACCTTACTCTTCCAATAGTCAAGGAACTGATAACATTGTACTGATAACTGATAAGATAACATTACATATTATAATTAGAAGATCAATGCTTCTTAGAGAAAGCCATTTAACTCTGCCCTTGAATTTTTGTACTTTTGGCTGCAACTAATGTGCAGACCAAATTTTTAAACGTAGTTTGACATCTGGTTCATGATTAAAATTAAGTGATTTGATGGATGGAAGAAACACATTGCATCTTAAACTAGTCAGAGGAACAAAGTACTGTTTTTTTCTACAATACAAGTAGTGCCAGACATACTAAGATCACATCACCAGTGTTATAATGAACAGGTTGTTCAGAGTCTGCCCCAAATCAAAGGTGAGTCAATGGAAAAAAGACATTAAGAGGGGAGACATAGCCAGTCAGCTCAAAGTCAAGCAGCTTTCTACCACAGTCTTCCTTTTAGGTCAAAATACTAGTAAATGACAACACTCTCTGCAGAAATTGAGTAGCTTTTCCTTAGGTTATTGTTAGCTCAGATAAAGTGTGAATACCAAAAACTATATGCAGCATAAAGAAGGAAATTTCTATGCATTTTACTTCTAAGATGGAGGTACCAAACATGCATGAAATATCATGATTTTAACCGTGCTTGAAGCTGATTCCACTCAGTACTGCTTCTGGAAGTGTTAGAATTTGATGAAAAGGGGGAATATGAACTGATGTAGTAAAGGTTTGAGGGATGTGGAATCTTGGATTGTATGAGTCTTGAGAACATAAAATATGAAGGTATTCCAAGTAGATTTTGGGTTAACTGCAATTACCAATCTCTAGGAAGCAATGATCTTCAGTAGTGGTGAGGACAGGAATCCATACATCTCGTAATAGTTAGACATATCTTCTTGTTATAATAAGAAGAAAATGTGTGTGGGAAGGGGGAAGAAGATATAAAAACCTGTGCAACAGAAGCCATTTAAAAGACAAGATTTGCCAACTATCGTTACCATAGTTACCTTGCATTATAATTATAGAAGAAAGATCTGTGGTGGTCTTATTTAACCATGTGTGGGATGTATCAGTGATTGGATGATGACCCCTGTTCTATGAAATAGAGATGAGACATACCCTCTCTCAGCACACCAGACTCATGGAAATGAATTAACAAACTCATTAAAAAAGTCAACCTGTCAGTGTAATAATGATGAATTATGTTTCTTTCAAGACATCTGGTCATATTTCCTTGAGATGTATGACTGAAAATTTCTTAAGAACAGGAAAAAAGTTAGCTGAGTGCTTTAGTGTTAATTTTCAAACCCACTAAGTCAGGTTGTGTGTTCCAAGAGACCTGATACACAGTCCTTCTGAAGAATTAAAGTTCACTGACAACTTTGAGGATTGAATAGGAGTCTGTTTGTTAAAGTTATATATGTAAGTCTCTGTGGTTCTTTGCTCTTCCTATTTGTAAAGAGCTCATTTCTGAGGCATGTATGATCTCTTCCTATGGCTCATCACTTTGGAGATTCTTTTGATTTTTTCATCTTGGGGAAAAAATAATTGAAGATTTTCAGAATAAATTTAAGAGTGTAGGAGAGCATATGTTCTCCAGCTGTTTTTCCTTGCAAATCATACTGGCCCAGACCTGGTATGGGGCTTAGAAGATGCAGAAGTTCTGGAGTTGCCACATCCTATTTCACGCAAATTCTCCTTCAGGTTCTTCTGCCTGGTACAAACCATGGACTACTTGTCGATCATTTGTCTTGCCATTGTTCTACCATTTTCCTAAGGACACTGATGTACAGGACTCCACAAGTCAAAGATATGTGCTAACTCATGTGCCTAGGAACAGTGACTCATAGAAACTCAAGGATGTAAATCTCTTGAACTTCCCCTTTTATATTCTGGGAAGAATTTGCAGTATCAATTCTTTAATTCTGTCTAATTGGTTAGTTCCCCAAGCTGATCTTTTTTTTTCCCCTTTTGGAAGCTTCCTCCTATACACTATTATGAAAAAGTTACAGCTAAGCAAAATATAAAACCGTACTTACATGAGAGAAGGATTATTTTGTAGCCTGGTGGCTTTTGAATGACACCTATGTTGGTCTTTTCAGATGCTGTAGATAAATTTACATTGTGGTCAAACAACTGATCTTGCTACAAGCTGGCTAATTTTGGACCTCATAACATCATCATCATGGCAGTTCAAGCTTGCTGCCCTTTTATTTATCTACTTCTGGGGCAGATTTTGCAGCCTACTTTGAGCTTGTGGCTGCCTCTTCTACCACTGAGATCAGGACCTGAAATAAAGTGTAAGATTACACTAGGTGTGTCTGCAAGGGTTGAAATGCATCCCTTTGACTATAAACATAAAACACTCTGTGTCATATTGTGACTCATGATTAACTTTCTGTCAGTTTTGCATTTTCTATGGCAACGCCATTACGTTTTTATTAGATCTTCTTGTTTCCCACAACTTCTTCCTGAGAGAAACCAACCTTACCTCCCATTTTTCTACCCAGACTACTCATATTTCCATCACCCAAATAACAGCATACCTGTGAAACAAGAAAACTCTGTAGTCCTGTTTATAATAAAGAAAAGAGCTCCTTGGTTTACATAAGGTTTTCACAGGGCTATCTAGGGCATTGAACACGAGGCACTTCCTGCTTGATTGGTTTTTAGGCTCTCATCATGTCTGTAGAGAGGAGTTATCACAATATCAAGAGTTCTACCACCTCCCTGTTCCGAGTTTCTGTTTTATTCTGTTGTAGTTCTAGCCTGGATTCCAAACTTCATTTAGTTCTACATTAAAGATGCCCTGAAATATAACAAAAAAAAATCCCTATCCTGAAACATATTTCTTTTTAATTCACTAAATTTTTATGTCAGAAAAAGTCTGAAAAACCTTAATCCATTTTGCATGTGCTATTTATTTTCTGCTCTGTCACTGACCCAAAGATATCAATCGTTTAGATAGTCCTACTTGTAGGAAAAATTTTTAGTTAGTATAAACTGGAGTAACTCTTGATTCTTCTGGGCTATGCCAGCCTACGTATATTGATAATATGATCCGTAATTTTCTTGTTCTCTATATACTGAACATTCACTCATCATACACCTATAATGAAGGATCAAAGTTGGAAGGAAATAGAAAGAGTCTGGCATTTTTCTTACTATGCAAAACAGTTCTTATTCTCCTCACATGCTGATATGTCAAAGAAACCAGTAAATCTTAAGAGTATGTTTCAGGTCAGCATTTTAATCTTTTTTCTTTGTGATGAAAGTATTAATCATAAAGGTGAAACGCTTCATGGCAGTGAAAAAATATACTGATAGAAATTATTTTAATGGGGCTCACATTGCTTTATTAGTCTCCATAACATGATTAAAACAATTTATAGAAGCAAACCATGGCAACCTGACTATACCTCCTGAATGCTATCCTTTCTTTGCAGAGTGGCATTAATTGCCTGGAGAGGAGATTGATTAAGAACTGGAAAGACCCAAATATTCCATACCTGCTGCACAACCATGGAGTCTGCAGAATCTCAGAATCTTGATACTATTTCTGCAGTCTTCTGTGAAGCCTAACAGCCTGAATATGTGACAAAGATGTTAGTTAATTTTCAGTGGGGGAGGCTGTAGCTTTTGACTGATGCCCTGCATGAATGACTAAATTTAAGCCTGTTAAGCCTTTTCTCCAGGTATCAGCCTTGATGAGATATAGAGGGTGGGGGAACATTTCTTTTCTCATCCTGAGTAGCCTCCATTTTACACAACAGAAGTGGTATCACAGATTCTTCTGTGCTAAGAAAACAGTGTAAGGTTGTTAAGATATAACTATGAATTCTCTTCATTTTGAAGTGGGTTTTCCTTTTTTATCCATAGCAGTGATGCAGTAATGAACATGAATAATTAATTCTCACTGTAAAGCCAGATGTTAAATTGTTTCACAAGGGAATTGTTTGTTTATGCAAGTGAGATAATAGGCCCTTAAACTCATTTTGCACATATGTACAGTGCCTAATATTAACATACTAACATGGCCTAAATGTGGTTGCAGCCATTTGGACATGTGGAGGCCTGTGTACAAAGTAGCTTACTGATAGAGTTCTGGTCCAAAAGCTCACATGGATGAAACAGCCTCACTGAGCTGTCTGATTTTAAGAATCAGAACTTTAATTTTTATAAGAATCTTTTTGAAATGCATGTTCAGGATTTAATCCATCAATGCTGAAATGGGTAAGAAAAGCTTAGTAGTTCATAGGTTTGCTTTATGGGAATTATTATTAATTGAGAATTTACAAGACTAGAATCTTAAATTTAAAACTTTTATGTGGGGATGGTAGCAGTGTCCAATTATCTAAGGAAAGAGCATTCATCGAGGTGTGCCAATGTCAAACATCCTGCACCTGGAATCTCAGTGAGATTTAATTTTTTTTTCCACTTCTCTGTCTTCTATTTTACTCCTACATCTGCAGATTTGAATATTCAAGCACAAGCTGAGAGTGGGAGTACATTATTTTGGGCTACTGGTATTTAGTTTGAAATTGTCAATCAGCCTACAGTCAGTGTACAGTGAAGAACAAATACTGCCACAATCTGAAAAAAAGCACTCATTACTGTTGATATAAAGTGAATTTATACTGAATAATCCTAAATTAAATGTTAATAGTTCACAGATTGTGTATGAAATGTTAGTACATGTTGACTTCCTCACAGGGTTCTGCAGTAGCGTAAGCAGAAGTACACATGGTGCGTAAGTAAAAATGACTTCTCATGAACCCACTTTTCTTACATTTTTCTCAATGTCAGTAGCAATTTTCCTGCAGTGGATTAAAAAAATGCAATTTTATTCTGCCTTCTCTGTATCCTTCACACAACTGGATTTAGATTTAACACTCCAAAGTTGTTACTCAGACAGAAACATCTGCATATGCTCAGTCTGCTATCAACTAAATAAATTCAACCTTCAAAAACTGCTCAAAGAAAACAGGACAAATTCACAAACATTCAGTAGCTCTGTGTCTGCATCACCTCTAGAAGAAACACACACATGATATAAGAAAATATATAGTATATCTGTAAATAAATTAGAATTTCTGAAAGCATTGCTGATATGAAGATGCTTATACAAAAACTTGGGAATTAAATATTGAAGGGCAATGTCATTGTCAAATTGTTGAGAATTGGGTAGAATATTACCTTCTCTATTTTTCCAAGTAAAGGTGATTTTTCAGAAGAAAGATTATATGTCACAGTGACTTTAACTAAGCTGCTGACTGAAGTTTGGCCTAAGGAATGTCTGTCTGGTGCCATGTTGATGTGGTGGCTATGTGTTTGGTTGATTTTATGTCGCTGTGGTGGAATGGCTTCTAAGAAACCTTGCTGAACTGCTGAGAGGTAAGTGGAATGTTTTTATACTGGAAAATACCAATTTATCAATACAGAAAAATTTCCATGAAATCAATTTCTTTTGAGAAAAAAGGTTTGCTAAGAGTGTAACTCATATCCAGTGTGAAATTTCTACTTAGAAAGAGAGAATGAGGCAATACAGACCTTCTTGACATCTCAGGGTGCTGTAACACCTTGTTTGGCTGGCTACTGTTCTGAGGAACCCTGGATCTTGAAAAACACTGTATAATCTATTTTTCCTGGTTTGTTTTTCAAAACTGGATTCTATTTTTTTCATGTGAACTTAGGAGAAAACAATCATGAAAAACTTTTTTTTATCTTTTTCAGTTCTTGTTGGATTGTTGATATTGCTGTTCAGGAATTTTCTGGTAGGTATTTGCTTAAGATTATGATTCAAGCATCTTAAAAAAATAATTAGCATATATTTCTTCGGTACATTTGTTGGTGACATGTGAAATAGAACATTCTCATGCATGTGTTTGAATATGCAATATTTCTACTTTCAAAAATAAGCTTAATTTTTGCTTCTGTTCAGGATGGTATCCCTAACCTGTTTTATCTACATATTAGAAATAATAAAATGTCTTAATACCTAATGATCCTTAAAGTACTTTTTTAAAAAACACAGTTTGCTAGAATTTATTGAATTACTTCTTACAGTGTTAGTAAAGCAAATTATTCCACTGTAATTAATAGAAATCAGACAATGTTGTAACATCAATCTGAAAAGTTTGAGCAGGTCTTCTGAGGGCAATGAGTGGTTGATAATGCACAGTCTGATATGCACCATCCCTGTTATGGAAGATAATACTGCTAATTATGCAGTGAACTCTGCAAGAAGCAACCACTCAAAATACCTAACAGAAGCTCTTAGCGGAAGAGAAGTAATTGTTAGTGCTAAAGGTAGAGCAAAACTGTCAATACAGGTATAACTGAGGGGTGTCTGGATTTATGTACCACAGTGTGAAGCTGTGGAAGTTCTGCTTTCAGATGTTTCATGAAGGTTAATTTTTTGTGCAGATCCTTTTCTTGTTCAATTATTATTGGACATATGTCCAATAAAAGACTGTATCCAGGCAGGTTGAGGTCCTTGCAGTACTACGTCTGTTAATACATTTTAAAAGAAGAAATCTACGTATTTCTAGCTACTTAGAATCATGTTCTTGTCCTAGTATCCAAAACCAAACCAACTGAATAGCAAAATAGCTATATACTTATCTCAAGGTTGTATTTTTACTTGTTTATAGGATTTTAGTTTTTAAGCTTTTCAGTGTAATTTTAAATGGTGACAGAGAACTTTTGCATGGGTTTGATATGAAGGTAGATACATGCTGTTTCTAGTCATGTAAGGTCAACTTCGGAAAGTAGTCATTAAATTTTCATGGAATGTCTATCTGGGCATCCAAAATGAACAAATATAACGATCTTTCAAAACTGCTTAGTATCTGAATCTTCTGTTGGCCTTACTTCAATATTCTGATATGTATTGAAATCACAAGGCAATTTTGGCTTCAGGTTACCGTCAACTAAATTATGCATCAGCATAATCATGCTAAATCAACGGTACTCTGTTGATACAAATACAGGAACACCTTAAGTACTGAACAGAAGCACTTCGTTTTCACTTATAGTTCATCTAGCAAATTTTTTTTACTTTTGTCTTCTGCAGAGTCTGGGGACTCTAAGCTACTCTGCTGGTTGTGAAACCATTTTGAGCATTGCATTGCTTCTCAGTGCTGAGTCATGTGAAAGAAATAAATTGATACAATCTTTTTCAGACTTGCCTCTTGGCAGTCATATACTTCAAGGGAAGATGCAGGTTGTCCACATTTTTTGAAGACAATCATTTTTATGTAGCTTTCTGTACTTTGAAGGAAAAGGTCATTCCCATTTCTTCTTGCATTTTAACATGATCTTCTCACTCAGATTACAGTACTTTACTCTTAGACTTTGACCTGGAACTGGGCTAAACAGACATAAGCTTTGGTACTATATTTAGGAAATATATGGAATACTGTTCCATTGCAAACAAACCCTAGCAGCATGATTTCAACATCATTGATACTGAAGAGATGGAAAATACTGCCCTTCCATATTTGCAAATATAATCTTTTATAACACAATGGGAACTGAATGTACATGTGGGAAGCAGAAATTTGCCCTGAATTAAAAAGAATGTATAAAAAAATCTGAGAACACAGGACTTACAGGAAATGTTTCCTTGCCTGCTGGATCCAAAGCACCAGTTCAGACAGAGGCCAGTAAAGCAGTGACTATTTGCTGTCATCATTTGGTAGTCAGCGTGAAATGAGATAGTAAGTGCTACCTGTTACAGTTTCTGACTAATCCAATGCCTGTTCAGCTACAGGAGTTGAGAATGTACCTGAATAATGAAATATTTCCCATGCTCAAAATCAAGCAGGTGGTTTAGTACCTTGATGAGTCAGGTGTCATAACAGAAAGCACTATAATTCTTAATGCTTGTTGGCATGTCTATAGGTAGGCTTAGCCAAGAGGACAAGAAAGGAATGGACTTCTCAGCCCAGGAAGCTTGTTGGCAGCATAATGTGGGAGCTTACCCTGTCACTGCCTAGGCTGTGCTGGAAGATTAATGTTTTTTTTATTCTCACTGCCTTCAAGTAAGAAACTGTGATACAGTCTCTTTAAGAATGGCTAAAAGTTTGAGTGTGCATCTCTCTATAAATGTATAATTATATATAACATGCATAGACACGCATGTGCACAACACATACATACAGACTCTCATAATGTAAATGGCTCTGCTACTACAGAAATCCACATGAAAAACCCAGAATTTCACCAGACTTTCTCTGCACCTTACAGCTATCATCCCTCAATCAACTTTTTCACATTTTTAAGGGTGACATTTTTTTTTCATTGCAAAGTAAATAAAAATAAGAAAGAATGGCTAACAACACAGTAGGAACATTAAGAATTGTAAACCTTGAGTCTAATCAGATATTCTTTTAAAGTTTTATCACTATGAGTTGTCTGCACGAGAGGGTGGTGTGTGAAGAACATCTGAGGAATTATGGTAGTTAAAAGGAAGTGGAAAACATTTATTTTATGATTTCCAAGGACTGGGTTTACAATGTCTGTTTTGTTTATATGTCTCAAAGTATGCACATAGGCAGAGTTTAAAGGTCTTTCCCAAGGTCTTCAAACCCAGCAGTTTATTCCTCCTTTTGAAAGCAGAGGCCTAACTCACAGCTCAGAGAAAGGGTGTAAAACTTAGTACTCTCTAGGAGAAATCAGTTATCGTGATTTTGTAGTCAACCTGGTCGCTCACGCACACAAGCAGAGAGAGAGTCTTGTCATAACGCTTATACATTTTCTGAACGTTGTGCCCTAATCAATGCTTCAGAGCCATCAGAAGGCACTGGATCAGCCACAGCATACATCCAAATGTCTTCAGCCAAACAAGCAGGCCAGAATGATCCTTTTGCAATTTTTTTCTCTCTCAACACATTTGGGGGCTCCAGTGCTAGATTTTCATGTGAGAGTGCAGCGTTCACTCTGTTTGTGGCACGACTTTCTTCTGGTGCCCCACCACCTGTCACTGGCTGGTTGGTTAGCTGCCAAAGGCTGCTTGCCACAGCCTGGAGAGGTATATTAAAAATACTAGAGCTTCACATTTGTAACTGTGACTTGGAAGTAAGTATTGCCTCAGAGAAATCTCGTTGCTTAGGGAGGGGCAACCACTGGGTTGTGCTGGGGAAATCCTTAATTATTGTCTAATGGCCATAGAGTTTGCAAGCTCATAAGGGTAGTAAGCTGTCTTAATGTATTTAATATATACCTACATCATACATAACTAGTCAAATGTCCTAGTGCACCCATTTTATGTGTTTTATATTAAAAATAGAAGAAATAACTTGGTATAGTGAAAAAGATGAAAAATATATCTCTTATGCAGTAAGCTAATATTTACAACCATGATTAGTATGTTAGGTGTTCAGCTGAGATACTCAGACTAGTTCACTGACATGAACACAAAGAGTCTCCTCACTGAAAATGGGGCAGCTTTGAGATGCTTCATGTTAGGCAGCCAAGTAATGAGATATTTAGTGGATTTGGGGTGGGTTTTTGTTTGTTTTTGTTTTTTTTTTTTTGTTTTTTTTTTTTTTTTTTTTTTAGATGAGGGAAAGGGAGAAACCAATTTGTAAAACAGACCATTGTTCTTTCAATGGTTCATAAAACAACCCCAGATCTCTCTCTTGCTTCTACTGTACCTGGGATTGCCATACAGAACTAAGTGCATGCGCAGAGAGTAAGAGGAGGAATTTGAATCTGTCAAACTACTTTACCTTCATGTCTGTGCTTTTATCTCCTCAGTTGACCTTTTATGTTGTTTTAAATTATTTAATATCGAAATGTAATTTCACAAACCTACAACAAATAAGAGTGTAAGCAAAGAGAAACTCATATTTGTACTATTACACTAATAGGCTTAATAACAATAATCCACCAACATCTGCAATCATAAAATAAAAACTTCATTATCATTTCAATACAGTTAATACAAATCCTCAGGTTTGCCAGTACACCAGCTGTGTCCTGGTGCTCAACAACACAAAACAGCAATTCATGTAAAATTACCAGTCTTTGTTAGTGACTCTTTTCCCTGGCTCCAGTCCCAAAATATTCCTGCTGTTCAGGTCTTTTGTTTCCTCTCACTGGAAGTCTTCTATTTCCTGGGAGAATACAAAAGATCATCCCCAAGGATGACTTCAGTAGTTTTCTCACCTCCAATATCATGCCTCCAGCTCTTTATTCTTCACAGTTAAGAGCCTAAAATGTTTGGTTAATGGTCTCTACTGATTTGGACCATGTGCTGCATTCTCTGGTGCTGTTGGCCTTGCTCTAGACATGCCCACAATATTCTCTAGCACCTCTAACCAGCTTGGAAGCGTAGAGCATTAGGAAAAATACTCATATAACAATAATATTTTCTGACATCCTTCCTTAAGGATTGTAAAATGCTCAGAAAAACAAACCAGCAAACATTTAATGCTTCTCTTTGAATTAGGATGATACTCATATTGTTGGATACTCTGTTGAGCTAGAAACTTGAGGCCTTAACCAGGAGCAAGGCCTGAATGTGTTAGGCACTGTGCATGTTTTTTCTAGAAGTTCCTCACAAGGAGTTTGCAACTTAAAAGCATAACAGAGACAAGAGGCTAAGGAAACGAAATATGTTCAGGATGAAATGTTTCTCTCTTGGATTTGAGCCAGTAATTCAGAAATAGACACATTGCACTGGACCTACTGGTTCAATCACTGACAGCAGCTTTCCAGCATGTATTGTAAACGTGCATTAGAGAGGTGAAAATGATCAGAGAGTTCATGATGCTGAGATATCACTCTGGTCCCTCCCAGACATCTTCTGATCTCTGCCAAGTCCTCAGTCAGAGAAAGGACATTGTATGTTTCAGACTCCTGGGTTGCCCTTGTGTTTCCTCTCTATCTCACTCAGTTGACTGTGTTGTCATTCCTGGTGTGGGTACAAAAGAGCTTTCCTGTTTGCTGAGATAATGGATATCTTCCCAGCAGTTCTTTTGGGAGGGGAGGAAGGGGAAAGGAGGTAAAAAGTTTGCCTGTCAGTTGGCTGCATCTGTTATTCCCCAAAGCCTACTGAGAATACAAAAAGAGGAATGAACATCCCAGATAATGCCCTATTATGTAGCAGACCACAGATCTCTCAAACTGCCATTAAGATGAGATTCAGCACCGGTAGACAACAGAATAGCCTAAAATAATTATCCATTATGAGAGAGTTGGCACCTTTCCTGAAAGCATCCTGCACTGCACCTTTTTTAGAAAGAGGAGACAAGCTGCCTTAGCTCGGTGTGCTAGCTGCACACAATCTCTCCCCTTTTATATTGGGAAGCTTCAGTGTTTCCATGCCCCCTGGTACTCTGGCAGATAAAATAGTGTCCAAATGAACAAGTGGCACATGTCTTTTAAGAACACAGGTTCCCAGGTGACAGGATACATGCCTCCTTACATTGATCATTTGGTCATTCACTAGTAGAGAGAATAAAGACAATCCAAAGAAGTCTGGAGCACAAGACCCTGTAATCAGTGTGGTTTGCTCACTGGGCAGGTGAAAAGTTTTGAGATGTAAGCCATTTAAAGGTATTTTAACCTCATTAGAAAGATAACAACACCATGTTTTGATATTGATTTCAAAATAAGTACTAGAATTGGTTTTGGGCAAATAACGTGCCGATAAAATAGGCAAAACACTTGTGACTTGAACTTATGAAGTGAGGGGAGCCAGATGCTATACTGCATTCAGTCGTTGTTCTTTTAGACAAATCGCTTCCTCAATGCTATCTCCTCTTGTCATTCCCTATCTTGCTTATTTGTGTTGCAGACTCCTTACAGCAAGACGTTTCCTGGTAAAAGTCTGTGCAATGCCTAAAATTCTCAGACCTTACTCCTTGTTCATTTTCATGCTGTTTTCATATCTTAAGTGAATTGTATGGAGCAGGTTCAAGGGGAGTCTCTGCATGTTACTTATTACTTCTAGAGCTGTGGAACTAACTCAGGTGTGTCTGCATTGAAAACATATTCCAGTCCATATATCACTGATAGTCTGTAAAAACCTAAAGAGTTATAAATTTGCCTTTTAAGGTCCAGATTTGCAGTTACTGAGATATTTTTATTGCTGTGTATAAAGAATTTTTCTTTTTAGCTTTAAGTTCACGTTATCAAGCCTGTAATCATTTAGCACAATGACCAGGATTATAAAACTTTAATTCTGATACTTACTGTTAATATTTATATTTTAAAAAATAAAGTCCAGGAGATGACCAACCCCAAACCATCTCCGGACTTGTTATGTGACATATTTGGCATTTTTCATTTTGTGTAGACCCCTAACTAAAACTTATCTACATAAGGTAATTATATTTCAACATCAATGAATTTAAAAAACAAAAGATAAAAAAAAAGTTTATTTCATTTTGATTTGAGATTGTCAGACTAAATCATTTGGTTAACAGCTTTATGACTGTTCCATTTTGCTGCTGTTGCTATGTCTAAAGGTCAATCTCTTTCCCCCATAATGCAGATTTTTTTTTTGTTTACATAGCTGATTCAGTCTTTCCTCCCTGAGTCAGATGTAATAATCTCCCTTTGACCTTCTCTGTAGGTGCTATAGACAAAATTCTGCACAAGATTTTAAGACAGAATATACACAGACTTTCAACTTTGAATCTGGGTTCAATAGAAGTAAGAGAAAAACAGTCCAGCAGCAGCATAAGAATATAAAAACATCTCACAGGAGTGGGATGTTTTCCTGAGCCCTTTGGGAATAAGGACTCTTCTCTTAGGAATACAGTGGAGCTACTAACTCATTACTTCAACAGAGATTAGCACTTTGAAGTACCATGTATTTGATAATCTTTATATAGAACAAAGTGGCAGCTTGATGGATGACTTTTCTGATGTCAGCCTGTCACAATGACTCTCAACAAACTTGATATTTATCCCCTTTTTTCATAATTTCTGTTGTATAATAGTAATAAGACAGTAAGCAGAGTGTTTCTAATCAATGGTGCATTTCTTACCCAGTGGAAATCACTTAGCCTTCATTTGTATTTCCAGACTGCTTCACCTGAAGATCAAAAGAATTTCTTAGATATACCATGAACATTCACTGTCCTGGCACTTCAGCAAATCACAAGCAGTCTCCAGTTTTTGACTGAATTAAATAATTTTCTGACAAGTGGTGCCCATAATAGAGATGAGAAGCTCAAAATATGAACCTAAGCCTGCTGTTCAAGGGGGTTGGGTAGTGAAGCATAACCCTGCTAACGACAAGTAACCTGTCTGTTGCTTTTCTGTGTGGTTGCTGCAGTTCTGTTATGAGAAATAGGATTTTAAGGTATTATTAACTTAGGACTCAGGACATCTGAATTCAATTCTTTGTGATACAAGTCATGTCTGTTAGGATACTGGGTAAATCTAGATGCAACAAAGGACTTCAGTGTCCTGCAAGGCAACGCAGAGCTTTGTGTCTGGTAGTAGTTAGGCTTCCTATGTAGTGAAATGTTATAAATTAGATATAAAATAGCTTTCCTATTAAGCACAAATACTTAGATACTTGAGTGCACTTTAGACCTTCGACACCTGAGTTGGGGTGGTAGGTAAAAACCTCCATTCATTCAGCTAGGGCTCAAGAGTCTACCTTACAGAGATAGGCGCCTACATTTCTTTGAAGGAACAGGGCAGAGTTCTTTATTTTTGTTGTTTCAGTCTCACCTATACCATACAAATGGTAAATAAAATCACAATCTCCTCAGTGTCTCCTAATCCTCTCCAAGGACAGTATTACTGTAATTAACTCCTAGAGAAAGGCTACCTTTTAATAAAGAAACTCTATCATAAAGTTTCTAGAAGACACTTTTATGCATCTCTCAAATTTTCTTCAGCTCTTTAGGTGAAGTATCTAGATGAATGTGGTCAGGTATTGTGTATTATTGTGATTCCACTGTGTTCTTTACACCGATTGTTGAGTACTGAGAATCTGGATATGTGCAGCTGTTCCTTCCCTTCGCTTCAGCAAGGCAAGCCTTTTCTTTGAGGTCATAAGTCTTGCAGAATGAAGCAAAAGCTTGAATCATCTCTGTCATAGCTCACTGTGTGCTTGCCAAAGCCTCCTGTTCAGTGTGAAAACATCCTAGTATGATTCTAGCAGAAAATCGGTGGCTATTTCCAACTTGCTATGTATTAACTACTTCATGCAGCTGTTGCAGGTTGTTCAGTTTGCAAATGCATTTCAAAGAAGACAATAAATTCAGATTGTTATTGCAACGGAGCAGCCCAAAATGTTTTCCGCAGCATTTCCCTGCTGCAACCACCTTCTTTCCTCTAAGCACTGCTGGAGGTTCCATTCTGTCACCTCTCACAGGGTCCTCCCCATTCTTCCACCAGAGGGCAAAAGGTGTGGAAAGCGTAAAGAGAGAAAGTTTACCCCAATCCTAGTTTGGACAATGTATACTTTATCTATTTCTTGTAGATGTCAACACTGAATTTTTTTTTTTTTTTTTTTTTTTTTTTTTTTAATCACTGCAGCTTGACAAGGTGCTTTCAGAATTCCGCAGCATGGGTAAATCACACTTCCACAGGTCGTATAAGCCCCAGCATGGCTGGACATACAGTCTTCAACTTCCACTTCTCTGTAAGTGGCCAGTTCCTGAAACCACCTAATGGAGAGGACATCTTTGTCCCATTCTTGCAAGTAAAACCTGGTAATAGTGAGTTCCTGGGCTAAATAAATGCAAAAGAGGTGATTACTGAGTAGAAAAGCCATCCAGGGATTTGATTCAATAGAACCACTGGATGTGAGAGTCAACCACTTCTGATCAGTAACCCTACACTCTGCTGTCTTGCTAGTTAGTCATAAGGATCATCTAGAAAGGATACTGATTTTGTAAGCAATGTGAAAAAAGCTTGTAAACATCAGTATGTGAAGAACCTGACTTACACCTCCAGTCCATTTGACATTTCTTGTTTTGAAATTGTCTGACATGAATAAACTAGTGGATTTTTATGTACTTTTACACAATTATCTGTACTTTAAAAAGTACATATAATACTTTATTATTTTATCTTACTAGCTATGAGCAAGTTATGATTTTATCATTGGTCTGCACATTTTTTATTCAAGTCTTTCTTGCTTAGAGATGTAGTCTGATTTTTAATAGGCTTATCTATTGTATTTACTGTTCCAACAAACATATGTGAATAGATAAGAAGTCCAAAAAAAAGTTTCTCCTTGGCTGAATAGAGGATTTTTCAAACTGTGGACCTGGAAACTGTGGAAACTGATAGAATATGAAAAGGAATGCCTTTTTTAAAGGGAGCTTGAGAGACCTTGCATACTTAACAATGACAAAAGTAGCTGTATGCCCTATATGTATTCACTCCTGTCCCAGTTCTAGGTGGGCTACAATATTTTCTGAATAGTGGCTGTTCTACAAAAATAGGTTACCTTTTTTTCTGAAATCCTGCAAGGATATCAGAACTTTCCATAGCATTTCTGTGACTGAGCCGTACATCAATGGTACTGCCAAAAAGCAAATGTTAAGCCATTGGTGCGTGTGTTAGAACTTCTTTGTGTTACATTGGACAAGGCATTGGTAGACACAGAAGAAAGACAGAAAACACTTTCAAAATAGTTCTGTCACAGAGCACGCAAATTAGCCTGCCTGTGATGCAATTAACTCTGTTCCAAGCAACATTTGTGGACAAGAGAATAATAAAAAAATAGAAATAAAGAGATTATATTAGACATTCCATAGAACAGAGACTCATTTTGGTCTCTTTTTGCTACCTGTAAGGAGTCCATTGTTGAATGTGGTTTGTGGGCAATAGGAAGTTTAATTAAAAAATAATTCATTATACTGCATCTTGTTGTTAAATTTTGTTCAGTCAAGTAGAACTTGAAAGGCACAGAAAGGAAATATTCAGGTTTTCCCCAGGTACTTCAGTCCTGTTTATTGTCAGCTTTCCTCTTGGCTTTTCCCCAAGAGAGAGTCCAAGGTCTGGGGATTTCTTTGGACTCCTCCCTTTGTAAAAGTTCTGCCCACCAGAAGGAGTAGAAAACACATTACTCTACTCAGTAACTACTCACAGTGAATGAACGCAGGTCATTTTTTTTGTCAATATTTGTGGTAGCTGTTTGTAATAAACCTTGTCACCTACAGAGCTTATGTAATGAATTAATTAAAAGCATTCTCAAGAAGTGTTCCCAACCAGAAAAGAATCCAGCTTAGTCACATTAACGCCTCAGCTCTATTCTGTAGTTTTCACAACACAGTATCTACAAATTGGGGTTGTGTGCCCTTAGTCTTTCTAGCCACCACGCTCAGATTTATGACAGCACAGATTTCCCATTGGAACAGATGGCATACTGCAGCAGAATTTATTAAAGCTGCATTTCCCAGCCCCTTTTTCTGTAGCACTTTTGATCTTTCCCCTCTTTTTCCTAACATGACAGGGCATGGTATGGTTCTGACACTGAAATTAGCATGAAGACATGTGTGGTTCCTCGCAAATATGCTCTGCATAAATAATCATTCAGATTACTGACCTGCTAAGGCTCCTAGCTGGCAATCACATAGCAAAGCCTGTAATTTCTCCCATTTGGTGCTGCTCCACCTTTCCCTTATCCTGATTTCTAAGCTGTTATATGTCTCTCGTGTCTGACATCAGAGAAGATAATCAGCTGTGGCTTAGAAACATTATCATTCTAGGTCTTATGTGTATCTTGGGTTAGTAGGAAGACGGATAGGTATCAAAAAGAAAGGAGGTGACTGGACAAAATGAGGCTAAGTTACGAGTGTTTAGGTTTCCAGGAAATGTTATAATTTCAGTTTTTCAATAAATCAGGTTTCTAACAGATGGGTGAAATGTAGGTCAGATGCAGCAGACATCTTAGTAAGCACTCGCTTCATGGTTTCTTTGATAATTTCTGTGTCTCTTGTCACATGACAAAAGAAGGTTTAAATCAGTCCGTGCAGACCACTTCCAATAAGGCAAGGGGTAATGAGAGGGCAAACTGGAAACATGAAGGGCAGGATTCTGGCATCCACTTGTGCCTTGGGCGAGGTTCATCCTGGATGCACACTGGATAAAGCAGTAGCATTGCAGACAGGCAGAATTTTCACCCCTGTTAATGAGTACTCTGACACATATGATATACAAGACCACACACTGAGCTGAAGCCCTTGCAATCCCAGGACATCAAAGGGTCAACCTAGGACATATTGTCAGCCTTGGCTTTGAATTTCATAGTTGTTGTTGACCAGCTCAATACTTGAGGTTTATGGGCCTGCCTTCATATTTTGAAAAAAGCTGTAGGGGACACAGAGCCCCTTCCTCCAAAACAGTAAGGAACTCCCAGTCCTTTCCTTTTAATGGCTCACAGCCTTTTCAGTAAACATATGTATTGGAGAATTTAAATGATGGGGTTTTACATGGGGTATTCTTCGGAGCTGTGAGGGCCAGATGTATAAATCCGTCACAGCTCACAGGCACGAGGGATGTGGCTGCTCCTCTGGAGCTGTGGCAGCCCCTGATGCTGGCGAGCTCGCTCGTGACGCACGCAGAGCTCGGTGTGCGCTGCTCTGCCCCTGCAGCGGCTCGGCACGTTGCTGGGCAGACAGCTAATAGAGGTCGCTGCTACTTCTTTGATTTAGCTTTAAATGTAAGAAATGAACATGCACAAAAAGATTCAAAATCACCTGTCATGTTACCCTTTCTTCCTGAACACCATTCCATCCAACTGTTTTCCTCACATCTGGTATCTTTCCCTAAATTAGACAGCTGTTTCTTGTTTTACATCACTGACTGGGTGTTACTAGGATTTTAATCCCCAATAAAAGGTGAGTCAAACACAGGAATTATTTTCCTCACACATTTCTAAGTTTGTTTAGTTCTGATCCTGAGGGAAAATTGTTTTGGATATTGTCATTATTTCTTTATATACTTTATATATATTATTTATGTACTCTACCTAGAGAAGCCAGCCAGTAAAGCACTTGCATACGTGCTTATTTCAATGGAATTGCCATTCAGCTTGAAGATATAAGTAAGTAGTTAACTTTCTGACATCTCTGAGTAGGGCTGTAAATAGGAAACTATAGTTACTGATACAGATATATGTGCTGATTTCAGAATCTCTGTCTCGGAATACTTTGCAGCCTGTATGGAAAATGCTTCTTGAACTAGGTTCATCTCGATGGGTAAAAGATGGGTAAGAAATTATGTTGTTTCCCTGCTATACCTTTGGGAGCCACTACTGTTAAGTGCAAGTCAGATCTGCAGCAGGGCAGGTGGAGGCCAGGCTATGTCGTCTTCTGCATGCGTTGCATTAAGAAGGGCGCAATGGGAGGCTCCTGGCTGGGGCCTAAGGACAACATCCACTGGACAGAAATCAATGGTAATCTTTCCATGGCATGAAATAGCTTTTGGATAGGATCCAATAGGAAAATAAATTTTAGCTCACTGTGGAACTGAGTATCTTTGTTGTCACCCTGTTTATTTAAAAGGAGTATGCAGTCCCGTTTCCCCTCACACAGCAGAAACTTGTTAGAAATCACTTTTTTGGTGACACTTCTAAGCTCTCCTCTGGGAGCACTCATCCTGTAAAAGTCTTTTAAGGCATTTCTGAAGAATAGCTACCAGCACTTGTTTTGTCTGTTTCTGATTCTTCCTTGCTCTCTTGTCTCTTGCTTTCCTACTGGGTTAATTTGCTGGCTCTTCTATAATGCATACAATAATAATCAGAGACAGAGACATTTTGCCATGTACAAGTGAGCTAGATTTTTTCATAAAAGCCTTTGGTGGGGACACTACTCTGGTTTCACCAAAATAGTTACACAGAGATGCCTGTAGCCTACTTCTCATTACCCTAAAGAAACTTTGCAACAGATTTAATCCAATTCATCACAGCTACATTTTATGTTGTCTTCCTTCTAGATTGAACAAAATCAGATAATTATGCTTTGACTCTTTTCAGCTTTTGGGAGTCGGTGATCTCAGAAAATAGAGATGTACTGCTGAACTCTTCTTGACTGAAAGGGCCATGCAAAAGGCAACACACTTCTCATTGCAACTCCAGGCTGCAGGTTCATTTGACATTATAAGTAGAACAGGATCTGTAGTGATCAAATACCAAAATATCTTTGATAGAAAGTTGCCTGTATAGAATAAATTCGCCACAGGACAGTTAAGCCACTTTTATAAGAAATGCAAGAAGAATACTGTGATTTGTGTCTGTGCTTAACGGCCCTTAACAGTGGGTCATCTGATCTGGTTAAATATGATGTAAAGACTCTGGAATAAATATATTTTCATGTTTAACATCTCATCTGTCACGGATGGAGAGCAACTGCCATTTTGGCTTTCTTGACCTCTAACAGGGTTGTTAGAAATTAAGACTTTCTCCTTTTCACATTCTCATTCTTGTAACACACAGTAAAAACCAAATGTGCCTCCTTTCTTGATGTTGCCCTGAAACTACGAGTACTAACGGATTATCAAAGCAGTTCAGCTGTACTTGGCAGGAACATTTTCCGAAGTGGAGCTTTGACATACCATGACATAGAAACTGTGCTCTGGCTTCTAATTAGTGCTGACGTGGATTTGATAAGGTACAGAGGCAGGGCTGGGATCACAGTTGCCAGAGTAGTGCCTCTCTCCCAGCATGAGAAGTTCCAGTACACCCACATCACCAGACAGGGTAGTGAGCTGCCCTGTGATATGGCTTCACAGCCACATGGCATTTACATGTGTTTCCACCATTAAAAAAAAAACATCCAAACTCAGAAAACCCTCAAGGAGAGAATGAAAATTATAGCCTGACAAAGATGACATTTCTCAGGATTAGCTATCTCCAAAATGCAGCCTGTTGGTCACAATTGTTGAGTCATTAATTTGCTTTTTGGGCAAACAATTAGCACTCTGTTTCCTGGGAAGAAAATATCCCTTTGGATAGCAGTGAGAGGTTGGGCAAATGATGACGAGTTTGCAGAGGTTGGGCAGCTGCCTAATCCTTAGAAAAGTTTCTGGCAAGATGTGTTTTACAGAGGAACACTTGCATGTCCATAAACACCCATACACACATTCATTCATATACCACACAGAAATGTCAGCCACCATCTAGGCCTCATTGTTCCCTGTGTTGTAAAGATAGAATTCATGCCTAAAAAACTAATAGATTCCACAGCTAATGTCACCTGAAAAGTGATATATCTATATAAATAAATGATATTTGATTTATACCAACTGAGAAAAACTTATTTTCTCTATTTTTATTGGAGTTTTATTTTGAATAAAGATAATAAACTTTTTTTTTTTTTATAACAATGTATACTTAAATATATCTTATTTGAGCATGGATAGAGAAGCAGAGAAATAAACAGACAGACTTCCTTTCTCTTCACTGGTTGTTGTACAGTTCATCTATCTCTTTTATTATAAGTGAAAATTAGACAGCATTAATAAACTAAATATTTATCACAGTGCATTTTATTTCTTTTATTAATGAGTACTACTCACTTCAATTTCAAATCCAGTTCAGACTGCAGAGCATTAATAAAGTCAACTGATGCAACAAATTCCTACCTTTATAATCTTAAGCTCTAAAAGATTTACTAAATTCTCATGTCCTTCAATCTCACGTGACTAGCGCAGTCAGAGGAAAATATAAAAACTGCAGCTGGGCAGATAAGATTTAGATTAAGAGAACTGTTACCTCATAACAACACTAGGAAGAGGATCACAAATGTTGAACTCCATTTGGATGTTGTTCAGAGCAGAATGTAAAGTGGTGGGAAGAGCCTGTGAACCCCCTGCTGCTGGGTTAATCTCTTTTCATAATGCAGCTGCTGCACTTAGGTAATCAAAATATGGCACTAGACATTTCTTTTTCAGTTAAACAGGAATAAGTATGAATAAACTTTCCATTAAACAATTTCCACCACTGAACATGGCATTTTATATTGAAAATTACTACCCCACTGTCTTCAAAAACCTTCAGGCACATGAACATTTTCTTTAAGGGCTTGGGTCTGAAAGGTAGGTAAGGTTCCTGGACATAGGCTTGGTAAGGATTGGTAAAGACAGGAGCCTACCCTCAGTATCACACGGCCAAGGGTAGAGATGCTCTGCCCTTGCCAGTGGATTCCACCGCCTTTTGTGGGGCAGCATGCTGGGCCAAGTCCTCAGCCCATGCAGGTCCCCAGGGCATCAGCAGAACCTCAGGCTGGCCACGTGGTTTAAGACTTTTAGATATCAGCCCTGGGTTTTGCTGGTGTGGTGATCCAGTGGCCTTAATTTACTGGGGGATTTCTCTAGGTACCTCCCTCTGCACCTCCTCCTTCCCCCACTTGTCAAGTGCTGAGGAAAGGTTTGTTGGCTGGAAGGAAGGTGAGGAGGGGAGGAATAACACACATCTTTGTACGTCTCTGATCCTGGACCTCCTGGCACAGGAGGCAGAGCCACGTTGTCTCTGTTCTTGTTGAAATCTGTAATTAATGTTCCTCAGGGGACGATTTTCAGTTGGGAGTTTTATGAAGCAGTAATGGTCTCCCAGGGGTCAGTCCCTCAAGGTAGGTGAGAAGAGTAAGAAAATGGATACAGTGTTCTGTCTCTGTTTGCCAGGATACTTCCTCTGTGTCATTTGTTTTCACCTGTTCCTGGAAATGCAAAAGGCCCAGAAATGTTGTAGATCTGTCTGTACATGCTGATGTCAGCTCTCCTTTCAAGTTTATCCAAAGCTAGAAAGAAAAGTAATCTGAGAATTGATTTTTGCTTCTGTTGAGCTCTGAAATATGTGTCAGATTTGAGCTTCAAAGAAACTGCTTATTCACCCATACAGGATTGCACTTTGTTTATATTCTCCTTTGCATTTTAACAGTACTCAGTGGACCATTCTTCCAGAGAAATCAGACACTCAGGTGAGTACCAGCAGCTTTTGTGATGTGTGTGCTGCAGTAAACAACCATTGCTTCTTCTGCTGCTGCTGCATATAACCTGAACTGAGCACTTTTCTCCACAAAAAAATAGTATTTCTCTTTCCCAAATTATCTTTTTTAAAAAATTAATATATATGTGGATAACTATTGATTAGGAGCTCACAAAAAGATTTTCTAATCACAGTGAAAAATCTCAGTGATGTGGTTGGTCATGTTACACAGTACTAATCATTATAGGGTTATAAATGAGAACCATTAAGCTCAGCTGATCTGTGGTTCACATTTCTTGAAGATGAACTGAATGACTGCATTCAATGGCCAGTTTTTCCGATATGACGTATAGTCCTCACACATTTATATTATTCCAAACCATTCAGAAAAACATCTGTAGGACCAGGTTCAGGTCAGAGTCCTGTATGGAGCAGCACAAAACCATGGAGTCTGGCTGCAGTAAAATTTTCTCTTTAATCTGAAAAGGAGAGTTAATTCTTGAGCAGTGAGACAGGGTAACAGAGTGGTGATTATCCAATAATTTGTGATTATCATAGTACTCATCTGCTGCTGCAATATTGTCAGCCAGCACAGGATCCACTTACCATGCTGCCTTACAACCATCATCAAGGAGCGCAGTAGATCCCAGCTAGGACACATATCAGCACGTATTAAGGCTGAGAGACAAAATAATTCTCCTATCTGCAGGAGTTTATACCTATAAACCAGCGTGTATCACCTGCCTGTGGTAGGAAATCCTTGCTCTAGCAGATTTCTTCCTTGTAGCAAGACTGCGGTGCAGGGAACCTCATGGGCAACCTACACCTGCTATTGCACAAAGCTATCTCATATGAAGCTTATAGCCAGGAGCTGTTGAAACAAGAAAGACTTATATTAGTTTCCTTCAAGTGCTGATGTGAACAATACCTCACTCACGAGACTATCTGCACAAAGTAATAAGGAAGGGTGTGATCTTGCCTGACCGAGTTATGTTTCACAACTCAGCTGTGTGCGCTCAAGACTGCCTCTGCTACTTGAGAAGCACGGGTGGGCAGTCCAGCTGAGTCCATAGACTCCGTCTCAGAGGCAGACTTGTGGCTGTGGCCACAGATATCCCCCTTTCTGTGCCTTTGTTCTCCAGGTACTCTTTGTCTGTCTTACTTATTCAGGCTATAAGCAATTTTGGGGCAGGGATTGTTTCTTTTGATACACAGAGCGCCATGGTGCACTAGTTTGAAGTCCTCACCAGCTCTGTACATGCCCCCAGACCAGAATCAGTATTGTAACATCATGATGTTTCACCATTAAAATTGTTGTGGAAGCTAATTAATCCAGGCAAATAGTACACTGACAAAGCTATATTGTCCCCTAGGTCCTTGCAGTCTGCTATATCATATAGCTACAGCCTATTTAGTTGAACAGCATTTAAGCTAAAGGGATGTTGATGTTGAACAGGACTACAATATACTACTATAACAGAAACTAAGGATTTTATCAAATGGTGTCCAAATTACTTACAGCAAGGATAAGCAATAAGGTGAACAGCAGTAATTGTTCAGCAGTGCCCTGGATGCCAGATGCCAAATGTGAGACCTTCATGGTCCAGGAGGGGCTTGGGACAGTAACTAAAAAGATATGAAAAAAAAATGTAAAACTAGTGCAGCACATAAGTAACTGTAAACTTGTAGTGTAATAAATTGGAAATATGGAGGTGTAGGGGAGAAGGGAGTGAGAGAATGTGGAAGAGAGACAGAGAAAAAAACTCAATGTTCTCCCCACTGACAATATGTATAATTATCAGTCAGTGCAAAATACAGAGCTCAGTTCATGTTAGACAACATGAAAAGGGGCTAAACTTTCAAAAGCTGCCTTTTCTTGATAAGCTAGTAGAAAGGCAGAGGCAACTGATTCATAAGCAAGAACTACCTTTTATAAGAGTTTTTTTTCACATCTAGAAGGTAAAGAACTCGACACAAAAAATTTCCATCTCAGTACAGCTGTTTCATGAACTACGAACTGAATGAAAGTAGATTTAAACTAGTTCCAGGTTGTAGCCTGTAAAATAAGGCCAGAGTAGCTGTTGAGTTCTTGTCTTACTGAGGTAATAGGAAAATAACTTGATTTATATTGAGTCCATTTGGCCTTGTTTATATCTGGACTTGTGGCAAAAACTTCCGGCGTGAGGCATTCCTACTCTTATTTCTGTAACATACACCACTTTGTTTTGTAATTTTTATTTTTGGTAATCTCTTTTGTAAACAGAATGTCCTGCAGAGACCTACAGTAGTGAGTCCAATGCAAACAGGACATCAAAATGCATTATATTTAAAAACACATGCTGGTGATTGGTTAAGATTACAACATTTAGGACTACAGTCTGTATCATTATATAGGGCTGCACTATACAAACACTTGAAGAATTTCTCACAGAGTTACTATTATTTTTGAGGGAGTTTATGTTTGGGTTTCTTAGCACCTTATCTCAGACTTTAATAATCTTTCCTTAAAAAATCCTCCCCCTTCCTTTGTATGTGACAGAAAGCAGTGTGTAACCAGAACATGGGGATATCTTTGCACAGTGTATTCTACTCGGACAAGCTGTAACAGACCTTGAAGGCAGCTGGGATTTGCAGGTAGCCCCAGCTCTGGGCAGAGAAAACAGCTGAGCCTGGGGATCAGCATGGCATGCAGATCTCACCATCAATGAGACTGCTCAGACCCATCTCTCACCTGCACCCCATCTTCTCTCCTGCTCGTCACTCAGCTGCTGCCACCCAGGTACTGCTCTGAGCACCCAGCAACAGTTTTCTGGTCCTCATTGTCCATCCCCTTGCTTGTGTCCCCTTGTTGTCCCTGCTGCTGTCAGATGCGGGTGGCTGAAGGTTGCAAGGGGTGGATTGGGCAGATCAGGGTGCAGGAGGCTGGAGGACTGCCCATATTTCACTCTCAAATTCAGTAGCTCCTACTAAAAATGTATAGAAAATACGTAAATAAAGTAACATCCCCATATTTCAGCCAATGTCCTTATATTGAAAGGAAGTCCCATATTAAATTGGAAATCTAGCAACCTACTTGGGACTTACTCCAGACTTGCTGAGAGACTTAAAGTGGGGATCAGATCTTAGCTCTGTCTGGTAGAGTAGAAATATGTGAAAAGATTTGGCCCCTGTAGAAGATAGTTTCCAGTCTAATACACTTCAGTGATTTCTATGTTGTTCTTACAGCTTGTCCTGCAATGAGATGGAATGCCGCATTGTGTGGGAACTTACTGTTTTGTAACTAGCTTTCGCAAAAAAATAGTGCTTTGCTAGGGATATAATTCATTTTATGCAGTGTTCAAGTTTTGACCAGGCCTTATGGCCTGGTTTATTTGCTCATATACGACAAGAGTGTGTCCCATGTTCCTCAGATCACTTTGACTATTCCCTCCCTTGTCATTATTTTAATGCAACCCTGAAAACAGTGCAGTTTATTCTTTGTGGAAAGCCCTGTCACTCCAGCATGACTTAGTCCTTCCCAGACCCTTTTTATCCATTGACTTTCTTGCACTGGGAAGAAACGTCAGTGCAGGAGCTGCTGAGAGACAGTATCCCTACAACCATAAAGCTGTCACATTAAGACAAGTGACAAGGTAGATTTTAAAAATCTCCTGACACATCTAAAAAAGAATTTTTGCTCTAAAAACTTGTCTAACCATATTAGCTAAAAGGAGTAACTTGATGAAGAAGAACAAATTCCAGTCTCTATGAAGGCAGCAGAAATTTGGAATTACTTTCTAATGACTGAAGTGCAGTTACAAAAGGTTTCTACTTGCAGAGGCAAGATCAGTTTTGGGGTCATATCACAGGCCACACTGAAATGACATTTTAATGACAATTTGTCCTAGGTGTAGCTAAAGTATGTATATGGATTTTAGTTGGGAGGAATAAATACTTGGGAAAATTCTAGACTTTTTTTTTGGATACTGTTGATATAGAGGTAGCACTTGCATATTAAAAACAGTCCTAGAGACAGCCTTTGGACATTGCTTTCAGAAAGATTGATTCCTATCATCTTATCAGCTGAAGCATACAACTGCAGAACGCACTAAGTGCCAGCAGGCCATTTCCACAGCTATGACACAGAAATGACCAGCAGATTATCTGTTCGAGTACAGAAGGTCAGCAGTCTTGCTGGGATCTCAGAATACAGGGAGGACAAATTCCTCTCTGTTACCAGGTACAAGTTAAATAAAAAAAAAAAAAAAAAAAGCAAAAGCAATCGTTTTTAATGGAGTGACTCTGGATTTACACCATTACAGCTGAGACCAGAATTTGGCTTATTGTGTGTAGATATATCTATGAATAACCTTCTTAACCTGTTAGAAAGCTAATGATGGAAAATGTTCCCCATAAAAATATATATATTACAGCTGTGTAAATATATTAAAAAAACCCAAACTGTCAGAAAACTTGCTGGCAATGTATGAATGTTTCAACAAATCCTCTGTACTCCACATAGCTTTATTTTTATTCTCTATATAGAAACACACACATGCACACAAATGCGTATATAGACTTAATAATATTTAAAGAGTACAAGACTCTTAAGAGAGCTAATTTTGATCAATTAGCTCCCCCAAACAAACAGGATCCCACTGCAGAATAAATGCTATGGGATGTGCTGCTTATGAAACACATTTTATAAGCTTTACCTGGTTGCCAGTTGTAAAATTCAGCAGGAGATCTATGTAATAAACCTGAGACACAAGAAACAGAGGGCCTTTTTCTCTCCCTTCACATCTTCCAGGGGAGAACAAGAGATGCCCTAAGGATAGCACTGGAGTGTCCCCCAAAATTCCTCAGCAAGAGCAGGAGGGATTCTTGTGTTATATTTACCATAAGTTGCTTTTATTATAGGCTAGTGGCAAATTTTTAAGGAACAAGGAAGAAACATAGAGTAGGTGTCTTTGAGTCCCACTGCCCCTTGGAATTACTTCTGGAGAGACGTGAATGACAAATTCAGGGCTAAATCTAGAGACACAATCAGTCCTTCATTTTTATAACTGTGTTTAATCAACAAAGTGACTCCTGACCCAAACTTGTACATTCACTATTTCAGTGGAAAAAGAGGGAGGTAAGGGAGGATTTGACACATACTTCTGGTATTTTTAAAGGCTCATAAACTGGTTAAATCTCTATAACTGAGTAGTTATACTGAATAGTTAGTGCTTTTGGCAAGACTGTTAAGACATATTTACAGCATGCAATTGGAAAATAAGCTTGTTATAAATAAACTATTCCCAGTGACAGATTAAGAAAATATTGGTTATGTACAAAATGACAGCATTAAACAATGAAAGTATTTCCTGAGGAGCTGAGCCTTAGCAAAAGCCACAGACAAAATATTTTTAGTGGCATTCCAACACTCTGTGTTTCAGAGCCATTTATAACAGAGCTCATTATGAGATATTCCTTTCTGCTACAGGCCACAGCTGGATATACCAAAAATTAACCCTCAGAAAAAAAAAAAAAAAAGATTAAAGAAATATTTACCTATGAGAAAGAGTCACAGTACCTGGATTTATTTCATATGGTTAACTTCTTCTCTTCAATCCACTACATGGGTTCAAGAGAAGAATTTACTCTTATGTCTCCAAATCCTCAAGCCTGTGCCTCTCCTGAGGGCTGCTATAAAATCCTCAGTCATTCCCATTTGTAGGAGCACAGAAATCCCATAAAAAGGCTCCTGCAGAAGCCTGGCAGGGCATGAGGATACCTGTACATGTGGGCTGTAATTACCTGCTCCTCTGCCATCCTCCCACAGCACAGTAGCTATGAACCCTCTTACAGAACATGCAAAACAGATCCTGACTTCAGATGTTGAGCTGGTCATGAAAACTAGCTTCCAAGTGAGTCATGCTGCTAAAAGCTCAGGTATATTTTCTCATCTGTTTAGAAGAGCTAAATCAAACCACTAAACAAATACCTGTATTATGGTTCTTAAGGCCTAAGCTGGGGTGGGGAGGTGAAAGGTGAAAGGAAGAGAGCACAAGTGTAAAAATGCATAGCCTCTGAGCAGCAGTGGCATGAATGCCTTCAGGGCACTAGGAGGAAAATGCTCAGAGGAGGCAATTTGCAGGCTTTGTAGAGGATAAAGACATCACTGCCTGTGAAGCTGGCCTGCAGGTACTGGCAGTGACACCAAAAATGTCATTTTGGCTGCTTCCCATTGGGCATATATCGACCTCAGTAACATCTGTGGTGGTCTGTCTTGTCCAGCTCATGACTCAAACCAGAGCTCACCCCAAGCACTTTTGTTTTTACATACTAGTTTTGCCTCCTACCAGGCTAAGTCTGCTCCCCTGGGGTTTTCACCTTGTCCCTCCCAACCACGGAAAATGGAACAGTCTGGTACTGGCCCAGGAAAGCTGCTCTGGGGAGAAGAAATAGATTGGGAGGTGGCAGAGAGGTATCATCCCTTTGCTCAGGCGACAGTCTTATGGAGACAGCTACACCCAATTTTCCTTCCTTTCCTCTCCTTTCCTGAGCAAATGGTGTCGCCAGGGTGTGTGTGTGTGGAAGCCGGCCAGGCTCCTGCAGCTGCCTAGCTGGTTTTGCTCTCCCAGGGAGCAGGTAGAGCTGCCAGTTGGCTTTCCTAGCTGTGCTTGCTTGCTGTAAAAATGCATACACTTGTTTGCCTTTCTTTTGGAGAATATTAGTTCTTGGGTCTCTGGATGACTGCAACCCAGCACACGTCAAGTGCCATCTTGCCTTCTCACCCTCTGTATGCCCCGCACTGTGTTGACTCTAAGCATACTCAACTCCAGTTGTATATACAGATGCACACAAATCCATGCCACTGTATGACAACAGCTCTGTCCTCAAAGTGAGAGGTAAAGTGGATCTCTTGGGTCAGTTTATTTGTCCCTCTGATTGCTGGGGATGCAGCACATTCTGAAATAGCAAGCTACAGCTGTCGAATAAGCTGTCCAGGTATTCCCTTTTTTTTTTTTTTTGGAAGACAGTTGTCTACTGCATCAAGAGTTTATTTAAGATCTTATACTTCTTCCATAAAAGACCACGTAGATACACTCATGAGCTTCAATAGGAGCTGAATGTCATTCCATATTTTGAATAAATAAATAAATGTCAGTTGTTCTAATCAGGGTGATTTTTTTTTTTTTTATGGCAAAAAAGATCCCTCCTGGGCAACATGGCATTGGCACTTATGGGTTTTGGCTCATGGAAGATACAAGAGTATTCATACCTCCAGCTCCTCCTTCCAAGAGACAGAACAACAGTGATGGCATGTCTTCTGAGCTCATAGAAAGATTTCACAGGCCTGTCTTAACCTGTGATCCTCAAGCTGCTTGAATGATACATGCTACATGGTGGAAAATTAATTTGAGACTCTAAATTATTTTACTCCAAGGGAAGTCTAGTATAACTAAAATGAGATTTTTGGCATTTCTGCTGGCCTGATTTTGTTTTACTGTCTGGATTGCTTGATGCAATGCAGGGATACACAGTAAGCAAAGCTGTTGCAACAGCCAGAATGTCCTTATGGGATTGTTCCAGTGACTTAAAAACTTAACCTTGAAATCAGAGGGTTCCTTACAGAAATACATTAATTATGTACTTTTTTTTTTTTTCCCAAACTGACCTCAGGAGAACCCCCAATGTACTGTATCCAGGTATATTTGCTAGTTGTTGCATATTTTTTCAGTGAAACATATCACATTTTGAGGCTAATAATTTGATATTAATTGCATGTTTTAAACTAGATAGGAGCAGCCAAATTCTATTTACATGTAGTATAAAAACAGACTAGCTCCTTCAGGGTTTATTTCCCTGGTACAAAATCTCACTTCCTATGAATAAGATTCAAGAGTGTCTCAGTGTAAATAGGGTTAACTGGATCCACTGGTTAACTGGAGAGTTATAGATGATGGTAACAACAGCGGACTAATTATTGAGTCCATAAGCCATGTAGAAGCAAAAATGAAACTCAGTAGAAAGATTACTGTATTAATAGTTATTACATGTTTTCAGGAATCTGTATTTACTGTGAGTAGCTATATGCATAAGAAAAAAATAGTTTTACTGTGAAAATGGTTGAACAACAAACAACTGGAAAGAGGCTGCCCAGAGAAGTTGTGTAGTCTCTGTTCTTACAGATATTCTGAACTTGGCTGGTCACTGTCCTGAGCAAACTGCTTTAGGTGTAGGGTTAGAATAGATGGTCTCCAGAAGTCCCTGTCAACCTCAGTCATTTTGTAATTTTGTGATTCTATAATTTCAGAGTCCAAAAGAAAGTTTAAGAAAAGATAAAATATACCTTTTTCCAAAACTTTGTAAGGCTTCAGCTTGCTCCAGGAGCTTTTGCTTTGTACACTTTTTGCATGGAAAATTGTTATAAAAAATGAAGTACAGCAATAACACAGCATAGAAAAATTGCTGAAGGTAAATAATAAATTTGGGTACATATTTTCCTTTCTTCCTGGATCTCCTAGTCAAAGTAAAAGGTACAGCATCAGAAGTGAGTTAGGGAGGATTAGATTACATGCAGAAAGCATTAATTCTTGTAAACTGGAAACATAATCAATAGCCATATAACAGAATGGAGAGTCACCAGTATTATACTGTCCTTTGGAAATTCACCATTGCAAAAATAGTTATGGTGACTGTTATGTTCAGGACAACTAGCTTATGGGCAATTATAGTCAAATTCCTTCAATTTTCCTTGTAATTAGAGTAATTATATACCCAATGTGCCTATACCCCAAGCTGTGAGCATGCTAGAAAAAGTAATTTGTTTTCATGTAAATCTTACTAAGCTTCATCATCGGTATTAATCTTTCCCTGTTAAAAACTTTGTTATTTCCAATAATTGATGTCCAATGTATTGTGCTTTTTGTATTGCAAAATCCATCTGTATTTTCCCCCAGGGCAAAAGGTCTAAAGCAGCTGTTAATGGAAAAAAGTCTAGCAGTATAAATCATTAGAATTTCTCTTCCCTTTGATTCTAAGTAACAGCTGCTTTAGTCTACTTCACAGCACATTATGTTTGTAAAACAATGCAAATTGGGCTGTGTTTAAGTGGTTATTCTGTTTGTCTGGTGAGTGTGAATTCAACATAGTACTGCATTTTACTGTCATATTTATAACGAACAACTGATTCCTATCCTGGGAATTCTCTGTCTGGATGTTTTCCACCTTTTGAAATATAATGATTGACTTCAGTTGGAGTAGAAGATATTTTCTTATCATAGAAACATAGATATCTGACCAAATTCTTTGCCTCTGTATTCCTTGTGCAATCCAGTTAAGGGAACAGAGTGATACGTGTTTTATATGACCTTCCCTTGTGCACAGGTAGTTACAGGACAAACCTGAATGGAACATCCCTGAAAATATTTACTGTATCTAATAGTCACCTGAGTCAGAGTAGCTATTTTTGCACAAACATCCTTTACATGCTTTACTTAGACTGAAAGGACAAAAAAAAAAAAAAAAAAACCCCAAGTTTTTTTTTTTTTTTCACATCTGCTTTATTATTTTATATTCAAAAACCTGATATGAATAAATGTATGGTTTCACTTTACCCTTAGTGTATGGCTAGGATTTGTGCCCTTTATATTTCCACAGTATTCTTTTAATTTGCTAGTTTTCCCCCAGTGAGTGTTAAACAGTTTATATTTCAGTCAAGTTTCAGGTAGATGTGGGTAACTGTTTGAGAACAGTTTTGCACATTCTGATTCATTTTCACCATCTTATGTTCATAACTTCATGCAACTTTTCTTCTGAATGAATTTTGGGTGTTTGTTTCTTTGAAGAGTAGAGAATTCTTACTCTTCAAGCAAATATATATGTAGCAACCATGCAGTTGACAACAGTTGTCAAATGCTGCAGTGATTTTACTGTAGTTGGTGTTACTACATGTATCAAAGTTCTTAATTTTGTTTATAATGTTCTTAGATATCTAAAAGCAATGTGGTGGCCAACACATGGGCAGGAGAACATTGACAGAAAAGTTCTGGTAGGTCTTGCAGAATTAGTTAAATCAGCACTTCTTTCAGGAAGATATGTCTCCCAACTGTAGAGCTGACAGAATAGAGCATTTTACTGCACCTCAGCTGTTCCATTTTACCGTCCTGTACATGAGTTTAATTTAGCAATAGAAGTTGCTTTGTAGTAAGATGCCAGATTATGAACTGGAGCAGCTGAGGTGCAGCAGGTTTTGCTGTGTCTGGAACAGGAGCAAGAATTCCTGGCAAAGGGTCAGTAACAAACAGCTGTGATGGAAGGAGAAGAGGCAGTTAGGTTTTAGCCACCACAGCTGTTTTCTTAGTGAATGTGAGTCACAGGCTTGAGAGAAGCATATAGTCAAAACCAGTTGAATAGATCCTGAACCACCTGTAGTCTGAAATACATTCACAGGGAATGTTTGTTCATTCATTTGACAGCTGTAAATGATGTATAAAAGTACCCATATCTGCTCTTGGATTATTTGCACAGAGAAAGGAAGGCTATGTCTGAAGTATAACATATTCTTTATAAAGCTCAAGGTCTTGTACCTGGACTTTGAAGGTAAACCATTTTGAATGGAGATGACTTTTTGTTGGGTGTGTCCTTGTAACCAGTATGTCCATATCACTTTGCAAAATGCAATCCATTTGAAGTTCTTCTGCAAATGGCACCATGGCACTTGCCCCTTACAGTGCTGACATAGTTTATTAGGAAATACCACAGTAAATGCCAGACGATATTGAAGGAAAAAAAAAAAAAAAAACCTATGACACCAGCCAAAAAAGGCTCTTGTCATCAAAATACTTCTGTTTTTTCCCCTGTTCTTCTGATCATTTCCTGACTCTCCTCTACAGAGAAGCACTCACAGCTATTTATTTATTGATTGACATTCATATCAAGAAAACGTGCCCACTGCCCAAGCATCTGGGTGGATTTACATTCACAAAAATCCTAATAAATAATTCACAACATATTACCAACAACTGCTAGAGAAAAGAGAATCCCAAGACTAATTAGTATCTGAGAGCACAAAAGCTCTCTAGGAACTTCAGGTTTAACCGTTTTCCCCACTAAGTCTGTTAAGATAACAATCACTATGGATTTTCTTAGGAAGAATCACAGGTAAACAGATAAACTTTGCTCTGTGCCCTAAAGGCTAGCAGGATTAGCAGCCCAGCTGGGAAACAAGTTCTAGAGCTGAGCATTCTTCACAGCAAATATTTTCCCTTCCATTACTGAAACTGGAACAGACAACAGAAATACTCCAGGTGAACTCAATGGCTTAAAAGATAAAGGAAAGAAAAAAACATGTCCCAGACCATTTAGAGCTTTGTAGCTTATGCCAACATGTTCAATATTATCATTCCACAAACAAAACTTAATAGAGTACTTTCATAAAAAATGCACTTGGAACTAAGAGTAAAATGTCCATGAAGTTCATTTATGAAGCAATAAAAGTAAATTAGTCATGGAGCAATAGAACAAGGTAAAATCAAATCAGATTTGCTTATTTGTACACTTTACAACCTGGAAAATAAAATACAATAATTTTGAAAAAAATTTATGTCTTGACAATAAAACCTTTAAGCAGTCAGATACATTATCTTGCATTTAACATGAGGGCAAGCAAGTTGAAAACTGTTTAGAAACCTGCAGAACTCATTGGCTTATACAGTAAGAATTTGGCAGATGAGTAAAATACATAGAGGTTTACTGATGTAGACTGGATGCTTATGACCTTGCAGCACATGCTGCCAAGGGTTTAAGCTCAAGAAGCTGACAATGGTCAGATTTTGAATATTGAAGAGCTTAGAGTTACCTCTATGCTTTTATATTCAGTGTAGGACCATTGCTTGAAAATGGCAGAACAAACTTAGAGCATGGTCAGAGCACCCTTTGTATCCAGGCTTGTGATTTCATAAATAAGCTGATATGAGGTGGTTTATTTTCTGTTTCCTAGGAACAGAGCTCTTTGTTCTGACATCACACCTTAAGAAGCACAGATTTTGACCACAGTTTCTGTTGACTCTAACCTGAGATTTCCTGATTACCACACTGATGGTATCAACATGCTGTCTTCAGCACAGTCATTTCTGTTTTATTTGCTTCATTTTACAGCCAAGTTATAATTCTTACACAAATAGTAAGAGCAGATAATTGTTCCTTAGCAGTGTGAATACCATGGGTGTCTTTTTTTGTTTCTTTCCTCTGGAGGCTGGTTCAAGTTGGTGCCAGTACCACCTGAAGGGCAGAGCAGAATCTGTCACCTGTTCAGGCACTGTCTGTCCTACCTACAAACTTGGCAGGGAAGGAGTACAGATAAATAGGAGAGGAGACTCTCCATGAGGTTCTTGCTGTTGGATTGCTTCATCAGTTTTTCAGGGTAGGGAAGGGCCTGCTGCCGACCATGGTGGATGGCACAACAATGCCCACGGACCTCACAGGTCCAGATGGGCTCCCAGGAGGGCACAAGTTGCCAAATCCTTATGAGGAGGGCCTGAGGCATCGGCAACTCCCTGTGCTTCCCAGCATACTCCTAAAGCAGCCATGCTGCCTCATACTTTACAGAGATAACTCCTCAGAGTGGTGAATACAGCTCCAAGCCTTAACTGAGTAGTCTCTGTACTGGTGAATAAGAAATTATGTGCTGACTGAAGGTGTACAATTTTAAGGAATATTCACTCCTATGATCTCTTGCTTTTTTTTTTTCTTTCTGTGCAGATTGTAATTCCACAAACAGCATATAAGGCGTCTGTGTAGAAAATCTGTGCTGCCACAGAAATGATCACTAAATATTTGTTGTGCAACTCGTCTGTGATCCTCTGTTAAATCTCTTGCTCTTTGTGCTTCAGTATGTGGCACAGACATCCACTGAGATCAGTGACCTTTCAAATCCCATCCCAGAGTTTTCCCAAAGGACAGATAAATCAGTCTACCAACACTGTGACAGTCAGAAAAGTAAGCTTTACATCAGTAAATGACATGTACTGTGTTTCTTCCAGTAGGATGCTTGTACAGGGCATTGAATGTCTGCTCCGGTGTGTTATGCATAATTAGCACTAAGACCAAACAGAATATTCCAGTATTTGAGAGTGTCAAGCCATCTACATTTTTAGAATGGCACAGACAAGTTAAATTGTGATTAAGATCTTTGTTCTTTTTAGAGCCATTTCCAAAGCTCTAGCAAAAAGGCTTGTAAAATCTATAGATGCATACTTTTTTTATCAGCCTTCTGGAATTAAATTAGATCTTGTATAAATCTGTGTACCTCTTGAATTTTATTAATACAGTCATTTTTTTCACAAAAGATAGAGTAACCTTAACTAACTTCACCCTATATAAACTTAAGTGTATATATAGTTAAGTGCAATGACAAAAAGTGATCAGCTGGGCTCCCTGTCAAGAGAAAGGAGGTAAGTCTAGTTGGCAATTTGTCTTATTCTAAATGGGGTCTTTAAGTTATCCTGTCAGAGTACTGCTCTGAAAATGCCTCTCTTTATGGAGTATAGAGGAGTCCCAGAAAAGATAAGACCTCCTGCTCTTCGATAGGTGTGTTCAGTCCTAGCTCTAATAAATGCAATCCCTATTTTACACACTTTTGAATGTCCCAAGTATAGTTTTTATTATTGTATCTCTGTTTTACTGGGCCAGATTTAATGGATTTATTAGTGTAAAGACATTATTCATGAGAGTACTGACAACAAGCAGTGAGCAGTTGGCAAGAATGACCAATTTTTTTTTGAAGTATTTTGTAACATTAACAAGAAATTAATTGCAGAAGGAAGCAAGGAGTGAACTTAGTTATAACCAGTGCCACTGCAGATGTTGTCATGGCTAGTGTCATGTATATGATAAATATAACCCTGAATTCAAGAATCTTAAAACCTCCCATGAACGTTCCTAGGCCACATTTAAGATTTTAAGTCCAGAGCTGTAGATCTGACCACTTTCTGCAGGAGGCTGCAAATGACTTTTGTGTAAGTATCATGGTTCATTAATTCATCCACCTGCATACAGATGGAAGAATGCATTCATATGAATATAATACACTGAATGCATCCAGTACTTCACAGAGGAAGAAGATCACAGTTCAAATTATTTACTAGTGAGTTAACAAAACATTACAACAGAGGATTTATTGTAACGTAGAATGTGAAAATGGGTAAGGAACTGATTCTGAAAATCGCTGACTGCCTGAAAGGTTGAGTGGAAATGATAGACTCCATAGGAAACATGAAATACTGTGCAAAAGCTGCACAAGAGTGTCTGTCATCAAGGCACTGCCGATGAGACTAAATAAGTACAACAGCTGCGCTCACTTCCATTGCCTCTGGTTTTCCGTCTTTGGTTTCTAAGACTAAACAGAATGATGAAATTTCATGCAAATACTACATTTTCCTTCCTTCAGATGCTTTCTGATATATCTGCCAGTGTTTCTCATTGTAACGATTCATCAATAAAGAAAAAGGTGTTGTTTTTTTGCCCTTGTTGCAATATTTCCTTAATCAGGTTCTTTGCTATAGGAAGTTCAGTCAAATGTCAACTACTATGAGCTACTGAAGTGATAACAAACAAATATTGCAAAAAAGCTTTCCATCTCTGGGACTAAGTCTGTGACATTTCTCTTTTGTGACAAGACTGGTTCAAAGTTTGTAAACAGCCAGCATATTAGTAAAATTAGGTAACAAGATAGAAATAACAAAAAAAAGTCTCATGAAAGTTTCACAATCTCTCATGTCATTCTGCAATATTTTTCTTTTTCTTTCTTGCTGTAGACTAGTGCATGCTGCAGCTACAGAGCTGGCAGGACACAGTGTAGGTACCTGAGCAGAAGCATACTGCTGCAAACGGGTGCTGTGCGATCCAGAACACTGTTGGAGGCAAAAGCAGGAGATCTGGTGTACCAGGGCAATGCCTGTGACACAGCCACTTCTGTGCCACATAGGTTGTGTTGCTGGGATGAAGGCTAAGTGATAGTGTGTCTTCCACCTCTCCTGCTTATATTTTGCAGAATCTCTCTTCCACATGGTAAGTTTTTTATCTGCACTGAGTGAATATTGTTCTAGCTTGTCTCTTGTTATTCCTGTGATTGAGACTACATATGAAATTTCAACCAGATCTCCAGAGACTGGAGACTGTATTTCTGTAATATCACATAGACCATTTTATATTTTTCTGAAATATGAACTAGCTTAAGACAAACTCTTAGAACAAGCCAACATTTCCAGTTAAAGCTCTCCACTGTAAAGCTACAGAATTATTACACCTGTATTTACACATACAATTTATTATTTTAAAGATAAGACAAGTTAAGTGTAGCATCCAAAGTAATACCATCTTTCCTGAACAAAAAATAGGATATACTGGCAGTGTCTCAAATACTTATTCTTTACTCCTGGCAAAATGTGAATTGTTTAAATGGTGATAAATATGTGCAGTTTACTCTCAGCTTTCTCCTGGTGATTAGATCTGTCTACAGTAGCAATTAACCACTTAACTTGGTTTATCACTGTTTGTATTAGGAAATGGGTGAGTCTATTTCCACTTGGACAGCAACAAGACATCATATAAATTGGGATAGCTTCTAATTCTTTTATTCAGCATAACTTGTATATTAAAATTGAAAATAGAATAAAAATCATGAAGACACTTAAGTATTCACGACAAGGAGTAAAATTTCGTTTCTGTTTTCATTTGATTTGCTTTGTGAAGACAAAAGGAATAATTTTTAAGACTGCCTCAGTGACTTCAGGATAATAAAACTTATATTTAAAGGGAATTGGAGCTCCATGCTGTGGCACCCTGTGCAGGGACATCCCAAATCTGGGTTTTGGGACCTAAGCCAGTATCATCATGTTGCGATGTGCTGCTATGTAAAGATATAGCAACCTGTATGGAGCTACTCCAGGGATCTCTCAGCTGAGGTCCCTTGGCAATATGGATGTGATGCTAAGCACTTGCATGACTAAGTATCAATAAAAATCAGTGAGATACTAATTTCTGTTTCCAGTAAGGATTTATATTCCTGTAGAGTATTGATACTTCTACTCCTTCATCCTTTTATGGGAAAAAGCTGACAAAGACTTCAATACAAGATTGTTAGTATATTTTATACTGTCCCAATGCTATACACCCAAAGTTAGTAGTGATTATATCGTAGTGTAGGATAAATGTTTTTTCCATGGATATAATTATGCTCCAGTTTATTTTAATCTATTTTTTCTGCTTAGGCTGCTAACATATATACCTTTATTTTCTTTTCTGATGCCCTGTATTACCTAACTGTAGTATTTTACACTGTGGATCAATACACCTCTTGACCTACACTACATTTTGCACTACATTTTGGAGACCTGACCCCTTGATGCACAGGATGGAGTTTCCCTGCTTCCAAAGTGCTAGAGGCTACACGTCAGGTGGTAAGTATAGTCAGTGGAGAGACACAGGCAGTTTTACAGTTCACTTCATCTCCTCTCAAAGCAGAAATTTGAAATAGGCTTGATGAATGAATTTGTCTTTGTGTTTCTATTGATAAGCAAGGATATAAATGCTCATTTTCCTCAGATCATGTGTGGATGTGTAATTTTAGATGTCATGACTTCTGCTCATTGAGGCTTATTCTCCATAGCAACTTTCTTTGGTTAATCACTCACTTTAAAATGTTTTCAGTGAGGACAACAGTTTCTAATGTGACTATAAACCAGTGGAGGGTCAGGATGACTGTGAGTGATCTGGGCTAGATACTTATTCATTCTCCCTGTTTCTTTCATGTGGTTCATGAGATCAGACTTCAAACAACAGCTTCTTTGTCCTGTTTCAGAGCCAGGCCTATTAAAAATTATTTTATTCCTGGTACAGTAAATATTCCATTTACTAGTGAACTGAACATCTTTTTTTTTTTTTTTTTTTTTTCTTATCATAAAGAGAGATTGCTGGTAAGCTTAAAATCAGATCTATCAGTTCTGAGTTTTTTTGTTTGTGAATGTATATGTGCTTGTCATACCACCCCTCTGTTCTGCCTGTCCACTCAGTTCTTGTAAGTAGATAAATACTGAAGCAAATGTTACAAGACTCATGCTCCCTGAGAGCACTGGGGAGGGAGAGTCTCGCATACTTCACTACCTTGCCAGCACACAGGAGCAAAGGAGACAAGTGGAGTGCCAGGGTGGTGTGACCTGCATATATCTGCACAGAGTTTATGACCAGTCCACTTATTCCTCTGGGTTTGCTGTAGCCATGATACCATGAGGAAAGCTGAATTTTAGCAGTACTGTGCTTTGTCACTTGGACAAATCTTGGTTCTATAGGGCAGTGGACAAAAATAGCATCCTCAAATGAATGGATGGTTAAAAATGGGCACTGTCATTCTTAATAATGTCAGTTTAAACTTGAACTCAGTGTTTCTTCAAAACGTGCAGAGCTATGAATGACACAACAGATTCACATTTAGCTGGCGGCTGGCAACCACAGCGTATAGAGGCAGAGTGCAGCTATTGTTTTGTAGTGATGCAACTTTATTACAGAGCTGCTTAATGCTATGCAGGGAACCTGGAGGGGAAAAAAATAACACAAAGGGTGTTAAAATCAAGTCTGCTGGGAAGTTCTATTTATAGTTATTGCACAAAATGTTAATGCCTGTACATAAATCAGCTTCTGTGTGCTTGTACCTTTTTCCAGCACAAAATGTAATAACTTTCTCTCTCCTCCTTTCTCCATTTCATAGTGGTCTATAGAAAGGTGGAGAGTATTGTTTATAGAAAGGCAGGATATCAAAATATTGTCCTCTGCTGTGTATGGTTGTAAAGAGTGGAGGAATCATGGGCAGTGTTCAGCCTTGTTCAGGCATGAGGCTATGTATTAAAGAAAACACTTAGAAATCTGTGAATCATCCCCCAAGCTCCAGCATATTTTCTAAATGCACTCCAAGAAGATCTGTAGAGACTTAGAAAAATTGCCAGTACATTCCCAGCACTCTAGAGGCATTCTGAGACATAATATGAAAACAACCAAAGGTATAAATTTCCATTGTAGGGGATACTGTGGAGTAATGATGAAGATTAAATGAGATGAAATAAATCTCCTTCACCTATGAGCTACAGACCAGGTAGACCTCAGACAGTGTGTTTTGTTTTTTTTTTATTATTTTATTGTTTCTTTTTTTTTGTGTATGTGTGTTTTTTGTTTGTTTGTTTTGTTTTGTTTTTTTTTTTTTTTTTTTAAATATGCTTGCTTGTTTGTTTTTGGTAAATATCTATTAACCTCCCCCTGCCTGTTAAAAGATCAAAAGAAAACAGTTGAGATTATAGAGAATTGGGATACAGGTTTTTTTTTGTTTTTTTTTTTTTTGTTTGCTTGTTTTCAGCACCGGACAGCAGAGTGAATTATTTAAACTCATTGCATGAAATGAAAATGGTCTGGGGCTTAAAATCATTTCCTTAAACAGAAATCTTGCTAATGATTGAATAAGAATATTTTGCAATTTTTGTAAGAGTAATCTTCCAATAACAGGTATCTGACCATTGGTAACACTGATGAGCAAAGTCAGTTTTGTATCATGGCATAAATGCAGCACATATTGCAAATTTAGTGAATTTAAAATCGTGTCTTGTGTATGCTTCCATGTGATCACAGCAGGTACATGAGGTGCCCACATAGGGGCAGGGACTGGAAAGACCAAAGGCTTGGGGAAACTCTGATGTTTTGTTTTACAGGAAAGAGCAAATCACACCATAGATCCAAAGGATATCTTAAGAAACTAAACTCCATGTCTGAGATGGTAACTGATTCACTGGACATGGGAAAGGAGAGGCAGTCAGAGGGTGGCATAAAATTTCAAAACAGGTGAATCTAAGGGCCTAAAATACTCACAGAATAAAAAAACCCAAGCAATCTTCTGCAAAATACTAATAAAACCAACAGGGAGCTTTTATAAGTACCTTCTCAATTAGCTGGCCATCAGCGAATTTGTGTGTTACTTATGCCAAAGCTTACAGTGCAATGGTGATTCTAGCTTAAGCTGACAGTAAAGGAAGAGTGACAGATGTTTTGTCTGCCTGTTGAGGAGTACAATCATATGGAAACCTCTGAAACATTCAAAATATTTGTGTTACCCAGAAACTATGCTGTTCTTAGTTAAACACTCCTATCCATTTGTTAAGGTAAGGGAGAAAACATGCTTCATTTTGAAGTGAAAGCAGGCTTTGCTGTACCACACCAGGCAACCAAAACTGTATTCTTTATGAGAAGGACACTCTGTTGGGCACTTTAACAGTTCAAAGTCAACCATCATCTGCAGGTCTCTGAGTCAGTTTTCTTTCATCAAATGAAGACAAACAAAAATGCTACAATCATCCAACTTCATTCTCAGTGATGTTGCAGCTAACAAATTGGAAGCAATATTAAAAGAAAGCGTCTCTTACCCCACTGGTATTAAAGGTTGAGTGGGAGGGGATTCAAAAATAGTGGAGTATGTACTAAGAACTGCCTGGGAGTATGAGATGTCACCTCTATAATGTTATTCCACTGCTCCAGTGGAAGAAGACATCTAAAGACCCATGAAATATAGGCAAAACCATGTAGGGTAGGTTTCTGGCTAGTGACAAAATCTTATATTGGGGAAATAGTTGAGAGTTATCCTCAGGAAGGTTCCCTTGTCTTCAAGGAACTTCTGTTAGGGAAAGGAAGATGAAGACATAATTCCTGAAGTCACGACTGGCACCCACTTTGAAAAAAAAAAACCTTCTAGAATGAGAGACAGACAGTGATCTTAATGAGAGGAGAAGTTTCATCAACTTGATAGGGTGCCACTTAATGACTTTATTTATCTGTTTAAAATGTCTTGCAAAATATTGCACAAGCTTTATACTGACAAGTGGAAGGACAAGGGACTGTTGTTAGTCACATAGGTTCTTATTGGGTGATAACATATTTTGTGCCACAGTCTCCAACTATACTCTTCCCTTGACATTGAGGAATGCTTCTCACAGTAATCAGCTATCTAAAATCAAGGCTAATTCAGACTAAATTAAAACTAGTTTGATGCTTTGTTCAGGGATTTCTAGTTGTTCCCTCCTTCCTCCCACCTGCAGGGAGGTAAGATGAAGCGCAAGTGTAGCAGAGCACATCTTCTTGCTGACCTGTGACTCCTACAGGCAGTGTGCAGGTGGGAGCAATCATCACCTCCCTTCTCGTACCTACTTGTCTGTATACACATGGGAGACACTGGGTGTACAGCATCCTTCTCCCCACGCTTTTTGCATCCAAAATGCAGGCAACCCTGATGTGGGTGTACAGGTTTAACAGAGGCTACAAGAGATGGGACTTCAGCCCTCTAAGAGACAAGTGTCTTCTCAAAGGGCCCTATATATGTTCCTTCTGTAGTTAGTCAAGAGGTACAGGCATTTCCAGAGGATGATTCATATAGTCAAAAATTAAATGTGTAGAATAGATGGGATGAACTCTTTAGAGGGACAATTTTCTCTGCACGGTCTGTTCAAATAACCTAGATGATAATCTCAGACTAGCTGCTTGAATTTTACAGGGCTGCAGTTAGGTGAGATGAACCCTATCTATACTTAAATTCCAACCACACAGTATCTAGAAGAGCACATTAAACCACAAATGCAACTGATTTAAATCCATATGCCTATTGAAAAAAAATGGAATTTGGGTGTGGAGATCCACAAAGAAATTTAGAAATACCAGTTTACCTAGTGGAAGCTGGCAAAAATCATCATCCAGCAATCAGACATTTATAGGCTACTTTTTTTTTTTTTCCCTGAAGATGAGTCATTTACATGAATAGTCCAAGAACTATAGTCCTGTTTTTCCTGTTCAAACATATTCTTTGTAATATTTTCAATTTCCTTTGAGGGACAACTTCAGTGCTTTCTGTTTTCTTTAATGCAGTTGTTGCTTTGATTAATGATATAATTGTTTAAACACTTTGAAAATGTAAAGACTGTCTCTAAGCCAGGCCCTATTTAATGAACAGCAAGAACTAAGAAGCTGCAGTATATGCTACAGATTTAGCTTCATTGTGGTGGCCCTGGTGAGATCACCAATTCCCTTGTCCACCTCTGCAGTCTAGCCATTATTTGCCATGGAACAAACCCTGCCATCTATGCTCAAAATTTAATCAGGAGAAAAGACACAATAATGGCACTGAGGACAACTTCTGGTTCAGGCCTGCATAACCTGAAGCTATTTTGCCTTCCCTGCAGTAACGTGCTCCATTTTGCTTGACATGATGATAAAGCTCAGCAAAAGGCAGCACTGTCAATCCTGAGGAAAGCCAACTCACATCTTTGTCTACTTATTCTTAGAAGTGTGATGAGAAGGCTTCACTCATTACCTTTATCTCTTTCTCTTAAGAAGGATAACAGCATGAGAGAGTTTTTTTGAAAGAAACATTATACATTATCTTTGTGCTTTTAAGTCATATCTTCTTAAATCTCCTGCCCATTTCTTTTCAGGTAACATTGGCCTCCTTCTTTCACAAAGCCTCACCCTGTTTTATCTCTCTTCCCCTCCCCTCCCATATTTCTTCTTCTCTGCATCAACCTCTTGCTACAGTGACGATCCTCGCGATTCCATTAATTGAACTTTGATAGTGTCTAAATAAAGAAGGTATTGCTGTGCTGATGTACTGCTGTGCACTACTTTCCATAAAAATACACTTTTCTCATTCTTCTGTTCAATGCTTCTGTCATTTTAGTGCTCAGTGCTGTCATCGCTTTACTTGCTTCCTCCAACTCACAGCCCAGCAGAAAGTGGGAAAGGCAGTCAGCTTTCAGCTCAGGATGACCACTGAAATATGTGGAAAGAGTAAAACCCTAGTTTCATAATATGGCAGCTGGATTGTTCTTTTTTTTTTTTTTTTTTTTTTTTTTTCAGAAATAGAAGTGCTGAGAAATGAAGAGCAGGAGCCATTCTGCTCTCCAGCTTGCTGCGAGCTACAGTTTGTTGGGCTGATAAGTGGCTCTGTGCTTGCACATGAGTAGCTCCTGATAAGGGAAATGATTCAGTGCCCCAATGTCCTATTATCAAGAATGTACAACATGTAAAGTAAGTGCCTGCTCCTGGACTAAGATAGTGAAGTTGTTAAAAAAACTCAAACAAAGTAAACCTGCCTATGTTGTAATTAAATCCACAGGAGATAATGTGAGTGTTATGCATTCCTTGGGCTGTCAGCTGTAAAACAGATGCTATCTTCTGCTTTATTGCATGGTTTATTTAATTTTTATCTGCTTAAAAAATACTCATTAGGGATGAGCTGCAGGAGAATGATTTTTGGATAGACATGGGTTGAAATGAACACACAATGAAGGGTGACCTTTGAAAAGGGGGATTACCTATATATAGCAATGGTTATCCCTCACAGCCTTCTGACATAAGCTGGCCAGGAGTATGAAAAGAAGACCCTTTTTATCAGTTCCTCCAATTTGATTTCAGATTGGCACATGACACATTTTGGCCATGAATAGCTGAAGAGAATTTGCAAGGGATCAAGCAAAAAGCCTCAGCAGCTGGCTGGCTGTCGATATTCTCCTGGGTTTAAATATTAGCTCAGAGCTTCCTTCTCTTTCCCCATGAACAATGGCACACACTTCACTAGAAAAGAATATTAAGATTTTATGTTTGAAATATGTCACTTTGGGAGCTCATTTATTTAAAAAATTAATTGTAACAATTTTTAAAATTAGCCAAGCAGTGTCAGCAGAGTTTATTCAAACCCCAGAGGGCTTTAGTATCAGGCTGCAGTTCTTAACTACTGTTTTAACTTCTGCTCTGCACCATGGAGCTATCAAATCCTTTATTTGGAATGAGGAAGAATTGGTATTCCTGGTCCTTTACTATTGTTAAAGTGAAAGAGGTGAGTGAATTAATCAGGAAAAGATATCGTCTGTTCTGTTTGTAATGCATGTTCTTTGCTTATTTGTCCTGTGAGATTGTCATAAAATAATATTTCAGAGTTCTTATTTTGCAGACCTTCATATGAAGGTCACTCTGCAAAGAGACAGTGCATAGAAGATGATAGTTTTAAATAGTCAGATGTGGTCAGTGTCTGAACACTTATGTATTCGTTGCATGCTTTCGTATCTGGATCGTGCTTTCAGGTGCATGCTGTATGCAGCCAGAGATCACCAGGAGCCCCTTCACAACAGGCAAAAATGCTCCCTGTTTCTGTCTCCTGTGGCCCCATGCACTTAGGATACCAATTCTGATAAAAACAAAACCAAGGCAGCCTGACTGTTGATGTTAGATTCATATTAGATAATTACTATGTTTATCATCACTATTAAAATAATGATTATTAGTGATCGGGATCTGTATACAAGACCAAGCCCATGTGCTACATACTGTTGGTAAACAAAGTAAGAGACGGTCTTTGTTGGAAGGCATTTACAACCTAAATAGACATGCAGACAAGAGGTGTTATTATCTCCACTTCACAGATGGTGACCAAGATATGCTGATATGATGTGCCAAGGGATACACGCAAACATGAGGGGGCAGGGAGGGAACGAGCCAATGTGCTGAAGCTGTGTCACCACTCTGCCCTGACCGTGACCACTCTTCCTCCCTGCGCCCGCTGCAAACCCAACCGCGGCCGGGTTTCCCTCCGCTCGCAGATGGGGGTGCATGACAAGCAGCTTCCTCTCGAACTGCTCCAGCCAGCCCTGGTTTTGCCCTCACAGTTGATTTCTGCCAAGCGGTGCCAGGTTCCTGTTTACCCAGGAAGTATTTGTTGCTGGTTGGCTCCACAAAAGAGATTTTTCGATTCTGTCTTGCAGATGTTGTTTTAATGCACATTTAACAGTTGTTTCTCTGCTTTAACATCATGATCTGGAAGCTGTTCACTTTGGATGTTTACAGCTGTTGCTGGGCTTAACGGCAGTGCTGCATTCAAACATTTCCACAGCCCAGAATTCCTCACTGAATCTATTGCACGGAAATGTTGTCTTTAAAAAAATTAGGGTTCTTAAAGATGAGTTAGTGAAAGGGGTTATGTAATGTCATGCTGGCACTAGAAACAGATTCTGTGACCCAGAAGATAGTTTGCAGTCCTGTGTTGCTGCTGCCTATGATACAATGACTTATTTTCAGTGCAACACCACTAAACATTGCAACTTCTCTTCTGACATGAAAATCCCCTGAAGAGTGACAGGGAGCAGATCTCTCTTTTACTATTGCTATCCTGTACTTATACTCATGTGCAACTCCAGTCCAGGATTGGTGTCCCATTGTGACCTCTCCTACAAGGACAGGTACAGAAAATGATCCCTATCCTGAACTACCTGGAGAATAGGAAATGTCAGCAGATGCTAACTGCCAATTTATATCTCCTGGTTTTCCTTCCAGCATAATACTGAGAGTAGCTTTATCATGCATTTGTCTTGCTGTTCCACTCTAACTGGCAGGTTAGTTTTTAAATGTGATTTATAATGTGGATCTTGTTTCCATGTTGGAGTGCTTTTGGATTACAGCATGAAATTTGAATGTGTCTAAATAAAGGGAATGCTGTGGTGGTAGTAGCTGGGAGGCAGGGATTATATGAAAGCTTTCAGGACGCTCCAAGCAGTGTGTTGCAGTAGCCAAGGGATTTTTATGGGCACAGAGGCACAAAGTAACCCCTCTAATCCCTTTCTCACTGGCTTACAGACTCTGAAGAAGCTTAATAATTACAAGGGAATGCAGTCAAAGTGTTTTTAAGGACATATGTGAAGAGGCTTATTTTAGTCATTTCCTAACAGCAAAGGCACTGGCAGATTCTCAAGGAGAAATCTGAGTGCAAGTTTTCCCTTTTCCCACCCCCCAACAAAAAGATGATGATTTACACTTAGATCAGAAAGAGACTTAACCAGTGAGGAGCTGAGGGAATATTTCCCAGCGTGTGGGATTATGATTTTTCCACAGCCACACCACTCACCCCTCTCTTTCTGGTGAAATACAAAGGGTATCCCTGTTCTGTTGAGCCCCCCAGATGGGTTTCTTCCAGTGAAAAGGCCAACAGAAAGCCCACGCATTCCCTTTAAAATATTATACTTCTGTAGAAGTATTTCACCTTCCCTGAAATTACTGGTTCAGCTGATGGTGACTCTGCTGCTTATGTATCACTACCCATAAGTATGTCCCTAACTGCGTGTGTACTATATATATGCATATGCAGGAGGTGTCCAGGAACTGCTTCTGTGCTGAGCTTTTAGTTTCACAGCTATGTCATATTTGGAGGAATCTGTGTCTCAAAGGAGAAAGATATGGTGTTACTGTCTTACCCTGGAGAGTTTTCATGATTTTTTCGCTTTGACAGTCTTGCCCAATTCAAAAATTATGACATGGCGTTTCCCTCATTCTTCCTCAAATGTCACCTCCTAAGAAAAATGGGCACAAAAAAATTACAGCAACAAGAAAAGTTTTTTGAGTATTAATGGTAGAGTAGGATAGGAAACGTATACTTGTTTTATGGTGCATAGTAATGCAGTGCTTGGCATCCCACTGTTTTTTGGGATATAAACTGTAATAGAAATGAAAACATTTATATCTCATTACTGCATTACTAACTAAAAATAGCCTATTTTCTCAGCATTGTAGCAAAGATGAAAGTTTTGTCCATATATTTGCTATTTCTGTAAGACACTCTTGAGACCTGTAAATTCATATAAAAACATATGAGGTAAGAATTAAACTCAACTGTCTGGAACTTCTCTTTTCAAATTGCAATATTCTGCCTGCATCATGAAAAAGACCCTAACTGAAGTCTTGATCCTTTTCTGTTGAGAGCAGATTACTCATGTTAGGATTGCAAATTATTGCTCATGTTTTAACCCTTAACATTTGCTTTGCTATGTCCAGTTTACTGTGTGTGAAGTTTTGAGATGAAAGAGTATAATCTAATCCAAGATCTGACTTTCCTGTTTTGATATTAAAAACCTGTAGCACTTTTTGAAGAGAGGGTGTTTGCTGAAGTGATGTGAACCTGAATTTTCTTTCCTGTGACCTGAAACTTTTTTCTCGCTCTCCTTTTACTTAATGCTTTCCCACCAAAGGAAGGGAAGCCTGGTTTGTGTGATCTAAGCACTTTAGATTTGAACTGATTCAGCAAATCTCCAGTTTCAAGGTTGGAATCTAGACAACAGGACGAAGCAATGGGCATGTGGGTCCCAGTTCATGCTCGGACCCTGGTTGGCTCTGCATGAACATGGGTACCATTGCACCCACATCAGCGTCCTGCACCCTCTCATAATGCTTTCTCTTTCTTTGCACAAGAGATGCCAGAAACCTTCTTGGCAGCAATGGGAAAGAGAGCTTTCACCCTGAACATGGGAAGATGTCCTTCCCCATGTGTTGGCTACACATTACACATCCATCCCTCAAACAGAGCTTTAAAGTTGTCTGAAAGCCTTCAGACAACCACAGCACCTTCACTGATTTCTTACAGATGGCATATGGTAACCTTGCAGTATTTGAGATGGTCTATGCCAGTCTGATATCCCATTAATACATCCCAGCTTATGATAATACACTGTGCTACAAACTCTTAGACTGCACTATCTAAAAATTGCTCATGTTGAGCAATGTTTCTCTCATAACTAGTTCTGCAGACTTCTGCGGAATGACTTATTGTGAACACAAGTATTATGATCTGGCCTTTCACATTTATAATTAGAGTTACCAGTTAAAAAATGAAAACAACAAACAAACCAGAAAATGTATGGGATTTGGGTCTTAGATGCCATTACTCCAAAGTGCTGGCTGTAATCAGGTTTGTTCTCTTAAAATGTTTCCAGGAAAAGTTGTTTCCTGAGCAGAAGAAACATGAAAGATCAGGAAAGTGACTAACAGCACGGAAACCTTAATGAGTGAAATAACTGAGAACACCATGGATTGTGGCAAGGATAACAAAATGGGCTGTTTAGCACAATGACTACCAGCTATTGTTTTTCAAGCAAATGACTGAAACTTGGCGATGATTAGTCTATAACCAGAGGAAAGTAAAAACACAAAACAAAATGAGACAGGGATTGTAAAAAATGAAGAGATAAACCCCACAAACACACTTCATATAGACATGAATTTCACTCCAGAAGTAGTCAATGATCAAACTTCTTCCTCATATACGCCAAGAAAGTCAGCACATTTGCACTGTGTTAAGTTTAATCTAATGAGCTTGATCACAAGTTAGCTCTCTTTAGCAATAAATAATTACCTTTTGCTGCTTGGATATGTTCAGCCCTACTTTGTACACCTTCGTGTTGCCCCATTGGCTTTATTGGTAGAAGGGAACAGAGATGACGTTTCCTGATGAAATAACTGTAAGCATTTGCAGCAGAAAATCACCACTGATGGAAACTTTTCATACTAAAACAAATGTAATCCATAAACACACCAATTTCTGTGGTGTCCGTCTGCCCCAGCAGGGACCTCACATTACAGTAGGAACACAAACTAAAAAGCAACATGGCATTAAAATATTGATGGAACGATGTTCGTAGGAAGGGGAATGCATATTTAATAAGTACCTAGATGCTTTTCATGTACACATGTGACACCAGATCTCTCAGGCTAATCAGAGTGAGGTTGGGTCAGTCCCTGTGAGGGGAAGGCTCCAGACAATACATGGGGATATCCTGTTGTAGCTGTCTTGAATGTGTCTTTCAGTGTCTTGACAGGAGACAAGGATCAGGGTAAGTGATGTCTTAAATCTAGCGTCTTGCTGGAGACACTGTGCAGGTATGTCCCCTCAGCTGGTGTCTCAAAAGGCCCATTTCCTCCATGACTACCTCCTTTGTAAGGAAGTACGTGCTTTGAGACGCTGATGTTGTAGCCTTCTGTGCACCGATAGGAAGGCTGGAAGACATAACAGTCGTTGTGGTTCCCCAACTGGAAGCTGGGAGGTGGCAGGACTCCTGATCCACCCATGCGAGGAAGTCCCAGTCTGCCCAGAGAAAGCACCTGAGGGGGTAAGACAAAAAGCTCACTGTGTCCTGAGCACCCCCTCCCAGAGAAAGGTCAAGAACAACATAACCCAGGCTATTAATGGCAATGAGCTGTAAAAGCTGTGGCTTCTGCATCGTGAAACTGTGGTTGTGACTACGATGCACATTAGAACCTGCAATTCCACCTTGGTCTACTCTGAGCCTCCACACGTGGGACTGTAAAACTACATATAAATGAGTGTGCACACCTCCGTGCTCTGGCTTTGCAAAGGCGTGAACTGCAAACAGCTGTTATGTTTTACAGACTTGACACACAGCTTTCCAATAGTTGCTCGTAGATGCATAAACATTAGCCTTTGAATTGCAAAATTGTCCTTTGTGTTAAAGTATGTAAGTAGCCCCATGTGTGCTGGTGTGTATGTATGTGCATATGTGTATGTGTGTTTAGGTGTTTGCTCCTTTATTTGGCTAAAAATGATTTATAGCTCTTACCAACACTCGCCTGAACATTTTCATTATTATCAGCTCTTCTTTAGCTCTCTCTCACCATGCATTTGATATAAGTAATAAAATTTGCTTAATTGCAGCAATAAAGGCAGCTTTGTATACTTGAACTTTGATTTTGAAGGATTTTCCATTATATAACTATATACTTTTTAACATAGACAATAAAGTAATGGCTTAATAAAAAAAGTACTTGGAAACAGTGGTAAACCTTATTATGAATGTCATCTATTGGTGACTAGAGTGAGTTGCTGACTGCTTTTTAGTCCTAATCACAACCACTGTGTTTTTACATGTAAGAGTGTATGTTTTATTTCACTCTGTTAGGTAGTGGTGACAAAAAAAATCTGTGGTAGTGAGAAAAAATCAGCTCAGTTAAAGGAAGACAGTGTTTTCACAGAACCTGGGCAAAGCTAAAGCACACTACAGGCAATTATTTGTAGTCCATTACATCCCAGGCAAAGCATACTTGCAAAGCATTAATAGTTACATGCACTGGGCCAGAATGATGTTTTCATTGTAAATGTACTCCATGTTCTGGCGCAGCGTCACAGCCACAGATTTCAGAGGACCATTATGTTATCACAGAGTTCCCTTAAGATGTATTCAGAGATAATGTCGGTTATAAAGAGCTTTAGAAAAAGATGGAAACATCAATATTAGGACAACTTTTACATATATTGCCAATTTACCATTTATACACTCACTAAACTTGGGTTCAATTCATGTTACAGCTATTTGTTGTTTTATAAAATATTAATAGGAACAGAAGAATTTATTTGTCATAGAAATGCTGGAAAGTAAGCAGAAATAAAACCAAAATGGAATAGAAATCTGAAGACTGGGAAGCTTCTCTAGCTCCACCTTTTACCAGGATATTCGGGAAGAATTGAATAAAATCTATTAGAAACAAGGGAAAGTACAGGACTTTTGAGCAATCAGGTTACTCAAGCCAGGGATGCCTGATTTAGAGCCTTTCCTAAAGTGAAGGCAGCACAGTGAAGATATTTAGCATGTATATAGAAACAGACAGGCAGATACTAAAAAGGGGCCCACAGCAGCATCTCAGCTATTTATTTGGCATATTGAGATCTACAGATGTAACAGAGCAGCCTATACAAAACGTTTCCAAATGAGCTGGTACAGTAAATATACATTTAGTAGGGAATATTCAATGGAAAATACACACTGAAGTTGGAAGAACTATAGAGTAACCACACAGTATTACATTAAAAGTGCCAGTTTGGATCTTTCTCTATCAAGTAAACACACATAATGAAGAAAAATGCATCTACATTCTTCTGGGCTGCTTCTGTGTTATTTCCTGGGGCAGGCTGCCTCCAATGGAGGGGGCCGGGATGACAATGCCTATGGGGCAGGACAGGATGACTCCACTGGAGACCCTTTGCCTCCAGCATTACACCTGCAGCCTACTGCCCCCAGCCTTTCTCCCGGGAGGCAGACATTAAATGGAGCCATGGCTGCAAGGACTACTGACCTGGCAGATGTTCACTTATATTGACATTCCCAGAAAGGAGCTGGGAAGCCTGTTAAATGGGTTTCCTTTGCAAGGCAGGGTCAAAAGGGAGAAGGCATACCTTCATATTCCTTCTTCCCTCTTCTCCTCTTCTCCTCTAGTCCTGTCCCAAAGACCTGGTGCCTCCAAGGGCACAGGGGCAGAAGGATCTCTGGTAGGATTGAGGATCAGGTCTGTACACAGAGTCTATTCTCTGTGTGTCTACCATGAGGAAGACTGGCTCAAGGGGGGCTGAGCTGTTTGGCTCTAGACGAAAGACTGATGTGAATTTAAAGGAATTTAAAGGATTGGACAGTATTTTACCCATTACAGCTCCAGATCAGAATAATTAGTGAATTAAAATGGATTTTCCACTAGGCAACGTGTTGCTGAGGCTGATTTTAGATTTTTTTTTTTTTCTCCTTGTTAAAAAAAAAAAAAATCAAGACAGCTGTCTTGTGAGGGATCTGTATTCAATATTAGAAATCTACACAGCTGTGGAGTCTGGATGCTATCATAAAAATTGAATAGCAGAGACACGGCATTGCTGGAATACAACCCACTTTGTAAGTGTGTTGGGTGCTTGGAATGTGCATATCACACAATAAAAGTGCTGCTCTTGTCTGTGTTCAAAGCAAGAGCACCAATAGCCCTGTGGAGCTGATGTAATGAGATTAAGGCTGCTCTCAACAGCTGAAATATTCAGTTCAGCAAATGGATATTTCAAATGTAAATATTTATATGGGCCAAGGGCTCTTTGTTGCTCTGCTATTTTGACATTTTCAAATCCCTCAGCTTTACTTTTGTTACAAAGATGGTCTATTTGCTGACGAGAAGAACAAAGGTCAGTGGCTAGTTATGCATAAATGGTGTTATTATCATAGGAAAATATCACTTCTCCCAAGCCACAAAGCCATGATTCTATATGCTTCAACATTATAACCTACGCATTGATGGAAATAATGCATCCCCCTGGTTTTTATGAGGAAATAGAATAATAAAAAGAAAGAAACAAGTTATCTGAGTTCCTGATTGGATAGAATTAATGATTCATCAGGAAGAAATGTTAAGCGCACTTACCTTTCCTTTTAGAAACATCCCCAAGCCGCTCTTAATAACCACTTGTTACATTTTGCAGGTCTGATATTCACATTCAATATCACTGCTATTGAAATTTTTCATTCATATAACAATGTGTTCACCTTTTGGGTTTTACCAAATTTAGAGATTTAGGAGAGGTTTAGGAGAGTTATATTTTAGCTTAAATTATTACTATTTTCTAATCTCTAAAGGTTTAAAATCAATACTGCATTCTTCTCTATGTTACCTATATGAGTGATTCCCTGCCTTTTCAAAGCTGGATGTCACTGCCACAGCTTTTTCCTCTTTGTTTGTGTACCACCCATCCTTCAATCTTTTGTCTCCTCATCCCTTCCCTATTCTTTCCTCTTGCTATGCTTTCTGTTTTTCTCTCCTTTTCCTTCCAGTTCTTGGGTATCCTGCTGCCCCCGAGCAATATGCCTATGCCTCCTTGCCTCCCACCTTTTTACTGTCTTCTGCTATTCTTCTGGGTTGCTGCTAGTTCCTTCTCAGCCTAATTCTACCAACTCAGATCCTCAAGTAAAGTTTCTCAGTTTGGGCTTCTCCTTACTCAATGTTAAGTCTGATTTTTCTTGTAATGTTTCATTAGTAGGAACTGTTGAATTATATATAACAGCTTCTTGGAAACTTGAAACAAAGACTGAATGTTTACCAAACTACTCTTTGGCAAATACCCAGATTTAAATTTATATTGTTGGGCTTCTGACATAAATTGTTTTCTTATAAAAATAGAATACCAATAGTTTTTCTGAGGAATGTATATAATACATCTGGAAAATAAATTCTTACAAGACAATCAAAGAAAATATAGGGTGATATGACCTTGCTGCTTCCTGCCTAGGTGAGAAAGTTCAAGTTCTGAGGATATTTATTTTAGCCCACTTAAATGGTTGGGTCCTCAAGATCGCTGGCTACTCGGTGCTGCTTTTGATGAGGGATGTTTTGAGGCAGCATTATTCATATTTGGTTGCATTCACTACCCAATTCAGAAACCAAGAGTTAAACTTTCAGCAGGAGTCTTAATTATGATTCAGATCTGGAGCTGTATTTGACTTGCAAACCAAAGTGGGGTGAAACTGTTCCCTGCAGGATTCCTTCCACTAGCCTCCAGCATCCTGCGTGCACAGACCTCTGCTCATTTCCTCCACTCATCACCAAATTCTCATTCCTAGCAAGCAGTTTAGATTCTCCAGGTATTTTTTTTCCTTTTTTTTTTTTTTTTTTTAAGCATTGAAACATTATTTTTTCAAAGTAAAAACTGAGCAACCTTAATTGCCAGAGAAATTAAGTTTCTAAGAAATAGCTGTAGAATCAGGCTACTATGAAAGTACATGGGAGCTCAGGAGCATTGCAGATGTCCTAGGAACATATGGCAAAGGTTGGGTCTGTGAATACATGTATTATAGAATAATGGGTCTAATACAGAACACCAGTGCAATTGTAGAGTTCCACCTAGCCTCTTAAAAGAGGAGGCCTGAGGTTAATGACCTCAGTTCTCTAATCCCTCCAGTTTTGCTCAGTTTTCAGATATGAAAATGTATGTCTTAACATTTGGACCATGACTAACAAATGCTTTTTTTGATGGAGGTAATTGAATTTCTACATGGTGCAAATTAGATACTTTGTTAAAATCTTACAATACTCTCAGGTCACAACTTGGGTGTATCCTCTGATGGTAATGGATTTGAAGAGTTGCACTTGTATGTTTGCGAGAGTATTTCCTTGACCATTAAGTGTATTATGCTTCAGTCAGATGAAATGTCTCTTGCCCACCCTGTCTTGCCAAAGATAAAGTAAGAATTGACAGCATTGCTTTCATCAGGCAAAATGTTTCTTGAGAACATTCTTTCCAGGTCACTGAGAAGTTCATCCAAGAGCTTGTGTGCTTTCATATATTTTACTATGTATGCATACACATGTACATTCTGGCTTGCAACTGCCCCCCAAAGAATTGCTCAGTGACAATTTTTATCTGATTAGAAGTAGAAAAATCTTGACTTTGTAGTAACTTCATGATCCTTTACCTTTTTTTTTTGAGCCAACAACCTTCACAAAGTTCAGAAAATGTTATTTTTTTTTCAAGTTCCTAAAGTACAAGCACAAAGATCTTGAGTTCTTCTTAGGCTCCTTGATGTACCATTAGAATCTTTGAGGCACCACCCAGATTCAGTGTCTTTGGGGAAATGTGGCTTTTGTAGCACTCTGCTGTCAGATATTTTTTTAGTTTATCTTCAGTACTAAATTATTGTATCTTTTGCCAATGATTTCTTCCCTTTGAGTAAATACACTGACTCCCCCCTGCTCCATTCATCCCTGGTGAGACACAGCTGGAATGCTGGGTTCATTTATGGGCTCCGCAATACAAGAAACACATGGACATACTGGACTGAGTCCAGCAAATGGCCACAAAGATATTTAGGGGATTGGAACATCTTTCATATGAGGGAAGGCTGAGAGATCTGGGACTGTTCTGCTGGAGAAGACAAAGCTTGAGGGATCTTACCAGTGTGTATAAATACCTGATGGAGAGGGATAAAGTAGGCAGAGCAAGAGTCTTCTCAGTGTTGTTCAATGAATAGAAAAGAGGCACTGGACACAAATTATTTAAACATAAGAAAACCCTTTTTTACTGTAAGGGTGATTGAACGCTGGACCAGTTTGTCCAGACAGGTTATAGAGTATCCATCCTGTAAGGTTTAGGGGTTGAAGTAGATGATCCCGAGACCTCCCTGACAACCTCAACCATTCTGTGGGTCTGAAATTCTTCCTCATATTCCTATAAAATCCCAATTTCTTCTCATTTTGCGTGCCTTCATTGTCTGTTTTTTCAAGACAATTCAGCTCAAGAGCTTTTGTGTGTACATCATATGCTGGTGTATTTTGAAACAAGTCTTTTGTTTTGCCACAGGTCACATCTTGAAAACAGTTTACCTAGTGATTTTCTTTCTTTCAGATCTGCTTATGCTCTTAAATAAAAGTGAAATTATTTTTGATCAAGCTTTCTGATACTTTTTTTGGGCTGAATATATCTCATTAGTCTAGAACAATTTGCTCAGTGCAATTTTATGACTTGCTTCTCAGCATGTCCTGGGTTTGAATGAGTGGTGGGGGTTTTTGGTATCAGGGGAAGGGGCTTCCTGAAGCTCCCCCAGCTCCAAGTCAGCTCCACCTCTGCACCAAAACTGAGCCAATCAGCTGCGCCTCTGTGATAACGTATTTAAGAAGGGACGGGTTGAGGAGGAGTTGGACTTGTGAGGAGGAGTTGCTGCAACTGCATGAACACCAAGGTCAGTGGAGGAACGGAGGAAGAAAGGAGGGGGGAGGTGTGCTGGAGCAGAGACCCCCCTGTATCCTGTGGTGAGACGGCAGGGCAGCCCCCTCTGCCACCCATGAACGTCTACGGTGGAGCAGACACTGATTTATGGCCTGTGTTTCACCTGGATGATCAAGGTGCTGTGCCCGAAGAAGGCCAGGGTCTCATGGGAAAAGGTATCCCTGCTGCTGTAATTCAGTGCTGGGAGGATTGCAGCATGCGGGGGAGTCTCACGCCGGAGCAGCTCGGGAAGGGCTGCAGCCGTGGGAGGGAATCCAGTTGGAGAAAGTTGGTGTTCCACGCTAGAGCAGTGTAAGGAAATACTGTGGCCTGTGGGAAGGATCCGTGTTGGAGAAAGTTTGTGGAAGACTGTCTCCTGTGAGAGGGGGACCACGATGGAGCAGGGAGAACAAGTTCCAGAAGCTCCCCCCACCGAAGATGGAAGAAGGGGCAACACTGACTGCACCCCCCCATTCCCTGCCCCTGTGCTGCTGGAGGGAGGAGGTAGAGATATCAGGAGCAGAACTGAGCCTGGGAAGAAGGGAGGGGTGGGGGGGAAGGTGTTCTCAAGATGTGGCAATGCTTCTCACTGTCCTACTCTGTTACGTGTTGTTAGTGTCTGTAATAAATGTATGTTCTTTTTTTCTTCACCTAACAAGTCTGCCTTTTGTTCGTGACCATTATGGGTGATCTTCCCCTCCCAGTCCTATCTTGAATCCCAATAGCAAGGTAAAATCTTGGCGAACAGCAAAATTGCTAAAGCCTTCTGGTCCATGCTTTTTTGCTTACTCTGCCTCACTTTATCTTCCCATCAGTTTTGTTCTCCTCTAGGCTGTCCACCAACCCCTGCTTTTCAATACTGGGAAAATCCTTCTCAAAACACTTGAAGTTACTTAGTGCTATTGATCATTTATGAAGCAATTTCCACAATTCAGCTCCTCAGAAATGGGACTGAGAGATAGGCTTATCCTTGCAAAAATATGTTTCACAAAGGTGACCAGAGTAACAATACTGCATCTTCTGATTCCCTCTCTCCTCCACTGTTTTGTTTTGTTTTGTTTTGTTTTGTTTTGTTTTGTTTTCTTTTGTTTTCTTTTGTTTTGTTTTGTTTTTGGGGGGAGGGCATAGGAGAGGGGATACATATATATTAAACATGTCCGTTTTGTGCTACAGATACTCCAAAAAGGCAGAGGTTTTCTTCATTTTCTTCCTGACTATAAACTGTCAACTGAGCAAAATGGAGAGGGGAATGGAGCCCTTCTGAGCCATGGCAGCTGATAATTACCTTGCTCTGCGCAGGGCTCTCCATAACCCCAGCATTATGAGAAGTGTACTTGATTACAGTGTGTAAGCCCAGCTCGGTGTGAGAGTTCTGCTTCATTAGGGAAATAGAGCTGCAGTGCTTTTGCTGATCTCATTTCCATCTCCATTTTTGCCCTTGAGTGTAGAGCTAAACTACCTTTATGCCAAGTAGCTGCCATCCCTTTGTCCTTGGAGAGCCTTACAGGTAAATGCATGGAGGCAAAAAAATTGGTGAAATATTTGTAGAAGAAGGTAGGGTAAGGAAAGGATAACCTGAAGGACCACTGGGTGATCTCCAGAAAAGAAAGAATAAAGTTGTGATAGGCTTTCTCTGGGGAAATAATAGTCCCTATAATTTTAGTGGGTTTGTTTGTTCAATCCCTGGAGGAAAGAAAAAAGAAACCCAAACTCTATCCCACAGGTAAAGAGGAGTGATCTCCTTGTGGACTAGGCAGAGACTAAGGACAATGATAATGATTATGATAATTAGAAGCATTTTAATTCAGAAAAATGGGTACATCAAACATTGTGGCTCAGCAGCCTGGCTCCAGCTAGGTGCAGGGAGAGCCTGTGGTACTCCAAAACACGCTATTAAATACTAACGCTAAACATTAAGTAGGGACTTGGGTCATGAAGGAGGATTACCTAAAGGCATTGTTTTTACAATAGACTGATTTTTGCCAAGATGCATGTTCTTATCTACCAGTGAACAAATATTTAAATTATAATTGTGTGGATTTCCAATTTGTCAGCATTTCAGGTCACTTATAATGACATTTGAAAAGTATCTCCTCTCAGCCCTGGCGCTGTTTCTCAGCGCTCAGCAGTGAGTGTGCAACCCTGAGAGCAAAGCAGAGACTTCATCTTGGAGGGGAATATTATTTAAGCGTCCTTAGACCTAACTGCATGTTTAGGATTATTTATTCTTCCATAGCCACAGTGTTCAGCTCTTAATGAGTTTGTGAGTGTAGCTCCATTGACATTAAAGGGATAGTGCAAGCTAAGGGAAAATTAGGGTGTATGTACACCTTGTAATGAAGAAAGGAGATCCCTGAGCTAGGGCAGACTGGGGCTAGTGCACACATAGTATGGTGCAGTCAGCAACAACTTGCTTGGGGATAAAAGCAGATAATATCCTCCTGAGACCATCTTGCTTCCAGCTAATTCAAGCACAGGTGGCAAGTGAAGGTGGGAAGTAGGAGGAGTGAGTATCTCCCTCCAGGTAATGTTGTTCTCATTCTCTGTTATGATATATTGCTGCCACATTTTTTGTGGTTGTGGAGTCCCCATGGGGTCAGGGCTGGGTACCACCATGGCTGTCACAGATCCAGCTTGGCTGTCACTTTACTGCTAGTGTAGACACACTCTTGGCTTTTCAAATCTCATGCCTGTGTTACACAGATTATGAAGCTAGCTACTCGATCTGTTTTCCTCAGTTATGTGTGTCTTCAGCTGATATTCCAAATGCTGCTGTTCAGCTCACTGTGATTTTCTGGATGGTTTTGAAATCTGTATCTACAAAAAACTGGTTTTTTTGAGCCTAATTTTTTCCTCATTTACATTATTAACTTTGAAAGTGCTCCCCACAGTAGGCTGTACAAAGGGAAAAGAGACTCTGATCTGACTGTCAGAAAATATGGGCCTTAGCTATCATTTACATGACCATTTATATCCACTCCTAAGATCCCTTTATAGTGATGGGCCTGCTGTGATTTTGGTTAGTGTGGTGTTGCATGTTAGGCATGATAGAAGCAATGAAATGGGGTTTGCTGCTCTGCCAGCCACCCATGTTTCTTCTGGTTGCCCACACCTTTATGGAGTGATGCTGGTCCTCTCCAGCCTGGTACAATTCCCACGCCTGCATACTCAGTATCTTCCTCTTTTGTAATGTATAGAAGAAGATCCACCACATCAAACCTATTTATAAAACTACTCTGAACTGAATAATGCTGCTGCAATGAAGTCATCACAGAGGGAAAGAATGGTCTATGCTATTAAAACACAGTGTGAGGCAGTATTAGTGGAAATCAGGTAAAACAAACAAAAAGATCTCATTGCAAACAAACCTCTAACCTACTTTTTAACATTCCTCCAAAGAAGAATGAGTTTTATTTCCACCAGTGGCTGAGGTTTAAAATAAGATCTTTCCTATTATGCTGCTCATGACCTCCTTAGATCTTGTCTCGGTCATAGTGCATGGAATGAAATGGAGTATTACAGTGTTGTCTCCCAAGGGACGCTTGAGTCTTAGTTACCTTTTGAATTAACTAAACCTTTTGGAAAGATTAAGCCATTCCCATGCTATTATGTTTCATCTGGTCATTTTATTGTTTTAGTTAGCATTTTATGTTTTACCAACTTTGATCAATATTGTCAGGTGTATCCTTAGACCAGAACAATCATGAAGACAGTTCACCTGATCAAATTCTTCTCAGCTTTCTCATCTTAGTATGGTCAATGGCCATGTCATGAGCAATATACATGTGGCTCCTGATGCAGTCTCTTCTGCCTTGTTGTCAGATGTACTGATTTTCTAGAATTGAGGATATTTATAATGTAAGGGATGGTAAAGTTGTCTCAATCAAATCTTCGCGTATTTTAAATCTCCTTCTACACAGTAAATGTGGTGGAGCCCTTGTCTACATACGATGTTGTATCTGCATTCTAGTATCGGCTCCATGCTTTGGCTCTCAGACAAGAGTCTCTGCTTTGAACCAAGAACAGGCAGGGAAGAGCTATAGGCTAAATGGGTTTGTAAGGCCATTTTGAGGTCTTTTTGAAGCAGTACCAAAGCCTTCATGCCTCATTTATATCAATAGTGTACTGAATTTTTCTGTGCTGAAGCACAGTCTGTTTTCACTGCCCCCATCACACCTGAGAAGTAGCATCACCAACAGAGCAGATTCTTCCTGCTCTTTGTCTGCATCCTCTTTCCATTTCCCCTTGGACCCACATTCCTCTGCACAGGGGACTAGACTTATCCAAGGCTCTTGTATAGAGTCTAGAATGGCTGAAACTGCTTTCATAGTACTCAGATGTCCCATTTTTTTCCTTCTTAAGAGGCCCCTTTTGAAGCCAAGGTTCAACAGCAAGACCCTTGTGTGACTGCAAATGTACATGCAGTACATTCTTCTGTGTATCTGCTTGGGTGGCAGAGCCTTGTGTAAAGAAATATCAAGCCGTGAGAGAAAACTTTCTAAGAGCAGGGTAGGTGTTGCTCCATTTCCAACTGATGAATTTGAGTGAGGGGGGCTAAACTTGGCACATTAAGACTATATTCCTAGTGTAGTAAGGAGTTAAAATCTGGTGGGAAATTAAAGCATCTGATCATTCAGCAATTACCTTCCCTCCATAGGTAAATCATTAACAGTGCTTAGGTAGGCAGTTGTGTGATACCCATGGTAATTGGATAGTACATTTAACATTGGTTGTGCCCCTCACACAGGTATGTCTACACTGCAAGCTAGAGAGATCCAGGATATCTTTAAATCAGCTAGCTTGAGTTTGGGAAATAGTGTGGTTGTGGTTAGAGAGGGTAATTTAACCTGCCAAGAAACAGGGAAAGAATCATAATAAGCTTTAGGGAGTGAAGTTTTGTGCTATGCAGGTAAAAAACAATGGTGTTTCAGTCATGTAAAAATGAAATAAGAGAGTATTGAATCAGGCTTTTTTATTTTTAACCATGGGAAACAGACACTGAAATGTTTATGGGAAAGGTAGCAGAACGTGCTATAGCCCAGGAATCTGCAGAAAACCTGCTTTCACATTTTGGATATTGTTCAGGTAGGAGAATTAATAGCATTAGCAGCCTTGAGGAGACACACAGCTTTCAGATTCCTTAAGTGGGTGGGTGTTAAAGCAAGGTGGATGATGGCAGGATGATTTTCAGTTTTAAAGAGAGCACCCAGAGCTCCAGTGAACAGCTTTAACAGCTTGAATAGCTCACTACCAAGCTGAACAACAGTGCTAGGGTTAGGGAGGAGGAATGGGGAAGGGAAGGGAGAGAGAGGAGAGGTGTGTAAGAAATAGCCTGCAGATTGCCACCAGTTCCTGACTGAGTTTACTGAAATACAAAAGGATGACTCTGTTGATTCAGCTTCACCTGCTGCTAGGAACCTTTTCCCCTGCCCTCCCTCACATCTGATCTCAGCTCTATGTTTAAGAGCAAGTGTCAGGCACAAGGGAGAAAAGCTGCTGAATATTTTTGGGCACAGACTGTTTCTTTGTGAAAAGTATGAGATATTTTGAAACTGAAGCATGTCTCCTGGTAACACCATTTCCCTTCCCTTTCCAAACCACATTTACTTTTTTCCAACATTTATAATCTGAACTCAGGTCAATCTAATTTTAACCATAAAACCTACTCTGTTTTATCTTCTTTATTGGTTGCTGTTTAGTAAACTCTTTCATTCACAAACACAATTCACAATACTGCAGCAGTTATGGTCTTTTCATCCTCAGCATTGAAACTGTGTAGTCAAATATCCTTTTTGTAAAGCTAACACATGGATACAATATTGTGAACAACAAGAGTACCTCACATTTAGTTACAGTCCTCCCTCTACAAAAACATCAAACATAGTGGATAAACATTTAAGATATCAGAATAAAGAAATCATCCCCCTCCAAGAGCCCCCTTCCCTGCTGAGAGTGTGTCGTGACTCCCCAGATGCCCCAGCCTGTACTCCTGGATGGCTCAGCACACTGCTGCTGGTTGCATCCCCATGTCCCTCCTGCTGAGAACAGGGATAGAAGGGACACCTAGTAAATGCAAACAAACAGATTAGATTTGGGTTTGGTGTTTGGGGTCTTTTTTTTTTTTTTTGCTTAGACTAGCAACAACATGCATGATGAATCTGTGCTAGCACATGTTCTTCTTGCTGCCACCCCCTCTTTGTCTGTTCAATGTCCTTGTCAATTCCTGCCTTAAATTGGGCTGCAGCATCCCATGTAGGGAGTCTCCCTTCCTCAGTTTTTTGTGTGTCTGAAGCCACCAGAACTATGGGAGTTTATTACTGACTAGGACTGGATTCAGTGTTACTGTAAAAGAAGGTCTTCTGGTTCCTCCAGCTCTGGGCCCATTACTGCAGACTTTTGTCAGGCCCTTCCCACAGTTACAGCATGAAAGTAAGAAAATATAATTTTTCATGCATTCTTCTGTGATTTTACTAGCTCATCTATATTTTAATTACTGTTAATGTGTCCTTTCCCCACTAGGTTGCTTCTTTGGAAGATCAGCCTGTGCTGGCTGGGGCTCCCAGACATGCTGCACAGAAACGTGGTTATACCATGGGGCCTTTCTGCTGCTGGGATGCCAGTGGCAACAGGCTGCTTGAGAGACCCTACAGATATGTGAGACAAACATGAAATCTCAGTGACTGTGGGCACTACATGTGTACCAGGTCACAGTTTGGCAGGAACGCAAATTCTGGTCAAGTGCCTTAGGTTGGGTGGTGTGTCTCACCCTCTGTTGTTCGTGTCGAAACCAGCAAAAGACCAGGAGGTGGTGGGTACATTCCCATGGGCCTGGTGCTTGGTGAAAACAGCCTGTGCCTGGTGCAGGGTGGGCTCCCCACCCTGTGAGGGACCACCAGGCACCCCGAAGGGGCCACATGGCATGGGGAGCACATGGGGCTGTGCTGCAGGAGGATGGGCGGTAGCACCATGCCACTGGGAAGGTCACTTCACGTCACCATGGTGGTCACCCCATGCCAGGTAAGGCAGCCCCTCCACGCTGTGCCCCATGCAACACGAGGTGTCTGCAGAGCTCCATGCTGCTCTCGCGCCGCTTGCCGCCCAGGGAAGGTGACGCAGGGAGGCCCTTCCTCTCCTGGGCTGTGCAGGGTATAAATAGCTCTGGCTGAGGGGAGCAGAAGGGGCTGCCATCTTTCCAAGAGGACAGAGCCGGCACGGAGAGGGCTGGCAGGGGTGGCAGTGGCAGCCTCCCCGCCTGGCTGTGCGTCTCAAAGCCTCCTCTGTCTCAGCCGGCTCCCTCCAAGCAGTTGCTAGGTAAAGGCAGGTGTGTCAGCTGAAGTAGTGGAAATTTCTATTCATCTTATAAATAGTTGAGCAGCCCGACTTGGTGAAATGTGAAACGAGCAAACATCCCATCTTCTCCTCCGAGGGCAGATCGGGATTCAGTCTATAGTGCTGTCATGTCAACTGTGTCAGCACTGCTGTTCATGATGCCAAGGCCCTATAAGTTATTCATGTGAACACAGCAAACAAAGGTTTAGCTTAACCGAGGGATGAACATTCCTCCACCTGCAGCTTTCTCTACAGCTAAACGCAAAAAATGCAGAGGTCACTTAATCTGTGACAGAAATAGACTGCATCGTCTTTGGATTCAGTATGCTTTGCAAGTATAGTAATATGACTGCAGGCAGGCCTGAGGGCTTCTGGCACAGCGTCCTTGGTAGTAAAAGAAAATGTCATTAAAATCCTAATGCAGCTTGGCTGGTTTGCTTGAAATTCGCTGGGCAAAATTATAAATTTCCCTTATAACCATGTTTATACCCTAGGCTATTAGAATGATTTTTCCTTCTGTTAATCCCTCATGCTTCTTGCAGGACTATGTTGACCCTTGTTCTCTGGTGTATTAAGACAGATCCCCATCAGAAGTTAATACTCCCTATGAGACTGTGGGATCTTTTCAGGTCTTTCTCAGTGACTGAAGAGTTTCTGCCTTTAAAAAGATGAGACTTCACAGACTCAATTTGAAGCTATATGTCAGCTTGGCAATATATTAAATGGAGTTTATTGTAGTATTTCAATTGCAGTCAATTTTAAAGAAAGAAGATGTCTCTGTGATATTGCCTGGAAACAGATATGTCTGAGCAAACTTTCATATAACCTCAAAGAATCTGGTCATCAACATCATCTAGCAGTCAAAGCAGAGGGCTTGGAATAAAGATACATAGATCTCAGTTCTTCCATGAGCACTTTAGCTGGACTGGCCAAGCCAATCCCTCCTGCGTCTCAGATGATCAAATTGCTGTGGGACACTAAGAATAACACGCACAGCACAGCATGGAGTACTCATTAGATGAAAGGGAGTCTGTAAGTACAAGTTTTTACTTTCTGTTGTTCCCATGTATTCCTGTTAACCAGATGATAGGATTAAGCCAATCCACAGCTGATCTGCGGTCACACCTCCACATGGAGGTGAGGACACCCGCCATGGCTCTGGGTAGCAGCTACTGCCAGTTACTACAGTGACAGTGACCGAGCCTATATTGTCTGAAGCCGGACCAGAATTACGTTTGTGTGCAGAACAAAACACATCTTTCCAGCTGACTGGTTTACTGGTGAATGATAAGGCCCTGCTCTCATTTTCAGGGCTTGCTCTGCATATATGCTTCTGGAAATGGGTGGCTTGTGGCAAGCCAAAGGAGGGTGATGTGATGAGGAGCCAAAGAGGGTATGTGACTGAAAACCAAGCCATTTAATACCAGCTTATTCCTCTCCCGCACTCTCTCTTTTGTTAGATTCACATCCAGAGAAGGAAAAAATCAGCCTTTTCACATTAGCTGTTACTCCTAACCCATGTTTGCCTGTAATCTGATCAAATACAGGCAAAAGGAAATCAATCAAAACTAAGACAGATAACAATGTTCAGCACAAAACTGGTGCTTTACCCCTTAACGTGTGATGTAAGCTGTAAGTGAGCCTCCCTACCTTTCTGGGAGATAGGTAAGTAAGCGGGGCAGTCATATTTAGCAGATGTAGGAACATGAAAGCCTATAGCTACAGCATGAAGGGGGAGGATAAACAATTTATAAGTACTTGTAAGTGATGATGGCACTGCTCTGAGTTGCAGTTCTAATTTACTGCTCTCTGCTTGTCTCCCCCGCAAGCTCCAGCCAACAGATTGCAGGGCCATCGTTTTTTGAGCTCTGTGCAGTCTCAGACACATGCCGAGGGCTACGCTGTATGAACCACACTTGCATTTTTGAGAGTGTACACGAATAACCTCACTAAACTCAGTGGGATGCTTTGCATAAATACTCACACTGTGTACGGCTTACATAGCATGGTGCTTACGAGGTGAAGCACTTAACCACAAAACTTAGCAAAGGCATAAAAATACAACCACTTTTTATATAGAGCTACTTCATCCCATTGGCCTTGAAAGTCCTTGTTTTTAACATGACAAATGGCTAGCTCCCAAGAGTAGTCACTACTGTTGTGGAGTACAATCTGATACAGAATTGCAAACAAGGGATTATTTGATGTATGAGATTGTAAGTAAATTCATGATTTTAAAATTTTCTTCTCTACTAGTCTAACCAAGCACAGTGTTCTACATTGTGCAAATACATGACCAATGTGGACTTTTCATATGTGTGTTAATATGGTATTGCTTAAAGTGTTATGTGGTCTCATTTAGTTAGATGCAAGAAGCCATTTCCTACCATCTTGGTAGGATTCCTCATCCTGAATGGAAAGGTAAAGATTTTTTGAGGAAGTGTGTGCAGATCAAAGGTGCTGTTTGAACTTCACCTAAGTATTGGTGAGGCTTGGGAAATGAATTGTTATGGGAGATGTATTTAGCTGTGAGTGAATATATATCTTACAACAGGAGAAAGGAAATTGTAGTTTCCTTAGAACTTCAAAGGGAGGAAACTTTATAATGAAAAACTAATATACATCTTCACATAATATTTCAGATTTTGTGTCTCCTGCCATTGTGTAACCTTGAATCAAAGGATACCTGGGTTATTACTTGAGGGAAGCCATAGGCAAGGACAGCAACACAAACTGTGGAGGGAGTAAGAAAAAGAGAGCAATCAAAAAGATCTAGGATTGAATAAAATGAGCAAAGGACTGAATAAATTATGTTTCTCCATATTAAATCTTTATAGATGAAGAACAAATTTAAGAAGCTGTTTAGACATGGTGTGTGACACAGTTACTGTAAAAATGTCCATAAATATTCATATATTATCAAAGTGATAATTTCCACTGTTTTATTGTGCTTGCACATTGTGTGGGATTTGCTTCTCAGCAGTATTCATGAAAGCTCTTAGGGTCAGCTACTTTTAAGCAAATGTGAAGAGTTACTTTTGATCATCAAAATTTAAATTAAAAAGCTTTTTGATCTAGTAGAATTCCTAAAAATCTTAAAATTTCCTGTGAAATACATATATCCATTCAGCAGGTACGGTGGTGATGACTGCAATGAGATCATTCTCAAGGGAAGAGAACAGGATACCCAATAATGTCTCTCATTTGTGCAATAAAACTATGAGTACAGCTTAAGTTTTGAATATTCAATACCCACAAAAAACCACTGTATGACACAGATTATTCAAAAAATATAATTAAAATAATTTTGAATACTGAATGAAAGTTTCAGTGTGCCCATGGGCAGTTTTAGTTCAGAAAAAAAGGGTAATATTAATTTAAGGGATCATTTGCCAGGAACTGTTTGTCAAGTTTAATTGGTTGCCATCTTTTGTTTTGCATTTTACTCCAGGTCTTCCACTGGGCACATATTTTGCTGTTGAAAGTCTGGAACAGGAACTTAAGATACATATAGATTCTCAGAAATCAACCAAGATGATATGTTACTAATGTGATTTTAGGGTTGCTTGAAATTTTCTTCATGAAAGCCAAAGTCATGCAGAAGCTACATAACAAAACAGTTTGTATTCTGGTGTTCAGTTAATTCAAACAAACACAAAAAACTCATGCAGAGCTGTGTGACACAATCCTCCTCTTTTTACAGATGTTATTTTGTACATGAAAATACAGATTTCTCTTACACCTTTAAGGTTAAGTTGATGAGCAGTAGTTCAACTCTGGTTTCCTATGGACTTGTGTGTTAAATTTGAGCTCATAGATAAATAGTATCTGTGATGACAAATGAAGTGTGAACCCTCATTTTAACCTTTACCTCAGTGAGGTTGTCATTGAGTTTCTCAGCCTTCACTTACTTTCTGAGAATTTAATAAATTTGGGATATTTTGCCATCCACCAAGGATGGTAGAAAATCAGCAATGGATTATTAAAGGAACTAACAGATAGACATTGGCATCATATAATCCTTATTTTTTTTTCAGCAACAAGACAGCAACAGACAACAAATAAAATATACTTTGGAAATATTCCCCCCTCTAGGTTTCTTCCTAGTATCTGCAACAAAATCATGTCACCTAAAACTTCAGAGACCACTTGTAAAAATTGACTGAGAAGTTCTTAATCATGCTTAGTGAAAGTGTAACAGATACTGGAATGAAAATGCTGCTTTCAAGAAATCTAAAAATATGCTTGATGCTCTTTAACTGAGAGAGAATAGGAGAAAGTCAGGCCAGCCCACCAAATGAGGCTGCTAGGCTGAAGGTACTTACAGTATGGTTGTTCAGTTCTAACTTAACACTAGTACCCTGCTTATCTGTTGTGCTGCGTCTTCTGCACATTCCCTTTATCAGCAGTAAATGAGAAATTTTAACTTATAGAGACTAAATTTAAAGCTGTGATCTTGTTAACAACCAAGGGAGAGAGGTAAACACCTGCCACTATCAGTAACTCATTATTCACTGTTAGGGTTGTGATGTGGTGCCCACCAAGTCCTTCCAGAGTGTAATGAATGTTTTGGTACCATTCATGTTGATCAGGCTCCTATCAAAAACTTTTTAAAAAGAGATGGGATGGATTATTGAAAATATGTATATGCCATTCAGTTATTGAATGTAAAGAGAGATCAGTGACACGAGAGAAAATTTTGCTATCCAATGTCTTTTTTCCTCTCCCCTTCTCTTTCCATGGTAGTACACAGTAAGACAACATGGCCTGAGGTCACAGAATAGGAGAAGAAAAGGGACTCCATTTGCATTATGCAGTAAACTGTGTATCTGTGAGAACTGAGTGTTGTAACAGCCTAGCTGGCACTCAATAATGTGTTGTTAGTTCCCTACCTGCAAATCTCTATTTTAAAATATCTTAATTACAACACTGCAAAGCTTTAGAGCATGTCAGATGCCAGGCAGTTTGATTCTCTCTTCCCTGACTCCACAGGAATCTGTGTGAAACATCTGTTTAGTACACTGCTCTCTTGAGGGTTTTTTGTGTACAACTCCACCTTCTCGCAGAAGACTGTGATGTTTCCTCAACACCATATTATGTTTCTCTATGGACCATAAGAAATTTCCCTTCTGAGAATCTCATCTGAGTCAGAGCTCCACTGAGATTTATGGCTTAGCATGGACACATGAAGGACAGAGGAAGGGGATATTGTGCTCTGCTGCACTGTTGCTTTCAGACTAGGCAGATCATTTCTGGCAACTGGGACAAGTCAGGCCAGGCACTAATACAGCTCGGAGCTGTATCACTGCCTTACAGAGCTCCTATGTCTTCTACTGAGCAGCTGCAAGGGGGACCAGATCAAAAGCAGTGAACATTTGTGTGCTGCAAGGAGGATGGGAAGCCGTGCTCCACCAAGATGCAACTGCCCATGATAAAGAGGATTCCAGTTTTGAAGAAGCCACTTCCTTTGAATTGCTTAGGTCCTGATGTTATTGTTCCAAGTTTAGAGGATGCCTTGTATGGCTTCAAGTGTGAAAGCCCTGTTCTGTGATGCTCTGAAGGAGGAGGAAGTGAAGCACCTGATATCTTTGGGAAACTTTTCTCACTGGTGACAGCAAAGGACCATGAAAAGGCTGCTTTAATCTGGCATTGAACATGAATTTTGTCGATGTAAAGAAAACAGAGCTTTCCCCGATTTTCCGTTTTCTCTGATGACATGGAAGTTACATGGCTGAAGGCTATATCTTAAAAACACTTAACATGTACTTTAAAACAAGAATCCAGGCCTACAGGAGTTACTTATGTTGAAGAAAGATATAACTCAACATGAGGCATATCAAAGGACACCCAAAGATGTCACTAAGTGAACTGAGTATGTTGCTTTGGGCAATTATATGTTCAAATCAGCTAGTAATAGGTAGCAGTCTAGGTCTTGAAATGTCTTGCGATGGCTCATATATACTATGAATTATATTCTTATTGGTGGTCAAATCTTAGGTGTAAATATATGTATTCAATATTCAGAACAGTAGCCAACCTCTTACCATCACATGTCTTACAACATGGAGATGGATCGATGATTGTCCAGGCGATATAAAAACAGTGGTTCGGGAATAACGTTGAGGACCATATGCACAGAGATCTAGCACTTGGTGAAAACAGAATTACTTGAGTTAGTTTTATCTCATCTTCTATACTGAGTCATAAGGAATGAAAAAAAATAGTGCCACAAGATCAGTTCCTGCAGTAATTATTTAAAAGTATGTCATCTCAGGAGTTAGATTTTTTGAATTGTATCAGATCTTGTTTTCAAGCAGTTGCACCCTGAATACTCTGATGCCTGGTGAACTGTGTGCCTGGTCTATCTTTCTGGCAAGTGTTCAAAGCATAAAAAATTATCAGTGCTTCTGGTAAGCTAATGAAATTAATGCTGATGCTTAACATCTTTATTGTTTTTGACTTACCACTTCACAAGTAATTTTACGGAAGAGTGCAAACAACAAAAAATAGCATATACATTTGCTAAAATATCCTGCTATATACAGTAGATATTGAGTGTTGCAACAAAAAATAAGCTAAACTGGGGTTGTATGTTCACGTACCATTTTCAAGGGTAGAGTAAAACTCAACAGTAAACTGACAGGTAAAGACCTATCAACTACATGACAAAACTGGATTACCCCTATTAACAGTAATTCATATTTTTCTTCTTTTCTGGAATTGATACAATTGATAAAGCCTTTTGGTCTTTACAGTGTAATCACTTGTAGTAGGAAAAATTACTAAATAAATAAGTTACTAGAAATATCATTTTATTAATTCCTGCTCCATGCATTTCTGCATGTGATATTAGCAAGTTCTAGCTCTTATGTTGATAACAAAACAATGCTATAAAACAATAATAAAAATAATAAAAATAAAACCAGCAGCAACAACAACAATAAATAACAATTATTATTATAATTATTACATTAATTATTAATATTATTAATATAATATTAGTATATATTATTACAGTAATATCAATATCAATATCAATATTAATAATAATAATAATAATAATAATAATAATAATAATAATAATAATAATAATAATAATAATAATAATAATAATAATAATAATAAAAAAAAAGTAGTATATATCCAGGCTTTAGATTTCCTTCCTGATATTTTCCTGAATGTTTCTCCCCCCTCATTTTTAGAAACACACAATGAACCTTTAAAAAAGTAGAGCTGCTTTCAGAATTGTTATCGTCATCCAGATCAATTTGGAACAAAGTCCTGCCTCCCAATCTATTCTAATTTCAATGTACACACTCTGCTGGCTGGCTGCCAGCACAGAGCTCAGGAAATGATAAATACCCATTTAGTCACAGACTCACAGATTTCCCTGGGATGGTAGGTTGGGGCTGCTTTAATATCTTCAAACTTACTGCACATTTACACATTCACTAACGTCACTCAGTGTGATATTTATATACTGAGTGTAGGAATGACACACAGGGAGAAAGGACATAACTTACATGTGCTCCTCAAGAGGATTGAAGCTTGGAGCCCTGTTTGCCTGCTCTGAGTTGATAGCCTTCCACCTCAAATAACTGTACATAACATGAATAGAAAATTACATTGGACTAAACTAATTTGAAACAAGATGGCCACAACCTAATACTATGAATCTCACATGTCTTATAAACTGGTTATGATAACAATTTGACATGCCAACAACATATTGCTCTGTTGTTATAAAGTATAGCACACTGTACAAGGAAAATAGGCTGTATTTATTGACTTGTTTGCTTATGGACTTGTTTTGGGGTTTTTTTTGTTGTCCTGAATTTCTGGGGAGATTTTGTTTTCTGGGGTCATAAGGGATATTTCTAGAAAAAGGGTGAATGAATCGCTTTGGATGATTTTTCCATATAATTAAATCTTATATCCTTCTCTCTAATTAATTGAGGACCGGATATTTTGAAAAGGCTGAATCTAAAGTCAGGTTTTAACCACTTTCCAATGTGGTTTAAATTTTTTGGTGCTTCTCTTGCTGATATATTAGTTAGTTGAATGCTGTTAAAAACATCAGCTTTAACTAACCCTGGAATAAAAGCTGGCAGCCTATAGTGCAGGCAAACCCAACAAATGGAATAAGATTAACAAAGAAGCTCAAATTTTTCATTTATGTTAACAAGTCATTGAAAGACCAAATACTTGGTTAAAGAGTAATTACGAATATTTAACTACTACTGTAGGCAAGAAAGGTCTCCACAATTAACTCAGAGCCTTGTGAAGTATCTGATGTGCAATGATAATGTTAGAAACACATTCCTGGTTTTGCTAGCATTAAATACAAACATATGTTTTGACTGCACAGATGATATATGAGCTGGATTCTTTGCTGCCCTGAGTTTCTTCTCAGTTTACTAAACAGCATACTGCTGTGACCCTCATCTCGGTTTCTTGGTCCTCTGCTCCCACCTCAGTGAATGTGAGGACAGTTCTATGATTGTCCATTATATGGGGATTATGGGAGTTTTGCATCTTTTTCCCAGTCCAATACAGTCCTCTCTCACACACATGGTGTGATAGCCATAAAGATCCTCCTTATAATGACTCCCCTAGACAGAGATTCTCCTGAGAGAAAGCTGTGTGGCCTTTTTATACCATGTGCAATTCAAGAGTGTCTCACTGAGAGCAGAGGAAGACAGAAGAATGGAGTTCCATCTCTCAACTTCTGTATGTACCAAGTGGCACTCAGTAAAATTCCTCACTCTTATTTACAGACATGGGTACAAAAATAACCAAAAAAAAAAAAAAAAAGTCTCTAACCAGACCATTTAAATGAAGCACACACCCATTTCTGCCTTTCTCTTACCAAGCTTTGAAATGGCTGCTGACTTTTAAAAAATACTGTGCAAGGCTGCGTCTCCCAGCCACCACCATTAAGCCAGGCTGGCAGAGCACTGGTGACATCGCCTCCCACACATCTGAGTGGAAACCTAAATGATATGCCTCCCTCGTGGGGGGGGGAACATGCATAATGGTGGCATTGCTGTTGTCTCAGAGACATAAGGTCACAATTAAATTAAGGGACACAAGTACACAGTTTGCTCTGGCTCAATGCTGGCTGTGTGAAGAGACTTGTGTTGGGGTCATTTCCCATAGAGGTCTATGGTGCAGTGTCTACAGGTGAGCTGGTTCCTCTCAGCTTTCTGTATTTTCATTGGGATAAACAAGCATTTTTAGAGCACAGTTCTTAAGATTTATTTTACAAAACATGGCCTGACTCACTCTGAAAGTGCCTTTATCTATTGAGGAAAGCCTAGGGACACTTGTTCAGTCATATGCATGTACATGATATGTGTGTAAAGTCAGTGAAATGAATCCTATGCCTGATTCTTGTTTAGGGAATAATAAAGACATCTACCTTAAAAATTATTGATTCGTTATTTAAATTGTTTAACTAGATGTTTATACTAGATGGTAGGGAAGTTTTTGTTTCAAATCTCCTAACAAGACATTGATAAAGTGAGTTTACTTTTTGCAAAGTTAGTATTTAATAACACTGTGACTGATCATAATGTCTCAGTAAAACAGTTTACACTTGAAATAAGTTCCTAAAGTTTTAACCAATGGATATAGGTTTCATATGCATTCATAAATTAAATGACTTGGGAATACAGACAAAATACATAGAGAGACCAAAAACAAAGAATAAATCCCTGCTGTGTCTGTTTTCATGTTTCTATCAAGGCAAGAAATGTTTCCAAGTACAGAATTGCTAAGGATGTGACTTTCTTAGGAAACTTACTTGAGAATTAGTATTAATGAGTTTTAAATTTATATCTCACTTTGTTCTGTGCAGGCATGCAATATTCTTTCAGTATTTCATAGACGGATTTAGAAGAACAAACCTAATTAGAAACAGGTGTTTATCTAGGCCGTCCTTATCTCCAGCTCCATCTTACTCTAACAATCTATCAGAGTTACTAGTTTCAGCTGTCAAAATTCATCTGCCAAACAAGAAATCTAGTTTATATGATGCCTTTTCACTTTTGTACAGTTTGAAGTGTACGGATGGACCTGAGCCTGAAGAGGACTGAGTAGCTGTGTGACCCCAGCCATGCCACAGTATGTGGGGTGGTATGCTTGTCAAATCTGATAGTGACACCTGGGGGCTACTACACTCTGGACCTTAGCTTATGCCTAAATACATTGTGTGTGAATAATTGCTAATTAAGTTGTACTGTAAAAATTAATTTGCAGTCATAATGACAGAAACAAATAGGCATTTGCTTTGCAGTGACTGTATTCCATAACATATTAATCTCTAAAATGTTACACTAAGCTATATTTTCTGGTTCTATCATGTGCCAATTTTTTAGTCTTCTTATAATGAAAAATCACAAGGGCACAGTATATTGACAAACATTATCATTAAAGAATAAGAGAGGAAAGCAAAGTTCTTATCTCAGAGAAAAGGAAATGTATTTTGGGAATGAAGTAGCTAAGATACAATAAATTAAGTTTAGCACTCACTCATATCTATACAGGGATATTTGTGCTTTCCTAGTATTGGTCTGTGAGTCATTGCATCCTTTATCTAGTAATATGGTTAAATTCCAGGGTTATCTTGTTTTTTTCTGCCTCTTCAAGAGAGACATGAAGATTTCATTGAATGTTATGTTCTCCAAGGTCAGCAAGACATTGTTTTATTTTAGTGATCTGGGAAGGAAAAGCATTCCTGGCTTTTAAAAATAAGTATTGTGTATGACTGGATTTGCAAAAGGCGCTTAATGAAATCTGTGTGAACTAGAAAAGTTGTTTTGCATCAAAGCTATTTAAAACACAATCCAAATTAGTAATAACAACATTTTTTAGATGCACATGAATGTATGTGAATAGAAAGCACTATTCAATACAGGCACTTACAGGAAGATTACTTCAATTTATACACTGATCACTAGTGGAGATAACACATGTATAGCTGTCCAGGCCTAGTGGTTTTTAGTGTACATCTCCATACTGGCATGAATCAAACCACACCATGTTTTGCTGCTCCCTCTTCATTCTGCTGAGAGGATGCTCAGAGAACTTCTGGCTGAATTGTACAAACAAATGAAACTCAGTAGTACTAATTTCAAATAGGAATGGCAGTCCATTTGCTTACTCGATTTAAGGATGAATTTTCCACAGACATTTAATTTGCTGAGGCCAAATTCCAAATATGCTTGCAGGAGAGGAATTGTAACCTTGTGTACTAATGTGCCTATAGACTGTTCACTTAAAAATTACACACATCTGGTGTTTTGGTGATATGAGCAAAACCCTGCTAACACTTAGTACCAATAATAAATAACTTTCCCAAGGTGTCTGGTTGTTTCCCAGATATGAGTTAGAGAAATGAAGTCTAACACTTTTCCCCAATTGCTTTTGAGTAGGTAATTAAATCTGTATGAGAAGAACTGCTTGGTGGATTTGGGTGAATAAAGTGCTAATAAAAACAACTCTAATTTCCTGGCTGGACACTGTTTTCCTTCCCTTGTGCACCAGTGGCTATTCTAGGGATCGCTTCCAGATCTGCAGCCATGGCCTCTGGGGCTTTTGTCTTGATACATCTTACAATAAGCAGGACAGGGGTTGTGGACAAACAAATCAGTTATACAGAACCAAGTAAAATTTCAGAAGCACCACCAACACCCTTTGGGTCTTCTTGCACCTTGGAACCTTGTTTTTACCATGTACCATGGAATAAGGACGTAGACACGGGTATTTCCAGTGAGGTAGTGCTTAATTCCCACCCTTACTTATTTGGGGATATTTCTGAGTAAACCCTGAGCTTGATTAAAATGCAAGTTCTGCTCTATCCCCCTTTAAAGTTATCTTGTACATTTTCATCACCTTAATGAAGTTGAAATCAAGCCTGTAGATTGACATCTCAAAGGAAAATGTGGGCACTACAATAAAATGATGTGGGTGAATCAGTAGGTGTCAGATTGCTGAGTCCATAATGAATAATTATCTCAGCATAATTATGTGTGCTGTTTTTCAGGCAAGATGAAAAAGTGAGGTCCTTTTGTCTCCTGGTAATTAAAAACGCATCTCTTGTGCGATTACACATTACAAAAGAGTCTCTCTTGTTGGGAATATGGTCTACTAGTAGTATCCAAGGTTGGATAAGGAACTATTATACTGATAATTAGAATTGACTGTCCTGTATAATTTTCTCTTCCAGCATCTCTGATATTCATTTTTGTATTTTAATTCCAGTTTATGCACATACTTTGTAGAAGAAGATCATATGTTTTATTTTCTTTGACACTTTTTTCATTTGCATGTATATGAACAGGGTTTTGATACTCCCCTGGGCCAGCTTTCATATAATTTGGGGTTCAAAAATCAGATGCTGGATTTCAAAAGCAACTAGTTGCATTCATGAGATAAAAATACCTGAAAGAGTGTTAAAGACAAAGATAAAACTTCTGCTTCAGGAAATCCTTCAGTTACAGACTGGTAAAAATTAGGAGAATATTCTTAAGATATATAGTCCTGAATTTTCCCTCTCTTCTTAAACTCTTCCTTTAATATCTGCAGTTGACCACTGTTGGAACAAGATCTGGGGCTACAGATACCTTTGATTTTAACCAGGACGGCCATGCTTAGGTTTCTTAGTAATGTAAAGTAGCTGTGGAAAATAAATGTCCCACCATTAAGATTTCTTAACAATGAAAGGAAGCAAACCTGTTTTTCAAAAATATATTGAAAGTTAAGTAGATTATTTTCTCTTGAAGAAATGTAATGTAGGAGATGTTTTTATATAAAAATATTCCTGATCTATTTTATTACTGAAATGACCATCTCTTATCTAGATGTCTTGCACTTTCTCTAAGTTATGGTAGGTATTTGGACATTATTTCTTGGCTTGCCCCTAGAGCTATTATGGGAAATTGGATGTAGGATAATAATTTTTCATGCTCCATCCAACTTCTTCAGCGTATCGTCTCTTGGATTTGCTAGGTGCCAATACAATTATTTTGAGTGGAGGAGTCATGAGAGAACAAATGTAGATGAGGCATAGCTAAAACCACTTTCATGCAACTATCTCAGAGATAACAATTAAAGGATACTTTTGTGAAGAACAGTAAGTCTGTATAATTAAAACTGGATTTCTGACCTGCTGCTCAGAGTCAGGTGAAAAAATTGCCTTAGCGTACAGTGATAAATCAGGCATTTGGGAGTTTTCTAAAACATTTCCTGTGATTATGTGGTGACCATAACCAATAAGGGCTGCTTTCATCTTTACCTTTGACTGCCCATAGACTACACCTGTGCTGCCTGTCAAAGTGTGAATTTGAGATGAATATTTTTTTTTCCTGAATTGGAAAAATTGGAGGAAAAAGGGATGGATGACATGAAACTTCCAGCTCTGAAGCCAGTCACAAAAAATGGGAAGCTGGTGATGAAATCTACCTGGTATTTTTGTATATTCATAACCAGGACATGAAAGAAGAGTAGAGGGTCCCTTTCATCATCCAACAGCAGGGAAATGAGAGATAGCAAATAAAGAGTGAAGATGTCTTGGCCATTGTAATGACAACTAGGAGATGAGAAGAAAACCATTAATTATTCTGTGATTGTTATCATGGAGAAAGAATAGCCGCATGCTTTATCAATTCAGACATCAGAATCTCACGTGAGACTATGATAACACGGTGCATCTGTTTTGTGACACTACATGATGAGGTGGCATTAAACAAAACAACAGTTATTTGTTCTGTCTCAAGTTTGATCAGTGGTGAAGGCAATTTTGAGCTTATCAAGAAGTCATCAAGACAGCCCATGTCTTTGGTTAGGTTTTGATTAAGGAGGAAACCTGAGGCACTGAAACTAATTTTTCAGACTGGAAAATAACAGAGTATGTATACCCAGGTCCTGATCCTGCTACCATGTTGTAAGTACTGAATAATGAAATAAGAAATTACAACTTTATTATATTTAAATGTGTCTCCTGGGCTGGTGAATTGTGGAATCAGATCTGGTGGTCAGGAGCAGTCTGCAGTGAGCTACCCCTGGAGATCAGGTGTACCTTGTGCTGATTGAATTGCAAGACCTGGGCTTGCCATGAGACATTGTCAAAATAAAGAGACATGTCATGTGCTCATAGAGGTATGGAATAAGGCAGTTCTAAAGCAGGAGGCCGAGGTGTTTTTTTCTCTTGAATTTGCCAAGTGCATTTACACATGGAGTTCTTGGCCGCCACTTGTGCAGACTTCCCTCGGAAACATTTTCCATCTGTCATGCTCACATGCAAAAAAACCCTAGAGATTCCACCCCCATTCCTGAAACGGAGCCTCTCTTTGTCTCTTACAGCTTTCAGAAAGACTTTTATTAAAGAGACAGGGAGGTGGGGGAAAATGCAGAAAAGGTGCTTTCTAGCATTTCATACCTAGAGCTGCAGCCAGCAGGATCACAAACATCTGGAATGGCAAAGAGAAAGATATTCAGTTTCACCTTGACTCCTTGTTTCATCTGCTAGCAATCCTCCCTTTATCTGCAGCATTCTAAACTCCATCAGCTGCTCCATTCAGGCCTACTAAGAATTAAGAGTCTCCTTATCTTGAAGGACAGTCAAATAAAGGGCAGCCAGAAATTCTTGACACTGCCTTCTCCTATACTTAGAACTGCATGTAAAATGCCAACCACCTTCTTCACAAAAGTAGCAGAAAATTATTTTAAAATTTGTTTCCTAACAAGATTCTCTCTTTTAATACTTCACTGACATCAACAGTATAATGATCAATATAAAAAAACTCCGAAAAAATGACTGAAAACGTACACTGGGAGGATCGACATCCTAAGACAGATCAATGATGACACAGGGGAAATATATGTTTCTGTTATGTCTCCTTTCTTCAAAATTAATTATTTTGCAAATAAACTACTCTCACGTCTAATGATTGTGATTTGCAGAAGACAGACTTTGTGACAGCACTTTATAATCTGTACAAGACATATGGTGAATAGATTGAAGTTTAGGGCATTAGATGATAAGAAAGCCAATTGACATTAGGGTAACTAGATCTTTTGAACAAATGGGGTCTTTCTCTAATTGAATTTCCTTGATTTAAATTTTTGCTTCACATACCATGTGAAAGGAAACTGTATATTCAGAAAAATTGAATGGCAAGGCCTGCTTGAAAGACTGGTGGCTGTGCCTATCATTGATGGTGAAAGTCTGAAATTTCTGCTGCATTTTAGTTATATTTTGGTCATAAGGACATTTAAAATCTTATTTAAGTATAAGAATATTAGAAATAAGTCTAGCTCTTATTTTTCAGAAGGATTTTTTTGATTTCCCTGTGTACTCTCCCCTCCTAACTCTACACAAACCATCTCCCTGAAGGTGCTCAAAACAACAGGTTAACACATCTTCCATGTAGATGTGTTGGACCACCACACATTAACTGGGCTTCTTCAGCTCTCCTGCGTGACACCATGCAGTGCGCCAGGCTGTGGCTGGGCTGACAAGGCTTTGCTGTGACTCATTATAACAGGAGGCACAATCAGCTGGTGCAGTGTAAAAAAAAAAAAAAAAGGTTTATCAAGGATAAAGAAAACAAGTTATTCAGGGGGAAATGATCCATAACTGCTTGTTATTAAAGCCTTTAATAATTACTCTATAAGAAGAAAGGAATTGCATAATAAATTTAACTCCCTGGTTTGTTCTCAGAACATGAGTGAGTCAGGGCAAAACTATCCTGGGAGCCAAAACATACAAGTGCTGAATGTGCTCCTCCACAGGCCTCTTAAAGGTGTTTTTACCGAATTTAATGCTATTGCTGATTCATTCTGTATTGAAAGAAAAGAAGGTGGCAACGATGTGAAAATTTCATTTCTTTTGAGAAGACAGAAGGCACAATCTGAAATGGAAAAATTCCTTTGAGACCTCTCCCCTCACAAGTCCAAAACCAAATACAAGTCTAATGATATCATTGTTAATGAAAAACATACAGGCACAAGAAAGTACTCTCATCTTAGCAGCACCAGCCCTGTTTGTAGATATTATAATTTTGTTCTTCTCATCTCTTTTAATTTTTTTTCAGTAGTTGCTGTACACTGTTCTCCAGCATCCATGTTTCACCACAGAGAAGGCTGAGATTCAGTTTTGGCTGAGGAATTGGTTTGCAGGGACAAGAGGGGAACGAGTAGCACAAACTGTCAAAAGGCAAGATAAATCTTGTAGTGCCCTCTCATCTCCATGGTCTGCTGCCTTCCAGCAGTGACCCCAAGCAGAGTGCAGATGCACACACATGGATATACACTGACAGTCTCTCTCTTCTTCCCTGCAGTTGGCTTTGCCTTGCCAGCTGTCCTCATACCACAGGAAGATACTCCTTATTCCTAGGTCTGCAGGAAGGAGGGAGATGAGGGAAGGAAGAGGCTGCTGCTAGGATGTGGGGGCAGAGGGGTTCTGGCAGATGTTCCTTCACTTCCCCACAGTGACTGTCTAACTGTGCCCACACCATCTCAAGGGAGACTGTTGGTCACAGACTGAGATGGGCAATTATGTGGGATATGTCACACTGTTTGTGTCTGATGGACAAATTGCCACTGTATTTGCCTATTCATATATTACAGACACAGCAACTGATATATTCCTGCTGGACAATCAAGACTCTGGACAGAGTGAGATGAGAGACAAAAACTTATGTGGAGATGCAGTTAAAGATGTGAAAAGTTGATAAAAGTTGATGCCATCTTGTTCTGAGTGCCAGAATAGCTTATTATGGTCACAGTGCTGAGGTTACATCATGTTTATATTCTAATATCCTGCTCTTAATGGCTAATAACATTCATAAACTTTTCTCTGTTCCAGATGTGGTTTCTGTCCAAATGTAATTTTATTTGGAAAGTTTGAACAAGAATGGTTCTTGTTTTTTGTTTTTTTTTTTTTTTTTTTTTTTTTTTGTTTGTTTTGTTTGGTTTTTTTTTTTTTTTTTTTTTTTATTATTTTATTTGCTTTTAATTTGAGTAGGATGGGAAAATTAAATTGGTTTTAAGTCCAAAAAATCATTCAGTTCTGTGCTTTGGTCATGGGCTGAAGAAAAATGGATTTGAGTCAGACTAAATCCACCTGCTTTCTGTGGGGGCGTACCTAGGGAGAGGCATCAGCAAGTCTTCAGTTATAACAGCCTCCAACCTATGTACATCAGGGCTCCATTTGTGTACATTAACTGAGTGCAGAACAAAAAATATCTCTGCCTAGGAAAATGAAAGAAGTGAGGTCAGTGTGAAATAAAACAAGGCATGTGGGTGAAGGAGGAAAGTGTAATGTGCTGGAGTTGGGGACATTCTCTGAAAAAGATAAGGAGGGAGGACAGAAGGGTGAATTATTCATATCTGTGATCAAAAAGACATTACTGTTTTAGTTGTTTCTCATTCTTCTCACCATTTTTTGGCAGTTGCATTGCCTCTGGGAAGGCCCTTGGCATCAATTCTTATTTTGTTCTCGTGAATGTCTTTCTGTCAGCTGTGGTGAATGCTTCTCGCACTCCTTGACTGAGTTACTTGCAGTACTTCTCCAAGGGCCACAGGGGTGTCATGTAATCATGTATTTTTTTTTAGGTTACCAGCATCACCTGCACTGACTCATCCATCAGGGGAGAGAGAACAGGCTTTTGTTTAACTGCTGTCTTTCTCGTGCAGTGTTACTTGGAATGTGAATGTATTTTTTTTTACTGCAAGGGGGGCAGATAACAGTCCACGATGCTGCACAATATTCTGCTGAAGACTGGACAAAGCTGTGTCAGCCATTTCAATATTTTTCTGCAACTAGTCTGTGTGTGTCATCTCCTGTTGGTGTCCTTGTTCTTAACAAAATGTTGGAGGCGCTGTTTGGTAATGTAAATGTTTTCACTCCTGCACTACCCAGGGCATTCCTTTGCTTATGGTTTTAATGGCTCAGATTAAACTCTTTCTGAACATTTTCTCACTTGTATACATGGGTTTCCCACTGTGTATGAGTATCTTATCATTGCTCAAGCGGCATGATTTGTTTCTAAAATGTGTTTCTTTTTCCCCTACCAACTCCATGACCAGCATCAACCACGTACTTTCTGTGCTTACTTCTCTGACTAATTTCAACACCTCTACCAATTCGTTCTAGTCTAAACGTTATACAAACCCTTCATCTGACCTTTGAAGCCTCACATTTGGAGTCAGAACCATGAGAATGGCTTTACATCTGCTTGTAACCACCACCAGCAGATATTTTCTCTAGTTCCCTAGCAAATTACTTATGTATTGTAATTGATTTGGAGCCTATGAAGAAGGGACATCTTTGTGAAATGTGATATTATAGACTCTATACTTATCTAGTTGTTAAGTCCTACATTACATTATTGTCTCTGATGTAGGGAGAAGAAAGTTAAGTTCTTTCTGACTTATTCAGGAAGTTATTTCCAGAGTCTTAATAAGTTTTTTGATTTTTTCTTTTTTTTTTTTTTTTTTTTTTTTGTTATCCAATATTGCATTGTTTGAGGATGTGAAATCACTTTTTCCCCCCCTGAAAAGTGACTTAGTGGTCAATCAGGGGAAAATGGGACCTACAGATACTCCAAATATTTACAAATGAGTACATGGGAAGAAAGAAGCAACATCACCTAACAGTCTTTTTAGATGGCTTTTTATCAGTTTATTTCCTGAATACCATTTGTCTCTGGTGCATAGTTATACAACTGGATATATGGTTTACTGTGAAAAGGAACTTGTCCTGTTGAAATTCCTAAATGAAAGGTGAGGCAAGAAGTAGGTGTAGTGATCCTGACCAGGAGACCACTGTACATTGAGGAGTGAGTGATCTGTGTAACAGTTGTCCTAAGTAGGCTCAGACCTGTGCTGTGCTGCACTAAACTGCCTGTGTGGCACTGCACAAACCCTTGGGCTGCAGGACAGACTCCACCAGCTCAGTGCAACGGAGGAGCCTGCAGGCAGCTCCCCCTCGATACCAGTGATTGCACCTCCTGTGTGGCCTCACCTTTATCTAACAGATTAGCAAGAAGTTCTCATGGAAGCATATTTTCTGTTTGACTAGAAATGATGAATAGAGCTGTTTCCTTGTTAGAAAAGACTATAATAACTCTGGTGACTGAAATGGTGGAATCTCTTCTATGGATGGGATCTACCCAGAGTTGCTGCCCATGGATCAGAGCCCATTTGATGCTGCATCACATACATCCCCACCATCTAAAGCAATATAAGATTATCTATGCTATTCTCTCCTTCTCTAATAAGTAGCATTTTAAATGATACCTTCCAGAGTCTGAGTGCCTTTTTTACTGGGATCATAACAGGCCAGTACATCCTGTTGCAAAACATTAGTACAAGGTAGAATTCCTATACAGATCTGTATATACATCAAGATAACTTTTGATAAAGCTGTTTATTGATAGACCCAAAATATGTCTCAATTTTAACAGACCCTGCTGTGCTGAATCTAGAAACAACAAATTTAGGAGAGGTGACTGCTGCAGGAAAACAGAAATGAATTGGAAAGTAGTTTAACGTAGGAGATTCAAAACCTACAGGTGAAGGAAAAGGTCAGACTAGATCAGATCAGCATTTGTGTCGGGTTAAAAAGGGGAAATAAACAGAAATTTGGTGTTCCTTCAAAGATACCAGCTATTACTGTCTAGTCTGGGAGTGACTCCTTTATGTGGCATGCAACACATCAAGAAAGATTTATTAATGAAGTGGCTAACAGCTGCATGCTACTGTTACATAGTTCATGATCAAAAGTGAGGAAATGGTCCTTACAAACATCAGACCATTTGCAGACCCAATGGCAGGGAAATGGGAAGTTTTTGATGAAATGGAGACACCTTCAACAACTGTTGCAATCATGTGAAGAGGTCCAGGGAAACCTCTTTCTCAACATCTGAAATCACTGAGGGCTGGAAAATCACAATGCAGTTCACTTCAGGATGTGGAATAAGTTTACTTTATAGCAAATAACAGTGCTGAGAGACAAATGCAAAAAATTATTTGTCACTATAATCTCCAATCACCATAAATGACATGGGAAATTGAGCTTGCACAGAACTTAGGGACTGTGCACACTAAGGCTCTGGAGTGACTCATGAGATGAATTCATCCCACCTGCTTGCAGTACTCTGAAAAACTGAAGAGATTGGTTGGTAAAGATCAAGGCTTTTGAAGATGGCAAATTTGGATGAAACCAAGTAAGAGAACTAGATATCTGGCTACAGAGCCTGTTACCTGTGTTTACTTGCCATAAACAGGTATATGTACACATCAGTGTCCTACTATGCTTATTAGCTTGGAGCTGCACCTGTGGAACACCAAAATGGGCATGCTCTACATGAAAACTGAGATATGTGGGTGAGAGATGTGAAAATCAACTGTGGTGTGTGGCTTGTTCCAGCATCAGGAATGGGTACCAATCTCAGTTACTAGAGTAGCTGTGCTGACAGAGATATGACTCACACGGTTCAGTGCAGCTTGGGAATGATTATCAGTGATCTGACTAACAATTCGTCATAGGAGAGGAGCAGAATTGTATTGCCAATGACCTTATGGGCACCAGTAGTAGAGCATCTTCATTGTTACACCTCCTTGTGTTCCAAGAGACCTTTTCAATTCATTGTGGATGCAGGTGTGAAGTATGGGATACCAATTTTAACTTGTTTTACCTCTCCAGAAAGGAACATATGACAAAGGAGAATGCAACTCCATTAGGGAAAATGTCTCTGCCTCTGAGTTCATCGGTAATGACTTGAAAGGGCTGCTCTCGGAAACACCAACTGGAGATCAGTTGGTGCTGACAGCATGTGACAACTTCTCCAAGTATGAGATAGAGCAGCCACACAAGCATAAAATACCCCTGACATTTAGAGACACATTACATAGTCCTTGTTGGCCTACAACCATTTTTTTTTTTTTTAATTCTGCACTGGATTATTCTAGGATTACAGGAACCTATGCTTCCCTCTAACTAGATCTCTGTAACTAGGTTCCCTGGCAGCTCTAGGGCTTCAGAAGATGGGAGAGCAGAAGAAGTACAGTCAAGGAGCCTCTGACAGAAAGACTATGTATTGATGTTGGAAAGACAATAATGACATGAATGTCCAGGTCACAAAACAGATATGGCTAAGTAGCCAGAGAAAAGCAGAGGGAAAAAAATCCTAGAATACTGCTTTTACCATTATTTTTACATATCTCAGGCATAGTTGTTATGAACCCAAAAGCTTGGATTCAGACAAGCAGAGCCTGGTCTTTGCAGCACATTGAAGACTAGCATGCAAATTGCCTAGAAGTGAGAAAATCCAGGAAGAGGAAGACCCAATGGTTGGAGAGACATGAAAGAAAATGTAGAAATATTCTGGTAAATATCCTAGTAAGTTTTGTTGCACTGTTTGTAATGGAGCAATTTGCAGCAAAGAAGGAACTGTTGCTTTGCTATCTGAACCTCAATTCACTGCAGTCTATATCTGCCCAGAGGATAGGCCTGACTGCAAACAGGAGACCTATGACCACTGATAGTACACATGAGCCTTTGAACAGTGACTTTGAGGCTGAAGTTAAGACATGATCATGTACACTACTTAGGAATACCACATAAACATACAAACATGTGGGTTCCTAGGGGTTAGAGTGATAAAGGCTTATTAAAGCTGTCTGAAATGGAAAGAGTTGCAATGTTGAATGGATACAGCACAAATAAGTGCTAATAGTTTTAACTTCTGGGTAGTTTTATGTTGACTTACTGTCATCTAAGTTATAACCTGCCTGAATGTGCTGGCATTGGTACTTTTGTTTTTACTTTAAATCAAATTGTTCCTGTTTGTGAGCCTTAGAGCATCCTTGGTTTTCCACTGTGATACACTGCCATACTTCGCATGGCTACAAAACTGCACTGGATCCAGTAATTGTGGATGTATGTATGTTGGCATGTATTTCTTCACTTAAATTCGCTTTGGTGACTGCTTGATGCTCTTTTGGGAAAATTGAATAAATGATGCAGTGTGTTCAGATATTGTCTCCTTATTTTTACATGAGGATACAGCTTTCAGAACTCCTATCATCACGTTTGATATTAAGACAGGCTTCACAAACAAGAGTTCTATTGATTCAGATTAAATTGTGGTGAATGGTGTGTCTCACCTCTCATTATGATCTTTGCAGAAATATGAATTAAATGGCATTCAGAAATGGTTGCAGCCATGTACGTTTGAATATTTCCTCAGTTAACTGTGATTTTTTAAAAATTTATTGCTGAGTTTCCTAGAGTGGAAATGTCCTCCCAGGCATCCCAGGAAGATTACGTCTCAGTGGGAAGAGTATGCAGAAGTTGTTCCTGTCTCATAGCATTGTTTCTGACCATTTTTTTTCTTGCCAGGATATTGTTGCTTTTTCATTCCTTCTGTTGAGACTTTCACTGACAGACAAAGGCAATTCCTGGTAAACAGGAGGGTATAGGAACTGACTACAGCAGAGGCCTAAAAGTAGGCAAAAAATCAAACCCCTTTTTTGTAAAAATGATGTTGGCAATCAGGGCAAACACAAACTCTGGGGAATCAATAGCGTTCAAGAAACATGGAGCCGGGCAAAGCTTTTCTGATGGCACCAGAGCCAGCAACAGCTTGCAGGTCTGTGGAACAAGCTCCGGAGGTGGATGCCAACGACAACTAATTGCCTTCTGGAAATAAAAAGGGGCAGCAAGAGGGGCATAGGATCTTAGAAAACCACCTGAAGTCTTAAAAATGTTTGGCTTCAGTTTGAGAATCTGGCTAGGTTATTTCCTTGAATTATTTCTTCTGCTATCACTTTGAGAAAAACAAGAATGACTCAATCCCCTAGCATCTTACATGTGTCTTAGTCATTGTCAATCACAAAAAAGTTACAGTCTGGTTCTCATGTTGAATTGAAACACTTCCTGAGAGAATGGGCATACTTGATGCAATGCTGAGTCACTCTCAGCTGCTCACCATTATTAGGTATTCAGCATTGCTAAATTGATACAATTAATTTTCCTGAAGTCCCATAAAAGTCTCTTTATCCTCCTGACAGTATTATTCCTTTTCTTTTTATTATGCTGCTGCTAAAACAAAGACAAGCCAGCTTTTTCTCTTGCTTTTATATTTGAATCTCACAGAGCAATTTTTTAACTCTCATTTTTGTTCATTTATTTGTGAATCACTGCATCTTTCAGAATATGAATCTGTAGAACATCATGCTCTTAGGTATAAAATTAAATTAAAAAAATTCTCAGACATTTCCCGAGAAAGTCACAGCAAGAGAATCACTGGAGAGTCTGACCTACATACCACATAGTGTCCCTTAAAACAGAATTTAAATACTTTCTGTGAATTACCAAGGCAGATATTACCGCTGAAGATAAGACACACAGAAATAGTCCAGAATGCTTTTCATTTAACATTTTGTTCTTCAGTTCACTCGACCAATACCAAGTGTTCAAAAGTTATTACTTACTCCCCCAACTTGCATACATCTACCAATTTTTTTTTTTTTTTTTTTTTTTTTATTATCTGCTCCCGATGATTTCTGGGCATTGGTGATTTCAAGATGTAAAAGAACAGTTTGATAAAAGCAGGATCTGAAAATAGCTCTTAACCCATCCCTCTGGAGATAAACATATTCACGGTGGGTGTTCTTCTCTCTAGCCAGAGGAACGGGATGAGGCATGCACCTTGATCCTGGAGTTCAAGATACTGTGACTTTGATAAAAGCAGAAAGCAGGTTTCAGAAAGGAACGCTGGGGCTGGCTTGTTAGATCTGCCTTAGCTTATCTCAGCTGCCAGTCTGATTTACTGGGAGAGACTGATTTCAGGGGAGGCAGATCCCAAAATGTGGCTGGCCTTATTGGCTAAATCAGCAGGCAACAAACTCTGTACGTGACTAGCACAATGTAGGGATCCCAGCTGTTAAAGGTCCACTGGATGAGGTTTCTTGAGGGAGCAGGTATTATATTTTGCACTCCCTGAACAATCTTTCCAGACCTCTTTCCTGTAAAGTACCATTCTGTATTTCAAGCTAAAGGTAAACAACTCCCCTCCTTCTCCCTCTGAAAAACAATTCCTGTTAAATCATGGAAAGCTATTGTGAAGTCCTTACCAGGGTAGAAAATTTGCACTCTCCCCTAGTGCATTTCACATGAATGAAAAAACCATTCCTGTATTTTGAGAGATGCTAACAGCAAAAAATGAAGAGGCTTTCCAGATTTTAAGCCCCCTAACAGAAAGCATGAATAAACTTTCCAAAAGAAAAAGGAACATTACTGCTGCTAACTGCAAAAGCATGTCTTCTTCAGAAACGTCACCTTCTTTTCCTCTCAGCTCATTCACTTGCTTCAGTGTGGTTCCTTGACCTCCACTTCTGTGGCTTGAACCCTGCAAATTTCCAGGTCCAGGCTAAAATAAAGATTGGAGTTATGACACTATGATCGATGAACTAGAAAACACATTTTTCTTATAGATGATGCAGAATTTGTTTTTAAGAGTCGTTGCCTGTGTAGAAGCTTGAGTCAATGTAGACAGTGAGCATCAGTGGTTCCAAGAAATGGGGTAATGTGTATTGCAAAAGGGATCCCAGAAAGAATGGTGTTTTTCTTGTATGTAGACTGTCAGTCTGTTCTGACCAACAAAGAAGCAAATAGCATGACAGCACCAGTCTTTTTGACTAGAGTTTCTCACTGACATCTTTCATCTGTCTAATGCTGTGACAAGAATCTATTTTCAAACACAGTTTAAATACTGTCACAACCCTTGTTTGTGTATGACTTTCCCCATGTCAGATCACAGATTGCAGGGCCCTTGATAGCTTCACTTGCTTCACTTTGGAAGAGAAACAGGAGTGGACTTCAATGTAAGTAATCTGAATTGAGTAATCTAAATTGAAAAGGGCTCCCAGACTCATCACTTTCCCTGATATAATATTCTGGGCAGTTATTACTGTATTTTCCTATTTATTTTATTATAAAAAATTACTAAAAATGTGGGCAGTTTAGAAAGTTTTTCATAACAAGTTTTGGACAGAAGAGTCATTTAAATACTTTTAATGAGAGATGTGCCTTGAGCATATAAAATTAACTGAATTACACTTAATTAGGTCATTGGAACTTTCTAATCTTCTTATACTTTACAGACTGATTTGAAACTTGGTAAATGTGAGGCTGCAGTTCTCAGGAAAACTAGTGAGGTCTGTAAACTTTTAGATGTATCTGTGCTGCACAAAACATGAACCTGACCTCTTGATTTACTTTTTCTCAGTTGTCTGTGGGACTTCTGGTGATTTTTCCCTCCTAAGGAAGTCTGCTGCTTTTGTAGAAGACTGCAACAGATTTGTGATATGGATACACACTCACTAGTAACCAAAGGGAGAATTTCAGTAGCTATGTTTGTGGCCTAAGTTTGCTTTAGGTAGGAGGGATTTTTACAACAGAAACCCTCTTACAGCACTATGATTTGTCTGTGTGAGGTAGTAGATTTCTACATAAAAACTATATAAAAATCCAGCAAACTCCATTGTGATTCCAAGTTTCATATGAGTTGGATCCTCAGCTGATGTAAATGTGCACACACTCATTTATGGCAAAAGATCTTTAATATGTGTTGATTTTTTTAAAACTATTTCAAATAATTGCAGTTCAAAATTCTATTTTCCAGAGCCTCATTTTATTATATTAAATAACAATTGGAAGTTAAATTATACCAGTGTTACATCCCAAACAAGCACTTTGGTGCCATTGTGTAGAAAGCAATTTCTCCCCTGTTTCTTTGCTGGAAGTTTTGCATGCATGAGGTATTAACTTGCATAATTAGAGACATCCTGAGCAAAGCTCAGTAAATCTTCTTTTTGCTATTTCTACTTCGGGGGATGACACTGTTGGTGTTTTGCTGCCAAAACATCACATTAAGAAGAGAAAAAAAATCAATTTCCACAACTAATTGATGGACTGATGAAGGACTTTGTTCTGTATCTGTATTGACACCTTGAGGGTAAGCCACTTGCTCTACATTTGAAAGTCTAGTGAACTAACTCAGATTCATGTTCTGCCCATTTATCAAAAGAAAAGAAAAATCATCATCAGAAGCAGGAAATGCTAGATAGAGGCTCAAATTACCCTCTGTGCCCAGGTGCTGATTTTTAGTCATACCAAGGGCAGGCTTGGAAGCTGGTTGTGTTCTTCTAAAAGCAGGCAGTGGTGGGAGGAGGGCCACTGATTATATTATTCTTCTGATGCAGAAAGTTTGGATTCAGTTTCTTGCTCAGCCATGACCCCAAAACCTCCAGTGATCCTAGAATATTTTTTTTTTTAATGAGAATTAAGAAGCATCTAAATAATTTGCTTCCACAAACGTGTCTTCTCTTGATCTCACCTGTCCTAACATAAATTCACCATAAAACTGTATTCTGATATGCATTTTAGAAGCTTTTTTATATAAGAACTGTAGATAGACAAAATGAAATTGCTTTGTGGATTGAGCAACTAGACAAGAACATGGGGTCCTATATGCTTTTATCATTTTGCCAAGTCTTTGTGAAGGATAGGCAGAATTGCAGGCTCTGTGCTAAATGTGGAACAGCAATTGTTCTCCATCTATTACCTCAAAAGGAGCAGAGGAGAATGGAAAGCAGCAGGATGAGGCCTCAGCACCATTCTTTCTTGACTGTCTGTAGGAAGGGAGATGTGCCGCAACAATTCTATACAGGATTTGTGCTTCTCCTCTCCTAAACAGAAACTGTGGGTGTCTCCTGGGTTGGTAAGGTGCCTGTTGCATCATTGAAGGTCCACACTGATGAGACATAATTTAGTCCTCCAGTTACCTTTGAAAAGGAACCTCATATGTGAATATCTAGATAGAACGAGGGGTTTTTTGCATGTATATGAATTGCATTTATATGCAATATGTATTGTGTATACATACCAATATGTATTTATATCAGTGTGGGTTGTAACTGCCAAAGAATGGGATTTGTTTTTCACTATATCTGGACATGTTGATTTGCAGCGAGGCACATCTGAAATCTCATTTTGATTATCATTTACAGGCATCCACAGTTTTTCTTGCTGATTAGAACAAATTTCTGAAGCATTTTAGACCCTCAGGAATCTGGAGGTGTCAAACTTTCGTATCGACTCTGGAGAGTGCTTTTAGCCCTGGGGCACTGCACAGACCAGGGCTAGACAGCCCAGCTGGGCTTTTGAAAGGTGCTGTAGTGATTTGCTTCACTGAGGTAACCAGTGATGACCCTTTAAGTGACTATGAAGATTGTCCTTTTTTCTCCATGTTACCACTCTGAGTGCTGTAACTTCCCATGACAACATTGCCACACTATGCTGGGGATAGACAAGCTCATGTTAGAGTGACCTGCCTGAAAACTGTAACAAGAGGAACATGACTGGAGACCCATGTTACCTGCTCCACTTATTTGAAAGTACAGCTATGCCCCTGGTTTACAGTACTGTTACACCCCTTGTCTTTCTTCCAGTTCATGCATCCACCAGCCCTGCACCGCAGTGTATTTTTTTGGTTTTGTTTTACTAAAAAGAACATAATTATCAGAATGAAAGCAATACATCCAAACTCACTCAAAATTCAATAATAATCTCCTTTATTACATACAGATGTTTCAGTAAAACAATATCTTTCTGATATTTTTGGAAATCATTGGCTGTAGCCATCAGTAGAATGACATATCATTTGATGTTGTGTCAGACCTACAAGCTGTTGCAGAAATTAAATTATTTTTTTGGCCCTGAGGAAGCTTTAATGTATATATGTTAGAGAGGAAGACACTGTGATGTTTTCAGTTTGTTTGCCCACTGACATGTTTTCAGGGACTATACGACAAGTGAAAAGACCATCTAGTTCTGGGGCTGTTTCTTCTGCTCTATGTCTACCTTGTATATCAGAGTGCCTTTGCAGACTCACTAAAACTCCATTTAGCATGCCATTCCTTCATCAATCAATGCTCATTCCTAACACATCTGTTTGGATTTGGCTTTAATCCTTCTCTGCTTCATCTGTATTTATTAATATTTCAGAAGTTTAAGTGCTAACTAGTCTCATACTCTAACTTGTCTGTAGAATTGACTTGGTAAGCTGAAACTTTTAGCAAAAATCAATAGTAATCAAAATAAAATAACATAGATATGTTTAGATCAGAGAAAAATAGACTGTGACTAATGCTGTCTGTCAGCATAGCCATGTCATTTTATACCTTAGGTTTTCTCGTGTCCATTTAAAAACCTCCACATTTTAATAAAAGAAAACTTCCTAAGAAGAATAGTCAAAAATATTAAATTGCAGCAGCATATCTTTTAAAAATCTGTATTTGCAACACTGAGACAATAGACTAATGCAGTCACTATCCATGGAAGGTTAAGAAGAATAAGCATTCTGTAATGACGTAAATATATGTCTATTAACTGAAAGTTAGAAAGATATTTGGCTTTTTAATATGAAAATTTTTATTTTTCTGGTGTTTGAAAATCTAGTATATTCTTATAATGAATAAATTGGTAATAAATATTATAACTCACTAAGTTTAAATTTAAAAGTGTACAGTGCTGTGATAGTTCTTGTACAAAGTGAGATACGTTTTGTTTTCTGAAGGTGACAACCAGTCCAGAAAACAAATGAATTACAGGGAAGGACATATTTTCTGAGATGACCGATATAATCTCAGTCTAAATCTCGACAACATAGTAGTTCAAATGTCAAATGCACACCGTCCTTCATGGTTTATAATAGTTGTGTGATAAATTTTGTTTCTAATAAGTATAATCGGAGAGGCTAGTATTGCAAAGTTTAGCTATCTCAAAAGAGTTCACGGTCAGTATTAAAAAACAAAAAACACTTTATAATCACTGATGACTTAGGGTGGAACATGACTTAACATTCATGTTCCAGAGATAAAATAATGTCTATGCCATTCACAGTGCTTTGTACATTCCCACTTCTAGTAAGAACAAACTGAAAGAGTGGACAAATATGTACCTGTCAGAGGAAATATATGCTGCAACAACTGTCATGTTTCTGAGGTTATGTGAAGTCCATACAGGATTAATAGTTTTATCAGAGCTACAATCTACTTGTTAAAAGGATATAGATTTATTGAATTGTCATAAGTACTTGGCACGGATGGAGCTCCTGCAATTTAAAGTGTTGTAAGTCTTTAGAACCATTTTCTGGGCTCACAGGATTTACAGAGCCAATGCAAGTCTATGAACTTTTCTCTCTCTAGTGCATAGACTTTTTTTTTTTTTTTTTTTTTTTTTTCCCCATTTTACACTAAATACTTTTTAGATTTTCCTAAAGTGCAGCCTGTGTTTTATATTAGAACATGATGATCCCTCCAAATGCCGTGCTGGCAAAGCAGATGTGCTGTTAGTTCTAGAGCATATATCTGATTATTCACTACTTCCCCCTTCTTCTTTAAGCTTGTGCAAGGGAATGTCTTGGGAAATTTAACAGTCATCTACTTCCCCATTCACTCAATGTGAAACTCTAGCTATGAATATTTCTCCAGTGAAGGTCTAAAGTCATGAGTCTTCTTTTCTGCAGAGGAACTCTGGCATCACAGAAAGCGCAAGAGGAGTTATCCCAGAATATGGACAGCTTCTTTAAACCTGTTATGTGGGATTCTTCTCCTTTTTATTTCTCATTCTCTTCCAGAGTTCAGCTAAATTTGGCATGATTAAACATTAATATTTCAGACCCCTCAGAACATGGAAGACAATTTTAAGCATTACAGTTCTTAAAAAAAATACCTGTTAGATAGGCTTTTAAGGCTAAATTAAAGTTTCTATATGCATAATAATTTAAAATATCTTAACAAAATAAAGAAATTAGAGGATTTACACCAGTAAAATATATAGTTGGAATGTGACAGGCAGCTTCAAGGTAACTCTTTTTTACATTATTTCAACCTTTGTGTTCATACTACTCTGCCTGTTCATGCTATCACAATAAACTCAACCTCTATGATGATTTGTGATAAGGGGAGGAATAAGAGCTAAGAAATAACAAAAAGAAAAAGTAACTGATACTCTCATCTTGTCTATTTTTGCTTTTTGTTGTTATTGGTTTTGATTTCTTTCCCATAAAGCTTTTCTTAATTTTTTGCCTTTCTGAAAATTACCTCTCCCAGATGCTTAACTCACTCCAAATCTTGTTTTCAAAATGTCCTCTTAAAATTTTTTTAGGCCTCCCATTCACATGGAGACAGCAGAATAGGAAGGGCTGGCATTTCGGTGAAGCGCAGTCCCTCCATTCTGTGATGGGACCCTGATGTACTGCTCTGACTTGGAAAGCCTGCCTCGTCTGACTGACGCCTTCTTTTCCATCACTGAAATATATAGTCATCTTAAATTACATTGGTTCATCCCTGGAGCTACGGGAGATGTTCATTTCCAAGTAATTTTCTGTGCTTCATCAACAATACACAGTAACTGTTCACAACAATGGGAAGTAATTAGGTCCTGAATTTAATGGGTTTCCTGCCTCAAGGTGGACTTTTGCTTCTAGCCTTTGATAGAACGGCTTTATTATCAAGCTTCTGACTGCTCAATATAGGTAGTGTCTCAGATTGGATGCTGACAGAGACCTATGAATTTTATTAATGATTGAATAACTAATGAGAAAATGCTGTAGACCTTGCAGATTTTAAAATTAATTACATTTACCTTAGAAGACTTCTGCCCTCTTTTTCTGATTGCAGATAGAATATACTTCAGATGAGACATTTTTCTACTGATTTGATTTCTATGGGGTATTTTTTCTGCTGCTCTGAATATCAATTACTTGGATGACATAATAGGCCCCCATTAATCTGTATGGAGCACAGTGCAATCTGTTTCATTTCAAGCCAAGAAGGCCCAATTGATGCAAATTATAGAGTCACTCAGTTTGTTGCTATTTATAAAATTAGTCACCTGCAGCATCATCCTGGATGAAGTCCAGTGGATGAAACAATGTTGGAACAGTCCAATCAGCACTTAAAATTCATAGGACATGGTGTTTCCCTTTTGCGTCTGGAAGATGCACATCTCTTATTCTGAGGATGGGAAGCCCCTTTCCATTCATTTTGAACCAAATATAAAAAGACAGTAAAAGCATTTTAAAAATTAGATATTTTGTTTCCCTAGGAAAATTTTATAACTCTGCTTCCCTCAGTTATTGAAAATGAAAAAAATGTAATTACAAACTTGGAAGATGAATATCAAAATTTTGCAATCTTAAAGGATTAGAAGAAAAGAAATTCTACTTTTTCTTCTGTTGTCCAAAATCTGTCTAGCATATCACCCAAATAATACAAACCAAGAAAATCTCTCCTTAGAAAATGATGGGATTAATCTAGTATATAACTTCTGTTTACCCAGAGTAATCATGATTTACGTTCCTATGTTGTTTTGTAAACAAAAAAAAGTTATTACTTTCTCCCACCTAATTTTCTGTAGATAAGATGAAAGAGAGAAAGGTTTTGATATTTTTAATTACTCATGGTGACAATTGCATCAGTAGTTTTGTTTTGCTAAAGAGACTATACACAGTGCTATCACAATGAGATCTGATGTAGCATTAATAGTAACAAGTCAATATAAAGCTAGAATAATTTTCATTTGGTGATGTTAAATTTACATTTACATCCACGAAAACAGAATTTGCCCAACATGTATCTCATGTAACACAGAAGTTCTTTTCCTCTTAGTAGTTATAAGGCAGAAGATGCTTGGTGTCACTAACAGGTACCACTTTTACTGGGCATGAATCAATTAAGCAGTGTTATGCTAAAGCTGTTAACATTAAGAAGGTTTGTCAGCTGATTTAGTTCAAAGCAATGCAACTTAAATGTCAAGTGTGTATGTGTATATATATATTTATACATATACATTTACATCTATAATTTAGAAACCGAATTAATTAGAAACAGCTTATTGTAGCCTTGCACAGCACAGAGCTGAAAAGTGAACTGATGATGCAGACATCGCTGGACTTGTTTTAATGAACTTATTTAATGCATGGGTGATTCTCAGTGTCAGAATGTGATTGTAAGGGTTTGGGATGTGTCCAGCTGACTCCTGGCAAAAAAAAAAAACATTGATTCACATTTGACTTAGTGTTGCTACTCACTTTGAACAGGCAATGCCTCCTGTCAAGAGAAAGAGGGTTTTACCGGAGAAAGTTAGTATATCATTAATTTTGATTAAGTGACTTATTTCCTAAAAATCCTGGATCCTGTAATAGAATGCCAACGGTCATCAAGTGTTCATGGAAGTCTGCAATATGAAGATGAGCTGACCTCATTTTGATTGGGACTCTAATTGTCATTGCATTTGGTTCATGCTTGAGCCACAAAAAACAAAAGGGTTAAAAATTCGTGCCAGATAAAGTCAAAGCAAAATTCTCAGTGGAACAAAGAAGCAGCAAAGAGGATCAAACAAGTATAATTAATGTTTATTTTCCGTTGTCTGAAATATTTCAGGGAACCCAAAATGAAATGCTGCACATTGTTTTCATGTTATTTAGCCCTTTCATATAAAAAATAGACACCATTTCTAAAATAAAAGTTCAAAGCAAAATGTTGAAATTGTTCTTTGGCAAATACCTAAACTAAAGGAATTTCTGAAACAATTAGTTGCATTAAAATATTCAGACCATCTAAACAATGTTCTTTTCTAAAAAACATATATTCAATTGTGTATCAAATCTGCAAATCATTCCAAAGTAATTTTCTATGTGTGAATTATGTGTATTTTTTTTTTGGTTTGTTTTTACCCATCTTTATGAATGTTCCCAAAAGGGCAGGAACAGAATTAGCTGACCATGGGGAGAGCTTTTTCTTAGCTTACATTTTCCAGATATTGGTTTATTTCCAGAAATATTAAAAAATGTCCCTTGCTTTTCATCTTTCTCTTTTAAACCTTTGGCTTTTAGCTACTTGTAGACCCCTGCTGCTTTGAGCCGGAGATTGGTCTAGAGACCTGAGGTGTCTTCTGACCTGAAACGTGTTATGATTCTATCTGTATGATCAATATCTATAAATAGCTTTTTAAAGTTCCCTTTTTCTGGATTATACCATCTTCTTCACTCCTGAGGGAATAAGAAAGAAATATTTCACCCATCCCAATAAACAGTCTTCACAATGCAAATTCTTTACTTATACACAGAACTAAGATATCTTGTAGTAACAAAAATTCACTTATGAGCGTGCCTGAACTCACACATGTCAGGCTACCATGAGGAGCAAGAAAATTTTTCATTTTACTGGCCTGTTTGCTCAACTTTAGGCTTATCCAGCAGGGACATCAGTGTAGCTTGAAGACTCACACACTTGAGACAACAGCAGCAATTCCAGTGAAGAGCCACCAACTTTTGCTGTGGAAGCCATCAGCTGCATTCCTCAACTTCTCCCTAAAGTAGTTAGCAAAACCTACCTGCTCTACTCATGTTAGTACGAGTGAGAGAGAGTGGAAGGGACATCTCATCTGTTTTGTACCACTTCTAGAAAGGAGCTGTCAGTTTGTCTCCATTGCCCAGAAAGAGATCCTGCATAGTTACTGTAGCCCAGGCAACTCACTCTTACATTGCCAAACTTAGGCTCTGTGGGTCTCATCCTCTGTTACTATTGTGAAGATAAAACTGGAAATCTGGAGTTTAAAGCTTTCATTTAACATCACCAAAATCTTGGACCTTTAACACCCATTAAATATTTTTATAAAATTTCCCTGATTAAGGTATCTTTGAGACACTTACCCTAATCCAAAACCACAATCAAATTCTCTACTCGAGAAGGGCCATGAACAGTGACCTCCAAAGCTTTCCAGATATCTTTAAGCATTTTCTTTCTATTAGCATTTTCAAGGTGTAACAGATGAAATGATAAAGTTGTAAATACTCCTTAACCAAAGGAAATCAAATGCTCTCAGGTTATCACAATTTAAATACTAATGCGACAGACACCTAGTTTTACTGCTAAGTGCATATTTCTTTGCCTGTGAAGACATTAAACTACATCTATTGCAACTTCTACTAAGAAGGGAAAAGTTATTGCCTATTCATCAGAAGAGTGTAAAAAAGGAAAGGATGAGGGAATTAGATCAATCAGTTCAACTTCAATTCACAGAAAAAACCTGGAACAGTCTGAAGCACCTGGAAAACAAAAGGAAGAGGAGCAGAAGCCAAATAGATTTGCCAAGAACAAACCTGAGAAAATGAAACTCACTCTTTCAATGACCAGGTAATAAGTCTTGTGGCTAGATGAGAAGAAGAACTTATGTACCTTTACTCAAGCAAAATTTTTGACATGGTCTCAGTTGATATTCTCATATCCAAGCTAGGAAGAAACATGGCCTTTATTCTGTGTGCTCAAAACTGATTAGATAACCACACCATAGAGAAGTTAATAAAGTCTAATTACGCTCAGGGTTCTGTGGGGGGTCTGCCTTAGATCTGCTTCTGTTCAAGGTTTTCATTAGCAAAACAGATGGTGGAATAGTCAGAATGCTCATTAGTTTTGCATATGACACAGTGCTAGGAAGGACCCCAAATGTGTTGGAGGATAAGAGTAAAAATAAAAATCTGGAGAAATGGACTGGAAACATAGGATGTAACTCATCCTAGAAAAAGGATGAGGGCAAAGTTAAGAGACGAGGGCCAGATACTGAAAGAAGAATCAGTCATACTAATTCAGGATGATAAACACTGGGAAGTAAGTTCTTCAAAAAGATCGTAAGTTTATAGTGTATCACAAATTGTGTCTCAATCAACAATGTTTGAAGAGACACAATATTTTGCTCATGTTGTGCAAACAGAAATATAGCCCACAACATGCACACTATAATCAGAGGTTGTAGAAGTCATGAGGAGGTAAGACTGGAAGAATGGGTGCTATCAGGCCTAAAATAAAAAATATAGACAAGGATGTTTGTGACAAGGAAGTTTAATAATCTTAAAACATTCCTGTTGTTGCAAAAGGGAAACAATACCATTCTCTGTATCCACAATGAATGGGACAAGAAGTAAGGCAGTTAAATTGACACAGGAAAGATTAAAGTAATTAGAAATGTTTTCTAATAATAAAGCTAATTGAGCATGGGAACACATAGATTGAGAAGACTGGATACTCTGTCACTGGAAGTCTTTAATGAAAGTTTAGTTATACATCTTTCAGAAATTACATCAGTAAGGATAATCCTCTTTAAAGCATTGGGATGGATCAAATTGGTTCATGTTTTTGAGTCTTCTGGGAGGTCACAGCACGAAAGTAAAATAAAGACTGTTCTTTTCTCATGTGCATTACTATAAATCTGAATTTTACTTATCTAGCAAGTCTGTATTGGACATTAGTGCATCATTTCAGCAAGGCTGGACATTTACATATTAGTGTATTTGCTTTCAGAAATTCTGCTTTTGCTTAATTGAGATAGAACTGGAGTTGGACATTATAACTTTCCTCAGTAGCAGCAGCTGCCCATCACTGCTAGTTCCTGACCCTTCTCTTAGAAGTGTTTTTCCATAAGTATAGCTATTAGCACTGGTGCATACTTCTGTGTGGTCTGTTGGGTTTTCTGTTTATTCTAATTGTTTGTGCAGCATCCAAATGTGGTGGCCAAATAACAGGAGTAATTAAAAATTTGTAATCATATGAACACCAGTGTTTATAGCTATATGTAACTTCAAAGATAGAAGCTAAAAATTGATAACAATTTTGCCTCGATTAGACTGGAATGTGCATAATTGACTTTGATGACTCTAGAGACATTTAGAGACATTATAATCCCACTCTGCTCTGTAACTGCAACATATTGCTCCCTACAACAACCTTGTTCCATGGGGTTCAGGACTAATGAAACCATGGGCTTGTGTCTTGTATCTGGCCACCTTTTAAACCAAATTAATAGTAAGGTTGCAGTGGAAGTTCGTGCTCTGTCTTTCACTTGGGTGAGGACCCTGACTGAAAAAGCAGGTTCTTGAGAGCCCCCTCAGGCATGCTGCCTGACAAGCTTTCCCAGAGTTGAGACATCCAGAAAGTTTTTCCTTCTTTGGGTCCCCTTTGTGTCTAGCAGAAGGCAAAATCATGCTGCAGCCTCTCCCTCAGTGGGTTGTTATCTAAATGTCTCACTTAGTCAGGCCTTTTGTTTTTTTCTGTCTTGAAACTCCCAGGACAGAGTGTACAAGTCAAGTATATATCAGAATGCATTAGGACTTCCCTGTATTATTATCAGACTACAAACTTCCCAACACTACAATAGCCTAAATTTCCTCCCAAACTGTCTATACCGCCCTGTCAAAATACACACAACACCTCACTTCTGTTTCTATATGGATTAACCTCAGTTCTCTCTCTTTTCCTCTATTTCCCACCATAATACTCATTGTTCCTTCCTGTATTCCCTACCTACATTTGTTTAGCCTGGAGGCTGGCCAGGAGTAGATATCTGCTCTGGCTAACACTGACTTGTGTGCTTGCGAAATGGTCAGGTTGGTGCTTTCCCTGCCTGGGTAAATGCCTGTTACCTTTCCACTAAGGATCTGTGACACAGATTTAGCCCTGGGAGCTCGGCCAGGGGTTGTGTGTGCTGACTGATCGCAGCCACATCTGCAGGTAAATCTTCCTTTGCCGAGCTGAAAGATGTGGTCAGGGCCTGAGAAGTTTTTGGTGGGACTGGCAGAGAGGCATCCCACTCTTTCAGACTGATTGCAGAAATCTTTTGCTGGGGTAAAGAGGCCAAGTTTTCCCCCTACCACCTTCCCAGCTTCTTACATAAAACTATTCAAACGGCTAGCTGTAGACCACACAAAGAACCTAGTAGCAACCCTTCCTATTCCCCACACATATCTGTATTTGTCATGTCTGTACTGTTGTACATCTTAGTAAATAGGCAGTACTTTTCACTGACTAGGACAAGAAGTCTCCTTCCACCTACTATAAGCAGTGGAAAAAGAAAAAAAAAAGCTAGGATTAAAGGAGACAGCAAAAATCACCTCAAAAATTTGATTAAATGGAAGCATCTGAAGGCTTATTAGCAGCTTTACTGAATTTAAGATGGGTATTTTTCTACCAATGAGAATAAATTGGAGATCAAAGTACTCTGGTTGAGTGTCAAAAAAAAAAAAAAAACAAACAACCAACCAACCAAAAAAACCAAAACAAACAAACACCCCCCCCCAAAAAAAACAAAATTGTGTTTTATACATTTTTCACCTGATGTCTATTATTTAGTGAGTCATAAGCCTTTCATTTATAAACAGAAATGTTCTTAGAATTTGAGAGACAGAAAAATATTTTGTACAAAACTACTGTTGGAAGAAAAGCACTTTTGACTAAAAATATACCCCAAGCATTGTCTGAAAAATAAACTAACCCAAGACAGTATAATTTGCTTTAGCAATAGCTACAGAGCTCTTTCAGTTTAACTCTTTTGGCACATAAATTAGGGAGCATTGTGCTATAGAAAAGGGAAGGGGCTAGAGTGCCTCTTCTTTTATCTGTAAATTTCTGCCATCCTATTTGTAAGGGTTTCCTGGTCCTTTTTTCCCCATCTGGATCCCATGAGCTTCTTTTAATCAATGGTTGTGCGAGAGGTCACGGTGCTGTGTTATGTGTGTGTATTGTATTTGGTTCTTGCAAGGGATCAGTCACGTGTGTGGAGCTCACAGTCATGGAGCGCTGGTTCAGCATAAATTTTTCTGTTGGATTTTGGTGTAATCTGAAGTCAAAAGAAATTTCTTGTAAATCCCTTAATCCCTGAAACACAGATTGTCTCAAACTATTACTCAGCCTTCACCTACAAAAGTGAAAAAAAAAATTCCCATCATGTGTCATTTTTACATACAGAAAACAATAATCTTTCTCCCAGTTTTGAAGCAAAGTCGTTCCAATGAAACGTAGATTGGATCAACTGCTTCTCAGTATGTATGTTAGGACTAAAAAAAGGATCTTTACCCAGATAACATTATGAACAAACAAAAAAATACCCAGTTTTAATTTTTTCCCCCCCGAAATGTATTGATCAAAACTATTCCAGATATCATTACTATCAATGATATATAATCAATAATTTAACACTTGGGCCTGAAATATTTTCATCTTTTGTCCCCATGAGCAGGATTTTGCCATTTCCAGCCAGGAGCTCTGCACGCGAATTCAAGAACTAGCAGTTCATCACATGACATTTCCTCACGCTCAAGCAGACAAGGTGACACATAAAGCCCAGGGGCAAAGGGAAACCTGATAGCTATATAGCTGAGCTGTAGTCGGAAGTGGTGAATTCCCTGGACCACAGGGAAAGCTTCCTGTTCTTTGTAGATGAGCCTATTATTGGAATACACTCGCCTGCAGTTAATCCTCAAAGTAATTAAATGGAAAGGAAGCAATTAAATCACTGAAAAGGAATTGCATTTGGTTCAGAGGGAAAAATCCAGGCCTAGGAAGTATTTCAGTGATAGCTGGATGTACTCAGTGTAAACAGGTATCTTCCTGTTTGCACAGATAATTAACATTTATATGCTAAGAATATCTTGTGGTAATCAAATGAGGCTGAAAAGCAGAACTTCTCATTATTGTGGCCTATGAAGTACCAGGCAGAGAAATGATATATATTTTTCCTATGATGGGATAAAATTAAAATCTGTGCCCCATATCCTCATCTTGCATAAATTAGCCTGGCACATTGAGAGCTAGTAAAGCAATGTACATTTACATCTGTTGAGAACCTAGCTCAGCGTTTCAGTAAGCACATCCCAGAGAAGGAAAACCACAAAAATGAAAGCAAGGGACATGATTCATGCAAGTCTCCAAAGAGAAAGATTAGCTAAATTCAGGAGAAGCTTGGAATGAGTCCTTAAAATCAAGTGTCAGGGCTATGAAAAGCAAGACAATAAGTTTTAAAGATTGACAGAAATCTTTAAATAAATACAGTTTTAATTGTGTTGAAATAATTGATTTTTTTTAGAATTCTCTTTTATGCTTGTTGGTTAAATTTATTAATTACTGCAAGATATAAAATATCTCTTTATTTTTAAGGTGCACCTTTTGCTCAGACTGTAACAATGAATCCCGTATATTGTTCCAATCTCTAGGATAACTGCTGGCAAGCCATCAGGAGGATCTTGGATGGATATACTCATCAAAGCTCCGACTGACACTTTCGTATTTTCAGTGCTAGAAAATAAGTAGTAAAAAAGCAACTCTATTCATTAAAAATCTATAATAGAGAATAAAGATTCTTTTGTAAGTGCATAAGCAACCATAAGAGCTTCTCTTTTACTTTTTTTTTTGTCTTTCTTATGTCTTTTATTTTTCCATTGCCCTGTTCCCCAGCACAATCTGGTGTTATATGGGATCTCACTGTTTTCACTGTTGCTGTGAGCGAAGAAGCTGGAAGCTGCACCGCCTGAAGGCAAAAGGTAATGTCCTGATAATGAGTGAACAACTATAGGTAAGGTATGATAAGTTTCACTAGCAGAGAATATGTCAAGTGATGTTTGCTATGGCTGAGCAAAAGGGAGTGATGCAGAAAAGAGAGCTGACATGGTTAAAACAACAGACTCAGAGCTATACTTGTGGAAAAAGTCTAGCAAGAAAGAAGTTAGTAGGAACTCAGACCTGAGATGATGAGGTTATGGGTGAGAGTTGTAGGTGTTTAATTGGACAAAAAAGGTCATATCTGACAGGTGATCCAGTGGCAAAGATACAACCTTTTTGCTCAGATAAAGATAAGTCTGAGATGAAAACTGTGCCTGGATTATTGATCTGAGACACAAGCATTTGCTGCTGGGGCAAGGAGATGGGAGTGGGGGTTTGGGGAGAGAACAGCAATACTGACTGACCTTTGGCAGCAAATACAACCCTCTTCATTACTTAAAGGATTTCACTAGCTGGCAAGAAAAAAATGTCATTGTGTGTTACATATAAAGGACCAAACTTTACTTTTGAGTGCACATTTATGTGCTCCTATTGTAATAGTCCAGATCCAAAACAGTCCCTTATTGTACCTTGACCTAGAGCCTTCCTTTTTATCTTTTATCAGTCTTTACCTTGCTTCAGTCTCTCTCCTGCTCTCAGAGAATCAAATGCAAAATGTCAGTCAGCTACATTACCATTTCCTTCAAGGCCAGCCCCCTGAGTGATACAGCTTCATTGTTGGAATACAGATAACACAGTACTTCAGTGCTTACTTCCCCATAAACTAGTGTCTGCCTCTGTCAGACCTTAATACAAAGGAATTTTAATATTCAGTTTGCATGATGTGGAATTTATTCAAATGGGACATATTAGTATATTACATAATTTAGTTGTATGGTTCTCACTGTAAAATATTTACTTGTATTCTTAGAGACTTCGCTGGTAGGACAAGTACAATTGAAGTTTGTGTGATACTTCCAGAAAGGTCTAATTTTTGATACTCACCTAAGAGTAGTCAGTGAGGTTGATATTTTTGGTGTTCAACACTGTCATGGGCTGTTTTATTTTATTTTCTATTCAGATGTTTACAAAAAGGGCGTATGTTTGCGGGAAATCAGGTTCTTTAGCCCATGCCAGAAAGATTATTTCCCAGAAGCATCAGGCTTCTTATATTTGAGTCAAGGACTAACTACAGGGTAGCAAGAGACGTTTGTATCAAGAATCTACTTTCAGCTGTCTGTGATCTTCGCCAAGCTGGAAGGTTTCAGAAAAATTTCTGTTTGTTCAGTAGAAACTACTGAGACTTTAATGAACAAGCCCCATTCCTCCCCCATGCCATCTGCAGCAACATGCTAGAAATCCACTAAAGTGCCAGGAAATTATGCTCCCTGTGTAAATGCAGGTACTGCAGCTGCCTACAATGGCTCAGTGGGATGCTGGGCATAAGGAAGAAGAAAGAGAGGTGGGGAGAGAAAACTGTGGGACTCAGCAGTTAGAAAGGAATTGGGAGCATGGGGGAGGAATGGGACCAGAAATAGGAAATATAATTTAAGACTACATCTCCATAGATATACATGGAGAAATGAATTGAAGTTGATTAGAAAACCTTAATAGTGTAATTTCTCAGTTATGGTGTCCCTTTAAATACAAGCCTGTTGACCTTTTAGGGGTACTTCTGCTGTCCATGATTCAGCACTCATTACTGTTTGCAATGCTCTGGACTGTCTGCAGGTAGCTGACAGATATAACGCAGGACCTTCAGATCTGTGCACTGCTAGATCTAGGCAGCATACCCTGGAGTGTTTCATATGGTACTAGATACCTTTGGAAGGGCACATGACTTGGTCCCTCAGTGCATTTTTGGGGGAGGTAATACATGTTCTCAGGGTGCTAAGTGCCGTTTGTGTTACTCAGAATCAACAAGCAAGGATCACCCCTTGCACTGAACTCCACATCTGGGTCTGCTGCTCCAGCTCAGCATTTCTACACTATCTTGGCATGGCTGAAGACCATTGAATGCAAACACCCATTATAGTTAATTCTTGCTACTGCAATGGATTCAAGGGAACAGTTGTCAGTTTGAAACAACTGAATACTACCTTAAGGTTATTCAAGTTTATGGTGGGGCTATCAGTTTGAACACAAGTTATTTAGTTTCTCTTCTTTCCTGGACTTGTTCAAAAATAAGTCTTTGATATCTCACTGAGAAAGGAGATTGTACCATCAAGTAAGATGCTCTATGAATTTGTATGAAGGGCAGAATTGGCAATCAAAAATTTTTCTATGTAGATTCCTGCATGTAGACCCCATATGAATGCCATCTGAATTTACCGGTCCCAAAGTTGTGTCAAACTTAGACGTTGATCCTATTCTATCTCTTCATTCATGCAATATTTTCGTTCCTTTTCAACTCTTTTGGACTCCTGCGTCACCCTGAGTACATTTACTCCTACTGCAGCTGGACTGTTGCAAGCAAATGTCACCAAAATAATTTTGAAGTGAGTATGCAGATGTTCTCTTAAGAGTGTTATACATTGTTCACAGGAACAACAACCACAAGATTTTATCTGGAACCCTAAAGGGCCAACTAAAAGGTTTGTGATGGGGGAGAATACAGGACTCATGGAAGATTTAGGTCACTTATTTTTCTGTTCCAGTAGTGTTAGTCTTAGGATTGAAATTGCAGACAACAGTAGGTAGTCCTCAGTGCTGTTCAACTTTGTTTAGTTTGGAGAGCTGGCAACAAAAAGCTCATTTAATTTACATTTTTGGCCATTTCTAACTTACTATACCTGAAGAATGATTTCACAAAAGTGTGTAAAGAGCAGTTATCTCTGCAGTATGTTATTCTGGCTACTGTGAAGAGGGAACAGGAACACTTAAACTGACAATTGGTTTGCTGTGGTTTTGATAGCTGTAAAATTTGTCTTGCTTAATGGCAGGAGATGCTGTGGCCATGCTGCTACTGTTCTGTGTGGGGAAGGTAGAGCTTTGGAAATGTTAAAGGTTGGTTGTGTAGAGCAAATAAATAAAACAAAAATATACTTAAAACTGCCTCAAATTTGTGTAACACTTAAGTAATAGAATCAACATATAGATGACACTACAAAATCCTCCCCTCTTCTCTCTGCATCCTACAATGAATGAAACCCTTGCAGCCTCAAAGCGTAGAAAACTCATGATTCAAGCTTGTTTTTTTCCACAAGTGTCATGTAACACTTTGAAGAACATGGTGCAGCTGCTAGGCAAGTAGGCTAAAGCTACAGGACTAGTGAGTACAAGAGTGAATGCATCAAGCAAGCAAAACCAGGCAAGCTGCAGTATTTCATGCCCTTTTAAATCAAAATGCCTGCTCAGCCTTTGCTTTGTGCTATAGGGGAGGATATGATGCATAGCAACAAACAGATTACCTAATGAAGCCACATTATTTTTTACTTAAGTTCTTTCCCTATCTATCTATCAATCATATTTTATCTCCATTTTCAAAAATTTAAAATTAACAGAAATGATCTGTTTGTTGATGTCATTTGTATAAAAATTCAACAGTGTTGTCACAGCTAAATCTAGGCAAGAATAAAGAGAGGTGCTGGTAACTAGGTGCACTGTAACCCTACATGGAAAGAAAAGCAGGGCACAGCAGGGATACCTTCTGCTTGTTAGAGAAGGATCCCACAGAAAGATACAATTTAAAAAAAAAAAAAAAAAAAACAAAACCAAAACCAAAAACAAGACCAGAAACTTTCATATACATTTGTAGATTGAAAGTTGTGCTAACCAAATAAAGGAAAAAGATCCTCCATTCCCAGACTGTCTGGTAAAACGAGATGCCCCTTGTAAGGGTCCTTTAAGTCCAGGGCTGGTGTGACTGCACAAGTCAGGCCTGGTGATGACATAACCTGCCAGCCGGAGGGACTTCCCCGAAGGAACCCATGTCATCGCTCACTTCTCAAAACACTCCAGAGGCTTTCAAGGACTTCTGGAAACTGGATATAGCCAAGAGCAGCTGTTGTAACAGGTGTGATCCCTCAGGGTTAGATCCACAAGAGAGTGAAACCTCCACTAACTCCAACTTCTAGGGGCCAGCTTGTGAATCTATGATCCTCACATCCTTTTTTTTTTTTTTTTTTTTTTTTTTTTTTTCAGCTCTCTCCTGTATTTGGAGGAATGTGAAGCCCATTCGAGCCTCAGACTTGGGTAGGCAGAGAAGGATGGCTTCTCCCACCAACACAAGGCCTGAACCAGGATTTCCTTCCCCTGATGAAGGCTGTGAGAAGCTGGGGGATGGCTTCTGCTTTGGTCCTTGCCCGAGCAGAGGTTTCACTGCTCCATCCAGACTGGAACTGTTTTAAGATGGGAGGTGTCCAGTGCAGCTTCTGCTCTCAGGTGGCCTGGAGCAAGGTGGGCAGCCTCCTCCACCATGAAGCAGCAGCTCGGTGGCCCTCAGATGAGAGGAGGAGGTCAATCCCAGCATGAGCGCAGCAATCACGGTGTGCCACTGTAGATGCAGAGCTACTGACGGAAGCAGGCATAAGACACACCTCCAGTCCGATGGATCACACAGTGGAAGTATGATGCATTAACTGGGAAATATGTCTTTTGGTGATTCATACGATAAATTAAAGGTTATCTTAATTCTTTTCAGTACAAGATGTACTTTAAAGAGTTATTCTCCTGGTATGAATCACCAAACCAGTCCTCTTTCTAGATTAGCAACAGAACTACAGCTGGTCAGGAAAAAGAATACAACTTAACTTCTCTGCTCATTTTGAATTAAGGAATATATTCTGTTTAAGATAATATTTTCAAGAGAACCAAGTCTCCAAAAATTGAATTCAGACACCCCTAAATTCAGACTTCCAGGATTACTCTCCAGCATGGATAATTCATTTGGGCAGGCAGTTCTTGGTGTTGCCCTAGCCTGCACTGGGGTGGTGGGGGACTGGCTGCGTGAGGAGCATCTGACTAGAGGAACCAGGGGCTCAGCTGCCTTTCAGAGCCGTTATCAGGGGGAGTGGGGAGTTGAAAGCCTCGGAAGGGCCATTGTTGCAGGAAAAAGTCAGATGGGCAATTTGGGGAAATAAATAGCAGGGCATCAAGAGCCTAGAAGTCCCTGACATCCAGCTGGGACACTCAGGGAAGCAGGCAGGGAGAGGAAGAGAGGTGGGTGAGTGGGGCAGATTTTTCCAAGGGAAATGTTTCAACTACTCTTCTTTAATTTATTGATTTTTGGATCCTGGAGGCTTAGAGCCTTAAATACAATGGCAGAATCCTTTGCTCACATGTATGAGCTTTAGCCCACTCACAGCTGTAGCAGTCTGTTGTCCCCGAATATTCACATCAGGTTTGAGATTTTGGAGCATGGGGGCAGAGGAAGACCTCTTGATTTGTACTTGAAAACAAAGGATGAGAGGAATAGGGGGTGGAAAAAAACACCCACACATCAAACTGAGTGTGAATGGTATGGTCATGCACTGGAGGTGTTTTTAACAGCAAGGTCTGCTGAACCTTACCAAACTAGCTGCAGTCCATCCCTGCACAGTTCAAGCCCTGGATAAGGATCTGACCCTCACAGCTGCAGTTACACAACTGCATAGTTATCAGCTGTTTGAGCAGTGATGAGACCTGGAGTCTATTCCTGGCTCAGGGTGAGGGGCTGGGTATGAGAAAGAGAATGGTTTAAAAATATAAGCCCATCTATAATAGTTCAGTCACCCCATAAAATACTGTCAGACACTAGATAAGATTACAAAGAGTTAAACATGATCTGGAGATGGTCTGGAAGCCAAGGAGAGGATCTTCTCTAGGTTAATTTAAAAAGTTCTAATTTTCCCCAGCCTTTGTTCATGAGTTCAGTCAATGATAAGGAAAATGAATTCTAAGAGTTTTAAGGAAAAATTAGAGGAATAGGCACAAGTTTTGGCTTGGACAATGTTTTCTAAAAATGTTTGTAGATCAAAGTAGCCAAGATCTACCACTATATAATCACAAGAGGAGAAACAATGTGGTTTAAGAACAGTAACCAGATACTTCTGGCAACTTCTAAAGAAAAAAAAAAAAAAAAAAAAAAGAGGAAGACACAACTTATTAAAATTTTCCAGAAATGTTCAAAATTCAACTCTTTCTTTCTGCAACATCCAAAACATTCAAGTTTTTATCAGACCACCAGAATAATTTGAAAATGTTCAGGATTTATAAACTGAATTTTATAATTTGCAATAGCACCAAGATTTTTACTCAGGGAAAGTTGAAAAAGCTGATGAAAACTAAATTACTGCCACTGAACCATAACTTAAAGCAAGGGGAAAGGAACTAAACTATCAAATGCACCAGAAATAAATGACAAGTTTTTTCTTCAGTGAGTTTATTGTTCCTTGTATTTGGGATACCACATACAAAATAGTGATTATTACAAGCAGCTGCTATCTCTAACTGCCTTATTATTAGCACTTACTGCTCTCAAAAGTCTTAAGTAATTTACATTTTTATCATAAAAGAACACTGTACTTTTCTTTCTAAAAGTGGATCTACTCTACTCTTTCTTTATCAGTCTTACTCTTCAGTTTTCTAAGCCTATTTCTTAAATCAATGTGGTATTTTTATTGCTTTCTACTGAACTCCTCCTGCCCACAAAATTATTCTAAAAATGTTTTCAAATTCAAAAACAGTCTTTTAGATGAGTTTTACACAAAATCTCTATTTCCAGAATGTACGTATGCTTTTGAGAGTACTGCATAAAGTCAATCTCACCTAAAGATGTGAGAAGGCAGATAGCTCTTACTATAAAAAAAGTACCTAGGCGGGCAAATACTATCTTCACTTTCATGACTTTAGATTTGAAGACATCTTATTATATTTCAAATGAAATGCAGATAATTGGAGAAGAAAAACAATTTTAAAACTTCTGAACAGAGTAAAAAAATAAAAGAAGCAGTTTACTGTACATGTTAAATTTTTATATGTCTAGAAAAAGCATTTCTGCATAAACATTCATTCTTGAATTGTTTGTATTCATAAGTCATTCACATTTATTTTTGCAGCCTTACTGACATATGCTTGTTAGGTTTGAGATCAGTATGCAAACCATAAAAGTTGAAAGGCCAAATTGCATTGCTCTCTAAAGTATATTATGCTTCTATTACACAGTATTGTGACTGTGAGGACATGCTGAGATGCTCATATGAACACATATCATAATACCTAGGTATACTGAAGGTAGGAGACGTAGACAAAGAATTGACCAACCCTCAGAGAAGAATTTATATTCCCTGGTTTCTTTTAATGTGTGTGATTATGAGATTTTTTGCAGTCTGTTCTGTTCTGAAAAACAAAAGACGTTCATGGAACTGACCAGCAGATTCTTCATTATTGTTAAACCACTGCCAGAATAGTAAGGATACCATGTGACCATTACCTCTCAGTATGATTTCTTGCTTTGCTTGATTTCTTCTTTCAGGTTTATAGCAGCTTCAGGCAAAGCAAACTAACTGAGTTGTCATGGTTCATACATGTAAAATGAATATTGCTTTTATTATACTTTTGGTTTCATGAGGTTTATTCAAAATTCATGTAGTGATAAACATTGATTTTCACTGCTGTTCCATTTTCATAACCTGATCTGTCCTCCATGAACAGCATGAAAGCTGTACTACAACCAGCCATGTATTTCTATATATTTATTTCATGTAAAAATGTCGTTATATGTCTGTACATGGTCTTAAGCTCAAATAGATAAATAGATACTTTGGTATTGAGAAAACAACAACAACAAAAAAGGATATATTTCTACCTTTTTTATTATAGGTCCAAAGGGTAATCTATATCTCATAATTTTGATGACTGATTTAATATTTTAACTAGTGAAATAGAGCTAAGTAACTATTTTAAGAAAACTTTATACTGTGAATATTTTGCTTAGATTTCTCTCAAAAGATACACAAGCATGGCCTCTGTATCTTTAGTTTTACGGCACTATGGATCTGCACACCTGCTGTGAAACAAAAGCACATTTTAATGCTTTCAGAGAAGACTGGAATTTATATATAACCATCTGACAACCTAATAATTATCCTAGAAATCATCGGGTTATAGCTTTGCTTTACATTTTTCATCAGCAGCCATTAAAACAACAGGATAGATTTCTTGGCAAGACTGTAGTAGCTCCATCACTGGAAATCTCTTAGAACTTACTAGACAAACATCTGTTTCAAGCATCATAAAACAAATTAATCCTACTTTTGGACAGAGTGATGAAGTAGATGATAGCCCTTAGCACCACTTCCAAGCTCGTGATTAGACCATGTTTCCTGAAAAAGAGCATATAACATGATTTCTGGTACATGGAGATTCTGAATCAAGCTGTAGGTTGACCCTATTGACCAGATGGTCACCTCTCAGCAGGATGGTAGGGGTGTGAAAAAAAATGTTAAGGATATTTATAGGTGGATGTTGAAAAAAACCTTATGGGTAATGCGATGAATAGCTGGAGAATGCAAGACATTTTATCATCTGAGAATCCAAGAAAGAACTCATTATCCCAGCATGTAGCCTGAGATGCCTCACAGAGATTAAAAAATGGTGAAAGAACAAATTTTAGATGATCATTTGAGGTAGGATGGAAGAAATTTTAAGCATGCAGAAACATAATTTTTGCCACTTGCCAATAGTTTGAAGAGGAAAAAAGCCACATTGTATTTACCATAGTGCTAAGGTCTTAGAAGTGAAAAATAACAATAATCAAAATAGCATGGAATATTTGTTAGAACATCTGTTTTTCACCCCTTTTTCTGTGAGCTTGTGAACACTTGGAATTCTATAATACTTTATAAGATCAAATTCCTTTATATGCTTTAGAAATTACTATCTGTGCTACAACAGCACCTGAAGACTCTAAAGGAGTTTTGGCTCAGAAGCAATGCATTTCTTACAGAGTTCAAATTACAGTTAGAAAAGCCAGGAAAGTAATTCCTAATTTATGAGGGTTTTTTCTGGAGTTTGTCTGTTTGTTTATTTTTTTGTTTGTTTATTTATGGAATCTAATGCAGAGAAAGAGTATATATGTTGCTTAAAAATCATACAGGAAATCTATGGTACAGATGAGAACCGAGTCCATCACTGTCAAAAGTCCTTCTGTAGGCATATAATCATTTTCATTGAAAGCAGACAATAATTCTACAATCAGATCTTCAAGTTGCAAGAGATCACTTAAAGGGATCCAATGACAAGCCCATGACCATATAAACCATTTAAAAATCATAAAGAGTGGTTGTACATTTGTATGTTTGTTTGCATACCCTGTTGTATGCATCTGAAACTGAGTTACTGCTTATGCAATGAATGGTTATTTAGTACATTTGTCAGAATAGTATCAACAATGCAGTTTGTTGATGAGGAAAAAGTGAGTAATTGAAGTAGAAGGCTACTAGAGATGGAAAAAAAATTATGGTGATGGCATAATAGATACAGATGCAAAACAGATATATCTATCTAATGTATATCATCTATATATTAGATATATCTACAGATATAGACATATATAATGGATATAGATGCAGAATACTAAAGGAACTGCATTCCCAGCTTAGGAGGTTTGTGAGGAAGAAAATGAAGACCTGCTATCACATTTTAGAAGGTAATTTTTGAAGTAAAAAACTTCATAATATTGAACTGTGGACATTCAACCACCCCATGTGAATCCATAATTTGTCATTCTACAAGGTCAGAAATCACCATGACATCAACATATCCCAGAAGACTTATCTTGGATGACACTACTGGGATCAATATTAAATGATTGAAATAAAAGAAAGACCACATGGAGAACAGGGAAAAGCAACAAGACCTAAGGTGCCCCCTGTAGTCACACAACATGTCGCAAATATGAGCCAGGGATTTTTGCATGTAGTCAAACCAACATAATCTGCTTGGTGAAGACAGGAAGAGAGCCATATGAAGTAGATGGAATTGGAAGTAGATGAAGCATGTCTCTCATATTTTGTGAACTAAATAAATATAAATTAGCATTTTTTCACTTCCATTCAGTATTAGAAAAATCAAAAGATAAAATCCACAATATACACTAAGTTTATGGACAAAATGAAAAAAAAATAAGAAAAAATCTATTTTCATTCATCCAATGGAATTTTTAGTTATGCTGAAGACATGTTTCCTCAAATTGTAATAGAAATATGTTTTACTATCCATTGTCTATCTTGTAAAATGTTTTGCTTGCAGATAAATGAGTACATATACACTCCAAATATGAAGGTTTAATTTTAAGAAATCTGGCTGGTCATTACTTTATTGTTATGCCACTAATTTATTAGAAATTTGCTTCAGTTCTTTAGTATTATTTACCTAAGGACATTAACACAGTGTATATAATTTTTAGAAATCTCTACCTGAAGGAAAAAAGTTGATGGAATTAGTTAGAGTTACAGGAGAGACATTATTTCTTATTACACTTAACACTTTTTATTTACACTAGTGCCTTATAGCACTTCCACAGACATGTTAGCTTCCTCTCTGGTAAATGATATTTGAGTTTGCTCTATAAGCAATGATCTTGACAGTTGTCAGGTGCAGAAAGCTGTGGAGACCAAAGTTTTGTGCTTGTTTATTGTTCAAGTATGGGGTTCCTGAAGCAGATCTGACCTGGACTGGAGCATGGGACTATTTATATCTTGATGACTACTGGGCTCCCAGTGGAGAATTCCTGCCTAACTGCCAATCCATGGGTTACATTTCCCAGCCAGTCTCCACTGTGACTGAGATCTTCCCAATTGCTCTGTCAGTTATGGTGGGAATCAAATTATGCAAACATGGCAGAAAGAATGAGTGCAGTGGAGTGGAAGGTGGAAACACTGCCTGTGGAAGGGACAGGGACTATCCAGCTGGAAGGATTCATCAAAGGGAGCTTGGATTTAGCATAAACATTGGTTGACAGGGTACATTTGTGAACAGTAAAACTCTATGTTATGGTTAGAATATAGTGCTGTCAGTGCCTTCACACTTTTTGGCTAGTGGGAAAAAATCCCCCAAACAAACCTACTTGTAACTCTTCACTCAGAGCAGAGGTATCCCCATCCACTACCACTTGCCACCGAAGTCTTCTCTTGGGTGAAGTTTACACTGGTGTTTGACCTAGGCAAACGGAAAAGAAGACTCAGAAATCCTACTCATTCCTGTCTCCGAAGCCTCCCACTTGAGGCCCTCAAGAACCCTGAACTGACTGCCAAACATTAAAAAAGGGTCAAATTATTACGCATATAATATTTTTCAGGTACAGTTACCTATAATGAGAGTTAAGGAGAGAGAATGTGGCAGAACAAAATCAAAACAAATTGAAAAAAGTGCCCCTACACTTGCAATTTAGTAATTAGAGTGACTAGCATTTAGGCACCCATCTCCTGAAGAAGGATGCAGGCACAGGGTTTGGTACCTCACCTCCATGTACAGGGTGTGCAGGGGGTTGTGAGCCTTGACATGAAACTTTTCATTGCAACTGAGGGACACCCCAGGCTACGCAGCAGAGAAACAACAATCTGTCAAGTGAATCTGAAATGTCACTGGTTCCCACATGGGGTAGAGAATCAATGAGTGCTTTATCCCCAGATGCCCAGGGTCTGTAACCTCCTTGGAGAGGGAAGCAGAGACTTGTCTTCCAGAGAAGGGAGTGCTGTCTGCTCTAAGCAGTGAAGGTGGCAGGGGAGCTGCTATTGCTGCGTAACAACATCATGGCATAGTAGAAAGGTGCAGCCCCTCATCTAGTGGTCCCCCCCAAGCATGAGGAAACTGCAAATCAATGATTTTTGTTTCAAGAAAAATGCCTCTACCACAAGGGTAGAGGCAGGGACTGGCATTTTATGTCACTCCCACTGATGTGCAATTATGTAATAACAAATATCTTAGAAGGGACAGAAAAGAAAAAAGAGAGACAGAAAGTAGAGAAGTGAGTAGGCTCACTAGATGAGCAGAGGAACTGGCCATGCCAGCACATCCTCTCAGGGCCGGTGGGAAGTCTAGGTAGAATAAAACAAGAAAACATATCTCTCTCCTGTTTTCAGGTCCCAATGGACTAAATGGTGTGGGGAGCATGAGGTTTTAGGCATGGGTTCCTGGACTCTGTCCCAGGGGGCTAGAAGTTGGGTGCTACTCTTGTCCTCATCCACATCCAAAGCTGAGAAGATTTGGCAGGACCTAAATTTCATGCAAGTACTTCACAGTCAGGGCAGTCACTGAGGAAAAAGAAGTTTTCATTGCATCTTCTTTGATTCAAAATCAAATTTCCCATCTCAGAGGTAAGTTTCCTGAACACTGGGATGTGAAGGGGAAGAGACACCCTTCATATCCTTAGCTGAAACACAGTAGTCAGTGAAATCAATTTCACGGTTTACTGTGGAAAAAGAAGAAAAGAAGAGGGTCATGCAGAGCATGTTTTGAGCACCCAGATTCAGGACTCAGTTTTGAAAGGTGATGTTCTGGGCTACAATATCCTGAGCCAAAGAACAACTTCTGTGTTTTATATTAAAGAAAAACTGTTCCAGCATCAGAGACACCAAAACTCTAGATTTCTTCATCCTAAGCAGCTGTCTTAACATTAGATTAGAACATTTTCTTTCTCATTGTTTTCTCTTCTTCTCCTTCTGACTTAGCAAACCCCTTCTATAGAGTGGCAGAGTTTGGATGAAGAGAAATGGAAGAGAGAAGATGGAGTGAAGGGTCAGAGTCAAAGATTATAATTTTCTGTTTGCAGCAGACTGTGCTCCCACAGTTGAGGCATTATTCTCAAATACGTCTTGACTGGATCTGAAGGCTGAATTGAACCACAGGTCCTTCTGACTGGGTGAAAACCTCCTAGTATGAGGTTAATCAAAAAAAGAGACACCTATTCTTCTGCATCTCGTGCAAGAAAGAGTGGCTCCCACTATTTCTTGGAAGGAGTTGTTTCCCATTAGATTATTTTCAAAACACTCCAACTGAGCCTCCTAGGATAGACCTCATGTTAAATAGTGAGTATTAAGTAGAGGAAGCATGCTAAGTAGAGGAAGACCAAGTTTTTGAACCTAAACAGGTCTTAGGCATGAGCTGCAGAGACCTGCTAAGCCTGAGCATGTTTTAGACCTGCACATATTTTATTCTCTTCCTCCTTCACTTCTTAAAGTAGAGATATGCCCAGTAACATCTTTTAACTTCTTAAACATTTCCAAATGCTAGGAACCACTGTCTGGGCTTCTTTGCCATGTTTTCATATACAGATACCTTCTACTGAACCTTTGGTCTCACTTCTGGCTCCGTTTTTTTATTTATTATTTTCCCCTTGAATTCAGCTGAGACGCAGGTTCCTGACTGTCTGCTCAGAAGGAAGGTGAGCCTTCAGCTTTGGCTGCACTTAATCTCACCCTGGCCTGATACTCCCCAAAAGGCCCTGGGTTAGGCAGTAGGTGAGTAAGGATTGTCAGGATTGCAATTATGTCTGCAAGTGCCTAAATCCTCCTTAAAGCCCCTACTCAGATGCTGTAAGGTTGCAATCAATAAACTAAAGCCAGGAGGTTCTGAAACAGATATAAAAAATATGAGGTAAGGAGTTAAAATAAGTGCTTTATTGGTGGTTCATTTTCATAAGGGGGTAGGCATTCATTCATGCAGGAAGCCTTTGTACTGGGAATGTATGAAGTCTTTAATTAAGTTGATTAAAATGGTAATTTTGAGCTCTGATAGTTTAGAATAACAATTTTCTCTCCTCACTCCACATCTGAAAACCTTTAAACTACTTCAGTGGACTGCAACCTAAGTAATCCTGCTCCTATTTTTAGGGATATAAGCCCTGGCTTCAGCAGGACCATAGTAGTTAGAATAAGAAGATTTTGCAAGTGTAGAGGATTAGCCTTTGCAGCAGTTGTATGACAAAGCAATATAGTCACCACTGATAACACAGGAGGAGGAAAGAATTTATCAGTTATTACATATTCATATTTTCCTTTTTTTTAACCCAGCAACCTGCCAAAACCTATCAAAAAATATTCTTTTTTTTTTGGATTAACTCAGAGCTTTCAGTCCCATGAATGTTTCACCTCACTGCAGAGCAGAATAGATGAGTGCTGGATGCCAGAACTGTCCTGGAAATGAGAACACTAAGCATCACAGTTTGGGTCCTGTCTAATCCTCTGGTGTGGAGTTAACCTGCTGAGACCTAAAAGCTCCTCTCTTCCTGGGTACTGATCTTTGTAATCATGAGGAAGGCAGCTAATTAAGTACACAGATGAAGGCACATTTTATTATTCAGCTCTTATATATCTGGCTTTACTCTTCCTCTAAAATTCATGCTCCAGCTGAGTAAGTGAACCAGTGCCCTTAAATTTTATGACATCAATCCTGCACTGACGAATCTGCAAGTTGACAAGGGAGAGAAATTACTGAAACAGCAAACCCGCAGAGGAGAGCACAGAAGGCTAAGAGGTAAAACTTGTCATTAAAGCAAAAAGCCTCAAACCACAACCTTCCCCCTTTCTCCCCCCAAAAACCCGAAACTAAACCCAGCAAGCAGCCAAACTCAAGACTCAGTTATAGCCCAGCTGGGTGAAACACAGAGGATTCAGAACTAGCATGGGTAAAGCAAGGTCAGAGACATGTAGCTCTGTATTTTCACTGAGTTGGGATAAATCTCCCCATTCAGTTGCAGAAACTGTCAATGTGAAGAGATGACAGCAGAGGCATTAGGTATTATTGGTTACCTTCATTTAATTGTTTATCTGGTCCAGCTTACATTGCCTTGACGTTCACTCTCTGTAGACTTTTCAAAGATCTCCTTTATAGACACAAACATTCACAAACAGAACACTTCAGACTCATGTCTAAGTGTTTACAGCTCCTAGGGGATAGATATCTCTCTTCCTCTTTATGACACCTTATGGCACAAAGCAGCCATCAATTCAAACCATAGGTGCCCTGAGAGAATGCCCTATTGCCCACATGCTATGAGATGCTGGGATGATTTTATGTTATTTGCCCCTCTTGCGGTGCCTTAGGTCTTCTCTCAGGAAGCTGTTATGGTTGATGAGAAGATAGGGCAGTCTTAAAACCTTGAAGGCTTTGCTAAATTAAGGTAACTGCTGGTGGACAGATGAAACAGCCACGTGGAGATTTCTGAGAGGAAGTACCAGGCATTCTTCCTTTTCCAGGCCAATGCTAGCTGCAGGGTGGTATTAAAGCTCAGCAGAAAGTCAGCATTACCAGATGCTGTGTTTATTTCTATGGAGATTTTCATGCATTTTTCTGGATGAAGAGATCCTTTGTGTTTTCTACACAATAAGAATAGCCAATACAGGTGAATGTTTCTCAGTGAATCTAACTGGGACTTAGTATGAGCAATTTTGATCTTTAAGCTATCTCACCAGATCTGCACATTAACAAATTTTTCATCCTCTGATACAGACCCATGATCAAAGTTGCAAAAGCATCACTGGTGTTGATAGATGTGCCTAGCAGGATTTGCAAAGGACCTAAGGAATGTAAGCATCAATTTTCAACTGCTTTGGCAGAAATCCTAAAAGACAGAGATCCACTAGATGACACAAATGTCTAAAAATGAGCTATTATATCACCTGAATTTCAGATGTCATCTCCTACCATCTCCTTAAAAGGGTCCTGAACATTGATGGAGGAGTTTAAGGTCTCTACAGGCTTCATGGGAGACTCAGGCACTTCTTTTTGCTTTGCAACATGCAACCTGTGAGTGCCTAGAATTAACTCATCAAAGTTTTAAGATAAATGTCTGAAATAGTGATCATCCTTGCAGTTCAGGCCTCAGATTCAGACCTTCAGGATGGTTTGATCAGTTCTGAATCCACAGACAAGTTTTTGTTTTTCCTGAGAATAGATTAAACCAGCCTTTCTTTTAAAAGAAGCAGAGCTCGCTATCAGAACTCTGGTAGCAGCCTTGTTGTATTAGCTTGGTTAAAAAGCCCAGACACTCAGAGCTTTCTCCAGCTTCAGCTACCTTCTCCCTAGACAATGCCCTGAGCATCAGCCTACATGAAACTTGGACAAGGCCAGGCTCTAAGCTACAGTGAAACTAAGACATTCTGTATGAATAAATACGGGATAACACAAACCAGAGAGAAAAAGTATATAAGGAAATGTTTCTGAGTGCTGAAAATAAGATATTCAACCTGAACAGCACATTTCTTGTCCCATCTCCTGCTGTAGAGACTTTTTTAGAATTTTTAATCCATCGGTTAATAAGGGTGTGAGCAGTTGAGAATTAATGCCCAGGATTCCTCCAAACCACTACCTCTCAATATTCCCACTGCATATTCATTTCTGTAAACTGTGTCACTCAATTTTTTTTTTTGCGGCGCAGTCCAGGACAGACAGCATGTCCCCAGGCTGCTCATCCCATCAGGGTTATGCTAGCCTCTTGGACATGTGTGTTGGGCCCTGCTCCAGCTGAAGAGTAAGCAGATTTTAGGGCTATGTTTCATGACTGTTCTGTCACCGAAAACCTAATTCTGCTGCCTCAATTGTAGAGAAATGCATCCCTTCCTTACTCTGGTAATGGTTGACAACCTCTACTGGAGTGGGATCTTTAGTAGGCATGGGGTGTGTGCTAGACATAGGTGTGCACACAATGGGCAGACGCAGAAGGAACAGGTATCTGAAAGAACTCTTAATTAGGAAGTATCTAATGAAGTTTAGATGCCTCGAAGTTTAGGGGGAGAATAATGCCTTCTAATTTGGGATTGGAACTTTCAGTTTCTGTAGTGACTAAAGCTTTACTGGAGAGTCACTTACCTGATTCTTTGAAGTCTTGCAAATTTAATTTTGGAGTTTTTATGTCCTCTGAACTCTAAGTAAACAAGCAGAAGATTTTCTTTACTTTGACCTTCACTAGCAGCACTCTGGATGGTTTAGTTTGTCCTCTGTGGAGCTCCAAGGCTTCATTTACTGTCATGTCAGTCCAGTCTGACATGTTTATAAACCTGACCACCAGCATGACACTGACGTTTTAGGTGTAGGGTAATTTCAGTTTGGTTTAGTTCTTATTAAAAATAAAATTAAGGAAAAATATTACAGGGAAATTACACATAATGTCACAGACCCTATTCTGGCATAATTCCATGCCCTCCAGAATATCCTTCCATTAAACCGATTGCAAAGCTTATATGCACTAGAAATTGAAAGGCAATGTCAGTTTATCACTTAATCTTCAATATTAGTATTCATTTGTTTATTTGTTTATTTATCTATCTATCTATCTATTTATTTATTTATCTTTGTTGCATGGGACACTTTAGTTGAATCTTTTCAGAGATGATATAATTTCTTTCCTGGTTTTCCATTTAAGATTTGTCAGCGGAACAAGTATTCGTCATAGATCATTTTGACCTGAGGTGTCCTCATCAACAATGTACATGTCAACCACACTCTGAAATATGTTCAGCTTTCTTTTGAATCTGTCATGAATTTGTTAATTTTCAGCTCACTCTCTATGTTACTCAGATAAATTATAGAGATTCTACAAATGATGAACAGCATCTCTCTTTTTTATTACTTTTTCCTTGCAGCAGAGATTTGTTTCATGCAGAATCATTTTAATTTGTTTATCGGGATATGAGTGAGGCATTTTGAATTACATAAATGCTCAGATGAACTTTCACCCAAACAGGAACTAAATTAAACTTAGTGTTAAGAAAATAGTCTTTAGAAATACTAAATCTCTGTTTTGCAAAAATGTGGCAACTTCACAAGAAAACCAGAATGAGATATTTACAAAATCATTTATATGACACACTCAGCTGATCTTTGGATTAGAATAGGCTTCTAATTTTTGAACTTTCCTCATCACTGTTTATATTGATTTTGGCTTTTTAACAATATGCTTAAAAATAATTTTCTATAAATCTGGTTCATTGATTTTTCTACTCTTTCTCACTCTACAGTGTATTATATTACTACTTCTTAGCTAGCCCCTGTTCTAGTGAGGTAAATCCCATGGGAGCTGCATTTAGATCAAACTATGCATACATAATACGCAGCTGACATTTTATATGAAATGCTAATGGAAATGTCTGATTTTGCTTCTAGTGAAGTCAGTAGTTGCAGAATAAATCCTGAAATGTGTATTTATTCATGAGTATTAGTTGCTGTACACACATAGCCTTACCTGGCAGATGTGCTAAGGACAGGCAAAACTGCTAAGAGATATAAATATGAAAAGGCAGCACAAATTTTAGTAAGAATTACAATTCCTGAAGACGTAATAGTTCCAGATTCTCAGATTACTTATGCTGGGATAAAACTGAAGTGCTATGGTTAATAGTATATGTGTTTGTCCCCGGGGATATCTTCCTATTGGCAAATAATATTTCAATGAATGGAAAAATAGTTAGATGAATTTTCTGATTTCACTGAAACCTGGAGGAGGGCTTCTATATATATAAAATATCATATATTCACAATATTATCTTTACAGATCTGTAATATTTCGATTTTTCGTTATGAAATGGCTTTTGAATTTTAAAAATGCATAGAATCAAAGAATCAAAAGGCTCAACATTATATTCATACCAGATTAGAGTCTAAAAACTGTAGAAAAAAATCAAATGTGAGACAAAATATTGTGATTAAACATAAGACAAAGAAAAAGAATAAATGGTGCTTTCAAGACCATTTGAAATTGTCTGCTCCCTTTCTGGTAGGTTATGATCCAATATTGAAAATATGAGTTTTCCAGGAAGCAGAAACTCTTTTATAACTCATTTATTACTTCAGCTGAGAGCATCAGGCTATACCAAAGCCAACACAATAATATAAGAATCAGATTCAGTAACTGAAAACCTCATATGTCTAAATTAGAGCTGGTCAAAGGACTACACTGTTGTAAATATTGTGGTTGATTTACTCAGAGTGAATATTGACTTTCCGTATACACAAGAATAAGTTCATATCCTAGAGGAATAGCAATCTGACCTGTATGCTAAACTCAAGCACAAATAATATGTCATTTCAGCATCAAATGGAAAAGTTTGTTCCAAACAGTGAGGTTACCTGACCTCTCACCTTTGGATTCCTCTGCAACTCTGTAGCAGTACTTTAAGACAGCACTGAAATTCCAGATTCAGTGTTCCTGGTTCTCCAAACGTGCTAAATCCCCTTCATTAATCAGGTTCTCACAGTCCTGGCAAACTCCACATCTCTCCTGTATCAGCTTCTTGCAACTAACCAAAAATTAAAAAAGAACCAAGGATCAACCACTGTCATGAAACGCATAAAATGAAACCAAACAAACATTTCCATTTCTCTCCTCCCCACATAGTTGATACTATATGTCAGGAAAGGAATGCTGTCTTTAAAAAAACAGCCTTCAGGTATAAAAGGGGTGGATCTTATTTAAGCACCTAATGCAATCCAGAGTGTTTCTTTTTAGTGCTTTGACACTTTGATCAGACAAAATACTGCAGGTAACATTATACAGCGTTTCAATGGTAGTATGATATGAATAAACAATTCCTATTGCTAGCATGAAAAAAAAAAGACAGGGAAGGCAAGAAAATGGAAAACAAACACATACATAAAGAAACAGAATAATGAGGAATAATAATAAAAAAATGTAATAACAGTGAAAGGGAATGGAGAAATACAGAAAACAAAAATAAATGGGAATGGAAGAAAATTAGGAGATTCAAAGATGAAAATGCAGTGAAGCAACAAATTGGGGAATCTAAAAGAATAGAAAAGGAAAGGAAAGCAAATAAAAATGAATTAAAGAAATCTTAATGCAATCACACTGCACAGAAATAAACAAAGTATAACATCTAGGGAGATAAGGAAATGATGCAAGAATAAAAATATAAATGTAAATTGAAATGTGTGTTTTTGGAAGATGGGAACAACAAACAAATTTGTAATGTAAATTAATAATGAAAAACAAGGGGAAGGCCAAGAATTTTGGAAGAAAGCTCTTGACCAGTTTGAAAAAGTTTCAGGATCACTGAGTTTTAGGATCTAGATTACAACTGACAAATCTTCTATGGTGGTTAAAGACCTCCCCTTCCTTGGATGCTCTCCCTCCTTTTTTTTTTTCCTTTAGTCTAATGCAGGAGAGTCTTGTTGGAAAGTGTGTCCTGCCTGTCCTTTAAGTGCAGCAATGCACAACCTGCAGCCTTGGGACTGAATTACCTGCACTGACTTCTGGGCTCAAGCTCAGTACGGCTTTGGAAGGTTTGGGTTAGTTCAGCCACCAAAGCCATGGCACCAACAGCTCTGTGGGGGAAACAGTGTCATAAAAGCTGTTGAAGGAAGCACACTGTTGTAAAGAGCCTGAACCATGTAAGGTCTGCTGTGTCAGGGAAGAGCAATGGAAACCTTCATTACAACAATTTGATGGATGCAGGGAGTATATCCTTGAGACCAATGCTATATTTCATCAGACACTCTGAAACTCAACCTATGCTAGATATCTGAAGGTTCCAGAGTCTTCTTGTTCCTGTACACTGCTGCTAAGAGTTTATGTAGTTTTTGCTGTTGAAAAAAGGTGTTTCCTGATTTAAAAGCAACTCCACAGGTTTGATTGCTGGTCATGGTACTCTTCCAATTTTTGGAAGATCATTAGAGCAGAACATCTAGAAATGATAAGGTGAGGGGAAATATATGTGACTGTAACTGGGAGAGAAGGATCCAAGCAATGAGGAGTGTGTGTATTTTAGGATGCCAGGTCAGAAGGCAGATGTGCTGGTCTTGGAGGACTGGCAGGGAAATCTAAGCAGCTGAAAAAAAAAGGACTTGGACAACAGCAAAAAGGGTGTTTGCAATAGTACAAGGGAACACAAGGCAGAGGGAAGGGGCTCAGACCTGTGTGGATGTAGTTCTGGGAACATTTCTGTTAGATGTTCATCCTTCTTCTTAAATACTGACAGTAATCTCTTAGGCAGGTCCTGTCACTGCAGTATTTATTTGAGCACCTCACAGTCGTTAATATAATTATCTTTTCAAAAGTCTTGTAAAATAGAGAATGATTTGATGTCCAAAAAGGCTTGACAATTTGTTCCAGATGATTCAGAAACTCTGCAGCTGAGCAGGAAGCTAACACAGAAATGTCCTAATCCTGCATCACAGACCACTGTGTTTCTCCATGCTTGTTGCCTTTATTCCTTTCACCCTCAGGAGAGGTTTCCACTAACTTCACCTAGTCATTGTTTTAGTCTTGATTCCTCTGCCCCTGCTTTTTCATTTGTAGGTTTCATGTTGGGCACTTGTTCCTCAGCAAAAGGGAAGGCTGGGGAAGGAAACTCAGGAAAATCATCTGGGAACTGCGCAGAGGTGGTCAGTGAGGAAAGCTGGGCTAATAAGCAGCCAGGGCATTGTATGACTGTGGCAGACACTAGTAGGGAACCAGAAGCAGTGAACATGCATAACTGGTATGTGTCAAAAATACTTTGTTTATAAATAAGAGGAAATTAAGTGCTCCATGGCTGCATTGACACTGACTTGCTGTTACAGAGGGATTGCTCATACCCTTCCAGAAAGAGAACATTGAAGCCTTGAGGCACTTAGGAGTGTTACAGCCTGCATGTTAACACAGCTGTGGCTTTTGTCTCTGCACTGTGAGCCATGGCATCCATAAAATATGTACAGGCACTTGCTGTGGTAGGAAGCAAAGCGCATGTTCACAGCAAAATAGGGTCACAGCATTTAGCTTGATGAGACACAACCTGTATTTATGTGAGTTGTCTTGAACAGCAAAGCCTCCACTCTCTCTGCATACCAGTCACTCAGCTACTCCACAAGAGCAGCAAGTCAAGGGCCACTTTTCCCAAACAGTTCACAGGCCGTCATTTAACCTGCCATAAGCTGCTCATCCTCTGCTTTCCTACCGACTGGATTCCAAAGCCAGGGAGCCTCGCTCTCTGCTTGCAGCTCAGCCTGCAGAGCACAGCACATGCTGCGATAAACCTGGTCACTCACCAAGCCTGTGTTTTTAGCCATCCCCGAAGGAAATCCCATGTAGTGTATAGTAGTGTCCATAGTGTCCCATGCCTGCATGAAGATCACACAAAGGCGATGGTCTTCTTGGTTCCAGCAGCTCCAGCAGCAACCATAGATTTTTGGAAAACAGCTGTGTCTTTTGGAAAACAGATGGTACCCAGACAGCCAGCACAAGGGTAGTAAGCCTCAGCCTGCAAAAAGGTCCTGTAGCTATACCCCCATTTCCTCTTATCACAGTCATAGTCTTGCAAAATTGCTTCTGTAAATCCTTCTATCATGCAGCTACCTTTATCCAAATGTATGCATCTCAGATTTCAGTTTTCAGCTGGGGTCCACAAAACCAAACAATGATGAGAGGTAACAGATGGAGGTAGCCTGAACCAACTCCCCCAAAAAGGGTCTGTCACAAACAGCAGAGCACTGTTACAGATTTTACAACTTCTAGACTACATATTTAGCTGACAATTTTAATCTTCAGGGAAGAATTAGTATACATAAATATCTATAATGCAAATTAACACTAGCTTCACTCTTTATTGCATGCTTTATGGAGGTTCAATGTGATACACATATTATAGATTGGGAGACTACAATTCTGTGTGAATAGAATTTTTGGTCAAAGACTAGCAGGGTTTATTGAAGGAGTATACACATATATGTATGCATATATTTGTTAATCTTAGGTTGAAAATTATTGAAAAGCTATCCCCAAAGAAATGATGACATACTGACACCTCTTTTTCTTATTATACCCCAATAAAAAAATGGCTAAATAGTCAAATAATTTCACAACAGTGAAAGAGTTTCCTTTTGCTCTACAATAATTTTGTCCTATCTGTTACTAAGGTGGGAAGCCTACGGACAACATATATTACTTTGCTGCATTGTTCTTTAGGTATGTAAAAATATTAGCTTGTGGGGTTTCCTGAAATTGTGAGCAACATAAAAGGAGCAATGCAATTATCTTTAACAATATTAAAAGCTAAGGAAAAGAGTATGAATTTGTTTTAATTAAACCAAACCACTCTACCAGCTTATGCCTTAAACAAGGCCATTTTAGCAAATTCTGACAAATGAAACCCAAGTGGGATGAAGTGCCAAGTATTTTACTGCCAATTCTGTAAATGCTGGCAACATTATCCTCTTATTTTGCCAGTGTAATAGAGGATAAATTGTAAGACGCTACAGAGGTTCAGCTACATAATAATTAATTATGGTTTCTTTATTAACTACAAAGAAAAAAAATTGGTAAAACCTTTCCTGGTTTCAAATGTCAAGTTAAGCCTGCATGAGGCCGATAAATGTACTGAAGATTCATCGCTGTTGGCATGATTATCCATACAGCCATCGTTGTTCGTTACAGTAAGTATGAGGTTGTTACATTTGGGAAAAAGTAAGACAAAAGATTGTGAAATACAGTAGCATGAAATACTGTATTAAACTTTACAGCAGTGTTCAAAGACATGGCTGTTCAGAAAAGTGCAATTGTATACTATGGAGATAACATGAAAACATCATGACTGTAAAAACTTTGAAAAAATAATCTTCCAAAACTGGAGTAATGTTCTGCTCTTAGGTTTGATTATTGAACATAACAGTCCACTTGATCTGAAGATACATGGATTTGGAGATGTGAACCTATAATAACCTGTATGTAAGCAGATGCAACAGGAATTACTTTATCTGCTAAAAAACCAAGGAAGTCCCCTTTACCACATAAAACATCCTTTTTGTTAAGTTGAAGAAAGCTTGGAAAGAAAAATTCTTCCATTCCTTGAAAACAATGAAGAAGAAATTACACCTTCTTAATAACTCTTGTGTGCAAAATAAGATTGGGGCTCTGAAGTAGAGGTAACACGGCAGTGGGCAACTAGTGTTATTCTGCAAGGTAGTAGTTGTCCCATTGTCCTTTTGGTAAGGTAAGGCTTGCTTTTAGGTAGAAAGGGAGATTCAAACAAAGCCACAGTGACCATGGCTTCGTGATTTTTATTGCTATGCTTGAGGTGAAAAGACATTTAAGGTCTAGCCTCTGGGGAATATACCAAGTTCCTTGTAATATTAGGTCAGCCATTCATTTACAGCTTTATTTTTCCTTCAGTTTTCTGGACATATAAAAGTAAACCTAGTAACCCTTCTTTTGAAAATGTATTTTGCAAGTACCTTTGATTACATGACATTTCATTAAAAGAAATAGAGCTCGATGACTTGAGGCAATATGCTATTTACAGATACTTTATCTTTAATTATCTTCTGCCTTTAATGCTTACTGTCAGACCACATCCTCTATACACTTACACAGATTGGTAGTGGCTGAAACACAAATAAAATGGTTTGAGATTTTTCTTAAACCCTTGGCTTTTTTAGGGCTTCACACTGTAAATGGAAAACATGACATTACAACTAAAAGGTTACAACTATGGAAGACTGTCATGGAATCATAACAAGTTTATCGGTGTTTGGAAAGTAGTGTTTTCCACTGATGGCAACGGCTGCTTGTCTGGATTTCTCAGCTGAGAAGTCTCCATGGTTATTTTTCCACCACAGCTAGTAGAAGATGATAGCACTATCTAAGCTACATGTCTCAGTGAAGCCTGATTGCCTTTTCAGGGCTGGCTAGTTTCTCTTTCTTAACATCTGGAGGGAGTGTTACATGATTCCAACTTCGGCATAAATCAGATTTATTGCAATGTGTATATAGCAATTTGTATTAATGTACCAAAGTTTAGATTTTAGGATATTGTACAAAATCCCAGACTGCATCATTAAACAGTTACACTATAGTATTTATTAACCAGTTTTCTACTGACAGCAATTTTATCATACATTCATGAGGAGGAGTTGTACTTCTGGCATATATACATATTTGTTATAATAATCATAGAATGTTCCAGAAGGACTATTAAACTTGCATGTTTCCACAATCTGTTTATGCAATGTTTATTATGCACACAGCATATATATGTTTTTCAAGGAAATTGCAATAAAATGTGCAAATTGTAATCTCTTTAAAGCAAGAACTTTTTATTTCAAGTGCATTGTCAACAGTCAGCAATGAAAAAACAGAGTAAGACATGTATAGTGTATTGTCACAGGACGCATCAGATGTGATCACTGCTACAAGTCTCCTTTCCCTAAAGTTATTTCTTCTTAGGCTGTCCAGAAGAAAGAAAGACTTTTGAATAGGTTTAGTAATTTTCTCTGCAGGGTCAGAAGATGTGCAAATTAGAGGTTGCCAAAAATATTTCACAGGCACACACAGACTAAGACCTTGTGCTTGTCTTTAAACAGCCAAAGAATCTCAAGTCTAGCAAGTAGACTAGAGACATGTCAAGTGATGAAATTGAATGTGAATGTAAAAGCTTTTCTCTGCTAAAAAAGAACACGGTCTTTAGATTAACATTAGCAAACCCTGCTATGTCACATTGCTACAATCAGCATCTCTCTGGGAAATAAGAATACATTAGTTCAGGTCAATATCTGCACTCCCATCAGACAAAATTACCTAACTGTCTTTGTCTGGTAATGATAATGACATTGTTAGCCTCCAGGAAGTTGACATCACACAACTGAGCAACTCAGGAAAAGCAGTGTGTATAAGTGAACCAGAAAAGACCTCCATGGGTATGGACTGATCCAGCTGATAGATGCTATACCAACACTGCCATGCAAAAATCCAAATATGTCCTAAGCTGCACTTGTTAAGAAAATAAGCAAATTGCAAAAGAGTGTTTTAGGCATTCAAATAGTTGTGACCCATTGGAAAGGAAACATTTAAAGAATAGGATGGCATCTGATTCAAATCTACTATGTTCAATTCATGCTCAGTTTTACACGTGTATTTGCATTTGTGATGGCTAATATACCTTTCCACTGTAAAAACTCAAAATCCTTTGCCTAATCTCTTTGACTGTTGGCATCTATATACTTACCTATATGTACCTGCTTACCAACCTGTGAGTACACCCAGGTCTTCCAAACACAGCTAGGCAAAGTTAACTACATATTAAAGCTTGTGAATAAGATTGACTATACTGTATTATTGGCATTGAAGTAAATGTGCTACATGAAATCTTTTTCCATTAAATAAAGAATGACTGTGTATTGTTTGCACACTCAGTCTATTTTATAAGAAAAAAAACAGTCAGTTTATCAGAGTGCTTATGAGGGCTAGGGCAGGAGGAAATTTTGGTGTTTGTTCAAGGGTTTACATGAAGCTAATTCTCTCTGTATATTGCATTTATTTAATGAAAAGAGAGGCTCAGTCAATATTGCTGTAGCAAAGCCAAGGCAGGTCTGAACTCATTAAAGTAGGGTTTGTACGCTGACACTGATGAAAGACCTGCTTCTGGTGCTGCTGCAAGTCCATTTAGTTTTTATTTGACATCAAGTTTCTTTGCCTACACTGTCAGAACTTGTATATGAAGATGTAGTACCATGAAAAAAGAACATTTCTGACAAGGAGCCAGGGATTTCTCAGATGATACCTGGACATTGCCTCATTTGCCTGCCTTGTGATATAACAGGTTTGGGCAATCTGCTTTTCACTCTCTTTCTTCCCCATCTCAAAATGGTGCCTGTGCTCTCTCCACAGTCTCCTCCAAATAGCTGCATGTGGGAGGAGATACCTGCAATACAGCTTTTCCTACCCGCAATCCACCTCACATATGTTTGAGACGGGAAAAAGAAATGGGGCAGTTGCAGGCATCTGAACTCAACACTTGTGAAAGGAAGTAGCTCTGCTAGAGCTAAATCTTCCACTGCCGATGGTTTTCAGCCCACTGGGCTGCCAGGAAAATCTGCCTTTAGTGGATGCAGGTTACTTAAGATCATAACTGTGTAGAGAGGCTTTTGTAAGGTATTCACGAAGGGTGACTTAGCCCACTCAGGCTCGTGTCACCAGACTGCCTCTATAGCCAGGGCAGAGGTAGCGGAACATGCAGGGCCATTATGGGATCTTGTTTCTCTCCAGTGACTGCAGAGGTGATTAGCCTCATTAGGCTAAAGTTAGCTTCCATGAAAACTCTTTTAGTTGGACTTTTATCAAAATGACTGCTTCAGGGTTGAGCAGATTATATTCCCATAGCCGCCTTTTGACATGCTGTTTTACTTTCTCTCTTCACAGTGCTGCTTAAGCACTGCCCAGAATTTTTAGAAGCTTCAGATCTAATCTGATACATTCATTTTGAATAGCCTTGCAATGTTAGCTAGAGAAAATCCTTTTTATTCCCTATTTTAACCTGTAAACTAGGTTTCTAAAAGGATCTGTCCCACTCTGTTCATCTGACAGTTTGTTCATCAGTTCCTTTTAATGACTTCTGAGCACACTGGTCATTTCCAACCCCATTTTCTAAGGCACAGAAGTCTCAGAAACATAAGTTTACTCAAAAAAAAAAAAAAAAAAAAAAAAAAAGTACAGAGGAGAGGCGGAAGGATTGGGGTTTGATTGGTCTGGAGAAGAGTATCCCCTCAGTGCTTATGAGGAGGTCATCAAGAAGATGGAACCAGGATCTTCAGGGTGTTGCAAGGCAGAAGCAGAAGAGGCATAAATTGAAACAGAAGAGTTTCAGGCTGGATATAAGAAGAAGTTGTTTCTCCAGGAGGGCAGTCAAGCAGTGGGGCAGGGGCCCAGAGAGGTTCTGCATTTTCACTGGAGATTTCAAGACCCAGATGAATGAAGCCCCAGGCAACCTGGTGTGATGTCAGAACTGACCCTGCTCTGATTAATGTGTTGGACTAGTGATCTCCAGAGGTCCTCTCTGACCTGTATTATTTTGTGATTTTGAGCTTTATCCATAGAAGGCGTTAAGCACTGCTGGGCTTAAGCAGGAGTTCCTAACCAAACCCAAGATAAGAATTCTTTTATTTAGTTTGTAATTATGCTTAGGAGGAAATATTTAAAGATTTCTCTATATAGTTTTTTTAGCAAATAAACTAGTTCAAAATCTATACATTTATATACATTTATCTGGAAAAGCTGAGAGACCATATTTTGAGTTTTGTGCCTTTATGAATCTCAGGACTACACATGTAGTTTGACATTCATTCTTACAATGGTGTTCTGAGACTTTCTTTCTCCTTCAGCATCATGTTCATATGATTACCTTCCTCTGACCCTAGCAACAGAAGATTTATAGCCCCTCACCAGGAAGCTGCTGAGTCCCACTCACTTTAATGACAAAAGTCCTTACCAGTGTTACCCTGGTTGCCCCATCTGGAAAAGCCCAAATCCTGCTGCAAACATTAAGCCACAATATCATCCAAATGCCAAAACAAAACCTTTACCAAAAGAAGCAGTAGCAGCACAATTCCACATCCAGCATCAGAACCTGCTGTGGTCTCAGCTCTTCCTTGCTTGCCAGATCTTTCAGCAGAGGGCACTAGGACTAGAAGGGAATCAATCCTCTTGATTAAAATTTGGAATATCTTCTCTCCCACACTCCACTCCTACAAGGCACAATGTCATCCAGACGAGCCTGACCTGCACACTCTTGCACTCCACCTTAGCACACCTGCTATCATCAAAACGAAGGTTGACAGGGCAACTCCTTGACTGTTCTCTTGGCAGCATAGTCCAGCAGAGATGCTGGGTTGCCCACAGTGATGCTCTGACAGAGTTATGCTACATGCAGGACACAAAGCCCCTCTGCCCTGTGAGGTTGATTCCATGCCTTGTGGGTATGAGACCAGTTGGAGTGAGATGAGAAGAGATGCTCACACAGAGATGCTTGCTCAGTCTCTACCACAGGCACCTGCTGTAGGCATCCTAAGCATGTGGACCATCTGCTTATGCTGTCTTTTTTCCTCAAGCAAGCTTTTCCCTTCAACCCTTGCCAGAAATTTTTGTCTTAGTTTGTCTTGACCACCAGCTCCCAGGCTCCTTTCCTCAGAGGTCTGTCCCCTTGTCACATCTTGGCAGAATTTCCTTTTCTTATTCCACCTGAAGAAGATTTGGCAAAGAGCTGAGTTTGGCAAATGGAAAGTAGCATCCCAGCTTTGCCCCTTTTAATGACATTTTTAACTTCTGTAGAAGAAATCCAGCTAGACAATCTACCCTGGAGTTTCTGTTTACCCCTACATGAGATAATGCTACTGTAAACATAGTAAGCAAATTATGTTATTTAGATGAAAAATTACATTAAGAGGGAAAGAGAATAAAATTAACATGTTGAAACACTGACTCTGCAATGTTCTCTGCACCAGTGAATGGCAGCCATGTCCTGGTATAAAGATACGATGGACTGACTGCTTTGCAGGTCCCGAGCAGGGATCGCCAGTAAGGGCACTAGATGTGCACACAGATTAAGAATTAATAAGGTTTAGAAATATATTTTGTCAGTCAAACAATATTAACCTTGATTCAATCTGTAAACAGGGTTTGCATGCCATGTATGTCTGTTTATATGTGTGAGTGCTAAAACTAGTTTAATAGAATGGACAGACAAGCATTTCATATTTTGGTAATAAATTAAGAGAAGTCTAAGTTTGATTTCCCAAGTACTCATTCAGAAAGGTTAAGAAACTTACATCCATGTTAGTTTCTAACTGCATTCACATCACAAATTTATTCTTTAAATCCTTGTGGTCCTTCATCATTTTTGAGTGTTAAATATTGTTTGGCTTTTTTTTTTTCACCTCAGAAAACTATTTTTTAGGATTAAGAAAAAAAAATATTTAAAAAAAATGTATTCTTGTGAAATAACTAGGATTTCTTTTTCAGAGATTCTGCTCTGAGATCTTTTGGCAAATATTTGTGCAAATTAAAAAATGAAAAAACTATTGAAAATTTGTTTTAATGGAACACCATTTTAAAATGATAATTTTAATGGCTTTCCTGTGGAAGAGCTACTCTAAGTAGCAAACAGAGTTATGCCAAATACATTCATTACAATCAGTCTCAAGAGAAATTCAGTGCCCCTCGGGCAAAAATAAAACAAAACAAAACAAAACAAAACACAATAAAAAAGTTTAAACAAGCAATCTGCTTAGTGTTTATCTACATACAGGCACACATGCATACCATTCTTACTGACAACCATATATCTTTACCCTACTGATTCCTTTCTGGTGCTTCATGTTGATTATTGTTGTTTTCATTATATTTTTTCCATTTTTATCCCAAATTTAATACGTGATTTATAACTAAAAGCGTGATGTCTGGCCTAAATAATCTGCATATTAAAAACAACACTAGACTAATATGCCACAGGGTACTGAAGCACTTCACTGATTTCTACAATAAAACTCAAAAGGATTAATTGTGTAACAGTTCCTTCAGGTCATTAGATTGCTGTGGCAGGTGCTGTTTTATTTGCAAATTCCAACAAAAAAATCTGGTTTCTTGCAATATGAGATTGTGAGAATGGAAAAATTACAATGCCTGGAGTATTTCTGCAACATACATCAGCTTCTTCATTTCTATGGGTTGGACCAGAAAGTGAAGAACCCATAGCAGTACTGTGTTGGGAAACAGAGGGGAGAAAGTGCTTGTAAATGTTTCTGAAGAGGTTGGTATAGAGTTGTTTTCATATGTATTCAAATCTAGATACTATGCTATGATGATGTAATTCTGGAAGATAATAAAACCATTGTTATTGGAGTTAAACTCAGAATGCTGATGATGAGAGGGAAAGAAGACATGCTTTCACCAAATTTATCTTTTTTAGTGTTTGTATGTAATATGTATGCATGTATGTATGTACGTGTATGCATACATGTGTGTGCTATGCACATCTATATATTCAAGTGGGCAAATTCCATCTGGTTTCTATTATCTTTGGTACAAAGACATACATGGTGGAATAGATCTATTAATGGAAAATGCATTAGATATTTGCCAACATCATATGCCTAAAACTCAGAATAAACAACAGAAAAGAAAATATTCTTTCCAGGTTGACCTCCTGTGCTCATCACCATGGTATCTCAATATATTAATAAAAACACTGATTGCAGTGTCTGTTCTCTCTTACACGTGGTACTTTTTTCCTCTCCTCTCTTCTCTCCCTGTGCAAATTAGGGGGTGGAACTGGATTAATTTCTGAATGTTATTACTATATAACATGCAATGCACTTTTCTTAGTGAGTCATATGAAGGAAAGGCACCTTTTATTTTGAACGTAGAGTAGCTTAGCTCTTGTGAGAACAGTCCCTGTAGTCTTTTGGAGACATATAAGGAAATATGAAATTGGGAAAAAAGTAAGTTTTTAAGAAAAGTTTCATCACTGAAGCACTGAGAATGACACTGATCAGCATCTCTTCTATGTGTCACACCTTTAAAATCCAAATGAGACTAGTATGTGTACAAAGTGACAAAGCAGACGAGTAAATTACAGTGACTTCAGGATCTGAGCATCATTTCTCAGTGCCATTAGAAAAAGTAAAATCCATTTCAGGAAGCCAGATTTGACAGTGTTAGCTCTGATATAACCACAATGTCACAGAGGCATTAGAGTATGCTCAGCTCTGAAAACAAAATGGGAAGACTGGTAATGCCTCCTTAACCCAGTATTATCCACACAGGTTTCTCTCCAAAGTGTAGCAAGCTGAAGTGCATCTGTTTCCAATGTCCCAGATGGTTCTTGTACAATCCCTGTAACTTCTTTCAGTCTCCTATTCCCTTCCCGCTTTTCTCTCCAAAATGCCACTGACTATGAATAATTTAATTCGCCTGCCAGAGTTCTCCATCACTTTCTCCAGCCTTAAGAGAGTAACTTTCTAACACTGTATTTCAATGTCTTCTGGCAGAATATTTTCCATCTGCTTTTTAGATGTGTGAGTGTGGGAGGGGCAGAGGAGGCTGGGATAGTGGGGGTGGTGTCAAGGAATGATGCCAAGACATACTGCTCTCACTGAAATGATCTACTGCTTCCTTTCTGTTTCCACAGGGCTCGGTGTGCTGCTCTCACTTCCCTTCAGTGTGGCTGCTGTTCCTCACTTCTTCCTGAGGTAAGGACTGAAAAGAAAGAGAAAAAGAAAGTCAATTCCTCTATGGTTAACTTTCAGAATGTGTTGGGACTGGAAAAGTCTGTGTAATAAAGCTTTTATCCCATTATTCTAGGCTTTTTGTCTCAGCTAGTGATGTAGCTAGCATGAAAAGTATTTGAAGCTCAAGCACTGATCTGAGTGGACAGAGGGAATTGGACAATAACATGGGCACCCAGAAGGAAAGGGAGTTGGACTCCATCCCTGTCTGAGGTCACTCTGGGCATTGCTCTGTGAACTCAAAAAAGGAAAATAACATGAAGCAGTAGCTGTTTTCCAAGACACTATTAATAGGAATAACACAAGTTTATTTGCCATGTGGATTTTAGGGATTCACCTTTACAGTGAAGATACATCTATTACAAGCAGTTTTCCTCTCTTTGAGCTGGGAGGAGATGATCAATCTTAGGTCTTCCCTACCTCTAGACATGTCTTCAGAGTGGTTTTCTGGGATGTTACATAAATAATGGGAAGATGTAAGAGACATCCTGAAGCAGTTTCTAGGATTGCATTGCAGTACCATTATGTAATAAGAAACAGCAACTTGGATTAACTTGTGAAAGTCAAGAAACATGACAACAGGCATTATGTTTAACGTGGAACATATTAATGATAGATTAAATAATACAGTATCCTGTTCTGCTAAAAGTCTAGTCAGGTGGCTTGATGTCTGTGGCAATACCTGATGTGGTGCACCCCATCACATTCAGTCACGGATACTCAATATGGCTGTGCGGGGCCTTTATGTAAATTGAGACCTCGGAAATCCCACCCACCTTTGCCACAAGCCGAGGAGCCGAACTTGTTCCCTGGAGCAATTCTAGATCATGGAAACAGAATGCAAAGTCTGTGCAGCTCTGCTGTTGCTGATGTATAACGTGGAAAATGGCTTCCTATTGCTCCATTTCCTTTGAGATCCTGTACATTTATTTCTTCTGGATTCTGCCAAATACAGTGGCATTTTATCCAACTTATATGGCTTCTCAGTGGATAAATGATTAATAAATATAGTAGTGTTTTATCTAAATTATGTATTTTCTTTAGTAGATAATAGCTTTAGCATGTCTTTATGACTGACAGAAAATTGGATGAGAATTTCTTGAAAGTTGTAAAATTATCTCATTGAGATGTTAATGGGATAGAGATACGACTTTTTCTGTTCTTTCTAAGAATTGTTAAAGCTGAATTAGCATATTTTGCTAGTGTAAATAGCAAATTTAGTGGCTGATATCTATTTGTTAATGTTATACTGTGGATATCTTACCATTTTTTTTCTCCATAATTTTAACTCAGTTTGACAGGTGAAAATCCACATACATCTGAGTAATTATTTTATACTTTGTCAAGGTTAGGAGAAAATTTGAATGGCAATTCAGAAGAACCTCATGCAATGCTTAAGTTAGGTTATTGTTCCATGTACTTTACAGTGCGTATAAGACAAAGGCTAAAATCTACAGTTTTGTTCTGTTTTGCATTAAATTGTAGGGTTTTTTTTTTTTTTTTTTTCTCTTTTTGAGCATATGCCACCAAGCATGCTAATAAACTAGTCAAAGAATCAGCTGTACTAACAGTTAATGAGAATTCAAAGACATTTATTTAGCCTAGCATCATCGTTTCAGTGAAGATTCAAAGAGGATTAATTTGATTTATGTCAAAATGGAGGAATCTTTATATAATCTGCATTCAAACTTTCATTAATATATTTATGAAGACAGAAGACCTGCAGAGTTCTTCAAATTCATGTGCAAAAGGCTATGGGAGAAGAATACAATATTTATTTATATGTAAATTATTCTTTTTGTGCAGAAAATCTATTTCGGGTTTCAAATGTGTTTATATCTCCTCTTTCCAATGCTTGGGAACTTACAGAATAAAATTTGGAGCTGCTGAAATCAATGAGTTTTATATGTGATTTTAATAGACTCCAGAATTCATCTACAAGAAACTGATGGACAGATAAGAAAAAACTGTACAACATAATTCTTAAGGGCACTCTACCATAACTCAAAGCAACATTTTTTCTGGAATACTTATCACACGTACAGAATACACATTAGTGTGCTATCAACATTTCATCTACTCTCTTTTGGAGAAGCTGCATGACTCACATCTTTCTCATACCCAAGTAAAAAGCTCGTGCTAATAACATCATTACAATGCAGCAAAACCTCATGTACAACTATATTAAGTATGGAAAATACAGCTGATTTCAGCACCAGCAGGATTTGTAAGCACATCACTGTTCCTCAAACACCATATCATTACCACTTCCAGGAATTCTGCATGGCATCCTGAAATGGCTTTTCATACGCCATTTCCATGGCCCTTCATGCACTACTGCTTTCACACAATGACCCCATATCATGCACGATGATACTGTGAGTCACAGATGTCTTTAATACAAAAAGCCTTGTGTTGAGCCATTTTCTTCACATACATATTGAAATCCAAATTATTCATGAGTAACTGTACTTTTGTTAGACAACTTGTGCTATTTAAACTTCAAATTCACAAGATTATCCATGCATGGCCAAAAAAGAAAGAAACTGTAATATGCAGTATCAAATGACCTGACCAGTTTTTACAATGCCCTCCTTTGTTTTTTAATTTATTTTGTTTTTTACTTTGTTGTCTAGTATGGCTTTTTAAGCAATGGGGAGAAGTATTTCTAACGCACAAGAATGCAATCCCTTGTCTGACCTGCTCCTTCCAAGGCTTTAGGTGAGGTTATTATTGGCAGTGCACATTAATCCAAGACCAACTATGAAAAGCAAAAACATTTCACTTCATCCAAATGGGTATTGGTAACCAATGTTAACATTCAGAATAAGCAAAATTTACAACTGAGATGTGTTTAGGCATGTAATGTGAGGAAAACAGTAGATCTAGTCTTATTTTACACCAAAATGTCCCTTTCACACTTACTCCGCAGCACAGACTCTATTTCACTTTAGTATTCTTTTGAGCTCAGTAAGGGCATTTGCTAAAATATTTTCTCTATGAAAGAACTTTCATGCTTTCTGTCTTTGGCCAGTGTTCTTTGTCAGACGTCATGTTCAACACATATTAATAATGTTATGTTTCAGTGATAAGGACTTAATGCCATGTACTGTCCAACCTACTGTACGGATCATGCACATAGCTGTTTAGACATTCAGAATGAAATCTTAGCCTTGGCATTGCCTAGAAAAAGTAAGGTAGGAAAAATCCCTTTTATACTTACCTTAATATTAAATAGTCACATGTATTTACTTAGTATACTAACAGAATAAAGATATGCAGAGTGATGCAGTGCTTTTGTCCAGGGAAACCTGAAAACCAGTAAGCACATGGAAAGGATTCAAGGCCAGTCTAGTGCAGCTCACATGGGTATCAAGAGACATTCTGTGACTGGCATCTGTTGGATCAGAGGCCAATGAGCTCTGGCCACTTCAAAATCTAATGAGAAAGTTCTGCAAAAAAAAAAAAAAAAAATAGAGGCTTGTTTGACAAAAATAGTAAAATCTATTCCTCCCTAAGCTGAATCTTAACATGAAAAAAAGATGCTAGAAGATTTAGTTAGTCCAGCAGGATGGAAGAAGCATGGTTTCCCATGGATCTGTGTTCTCCGATTTTCATTCCTTACTCACCAACTTTTGCATTCCTACCCTCTATATTATGTGGACCACAGTTTCCTTAGGTCTTTCGCCTCATCTGCAAGCCTCTTTTCTGATACCTCCCTTCTTTCCACATCCCAGGGCTCCTGAACCAATGTTTTGCAAGTGGTGATCTTTGGGCCACTAGTAGTCCACAGAAATCCAGACAGCTGTTAATAAAAAAACCTGAAAAAATACCCAAAAATTCTTACATGTACAAGCAAATGGTCATGCAAAATTGGGGAAACAGAAGCAGTTAATTAAAATTTAAAGCTGATGCTAGTTTTACTTTAATGTTAAATGAAAAGAAGTAAAAAAATGTTCTTTGGCAGTCCTGCACAAGAGGAAGGTATTCTTTTGAAGTGGCTAAACAAGCCTTGAAATAAAACTAGCTTAGAAATAATATCCTAACCTTAGCTATTTCTTGCCATACCCTTTACCTGTCACGTTTGGCCAGAGCACCACTTGCATGGCAGGTTTAGACCTACCCGTAAACTGGCTGACTTACCTAGTGATGGAAAGCTGACAGATGCTTCATCAGGACAAGCTGATCCCTAAGCCTCTCTGGTACTGATCTGGGTCCCTTTCTCCTTTCTAGCCACCAGTCTTTACAAATTATACAGGAACATGATATCTTTGAGACCTCTACTTTTTGTCATATCTTGTTGTAACTGGCTAACTAATTAGACAGTTATTAGGTGGTACTGACAGATGAATTCAAAGACTTTATTTACTAAAAAACCTAGCTGAAAATAGAAGGATTATAACAATGTTCTATGTGACAGTTTCAGCATGATCTTAATTAAAGGGTCACTCTGATGCATAGCATATAGAAACTAAGCAATCAGGTCCTTCTTATGTGATTTAAAAGGAAAGAAGAATAGTTTTAATTTCACCGAAAAAGGAAAACTTAAAATCTTCACAAAGTAGTTAATAACGAGTTTGTCTAAACATTGTCTGCTGCTGCAAAATGCAGGTTCTGTGTCTAGTCAGTGTTGCTATCATAACACTGTTATGTAAAGTCAGGTCATATGAATGCCATTTAATGGGATAGATTATAAAATCAGCTCTGAAAAAAATCCATTACAATTTCACATTCTTGCCTTGACAAGGGATAAGAATTTATAGCAGCCTGCATTATCTTAGCTCTGAACACATGGTGATATTTTATTCCTTTTTAAAAGAATGAATGTAGTTTTCCTTGACCCAGAATGTAATTCTAAACAGCAGTCACCTATACTCTCTTATGCTATAACATGTATATACTACAAATATAAGAAAGCTAATTTTAAGCTATATATCGCTGGGATGGCAGCAGTATGGAGTCCAGCATGAACTAACCTCTCAGTTATTTACTTTATTTTTTTGGCTTTTAATCTCTCATTGAACATAACATTTCCTCTGTTACCTGTACCTGAATCAGCTAGTATAATGCTAACTCAGTTTAGTTCTTGTTCCATGCAATACAACAACATTGTAATCAGTAAAATAAAAGAGTGAAAAGGCTGATAAGTTTATGCCTTACCCCACTGGAGAACAGTTAAACATGGAAAACAGCATCTTCACAAATCACACCATTTAATAAAAGGAATTCCCTTTTATTCCTGCTGTCTTACTACTGTGTAAGAGAAGTGTCAGGTTCCCCTTGTACATGTCATTTATGTTTCCAAAACTGAGATCCCCATCTTACAAGACAAAAACCAAATCTTGCTTAACCAAGATCAAACCCTCCATAGAGTGACCTAGAAGTATCCTTTCAGTTTTCAGAAGCCTAATTAAAAATCTTTCCTTTTCTTCATGAAGGAAAGAGAGAAAGAATAATCATTGCACAGAAAAAGAAACATAGCACTGTATTAGAGACCTTGGAGTTTTTTGAGGCAATTTACCCAGAAACATAGTTTCCAGAACATTAGATGTAGAATATTTCTCCAGGCTTTTTGGAAAACAGGTGTCCTGAAAATAAATCATGAAAGCAACACTTAAACCTACCATAAGCTCAAGATTTTTCAGTGGCTATTCACAACAGAACTTTGAATATTTATTCAATGACGTGCAATCAAAGGAGCTATGTCCTGCTCTACTTTATAAAATATTTAATATGATCCTATGCTATATAAGTAAACTGTAGAAAGAAAAATATATTAATTACAAGGAGAGAACATCATCCATTTAATAAAATTATCTCTTGAACTTCCTTTTAACATATACTGTGGATGGTATCAAGTTCTAATGTGTTATATTTATAATCTGTTCTTTTTCTAGAAGCAAAAATGAGACTTGAGTAGCATTTTGGATATGGTGATTTGCTAAACAAATTAGCTGTAAGGCTTCCCACATAATAATATTCCTCTGACTTTCAGACTGTGGCCTCACTTTTAAAAAGCATATGCTGCACATGGAAATACTTCATAACTCTTTGGAAGTGAATTGAAAGTATATTTTAAGATTTTAAAATGTCAGGATATACTTTCCTGATTTTTCTATTTCCTAAATTAATGTGAAGGGAAAGATTCACAGCTGTAACTGTCATAAGGCCATGACAGTGACTGAGATTTTGTAGTTTTTTCCTTTATTTCTTTTGCTAAGTTTAATGGAAAGCACTGTATGATTAAATGATTCCTGGGAATAGGAAATTAAATTTGAAATATCAACCTTTAAATACTGTCTGATTTTTCTAAGGGGACTATAAGACAACTGAAATGAGAGTTTATCAGTACTGCATTTACAATGAACGCGTTACCCAGGACTCCAGGACTTCCGGTGTTGCCTGTGGGGTTTGGGAAACTGCTTATACTCCACTCCAACCTCACTCCATTTATCGCTGGGTAATTTCATCTGGAGAAAAAGTGCAATTCACCTGTTCTGAGTGGTGTTATATTCCCTCATGTCTGGTTAGTATGCCTTGCTCAAAAGCATAAAGATAACTCTGCTAATTTAAAGTCACATAATACTCCCCCTGCACCCATCCCTACAGCCGGACCAGACCAAAACCGCAGACATTTATTTGTTTCACCGTCATCTGAAATCTGCTCTCTGGCATCATCTGGATCCTTATTTAACAAAATCTGGGTTATTTTCAGGGTCTTAGGTGACTGGTAGAGGTCTCACTTTCTTGAATTCTGTTAGAGGGGCAGGGTAAATTGGGCGTTTGGTCTTCTGCTACAGGTTTTCACTTTGGCAAGGAAGGTGAGCAGTAGCTCCTTGGATCTGATAGATGCACTGCAGTTGCCAGTGATGATGGGGAGCCAGGTCTGACAGTTTTAGTGTGCCCATAGAGTCTTATGTTTTTGTGTACCTCTGATTCAGAAAGATGGGGTGCTTCAAACGTAGGCAACAGGAAGAAATCTGTAACATTCAGAAGCCAGATTTTCCTGTCCCCTTCTTTCCATATGCCCTGAAGGACACACCCAGCTGTGATTTCTATAGTAGTGGTGAAGAAATTGCATGCTAATTTCTAAATATTTCCTGGAGCAAGAGAATGAACAAGATACAGATATGAATTGCAAAACCAGTACATATCTAGTTATAAAGTGAAAAACAAAAATAAAAACGATTAACCCAGATTGTTAAATTTCAGTTTATCTTCCTTTTCCCTCTGTTCTTTACCAGCGGCAGTAAAAGTCACTTTTTCTACATGTTCCCACTCAGTCAGTCCCAGATGGCAACTTTGGTTTCATCACCATCAATGACAGCATCTTCATCACTCTTACACAAAAGCAAGACAGTACGGAAGACGTGGAATATTTCAAATTTATAAATGCCAAGCAGACAACTCAGAATTGCTCTCATTAAGAAGAAGTATCACCCCATGCAAAAGACTCAGGGTTATTATTTGACTCTATTCTAGAAAAGAGAAATGTTAGTGCTCAGAATCAGCCTAAAGGATGTCTCTACACTGGTGAACTTCTAAGATGTCTGCTCCTCTCTATGAATCTGGTTTTCCTCTAAAATAACCTGGGCTGGATTATTTGAAGCAATTATTGTATTTGAAAGCAATTCACTATACATTGACTAAAAAGAAGAAAAAACAAAGGAATGTTTTCTGACCATGTCTTTTCTTAGCTCTGTTGATGTGCAGGAATGAGGTCTTTCTTAAAGCCTGTTGCTGCTTGGTTCTAATGCGACATTAACTATTTAAAATTTCTTTCATCTCCCCTTCTTTTCTTGTTTTATAATACATACAGAGGTCCTGACACAGATTATCATATACACTTCCTACTACTGATTTTTATGTTTCTGTAACATGAAAATGAACAGTAATACAGTATAAAGTTTAGCTCAGATCTCCTAACATTTGGGTACTTCTAGTTTTCCATCTCCAGTCAGGGAAAAATTGCATAATATATCTTCTCTCTGTGGGGAATAATGTTCACCTGCCATAACAGTCCACGTTTCTTAAAGCAACTCCTGAGAAATTTCCTATTATTTATTTTTACCAGTTTTGGCAATATTAAGAACATTAATACATGTGAGCTGTATTAATGTGTTCAAAAGGTGATGAGATCTGCATTGAGTCAGACTGAAAAACAAATACATCCTTTGTCAGAAGCATCAATACTGGCCAGAGATGTATTCCTCAAAATAAACCTTCCATTTTCACCAAGACAATTTAGTTACAATTTTTGTTGTTTAGCCTGTAAGCAGATGTAATTACAAACATGTAAACCAATCATTCAGTCTTTCTACATTTTATTATTTGAAACAGTTTCTAAAAATTTCTGTGAGAGGTACACCCCTTGTTGGTCTCAGCCTTCAGCCAAATGACAAGATTCTTATAGAGTGTTTGTCTGATGATATTCTTTCTAATAGAAAGTACATTGTGAACATTCAATAAAAAGAAAGGTGTTAATGTTGACATTTGATTATCTGATGGTTTAGCACTCTGTTTCTGAGATGTTTTTTTTTGATTTTCTTTATTCTTTCCTTTTCAGTGAATGTTTTAATCTGCCTCTTGGTAGTTTTGTTTTGGTTTGTTTTTGTTTGTTTGTTTGTTTTTTTTCCCTCCAAATATAAAATTTGTCAGATTGCATAGTCTATACTTACACTGCTTAGCTGGTCTTCCATCTCATAGTCTGTTTCTGTTGTTTTCTAAAGGGTCCCAAATAAGGAATTTGTAAGAGGTGTGCTTCTTGATTCACCTTATTGGGGTTACATACTTTTATGAATTTAGTTTAGATGACCGAAATATTTTTATTCACTTACAAGTATCGTGGTGTGTGTGTATACTTATTTCAGTGCAAATAGCAACCATTGTTCAAGCATAGTGAGTAAACAAAAATCACAAAGCAAAAACTTCTTCAAATAATAGACAAAATGTGGAAAGAATGAAAGTGAATTGTTGGTTTCTATGTTTGTAAATTTGGTTTGAAACATTCAACTACAGTAGTTATGGTTACCATAAGGGAACTCCAAAGCAAAAAATCAAAAGCACTGGCAGTGTTGTTAGACAGTTTAAATACATTTATAGCAAAATAAAATATGGCTTAAGTATTGAGATTTTTTTTTTTTTAATTTTAAGGCAAACTTCTTTGAGGCCTAACCTGGAAGATTATTGTGTTATATTTCTAAACTGTATAATATGTAAGCTTTATTAAAATTCAAAAAAGTAGCATGCCACATAATACACATGAAGATATTTTCTTAAATATTTTGATAAATAATCTAATTTTTAATCACCCATTTGTTCCTTTTTGTCTACACTACTCATATACATATATATACAGCCACTGATTCCAATAGTACAATTCCAAGCTTATTATTATATCCAACCAGTTGTCCCTGATGAATTCTACATTTATAGTACATTGACCTAGAAAGACAAAATTAATTTTATTTTTAAAAATCACAAAATTCTGTATGTGTTTACAAAATGGGGATACACATCAGACTTTGCAGCCCTGTTAAATAGAGACAAAGCATATTGTCACCACAGACTACAAAAACTATATAGGAAGTATTCCTTAACAACATTATGACAGTGAAAACTTGGAGAGCTAGTATGCCCCATTTGGGAAGGCCACTTAATTCACTAATGCCCATGACTCTAATGAGCAATAAAAGTGCTTCAGATAAATGTAATTAATATTTTATTACTACCTTACACTAATTTGCCATCTCACAAACATTCCTCTCTATATGGAGAGAAACAGAGAGAGCTCCTTATAGTGACAAACTTATTTAATAGCTGTCTATATATAAACTTACCTGGTTATTTATAAAACTATATAAGGTTTCTAAACTATATTTATATCTCTTTCTCTTGGCAACCATGTCCTCTGCTATTTTGAGGTGATAGTTGATACGCAAATAAATCCCATTTGCTATATGCAGCTCATCTGTATTTTTGGTCTCATAACTTATGGCTGTGGGTCTCATCAGTTTGACTTTGAAAAGGCCTTCTATTTGCCACATAGAACAATATGGATCTATGCCATCAGTTATGGTAGACATGATATGATTATGAAGGTGTAACAGATACCAGCAACTGTAGATGAGAGATGAATTCAAACTGAAGTCTTCATATTATAGATGAGGTGAAAGATTGGACAATGTGTTCCCTGTGAATGGACAAAAAATCAGAAAAATTGTATTTTAACTTTTCCATCAGCTTCCTGCAACCTGCAGCTCTGGAAAGGGGCTGTAGATTTTCATTTTGGGAGAGAGAATGAAATTAATCTCATCTAACTTTAGACCCCTGCAGTAGAGATGCCAGTAACTGAGTTGGTCACTCCAGACCCTCTTTACAGTCATGTAGACACAGAGTTACAGTACAGCAAAACTTACATGCTTTGTATGAGATTGGTGTTCACTGATTATCCAACTTACAGGTATCTATGTGGGATCAGAGAAATTCTAGTCTTAAAACAGGTACAAATCATCCTCACCATCAATGGAAGCTAACAGAAGCTGCAGACATCCAGCACTACTGAAAACCAGAGTCCATTTCTGACATACAGAATTTGTAGTGATTCTTCTGCGGTCATGATGTGAAAAGCACCCACATCTCTTATCAGAAGTATGTTACAGAAGGTAGTGATAAAAATACATCTGTAGGTCTGAACTCAGCTACAGAATACTTTTAATAGTTGATAAACTCTGCAACCATTTCATCAAGTATATTCATGACTCCTGGGAGGTGCTCAGATTTCATACAGTGACATAGTCCATAGAAGAGTCTACAAATAAACAAAATCAGTAATAAGCTAACTCTTACAACCTTCAATTTTAAATGCTGACACTAAATCATGTGCATAAGTACAGGACTGCATTCAACTTTACTTTAAATACCGGTCTTCTTTAGCTGCTGAAATTGATTCAGAAAAGTATTATATCTGAACAACAAATGCAGTATAAAATACAGAGTAGTTTACTGAGAGGTTTTATAGATCTACCCATTTAAAAAGTTCCTCTTTCCCTAGTGAAGTAGTTTGTTAAGACATAAAATGATATACCAGACAGTCGTCTCAAAAGCAAGATTTAAGTTGCCTTTTGTCAAAGCAGTAGATGTCAAATCTACATGTGGTAGAAAATTCTATATATGTACAGAATAGAAAAAAGGCAGTTTTGACTCCATGTTCCAGAGAGGCCTATTTAATCTGATAAAGGTTTTACGAGAGGCTTAAGAATGGGTTAAGAGAGAACATAGACTGCTTTGAGGAAAGGGGAAATGGAAGAAGTGGAGCCAAGGCAATACCCAACATGTCTCAGTTGTGACATGACATGATGGAGCATGGCACAAATTGATGCAGAGCAAAATTTCTTCTCCTGAACCTCTGGAAATTACAGTTTTCCTGGATGATGTGACTAGGACTTGAGTGAAACAAGGACTTCCTGGTATCAGGAGAAAATGGATAAGACCTTGCTGTTCTTTTGAAATATGGTTTACAATGGTGATTTGTGGTTAAATTCCACATTTAATGAAAGAAAAAGACTGAGGAGATTGGAACAAAACTCAAGGTTTGAGGTACTAAGGTGGCTAGAGAGCAAGAAACCTAAATACCTCAGCTCTGTGTGGACTGACTGCCTGATGACACTGTTCTTCAGCATAACTTGTGGAAATAAGAAATAAAAACTCATTCTTTTTGCTCTGTAAAGGTATGTATGTACTCAGCTTACTCTGTTGCTGTTACAGATGCATGATTTGAACAGGCTATCCTGGACTAGTTTCAATAGACTAGATTGTAATGCTAATATCTGTGTGAATGTGTGGATGTTTGAATGTTAAGAGAGTCAGGTTTTTCCCACCATAACAAAAAGTAACTAGTTTGATTTCACAAGACAGAAATACTGCTGAAGGCAGTTGCAGAATCTCATTATACTGGATTTGGAAAAGCACGCACATGTATTGAAATGGCTGCTTCAATTGAGTGGATGCTAGTGGGCTATAAGATCTTTTTTGTCATCCATTTTGCCTGGTAAAATGTTTGTGTAGCAAACGAAGAAACTACAACATAAGTGAGAATCAGGATTTTCTGTTCAGCTGCTGCAGTATATATATTTGACTATGAAATATATACAAGGAAAAACCTTTCCACTGTGAGCATGGTAAAATATCTGAAGTAGCCTAGAGAATCTCCATCCATGGGAATTTTCAAAACTAAGCAAGTCTCTGACCAGACTGGTTTAACTGGATCACTTCAATCAGGGGCTGGACTAGATGCCTACCAGATGTCACTTCCAACTTCATTTATTATATATTTAGAAAGATGGGGGTTTAATTGTAGACCTAAGGCAAAACCATCAACTTCAGGGTGAAAATCAGAGTGAAGGGCAAAAGAGATATCTGCACTCAGAATACATCATGGAACAAGGAAGCCTGTTTTCTAAAAAATTTTCCAAACAGCTGTACAAAATTTAGTTTAAAATACTTGCCTCAAGGTCAAAGTTCATTTGCTGAATTTAAATTTCTGACTCATTCACTATTCACTTCAAGTTATATTAATAGTCATATAAACGCCACCTAAGTAGATTTATTGTTCAACTTTTAAGCTAAAGTTAGGTGAGAGAATGACAGTCTTTACAGTTGCCTCTGATTTTTTTCCATGCAGGACAGAAAGATGAAAATGAAAAATGTTGAAGAGCTATATCATTTATGGGATGCTGTCAGTTTTAAGTGCTGATTAAGGCAGCTGTACAATAAAGACTGGACTTCAGCAGAGCATTCAACACTATTTCCTAAAGCCTTCTCCTGGGCAAACTGGCAAGATACAAACTGTATGGATGGTCTGTGAGATGGGTAGGAAAATGGCTCACAGGCCACAGTCTGTTGATCAATGTTTTTTACTCAGTCTGGCAACCTATCACAAGTGGAGTCCCCTGGGGATTAATAGTGGGCCTCATGCTGCTCAACATCTTCATAAATGGACTGGATGATGGAATTGAAAGCACCCTTACCAAGTTTGCTGATGATACTAAACTGGGTGGTAAGGTGGACACATCAGAAGGGAGAACCATCTTGCAGAGCAACCTGGATAGGCTGAAAGAGTGGTCTAGAAACAACTGTATGAAGTTTAACAAAGACAAGTGCAAAGTCCTGCACCTGGGATGAAATAAACAAAAATCCCAGTACAGTCTAGGATCTGTGTGGTAGGAGAGCAACCTTGCTGAAAAGGACCTGGGGATCCTGGTGGACTGCAAGCTGAGCAGGAGTCAACAGTGCACCACTGCAGCAATGAAGGCAAAGCGGTTTCTGGGGTGCATCTGCAGGGGCATTACTAGCAGGGACAGAGATGTGATCATCCCACTCTACTTAGCACTTATCAGGCCACACCTGGAGTACTGTACAGAGATGTGGTCCCCACTATTTAAAAAAGACATGGATAGACTGGATAGGGTCCAAAGGAGGGCCATGAAGTTGGTCAAAGGACTGGAGAACCTGACCTATGAGAAAAGACTGAAGGAGTTAGGTCTTTTCTGCCTGGAGAAGAGAAGGTTCAGGGGGTCCTCATCACAGTATTCCAGTACTTAAAAGGCAGCTACAAAGAGGATGGAGGCTCTTTCTTCACAAGGAGCCACATGGAGAAGACAAAGAGCAATGGGTACAAGTTGAATGAGGACTTTCATCTTGATATAAGAGAGAATTTTTTTACAGTGAGAACAGCTGATCACTGGAACAACCTCCCCAGGGATGTGGTAGAGCCGTCACTGTTGGAGGTTTTCAAGATGCAGTTGGACACAGTGCTACATAACCTCATAAATTTCCCTTTCCCATGAAAGATTGGACCACATGATCTTTCAAGGTCCCTTCCAACCTATGGTATTCTATGAATAAGAAAGAGATAATGCATATTTAACATCACCTGGAATGCACTTGTGTAATAAGGTATTGCTTCATCAGGGAACATGTTGTCAACAGCTGATTTCAGCAAAGTCTTGTTAGGATTTGGCATCTGTGCCCTGTGGTTATTGTCTGTATTGACTGTTCTCCACCAGCTCCCATACTGACTGAACAGATCTCACACAGCAACAAGCACACACTCTTCCTTGAAACAATTTTCCCTGTAGTTGCTTCCCTGGCACTAAAACTGCAAACAAAGAGTCTGTCTTTCCGACACTCCTCTCACTGCCAATCCTCCTACATAGGTTACAGGAGGAAAGTTTCCCTGGGTCAAGTATGAAGAATAGGAGAATTAAAGAACAGAGAATGGAGCTGGACTGGAAGAAATGACAATTTGGAAGGAAGGAATGGAAGGAAAAGAAAATTAGCAAATATTGGTCCATGTTCCTCTCTGTTGGGACTGAACCGAGTAATCCCAAATCTCTTTTTCTCTCACTGTCTAGAAAGAAACAGTACTGCCCATGTGTCACCAGCTCATGGCAGAAGCAGAGCTGAACAGGAGAGAACTTTTCCTTGCTGCGAGTTCCTCTCTCAGTTCATGCTGACGTGACTGTAAATTATTTAAAGACCCTGTTGCTGCTGAGGATGCAATCACTAGGATCTTTGCAGTTCCAAGAGATGGGGCCTTGAACCATGTTCCTTGTTAAGCAGTTTAGGAATTTAATCTCAACTGCTTTGATTTCAAAGGTAATGTTTGTGAAGTTGGCTCAACATTTACTGGTCCATAGTATTTCATTCCCCCTCTGACGTGTGCCATTACAATTGGAAAAGTTAATGACATTTCAACTGTCCCGTAGTAAGAAAAACTCAGCATTCAGAGTTGAATGCTAAGAGCCTGTAGATCATGCAAATGCAGATCACCTTCCTGTATGAGACTAATAGAGTTGTATTTTGTTATGAACTTATGTTTTGCTTCAGCTATCTTTATTTTTCTGTAGGGGAGAGATAGGCTTGAATATCTGAGTCTCAGGGAATGATTCAAAATGATTGTTGACAGAATCACAATGTGATACATTGCAATTTACTAGAGAAACCAGGAAAGGATGCACTTTATGTCTGTGGTGGCAAATTTCTGGTAACCTTCTCATGTTGCCTGTAGTTAAAAAAAAAAAAAAACAACAACAAAAAGCTCCTGGGATTATTTATTTATTATTCTAACTGAAGGCTGAACAACCCTGGAGGGATCCTGCCACTTCCTGAATGAATTACTTCTGACATTTCACTTGTAATCTGAAACATGGAACCAAATCTTGTTCCAGGCAAGTTTTACTAGCTGGTTTCCTGCACTATATATACATTGCATAGAAAAAGAAAAGGTTGGGAAGGGAAAAACAAGCCCTACTACTGGTAGGGATGCCTAGCATTCTGCTACTCTTTCTTGTTCTCATAGATTGATAATTACACACAGGAGGCTCAATGTTTTTGTGGGTGACTTTGTTTTCAGTTTTATGGACATTTAAACTCCTGTTTGGGTGAAGTTGGTGTAGGGAGTTAAAGCAGGTCAGAGTTTAGTCCATTTGAACACAGGGGTGTAACACAGTCCCACCTTCCTCTGCCTTTATGGAAGAACTGAGGAACATGTCTCAAGACCTGAACGTACTCAGTGTCCTCAGGTCTTACAAAGCGAAGGTGAGTTGCTGACACTGAACTCACTGCACCTCCTGTTTAAATCATGTCATGGCTTCGCAGTTACTTTGACACATATAAGAGTGTAGCTTTTTATTCATCTTTTAAATTTTATTAACCATTTTTTTTTTTTTTAGATAAAGATTGGATGTTTGAGGTCTAACTCAACTACTGTAAGCTAGAAACAATCAAAAACATATATTGTAGTGCTTTTCAAGTTTCTTTCCTAATTTATGAAGACTGTGTGGGAGAAGACAACAATCTGTACTCAGGAGAAATGTAGTGAATCAGCCTGTTCTTTATGGTGAAATGTTCTTTTACACAGCTGTTGTACCTTGGAGAAAAAAACAAATACACTCCAGATTCTACTTTAATCAATCTCTTTTTTTTGTGTGTGTGTTTTTTTTTTTTGTTTGTGTGTGTGTTGTTTTTTTTTTTTTTTTTCTAAAAAAAAAGTTAAGCTGTTGTTCTTAAAACAAAAATGCTGCTCAACAATGGAATCTACAGTCTTAATGTAGTATTTGGTATTGTTTTGAAACACTGTATAATGTCCCACTCCCTCTTTCTTTGGCTGCAGGAGCAATACTGATTAATCACACTAGACTATTATGGAAGTTAGACAAAGGCACCAAGGGGGAATAGTGCAGAGACCTATTGTCCCAGGGAAGGATCTGGGAAGGGTTCTTCCCTAAGTGCCTTCACATGCAAACATTGCTGGTTGAGTTGCCTTTTTAGGAAATTCAGAGAGTTATCTGCATACACAGCTGGCCAGTTAGAGGCAGAGAGAGGCAAGCAGCCCTCACTGCCTTTCTATCCTCTGCTGTGCGGAATGCCTGTCTACAATAACCACATCTTGCCTTGCTCTATTACTGTGCAGGGACCTAAGAGGTGACCAAACAGGTACTTATGCACATAGAGTCACCAAAAAGAGTCACTTGGAGAAGTCACGGTCAGTCTCATTTCACCTGAATTAAATTATCACCCTTTGTCCCTACTCTAGGAAGTAAAGGACAATATGGAAACAGGCTGGTAAGCTCCATGACAGCATAGAGCAGTGGCTGTTCCTCTATACCTGTTCTGGAACAGAAACTAGCTGAGGAGTTAACACAGATGTCCTCAACATGACTGAGGACTGACAGTTTTCAGTTTCAGCCTGTACTTGCTACCTTACCAATGTCACTGTGCTATGAGCATAACAACATGGATTTTAAAGGTCTGGGAACTTGATGTAAAGCCTGAGGCATTTTGGGATTACATGACTCAGGAGACATCTTGAATGGCCATGTACTCTGACATCTCTTCTACTTGTCACAGTGTAAGAAACTCTAGGAATAGGTCTCTCCATTCCTAGAAACTCTTCTGAGTGTTATCTTTGTTGGGCACAGTCCTCTGTAGTTCAGATCTCTCTGAAGGCACAGTAGGATAATATTCATTTCTGCATTCCTGCTTCACCTTCTGGTCTGACCATACAAAAATGGCCAAAGCTAGTGACCTCAATAGCAACTGCTCTTGTTCACTGTGGACATCTACTCCAAGTCTCAAGTAACTTCAATGGCTTTTGGCAGCACCCTCATTCCAGATTGCTGTTATGACTACACATATTTTCATTTTAATTTATATGAGGAGAAAAGGTTTCAGGTGCTTTTTCTTAGGGTCAGACCTAGCCTTGGTTACTGTGTCTTATGTGGCTACTGCAGCCACAGGGGGTTCCAGCAGTCAAAAAAGGCCAGTTACCCATCATTCACATACCAGAGGCCACCAAGAACTTGATGTTCGTGTTCAGGACTCTTTTCTGGTTTCCTGGCAACTGCTGCATGAGGTATAAACCATTAACTGCACTAAATAGAAAATGGCCACTCACCGTTTCTGACCTTACTCTCCAAGGTACAAAATTAATTGCAGCTGAATGCAGGACTTTCACATTTACAATACATTCCTCCCACTCCCATCTTCCTCCAAACACATCTTAGAGCAAACCTAGCATCAGTCAACATGAGCTACAAAATGCTTTCCTCAGTGCAGGCTCAGCCTTGCAGTGAAATATGAAATCCTAATTCATGGAACAGATTTGTAAAGGCATTCTGTGAAAAGTCAGTGGGAATTAAGCACCAAGGCATATCTACAAATCCTATTTGGTGAGGATTTGGATCTGGGCACCTGAAACCTTTCTCAGGTCCTGAACTTCATTCATTGGATTTGCTCTGTTCCTTTTCCCTCTGCAAGGTGTAGAAAAAAGGCAACAGTTTTCTTTTGTCCCATTTTGCAGGCATTGTAAATGCTCCCATTTACTTCAGTTGCATACATGCTTTTCCCATCAGAGCAAAATAGTTTATGAATTGAGATTCATGCAGTTGTCTCTACTGCCAGGGTTAAAATGTTTCAGAAGCTTAAACTGAAATGCAACAGGGATAAAGTGATGATTCACCTACTTGTGTTCACAGCTTATTTTACTGAGGATTGTAATAGCCTAACTCTTCCCAACGACACACAAATATGTTTAGATACAGTTGATACTGTGCCATTGTGAGCTTTTGTTATTTTTTTTTTTAAATCTTATGGGGGGGTCCAGTTGAAAAGTGAAGATCCAGGTAAACCTGCATACCAAGGTCACAGGTGTTTACATCCCTAGATTCAGTGTGGGAAACTAAAAATGTGGGATGGAATTTTATTCCAATCTTTTTCTTCCCTGACATTCAGGGTGACAGCAGCTGTTAGTGTTACTGTTAATGACTTTGTGCCCCAAAAGACCCAGCAAATGGCAGATTGTTATTGATTATGTACAGTGATCATCTTTCAAATACTTCTAAAGTATCTTTTTATTACTATTGGTATCATTCATTGTCATGTGTGATAGCACTGACCAGATTTCAAGCCCATCACTCACAAACAACCCTTTATCTGAGAAGAAATTGGATTGCTTATTTTAGGTAAGGCATCAAATCCCTCACTGGGAGGAAAAAATTAATTCTGGTATTCATGTTAGACATGGAAATATTTTCCTTCAGTCATGGAATACAAGGACTAGCATACTATTCCAAACTCTAATTTTACATATTTGCTGATACTCCAGCATGAATAAGACATGACAAACAATGGCCAGAGTGTTGCAAATACTTATGCAGAATCTGAATTTTAGGCATGCAGGTAATCCAGTGAAATTCAACAAGGACAGCAACATGTAAACAGAAAGTGATACTGATATTTAGAGAGAAAAATCCAAAAAAACCACTATTTTCTGAGTTACTATTCGAGGAAGTGGGTTACTAATGACATTGTTGATGTAAGAACATGCTTCCTAGGCATACTTCAGAAGCTGGCCATCTTCCATTCAGTTTTCTGGAAGAAATTCAACAACAGAGGTATAATATGTGTTTCTGTGGGATAATGTAGGCCTCCTTTTTCTCTACATTCTCACTTCCATGTTCCATTTTTGTGTTGCATGTGTGCTGCGAGTGAATCAGGGTCCTGCTAGTGGTAGCGGGGGCTCAAACAAACAGCAAGTTCTGCTCAACCCTGCAGCAAAGAGAGGCTGGGGGCGAGTACTGAAGTTGAGTCAATGTGCTGTAACTGAGAGATTTAGTAGGGATACGTCAGCATCAGAAAAGCGATGGTTGGAAATGCGTCTGAGCTCTAGGGTGGGCTATTTTAAGTACAAAGAATGAATTGTATCTGACCTCAGAATTAGCCTGCAGGTTGGACACTCTTCTGCAAGAAATTACGGGATTGCCTGGTACTGAGAATTTGAATGCATCAGGCTAGCGGAGCTGGGCTTCAGGACCAGTTTCTTTTCCTTGGAGGTTGGCACCCTAATTGCTTGGTTCTTTTGGAGGACATGAAGGAGAGCAGTGGGATGGAGGGGAAGGGGAACCACAGCTTTCACTTACTCTTTTTTTTTCTTTAAAAAGTTGAAAGTTCTCAATTTCATCCCAATATGGAATGGAAAACTGTTTCTCAACTTGAACATATTCCTGGAATGGAAATAAACAGTTTCCTACTCTTTTCTATTCATGGTTCTTCATTCTTTCTATTTACAGCCATAGATTTCAGATTATGAAATCTGAAGTCCAAACACCTTTGAATAGTGGTCCTCCCAGGAGATGCTTATTATGGTTGCTCATGGATGAGTGAAGATGGAGAGCAGTTGCCTTATAAAAAGCATCCCACTGCTTTCCTTCCTTCATTTTCAAAGTATTCAACTTTGGCCTTCAACTAACAACAACCATTTAAGAGAATAAAAAAAAGCTGAAAGCCTGTCATAAATAATTATACAGTCCCTCAGTCCTCTTAGCAATATTCAGCAGTTATTTTTGAAGCATATCAGCACCAATACACAGTCGTTAAAGTGCTTCAAGTTATTTGCTTTTTGTGTAGTGGTGAATTTTTCCACTGATGTTTTTTATTAGTTGAAAACAATGCTATTGACTGGGAGCCAAGAAGATCCTGTATTGTAATCCATGTGAGACAAAAATTTGACTGAGACCTTGTCCTCACAAGTGTGGTTGCTCAGGCCAAAATAAATAAAATTTAAAAAAAAGAAATTATATTAGTAGGTAGGGCAAAAAGTGAACAAATGTCCACTGATTGTACAATTGACACCTCTGTTGAATGAACTGGGGCAAGATGATTCATAGTATGGTGATTTTATTAGATCAGGGATATTGTTAATTAAGTAAGTAGTCATTGTAGCCAAGTGCTTCATCTGCCCACCATTTTTCTTTTTACTGTTCTCTGGAAACCTGTGTCTCCTATTACATCGTTGGATGCAGATCTTGTTATCTATCCATGCCTTTTCTACCTTTAAATTAATCTAACATAATAAGTTTCATGGGAACTGTCTGCCAAGAAGTTCTGGGAAACGTGCTAGTGCAGCATATAGCTGGCCTGTTATTAAGCAGCAGAGATCTTTACCTCAGTGCTCCGTGATTGGCACTGTCACTTCTTCATTTCCATGTGGCGTTTAAAGTGTTGTTTTTAACCAGAGAAACTGAAATAGGCCTCTTTTACTTGATTAACTTAAGAATCTGACTCTGCTGTAAAATGCTATCTCTAGAAAAGACAAGAGCTAAAATATCTAAGTCTCTTACAATTACCATCAATATTTGACATCTGGTAAGCTTGACTTGACTGGTCTCAGGAACTTTTAATGTCAAGATACAGAAGCTGCAAGAAACACTGAACCAGAAAAAGAGAATTAAAAGAAGAAGGAAGAGAAAATCTTTATTATAATGTGTTATTTTAAAAACTTAGAAAACTTTTAACATTATGGAGAGCCAACAGTTCTGTTGAAGAACCTTTGTCAGTTTATCTGATCAAAAAAGTACTAAAAAGTACTTATCATCAGTCTTTTACTACTGTGTAAAATTGTCTTCCCTATCACCTGGCTGGGAATCATGTGCATTGATTGTAGGTTACCTTTGCAAAAAAACAAAATGCTGCAGAGTGTTCAGTTCAAGCCTCACAAGCCTTGAACTTCCTCACAGAAGAAGAATTCACTTCAGACTACTTCAGCACTTGCAAAGTAAGACAGAGGACCAGAAAAAAAAATTCCTGTAAATCTTGAGAAGTACTCGGGGTAGGTAAATTTCATAAACAAAATATTTGTAAATGCTTCTGCATAAACTGCAGTTCACTTCTGATTTAGGCCATGTAAATAATGTGATCAAGTGAATGTGTCCAGATAGGTTCAACTTCACTCCCCTCCTATAGTCTAAGATGAAATAAACATTTTAATCTTAGCAGGAGAAAATAGTTTGAACTACATGGCATTCAGCCAGATTGAAATTCAGACCGAATGGATATGTAAGAGGCTGTTACACCTAGGTGTGTAGATGTGTCTTAATTTTGTTTGTTTGCAAACACTGGGGCAAGTGAAATGCAGTTAGCAGAGGAGTTTCAAGGCTCAGGTCTTTGTACAGGAAGTGCCATTTTAAGAAAAGGAAGGATCACCATGCAAAGGACACACAGGATTTATAGAACAATTATGAATATTTAAAGGTAACTTCCCTACAGGAAGAGAAATATTTGCTGTAAAAAATAAGCACGTCTAAACAAACAGAACCAAAATAATATCACATGAGCCTCAGGGCTATCATACAGTTTGTACACAAAATTAGGAATCAACTGGAAGCTAATTTTCATGTCTGAAGAACAGAATAGTTCTACTTAAAGATATTGTGAAAGGAAAAATTACATTATTGAGGATGACGTATGGCATTTGGAGCAGGTATGGGAAGGAATAACAAAGAATGGAAGATGAAAATACTAGACGTATTACTGAAAATATCAGAAGGGTAGAAATTACTAAGTAGTTAAGATCAATCCAGGGTGCTTCTGCCAGGTGCTTCAAACATTGTAAATAATTTCAATTATTTCATTTTATTTTATTTTATTTTATTTTATTTTATTTTATTTTATTTTATTTTATTTTATTTTATTTTATTTTATTATTTTATTTTATGAGATTGTGCTAAAATTCTGGCTAGAGTTTATTTTTTTTTGTCCCAAATGATTGTTGATCATTACATATGAGCAATAAAAATGTGACTGTGTGGGCTGGCTATAATGAAGCTGGGATTTTGTGTTCATTCATCACAAGATGTAACTCTTAAGTGCATCTGTTATCTATTTCAAGATCTTTTTTCTTATGGGTAGCTTTACGGATAATTGAGCTAATGGGGATCTTTGTAGAAAATCATCAGGAAAGAGGTATATAGAGGCTTCAATGTGGTGTCTCTAGTGGAATCAGTCATGACAGAATTACAGAAAAACAGGGTTTACCTCATACAAATTTAGTCACACAAGCTTTAGCATATGATTTCAGACAGTTGTCAGGGCCCTCTCTAGTAATGCTACATGGAAATTCATCTGTTATCTTATACAGCTATCTCATGATGTAGAGAACCGCCATGTGCTTAGCCATCTCCAATTAGTATAGAGAATCTAAATAGCAGTTTAGGTGAGCTGCTTCCAAGTGGTTGATAACATAAATCTCACCTTAGGAATATAAAAGAAATCTTTCTGCTTAGGTTAAAGACTGTGAGAAGCTCTCCAAGGAGAGAAAAACATACAAATCCTGCAAACAGCTGGTGGAAATTGGGTACAGACCTTAGCAGGTACCTGTAGAACTCTAGTCTCAGGTGTTAGGCTCTCCCTCTTCCCTAGAAGATAAGGCTTATCTAACAAAAGCCTGCATGGAAAAAAAGCCTGACCTCATCTAAAGCTCTCTAGCCATGTGTTGCTTATATATAATTATTGTGAACTCCAGAACCGACATAAGTGAGCTGCTGACACAAGGGGAGGGAATGGAGGTAAGCATAATCTTGAACATGGTCACATTCATGAGTTGGTGCAGTGTATAGAGACTTGTATTCATATTCTCTGTGCAAGCAGCAGAAGCTGTTTAAGGAAATACCTTCTCAGCTGTTTGCTTACTGGAAGCTACTGTTCCTGTAACTGAGCTAGTAGAAAGGAACATGTATGTGTCGGCAGCTCCCACTCACAGACCTGCATCTTCATGCAACACCACTTTTATTACCAGCATCAGCTAAGGTAATGGACCTGATGTTCCCATAAGGGAGATGTAGGCAGGAACTGAATTGTTCTGATTCTGTAATGAGGAGGCAGAAGGAAATGGTGGGCTGTGGAAGACTGTAAATTAATAGCCCAGCATCCACTAGAGATGCTTTGTCAAAGCCCTAAATCAGTGCAGAATTTGATTTTTCATCTCCTCCAAAAGCCTCTTTCATTCATTTGCAAGTGCTGTAATCAGAGGTTTGCTTATGGTAGGGGACATGCTTCCTGCTAGACCAGGCTGTTGAAGACAACAGAGGTCTAAAGGCATAAACAGGGATTAAACACCTGACTCTTACTGACTTTTAGTGTAACCTAGTGTGTAGTGTAAACAGGTGTTCTACTTTATGCCTTTCAAATGTTTCTTTGTGGACCGCAGTGTGCTGTTTTTCAATGCATTCCTAAGATGTGTTTAGTCTTCTCCTAGAAATTGCTGTGCTATTTTTGCATATTCAGATATCTGTATCATTCCAGTTTGGGGAGGCCAACTGTTCCCTCTGTTTTCATATGAAGATAGAATGAATCAGTGTTACTTCCACCCGTATTGCTGTTCCCCCAAATGCTTTCACAGATGTACAAAGAACATGGAGTTCTGCAGTCTATAACAGTAATACCCCAGACTGGGCTGCTTTCAAAAACCACCCTGTAGGAACCATGAAATTATAAGTAACTTTAGGCTGGTAGGAATTATAACATGTTGCATGAGGAAATATCCCATGAGGGTGCTCAGGTGATAGAAAATCTCTAACAGGAAAAGAAATTCACAGAAGCAAATAGGCTTCCTGCGATCTGATTTGCATCCTTAGGGGAAGAAAGTTATGGTGTTTCCAAGACTGATCAGCCCAGTACTCACTAGATGACTATAAAGAAAGTACTGATTGGCATACCACCTCTTTTTATTTTGTTGTGTATATTTTAGCTTGCTGTCAGGAGGGCTGGTACCACTCCATATATTCTTTTCTCCTCAGAAATATGCTAAAAATATAGCATATACTCCTAAGCATAAGGAGACTGCTGATTTTATATCCAGCCTGCTGTGAGAATGAGTTTACATCACAGCATCACTGTGCATCACTTGACTAGCTCAGCACAGGTATCAGTGTGAGCTCAGAACAGGGCAACTAATTAAATCTACTTTCCCAATGAGGGAAAAGATGAGGGAAGAACTGAAGATAACAAAGTACAGTGGCCTGGTGATGACAGGAGAGAGAGAAAGGTCTTCACTGGGTAGACTTTTAACCTCTGTAAACCTGGGCATTATTTTCTTGACACTCCAATAGCAGTAACATCAATAACAGTTAAGAATAAAGTGAAGAATAACATTTAAGAATAAAATGAAAGCCATGTAAGCCTTCTCTATATGTTAGACACTTAGGCTCCACCAGCTGTGCTGGCTTGCTTCCTACATCTGGGCTCCAAAATGGGTAACAAGAAAACTCTGAGAGAACTATTTTAAGAACTCTGGCATCAAGCAGAGTGGAGAAAAAAAAAAAAAAAAATCCCAACCCTCCATTTCTTTACTGAAATCAGTCTGTTGAAAGCATTTCTGTTTGGCTGCCACAGTTCGCCAAGCAGCCTAATGTGCCAGCTATTAGTACCCAGCAGAGAGCATGTTTGCAGCTATTCAGCAAAACTATCACATGTCCTTAGCCAAGGAAAGAGGGATCAGCTGCCGAACACTGGAGCAGATGAAGAGCAGAGCTATTAAAGCAAGCAATAAAAAAAACACAACCCAGAATGGAGACTGATTTTTATTATTATTTTTTTAACCTAATGGATGACATTTATAACTGGAAAGTATGAGTCAGAGTATGCTGTGCCAGCATGAGGTCTTTATGATGTTTTCATCTTGCTTGTTCTTCTTTGGCCAGGACCATTCTGTCTTGTTGATTTGTAAGTTTTAAGTTCCTTGCAGTGCTTAGGAGATGGGAGCACATAAGTGTTAGTGTATGCATGTAAGTAGTGACCATAGCTCAATAAACTGGAAGTAAAGAGCTAAACTACTCAATTACGAAAATTTTCGAGGAGTAGCAAGACTACTTTACAGTTCTGAGACCTCTTAGATAAATTATTGCTGCCAAAGTGTTATTGCTGCCAAATGTGGCAGTGATGTGAGTGCGGGAGGCAACCACCCACTTGCTAGTGAGGACAAAATGGACACAACTCCATCTCCACAACCACTAATCTCATCCAAAAAGCTTTAAAAACAGAGAACCATTTGTCCTTTTGCAGCACATGAGCAAATAGAATCCATTTGCCACAGAGCTCCTCTGTAATACTGTGTCTCTAGCATGTAACTGAGAAACAAAATTATACAATTTGTTGTGATGACATTGCAGTCTGGTTAACTCAGAAACAACACGCCTGATTCCAGATTCTGGTTCCAGAAAGTTCTCTTTCCATTGCAAGATCAGCCCCGCAGCATTTCCCAGGAAGAATACACTGAGGAACTCCTGGCATGGGAGAGTCCTGTCCTGACATAGAGCCAGTGCTGTTGTATAGCAGCTTCTCTTACCCTGTGATGCCCTGTCGCAGGATTCATGTTGGGACAAGCAAACTCCCTCTAGCAGGGAGCATCCCCAAGACCCACACAAAGCAACGTCACATAGCCACAGATACGTGGGCTGGAGCAGCGGCCAGGTCCCCCCGAGGCTTCCCAGGGACGTGGGGTGGTGTAAGGCACCTGCAGAGACTTTGCCTCCCTTTTCCCACAGCTGATATGGGTCATGCTCAGCGCAGCTGAAAATTGAGCCCTCAGGCGGGGAGCTATAATGAATTCACTAGATTAGGCAATGAAAGCCAGTGTGAACAAAACAACCAGCTGGCTCAAAAATATTTCATGCTAGTGTAAAAATGCTACAGGAGGGGAATAAGCTTCAAAATGGTCCCCTTTTACTCCTCTGAAGATCATTCCTGTCTCTTATGCTATACACATTGCTATAGCCTACATATACCTGTGAAACTGAAAAGAAATAAAACTATTTTCATCCTCTGTGTACTGTTATACATTACAGTGATTAAAAATAGTAGACTGTGTCCTCATGAAAGAATGTGATGCACCTTGGTAAAAGACTGTTCAGGGAGGAATTCTATCTGAAGCTCTGGGATGTCACTTTTTTTTTTTTTTTTTTTTTTTCTTTTATACTGTTTATTGGAATACAACACAGTTGTTCAGATCTTTGTGGTTATTTTTTAATTCTGGAAAACTAAAAGCCTTTACAGGTATTTATATGAATTATTTCTAAAGAATCTGAAGAAGTAAAATAACATATATAGGGTAGTAGAATTCCAGATTCATAAGCTGAATAGGTGTTTTACCTCTGTTACTGGAAGTGCAACAATAATTTCAGCATAGACTAGTGTGAGAGTGGACTCCTGGTTATTTCTTTTCTTTTGTTCTATAACTATGGTTATGTTGAAACCTGTGCTTTAAAATGTTGTTGTTTTTCATTTAGTTAAGACATGGCTTTTCATTTATGAGCCAGTCCACCCACACTCTTCCTGTGATTATCCTCAAGAAATGGGAAAAAAATTTCATACAATGTGCATACCCAATAGCATTACATTTACACTTCAAGCCTAGTTTCACTTGATTAATAGTTTCCCTTCCTCTCCAGTTCCCAAGAAATGTGTATTCCCATTAGGCATTTTTGGAAATTGTATGGCAGTTACTGTGCTGGAGGAATCTCTCCTATGGATGCCACTTACTACAGAAAAGATGTAGGTAAAAACAGCCTCACATTTGGCATTTGAAGGAGTGAAAGGCAACACTTAGGAATTCCTGTATGGCATCACCCTTATGATCTCCTAAGGAAATCCACCGTAAAATACAGTATGTGCTGAGAACAGGCTAGGCCACCTAAATATGGATTGTTTTTGGCTTCAGCTATTCAGAAATCCCCAGAACAGGTGCCAAATTAAGTCACCCTACTAGCTGCTTTCCATGGCTGAAGGTCAGTAACAGTTAACATGGAGAGGAATTTGGATAGCATATCTCGCAATTCAAGAGTACCGTGACTGCTCTAAAACGCCAATGCATTCTTACCTCAGAAAACCTCAAAGCAGTCTGGCTTTCCTTTGACATGGAAGCAATTTACAGCTTATGAAGAAAACATATTAGTATTTTGTATCAATGTTAATTTATGCCACATTTCCCATCTATTTATAACTCAAACATTCTGAATTAGAACTATTAGATGCAAATATATTATAATCTGACAGAAGGCAAAATATTCCATAAATCTGATTTGGAAAAGGGAAATATTCATTCATATATAGCTGACTAATGGTTCTACAGTTGCAATTTCAGGAACATGAGATTCTGAAAGAACTGCTGACAAACCATGTTAAACTTTGAAGATTAGTATGTTTAGCCGTAATTTTGTTCCCATTTGAATCCTACTTTGTTTTCTGCTTGTTTCTTATTGCCTTCTTTGTTTCTTAGAACGCTTGCATAAATAGAGAATTTTTGTTACTTGAAAGCTTTTTGATCTTCTTTTCACTTCCCACCTGCAATTATAACTCTTTCTTGGTGACATCACCCATTGGATGCAGTGAAAAGAATTCTATTAAATGGCTGAATAAAGAATTATTGACATCAAGTGGAAAATAGCCAGCTGGAACTGATAAACTCTCAAAAAGCCTGTTTGCATGCAAGAATCATAAAAAAGAAAGAATGCAGAATCCAATCAAAACAATATAGAAAACATTCTATGCAAGCTATGCAGTTCAAAGTCAATGCACAGAAATTAAAATCTCATGAAGGTGCTTGGTAATACAAAGTTAAATATGTAACTCGGTTAGCTAGAGAATACTTGCAAACATAAACACAACAATAGTGATATATTATTACGTTTTGTTTCAGTAAACAGTGAACTAGCACAACCCTTGTTATTTCTTTTTCTTCCACATCTACTTAAATTCAGGTTGAATGCACTTTTAAGAATATCCTTCTGCATAGATGAATTTCATTCTCCAGTGAAACACTTAATAAGTGTCTATTAAGTCCATATTCTTATTCGCTTGCTATTTTCCCTTTTTTCTTATTCCTCAGACTATTAGTTGCTTTACATCTAAGTCCAGACACTGAGCAAGTATAAAACAGTTTAACTCTCTGAATATGATAGGGTTGCCTTTAAACTGTGCCATGTAATATTCACAGCATAAAAAGTCAGAGAATATAGTGTGTACCAATAATCCTAGCTTTGACCTCTTCTTTTGAAGGAATTGAAAGAAGAAATTGTAGAAAGGAGTTTCTGTCAGGTTACACCTTTGACAGTGGGCAGTTGAGTTACCAATCTTAGTTTTGGTACTCTTGGTTTGATGTCTAGACAGAATTTGATAGCTAATGCATATTCTGGAAAAAAAATCAGGTTGACAGAGATTGCATTTTAATTCACAGTTCTAGATTATTATCATTATAGTGACTTTTTGGACAAACCAGCTGTCTTTGTTCACTGAATTATAAGATAGAAAAAGTTACTGGACTCCAGAACAGGTTGAAAGATTGTGACACATAGAAATTTAGTAATAACCCCTAAAAGAATAACCACAGGCATATGCAGTCTTACAGCCAGAGTTGGTTTGTGTCCACAATCACAACAGTATTTCTCATAGCGCTTATACAAGCTCTGTGTACTAATAAGCATGGATAATGTTAAGGCTGTACTTTGAACTTACACAGCTTATCACTTCATAATAGAGATGATCCAAATGCATTCTCTGATTCAAAAGCAGTTGCCCTCTGGAACAACTTAGTAGGTGTTCCTACTTTAAATCTAGTTACTGAAGTCTAGAAATCTCTTTTGTACACATGTTATTTTTGCTGTAAGTCCATCATAACTACTGTGGGTTTACACCATTGCAAAAGTAAAAGCAGGCATGGCATATCCTCTCATCCCCAAGGGTCTCTGTCTCTATCTGTTTGGAATGGGACTTTTGGGAAACCCATGAGCTCTGCAGTATGAACCAACCAAACCAGATTTGGTTTAAAGCACACTTTTTGAGAGTTCAGGTAGACAGTGTATGTAAACAAGGTGGTGAAAGCCACTGCTAGACTATCCCCAGTCTTCTGATAGTCTTACACGTGAAGAAAAATGGAAATCAGAAAATTATTTTAGAAAGTCTTTCTGATTCTGAGACACATTTTGCATATGACCCTTTAAAAAATGTCAGCAACGCTGTATTTGCCTTTCTTGATCTTTGAATCAATACCTTCTGGCTGCATAAGATACTGGCAAATACATTTTGCGTCCAAGCAGATTCTTTCAGAACTGTCACAAGTGAATTTTCACATGAAGCATCATTTATGTGACATCTACAGTTCCTGGCAAAAGTGAGCACAGACATGCCCAAGAGTGGCACTCTTTTCCCTCTGAGAGGATGAATCTCAAAATGATTCTTTTACCAAAGAAGACAAACAGCTTGTTGCATTGTAGACTTTTATGCCATACATCTTATTTATAATCATATGTGTAGTCACTTAGGGGAACACTGTGACCTCTTTGACTGCAACCATCAATATAGTGATGTCACTTATCTCCACTTTGCTTCATATTGTCCAGATGACACAGTTCCTCAGCTTTCTTCATGCTGGGTTGAGATCATTGCCTGGGTGAGAGGTAATTACCTGAAATACATCTGAGAGAAGCTGGCAGACTGTCTGAGAGAGGTACTGTCTGAGACTGAAGGAGCAATTTCCTTCCTTTTAGCCAAGTTTATGAACTGAGAGTATCTTCTAGGACCTTTAGGTGTATCTTGATACCTTGGCAGCAATAGTAGCCAGAGAATTTTACTTTGTTTTATTTTCTTATTTACAAACATATGTCAGAATGCAGACTTTCCATTGTGTTGCTTATCTAGAGCAAGTGATTGTAAACTCGAAGTTTTAAAATAATTTGAAACCTCATCAAGAGTTAAATATAGTTTGTTTTCTACTCCATGTATTTACTACATTACTGCTTAATATCTATCCTGACTTCCATTCAGAATACGCTTTAATTACTGGCTTTTTAGTTCACTGTATCTGAAAGACACAGTCTCTTACAAGGCAACAGATAAGATCACCAGAGGAATGCATGCTCATTGTCCTCACATTTGGAGTTCTGAACGGATGAACTTCTACCCTAGTGTGATCTTTATTTCTTGGTCTAGTGTGTTGATTATCAGTGAATACTACTGATATAAACTACAATAACTTAGGATTTTATTTAGAGAAGAATTGTCTAGTTTTTGCTAGTTGGGAGGTATTTGTTTGAAATTGTGTCAGGTTGGCTTTATCAATAACATGAGTTTTTGTATAATGTATACATTAATCTAGAACATTTGGGACAAGTGTATCATATAAATTGATCAAATAATTGTATAAATTGCATAGCTGTTGTAGATATTTAAAGCAAGAGTTTAGTGGAAAATGCCCATGTAATGGCTGATACAGAAACTGAGGCATGACTGTGGCTTATCAGGTGCAGTCATCTGAAGGTCTCACTTTAATCATTTGTGGTATTAGAGAAGACAATGTTACTTCATTCCCTAGCTCAGGGGAATGATGCTATTTCACAAGTTGATGCAAACACAAGCAGTTAGCTGTAATAATTTGTTCGGTTCAGTCCTTCACTGTTACACATTAATACACAGGTGTTTTACCAGGTCAGAGAGTGTTTTTCTTTTTAGTTCACTGTTAAGAGTACATTATAATCTCTGTATTAGTTTTCCTGAGTGGAACATATATCCATCATAAATATTTAGCAATGCATTCAGAAAACAGGCAGCACAGCTTGTCAGTTTTACAGTCTTCATCTGGTGTTGCTAGGGCAGGATGAGGACTAAGTGCTCTTGCATTGAGAAACTGTCCAAGATCTCACTTCCCATAACAGTTTCAGTTAACATACCTCTTAAGAGCTTAACAGAATTGATAGCAGTATAAATAAAGTCCAGTTTTACAGCAGAGGCCTGTTCCAAAGTTGAGCCAATTCAATAGTAGACTTTTCAGTGATTTCACAGTGATTTCTGAATTTTACACCAGGCCTTCAATGTAATTTTTTTTTCACTGTAATTTAAGAGAGTGGGGAGCAAGCACAGACATTTCAAATTTATTTCTTTTGATTGGAAGGCCTTGTATCCAGTGGCTGTATTTTTAACATCTCCTAGTCAGATATCGTCTTTCACCACTGTATTAATCTGTACCACTGATACTTTCAGTGCTTTGGTTTCTATGAAAAGACGTAAGTTTTATATTAAAACAACAAATGTATTCTTGAGTATAAATGATGAAGACTGTTCTGCTAACTCACTGAGTATCGGTTTGTAAAGATAACCAGATATCCAAATTTTTACAGTCTGTGTCGAGTTTGGATAAACATCTATGAGAGCAAGCTTTCTTATCAGATTCCAGCACTTCCATTTGGCATCTCAGCTGGAAATACCAGAAGAAAAGACTTTCTGTTAGGTCACAGTCATTTCCAGCTCTAGTCCCCAGTGGAAATCAAAAGTGCCAAAGTACTTTTGCTCATCAAGGGTTCAGTGTAAGTTCAGTTCCAAACACGGGCGAAGGTTTCTTTTGTGTTTCTTCCTTGAAACTTGTGTGTGGGCTTGATTTGTAAGTACTTTATTTATTTTTTTTTTAAACCAGGAGGGTCTTCGCTTCTAATTACTATCTGAGGATGTGACTCAAGCCAATAGTTTTGAAAAGGACTGCTGATTTTAGATATATTAATTGTCAAGTTTTCTGTAAAAGACAAAGGAAGTGGTTAAGGTATTGGATGGAACTTTTCTCAAATTAATTATTGTCCAACCCTTTTCCACAAAATGCCTATCTTCTTCTGCCTGAGGAGACATGAGTAGCATTTATATCCCCAAAGACTACCCCAGTCACTGCATTTCAGCACAGTCTGGGAGAGGGAAGGAGAAGAGTCTTCTTGGCCACTTTTGATGAAGTTATTTCACTTTGAATAAAATAATACAAATTAGATGAAAAGGGTTAATACACATATCTTTATATTCAGACAAGTGTTTAAGCTAAAAGATGGTTTTATTCTCAGTGTTTACCTCAGTTAATATTTAAATTAGTGCATATGAAGTAGAGTGGTTTCAGTCAGGGAAGTAGAGCAGACCCTCTGGACCAAAATGTGCCACAACCAGCTATTAGACTACACTTGCAGAAAGTGCGAGTTCAAGACCTCTGAAGCAGATGGGGAATGTGAGTTCAAGGCTTTCAAGACCCCCCTTCTGAGTTCTTTTAATGGGCAACAGGAAAGACAGCACCAGCACCTCTTCTGGCAATTTTTGTCTGTGTATGATGACTGCCCCAGTAGCCATGTTCTGAGAATTCCAAAATCCTGAGTGGATTTTGGGTTGGAAGCTTAATTCAGTGGATGTTTAGTTCATACAAACATGGTTTGGGTGGTCCTGCACAAACTGACAAGCAGACATTTGAGGTCAAATCAGTGCTGACCTTGGTTAATCTTCTCTTAAGTCAGTGAAGACACTGTCAGAAGGTCATTCATCCTATGTACCTTAAACTCACACCTTATGATAGGATGAGTGGTCTTTTGAAGGTTTCTGTTTCTCTTCACAGTAGGAACCTAGGCATACAACTTTGATTATGTTAACTTTTAGGGTAACTGGTAACAATCCTATGAAATACTCAGGAAGGCTATCTTGTGAAAGTGGATACATTTGCAAAATTCAGAAATATATACTCTTTGATAACAGTTTGTTGGTCTTTAAAAATTAGCATTTTGGATGTCAGCAACAAAAGTAGGAAGCAGATAGTGCAATCTTTTTGCTGATATAGCTCTGTGTGCCTGTTTAGTATCTAGTCTACCAAGGCCTGAGGTCAGCTCTTCAGGTGCTGTTTTAAGACAAATAAATAACAATCCCTATTTTTCTTTGTAAAGTGGTTTCACACAAAAATGCAGTGTAATAATAAAAATTATTCAGGATACTGCCTTTAAAATCTTTTATAAAGTTTATCTATATCTATTTTATATCTTGGTTTCTTTCTTGCCCAAACATCCAAAATAGTATGCTTTGCCAATTTTATATAGGTGTACAGATGGATTGGCTGGGAAAGATAGCGTGATTCTTTTAATAAAATTTTCAGTTTTGCTTCCAAATTAAAAATGTTGATTACCTTTGAAAATACTGTGACAGTTGCAACATATGTAATTCTTTTATTCAATTTTTCTTTTTGAAGTTTAAATTAAAGAATCAGTAAATCTTTCTGTTCTTCATTTTGGTTAATTCCCATTCATTGTTCGTTCAGGACTTTATCTGAAAAATGGAGCACAGAAGTTTATGTTGTCATGTACAAGTGATAGACTACAGCTCTCCCTTGCAGCTATTCTGTGGAAAGTGTGCTCCTGTTGCCAGATTCTTAAGACTATATTGAAATATTGTATTATCGATACTGTAGTATATAGCCACAGGCAGTCATATGCCAGCACAGGATAGGGACAGAAGTATCCATAGGACAGCAGGCATCTTGAGCTGCAAAGTTGGATGTTATCTTAAATCCATTCTGGTTTAATTCTGATGTTTATGTCTGAAAAAAGGGGTTATCTCATTCTATGGAGAAATACTACAGTCCTGAGTAAAGTAAACCAAGATCCTCCTGCTGCTTGAAACAGGAAAGCTGATGATGAGTGTTACCAGAAGGTCTCCTAAGGTAACACAACTGCTTTAGCTCAATGCAGTATCTGCCTAGAAAGGAAGAGTCCTGGCTCACCTTCTGCCTGAAATTATTTTATTGCTGTGTGTATTTTCTTGAATTCAGAAAAATGTGTGGATTGTACCTGTGAGTTGTTGGTACTGTAGAACAGTGTGGAAATGGGCAACGATCCAGCAACCAGAGTCATTAAACCAGTTATCATGGCATTCCTAATTTTTTCCCATGGAATTCAACTACTTGAATAAGGAAGACAACAGTCTTTGAATATCAAGATCATCAGGAGATGTGTTCAATATGGGCTTTACACCACTGTGCTTATAATCCTTGACCTAAACTGTGAGCTGGGAAAGGGACAGACAATTTCCAGTCCCTAAGCATCCATTTGGCTCACTCAAGGGCAAATTTATTTTAACAGAAGATGATTACCTGTCTGGAATAAGTGAACTTCAGAGAAGGCCAAGGAAACAGAGCTGAAACACACATCTGTTCAGATCACAGTGCCAATGAAGTTTGTGAAATGATGCATTTTTCCTGTAGAAAATCCCAATTGCTCCTTTCTTTCTGCAAAAACTATATTTTTTCTCCAGAAGTTGTTTAATTGATATTTATGTTTTGTAATATGTTCCTTCTATTACTAACATTATAGCCTACCGCACAATAGGCACATCAGGTGTTTCTTCTTTTTGAAGGCTTTCAAACAACTGTAGTGCGGCACTAACTGTTTAACAAGACAGACCACATACTATTCATTGCTAATTCTTCTTGCAAGTGGCAGTTGAATTAACATAAGCTTTAAGTGGGTGTTATGTGTTCATTTGCACATTTTCTGCTGCTGCTTATGACTGGTTTAGCTGCAATCTGCTACACATGAAAGGACTACTGCACCGTTATACAGAGCTTTTTAAAAGTGGTAGATGTTTCAGGTATCTCTGCATAAGCTCATGCAACACACTACTGGTGATTAGTTTTAAATGTTTGGGGGCAGAGAGGTATGAATCGCTTTTGCTGCCTACAGTCTCACCGACCACTAGCTCTAGACGCATTAAATTATTACTCTCAAAACCTACCTCATCATCATGAGCCATGTTTCAGCTTATTGTCCTTTTCCTCTGTTATTGTTCAGCTGAGATATTAATTTAAAATATACCCAGAATAAGCTGGTTATAAAAGTGATATGTTTTTTTGCATTTACCTCAGAAGACTGAACCTGATAAAATGCAAAAAGTTGCAGCACTTGCTTCTCCACACACCTGTGCTGCAGTATCCGCAGCCTGAAGGACTCTATGTATAACTCCGCTGATGAGCCTGCTGAAATATTTTTGTTAAGCTGTTTCCTTAGAAAGAATAAGATGAAATCAACAGTATCATTCTCTGCTATTGACTAGACAAGATCTGAATTCAGATTTTTTGCAGAAGTTCCTGCGATAGCTCACAATTACTGCTTGTTTCTTTTTTTCTGGATAAGCAGCATTTGCAGAAAAAACCCCTATACTGTGGATCCCTGAAATCAGATCAAATCAAGTTCCTGCGATAGCTCACAACTACTGCTTGTTTCATTTTTTCTGGATAAGCACCATTTGCAGAAAAACCCCTATACTGTGGCTCCCTGAAATCAGATCAAATCTAGCAATATATGCTATTTCTAGTTCTGGAAAATATGATCTGATTCTCTTGCTTTCTGCTTGGAATTTACTTTGCATGGATTTTTTTTTCCCCAGAGCATATTAGCACACTACATTTTTTTTGTTGATGTATGCAGTGGTAATTTCCAAGACCACACAGGAACAAATCAAAGTGTGTACTGCTTGCTTTGATAGTTTATCCAGTCATTGCACAGCAAGGGTAAAACTCATTCATGAATTGCTCTTCATTTTATGTCAGTTGCCACTGTGACCACTCCGTGCAAGTTGCTTTGCACATAGAACTGTAAAGGCATGTTTAATCTCCTACCTCACTCAGATCACTTCATAAAGAAATACGTGAAGGGGATTACATAAAAATATGGTTTGTTTTGTTTTGCTTTGTTATGTTTTGTTTTGTTTTTTCTGGCCTACATTTTATATAGTATAAATCAGGACAGCTTAGACATTTTATAACAGCATTTCTGTATACAATTTCACTTTGAAACATCCTTTTCTACAGCCTGTGGTTGATACGTGTGAAAACCTGTGGACTGTACCACTGGAGGCATGTCAAATATTGAATGTCATGCAAGGCAGCAGAGGTATTCCAAGGGCAGATGGTTAAAAGTTAGACTGTGACCAACAGTGTATTAGGCTCTACAGTAGGGCAATGGATCTTTCTAATATCTCCAAATAAGAACACAGCACAAACTGCCTTACTTCCTTCACTCATTTTTGTAACACTGAATTACTGAGTCAGGCTGTAGTTGTGGGAGATGATAGGAAGGGTGGCCTGCAAACTGCAGAAACTACTGTAAGAACTGAGACAAGAGGGCTGATGTGCATGTTTTGAAGGCAGCAGTTATCTGTATGAATTCTATCTCTGGACATGCTCACTTTCCAATGCAAATCCCGCCTTATAAATTGTTCCTTTTGCTTCTTGGCTAGTGTAAGATGCAGTATACTGTTTCTCACCACTAATAGGTTGCTATTTATGAACTCTACTCGATAAGGAAAACTATTAACATTTGAGGCTCACTTTGAAATGTTAAACATGCATCGTTCAGAGGTAAGTTGTTTATATTCCCACATGCCTTTTTTTTTTTTTTTTTTTTTTTTTTTTGTCACATTATTGGCTACTTAGTTTTATGACATATTTGTCCCTGAGTATTATTTTTAAAAATCCCAGTGGAAATGTCTTGGATGCAATAACTGAATGATAAATTGACAGGTTGCTTTTCAGCTGTAGGTGAAGTGTCCCTGTTGATGCATATGCTGTTTGACATTCTGAAAACTGACTTTTGAGAAAAATATTTCCTAACAGTGAAAGACAAAAAAATAATATCATATACTAAAACTTTTATTTGAACCAGAACAAAGGGTGCCACATTAAAATACTGTTTAAGAGATTATTGTCTTTATTGGGTTTATTTTTTTTTTCACATTAGATTGTACATTTTTGGTGTTCCTAATATGCAACATGCTACACCAATTCTCATGAAGGACAAATTCAAGACTTTGACATGGGATGGTACTCATCTCATCAGGTTTTATCCATAAAATATGCAAACATTTAATCTAAGCTAATCAAGTAGGCTCCATTTGCAGCTGTAACACCTCCATACCATCTTTATACAGATGTCAGGCTGGTGAGATGAACAGCCCTCTCGAGATGATTACCTCTCAATTGACACTGTTTCTTACAATGTTGTCCTGAAGAAACTGGCTGCTGATGGCTTGGACAGGTGTACTCTTTGCTTGGTAAAAAAAATGGCTGGCTGGATGAGCCCAAATTGTGGTGGTGAATGGAGGTAAATCCAGCTGGTGGCCAGGCACAAGTGGTGTTTCCCAGGGGTCTGTACTGGGGCCAGTTCTGTTTAATATCTTTATCAATGATATGGACAAGGGGATTGAGTGCACCCTCAGTAAATTTGCAGACGACATCAACTTGGGTGGGAGTGTTGATCTGCTTGAGGGTAGGAAGGTTTTACAGAGGGAACTGGACAGGCTGGATCAATGGACCAAAAGCCAATTATATGAGATTCAACAAGGCTAAGTAACAGGTTCTGCACTTGGGTCACAACAACCCCATGAAATGCTCCAGGCTTGGGGAAGAGTGGCTGGAAAGCTGCCTGGCAGAAAAGGACCTGGGGGTGTTGGTCAACAGCCAGCTGAATATGAGCTGCCAGTGTGCCTGGGTGGCCAAGAAGGCTAAAAGCATCCTGGATTTTATCAGAAATAGTGTAACCAGCAGGAAGGACTAGGGAAGTGATTGTTCCCCTGTGCTCAGCATTTGTGAGGCTACACCTCGAATACTGTGTTCAGTTTTGGGCCCCTCACTACAAGAAAGACATTGAGATGATGGACCATGTCCAAAGAACAGCAATGAATCTGGTGAAGGTCTAGAGAACAATTCTTATGAGCTGAGGGAACTAGGGCTGTTTAGCCTGGAGAAAAGATGGCTGAGGGGAGACCTTATTACTCTCTACAACTACCTTAAAGGAGATTGTAGCCAGGTGGGTGTTGGTTTCTTTTCCCAAGTAACAAGTGATAGGACAAGAGGAAATGGCCTCAAGTTGCTCCAGGGGAGGTTAGATTGGGTATTAGGAAAACTTTCTTCACTGAAAGGGTTGTCAAGCATTTGAACAGGCTGCCCAGGGAAGTGGTTGAGTCACCATCCCTGGAGGTGTTTACAAGATGTGTAGATGTGGCACTTAGGGAACATGGTTTAGTGGTATACTTGGCAGTGCTAGGTTAACGGTTGAACTTGATGATCTTAAAGGTCTTTTCCAATGTAAATGTTTCTATGATTCTAAATGTAGATGAAGCCTAGATGGCCATCCTAGATTTGATGTCACATCTAACATTTAGATGAATAAAGTTTGATTAAGTCAATTGCATGTGACTTCACATAAAGATTGATTCAACACAGTATGAACTCAAGATGGTTTTATTAATAAGAAATACCAACATTAACTGCAATATAGAAGAAAATAAAATAAATTAGATAGCAAAATCTTTTGCTATTATATTGTACTGTAATATGGCTTCATGTGAAATAAGGCAACAATGAATAACCAGATAAATTATCAGTCTTCTCAAGAGACCAAAAGGCCTTGCACTGTTCCTTAGGTAGAATAATGATCCACATTTCACTCCCATCCTTCCCTCTGGGGGTTTGGGCAGTAGAAGCAGTAAAGGAAGAAAGTTGTACTTTAGGAACATAGGACATTCCAGTAAAACAGAGAAAATTATGAGGACAATAAAGGTGAGAAATTATGGAAATAATATTTGAGTTAATTTAAGAAAAAAAAACAAGCCCACCCTGGTGCTATGGTTTTTTTAAAATGTTTCTGGACTGATCATCCCTATCTATGTAATTTTGTCAAAAAGGTGTGTCTTGATGAAAATTATTTCAGTATTAATTTTCTGTGTGTTTTTTTTTCATAGTGCATTTGGTAAACTCATCTACAAAAACATTCTTCTTATCCAAGAACACCATTGCATGTAAAATACAAACTGTCATGTTATAAAGTAAGAGGAAAAAATGAAAAAAACCCACTGTGGTGTTATTAACAAATCCATATTTAAATACATATGTCCCATCCACTTACTTTTACTGCAATTTCAGTCATGTGATTCCTGTGTTTACTAATTATTTCTATAGAAATGCTATGTATCATTTAGCACTTGTAATGACTGGAGAGAGTGGAATTTCAGTGATGGATGATGCTTTTGTATTTGTGTATGAGAGGTGTTTTGTCAATAATTTTGCAGCAGGCATAAATATCAGAGAAAATTATTGCACTTTGGGGACTTTGTGCTAATTTTTTTTTTTCTCCAGAAAGCTAAGAAAATTCTTAGCTGTCAGCTAGCTGCGGGATGCACATCTGCATCAGATTCTCTTGGTGGAAGGTGCTAAGCAAAACAGAAATTCTTAACTATTATTGTAATGAGTTATCTGTGTTCACTGATGACCAGAATTTTTTTAATGAGAAATCACTTGCTGATGTTGGAATCTTAAGCTATAATGTTCGGATACAAACAGCACAACTTAAACATATAAAAACTTGTTTACTTACTCACATAGTCAGATCTTAACTGATGTCATGTATTCAGAGCTTCCACTGGCCTCTGGGGAAGCCATTTTATGGCTCAGGACCTCTAAAAATAAGACTATAGAAAACTGGATTGAAAAATCTAATGTAAGTAATACTGACTGAAAAGCAAAGACATTTTAAAGCAAACATTTTGTTTGGTATATCAGTCATTGTATGTAATGATAACCTCTGTATTTAGCTTTTGGAGGCATTTTCACTTTACACAAAACAAATGTAATTACTAAATTAACTAGTTTGAATGGTCATACTTGTTAAAAGTGTTGACCCTGAGAGCACTTGATGAAAAGCCAGCCCAAAGTTTTCTAACACATTCCTTGTGTTTAATGAACTGTGGCTACACAGGGACTTACAGTCATTTGGATATGTAGTTCCACCAGGGTCAGTGAACAACCCAGAGGGTCCCTATTCATTAATATGGTCATGGGTTTATTGCTTGTTCCCAAATAATAATGCTTCAAAAAAGCAAGGGGGAAGAAAATACCCTGTAAATATGTAAAGCAACAGTACACTCATTAAAACTAAAAGCCTTCTAAATAGAAGCAATTCTATTTAATTCAGCAGAATTGCTATCCCAGAATGCCAATCTTCAAAACCACATGGGGATTTTGTCTGTAAACTTCCCATTAACTTTGATGTGAAAATTTCTGATGAGGATTATTACTGTTTTCCTTTTGTCCAAATGATTCACCTAATTTTTCTTAACAGAAGAGTTACTTTCTCTTAAATGTACTTCTTTGACAAACTCATAACTTTAGCTCTCCTTCAGCTAATGTTTAAGATAATTACAGACAAGACAGATCATTAGAAGCAATGATAGACAGAGAACTACAGCTTCTCAGCTCTGGCTGATTTGTCATTTGAGAGGCCTGAAAGGGTGGTGGTGATGTGGGAAGGTAACACCGAGGCAACAGGTTTCACCCAAGGGTATAGTTCAGACTATGGCATAAGGAGCAGCTGTTACACCAACTTGCTTGAAGTCTCATCATGTCATTCTCGTACCTGTTAAACTGCAGAGGTCCATCAGTTATAGCTCCTTTATTCTAGCAAAGTCCCATAATAAAGAATGGTCAAAGAGGTAAAAAATGGGAGAATTACAGTTTTACAGTTAAGGTCCAAATAAATTTCCTTTTATTTTACTTCTAACTGAACAAATTTGAATGTATGGTTAAATACTATTTTAAAATGCTACCTTGATCTTGCTATTTAGAAGCAGACTTGTAGCCTCACATGTATATTTGCATGTGTATGGATATATACCCTTTTAAAAGGAAACAAATTCAGTCATATGTCTGTGGAGATCCTACATTATGTAATTAGCCCCAGGCTGTGAGGGTGATCTTGCCCTTTATAAATCTAAAAGTTAAAAGCCCACCCTAGGTTAATCATGAGGGCTAGAGTTCTTTTTACACTTCATTTATTTCTAGATTCAGACTCATAGTTTGCCTCCATGGCCACTGGTCATTTCTGGAAGACAGTCGATGTCTCCTGTCTTAGATCTCTCTCCAAGGCCAGAAGAGTCTCTCTCAGCAGGTGTCCAAACATCTTTATAAAATACAAATAAAATTACATGAATAACTAAGACTAGACTCACATTTTAGACTGATAAAATTGGTGAGGTGAATCCTATCTATCTAGGTTCACTACCTCTAAATAGATACTTTGTGTTGTGTGGAAAATGGTTGCTGCAAGAAACATCACCCTTGTAAGATCCCAGAACTCCAAAACACAGTCATGTGAAGTTCTTTTCCTGAATTTTTTGTCTTAACTGGGCGTGAAGTTTAAATATTTGACTGAAGTTTGAATGACATCTTCAGCACTGGGCAGGCGTTTTCAATAAGCATATACAAGTAAACTTTTAAAAACTTCAGCATCACACCTCTTCTGCTAAAAATATTGATAGGTCTTCAACACCTTGTGAAGCAAAAGAGATTATTATAACCGATGCGTTTAGCTGAGAGCAAAGACAGTGAAAATAGATATAATTATCTTGGCTCAGAATCTAAAGTCTTGATTTTAAAATGGTAATTTGTTTTTTTGGCCTCAAGAATGTTATATTTCTGAAGAAAACAAAACAGCAACATGATTTTCTTTATTTAAAAGTTTCAGTCTCTGATGTGATTATATTAATGGACAATCTATAGCAAAATCACCACCTGTGCAAAAAAGACTCATTATGAAAGGTATGTGAAAAAATAAATATATCATTAATTTGATATTGTCTCCACCATTTCTTCTTGGATATTAGGGTATAAATAAGTTAGATATGATCATTCACTTCACATGTTCACGCTTTTAGGGATAGCTAAGATATTTAAAAGCTCAGTACTGTCTATTCAGCAACTGATGCCAAGATTTTTTTAAATTGAAGACTTATGTTGATATGCAATCTTTTTTCCTCATTTTATTCCTCCCCAAAAGAGAGAGTAGCAGATGAACCTTACACTGACTGATTTTTTTCACATGACTAAAATATCTCAGCTTGGAAACTTGGGGAAATAATGTGTGACATTTACGTAAAGTCTGCCTCTATCACAAAACAGTAGAAGATTTTCTGGCTTTTCACCTTCAATCTAGATAAAAGTCAGAGCAGAGACAAGTTTGGGTAGATGGCATCTTTCATATTTCTTCTTCCCTAGAAGAAGCTGACTAACTCCACCTGGTTTCTTTGGCAACCCTTAGTGACAACAGTCCTGGTAGTGAGAACATATAGGATATAATCATGCAGTAAGGTTTTTGAACATGACAGCTTGCACTTACTTCTTAAGAAAGAAAGAATGTTTTCTTTAAAAATGCATAGTGTTAATAGAATATGACCCTGTTCTGTCAAATGGCAGCATTGCGTGCATTGGGGGCCCATTTTCTTTAACATACACTGGAATAAAGTGCTTTCCAAAATATCGTCTATTTTAAAGTGTTACCTTCTCTTCTTTTCTTCAGTGAAACTTATATAATAAGTTCCTGTTAAAGATGAAAGCCAACAACATCTTTATTCTTCCTACATAATTTTTTTTTTTTAATTATTCAGAAAAAAATCACTGCTTGGTGTTCCTCTTAACATGGGAATGTTTTTGAAAATACATACTAAATTATAAATGTTAGTGCTTTCAATAAATGCTGAAATATAGGCAGAAGTATTTTCTGTTGATACACTCCAAGAGCCACCTCCTCCACAACCTTGCTAGATAGTAACACTGCTCGAAGTTTTTAATATGTGTTTGACTTCATTCATTTTGCTGCAAAAACATTTACAATGTTTGTTTACCAATTTTTGTTTATGGCTTGTTTTTTGTAACCCTGGCTCAGGAATTAGTATTTCCTTAATTCACAATCAATCCCTTTTGTTACTGCATACTAGGCACTTCATAAATTAATAAGATTAATTTATTCTGCATTGCTCTAACAGTCCAACTGATGTTCTAGAAACAGTCACTCCCTTGTATATATTGGTCAATGGGCAACAAAACTGGGCAGTCTTCACCCATTGACCTTCAGTCTATCACCCTTTCCTAGTTTTCACTACCTTAATTTTAATTTTTGCTTCATTTTCAGTTCCACGGTAAATACTAGTGGAAGTTTCACTATGTACATATTTTATATTAGGCTACCATTTAATAAACTCAAAACCACCAGTATTCAGAACCTGAACTGAAAACCACATTGAAGAGCCATTCCTTCCTTAAACCAAATGTGAACTGCTTATATGTCCATAGTTAAACCAGCTACAGTTTCGTAATAATGCTTTTACCAAAAACCTAAAACCTCCCACAGGAATGTGGCCAACACAGAGATTCTCTGGATGCGTTAGGGTCTGAAGAGTGCTCTTGTACTGCCTTGTGTTCCCAGCCTCCCCTGTCTCATCCCCACGCTGCTGCAGACGAGGCAGTGCAGCCTAAGCCCTTGCTTTGCAGCCCTGAGCCAGCTTTCAGCTACTCCCCACTGCTCTTCAATACTGAGGCTGGTCCTGTACAAAGTCTCATTTCTCTGTAACCTGAGAGCCATGTCTCCAGTGCCTGCTCCCATAGCTGGGGATGCCCGAAACTGTATCATCTACTTACCAGCAAGACCCAGAATCTGAACTTGTGGAAAGACCTAACTCCTCGGGAGTCAATGTCCTGTGAATATTCAGGGACAATTAACACATGCTGGTTTCTGTCAAGGTCTGGCTTTAGTATGGGGCATCTATCAAAGTAGTCTCACATGGTGGGCAGATCACAAACAGTTTAACTGTCCTTTAGTACTGCCCTATTCAAGTGAAACAACCTTGGGACATCAGCTTGACTAAAATGAAGAGAAGTTGTTTTCTTTTGTTTTCCCTTTTCCTCACATTTTCTGGAAAAAAAAAAAAAAAAAAAAAAGAAGAAAAGAAAAGAAGAAGAAGAAAGGACATCAATTATGGAAAGTCTAGAGCAGGAAAAAAAAAAAAAAAAAAAAAAAAAAGATCAAATTAGATTAAATCGCTTTAGAAAGTTTGAGCCAAAGAGAGGCGCTAGAACAGAAGGACTGATCAGGCAGTGCTGTTCTAGAATTGGGTGTTTAGTCCCAGAATTAGTTAAGTCAAAGCTAGAGGACAAAGGAGAATGCACAACAAATGATGGGAGAAAGATCACAAAGACCTTGTAAGATATACTCAGAAAAAGTGATGAGGAAACTAAGACAGGAAAATGTATGTGAGAGTATTTGCTACTATTTGCCTAAACTTTCTCCTCTGCCTTAGGCTGTGTGGATCCCATGGAAGAGTACCCAGCTGAGAGGCATGAGAGAGTGCCCTGTTGCAGGGAACTCAAAATATATTCTACTGGTGGACAGAAATGGTGTAGTGGGGCATAATGGTGGACATAAGTGGTGTAATGGGGCAAATCAGTGACTCGGACAAGTAGACTAGGCAGAGGGGCAATGTAACACTGCCTCTTGGCAGAGAGAACTGCCAGCTGCGCTGGTGAGCTCCTCTTGCCTCTCTGCTTCACCAAAACAATGGGAGTGGGTCCAAGCTCCCAATTCAATGACTTGAAAAGAGCTGTTCTCACCTTGAACAGGATTAAATCAGTGCAAGACCACTGACTTAAATGATATTGTTCCTAAATGAATCCAACGCAGGTGAAGAAAGTATTAGTTCAGGACCTTGTCTGCAGCAAGTCGTGGCAGCAGAGCCCATGAGAGCGACTTTTCATTCACTTTCCCTTTAACAAAATTCTCAATGTTTCTTTTCATTGCTACATTGTCTTCCTCTGCAGCCAGTGAATAAGATGGCAGAATTCCTGCTCATTTAGGTATTGTGCATAAGTATTGTGTAAAATAATATTTCCTTGCTTTTCATAAGATTTTTTCTCCTGCTATACTATACCTTTCTGCAAGTAACTCCTCTCTAGTTACTATTTTTGAGTATTTGCTAGAAATGCTTTTACATCACCTCGCAAGGTGACAATAGAACAATCCTATCTACAGTAGAAGGAATTGTTCACTTCAAAAGCACTATGCAAAACTAAAAGGGAAATAAGCATTAAAATAAAGCACTTACAAATATACTACAGAGTTCTTGATGTGTCTTTACATCATCTGAAGACGATGTGAGATACTTATTTAAAAACCTGAAATAATATATTCCTAGGCAGATCACTACAATCTCAGGACTTGTCTGATGTATTTACATATATATCATAATAGTTATCCTGCCTTTTCCTGTCGTTGTGTGAGTTCATGTAGATTAGTTTTAATACTGATACTTAAAATAGACTTGGTTATTCCCATTACACTTCCCTTCCTTAACTGGTGGGCACCAATACATGAACCAAATACTCAAGGACATGCTAATTTTCTCTTTTACATCTTATATTGCTTTTTATAAAAAGATAATATTGATTTTCAGAGACAACATGCTATTACAATACAGCTTCATCTAAAAGAATTGCAGTATAGTTGAATGGATCAGAGTTATTCTCTGATAGGGAGATCCCTTCTGATAGAGACAGGTAGTGCTATGGTTTTCCCAACTCCAGACACTCAGAAATCATGGATTAAGTCCATCCTCAACACATCCAAAATAACAATTAAAAAATGCCAACATAATTATTTTTCTTTTTTTTTTTTTTTTTTTTTTTAAATTTCCTCTCGAATTTGGATGTTGTATAAGTGCTCATAACACACTTTCAAACTATTCTTTTCAGCCAAGAGTACTTTTTTTTTTAAATTTTAAGTAAAAACTAGAATTATGTTTTTGCTCCTCATCTCCAAGAGCTGAGGTTTAAGAAAATGCATTAAAGAGAGGAAGGCCCCAGATAAATTGCAGGAGCTGGGAACACACATATAAAAAAAACAGGGAAGATGTTACATGTATTTATATACTATAAAATAAAACTGTGGCACCAAGAAAATTATGCAAAATTTAAAGAATGAAAGTTAGACAGTGCTAGATGATCTTTAAAGGGAATTGTACAAACATTCAAAGTGCCAGTGTTTGACTGTTCAATTTAATAAAAGCAGTGAGAAATATGTTTCTTATTTCACTGCCTCTTGCTATTCATACAGGTTAATTTTCACTCTGCCAGGGGCTCATTTCTTCAATTACAGGAGGTACCTTCATTACTGTTGACGTATTATTTAAACAGCTAGTGTCATATGTTAATATTCGGAAACTTGTGGTTGGCAAGCATCTTCCTTATAGAAAAAAACCTAGAATTTTCTTTTTAATTAAACAGTTGTCTTCAATATGAATAGTTGTCATAAATTACTGCCACTATCCAAGGGGTAATGCTTTCAAAGATCATTACAGAATTATTCAATAAGAAATCCCACGCCTGTATTTATTGAATAATACATGGAATATATAAAAACATTCAAATTACCAAGTAGACAGTTCTCTATTATGGCCCCCAAAGAGAGGAACTGTATCACAGTACTGAAGAAACTTTGGGAAATTTCTAGTTTCCCATTGTATCCTGTGAAGAAATGAAATGACCTCTTTTTTCATTTGTATCATCTGCTCTTATTATTATAATATTAATCTTTTGCCCTTAGTTTTTCCATGGTATCTGTTGCAGACACTTGACTCATCTCATTAACTGTTCTATAATAATTTGATGAGGGAATGATGTTATTGGAGAAATCTAGGCAGCTCTCATCAAGAAGCAGTGGTCATGGCAGTGTGGGTACCACCTCTTGCTGTGAATCCAGAAGCTCGGGTTTGAGCCGTGTGTCCTATAGTGAGGGCTGTCCTCAGGTGACCCAGTGTGGAAAGGGGATAATCTGGATTAGGTAACTCTGTGTAGCTGGAAAGGCAACTGCTCTGTCATTCTCTTGTACATCACCGACTACACAGCCGATACCGGCTCACCTTAACCACACCTGATCACTTGCAAAGTCTTGGGTAAAGCAGACAGGTCTCAGTATAATGAATCTGATCTTTTCTAGTGCCTTTGGGCCATTTCTTAAAAATCTGAAATATGAAACTTGGCTGTGAACTTTGCAGTGTGTAGAAATTTTCCCTGTGTGATTAATTAAAATGGAGAGCTCATAAAAAAATATGCCCAGCTTCACGTGTTTAAGCCTGGGAAAATAGTGGGGAGGTATTTCATTGTGTTTTCCTCTTTCTTTCCCAGTTCTTCCTCTTTTACTGCAGTAATATGCAAGGAAATAATGATCTTGCAGAAATATTGTGGCTTGGGAAAAAAAAAAAAAAAAAGCCAAAGAATGTTTTTTTAACAATGGGATTCATTATTTAATCATAGCAAAAATAATGTAACGTTGTGTCCAAAGGTGATTCAGTTCATCCTAAAATAAATAGCTGAGACAAGTGGGATAAATTGCCCTCTAGAAATGACATTCTTTTTCTATTGCCTCCTGAGGGAGCCCAGATGACTAGGTTAGATTATGTGCTTAATTTCTAACAGGCTAAAATTAAATCAGCAGAATACTGTCCTAATGGTTGCGTTATAAAGATCATCTCTTTGACTTCTCACTGTATTGAATACAACACTGGCACCAGAAGGACCCTTGAGTTCAGTTTGGTGATGTAAAACAAGTCCTATTGTAAACCTAAAAAAGATCTCTAAATTATGCAAAATGCTGTAGCACAAGCAAACAAACAAAAGCTCCCACCATTTATTTTGTCTTCAGAAGACTAAAAAGGCTTCAGATTGTCTGTTTTATAAAGCTTTAATAATTGATGCAAGTACATTTAATTGTCCCAGTGCTTCTGTTTATCTGTTTTTCTCAGCATTTTACCTGAAAATCACCCTAATGGAGAACTGGGCAGAAAAATATATTTGGCAGAAACTGTGGATTGTCTGAGCACTGCTACCTTGACACAGAAAACCAAATGGAAATGGAGGAAAATGTAAGAGACGGGAATGTCAACTCCTGCTGCTCCTTCAACAAGATTATTACCATTAGAAAGACCACTTTTGGACATAGAAATAAGGGAAATAGAGCTGAAATTTAGAATGATTCATCTAAAATGCACAAAACTCTTCAAACGCTGTTGAGAAACATGTGTGATAACTTAAAGATTAAAAACATACTTTAATGATATAAAGAGTTTTCATTATGTAAAGATACACAGTCATCACGAGGCCGTTACTACTTTAAGTGAAGAAGAAATCAAGATAATTTAAACAGAGCCTTAAAAGTGTCTTGGACTGCCTGAAAAAATATAATAGATTAAATTGGTAGTAAATTTCTTACCTTTTCATATGCCTATTTAGACACTGATGAAATCCCTAATGTGGGAAAGTATTTGTGGCTCTTCTGTAAGGCAAAAAATTAGATATCTCCACTACTTTTAAAATTTTGTTGTTTTTTTTTTGTTTGGTTGTTTTTTTTTTGTTTGGTTGTTTTGGGGTTTTTTTGTTGTTTTTGTTTTTGTTTTGTTTTGTTTTGTTTTCCTATATATGCTTCTTCCACCAGTTAAACTAAGCAAGAATACTGATAAGCATCTGAATAGATATGAGCAATACAGGAGAGAAAGAGTAGTTCTCTGCAAATTCTATTTTCTACATTACATTACAAATTCTTGTTTCTTGGTCTCTATTCCTTAATGTCTGCTGCAGGAACATTAGAGTGATTGAAGGAAATCATTTGCACTTAGTCTGAATTTACTTCCCGGATCTGCCAACAATTTCTTTGTGTAAACATGACCAAATCACCTAAGATCTGAGGTTCAGATACATTAAACTTGCTAAGTCTTCAGAGCCCAGTTCTGAAGACCTTGGGACAGTTTCGCTGTATAGTACATGCTCAGGACAATCATTCTTTCCCCCCTTCATGTTGATAGATAAATATTTGCATGGTTCCTGAATGCTTTTGGAAGTGTCCAACAGTACATAAAAGCCATGCATCTATCTGGCAATAATGTGGGTCATGCAGCCTGGCTCTTTTTCAGGGCAAATAAAATCTAATGAACACAGGAGTGACTGACATGTCTTTATTACATGTGCTAAAATTATCAGAGGTTTGTATTTGTTCTGACATCAGTAAGATAATGTATATCTTTGTAGCCAGCAATAAACGTAATAAATGGTCAAAATTAACCTTGTTTAAGTTTTCCTTCATTTTGTTTTCCTTCTAGGATTGATTCAAAATTAACATTTTTCCCCACATCAGCCTAGGAATCAGTTGTATCATTTAGCCAAGTAAAGTAAAAAGTAAAGTTTAAAAGTATTAGTACTTGGCACTAAATTTCATTAAGTTTTTAGAAGACATCAAAGCATGCATACCATCAAACCTCAAAATGCATTCTAATTAAATATATTTCTGTACAGAATATGACATATCACCACGTACTTACCTTAGTAATAGACCTTCCTCAGAATCATAACTACTTCTAGTAATGACTGGTGTTATAAGATTATTTTCGGATTGCAGCAATAAGAAAGATAATTATTTCGTATTGATAAGGAAAATGTACTGATTCGTGAATCATAAATCAAAATAGAACATCATCCAGGAATTTCAATAAATCAATAAATGTCCTTTATTATCTTTTAAATTTGTGTTTGTTTAAGAAGACTTTCATACTTGTTCTGTCTCATCATAATAGGTTTGTGTGACACATCTGTCCCTGAACTTCTAATAACTTTTGAACCTGTTAACTGATTTCAGGCTATTTTGACACAGAGATGGAAATTGTATAAAGAAATTCTTAAGTACATCATTAAAATATGGCTCGGCAGAGGACTATGTGTCCTAGTGAAAAGAAAATTACCACATGAATTTATATCTGATTAGATACCAAAGAATTAAACCAGGAGAGAGCCCTTTGAAGTCTCCTGATACAAGGAAGGATTCAGTCAAATTTTGCCCCTTCTTGATATCAAATTCAATTAATTATGATAATGATAAGATCTGAGAAGAGAAATACCTGATTAGCCCCAGTGCTTATGGAACAATGCTTTTGTTTATTCAAAGTCTGTATGTGCTTACACTCTGAAAAGAGGAGAGCAAAATCAAGGCAAACTCATTTTGATTACCCCAGTTGAGAACCCCATATGGTCTCTGCCTTTAAACTGTCACTGACTTCAGGCAGTTTCAGACTCAAACACTTCTGTTGAACAAAGTCAGGTTTTTTTAATGAATTATTCTTGTTTGAAGAAATTTTTATTTTTCCTTAACCTAGATTGTGTTAGAAGTGCTGAAATTAAATGAGATGAGCTTTGAAGGTTCTTAAACATTCGTGAGATTCCACTGGATTCTACACATGCATCAAGTGTAACAAGTAGTTGAAGTTAAAACACCCAAAATTGGTGCTGGAGTATATCATTCTTTAATAGTACAACAGGAAAATTCTTAACTTAATTCAACCTGAAAGAATACAGCCATTTGTAAGTAAGACATGTCAAGTGCAACATTTGAATTAATTTTTACTTCTTGATCCATTCCTATTTCAACTAATACGGAAAATGTAAAAATATTTTTAAAAGTATTAGAACATTTTGCCTAATTCTACTTACTATGGTGAAAAAGTTATAATAGAAATCTGAAACCATTTGCCATACATTTTGTAAGACCTACATTTTCTGTGAATGAGAATAAAAATGGGTCAGATGTGTACATCTGAGCTGAGAAGAACAGAAAGCAAAGGGGTAAAAGTGTGTTTTGCTTTTTTTAATTAGATGGTCACACACACCTAAATTTAATGTATTTTGATTATTAATATTTTTAAAAATCACTTTTTGGTAGTATATATACATATAATTTTTATATATAACTCCGTATTTTAAAAATATTAATATATATTTTTATTTTATACATATTTAGAGTGTTCATATATACTTATATACTATTACAAAATTATTTAATATAATAATTCATAATTTATATCAATGATACGTATATTCCTCAAGCACTTTTGTCAGTCTTTAACTGGTGCACAGATTGTGAAGCACCTTACTACATATTTCTTGATTTTATGAAACAGCAGATGTTGTCTGTTTCTTTCTCAGACTAGAAACAATATTGCTTATCTCATAATAACCTTTGGTGGAGCCAAGAATGTACAGCAAACTCCAAAGGACTACTTTGGGTTGGTGGAGGCAGTTTGTAGCAGTTTGTAAGGAACTTTTAGAAAAAAAAATTGGATGAAGTACCTGGAAGAAGCCTCAATCTTTTTGCTCAAACCTCTGCTAGCTGTAGTTAGAACATTCTTGTAAATAAGTAATAGAGAGACTGGGTCTTTTAGAAGCACACAGCCCTTTCATGCCACTACCCAGCATATATGAAACATGGTGGCAAGGAGGAAAGCTAGTGAGAATGACAACAAAAAAAGTGAGTGTGGTTAGCAGCAAAACAAACCCGCACTTAGAATCTAATTAGATCACTCGTATGATAGGAAATGAGATAATTAACAGAAATAGAGCCCCAAACTGAGGGCAGTGGAAAAACTGTTTGAATTCTGTCATCTCAAACTGAAAGAGTGTCTGTGGTGATAGTTTGTTTATCAGAAAGCAAAGAGCAATAGAAACAATAGTGTTGATAAACCTGTAATTCTGTGTAATCTTGTAAGCACTAAAAATTTCCTAATTTTGGCAGGTCTATATCATGGAACTTGTGCCTCCAGGTTTTGGGGGAGATTGGTCAGAGAAAAAAATTTAAAACTCAAGAATAATCTGTAAATCACTAATATAAGTGAAATATTCAGAAAAAGGAGCAGAATAAATGTGGCTGCTCAAAATGAAGGAATTCACAGGGCAGGACAGAGGCTGAAAGCTGAGGAAAGCAGGCAATACAGGGCAACTTATACTCTGCAGAAAGTAATATGGAAGTCTGAAGGAAGAAAAATCAGTTTCTGAGTAAAAATGAAAGAGATCAAAAACCCCCAATCCCTTTCTACCCAATTAATTGAACAACTTCTTTAGGAGGAAGAAAGTAACTGAGGAGGTCAAAACCGCACCTGGAGAGAAGGATACTTGTGATGTGATTTGTACACTGCTTGCCAGACAGCTGCCGTGCTTGCTATGGTTCAAAAGCAAGAAAAGAACTGTCTTAGGTGCTGCCTCACAACAACTTTATGGTTTGGTTTTTGTTTGTTTTTTTTTTTTTTTTTGCCATTGAGGAAAAAGGTGAAAAGAGTGAAAAAATTTTAAATGGTTCTTTTCCTGATGAATGTAATGAAAGAACAAATGAAAAAAAGCGAAAAAGTGGTTCTGAAGAAACAGCGGTTTTGAGAGAAGAACAAGACATGCTATTGAAATCATGAAAAAATATCAATAAGCACAGATATATCTGAAGTTTTGGAAGATGAGTTCAGGAACTACTGACCTGAAAAGTAACTTATTCTAACTCTTACAGCCATGATAAAATTTGACTAAGTACAAATGGAATTATAAGGAGGAGAAAAATTAGGTTAAGATCCCATGTCTTCCACAGAAATTATGATTAGTCTACAAACTTATTAGCAGTAATACTTATGCCTCCTTAGTCTGTAGAGAATCAAGGATGGCCTTTTGTGCTTAATAAATAGTTTGCAACGGTGATAATATGGTAGATTCTAAAAGGATTTTTGCTTTCAATGGCATTTCTTTTTACCAGACCCAAGCAATCAAAGTGATAGTTTAATGATCGAAATAGTTTGATTTTGTTTCCCTAGGTAAAGAGAAGCGCTACTTACTAAGTATAAGAACTGAAACTTCAAATGAAAAGTAATGCAAGAGAATCAGCAAGAGGAATGAAAACAAGCTCCTGTCTTGGAATCACACCTCTAGATAAACATGTTATTTTGTGTTAAGAGTTCAACTAGCTTTTTATTTCAAACACCAGCCGAAAAAGTTACTTAACATTCTTGCTTTTAGAGCATGAGGTTATAAGGTAACCTTTGAGGTTTTTTTTTTTGTAAAGTAGAAGGTTGCTCTTGCAAATTCCACAGCCTTGCAGTTTATGAGTTTGTTTTAAAATGGCAATTGCCAGCAGTCTTGTTCATCCCGCTTTGTTCATCCCATAATGTACCTTTTTGTTTCTCCACAAATTAAATTATAATTCATAATTCTATCTCTGAATTAGCTTCCTGCAGAGATCCTTAGTATAACAAATACAATATTATAATTAATTTTAACAATTTAGTCTATAAATTGGTAGAAAGTACTTCACATTTTGCTGTTAGTGAACAGAAGTTATTTTTAAAGGGAATTTAAATGTATTATATGTACTGCATGCTGACTGGCTGATAAATTTTTTCATATCTGACATTACAGTACATTAAGCATGTAATAATGCAGCAAATAGGAATGTTAGCAGCAAACCTGAATGTGAATTCAAAGAACTAAGACTGAAGAAAAAGAAATCATTCTCTTTGTGAAGAAGTAAGAATTATGTTGATGTGTTAGTGTATGTAGAAATGTGTTCCAATAAATACTGAGATTTCAAAGAAAAACTGCTGCCAGAAGTCTTGAAAAACTGTCTTCTTATGGCATCCGGTGCTTACCATTCAGGTAATTCTGCGTGATATGGCAGATATTGGTCTTCATTTATAGATAGATAGACTAATGTATCTGTGTATTAAACTATGCTTTAAGACTGGAAATTATTAAAATGGATGTTGTCTGTATTCTCTCTCCTAGTGTATCCCTAAGCTGCCAGGGAACAGTCAGGCAGAAGGCGGCCGCTCCTCTGCACCTTGTCACCAGCAAGGGTGCAGCTTTGCAGCACCTGCAGCCGGCGAGCAGGGCAGGGCTGGTGGCAGTGGCCGGGGACACCCTCGGCCTGGCTGTCCCCCTCGCGCCGCTCGCTGCCCAGCGCCGGTGCTGGGCTGCTTGGCGGCACTGTCTCGGGGCACAGGCAGCCTGGGTGCGGGAGGAGGCTGCAGAGCCCGTCGGGGTGCTCCCGGTCCTGCCACAGGCAATCTCTTTCTCTTGTCTTTCCCTAGTTGTCTCTCCTCTGGTCTTCACAATGTGGTGTTTTCTTTCTCTTATGTGTAACTCTCACAGACCGCAGTCTTTCCTGATGAACCTCTCTTTTGGTTTAAAGAAAAGTAGATATCATATGACTGTTTTACTTGGGAATACTACATTTCTCAGGAATTCCATTATATATACTGGCATCCTTGGGTTAAAAAAGTGCTTTGGAAAAATATTTTTTTAGGAGGTAAAATGCCGTGTAAAGATGGGCATCAGGCATTTATATATATTGTTACTCTCCTGTGAACAAACAAAAAAAATCTCGTGACTGTGTCTGGGATCTGAGCCCTCCAAAGTCAGAAGAACCTCCAGTCTTAACGATCCCTTTATTACATTCTTTATTTCTTTGCTTATGTAATTGGTTGAAATGAGATTGATAAGGATGAAGCAAATTCATGGTGTTTAGATCCTCAGATGTCTTAACTGCTCTCTTAAGAACAGAAACCTTGATGGTTCACAAATATGTCAATGTTAAGAGTTTATTTTTAAAGCAGAGTTTACACAATGCTACCTTGATCATACCAAGCTTCTATTTTTATGAACAAAAGTATTGGCAGTCTTCATCTGCAGAAAGTCCATATATCTAGGTGTCTTTATCCAAAATTGTTCATGCCATTTGGACAGAAATATTCTGAACAACTAGAAAAATTCATGGAGTTATACCTTTTGGCATTGTAAAAATATATTTTTGTTACCTCAGTAACTTTTGCTCTGATACCACCACAGAAGATCACTTGAAGGAGAATTTATTAATGTCTGAGTAATTTTGTCAAAGGTTTATTTAACACAACATAAACAGTCTAGATTAATCTCTCTGGACTATGATGGAAAAAAAATTCTCAAGGCTCTCTGGAATAGTATGTAACAGAATCCAAAGAGAGCAGCACAAATATATGTCAGTCAAAACACATATAAATGCCATAAAAATATAATTCTTTTAGTGTAAATAACTCACTGGTTTCACCCAGTTTGAATCTGTTCTTACTTATGTAAGTCATAGCAATAAAAACTAAGAAATAGCTAGTTTTTCAGGAAGTTGAAGTCATCACTCATCTGTAAATCTGACGGTCCATGGGAGGGGAAGTTGGGTGTGGAACATTTAATTGAAACCATATCACTACTCATGACATTAAAAGTTCTTTTAAAGTCATTAAAATCATCGCTTGATGATAATCTAGTATGCTTCCCCTCTGCTCTCTAAGAATACTTGCTTTCCATTTTAGACTATTTTGTTCATTTAGACGATGTAAAAAGTAGGACACCAGACAATAGGAACATTTTTCTTTTCAGGAGTGAGATCTCAGTACATTTTTAAAAGATGGATGGCTGAGGGACCTAAAGTTACTTATGTTACACAATCTGAACCTCCACTTCTCACTTCCAGCATCCAGTGTTTTTTATTTGCTCTTTATTTAATACTCAGAATTAGACTGAATTTCATGTGTTCATGTAAAAGGTTCATACTGTTATTTAAATGCATTGCTTCTTAAAGTGCCCTAATTGTGAAATCAAATTACTATACCTTCAAATAGCTAAAATAGAAGTGACAAGGTAGGCAGAAAAAGATATGTTACTTGAGACAATACAGAATTTCTAATTAAGAACACTTACATTCTGAAGTTGAGAGGAAATATCTTCATGTCCTACCTCCCTGAGCAGGAGCAATTACCCTGACAGATTGTTGAAAACTTTGTCCAGAAACAGCATAGTACTACCTAGAAAAAGTTAGATATCTCTCTCCCTCTCCTTTTCAGGTATTAAAGTTTGTTATATAGAGAATTAAATGGCATATTGCCTAGAAATACTGGATATCCAATCTCAATATATAGAAAATTACAAAAACAATGCATGCCAAATAAGTTATGCAAGTAGTTGTCTGGCTAAATTTCTCATAATCTAAACTGATTCTGTCCCAAGTTGCTTTCCAAATGGATATGATCTGGGGAGCAAACTAGATTTTCTGCTCATGATAGATGACAGTCATTTACCTATTAGTTTTATGATTATTAATGAAATCATTTGAAGTTTATGGCTCAAAATGTTCTTGTTCTTGCTTTTAGATCCATATTACTTCAACTCAAGGTCAAAAGGAATATATGATTCTTCTATTCCACTTCAGTTATAACAGTAATTTTCCTGATTGATTGGGATATTGATTTTACCGTAGCTATTTGAAGGTATCACGATTTATATATATATATGTATACATATATACACACACATACATATATATATATACATGTATATATATGCATTTGTATATACACATACACAGATGAAGAAACTGGGAAGATTTTTAAAAGTAAATAGATCAGTTTTGTACTCAGTTTCAATACAACTTGGGCATATGAATTTTGTACCTTTGAAAAATCTCCATAAAGATTACCTTCAGAGTTAATATTCAATAGAATTATCTTGTAGCCTCACTGATAGAAAGAAAAAGGGCTTAAATTCTGTTTCAGTGCTTATGCTGCAAAACTCCTACAACTTATTGGAAAAGAAAAATGAAACAAGTTGTTTTTGATTTGCTCTATTTTCTCTTTTCTACATATAACAATATCTTTATCATTGATTCTCACGTCTTTTAGCTTCCAATAATTTTGTCCTAATTGCAGTAGCACATCTCAAAACATTTAATACAAGAGGAATCAGGATAAAACCATGACTGTTATGTCATGGTTCTCTTATTATTTTTTAGAAGAGGTGAGGAAGGGGAGGGAATTTGTGTTAAGTTAATTAATTATTGTTGTACTCTAATAATAAAAAATAAAATTATGTGAGTAGATAACAAGTGAATCTGTTATTGTTTTTCAATAGTAAATCACCATGAATTGCTTTTTATAATGAAAATAAAATACAATTTGTAGTCATTTTGTGAGAACTGAGAAACTGTTTAACAACAAAATATTTTTGCTAAAATATCTTGGTCTTCAGCTGAAAAATAAGCAATTGTATTTTCCTGAGAAGGGAAGCAGTTCTTATTTGATGGCTTCAACTACTAAACTCCTCTTGATACTGTAACCTGGACATCTTTTCTTCCCTAAAACAATGTTCCTCTGTCGGCCAAGATCAATATGGCTCCTGTCTATGCCACAGAGAGTTCTCACAGTATTTTTCAGTTCTGCATGCACATAGCATTGTCCAACTGTCCAAATCCTCTATTTTATGCCACCTCCTCTCTTTTGACTTGATCTTTTCTGCCCTCAGTCCTCCTTTAGGATTCATTTTTTTCCAAGCTTTAAAAATTCTTCTTTCTGTAGTTCCTCACTACTGTTTTCTTATCACTCCTCCCTACTTTCTCTCCCATCTTTTCTATTCCTTCTCTAAAATTAAACCAAGTCCTGCTCCCCTTGTAGAGGGACTCATGTCCCCATTCAGAGAGTCCTCCTGTCCCTGCTTCCTACTTTTGCATAGAAAACTGTTATTGCCTTCAACCTACCACTGTCATGCTTTAACCCATGTTGATGATTCAAAATTTCTCGCAATGTCCTCACTTCCTTTCAAGCACATATAAACTCTCCTGGTCTCTCCACTTCCTGGCTCTTGAATTTCCACTTGAATTTCCTCATCTGACACTGAATCTACACTTGTTTTCCCTTAGGGAAAGGAGTATTTTTATCATACTGCTTTGTTTATCACACTTTCTTTGTATAGCCTCCAATTTCTCTCTCTACTTATAATTTCTCCTGTTGCAGAACACCTGAGTGTTCTCTTCTGTTTTTGTTTGCTCCAAGCTGCTGGTAAATTGGCCAGACTAATCCCACCTAATTATAGCTGTCTAAAACCTAACATGCAACCTGAGCTGTTCATCTTATTTTTTAAATTCTGAAGTTAAAAAAGAAAGATAGGCATCTAGCTGTTCTAGACATGACAAAAAAAAAAAAAAAAAACAAACAAAAAAACAAAAAACACCCAGAAAACTCAGTTTGCTGATTATTTAAAATGTCTACAGACAAGAAATACGAAGTATAAATAATCAGATCTGGATGTCTTACTATTTAATCAACAGTATGATTTATTTGACATAATACACAGTTCATGATATAATACACAATTCATATGATATTCATGCTTAAAAATGTAACAAAATAATAAATATAAAAAGGTTAATTGATACCCTATATTTATTAATTAAAATTAATATAAAATAATAACACAAAAAAATAAAAAACAATACAAATGGAATTTATATTAATATAAAAGGTCAGAAACTGTAAAGGGAAGGAGTTCTGCAATCTAGTTCAAAGACACATGCCTGCTCCGAAGTCCACAGTGTTGATGGATGCAAAGACAGGTGGTGCATAAGAGCAAAAGATGAAAAATATATCATAATAAGGATTATGGTGGACAGGTCAGCCAGGAGAGCTGAGGTAGATATTACTTTCTGTAAAGAAGGAACAAAATTCTCTGAATCATGGGACTGTGTGGATTTACAGGGACACCAAATGGGCATATGCTGGGAGAGGAAATTTGAAACTGTTCAGTAGATTCATGGAATGAGCTGAGGATTTGATAGAGAAAGTGAAGGATACAACAGAAGAATGTTTTCTTCTCCTCACTACAGAGGAACTGACAAAGCCTGAATGTAATTTAGGTGATGATGATCCTAAACCACTGAGGTAGGAAGAAAAATATAGAAAAAGTATAATAAACCCAGAAGAACTAAGAAGAGAGATTTTAATAAACCCTGGGGCACTGGAAACTAATGTCCCCCTCAGAGAAAGTACAAGGCAAAAACAAATAAAGGAGAGTTGACAGTTTCTTAAGGAAATTATATCAAGTATAATTCCCAGCTATATTTCAGGAACTGGATTGAGCAGTCCCAGGATTGAAGATGATTTTTTAGACCTTGTGGAGCATGACTGAGGGTCCAAGAGATGGGGAAAAGGCAAACAGATCCACCTTTTTCTTTTTAAGGAGGATCTGGGAAAATTATAAAGTCTGCTAAACTGTAATTAATGGAACATATTGAAGTAATTAATCAAACTATATATAAAGTAATAGAATGTATAAGCAGATAGAATTTATCAGGAAGATGAGTAACTCCCAACATGCATCTGTCAAAAAATTTTATTATCACTGGTTTAATTAGAAATAGAACTTGTTTTGAATTTCAGAAATCTGTTACTGCATAGATATAATATATAGTGTCCAGAAAGACAACTACATCCACCACTGGACAACATTGGATATTAACACGAAATGCATTAAAAGTGTCACTGTATTTATGTATGTGAGTTAATAGTTTTGTCCATTCCTATTATTTGCTGATCTACTTCACAATACTATCAACAGGATCAATACTATAAAGCATCTTTTTGATTATCTAAATAAATTAATACATGAGAGGAAATCAAACCTTTCTTATTTTTATCATTAATATATACTCCCAGAAAAGGATCAAGTATATTGACAAAATCAGAGAGAGAAAGTTTATTGGGCTAATTTACTTGAGAAAGAAATGACTATTCACAAGGTTGTCTTACACTTTATGAGAAAAAGCACTTGGAGTAGATAAATGTGGACATCTTTGAATACAAGAAAAGCATGTGCATGGAAATTCCTTGGCTGTTAATGCAAGAAGTTAAGCATTTTGACTATAATCCACTGAAAGACAACTGGGAGGAACACACACATTTATATAGTAAACCAGAACAATTGAAAAGAAATAATATATATAGTCTAATAAAAGTTTGTATTACTGCCAAGAAGTAAGTGTTCACGCCAAAAATGTTCTGGAGCACAGCTGCCAAAAGAAAGCTGAGAGCATTATGAAACACACTAAATCTATACATAGAGGGGGCTTAGAGAAGAAAATAAATTATATTTATTCTTAGGATTCAAGTATATCAAATCATCATGGTTATTTTATGCACAATAAGCAAGGCTCTGAGCATGCTGGCAAGCATTCAACAAAGCACTCATGTTGCTTAAGGAGCATGTTGGTTCTTAAATTCATGAGAATGGCTCAAAAAAGCCATATATAACCTGACTGAGACAGGCTAAACATTGAAAATGACAAAAAACTTCTGTGTCTTGTTGGATGTGGTTTAATAACACCCCTGTCATTGCCACACCATCTTAGTCAGCTCCTGATGAAGGTGATTTGATGCACAGAGCAGGCATCCTGGGATCTTTCTTGAAAAAGTTGAAAAGTATGTTGCCATTGCTGCCATGTGGCTTTCAAATGAGAACCTTCATGAGGAACCTGGAGGCCCTTAGGAAGCCTTCCTAGCCTGCAATTTTCAAACCAGTACTCTAATCACTGGGGTCTAGGGGCTGGATCATGAATTTTTAGCTTTCCTTTTGAAGTTAGCCCAGTGAGAGTCAAAAAAATCAAGACTCAGGGATCCAGGAGGTGAACTGGAAACCAAAGGCCAGAGACAAGGACAAGGCATGATGACTGGGACATGGAGCTGCCATCTTCTGAGAAGAGACTAAAAGGCTGGTGCTCTGCTTCAAAGCAGGGAAGGCTGAGGGATGACAAACTGAGGTTTAAAAGTCACAAAGGCAGAGGGTAAGGTGAATGTGGAACAGTTGTTTACCAAATCTCACAATACTGGAACCAGAGGGGACTCAGTGACACTAGTAGGAGGTGAGCTTAAAATAGCTAGAAGAAAGTACTTCTTTACACAGCAGGTATCGAACTTTTGGAACCTGTTGCCACAGGAGTTTTTTTATGTTCAAAAAGGATTTCAGACACGTTCTTCTCCTTATTCCTTTTGTGGGCTGGCTAAAGTGTCTCAGTGCTCAGACCACATGTGACATCTAATGCAGGACCCTAACCTTGCTCTGTCTGCTGCATGGCATCTTCAGCTCTTTCCTTGACATTATGAATTCAGTGACTAGGAGTGTGCTCTTAACTTTGAAGCATTACAGCACTACTTGCCACAGTGTCTAACAGTTATTGTTCAGTATCTGCCTTTTTGTCTATGAATATACACAAGCAGGTATGTTAGTTTCTTTTCCAGGAAAGCAGTTTAATATACGTAGCATTCTCAAGGTTCCTTATTAAATAGGATACAGCAAATATGCTAACATCACTTAGGAAAGAGAGATAAATCAGAAATATGTGTGATAGGTGGCTTAATACAAGTGTCAAGAGAGAGAGAAATAATTAGAATATTTGCTTGGCAAGCTGGTTATTTTAGTAATGGTACTCAAGTTACAGCAAGACTAAATGGGAATTCCTCTTCTACCATTAATAAAGCATGCACATCTGAGTATAAAGCCTTCTGCTTTTGACGGTGTGTGAAGTTTATGGTCAACTTTCTTCATTACTTCTCCCTTTATTACAAGATACATTGTAGAGAGAATATAGCTTTCTTTTTTTTTTTTTTTGGCCTGTAGGCAGGAGAGGAAAAGTGACCGCTGAACTAATTTTGTTTCTTTATTATTGCTGATCTTAAACTTGAAAATCTATGAGACAGACCCATGCTGAAGAAATTTATATTTGTTTTCACAAGACAAGCAATTTTCCTTATTCTGATATATTTTTCACAATTAATCATTTTTGCAATTTTAATTATGATTTTTTATTGTTGTCATGATGAAGCATCTTGGAATTAAGGTCAATAATAAACATCAGAATAAAAATAATTATGATGGTTGTGTCATGACATCTTAAATTCCAATTTCAATTTTATTCAGCCCTTTGATAAAATGTACATTGATTTCAATGGTTGAAGGGCAGAGAGAGGATTTGAGTATTCTGCACAACAAAGAAATAATTAAGTAATAATGAAAATAGTGTGATTGAAACCAGTAGTTCTTTCTTCTACAAAGCTCTGGCTAGTAACATGGTGCTGGCTCACTTCATTTCCAGCTGCTAGATTTCACTAAAAGAAGCTAAAAATAAATTCAATACTTTCCTAAAATTACTTTCCCATGTAAGCAAGTGCTGCAGTTGCCATAGGGATGTTATAACACCACAAATGGGAAGCAGTTCACATAGTGGTAAATAAGCACACTGGTGGGCAAGTTGTCCATTTGAGCATGTCTTAAAGAAGAAATCTCTCAGACTATATTTTTTGAGGGGAGTAGGTTAAAAAACAAACCAAACCAAACCAAACCAAAACAAAAAACCTCATTGATCTAGTCTGCAAAAGTGTAAATCACGTAATGTAATTTTTCACAGTTGTGGGCATCTGTGCAGATGCAAGACACATACTTCCTATGCTAAATGCTGTAGCACCTAACCTAACCTGTAGAATTTACACCTTTAATTGAAAAGGGATATAAATGTTGAAAATATCTGTAAATTCTTTGCAGACAAAAACATTACCATGTTCTTGCATTTACCATTTGTTCAGTGAGTCTGGAGCTGTCCAGCTCATCCTTATTTTCCATTCTTCATGATGCATTAAGTGACTGAATTCTGGTAGTACATTTTTTGTCTTATACTATCCATTTATTTTGGAAGTCAATACAAATTAACACAAAGATGCCTAATAAACCAATAGACTTCTTTTCCAAGGTTTCTTCATAATGTTCTATATCATAAAATTTCAAAGGTCAGATGATATAAATAAACAATGACTTCACTGAAGTTGATACTACTGTCCTGATTTACAGCAAGTAGTAATCTAGCCCCAGCATTCAAGCTTTTCATTCTGTACTCAACCCAGAATAGAATGCAAATGGCTGGATAATAAATACCATGGAAAAAAGAAGAAAAACCACCCAAATCCTATAAAGAATAAATTTGGGAAAAAAGAAAAAACAGATTGTCTGTAGTGAAAATAGAATTCATTGGGATTCTGCAACAGGATCATTTAAGTACAAAATATTATGATAGTTTCTACTTTTTTTTTTTTTTTTTCCTTGTATACATGCCTTCAGTATACATGCCTTCTGAGGGCTTTTTCTTTCAAGGCTGATGGTTTTACCAGTCTTACCAAGTCATCAACAACTTACTGTTCTGAATTCAGTTTCAAAGTGGTCCCTTACCTCGTCAGCTATTTCCTATTTGCTGGATCAAACCGTCTGAATTAACCTCTCACAACACGGTTATGCCTCTGCTTTGAACCCATACTCAATTGTTTCCTCAGATAAACAGTTGAAGTGTATGTTTCCCCCTTGAAGCATGCCCCATCCACTTTGCAATATATGTATAGCTACAGAGCAAGTAGTAAAGCTCATCCTGATCAAGGATGTTGACTAGTAAACATTCCCTCTGTTTACTCATTCCTGTCTGGGATTTAACCTACACTACATTTATGGCTCTATTTTACAATATTAGGCCCATAGCAGAGAATGAGTCTTTGAACATAACATCTACATTGCAAAGTAGTGCTCTATGAACAGATCTCACCAGGTTTTGTGTTAACCCCACTGACAGGACAGAATTAAGTTAGAAGAATCATCTACAATCTTCCCTGATCTACCTCAATTAAGCTAGTATTATTTGGGACTATGTGACTGGCCAAGTGCAGTAGATGCAAACAACTCCTCTGGAGTTTGAATCACAGTGCAAAAAGCAACCCTACTAACTTGAAAATTTGAGATTTTCCCTCAGCCTTTCTGTGTCCAGTGTTCAGATCCTGATGATTATGAGAGTCTTAACAAGTAGACTACTACCAGGGCTGATAAAGCCCCATAGATCAGTCTTGATTTGGAGTGAGATATGAGTCATCACTCCAGTTTTTAACAAAAAAATATTTGTGTATTGGACTAGTCACCTAGATTTCCTTTATGGTCAACAGGGAGAAATGACATTAGATAGGCTGAATTAATCTGATTATTTTAAACACGTACTCAAGCATGAAATAAATAAGGTGGACTGTGCTCTGGATATGCCTGTTTATCTTCTTTGGTTATAATGGAAATCTAGAATGAACAACTCATATGTGTACATTTACATGACAAATGTCTACATTTGGCCAGACAAAAATCTCCTTGGCTGCTCACACTGTCCTTGCAAGCAGTCAGCATTCACTCTGAGCTTAGCTCACCTGCAGATACCATGCTCCTTAGTAGAACACTATGCCAGGAACTGCCGTAGAGGATCTCAGAAGTCTTGCAGGCAACCGCTGCTATCAAGGGCATATGTAGCAACTGGGGACTACACAGTAGTGTCCACTCACACAGCATTTGTGCTGGATGAACCGTAAATGCTGATGGTCAGCTCTGGAAATGCCACCAGGGCTGCCTCTCCCCTTTCTACCAGTGCCTCTGGTGGGCAGGTAGCATTAATGGACAGTCACTGCAGCGTACGTGGCAGGAGGGAGGCAGTCCCACAGGTCTGTATGGGTACCCTTCTCACCAGGGTCTAGTGCCTTGTGTGTTGCCTCTTGCTCTCCTTATTGTTCCCCTCTTCACATCCTTCTGATTAAATAGCCAGTCACCCAGTGAGAGACATTGTGCCTGTTTCTCATATAGTGACTCTCTTGAGAGGTGCCAGTATGTTTCTCCATGAATACTTTAGCATTTTATACACATTGGAATGGTATCAACAGAAGAGCTGGAGAACACTTTCCTCTGGAACTGCCCATGATGTAGTCTTCTCAGGTACTGAAAAGTGAGATTTGAAGCAACAAGTGAATTCAGTTCTTGTCTCTCCCCAACTCCCCTCCCCCCTCCCCCCCCCCCCCCCCCCCCCCCCTTCTAAGCAGTAAGCTATTGCTCAAAAGCAATAGTCCTGCTTTCTGCCCATATTTTATTAAGTTTGTGCTTTATGTCTTTCATTTTATCACAAGTGGCTGGAAATGAAGTATGCTGGAAATGGCAGGAACAGTTGGTTTCAGTATTTCTGAACTATTTCTTTCAACCTAACATGAACTCTATTCAAAAAGGATTTTGTAAATTTTGCTTTTGGCTAATATTATTGGGAGATATTGACCTAAATGTATAGTGGATATTGGCTGTCCTAGAGGTGTGCTTTTCAATTAAAAAGGTACTTGAAAAAAATATGATCCAGCTGCCCTGTCCCTCTAGCTGTCTAGTATGATGGCCAAATGAGCAATATGATCCAATACTTAGATTGAAGGTAGAGCTGATTTTTATTGCACTGGAGAAGACCCCAGAGTGGACAGAAAAACAGAACAGACCCTTGTATATACTTTAGTGTTTTGAAAATCCAGGAAGCATACTGCAGTGAGTGGTCCAAAAAGTCTTACGAAATTATATGAAGCTCTTCCTAAGGCTGGATCCATTGAACAACTTTTGGAAGTAACACTAATCTAGAAGAAAAATAGCATTCAGATAGATGTCAGCTTCCATATTTCATTACATTTTTGTGTGTGTGTGTATAAATATAGTTTTTATATGCATAATTGTATATATAGTTATAAGTACAGTCTTATATTAATCATGACTAGAAAATTTTGCCATGTCATGTATGCTCTATTTCTGTTTACATGTATACATATGTGTATATATAAATATGCACACACAGACATATATAAATATATGTATGTAGCATAAGAAAGCTGTATTTTCTCATTTTAATCAAATACACCGAATACATAGGAGAATACATATGTTGTACATACATGATTGTATATATGTTAGAGTGGTCTTTGTAATATTTTTTTGTGGTGTTTAAAAGGCACTCTGATTCAAAGGTTATGACTCAGGTGAGTCTTTTATATAACAAAATAGAGAAGGGAGAAGCCAGGAGAGATCCCTGTCAGATGCTTTCCCAAATGTCTCTAACAGCAGCAGTTGAATCTTCTCCCCTCTGGGGAGCACTGGTTCTGTTACACCTCCAGTTTCTGCTGACACAGACACTTCTGCTTACACTTCATTGGCATGAAATGCAAGATGTTGATCATGTCGGGATAAAAATTTAAATATTAAATTAATGTTTCATTTTTATTCTCTTTGTGTTAGTTGTTTACAAATAAATAGATAACTGGGAAGAAACACAGTTAATCAGTTGAATATGCATGAGTGAATACCCCAATTTACAGTACAGTCTTTATCAAGATATGAGAGTGATACTGTTAGTGTCACCAAGACAATTGCCCACTGAAGCTGGTTTACATACCCCAGAAGCAGAACCAGAAGAAAAAACTCCTTTGAAATGGCAGAAGTGTGTCTTGGGATATTGCAGTTGCAGCAGGCTGTCCAAGCTGTGCAAGATGTGGAGGGATGAACCAGTTCTTCTGACTGCAAGCCTCTGTATCCTATTTCAGCCTCTAGCTAGAGTTCAGTCAAGTTCCTCCCTATTCCTGATATGTGAGGTATGAGAGTTTCTCATACTGAAAGTAGTCACTGAGATGGCTGTTGGACAGTGCAAACTACCAATGACTGTCGTGTATTAACCTTTTCCACTACTGGATTTACTGACAAGCCAGAGGGCAGTTGAAGCTTTTCTACACCCAGATAGACAGGAACAAATTACTCAGATGGAAAATCTAATCCCTTCTCCTGTCATGGCACTTCAGAGAATTAACTCTGTCAAAGTTTCCCCAATCTGAAATAATGTTAGTAGGACCCCACATTTTCATTAAAACCTTTTCTGATTCTTTTAGAGTTTATTTCTCCTCTCTCTCTGCTTCTTGTGCAACATTTTTGCAAATGAATTAAATATTAAATTCTTGCCATAGTATATATCGGAGCTGACAGATATACTGAGCCAACAGTACTTGCCAGATATATTATATGCCAGCTATCCTCCATCAGATACACTTTGCTGGCAGGCATATCGTGCCAGCTTCTGACAGCATACGCTATGCCAGCTTCTTCAGCTTCTGACCAGGCCAACTATGGAATTATAGAAAGTAAGGTTAGACATGACATTGCAAGTTGTGTAGTTTATCCTTCTATCCAAAGACAAAATCAGCTGCTTCTGAGCCATTCTTGAAAGATGATCATCTTACTGGTTCCTAAACCCAAACAGTGATAGAAAATTCTATAATCTCTGGGCAAACTATTCTGGTAAATAACCATCAGACAGCTGTTATTGCTTTTTTATAATGTCTAATATAAATCTTCCTTGCTACAATTTATGTTTATTACCTCTAGTTCTGTTCTCAGAGAATGAGGAGGATAGTTTATGTTTTTCTTCTTTGGCAGTTATCTTTAAATTATGTGAAGACTGTTAGCCCATCTTTCCTCCCACAACTCAGTCATCTCTTTTATAGACAAAATGAACATAATTCCTCTGGTCCTTCTGTATAGGTCTTATTCTTTAGATTGCAGTTCATTCTCATTGTACACGCATGGACTCCATGGACTCTTATAAAGAGTTGAAGGACAACTGTTAAACAATATAAACTCATGACTTTGCTATAATCACAGAATCTAAAATGAAAGTGTGAGACTGAATTGTTATTTCTTTCTAGAGTTGTAAAATAGTTTATTCTTTAATTTTTTTCAATGAGCTCTTTTACCTCTGCTAACCTGAAACAACTGTTGAGGTACTTTGAAGAAAGTACCACCTTAGGCTCTATCTTGCTTGTAATTGTCATAGGAGTAATTGTATAGATATCTGCCAAACTCTCTGCAATGAAGGTATGACCTTATTACGCTGGGAAAAAAAAAGAGCACACATGGTCCCTTAATCTAGTAATATATATTGATATCTCATTGACACTATTTTACATGGAGGAATGTATTTCTTTGTATTTGAAAAGATCACTGTGTGAAACTGCTGTATAATTCAGAGGTTGTTTGAGAACCCTTATTCTCCTGATCTGATGCTGGAGGGCTGGGGCAAGTTCCTTACAGTTCTCATGCTTCCTTAAGTTGATACCCTTTAAATCACTTTTAGTTGACGGAGTGGTGATCATCACACTGAGATAATCATCATGCACCAAGAGGGGGAATCTGCAGAAACTGCAACATGGAAGAGATTTTTCCACTCTGCTATTGAGGGTGGTAGCATACACACTCTCATCCCTGGTATCCAACTCTGACTTAAGGGAGCAAGTACATGGCTTGAAATGTGGCCCCAGATCCTTGTCTGCACCCTGCTGCAACAATAATACAGATGCAAACAGGAGTAGAGAGTCTACCTGATATGGGCCTATGATATGTAAGAAGTTGGAGCAGTGGTTGAAAAACAAACCACCACAAGCCCCTCATCTGAAGAAATCCTAACAGTGACCACACATGACTGTGGCATGCGCTGGAAGTGGCACAGATATAGAGAGTGTCTGGGTCTGCAGTGACAGGCTTTGCAGGTAGGATTAGTAAAATTGGTTAGACATGCCAGGAGCCCTTGCTCAACTGTAGATTGCCATGCTGATGTCTCCTAACAGGAGAGCCATGATGAGAAACAACAGCAGTATATACCCTTTTTCCCTGACAAAGATGAAAAAAACGCCTTTGAGGTGCTGAATATGAAATCTGTTTAGCTGTGTTTACTCTTCTCTTTGCCAAAGCCAAGTAATTTGTTCAACAGACATAAACAACAGGTGCGTTCTTGGTATCTCTTCTACATGCAGTAAGGTCAAATGCCATAAAAGCTCCAAATAATCCTTATTACATATGTCTTTTGCCAAAGCACTGTAATAAAAGACTGATCTGTGTGTGGAGACAATTTGTATCTCTAGTCTGACTTGGACAGAAGAAAAAGAACTTTTCTCTCTTTATTTTTCTCAAAACTAAAATGTTTTTTTGAGAGCTTGGTATATTTTTCAAACAAAACCTTAAAAACAATAATATATTTTAAAAGCAAAGCCTTAAAAACAATAAAAGAAAATATACAAAATAAGAAATAATCACTAACTGGAGGACTTAATTCTTGATTACTTTCTACTTTTTAGTTTTATTTTCACAAGGTATTTCCTTCCCCTGTTCCCCACTGGACAACAGTGCTGGGTAAAAATGATTTTTCAGCAAATACAGTTCACTTCTGGATTAATAGCATCTCTTAGCTTTATAAAACAGTAAGGAGGGCAGATTCTCATTGAAACATTTGTTCCTTGCAGATGTTCCCTGCCACAGTTGATTTTCCAATTCTGGATGTGCTGAATCTTTCTTTCCTCCTCTTTGGTCTGTGTGATTAGTACCATTATTTGGATATCTTTGGTACTCATTTCTTCTCATTCTTTCTATATGTGCTCTCAGGTGAGTCATGATTTGGGTGCCTGCATGAGATGTTCATTCACATCTCTCCCTTTTAAGTCACAACCACTGGTCTTGTCAGAGCACAAAGCAAAGGTTTTCTGGGCTCTGCCTGGCCAGCAATTGCAGAGCTTAATTTCATCACTTAAAGTGCAGGGAGGCAGAACAGCCTGCATGAACCAGCTTGTAGACAGGTTTACATGAGTGCAGTGGATTGCCATAGTGCTGGAATTATGCTAGGCTATAAAAGAAAATCTTCATCATTACTGTAAACTACAGACACATTCATATTTGATCAGTTGCTCCTTTGATTTATACAGAGAAGTCATTTAAACATGTCCTAAAGCTGCTGCACTTTTACTAAGGAAATCAAAGAAATAACCTGCATATTAGTCTCTGACACAAATAATGCAAAGTATATCCCTACAAAACACTTTTTCCATATAACTAAAATGAATTTGCTCATTTACTCCGTATTTAAGTTATCTGCCAATACAACATCTACAATGCATGACAACTGACACCAATACAGTATTTTTTACAGTCGTGAGTCCTTTCTGTGCAAATGTAAGCCAGTCAGTAAAGCAGCAGCTAATAGTACTGAAAACTGCTTTGCAGCATTTCACTGTCCATACAAAGAATGATTAGCAAACACAGAGTTCTATACTTCATAAATATTATATCCTAAAATAGGATTGTCTCTATTTAAGCCATTTTAGTTGAGAAAAATTCCTGGGACACAGAATTTCTTAGGTTTTATCAAAATTATGGTACACTCAAACATTTGATAAACATTTGTCAGACTTCCAGTCTCTGCCTACTGCCTTTGCATGTAAATATCCCCAAATTATTTACAAGTTTTAACATATAAAAGAACACTGATGGCATCAGTATTACTTGTCTTAGTCTTCGAGTTAGATTAGACTACAAAAGCAATGTCCTAGATCCCAAATTCCAGCAAAAAAACAATTTCCCACAGGAGTATCCCATGCATGGGTCAAAGAAAACTGATGGCCTAGGCACACAGAAGAAAACACTGGACACAGATTCTTTTCACTGAGGATGGTTCTAACCATTGCTGGGGAGTAGCAAGATGCCCACATCCAGCCAAAGCTCTTCTTGGTGCATCAGAGATACCAGAAACAACATACCATGTGTTTCTGAAGAATGTCACAGCTTAATCAAAGGAAGTTTCATGGATGGGATTGTACCTCCCAAACATAAGGGCCCTCTAAACTCTCCTTAAAAAATGCAGTTTGTTATCATCCTTCACATGAGGGTTGGAAGTGCTAGATACGATCCAGTTTTTTAACAGTATAAACGATTCTCATTAAAAATAGTGAGGAAACAGGAGCTTTGGGGAACAAAGAAAACCCAGCATATAAAATAGCTCCATTCTTCACTCCTGTCAACTCTTTCTCACCTCAAAGCCAGCAGAAGCTTTTCCCAGCAGAGTTAAAGACCCATATTGGGACTTTGAAGCATCTCCTTATAACTGTCATTGAACTTACTATGGTGGTAATTTTTACATACCCATCTTTTACATATATTTTTACTCCTCTGTGGTCTAAAACAAGCTTCAGAGGAGTTGGCTGCTGTCTCAGCAACACCTTTCTTTTGCTTCCTTCCATCCCAATGGAACAATTTTCTTCAGAAGCCATGATCCTGCAGGAATTCCGTGATACATTTCCCTCCATTCATTTTTGTAGGGCTTAGAGAAATTTGATAATTCACTAAATCAACTTCAGACATTGTAACATTTCTTATGAAACATCTGGTGATGCCTTCAGCTCCACCCATTTCATAGCCAGGTATAACAGAAGTGTGGCCTCTGCTCACCTCCCCTCAGTTTTAGAGATGTGCATGTCATGGACATGTAGCAAAGCAAATATTAGTACAACTGTCTATGGGTGGCTCTCAGCCTCCTGTGCAGCCTGTTTGACCTTTAGTGGCATCTAGTGGCAAATGAGTTTGTAGGGAAAATCTTCACAATTAAATGGCAATTATACCACTGAAAACTGATTTCATCTTCATATGCACTTGCAATGCATCAGGATGGTGAGGACAGGTTGCTAGCTGCCAGGATACATTGCTGGTCTAAACCAGTCTCCAGGCATTATTAGGCCATGTGACCAAATTAGTTTCAGTGCTAATTTAGAGAGCTGCTGATGAGACTCTCTAACTATGGTTTGGAACAAGGACTAGGTAGCTAAGAAGTTAAGAAGTAAAGGTAGATAAGTTTACTAACTGTAGGTAGCTATGAAGTTAACACTAGCCACATTTTGCAAATCAAATGTTATTTTTGCTATTTTGTTGATTATAATTTCTTTGCTCCTTAAATCCATATAAGACACTATTTTCTAGCACAATGTGAGTGCCTCTTACTATTACCCTTAGAAATGTCGCAACAGATTTTGATATTGTTTCGAGAGAAGAACTGAACCTCTCTTCCTAAATGAGATTCAAGAGTATTTTGATTTTACCATATGTTACAATACTTCCTTCTCCTATCTAATATTAAAATATATATTGAGCAATATGCTGGATAGTGGCAACCCACAGTCCAGAGTCAAAAATACGTTTGTCTCATAATTATATGCTTCCATATTCAAGCACCATTTGATAAAATTTGGTAGAGGTCTCTAGCTCCACTTGAATAACAGTCTGCTGTTCTCAAACCAATATGTTTTTAATGCATAGGTTTTACACAAAAGTGAGCTGTACACAAACAGAAGCAATTTAATAAACACTGTAGATGAAGTCATCCATCCAAATGATTTTTTAAGAATAAATCCAAATGTTAAAAATTCAAGCCAAAATATATATATATGAAAGATTTCCATAGGAAGTATCTCTACAATACAAAATGTCATGCATGAATTAATATATGCATATCTGTTATTTTGTAGCTCTATAGGGGGTGAGAAAATGTCTATGAGTATAGCATTTACAATCCTTGAAATCTTCCAAATAAAATTAGTATTTACATTAAGTACCTCCATATATTCATGTAACAAAAAAGAAGGTCTGATGCAAAGTTTAGTATTGCTCATCATGTGGGCTGACTGAAAAAGTATTGTTTCAGGATACTTTTCAGTGAAATTTTTTCAACTGAATTCTTTCATTTACTGAGATATTGTCAGAATAGACCCACTTTGTATGGAAGCATGTTAGGAAATGCAGGAGGAGATATTTTGGCCATTGTATGACTGCAAAATACTATGTAGCCAAATCTCTTAGCACAACTAAGATGATGAAAATACATGTAATATGTCATTCTGGGAGTCATTGATAAAGTCCTTGCTTCTGTCTTCTAAAAATGCCTCCTATTTCCTGGGAGCTGCCACTTCATAAAGGTACTGTAAAGCAGTATGCCATAATCTCTTAGGTCAGCTTTTTAAAAGAAGAAATAAGTGTTATTTTAGGACACAGAACATGTCAGTGAGTCACAATTCTCTATTTAAGAAAGAAACAAGAAAACTTTCCTCAGTGGATTAATGAATGAGACACATTAATATGACGAGTTTTTCTTATTTCCTTTGCTGAGGGATATACTCATATTCTGGCAGCCAATAAAGCTTGGGAGGCCAGAAAATGTATTTGGGCGAGTTGACTGTGTTTGTCTGCCAAATTAAATAATAGACCAGAGACACTGGAACAGGACTAGAGGATGTAGAAGATAAGTGAAAGCAGTGCCAGCTGAGAGGTATAATGGTCTTACTGGAAAGTGGCTTGAACAGCTTGCAGCTGAGATGAGACAAAAAGTCCATGTGGATAGAGAAGTCCATCTGTCTCTAAATGCATTTTTCCACTTCGTGTTTAGGAAAGATGCAAAATTATTTGGGTTCCTTGATTTGCATAGTGAAAGGAAAATGGAAAATGGCTATGTTCTTCTAACACTGCACCATGACTTCAGATCAGCTTTTGCTCTGTTCAAGAGAAAACCTTCTGCTTGAAAAAGCTTTAAAGCATGTTCCTAGCTTCAAACAGCTCCCTATTAATAAAACTGAATGAATAATCAGAAAATTATCTACACCACGTAGCTGATTCTAGCAGCGAAGAAACTCTATTGAGATGAAAGTGTTTTGACATAAAAGAAATGTTTTCTATGGTTCAAGACATATGTCTATATACCTGGGAAGTCCCAGAAAAATGTCTCATCTGAGGCAGATGAGTTGAGTGGAAGAAAACCTTGCTGGAGTTACTCAGCATCCTGGACTGCCGAAAAAAAAGAGGAAGAGTCTCTAGTCGTCTTCTAGTGTGCAATAAGCTGATGGCTGATGGCTGACAGCTGATTGGACAGTTTAATATTTTCAGTGCAATGGTGACCTTTAGAGAACTAATAGTTTCTAGATAAAAGAGGACTGTTTGAAAAATTCGGGTGTGATTCAGGCAGTCAGTATACAGTTGGCAGGTTTCGGAATGCTGCTTAAACTGAGGTGGATTTTGTTCTTAAAGGTTTATATTTTTTAAGCATGGTTCCTCAGCAGTCTAAGTGTATTGTATGCTTCTCTCCCTCCAAATCCAAGAACAGACAAGATTGAAGGACTTGTGCTAAGAAAACTGAAATAATTTTTAAAATTTATAAAGTATCACCAGTGTGAACCATGTTTGTCTAAAAGGTGTGGCAATACAATACATTTGTGAAAATGTTTAAAATCTGAAACAGTTACATTTATATCCAACATGTTAGATTAAAGTAAAATATCCTAATAGTACAGAGTTTTATTTTGTTTAGTTGTTTTATTTTTTTTTTTAGTATAGCATTCAGATCTAAACATGGTGGACTAAATAATTGTTAAGGCAAATATAAAAGTCATGGTCAGATTTGGGTGTAGGGAAAAGTTCTAAATACTGGTGGACAATGGAATCTGCTTCAGTAAAAACAATGGACAAATAAGGAGCAATCTAATGGTTATTGCTGTCCTTATAGGCTTCACTGTGCTAACCCTGAGTCACAAATAGAAAAAAAAAAAACCTAACATTTTTTCAATGTAATTCCTTCCCTGAAGAATTTGCCTACATAATGAGAGGAAAAAAAAAAAAAAAAAAAAAAAAAAAAGGATAAATAATGACTGTTCTTGCTGGTTTTTAACTTATAGGAGCAGCAGGAGGCAGAGAAATAAATGCCTTTGAGATAGTGAAGAGACTTTAAGAGAATGGGAGGAAATAAAAGATCAGTAAGGATAGTATAGTGTACATAAAGGTGAGTATAAGCAGCTTGAATATGATGTCAAAGGCTAAGTGGAGCTGATCAAGGGTTTCAAAGAGGAGATGTTGTACTGCATGCAAAAGATCAGATAAGGTGGAGAAGCTACAAAAAGCAGTCAAAGAGAGGATACGATTATTAACAGAATCAGAACACAGATAGGGAGACAAGACAATTTTTGTTTTTCAAAACTCAATTTAATAGCCTCTACAGGCTGTACTCTGTGTGCTGAGCACTCTTACCATGGACAGACAAGAACATTAGGAAACTGTTGCTGCTACTCACTTGCAGAGAAATCAGCCCTCATCAAACACTTATTTGTTATTCCCAAGATGTACTCCATGCTCTCTGAAAAAATGCTTAAAACAAATATTACATTTATTAGCTATTCGGTTATTAAAATCTTCAAATAAAATATGTCATAACAGCCTAATCACAGTGGGGCTATTGTCAAAACCAGATTAGATCACCCTTGGCCTTGTCCAGTTGAACATTGGAAATCCCCAAAGATATTCAAGAAACCTCCAGGGATGGAGATCCCACAATCTCTGTGTTTGCCAGTGTTACACTGTCCTCCCAGGACAGGTTTTTCCTAATATACAGTCTAAACCTCAGTTATTCTCCTTCCAAAATGCCTAACAATTCTCATAATTTATAACAGAAGTTAAAAAGTCCCTCTATTAAAGACAATTTAAATGCTAGAAGACAAGTTCATTGCATTCAGCTACACTTCTCATAGACTCTTTCTACTGTTAGAGAAGCAGAAACAACACTAAACCAGTCAAGATCTTAAAGGGCAGGATCACACAAACATGCCTAACCATTTAGACTGTTAATTGTATATTCAATGTATGCCTCAGTTTTGACATGACCTATGCTATGACAAAACTGGTGCATAGTTCTTGCAATCATGCTTTCCACCATGATGCTAAACAGAGCTTTAACCTAATAGCAGAGTGGTGAAAAGCTTCTTGCTACATGGAAAAGTAGAGGTCTGAGATTACACCTTACTCTGGATTCATGCTCCAGGCTGCCCCTGTTATGAATGAGGTTTTGGTCATTTGAGCCAGCGAATTGAAAGCAGATGGTTATAATGCTTGCCTTATGTGCTGTTGGCTACAGAGGTTGGCATTCCTTAGCCATGCAGGTTTTCTCTGTCCTTGGAGAAATGTTTTTTGAGTGCTATAATGCCAGTAATAGGTGTATCCTCCTACTGTCACACTTCAAGTTGTTCTTCAACCTATTCTTTATTCTCCCCTTCCAATTAAACAGATTTCCAAGTTTGGACAAATCTGGTACAGGCATGTGCATTGGATGCCTGTGCTGCCTCTCACTTGCACTAGGAGCACATTTGTCAATGATAATGTTTTATTTCTATCTGCTGATTCAAACAGGAATACAATGTTGTCCATATATCTGAGCAAGGAATCAGTCAGTACCAGTGACAGAGGGGTACTTCTTAGGCCGTCAGTCATTTAGCACGAGTCTTAGATCTTGCAGTTTTAAAATGCTGAACCCTTAATTAGTAGTCTTCATGTTTTTTGTTTTTGTCTTTAATGAAATGAACTCTCTATTGCAGAGTCATTCATGCAAGTCTGAATAAGCCCTTATATTTCCCTCACGAATTCGATGACCACAACATTGGAACTACATTTGAGGTTAATTTCTAACTTGTACTCTCTTGTCAACGTACACTTTCAAGTATAGGAGTAACTTTAAAAAGAGTAACTCTGCCCTAACATAACCATCTGCAGCAAAAGAGTAAGCACTTGGCAACACTAACTAGTTCATGGAAGTTCTTACTAGATATAAATAATCCCATTTTCTGGCAGAGAAAGTCCTCACAGTGTGATCTTTAGTTAGAGGAAATAAAACTTATGTTAGTTGGCACATCTAGCAGCATAATGTAGTTATTATTAAAAAAGTGACCATGTAAAAATGGCACCTTGTTAAATAGGGTAACAACTCTCTGTGTGTATTCTGGGGCAGATTGGCTTACACTGTTTAAAACAAAAACAAACTTTTATTGCTTTCTACTCCTATTAACACTGCTGAGCCAACACATCCACCCAGAGCAAGAGACCAGAGCCAAACACTGACTGAAGTGTTTTAGCAGAACTAAGGTGGACTTTAAATATGTAAGTCATTAATACAGATTAAAAAAAAATGGGGCTACTGTAGACCTAAATTTCTAACAGAATCCTCTTTCTAACAGAAACCCTTATCACAGGGATTTTGAGGAACACGCCTGGAATTTCAAGACCTCTTGTGGTACTGGCAGCCTTGATACTTCCCACTTGGCAGCTGTGTGACCAGAGGCCCCAGACATGCTCCCCTGTTGTGGGTACGGCTGAGATTTCTGCATGTGCAGCCATCTGGTCAGAGCTGCTCTGTATTTATTTTCCACACTGAGCTCTCTGCTTCAGGGAAGCTTCAGGCAGATTAGTGACACATGCTACACAGTGGCTGCTTCTAGACCAGTGAATTAGATGTGCTCAGGACTGTTCTCCAGCACAGAGGCCATCAGAGAGAAATGTGCCTTATCCCTGCTCTTAACTCTATCCTCCTCCATCTCAGAGTGCCTGCATTCCCCTGCAAGAAAATTCAAACACCAAGACATGGAAATGTACCTAAAGATACCAGCTTTTTGACAAGAGTAGATAGTGGGTGGTGTTCTCTATTCCTTTTCTTGAAGCTGAGTTGCTGTATTCCAGCAGATGTAAAGCACATCAGGGCAGTGATATTACAGCTTTGTGACAAGATCTTTCTTTCATAGTCAGAAGTCTCCAGTTCTTGATTTAAGGGTTGCCCATACATTTTACATTAAGTAGTCCCTACACTGGGAAGAAAGAAACAGGATCTATCCATAGTCTAGGACTGGTTCCTAAATCTTTCCACTACAGCTAAACCTATAATCTATCAAGCAGATTTTTGTCTCTTTTCAGGCAGATGGTGTAAAGAAAGCTTACAATACCTCTATCCTTGTGCAGAGCACATGACTGTAGATGTGCTTGGAAACAAGCACTGGGTTAGAGACTGATGGGGGACGATGGTCCACATTTAGGTGCTTAGGTGGTCAGCTGTGTAATGTCCATGGTGTTTTTGTTGATGCCCACAATCAGAGGTTTAACCACTTGGGGAACATTGGCATTGAAAACTGAGGTGCCTGCACCCCACAGCCACTCTGTGTGCTGGGTGAGAGGAAGGGGAGCTGAAGATGCATGTTTTGAAGACTGATGTCTGATTGTATTTGAGTTTAATGGATCTGGGTTTTATCCATAATCTGTTTTACTTGAGTTATGCACAAAATTGTTATGTCTCCAGAATTGTTTGTTCACTTTTATCATGGAAGATGATACTATGTACAATGGGAAGAACTTCACAGGAGGTAGGTTTGTCCCTCTGCATAGCTGTTAGTAAAACATTTTTTTTTACGTAAAAATTACATTTGAATGAAAACATAGCTGATCTACAGCTACTGACAGCCTTCTGTCTCCAAGACATAGAAATTGTACTTCTTCAGTACAATAAAAATGCAGCCAAACACATTGTTTCATTTCCCTACCTTTCTAAAGCTTTCCACTGCACTGCATCACAAACTGTTTATATCAGAAAATTTTCAGTACCTGATGTCTTTGAGGTGTAGTCCTGACTTACTAGAAATCTCAAGTTACTGGATTTTTCAGTTATTATTGGTTCCAGTCCTGAATGACAGGTGATTAAAATTAACAAATAAATAGAATGAAAATTAATGAAATATTTTTATTTGTTACAGAATTATAATGTTTATGTCCTCTTATTTGTTCATATCATATCTTTTCTACCAATCAATTGTATTCTTAATTCTACTATTGGTGTACAAGGTGAAACCAATGATTAAATGGAGACAGTATTGATATGGCAAAATCTAATTTTATTTAACATTGCAACTAAAAACATTTAGATAAAATTCAAAAATTAATATCTTTAACCAAAATATCACAAATTGCTACTGTAGCAATAAACAGTGATACCCACCTTCTAGGGGATTTACCATAAATCCTCTATGATACACTTTTAAGGTGTTTCCTAATATTTTCAAAGGAGCCTTTGCAATAAATTTTTTGGCAATATAAGATCTAATACCTGTTTCCAACTTCAAAAAGCTTTGGATTTTTTATTTTTCCGAAGAAAACCACTATCCTGTGATTCACTGAAATCATAGCCACAGGTAACTTTGGTTATAAAAAATGTATGCTATAAATTTATTTTTAAGATCTTGTAAAGGTCTACAGTGCTGACTCAGAGATAATGGTCAGTTGTATGAAATGACATTTAAAGCAGCTTTTAGAGGATTGGTATGAAAACCTTAAATGTTGCTATTAAAAGTTATATTCCAGAAAGTTATTCTTACTTAACTAGTTAGAATAAACAACTCATCTGAGATACCTAGAGTTAGTTATGAAAAATCCTACCCATGATGTCCAGGGGAGTATCTATTGGCAAAGACAAGTGCTACAGGCACCTACATGAAATGTTATATGTGGAAATATATTCTATTTCCTCAAACTTTAATGCACCAGGGAGATGACCAGTAAGCCACTCTTCAGTTGTTTATTTAGTAGTTAGTTTATTTGCCTCAGTATGATCAAACTTTAAAAGCATGTCCTTTTTCCTTTAAATGAATGAGAATGAACATGTGAATGAAAGGTTTAAATAGTACCAGATGACAAATAACCTACGTGGAGACTGAAGGAGTTTTTCTCTTTCTGAAGAATGCTAGTCCCACTGAGCCAAAAGTGATGCTTGTCCCTGATTTAACTGGAACCAGATTTCATCAGAAGCACAAAAATGACGACTCTAAGGCAGGTAAGTGTAACTCTGGTTCTAACAGATGCCCAGCTTCCATTGATAGATGTGGAAGTTCAGCATTTCTAAAAGTCAAACCTGAGTGATAACCCCATTTAAATCTGGAAAGTTCAACTGAAACATCGGATGTGTCTACAATAACTAAAGTAAGAGTTGTCCTTTCTTCAAAGGAGAACTTGCAAAACATTTCTGTCTGGTTTTCCAATGCAGTACTGCTTTTGCAGCCACAGGTGATATTTTGCAGACCTCAGAGGAGCTCAGGGAATCAATTCTAACTGACTGGTAAAGGTTGCAGCTATCGACATACTGTCTGCCTTCCCAGTTACTTCATATCATTCATTAGTGAAGATATTATCTTAGCAGGTGCATTAGTGCCTAGCATTGCCAATAACATTTAGGTGAGTACTCAGATACATTAAGAAGAGATGGCATTTTTTACTGGTACCATTAAATATCTATAGTTATCATTCCTGAATCACTGTGCTCTCTTTCCTTGTACCTTGGTGTTGTTGTACAGTGATTTTTTAAACTCCTTATTGTTCTGATGTGATTTTTTGATTATGATACAAAACTTATCAGATGAGATCAGGTAAAATTCTCCAAATCTTCAAAGATACTGCCTTGCACTTTTTATATTTATGATATGTTCTAAGACAAATCTGTAAAATTCCTAGCAAAGTTTTGTTAAAGACCCAATTCTGTCATAATTCTGTCTTCAAAACTGCTACTTCTTGATAATGAGTTTTGAAATGTGGATTAATGGGTAGAGCTGACCCCTATCCCTTGACAACGACATCCTCCTTACAATAGCAGAGAAGTCTTTCAACAAATGCTTGAATTCAAGATAGTTACTTAAAAAATAAGATTAGAAAGAGCTATATATAATGTTACCCACACAGGTCTCTAAAGGCATTTCTGAAGTCAAATAAATTGCCAGTAAACCCAGACTTGATCTTAAATGAACTATTGGCATAACCCTTTAAAAGGCTGAGAACTTTCTGCAAGGTTTTTCCTGTGAATATTTATGCATCTACTCTGTAATTCAGTAGTGAAAAAGGTAAGACCTGTGGCACTGAGCATGTTGCCAGATGCTCTTGAATTGTAATATGGTGATTTTATTCCCATTAAATCCTATTGGGGAGAATTTACAGGTTTGGGCTGACCTTTGATGTGGCATGGGTTACAAGGGGAAATTCAAGCAGCTTTCTTTCACCATACTTATTATAGAGCAGGGAGAGTCCCTCTGTTCTTGTGTATGACCTGGGGGCCGTGACAGCTCCAGAGAAGCCAGAGTAGAGAAATTAACACGCTGTTCATCTCGGTAAAAATGAGCAAACTGGTACCAAATAAAGGGTTTCTACAGCCTTTCATCCTTTCTCTAATGTCCGTTATCATAGCTAGCTCAGGAAAGAGGACAAGGAAAGGATAATTCAAAGTGATATTTTCCTCATGGTGCAAGCTGTGCCATGAGTCTTGCAGAGGCTACCTATTCACAACTGTGTTTATTAGCTATCAGTGGACCTTTCTTATCCACATTTGTTTCATCTTGTTCAGTCCTGTTAGTACTGATGGCAAAACATCCAGAGGCAGAGAGTTCCCCAACTCCTTTACAGAGAATGCAAACAAAAATACTTTCACTCTTTGCTTTTAACTTGATGTCTCATGATTTCATTTAGTTCCCTCCAGTTCTGATATTATGAGAAACAATGAAAAATTATTCAACATTTACCTTCTTTGACATGATTCTGTGATGTTTCTTTTACTTTTTGTTTTCTAGGCTGTTTTAGTGAATTTAGGCTCTGTATGTGTAGAAGGAAGCCTCTCAATTTTCTTTGATCCCTCCTGATGTCTTTTGTATAATTTGTTTTCTTATTCTACTGTATCTTTTTTGAGGTGGAATGATCAGAAAAATACATGATAATTAAAAGGATTTTGGATTAAGAATTTGTACAGCAATATAGCAGTTTCCTATTTCATTTTCTATTCTCTTCCTACTAATTCCTAGCATTCAATTTTCCTTTCATCTAAGCACTGAGATGGAGATTTCAAAAACATGTGACTTACAGATCTCTTCGTTCAGTGGCAGAAGTTCATTCAGAGTTCGTCATTGTATGTGTAGTTGGGGTTGGTTTTACCATGTGTGTTATCCAAATTAATGGCAATGGTTTTTATTTTCCATTTTATCACTCTGCCATTCAGAAATACAAAATGTTTTTGCAGAACATTATGTTCAACATTAATTTTGTTCACTGAGGCTATTTTTGTATCTTTTGCACATTTTCTTGTGTAATTGTTCAGTCCCTTTGTCAGACTGTTTAAGAATATGCTTAGTCCCTCTTACAGTTCCATATGGGAATCCCTGACAATACTCTCCCATTTTTGAGAATGAGCATTTATTGCCATAATTTGTTACTCATTTTTCAACCAGGTATTGATCCACAAGACAACTTCCTACTTTTCCACATGACGGCTTAATTTCTTTAAAAAACATTGCAGTAGATTTTGGAAGTCCAAGATGAGTTACATATGAAACCTTCTCCGGGTGATTCCTGACTCCTTGAAAGAACTCATACCTCTCAAATTTGGAAGGCATAAATTTGGTCTTCAGAAGTTAAATCTTCTAAATTATATTATGTTTATTTATTTGATTACTAATATAATTTCTACTAATGAGCCTGGACTGAAAAACCATATTCACTGGTTTGTGATCCTCTTTATCCCTCTTCAAAGTCTTTTTTTTCTTATTTTAAATTTGTGCTATTGTTGTTCCCTTCCCTCTGACAATAGATGGCATAGAGTAAATGGTAAAAGGTGGTAAAAGATGGTAAAAGAAACTGTGTAACAAGTAATTCAGCAATTTTATATCTGGGCTTCTTTGGACCCCTTAGGTGAATATCATCTAGTCCTGCTCGTTTGTTTTTATACATATTATGAACTGATTCCAAAATTCTTTCACCAACGTCAGTCTTGCAGAGCAGGTAAAATAAACCAGGTAGACTTATTCAACATGGTCCCCTTTATGACTGTACTTGTCTCCCAGGTAACATTTACCTTCTCTCCAAATCCACACAGGATAGTGAACCTCAAGTTGCTTGTTGCTGCCTCTCATACCTAAGAAACACAATGTAGCCTATGGTAATGAAAATCAGATCATCATTTCACATACACCCTAATACCATCACCCACACCAAGTGTCTGAAAAAAACGGTAAGTGAAAAAGGGCAATCCATATTTCCCATTTCATTTTAAATTATTACAGAAGTGGACCACTGTGATAAAATACTGTAGAACTACAGTGTAAAAAGTTTAATCTACTATACATTTATAAAGGTAATCTACAAAGAGACTGAAAATAAGGGATTTAAGCATTTTTGCTTTCTTTATAATGTATAGAAGAGGTATGAAAAATGATACAGAAAAAAAGTACTCATTCTCTTGTTACATATTAATAAAACAGGTTTAGGCAAGGTGGGGGTCAATGAGAAGTGTTTGGCTTTTCTATAATGAAAAATTCAGTTTTTGTTTCTGCATGTGTTTTTTTCCAGAGCTTCCAAAAAAATCAGTTCATCTAAGACAGGCATGTGTGATTTTAATTTGCACTGATGAAAACAATCTTGTCTGATTATTTCCTTTTAGGACCTATATACACATAAATACTTGGAAAAAAGGGTGTATGAACATCTCTAATGACATCTCTTGTTCTCACTCTTTCAGCTTTAATCGGCAAAGAGATGTGAATGTAGGTAAAAAAGTTGTTAATGAATCTTTCCACAAAACTGACATGACATTACTGATATTTTTATGGTTTAACAATAGCAGAGAATGAAAGCCTTTAGAAGGCAAAAGCAAAAGCTCTTTCACAGTGTCTTTATCATAAAGAAACAAAGGTTACTGGTTAAAAGAAACTTGGGTTATGTGCTCTTTAAGTATAAATATGTGACAGGTTCAGATAGCCATTTGAAAATAGTCTTCAAACAAATTTCCTGGTACTGTGCTATAACTGTTTTTTTTTTCTAGCTTAACAAAGCCTCTCAGTAAGTATTTCTAGAAAACTTGAACAAAGTCACAAGCTATTAACTACTGTTAAAAATAACCACTATCTTCAGAAAGTTCTTTGCTACTTCATCTAGAGATGGAACTTGCTGTTTCTTAAGGAACGTAAGTAGTGTTGTCTTAGAAATAAATCAAATTCACTATTAACCATGACATTTATCTAGGCCTAATATCTCCATTATGCAAGAGGAGCTGTATTGTTTCCTCTTTGATTTCCTGTTCATATTTTACACTTTTTTGTTCTCAGGATTACGATTATGGCCATGACTGAGAAAATATCCTGGAGATTTAAGACATCTTTCATGTTTCCTTTGGAGTAGCTCCTGTTGTTAGAGACACAAATAGTTACAGAGAAACTCTGCTGGTTTGGGTGGAAATTTGCTATAATTTGAAATGTAAATAAGTAAATACAGTGGCACACATAATGTCTGGTTGTTGAAACTACATAGTTCCAGGATCTTCAAGAAGGTAAGCAAAATTCCAGAATATTTCAAAAGCAGGCATTTAAAGTTAATACAGAGTTACGACCTCTTGCTAATGACTTTTGCAGTAGGTATTGTCTCTTGGTTGCCATAAAATCTTACCAGTATTTTCTCCTTCAGAATAAGGTCATCATACACAGAGGAAATATTTCTAAGAAAACAGTAGCTGGTAAAACTATGAATGTACTCACAGATAACACCATTTTTCCATTGCCACTTTAATAAGAAATTGCAGTAATAAATATATGACTCTAGTTTAAGATTAATATAAATATAACTACATTTATAATCCATTAATCCGAATATCTGCGTCTCTCCAATATCTTTTTAAGAGAACTTTAATAAGATTTTGCATGAGTTAACAACCTTCATTAATGTATCACATTAAAGGGCAGAGATCATGAATTCAGTAGTTGTTATTTACCAGGTACTGTGTTTTCTTTCATGTTTATTAGTGCATAAATAAGCCCTTTAAAATATGTATAAATCAAATGGGACTTCTTTATTCCCCCTCATCTTCTCCCTTGTCTCACATTTGTTGCCTTTAATCTTTTATTGGACCTTTTTGCCAAACCATAGATAAACTGGAGCCTCTAACTGTTATCACATCACTATTGACTTGAGTTGATTGATCAGGAGTGCTTACAGCCAGAGTGAAATGTATCATGAATGCAGTCTCAGGTTGATCCCAGAAGATATGATATCTTGTCTAAACTTTTTGCTTCCATTCTTCAAAGAACGCAAAACACTAGCCTGTAAGCCAGTCTGTGAAATCCTCCTCTTCATATAGATAATCACATGTATCAAAGTGAAGAAGCTGTTTTGGGGAATGATGATTCTTAACCGACTACTAATAAGAATGCCTTAGTGTTCTAAAGCTGTTCTGTCTCTACAGATGCCTACACTGCAGGTCTGTCCATATTGTGTCCCTGTCATCCTTCTACAGTGACCTTTACTGACTTGTGGTTTCTATTTCTCGTTCCTCTGTCAGAGACTTATCAGGATAAGAATATGCCACTCAGGTCTAAGACTTTGATTTTTGAAGACATTATAGCAGAAATCAGTACTTAACTCTCATTCTTTCCTCAAGTCCTGAATTCATTTGTGTCCTCTAAGTGGCACATGTCAACCTCATAGTTGAGCAGCTGCTGAGCAGATGTACTTTGACCATCCAAGCCCACCTTCCATGCCCAAGGTACATGTGCAATGCTTGAGGCCATCCTAATGAAGTATCTCATTTCAGGGCCAAAAGTAGGAGGAAAACTACTAGTATGAAATCCAGGGCTAGGAGCAATCCCAGGAATCCAGTATTTCAGTTGCTTCTCCTTAGGTAACCAGAGTTTCAGAAATGCGTTCTATATCCCAGTTAAGGGACTCACCCCACTTTCCTCCCTCCCCTTATCATCAGTCTGTCCCAAAATAGATTTGCAAGTGCCCTTTTTCTTACCTGATATAAATACTGCTCATCTGAAGAGATCAGGGACACACTTTTAGATCCCCAGGCATATTTCTGGATGAACACACTTGAAGGGTGGCATCTTTCTACTGAATTCTATGTAGATAAATTGGTTGCTCATTGTGGGTAGATGCTTCTGTCAGGTGAACAGTCCTGTCAAGGCAAGTAAAGAGTCTTGTTATAGTATAAGGTGCCTGATTGTCAATATTTTGTTCTTGTGACAGAAATATATAAAAAAATAAAAAAAAAAAAAGACTGTGCTTATGAGTTGCCTTTCCAAAATTTTGGTGTAGAATACTTTCCTTCTTACCTGGATGTAAAAGTGAGTGTAGTGCTGCTACTGAGATGTGCCCAGGCAGGCTGCACAATCCTGAGGCTGCCAGCTCAGCTGGGCTGCTGGAGGGGAGTCTGTAAAAACCTATGCATGCTGGCCAACCCACAGGGGAATACTGTGCAGCATTGCTTGGGAGTGTGGTGGTAAGTCACAAGGATGTTGTGCTTCAGGTTGCAGTGGCAGATGAAAGGATGTTCTCACCAAAGGCCTGAGTTTGTGTCCTGTAGACCACTCACATAAGTAGAAAATACCTTGGCATTTCCTGGGTTTATCAGGTGACATGCTCTGTGACATTTCTCCTGTGATTAGATAGTGCAGGCTCTTCAGGAATTTGGCTTTGAGGGGAGAGTTGAAGGCACTCTTGTAGGACAGTGTGAATACAACTACTGATTCTTTTGCATTTATTCAACATTGTCACTGATTTCAAACAGTTCTATAACTGTGCATAGCTCAAACTGGTTATGTCATCCATTAATAATTTACAATGTAATAACTCATATCCCACATTCAGTGACCTATTTCCCATACCTTCCAGTAGAGCTTAATGTGTAATCACTGTTGGTGAACTACCTCTTAGAGAAAGAAAAAAATGGATTTAAATTATTTTTTTTCCTTTGATTTAGAGTTTCTTAACTGTTTCCTTTTTTTGTGTCTGCTGACCCTCTCCCTCAAATTACTAGGCTTTCTTTTTACATTCTTAAACAGGACTTGTTTTTTCATAATTGCAGCAGAATTTATTCAAGTAGAATTATTTAGACATTTGAAAATGGAATATGAACCTTCCACATGGGAAGATTCCTGGCCCAAAATATCAACTACATTACAACAATGTAAATCAGAAGTATCTTTACTGAAATTAATGCAGTTACAATATAAAAATAATACAAATGAGATGCCTTCAAGACCTAGTACTGTAGTTCCTTGAGTAATTAATTTCTCAGTTTAAGATTGTACCTATCAATCTCAATCAGAAGTGGGAGGATGAGAGAGAAAAAAAGAAGTTAAATAGAATCATTATACACACCTAAGTTTAATAGCATGTAATTCTATTACCCTAAACCTTATCAAATTTTGTTACCCTGCTTTTTTCTAATTTCCTTGTGTTTCTTTGAACACATAAATTATTTGCTTTCCTCAGGTAAATGCTAAACACATGTCTGAATATTATTTAGCTAAAAGGCAATATTGACTTTTATTTTCAGGCCCACCGAATACTATAATTCATGTCCCTCGTTTTCTCTGCAATACACAGCTATATACATTTCCTATAATGATCTTATAAACCTGTCATCTTTTGTTTTGATTATGCAATGTTATTTTTTTTTTTCATCAAATGTGAATCATAAAAAAAAATTAATTTTCAGTCAAACTTTTCATGCCACAACCTTGTTAGCTTCCTCTTAATCTGTCATCTGAACAATGATTTTTCTGCTTGGAACAGTGGAAATTATTAGTTCACTTTCATCTAATCTGCCTACCTATTCTCTGTTTAGATAAAGGTTTAAATGTATAGATAAATACTTAGTGTATCTAAAAAAAGAGAAGCAACATAACAGTAATCCCTAAATCAGCTTTACATGCTCCTTTAAAACAGTAGAATTCTTTGCATAATTTAAATAGTAAACTCCAAAATATATTCTAAGTTAATTGCTGTACTCCCAGGGGAGGAGACCTGCTGAATTATACTCTAAGAGGTTGGCTAGCACAGACGTGTATTGGTCAGGATGAGTAAAAATAATGAGGGATACCAGTCTTTTAGAGTATGACTAACCCACTTTCTAAGTCAGTGACACCAAAGCAGTTTATGTGTTTTCTTGGACACATGCCTGTGCTTCTGTCCCCTTCCTTCTTGAAATGTACGGTGCACAGAGCAGCTGCCAAGCCAGATGAATCGCACATTAGGGGGAATTGCTGAAAATAAGGAGAATGAAGACTGAAAATAAGATTTGGGAATAATTGCAGGAGAGGAGAACAAGCATGGTTTTCTCCATTGTTGTTTCCTCTTAACCACTTCCCAAATGATTCACATACTGCAGAAGATATTCTAGAGAAGAGGTGGAGTGGCTTGAGCTGAATCAAAAACTCATTGCCGTCAATGACTTTTGACTGCCAAAGATTTGTATCAGGCCCGTAGTCTCCCAGCATCCTGCATTCAATGCCTCATATATTAGAGAAAGTCCTAAAAGAGTGCATTCAGGTACAACATGACCTTTGATGCCCATGTCAAAAACTGAAATCGAGTCCTGCCCAGCTTGGAGGCTGCCAGACAGTAGGATCATGTCCATGACTACCCAGGCAGATTCCTCCTCCTTCATCCCTGGATGGCTCTGTCTTCTTAGTGTTGAGCAGCTCAGTGGCTGTTTCACAAGCCATCATACAGAGCATCCAACATGCAACTGGAACAGACTCTTGAGAAAAAATTATGAATTTGACTTTCTTAAAAAACTTTGAGATAAGCAGTTTCTCCTGGATGCACAGTTTGAGCAGTCATCCTAGAAGCAGGGAAAGGCTTATTTCATGCTCTTTTCTACCCAACAGGATGAACACCTGTATTTTCTACTGCTTCCGAACCGTTATAGACACTTTAATGAACCATGGGAGAAAGAGGGAACGTTTCCAACTCTTCCTGTTGAAGCAGTGTTACTGTGCAAAAGAATGCAAGATTTATTGTTCTATAAAGAGAGCAAGACACAGCAGAAAGAAGGACTGCTTTTTCTGTATTCTAGCTTGGAGGCAGCCATTTAGATTTCTTGTCCTGACCAGAGGCTTTTAAAGGATTTAGGGAACAATCACTGTGTGAAAAATGTGTAAAGGCTGTTTGGAAAAGGATTAAGATCCAGATATCCTATTGCCAGTGTCTTAACCATTAAGGTATGAACCAAGTTCAAATATTCTGCTTTATTTTTTGTTCATTTTCCGATCCAATACATCCTAATTTTTTACTCTATAGCTTAGTTTCATCAGGATTGGCTCCAAAATTTATCTATTCCTCCCTAAATATCTTTCCAGCTAAACCCAGACCCTTTTATAAGAGGCTACATGCAGCACGTTGGTAAAAATCTTTTCCTAGTGCGCTTTTGTACTCCAAAAAAATAAAAGTCCTATTTTGTTATGAATATTCCAGCAATTGCACAGTGATAAAATAAGAGCAAGAGCTACATTTGAGAAGACAGTAGCAATAATTACATTTGTCCTGTTGTTGTCCCTATTGGGATGTGCTTAGGGGTTCTAGGAGAATGCTTGCCAAGCCATGTCCTTCTAGATATGCAGATGGAGGAGTGCCAGGCCCAGCCATGCCTTATGCATCAAGCTTCTCATCTAAGTCAACACTGAGGAAGAGCTACACATCTATCAACAGGGCACAGCTAGGATTAAAGAGCAACTAAACTGGCATATCCAGGATCATCATTTGGAACTGCAGAAAAATTTAGGCTTCTAGCTCAGATTTTAGATGCTTGAATCCTTCATTAGGTCTGATCCTAAATTAACTAAATATGTGCGTGCCTCCATCAAATAGTCAGGTCAGGAAGCAGAGTAAAGTCTGGTGTGTCCTCAACTACCATGTATTTTTTATTTCTAGGATTACTTAGTAGTGTGGAGGGAGATTGAGATCTGACTGCAGATGGTTCCCAACCTGACAGATGATGTCAAGATCCATCTCAGGTACACAGAGTCTTTAGTCACCGCTGGTTCTGCAATATCACTCCAAAAGGAGCTGGTGTACATATAATGGTCTGATCTAGCCCTTCCATGGGGTCACACTTGAGTCAGCATAGTCTCAAGTGTTCTCTCCTACTTATGAAAGAAATCAAACCTGTACCTAAATGCAAGTATCCATCCTTACACCTCTAGATGTGAGTCCAAATTAGTCTTTGAATAGAATCTTGGTGAACTTGGTCTTCAGTACTTCAAGACAGGCTGCTCAGGCCTCTTTGGTTAGTGGGAGATTCCTGCAAAGAGGAATAATCAGAAAAAAGTTTTCTCCTAGTCACCACTGATGTTTGTTACTTTATTTTTCATCATTAACACAGTTACTATGAGAACTGGCCAGTTCTCTTGGCTAATAGAAATGCAGGACTATTCATATTACAAAGAAAGCTAGGTCTGATGATCAAATTACAGACCATGCTCCAAACTCTCAAGTGTTTTGCTTGCTCAAACATATGTATTGTATGCATGTTTGGTTTTAACAGTACAGTCCTTATTCAAGCAAAAACACCCACTATGGTCAAAAATAATACTGTAATTTGACATCCAGTAGCAATCTATTCTCAAGTAACATCATTCTCTTACCACCACCACTGCTTCTTGCTTGAACAATTATTGTTCTTCTCTCAGTTTTCTCCAGCTTTATTAATTAATTTTCTTTCTCCTTCTAATAAGAGAGAATAAAACTAGCCAAAACTTCAAGATGAGGACACAGCATTCATACAATATTGTTATATTTCTTTCATATGCTACTAAAACAGCAATGGATAGTGTTATATTTCTTCTCTTTCCTCTTTTTCATACAGTCTCAACATATTAAGTACTTTTTCAGGCTTCTGGTAAATATTGAACAGATATTCCAATGTAGTATTTGCAAAAAAAAACCAAAAAAAAAAAAACCAAAAAACTTGTTTTCAAGGAAGGGGACTTTTATGACATGGAAATCCAGCAAAAGACAAAGAAAATATGTTAGAAATAAATTTTATTTCTCTTCTGCATAAGATCTTCCATTGTGAAAACCCTTTTAAAATCTTGCATAGGGACATTTTGTATTTCAGCCATATTTTGAGAAAAAATAGTGTCATAGACTTAGACCCTAGAGTTTTCTGAGGTCTCATTATTTGGAAAGCAATATGTTTTTTTGATTGTGTCTGTATGTATACACATGTGCAGTCATACATGTACATGCCAATAGTTATAGAGTGCCATCTGCTGTCATATAAGACTAAAGAGTGTTGTTTCTGTTAAGTTTTTTGGATCAATAAAGTTGTTGTGTCCTTCAAAGCCTTTCTGATTAAGTTGCACTAGTAGACAAAGCATATTTTTAAATTGTAGGAAGAGCGGAAGTGTGTTTTTCCTACTTTTGAACACATTGACCCCTCTCTACTGTATTCTGCTTTAATTCATATCATTGCTCAATCTTCCTGGCTGACCTATCTGTGCAACCTCTTTATTCTTTTGGTCATAAATGACAAAATAGTTTTGCGACAACGTTGTGTAAAACATTGTTGATTTTCTTAAAATGCTAGCCTATTTAGACCAACAGGTTATTTTTCTTGTTGATTTAGAAATAAATTACACAAAGTCCAGACACAATGCAAATAACATCAGAAGTGTTCACAAGCAGCGTTCAATCTCCATTTTGGGAATGAAAATCTAAACTTGTTCTTCAGGAGAAAGTCTGACTTATGAATCTGAGCCATAGAAAGATTAAGGCAAAAAATAAACTTTGCCACTTGTCACAACTTCCTCAGAGAGGTAAATCCAACACACACACACACACACACACACAGAGCCATATGGCATTTCATTCAAGACTGAAAACTTGCTCAAATGTTGTGTCTCTTAAGACTGTTCAGTACTTCCCTCTGGTGGCCCATCCCATAAAATATTTTTCACAAAAGAAATTGCTTAAATCACTCTTTCTTTGCTCTTAGGAAATTTTGCAAAGATGTAGATGCATAGAATTTTGCACCAGTTTTCAGATGGGATCTGAAGTGGCTTTAACTAGAAGGTTGTCAAAAATATTTTGATATTATAGCATGTTTAGTGACATGATCCTGGTTTCCAGTTTGGGTTAGGTGGGTCATACTGAAATTTATCTAAACTCAAAAGCTGAGGGAAATCATTAGAGGATATTTACCTCAGTTTTTAAGAAATCAAGAAGAATGAAATCCAGCCATGCACTTTTCTGGGAAATCTGACTTCTTAATCCCTTTAGGAAAGTCAGTGAAGGAATCAGCACATTTTCTTGTATCTGACATGAATGCACAACTAAACCTTCCACTCTGCCGTGGTATCTTTATGTGCTGCCATGGTTATTTTGTGTTCCACATGAAACGTATTCCTGTAGAAATATCACAATCTTGACACTCTAATAGGACAATGCTGTGTTTTTTTCTTTCCTCCTTTGTATTTTCAAAAACAATCCCAACTTTTGCTATTTCCTTCTTTGGGTGTTCAAATGTAGATACCTGTAACCTCATTTTCAGAGTTATTATCATCAGTATTTTCAATACTTTTTGGCAATGACCACCTAATCCAGTCTCTTAATATATCATTCACATAAAAAAGATGAGATAAAAGGAGCTAATAACTGTTGGTAAGATTTTAAAAGTGATGTCGACTTGTCATTCACTTTCCTTTTACTGATGTTGTGGTTTGAGCTCAGAGGGCAACTGAACACTACACAGCCGCTCACTCTACCCTCCCCCACTATCAAAACCCCCACCACTCACCTGAATCACTCCTTTTCGTCTTTTACTGTGCTTTTCAATGCACGTTACTTATCATTCATATTGCTGTGCATGACATTCTCCTGTGAAATTTTTAACTTTCTGCTCTTTTCTCATTACACGTTTGATTATGAAGTCTTCATTACATACTTTTATACGTTACAGTGATTACATTAAATATTTAGTTTGTGAAAGATATGCATTTTTTAAAAAGTTGCTATCTTCGCTTTTTTACCTCCTCACACAAGACCATATTTTTAAATCTTTTTTTCATGAAATACTGATGTAGTGACTTTTAAACAGCAGTCAAGTTAAAATATGGGAACAACTGAACTTAAATAGGAAAACTCATTTTGTTAGGTCTCATGCTGAGTTATTGCTGCTTTTCACAGTTCCCTGGTTCTTTCAAATTTTGGAGGATGCATGATAGACAAGCATATCCAGGACATAGATCTATACTGTATGTATGTGAATCTAAACAGACTTAAATGTGGACCTGCCTTGAAAAGTGAGATTGCCACTGGAAGGATGGCTCAAAAATTATTAGCTAGTGGGATCTCAAGCCATTTGTGACAGCCTTCAGAGTTTTCTTATACAAAAAACATTTCTAAGTAGAAAATAAATGAGACACATGTTGTCATGTAAACCTGACAAAAATGCATACTTTGAAAGTAATACCGTCAAAAGCCAACACTGAGGTGGATATCTGTAATATATTTCTTTAGGTTTAAATTTTGGCAGGAAAAATATAGAACAAGATGCTCAAATATCTTACCTAAGATTTTGTGTTAAGTGATTGACTGTTCTATTCATCTCCAGGTATGTTCCTACATGATCAGGACCAAGAAAGAAAAAAGATACTGTATTACCTAGAGCTCACTAGAAATCTGGCAAGAAATTTCACTTTAAGTAATAGCATTCCTGAATGGAGACAAAAAGTTAAAATTTTGGATTTATTTTTTGTCTGAAACATGATTAAAACATTCAATTGAAAAAGAAAAGCAACAACAAACAGAAAATCATTACATTTTCAGCTTTCTCTTTAGCTAGACACATCTCGTCTTTCTAAGTCCCTGAGGAGCCAGCAACATAATTCCACAGGCAGGTGGAAATTCAGTAGCTGAAAGAATATGGCAGTCTGGCACACTATTCAGGCAGTCTGGCAAGCAGGCAGGTAAGAAACCAGACAGAAAAGGAGACAGCTTGTCTTAATCACTTAATTCCTTAGTTATATTTGACAGAATCAGTATAGTATCATGTAGTATTTTAGGCTAGTGTAATTAGCTTATTTTGTCAGGGAATAGTTCCAATGAAATATTTTCAATCTATCCTAAGAGTAGTTTGCACTGCCAGAACAGCATCCACTAGGGATCTCAAAGCACTTCCCAGATGCTCCTGAATGAAGCCTTGTAACACATCCTCACATTGGGGAAGAAAAAACATGGGAATTATTGGAAACTTCTCCTTTCACTGGAGACGATCCAAATCAACATCGCTGAGCACTTCCTTCACTTCAGCTGGAAATATCAACATAAATTTAACACATATCCTCTAAGAGAAACGATCTCTTCTTAATCGTGTTCTTTGACAAATGCAGATGAGTTCTGGCAAGAAAGACAGGAGCAAAGGAAAAAGGGTAGATCCTGGCATTATAAACAATTCTTATTTTTGTTAAAAAAAGTGTTTAAGCAAGAGCCAGACTCAACTTCCACAATAATTAGCTGGAATAATTTTCTTTTTGGAGTTGTGCTTTACCTGTAGACCTGCAAATTCGGCAAGTGCTTTACATCACTAGTTTTATTCATACACTTTTTAAAAATATATGAGTGATTATTATAAGAGCAAGTAATTCTCACTTTAAAAATGTGTTGCTGTAAGTAAAAAAATTGAGGACAAAAGCAGCTCATATCCCCAGCTGCCATTGAAACCATTAAAGTAAAAAAATAATGGAATTTAAAGCCTTTAAATACCTTCCAGGTTCAAATTATTATTATAGATATACTTTCTGTGAATATATATAGTGAATTAATATGCATTCACTAAATGTTGTGTTTCTTGACTTCTTTAAGAAAAATAAATCACTATGTGTCCTCTTTTTATATGTAATATTTACTGTTTTTCTTTTCACTGTATATGCGTTCATTTACTAGGTGCCTTTACCAAATAACTATAATTCCAGTTTTTCTTGTAATTGACATATAAGCACCCAATGTAATTTTTAAGATCTACAAAGCATCAATTAGATGTCAAACTGAAATTAATGTCCATGCAAGACCATTCTGTAATATTCTTACAGTGTTAAATATCAAGATCAAATCGCACTACATCAGTAGTACAATGAGAGGTAAAGAAACCCTTGGGTACTCTTTACTCAGCTCCATGGAAGCAGGCCTTTCACTACAGGCCATAAATCAGAAAAAAATGACAATGTTTCTCACTCCAATGTGAAAGCATTTATTTCTTCTTTCAAGCCTTTATTATAATACTATTATTATAGACCTTAGCATCATAACGCTTATTGTAGTGCATTAGTACCATCAAAACAAAAGGATTCACCGAATAAAACAGATCATTATGCCTTCTCTAATTAAGAGAATTTAGAGGAAAACTTGCAATGGTATCCCCAGGTTTTTGGAAAGCTCTTGTTTAGCAGTTAGAGATCAATGTCGTTCTTTAGAATTATACTGCTCTTAAAGAAGTCCCAACAATAAATTGTCATTGACTCCAGAGAAGAATTAAGTTTAATAGTATTATGAGCCATGATATTCAAAATGAATGCATTATGCTACATAGTATAAGGTTACCTTTCAACAATAAATATCTTAATGCATTTTGTATTCTTATTTATCTCCTGGGTTTTAAACACATTACATATATTTAGATATTTTTTTCAAGATTTTCATTGAAACATGAGTTGGGAAAAGAGAACAGTCATTGTAGCTGGTTTTATTCTTATTGTTTAATGAAAACCAATTTTCAGTTACAAGAAGTGAAATTTGAGAAATCTGCTAAATAGTAGACAAAACACAAAAAACTGGGAGCCACCAATCCTAACACAGCTTCACAAAGATATAATGTATTTCATGTTCATAATACCTAGCTGAAACTAAGACCTATCTTTGGATTTCAGGGGACAATCACTTGTAAAGTTCTTCTGTGTTTGGAAGAGCCCATTTTAAACATCATGAACATAAGCACGTAGAGAAGAAAGTCTATAAATGAAAAACTCCTATTCAGCTATGCCAGGGATGGAGAATATAATTGGGGTTACATTATTAAATGCAAAACCCATACAAAGGGAAAAATAAATCTATTTTAAGAAATTTAATTTATTTCTCAAGCTAATAGATGGGCAAGATAAAGATACAGGAATACAGTTCCTTTATCTTTTTAGAAGGTTTAAAAATAGTTTTAGGGGAATACATATATTTTACAGCAGTCACTTTAAATTTCAGCATTTGGTCTCCTATTTCAAGGGAGGGAAAGAGAGATGGAAATTGCCAGAGCACTGCAGTTCACTCAGGTTCCTACAGTAGGGTGGGAAGAATTGCTGTCTGGAGAAGCCTTTCTTTCTCTTCTGACTACAGGCTGTCTTGAGCAATGAGTTTGTACTTGATTCCTAACATTTAGATAGCTAAAATTAGGCAAGATAAATTCCACCTTATGTTAAATGTTTCTCCATGAAGACAAAAGCATGAAAAAGTCTGTGAGGTGGAAGATAATAGGATTATCTGCATTGCTTGTGCCAGGGGTGCACTAAAGGACCTTTGGCCTTCAGCTGTGCTCCTAGTATGCAATGCACAATGCAAGCACAGAACAAGAGAGCATGCCATGCCCTAGAGAGCTTAGTCATTCCCCATTGTCAAAGATACTAATAGTTCTACCAGAACAGGAATATCTTCCCACCCTGGTCTGCTACAAAAATATGATCCCAGTCATAATTCAGTAATGAGCATTCTAATGCAAGTAGAGAATACATTAGAAATTTTAAAATGTTAATACATTATATTGGTATCTTCTCTGATTCTTAAGGATGCCCTGTTCATCAAGCTTTCCCACAATGAAAGGTCTACCTTCCATCACAAGCTGAAAATATTTAACAAACTGAATGATTTCAGAATTTCAAAGCATTTGTAACTATCTGAACTGCTATCTTATGTGTATTGAATGGTAAGATAAAGGTTTCTGTGTAACTATAGGTATATATGCTCTCCTACTTCCTCATTAGAGTATGTGGAAGCATGATTTCTAAGAGATATATTTTCAAGATCTGAGGCTAAAATCAGATAAAAACTTATGAATTTAAGGGTACATATCCCAGACCTACTATCCATCCATTATGACTTGTCTTCTCTTTCCTTCCAGTACTCAAATAATCACTGTTCAGACTATCATAGAAAATACAGAAGTTTGTGACAATGGACAACATTTCTGCAATATTGGGTGTTTTTTCTTATAAGATAGGTCATATCATTTGTCTCTGACCCAACTGGCTTCCTCCTTTCTGTGTGACACACAAAAAATATAGGTACATAAAATCCTGTTTAATATCCCATATAAAATGGTGGCCATGCTAGATATACAGTTGATGTAAGCAGGGCCTGCCAGACTTTTTTGGGAAGGTGTTACAAATTCTTCCATATCAGAGACTGAGTTATATTAACTGCACTGTATTAACTAGTCTTTGAAATTACAACGACATCTATAGGAACTAAAAACATTAAAGCTGCAACATTGTAAAACAAGTAGCAGGTCATCCAGATCGTATAACAGGTTACAATAAAAAACGTATTTACTATTAGTTTTGTTTTTAACATGCTTTAGCACAGTACCAAATTTTCAGACATACCTGAATGTTGAGGTTGGTGACTATTAATTCATTAATTTATTTTCAACTAGAAAAATCATGTAAATTACTTGATTCTGTGAGGCATACACTGTTAAATCCAGTAGCTGAAATGTAGTTGGCCATAGAATAACATCTAAGATGAAACTTCAGGGAGTAATACAAAAATAACTGTAATGAATTAAGAGATAATTGAATTTGAAAGCAATTAATCTGGTGCAATTTTTTTAGCTGATATGTTAGTGGCATAACTGTAAAATTCAAAAACTTTCATCAGACGTTGCTTGACACCTCAAGAGATAGACAAACCTCTTATTAAAAGGGTTTAGTTATAGCATAAAATAAAAAGCTGATGATTCATTTTGCTATTACAGAAGAAATAACATTACTTGGAATTTATAAATTATTCTTTTTGTCATAGAATGCATAATGAATCACAATTTTTGTTCATCACTTGCTTATTATTAATTTAACAGTCATAGAGACGGTGCAATATATTTTCTCCAATTCCATTTTTTATTAATAGAAGTGTTCCTTTTCAGGTTTAGCATGATGACCAAGAGGAATGTAGTGTCAGGGTAATGAAAGAGCAAAGAAAACAAGTCTCATTGAATATCAGTTCTCCTGATTTACATAGCAGTCTGCTCAACAGAGAAAATGATTCTATTACCTACAACAGAACACACACCTCATTATGGAAGAGTGGTTCATGCTGTTTTAATGAAGCCATGGACTACAACGCAGGGATTGTGAAAGGCTCATTTGAGATGCAGCTGCTTACCTGGTTGCAGACACATGCAAGGAGTGTATATATTTTATGCTTTCTTCAGCTAATACACAGTTTAAAGGGTAATGAAATTAATGGTATTACATCAACTTTTTCATAGAAAATATTGATTTATATGTGTTTAAATGTAAAATATTTATATATTTTATCCAACTACTGCTGTCACTCCAGGACCTACTTTTAACATTTCTCTTTTTCTGAAGAATATAGTACAAAAGTTATTAAACACAGAAAGGAAGTTTGTTAAATGTACTTTTTTGAATATATCAGTGATATAAGACCTATTTGAAATATATTCCATATTCCCTTGTTTTCAAGATAAGACATCTATTATTTATGCTGCATTTCTCAAATTGAAAGCAGTGCAAGGCTCAGGAGTTTTATAGGAATTCTGCACGGCACATATACAGCAGATAGAGTCAGTCTGTGTTGAGTGCATGTTTGGATATAACAGCAACAGAGGAGCTTCTGTTTTTGACCATGTTTGACAGCTATCGTGCTCCTGAAGCTTTCATTCATCTTTCAAAGTGAATTGTGAGTGGCCACAGTGTCTGACTCCAGGAATACCCTCCAGGACATCCTGAGCACAATCTGGCTGGATGAAACTAGCAGGGAGAAGATGTCCTTCCAATGCCCCTCAGAACATCCTCAGGCACGCTGTGAATCACCCCAACATAGAACAAGCCAAATGTCCAGCAACCCCAAGCACAGGTCCCACCTGAGAAAGACAAAAGGGAGGAGCTACACCTACAGCATCCCATTGGATGGGTCTCCATAAGGAACACCTGTGAGCCTTTCAGCAAATCCATATATTTTCAGGCTCTTCTCATCACAGACGAATCTCTTGTCTCATACCATAAGGACATACCTACATGCCATGTAGCCCAGGTCAGACCTCTATTAGGAGTAAAAGATGTGTAAGAGACCATCATCCTGCTGTGACAAAAGCACTACAAACATGATGTCTCTGTAAACAGTGCAAGCACAAGCTTCTCATCCAGTATACAGGCCTTCCCCAACCATTTGCCCATCCCCAGGGCTGAAAAACAGCCACATTTCAGTCTGGAAACATGTCTCAAGTCTCCATCTGGGTCCAGTCACAACTAGCACATCCAGCAAGGAAAAGACAAACTGCCCTTTTTGGGCAACCTCATTCTGGGGTGGGTCCCAGAATACTTAGATTCATCTGTTGTTGCTCTTGGCACACCACCAGGTCATGTTGCTGGAGCTATGTATGGCAGTGTAGCTCCTCAAACAATATGCCTTGTTCTCTTCTTGGATGGTACTCTATATGATGTTTACTTTTCCACTGTTTTCCAACCTCATTTAAGATAGTTTGTGATACATACTAGTGCAGTGAAACCATTATAGAGCTTGATGATGGGACATTTTAGAGGAAGATGGTATTTCATGGCACAGACAGTAAACACTGAGAGTGTCTTGCTAGACATGTTGTGAGGACCTGGGAGTTGTCTTGATGAGAAAACCTTATGCAATTTGGATATGTCTGAGCTACCCCAAAAATGTCCTGGAAATCTGGTGCATTGACAGCAAGTATGTGTCTGAGGTGGTCTTGCTGTCATGGTCTTTAGCCTGACCAGAAAAGAGCAGTGGAGACAGAATCAGTGCAAATGAGAATTTCCAAGTGAAAACTCCAGCTTGACAAAAGGAGAGCTTTCACAGGATAACTGTGCAAGAAAGGGAGTAGCTGTGGGGCAAAGAAATGTTCAGTTCCAAATTACCTTCATATCTGACGTTAAGGTTAGTGCTCATAAAGTTTAACCTTTATTTTCAAGCTATATATATTTCTGAAAGCAAAAGTGAAGGTAAATTGCAGGTCTGGGGAAAGTGTGTCTGTACAGTCTTACTCTAATTTTCTTGCCACCAGATGAGAAGTTCAGGTGCCTGGATGAGGGAGAGTCCTGTGGTAATTTCTCAGTGCTTGCTGCACTGGGCCCCATGACCCTTTCTAAGGCAGAGGCCTCCCATCTTTCCCTAAGTTGCCTCAAGATTCCCGTCCTGCATGTTTCCTGTCTCAGAGCTGCTCCTCTTGCCTCCCATCACTCAACTCTTCCCATCTCAAAGCCTTCCCTGCCCTCTGCCCAACTATTTGCAAATGCCTTCCTGACTCAACAACACAGCTTCACATTTCTGACACCTCCCCATCACCTCTTCCTACCCATGTCTGTCTCCAGGATGAACAGCTTTTGGCATAGAGGCTGCTGTGTTCCTCTACCCCTGAAATGCCCGCACCCTCTGGGAGTAGGTGCTGCCACACCAAGCCATCATTGTTGTAGACATCTGCTTGTACCCTTCAGCTTGTATCCACTCTGGTCACTCTACTGTGAGGGTGGTGAGGCACTGGCACAGGTTTCCCAGAGAAGCTGTGGATGCCCCCTCCCTGGGAGTGTCCAAGGCCAGGCTGGACGGGGATGGGAGCAACCTGGGCTGGGGGGAGGTGTCAGTAGAAGGCCCATGGCAGGGGGATTGGAACTAGATGGTCTTTAAGGTGTTTTCCAGTCAAAACCATCCTATGATTCTGTGTCCTCCCAGCAGCAGTTTCGGCTCTCACTCTGGCAGTGATTTCAAAATCTTGCAGAGGGGTTGCATTTATAAAATGCTGCCCTAGTTGCATTTCAGAGGAAATGTTCAGGAAAAAGAGGGGAAAAGAAAGCCATTGCTGCAAGAGCCCTCTCTCTCCAACCAGCCATTGAGATTTTCTGGTAGGATCTCTGAGGGTTTACTTAGCTTTCTCTCTTAAAAGGATTGGCAAATGTTTTTAGGGGACTTTGGCTTTGCCTCAAAACCTTAATATAGCACCAAGGGGAATTACATAATTTAAAGACAGCGAAGGCCAAGTAGGTCATCCAGTGCAACCTCTCAGCAGTGCAATCTTGCACTGTTTAGCATATTTTGTGGTGCCTTTGTCCAGTCTAGATCTGATTTACAAGGGATGAGGCTTTCTCTAGAGTTTTTCTGACAATTTATGTGATGTTAACCTTTAGAAGTTTGCAACATAATAAGTTTGATACCTGTGACTTTCATTCAGACTATAGAAACTACCGTTTTACACCATAATAATTTCACTTATGTACAAAAGCTGAAACATACTGTTATAGCTCAGCAGCAACATAAATAAAAGCAAAAATGGGCTGTTCAGTCATTTTATCTTTCCTGCTCATTCACAGAGAAAAAGAGCTCTGACTAAGCAAGATCTCTCTCTTCTTATAATCATCAGATCACCTCACCTGTTTTCAGCCCTTACATCTGTTCTTCTGGCTGAGCGTGTCTTTTTTTCCCCCCTTTTCTCATTTCTCTTTTTACTTTTGACCTTTTCAGTAATTTTTCAATACCTTTTCTCAGATGTTTTGGGGGGTTTTTTGAAATACTTTAGAGTGTTCTGCAAAGGAGTAGGATGCCTGAAATTCACAGTGAGTCTTATTGATCTGCTATAGTGCATAAAGGAACTGCTGTTCCAGTGAAATCAACAAGGATTTTGATAGAGATTTTTCTGGGGTTCAAATGCCACCTTGCTTCTGCTGTTTTTCAGCTTCACTTTTCACTTCCAACAAAATTTTGAAATCACTATGTCTAATAAGAGCGATTTGATACCAAATTTTAGAGCATCAAATAGGATGTGTCATCTTGACTTTTAACACTTGTGTCAAGAAGGATTTTTTTCTAGTTACCCACAGTACTACAGATTTGCATGCTTAGTTCTGCAGATTAAAAAAATCACATTGACTTGATCAAGACTACATGGAGGCATGAATTTATCATGGATGATTGTGTGATGAAGGATGTCATTGTCCACATGCCACAATGGGAACAGCTAGGCTTGTGTTAGTGCTGAATAAGAAACTTTAGAAATTCAGGATTTTAATTTTGTTCATAAACAATAATAATTCCACATGTTATTTTCTATGTGACATGAAGAAAGGTAAGAACTGTATTAGAATTGGCACTGAAATAAAGATAGACCATAAATGTTTATGCTCTCAAGTACTTGGAGTGTCATTTAAGTTGTCAAGTCTTATTATATTTGGTATCATCCACACCGGTCACGTGTTGTTGATAGACACTTCTAATTCTTCATCAGTATATTTTTGGACAGACTAAATTGTTTCTTGTTATGATAGTGAATGATAATCTCTACAATTTCATTTATCGGGAAGCATTTGCAGAGAATTTAAGTTGAAATGAGGATGTCATGGCCTCTGCTTGGACATGCATGTGCAGTGGATATGGAATTACCTGTCATACGAAATGCTGGGACTAGTCTTCAGAATTCTTTTTAACTATGTGTTCTAGATGTATTTGAAATAAATCTGTGTAAAATGTTTGCTATTATATAGGGGGTATTCTGGCTGGGATACCTAGACAAAATGCATACAAGTTTTACGTCACTGAAATTTGATGTGCTCAGTTTTGAAAAGGCACTGCTTTTCTGCATTGGGTTGAAATATTCATAAGGGAAAAAATATTTTGCAAAACCTACATTTTTCCATGAACCAAACAAAGTGAAAACCTAGTAAATGACTAAAGTTATAAAATATTAATCAAGTTTATAGTTGGAATTTATATTGCTATGAAAATAATGGGTTTGAGTCACCTTAAGTGACTTAGTCCTTCTGGAATAAAGCACTGAATTTCCAAGCAATGATATTCTTTCTAGTGATCTGAATTCTGAAGATCATTGTGATTAATGCCTATCATATTTAATATAGAATGAAGTAATAATGACTTTCAATTTTGCAGTAAAATGCTGAAGATAGCAGGTATGTTCTCTGATGTACCTACTCTATGTCTGCAAGAGATTAATTAAAAAATGTGAAACCGTTATTCTTCATTCCATCTGGAAGCACAAATATTTTGTAGCTTACTGTTGATCAGGTAGCAAGAGCTCATTAAATTAGATATATTTACATGGGACGTGTGTAGGGTATGTCCTTAAAGAGAAATTAATTTTTTGGACATGGAACACTTATGATGAGGTATAGCTGATAGTTATCAATCCAAATTACAACAACAAACCTGCATGAATAATAATTAATTTCATATTTACTTTTGAAAATGGGGCTTTCAAAACCTAAATAGTGATTTGTGTACTGAAAAAGTATAGTAAATAATTTTCCAGTATCACCAGAAACATATAGACGATTATAGTCAGACTCTCTTCTTGGTATGGTATGTGAATGTATGTCGCAAAAGACAGTTACCTTTACTCCTGAGAATATAAATACTTGAAACAGAGTAAGGGTGACAGAAAACAATAATGTGGGCTTGAGGCTTTATAATATTAAATGACTTATAGTCTTGATCACATAATCATCCCTCCTATTTTTCAATTTGTTGTGATATGCTAAAAATTAAATATTATTAGTTTTATCTTTGTGATCATGTTCTAATAGCTCAGGAGAGAGTTTACTTGAAATTAATGGCACCTAGGAGATTTGACTTTCACACAGTAAGATTAATAAAGATTAATAAAATATGTAATAATGGTTGTATGATTTCTGTGGATAATCTGGGACTGCAAACACTTCTTCCTGCTCCATTTCTGTTGGATTTTGAGTGTTTCTTTCTTCTAGATTTTTTTGTATCTCTGTATTAGTTGGTTTTGATGTGGGTGATTTCCAAATTGTTCCCAAACTACATATTCTCTGACAGAATCATGGGGAAATGACATTATAATTTTTTATGTATATTTCTCTAAATGCCCCCAAATGTTATTCTTACCATGAAATGAACATGGAAGGTGCTTTTCTGCTTTCTCAAAAGTGCCAAGTCTATAATTAATTCTGAATTCAGTACATTTCTGAATTCAAATCATGTATGAATTTTCTCTCTGAAATACAATAGGAGTTTCCCATACAGCAGACAGCACCTTTGTGGGTCCCCAGCTGTGCTCCGCTCTCACTGCCCAGCAGTTTCACCCCAAAATGCTGTTGCCATAAACTGGCAAATTCTAAGGCTGCCTTAATAGGATGGCTTTGGGGCAGTTTTACAAATGAAAGCTACTATATTGGGACACAGAATCTGACACAGATCTTTTGCTGTTGTTAATATAAAGCGTGAGAAAATACATGCATCAATAAAAAAGAAAAAGAGGAGTGAGGCAGCTGAAACTCAAGATTCTGACTCTTATTGCAATTTGTCTATGTATCTTGAGAAATGAGGACGAAAACAGTTGTTTAGACTGTCCCTGAGTTTAAGGAAAATGTCAATATTCAGGCGTCCTGTAATCGAATCCCAGTGTGCTTGCTCCCATGCCTGTTTGATATAGAACCTCCATGTCCCAACACCTGAAAATAGAAACAACTTTAAATGTCACATCCTTTCACTGTTCACTGCTGAGAGAATAGAGATCAGTGAAAGATACCAAGCAGCATTGTACAAATCAACAGCAGATAGCGATTTGATCCGTAAGGAAAAAAAGCTCACACCTCTGTTTTCAGCCCTGAAAGATCAAGTGTGGTAGTGTTTATTTGCAAAGCTGTGGAAAAAGTCCCATCCACGGAAATCCATCCACCATGAGGGATGTGTCTTTTTTCATTTGCTCCATCTCCTTTCTGATGTTTATTTTAGTATGAAGGTCCTGCTAGACTGACTCTAACAGCTTTCAGGTCAGCTGGCTGGCTTGAGGAAGAAGAGGGTGCTTGGTGTGGGAGCTTTGGGCAGCCAGCCACCATTCCTGGCTTCGGTGGGCCTCGGGGACTGCTGTGCAGGCTCAGCTCTTCACTGTTAATTCCTACTGAAATTTCACTGAATTAGATGCCTTAATATTTGAAGCAGTGGAACAGGTTTATCTTTGAAAATGTCTTTAGTTTTGATTAGTTCAATATTCCTGGGTGATCAAACATCCTAGGTCATTTTCTGGAGAGAAAAGTCTGATGAAGCCAAAAGCTGGAGCTCTGCTCAGAAACACTGGGGCACAAAGTTAGCTTCCTCCTTCTATTAGAGTTATCTTAGACAACTGGAGCTTTTATTTTCAAAGGTCCCTCTTGCTAAACTGGAAAAAAACTGTCAATCTCTTAGGCAATAACCCTTATCACCTTTCCCTTTGTTACCTATAAAAGTGCTGCTGTGCATTAATTTTAAAATGTAGATGCAATTTATCCACCTCAGTCACTCTTTTATTTTTTTTTCACCAACTAAACAGGGCAGTCTACTTCATCCTAATCCAGTTGATTACTTTTTCCTATTGGGAGCACAAGTAATGAAGAGTAACCTTATTTAAAGATCACCGCAGTGGGCTTCTGATGGTTGTTCAATAGTTTCAGTGCCATAGTAGTCTTTGTTTGATAGCTATATGGGTTCCCACTAGGTCTGAAAACATTAAAGATCTGAGGAAATCCATTTTCCTTCTTAATAGAAGAATCAATTGGACAGAACACATAGGTTGAGGCTGATATGATTAAACGATGTGTGCTAAGGAGATGGACTTCTTGCCATATATTTTAGCCTCTAAAGGAGCAAATGCTAACCAGCTCTGATCTTCATACTAGATAGGCTAAGAGCATAAAGTTGGACAAGGTGATTCTTAATTTGTTTCATCTATTTTGGTGTACAAAAGAACAATATTACAACCTACTTTGTTTGATTTATTGCCTTCCGAGGCAAAAGAAGTCTGAAAACTTGAGTAGATTTTTAGGGTATAAGAACTCAGCCAGCAAAGGACAATTTCTTTATTTTATACTCTTACGAGGACCATTGGCAGATGAGACAGGGTCTAATTTCGCTGTTCTTCATTTCCATAGACATGATCAAGAAAGGTTGCATGTAGTGCAAGATGTCATTGACTTTATTGACCTCAGAAGTGTAATCTCCAAAGTCTGGCTTCTTGTGATAAAATAAATTCTTGGCAACATACATATTTGTCCCCTCTGGCTGTTTCTCTTTTCAGCACTCATCACAATTTGGTGTTGTTACATGTATTATGAAATTTGAAGGCACTTAACTGCATATTTTACAAATAAATCTAAAATAAACATTTTGTTTTCAACATTAAATATTTAGAATTCATACAAACAACAGATAAAGGATGTGTTTAAGTATTTATTTTGTACTCCATTTTTTGTCTGTACATATATAGAATAACAAGTATAATTTTACAACATTGTTCTAGACCGCCATAAGGTATTGTCAATGTCAGAATGTTTGCTTCTTTGCTAATAGGCACATATCTCTTCAAAGTTTAGTTTTAGATAAGAATAATAATAATGAAGCAGCCTCTGTTTACTGAAATATTGCAAAGTTATTTCCATTAATGGTAAAAAATGTGGATTATCCCACACTTTGCTGTCTGCAGTAACCATGTGGTTTTGATCATATATATCACTTTACAGAAACTGGAGTTTCTTTTCCAGGAACCCTGCTCTTTAGTCTTTGAAGACAGTAACAGCACTGCCATTGACTTTACTGAAATTAGAATGTAAACCTTCAACCTCCATGTAATCTATCTTAAATACGCAGATTTCTTTTCCTTGTCTTCTACTGCATTTGTTTTGTAATGGTGGTTTTCTGAATTCTGAAGATTCGTTTTTCAGTTAATAATTTAGTAGCCCACTGGATTTTCTTAATCTTTCACATTCTTTTCATTGCCTCCTTTTTTTTTTTTTTTTTTTTTTTTTTTTTTTTTTTTTCTCTGTGGAAGGATCTTTTCAGTCATATTCTAATGAAAAATGTCATAGATGACATAAAAATTATTGCAAAAGTAAAGATTCAGCTAGTGCTATCTACATTCAGGGCATGATATGCTGCAATCCAAATAGCAAGTGGAATGGATTGAACTACACCATTCTGAGCTGTTCTCACATAAACCTTAAGTGGTGGTTGCCATACAGTTTGAGCGCAACATTCTCGTCTCTGGAGGAAATTAATTGAATTTACTGATGTGACCACTTAAATGTGGAGCACTGAAATGTTAACCTCTTATCCATTCTCTCCCTAGAAAAGAAATAGTTGTATTCAGTTTGATTTTCCTAATTTCTGTTAGTTTTATATGTGAAAGTAGTTTCTTCTTCAATAAAACAAAAATAGCCATGATTTCATCATTGTTAACCATATATTAGTGTAAAATCACATAATCAGTGAGACAAAATAACAGGGCTCCAAGGTGAAAAAAATCCCAAGGTCCCCTACCTGAATAATCTTACTTATTTGGGGAATTCTTGAAAGAAATAAGCTCAGAACTCTGAGTTCCTCATGGATTCAGTAATGTCTGCTGATTTCAGTTGAGCCTCTCAACCTGTGCTGTGCTCACCACTGAAACTTCCCACACAAGCATGGAGAGAACTTCTCAGGATCTTCAGGTCAAGGTCAATCTACCTCCATGGAGCATTACGGAAGTTTTTCTTTCCTGAAGGGAAGTAACATTACATTCAAGAAGTATCGGACTACAAAGACTCTGAGAATGAGGAACCCAGTTATGTCAGTGGCAGAAAAAGCAAGCTACAAGACTTGGTACATATTTTAAGCACTGCAGTGATTATCTGGTTTGACTTTGAGAAACTGAAGGCCCAATACCTCAGGGAAGTATTTGCTCACTGTGCAGCAGCGTGTTTTTAGGTACAATGTGTCATTATGAAGTCCGTCTTAAAAACACCAAAATGTAGTACTAAAAAGGACCAATTTTTCTCTCATAACTCAAAAGGAACAGGAAAAGACATGGAAAATAGTAAATAACATTCTTATTAATCCCAAATTAAGCTGCAGTTGATTATTTTCTTTAGATTTGCTGGTCTTTATGTCTTCGTTTCTATGGCAAACTGTCAGACTAAATGGACTAAAATTACTAAGCAATACCTTGCATGATGATCATTTCTCATATGTTAACTCCCCTACAACATGCATATAACCCACTGTTTGGTGTGCACTGAGGATGATAAGAGCACAATGTTCTTACTCCATCATAGAGCACACTGCCAGGAATGGAAATCAGGCTCACTGACCTCTAATTCCCAGGATGTCTTTTTATCCCTTTCTATACATAGGAGCTAAATTTGCCATCCAGCTCCAATACAGGGGCTGTTTGTAACAGCAAGTTACACAGCTTGGCTAGCAGTCCTGTGGTTTCACATGTAAATAACATTTAGTCCTGGTGGTTTATTAACATTTAACTTAATTATTTGATCTAGTACTTCCCATATATTTTCTTCAAACTCACCTTGTGCTTCTGACCTATCTGCTACAAAGGATGCATCAGCTATGGGAATCTCCTCAGCTTCTTCAGCCTTTAAGACCAATAGAGAGAAGACATTTGGCTTTACTGCTATGGCCTTATTAACCTTAGTGCCACTCCTGTCAACTTGACTCCTGTCAAGTTGTCCTGTCACTTCTGTAGGTGGCTTTCTGCTTTTGATATACTTAATTAATTTTTACCTCCAATATTCAATCTTTGCTAAGTGACCTTCAAAATGCTTTTTACCCCTTTTAATTCCTTGTTTAAATTTCATAGAATCATAGAATGATTTCAGTTAGAAAAGACCCTTTAGATCGTCAAGTCCAACTGTTAACCTAGCACTGCCAAGTACACCACTAAACCATGTCTCTAAGTGCCACATCTACACATCTTGTAAACACCTCCAGGGATGGTGACTCAACAGATCTAGTGGGTCACCTTTCCTAGTGGGTTTCCTCACCAGCTACATCAGGAAGAGATCTTCCCCACATTCCAGGAACCTCCTAGACTGGCTCCTCTCTGCTGTAATATATTTTCAGCACACCTATGGTAATTTGAAGTCCCCCATGAGAACAAGGACTAGCAATTATGAGACTTCTTCCAGCTGCTTATAGAATATTTCATTTGTCTCTTCAACCTGGTTGAGTAGCTTATAACAGACTCCCACCATGATATCTGTCCTGTTGGCCTTTCCCCTGACTCTTACCCATAAACACTCAACCCCTTCATCTCCATTATCAAGCTCTAGATGGTCAAAACACTCCCTAAAATACAGGGCTACTCCACTGCCTTTCCTTCCTTGTCTACCCCTTCTGAAAATTTTATAGCCATCCATTTCCGCACTCCAATTGTGTGAGTCATCCCAGCACGTTTCTGTGACTGCAACTATATCATAGTTTTCTGGTTGCACGATGGCTTCCAACTCCTCTTGTTGTCTATGATGTGTGCATTGGTGTAGATGCACTTCAGTTGGGATACTGATCCTGCCACCTTTTTGGGGGGGGGAGAAGCCTTAATTCCTATGTGAATATTCTCAGAACTTCTGTGATTTCTAACACATCAACAACCCTTGCGTCTTTGCTGTTGTGTGTATCTCCATCCCCTACCTCCACTGAGATGGATGATTTGGCCTGTTATGTTTCATGGGTTTTCCTGTTGTCTTCATTTGTACAAGTATTTTGTTTTTTAAACATCTAATTTTTTCCTTATATCAAACTTTTCCACTGAGCCATGAAAATTTTACGTTTCTTCTTTAATTTTAAAATTGGGCATTATTTTTTCCTGAGATTGAAATAAACAACTTTTAAAACAGATCCCATGTTGCTTAAAGGTTTCTTATTTTTGCAGTGCTCTTTTCTTTTTTTTTTTTTTTTTTTTTTTTTTCTTTTCTTTTTCTTCTTTTATTTTTTTGGCAATTTACCTCATTTACACAGTAGCCTTTCTTAAACTGAACATCAGTGCAATTGTTTTATTTAAGTTGCTCTCTCAAACATAGGTTGGTACCATAAAGTGGACCTTCCACTCATATTTGTTGAACTACATCCTATGCTCCACTCAAAATCAAATCTAGAAAAACATTTTTCCTGTAGATTCTAAACCAAGGTGTTCTATTAAACAGCAATTTCTTTTCTTTGCATGCAAAACCTGTGTCCATACACCTTGTCTTTAGGAGGCATTTATCCAGATTGCATGTAGACAGTTAAGTTCTTATGCTTCTTACCTGTCAGAAATTTGCAGTTTCTTTTGTTTTGCTTAACATTTCCTGATCATCATCATTGCGCCATTGCCCCAGTAAAGTGATCAGAAGTGCAATCCTAACACAACAGTCTTTACCATTAGGGGTAATCCCATCTGGGACTTCCACCCAGAAGAATTCTACAATACTTTATATTCCATAATACTTCTATGCCATTACATTAATCTAGTAGGATGTCCACTGTCTTAACATTAAACATAACTTATTATTGGTGTTGCTTTTGTGGCTCAGAGTTGTTGCATACTGATTGAACAACAGATAGGATTGAACAGTCCTGACAAGCTAACTGCATCAGATGAGACTGAAATAAATAGATGACGGTTCAGTAAACAGAAGGTCATGTAGCAGCTGAAGGAGAAAGTTTGAAAAGCTTTTAAGATTTCTTCCTTTCAGTGATTTGTCTTTATATTATCTCTTCAGAAGCAAAAAATCTTTATGATAAATCATGAGTTAAAATAGTCAACTGGGAAATACAAGACAATTTGCCCTGTAACATTTGGAAGAGCATAAATTCCTGACTGGAGTTTGTGCAGATGTGTTTGTGAAAATACTCCCAAAGATTATTTTGTTGTCAAGAGGATGATTTGTTTACAATTTCTTGAGTTGGTGAAAGAGGTATTAGAACTAATGCTTGACCAGTTAATAATAATTTAGTGGTGGACTTGGCAATGTGTCATGGTTTGAGCCTGGTAGGCAGCCAAACACCACACAGAGACTCACTCCCCTTTCTCTTCTGGCAATGAGAAGGGACAGATGAGCCAGGCTTGGTGTTTGAGATAGGACCAGGAGGGGTTGATCACCCATTATGGTCACGAGCAAAAGGAAGACTCATTAGGGGAGGAAAAAAAAAACAACATACTTTTATTACAGACACTAACAACACGTAAGAGAGTAGGACAGTGAGAAGCATTGCCACATCTTGAGAACACCTTCCCCCCACCCCTCCCTTCTTCCCAGGATTAGCTCTGCTCCTGATATCTCTACCTCCTCCCTCCAGCAGCACAGGGGCAGGGAATGGGGGTTGCAGTCAGTGCTGCCACTTTTTCCATCTTCGGTGGGGGGAGCTTCTGGAACTTGTTCCCCTTGTTCCATTGTGGTCCCCCTCTCACAGGAGACAGTCCTCCACAAACTTTCTCCAACATGAATCCCTCCCATGGGCCACAGCATTTCCTTACACTGCTCCAGCGTGGGTCACCATCTTTCTCCAACTGGAGTCCCTCCCACGGCTGCAGACCTTCCTGAGCTGCTCTGGTGTGGGACTCCCCCACATGCTGCAATCCTCCCAGCGCTGAATTACAGCAGTGGGGCTACCTTTTCCCATGAGACCCCGGCCTTCTTTGGGCACAGCACCTTGATCATCCAGGTGAAAAACACAGGCCATAAATCAGTGTTTGCTCCACTGTAGATCTGCAGGGGTGGCAGGGGGGGCCGCCCTGCCGTCTCACCACAGGATACAGGGGGGTCTCTGCTCCAGCACACCTCCCCCCTCCTTTCTTCCTCTGTTCCTCCACTGACCTTGGTGTTCATGCAGCTGCCACAAGTCCTCCTCACAAGTCCGACTCCTCCTCACCATGTCCCTTCTTAAATACATTATCGCAGAGGAGCAGCTGATTGGCTCAGTTTTTGAGCAGAGGTGGAGCTGACTTGGAGCTGGGGGAGCTTTGAGAAGCTTCTCACAGGGGGCCACCCCTATAGCCCCCTCCCCTGCTACCGAAAAACCCCACCATTCACTCAAACCCAGGACACAGTGATATGTTAATGGTTAAACTTGATGATCTTAAAGGTCTTTTCCAACCTAAATTATTCTATGATTCTATTCTGTGATTCTAATTAAGTAACCATTGACTATAATAACAAAATAAAACTTGACCACAGTTTTCTGTATCTCTGTATCTTGGCTCACTTCTCAGGCTAATCCCAACAACTGTATTTCCTTATTAAAGCTTTATAGAAAGTCATATGTGTGAGTTTTCATGGAAAATAAATTTTAAATTCATTAACACTTGTATTCAGGCAAAAGAACAAACTCCCCTGCCTGCCAGGTTATGTCTGCTTTGTCTCTAGGAGCTATATCCAGGGAAGATGATGAAGCCTTCTGTGGTCTCTGACTTAATCTTGTGCATCTATGTCCTCATGTGATGTCTATGGCAGATCTGTCTGTTCTGTAGGTCAGTGACTAACTGGATTTCTTTGGTTAGAAATCCCACTGCCTTGGGGATAGATGAGGACTATCTTGTCATGAGGCACAATTCAATTGCCTAAACATCAGGCAAAGTCAGTGTTTTGTGCCATTTATGGTCTCCTAAAGTTTCAAACATTTCTACATGAGGTTAAGACATATAGTACAGGACATGAAGGAGATCTCTGCCCTTGTGGAGTGACAGCAGGAGGCCACAGTGTCTAAAATTGCATCAGAAAACTATATTTAGGCAACTAAATTTTACCTCCGTGATGACAGTAGCTGGGATACCTAGTGTTGTCAGGTTACGGACACTGTGACTACCCATCTGCAGTACGGATAAATAACCCCTCCAACAGACATGAAGGGGCTATCACAGGTTCAGGCTTTTCTCCCTTTTTCCTTGTCCCAAATCTCCCTCTGCCATCCCACTCTGGATGTACTGCAGGTAAGTTTTGGCCTTGAACATGTATTCAGAGGCCCATGGTCAGTTCACACAACAGGTAAATCAAAGACCAGCAGCCAAAATGCATGATCTCTGTGATTAGGCAAATAAATTTAAGCCACAGAATGTAATATTAAAAACTTTCAGAGACAAACAAGTTTAGCTGGTTATTATCTGGCAGCCTAAGAGATAAAAGGTTGTAGATAAACCATTCCTAATCCCCTAATTGTAAAGATACAACTCTTTCTTTAAAAGATATCAAAGACTGTTTATAGACAATAAGACTAACTTCATTAATCATCAATTTCTCCAGTGGATACCAATGATTTGCATTCACTAATCATAGTTTACTATATTTGGTAAGACCTCAAAAGAAAATGGGTGTTCTTGGGATTCAGTCATTCAAAATAAGTTGCTGTCAGTCTTAGAAATAATGGCAAAACAAAGGAAATAATGAATTTTCTGATATCTGTTCATGACTTCACAACAGATTAGAGAATAAAACTCACAGTGGTAACAGCAATAATAATGGCAATAACGAAAATGACAAAACCAGCAATATGAATCTTGGAGATTATAGGACAGGGCTTTTGAATTACTTAAGTCTCTTTAAAGTGAAAAGGAACTCTTCTTGTATACACCTGTTACATCTGATAGAAGTTATCAGTGCCTGTTAGTGGTTAGTAAGTGGATGCCAAAGAATTTATCTGGAGAGGATCATAGTCAATAATTTATGTTATTTTACTTTATTCCATTGTCAGCAGAACTGCAATTTGCTCTACCACATTCAAGTCTGGCCCTTATTATTTACAAATGGCATATGGGAAATTTTTGATCAATTGTAATTACTCATAGCTTACTGCAAGGCTATAGTTGGTGGCAGGTTAGGAATTGTGCTGAGTCTGAATTTCCAAGCACAGGTGGATAAATCTACAAAGGAATCAGTATGCTCATCCTGTGGAAAATTTGAGATTTGTTTTTTTAATAAGAAAAAAAACCAAGCAAACACAAAACTGAAAATAAACAACACACCATGCATTTCTTTGAAGAAAATTTCAAGCCAATGAGATGGCAAGGGATTTAGGGCATTCTGATAAAACAGACCCCAAGAAGCCTGTATTACAGTATTCATCCAGGTAGACGTGGAAGTAGATTAGAACCTACCTACCTCCCAGGTTTCCACAGTTGTCATGCAGCCATCATGATCCCATAGAAATCTTCCGTTCTGTTGAACCGTTATTTACCAGTTGAGATCCAGTTCACTGGAAATCTTCCAGTTCTAAAAATACAAGTTACTTTTTCCCCATGCTGGAGCAAGATGCTTTCTAATTCACATTTTAATCAACATTCCTGCCTTTGTAAACCAATGGGAAACAATTGAATATATTTAAAATCAAATCATGAAGCAGCTTAAAATAGTAGCTGTGTTTGAATCACTACACAACGAAATGGGGAGAAAAGGTATTCCTGAATAGTACTAGCAGCTGGCAAGACAATACAGGGATATGATAAGAACATGACTACTTATTATTATTCTTGCCTTGGAATAGCATTTTCATGGACACAATTTATGTTTTATTTTAATAACGTGCTAAAAGTAAACAAGATAAAATATATGTTGGGATGAATTGTCTGATTCTGAGGAAATTACTCCCAAGAGTTATCTAATATATTGTCTCAGATTTTTTGTTGCTATTTTCTGCTAGTCTTAACTGGTCTCCATGTTGTTATCAGAAGCTCTATTATACATTCAAAGTATATATTAAAAAAAAATAATCCTGATGGCATTGACATATCATTTCTTCTTTCCGTTTCCTTCCCTTTCAACAAAAGGCTGAAGAATGCTAATAAATCCACTTCTTTGCCTCTCCTACTCTGAGACCATCTACCCTGTAGAAAAATGGAAGTTAGACCTGATCAGTCTAGAAACATTGCTTTTCAGTTCATTTCACTATTATTCAATAATCATCAGTAATAAACAGCAGAGGGCTGTTAATGACCTTTAATTTGCTTTAGAAACTTAAAATACAAGTCTCTTTATTCCCCCTGGGTATACATAAATGGGGGAAAACAAAGGGCACACACATTTGACTGGTCACAGAACAGTCGTTAGATTTATTCATCAGTATCTGGCAAATTCATTATCTGACTCAATTTTAGGGGATTCAAAGTAGCCAAGATAAAAACAGTGAAAAGTGTAGTGAAATGTAGTCTTCTGGCTCAGACATGAGAAGCAGGTTGCCTCCATTCCGCTGCTGGCTTTTATGGTGACTGAAACAAGCCACTGAATGCTTCTGGTCTTCACATGAGAAATGTTTTACCAGATTGAAGGAGGAGAACAATTTTTCATATAAATTTTGGGAATATTGATTAAGAAAGATTATTAAGAGGAAGAATATTAAAAAATATTAAAATGTAAGAAAAATAATAAAAAATGTGCTATTGTGATGCATGCAACAGCCTCACCAGATAAATTATAAAACCCCTCTTCTTTTCAAAATAATATTATAAATAGAAGTACAGTAAATAATCTAACATTTTTAAATGAACTTGCAAAAACATTCAGTAAAAGCAATGCAGTGTAAATTAAGGACAACTCCTTAGCTGTCAGCAGTTATGTAAGTGTAAAATCAGCACAAGTGAGGTCAGACCAGGGTCTAGGAATGTTAATGTATTTGAACTGGAATGTTAATGCATCTGAACAGGAATGCCAGGTACAACTTTACAATGCAGTGTCTGGAATTAATATTCAGTACTCTTCCCCTCTAATAGACTTTGGTACTGTGGAAAATACAAGAAGAACAAAAGAGGAAATCTCATTTGCCTGCCAAAACCCACAATCAGCAAAGCAATGTTTGAGTTGATAAACAGCTGTTTTTCATTCTGATATAGTAGGAACAGAAAGAGAATTATGAAAATTGGAAGTTTGCAAATGAGGTTGTTTCACTTCCTGTTCAACTCTCGAATGTCCCAAGGAGCAAACAGCACCTGAATTTTGGGTGTCCTTCTCTGGCGTTGACTTAATTTTACTCTTTTAAAGCTCTCCAGTGCTCATTTGTATCTCACAAGTGAATGCTGACAAGTGTCATGTATGTCACAAAAAATCAGTCATTCAGAAAAGGAGAGCAATCATTTTGTGTCATTTCAAAGAAAGATCTCTGCTGAAGCCACACAGCCAGAAGAAAAATATAAAAGACCTCCCCCACCCCAAAGACAGCAGCAAAGGATCAGAGAGCTGAAAGAAAAGTAATTCAAGAGGAGCACAAAATAAGGAGAATGAGAAAGAAAGCGTGTTATCCTGAGTGATATAGGATAAGGATGATTCAGTGTTGAGGGCCAGGCTACTGTAAGCTGAAGTCAGATCACAGTGAACTTAGCTGGTCAACTTGTTTGATTATTTCTTGGGCTGCAAGCCTTTTAGGGGGTATACCATAAATTATAATAACAGGTGTTCATTTCACAGCACCTTAGCATTTGACATATCACCGTTCTGTGCAAAGATATCATTCTGAAGAAGCTTGTATTGTGCCACTAACTTAACAATCACTAAGACTATAAAAAGCCTGAGAGGTAAAACAAACAAACAAACAAAAAAGTGAGCTTCTTTACCATTCCTTTAAACAATTATGCTGTAGTGATTGTGAGTGGCAGCTGAATCCTCTTTTTGGCTAGATCCATTTCTCATAAAGCAGCAAGAAGAGCAAGATTAAAGAAAAACAAACACTGAAGGTTTAAAATGTCCTCGAGCCTGCCATGCATTCAAACCTACCTTTGACCTTGACTTTTGCTAACATGAGACAAACCATTCCTCTAACCAGCAGGACCTCAGAGGCTTTGAAATGAAATCAGGTCCCTACCTCAAGGTATTTAAATTAAGTAGCTCTCTCAGTTGGGGCAGTGTAAGCCAGCCGCCTGCTTGACTGGGCTGGAGATGGAGGACTGGCTTTCCTGGCGCAGCTCCAGGTGGGCAGTTGTCTTCAGAGCCCAGCAAAGTCCCTTCCAGCACAGAGCAGGGAGAAAGATGTAAAACACTTTTCTCCAAATCATCATCATCTTCTTAATATCTGATCTTTAATGAAACCCAGCTGAAGGGCTATTTTTCAGATGAAGACTGTTTCTTTTGGGCTGAAGGAGCTTGATCTCTCCTGTTGCAGAGGACATTTATCTCCTTCCATAGCTGGCTGGCTCTGACACACAGGGTTGCTCTGCCCACATGCTGCTGCGTATATCCCCAACTGACCATGTTCATGCGCTGCTTTCTGGAGATGGTATCAGCGAGTGTCTGGGCTCCATCCTAAAAAGGGGCTCAGAAAAAGGCAACCAAACACTGGAGGTCTCTTCATTCTGTTGCCAGCCTGTGCGGTGATGCCTCTACTGGTTGATGGGGATTGTCTGGGATGTCAAATCCATACTTTTCTGAAGGATTTGTTCCTCCCATAACTAATAGACCCACTTCTGGATTTCTTTTTCCTGAGCGCTGTACCCTCACATGCATGTCTCATGAGAGGGCAATCCTGGTTATGCTCCTGCAGCTGGAAAGGAATTTTTAGAGCAGCTAATGAATCAGGTCATTCCTCAGTGGCTATTAATTATATCTATATTTAGGCAATAAACCATGTTAACTTCTAAAGTTTCAGAACTACAGACAACAAAAGCAACACAATAGTGGTACATTATCATCTGAAAAAGACAAAATGAGGCATAAAGATAGCAGCAGGGAGAATTGTAACCTCTTTTATTCAAGAAATGCAGGGCTTTTTTTGTGGAAGGGAAGTAGAAATGTCTAAGTAAAGAAGAATACAAAACAGTGTAGAAATGATTAGCAGACTTTGGGATTTTCTTAATAAGGTGCTTTGGAGCAGACTGGGCTAAGAAAATCTCTTCAGAAGGTACAGGGGAAGTGGGTAGATGAGGGAGAGAGACAACTTGGCATCATAACTAGGGCATTCTAATTTTTAGGATTTGAAAAGCCAGATTAGAGCATTTTTTCTGGTTCCACATGCCACATAAATGTCTTGTTGGTGAGGAGTAGATGCACAGATCCTCTGACAGGTGGAGAGAGTTAACTGAGACTGCTCTGACAGACTTTACAGTGGGGCCTCACCTTGGGAAAACAGAAGTCATTTTCTCTCTAAAAGGAGGACATTAATAGTCCTATGCCATTAGCATGATTTGCTCCTTTGATCTGTGTATGGCTCTGTCTACACTTTGCTAATTTACTTAAGTGTTTGCAAGGAGGGGTGAAGGGGAAAAATCTTTCATTAGAGCTACAGAACTGCTGAGTTGTTTGACAGTAATTCTGTTTGGAATTCATTTATTTAAGTACAGACAAGGTGGGATTGAGGAGTGATTTTTTTTCTTGATATGGATAGGATAAATAGTTGAATGGAAATATCTACGTTGGTGACTGGAATTGCTAAAAGCTTATCCCTGAACAAAGTTCACCTAGTGCAGTGATGCATGGGTTACTGCTTGGGACTCCTTGCTGTGCCTGACACACTCATTTCTGCTCTAGACCAAAACCAGGAAAATACACATGTACACATGCAAGTATCTATAAAGAAAAAGCCACAGTGAAAGCTTTACCTGTATTTTTCTCTCAGTGTGTCCCAGGTCTCACAAGGGAATGATTTCTTGGAGACGGTATTTTATTCCTCAGGACTATTTTCTATCTTCCTTGCAGAGGCTAAAGAGATGACAGTTGTGATGCTGGTTACTAAGATGCACTTATGCAGTGTGCTGAGATTGTACTGAAACGACCAACGGGCTTTTCATTTGAGCAATAGTTCCTTGGGAACAGATTTTGGTCACTATTAACCAGAGCTGTGTTTAAATCAATGACATGGAGATAAAAGGCTTTATATCTTGCTACCAATTCTTCAAGACATCTGCTCCTCCATTTTCTTGAATAAAGTAGAACTGACTGGATATGACTTGTGGTGGTGTTTGTTTTTTTTCTCTTCAAAGGGAGAAAGTGAAAGGGATAAAATGTTAAAAGCTCGATGTCAACGGTGCAGACTGGTTGAGGTGTGCATCTGCACTTTTCCACACTATTCCCTATACCAAGGAATTCTGTGTGGTCATTTCTGGTTGGGGTTAGTCTACTTAGTAACAGAATCAGAGATGAGAGACCCTAAATATGAAATCTGAACGAAAATACATAATTGTATAAAATATAGGGTCACATGGTGAATATTCTACCAAATGCCACTGTTTTAAATCAAATAATAGCTGAAAAATGCAAAATAATAAATCATAAGAAATTATACTAATTTTAATTTTTCTATCAGGAATTAATATAAATTAAGTTATAAAATAAAATCTTTTCAATCTATATTCTTCTTCAAATGATAGCCTGTCTTGATCAAAAATTCTTAGTGTGTATTAGTAGCTAAAACCTGAAGTATTGATTCATTACAGCTGGATAAATAAGCATTATGGATTATTTTTCTCTGATTGCAAATGAAATGATTTTATTGTCTAATTAGTACACGAGTAAATTGAAATGAATGTTCTCATGCATTAACTTGAAATAATGGAAATTCTGGAAATATTTCAATTTATACCTTTTAAAACCACTTATTTATATTTAGATTGTTTTTGCAAAACTGAAACACATCATGATTTCGGTAGAAGATACAGCTGGTATTAAAGACTTGTTAAATTGAATAAATTAGACCACTAACTGAACAGGTAATAACTTCTCTTCAAGCATTTGCCCAGCTGTAGATAAGAAATATAATTTCTTCCAGATTATTTAGAAAATATCAGTATGTACTTCACATATATGCCTTGTTTTTGTGGATTCCAAGATTACAAGGCCCCTTATTTCCTTCAGGAGCAGCACCCATTAATCTTGTATGCCATTAGCTCTCTCTAAAAGACTTTGAAGTACATTTTCCACATCTGACTATATGGATGTTCCCAGCTTTATTTAACTACAACCAGATTCAGATCACTGTTTTCTGAACCATTTAATTTTTATGTTGTCTGTCATTTTGCATCACTCCCAAAACAATATTAAAACTAAAATTGCTATGCTGTTGGTGATTTAATTTACATGTTAAATTAAAATACAATAACACCACTCATTTCCATATTGTTCCTCACAATAGCCTCAGATAACTTTTATAATTCAATAAATATTGATATGTGTATTAAGTGGAAATGTCATCAAATTTTTACATGCAAAGATGTACTACTTTAACAAATGCCTCAAATAGCTTTTAATTAGATCAGAGATAAAATATATCAACGATGGACAAATCTGCAGTAATTTAAGACAGCTATAAATTTTACAGCAGAAGCTGAAGACAGGGTACAGAAGTGCTGGATCCATGTCATCCCTTGCCAAGGTATATGCAGTTCAGCCCTCAACTCTCACCGGTGACATCTCATCTTTAAATGGAGAATGTCTCTCTAACTAAAATCATTCCACCATCGGAGTCAGTGGAAAAATTTCCACCATTTCATCTGCAATGGCTTTTCACCTCTGTTCTATAATACTCTATAACAAGCAGGTTTTATATTTGGCTATATTAAAATTCATATATGAGGTACTAATGAAAGCTAAATGCCAGATTGTGAAAAGTGGCTCAAGTTGTTCCTTTGGTTCACATTTGGTTTTTCTCTCCACATCTCTCCAGCTCCTTTCTTTCTTTCCCTCTACCTTAATAAAATATATAGATACTATTTGTAATTTTGGGAAACTCAGGATATTAATCACTTCCCATACAAAACCATCACATGCACTTCAAGTCTTTCAGGGAGGTTATGTGGACATTTACAATCAGTCATTTATTCACTCCAGCTCTTTTACATCATTCTTTAAAAATATGCTCTTCCATTTCACAGCTCACTTCTCTGACTGTTTAGATGGACTGTATTACTAAAGCATGTTTGTCTCTCCAGCACCTCCAATATCTGCAGCAGTTAACCCTAATGACTTTACATGACTTACAGTTTCTCTCAGATTTCTTTTTCTGTGGGCTATTAAATCTTTCCTCACAACTCAAGGATTCTGCCATCCTTTCCAAATGTAATATTTTATCCTGAAGCTTTTGTTTGTTCTATTTTTATCCTTTACATCTTCATATTTCAGTTTATTCACAAATTAATTTCATATGAATTATTATTGTAAATATCCAAAGCCTTTACATATGACCTTTGAATCTCAGTATCTCATAATACATTTTATGGCTTACCCAACCCAAGTACACATTATTTGCAGGAGTTTGTTCATCTACTGCAGAAAAGTGGGGGGAAATAAAGAAGTCTTTAACAGCACATTTCAGCTTTATGCAATGATTTAAGACAAGAAATGGGGAATGTCATATCAATTGAGCCCATGGAGGAATGTGGAAAGGCAGAATGTTTTTAACCTAGTTACAGTTTGGGGTAGAGCCTTACATGCATTATAGTATTTTCTCATAGGGATATAAAATAGCTATGACTCATAACTCTCTCAAAGCTACATGAGATTTTGTGCTTCCAGACTTACTGCACCAAGTGTATGCTAATAATATTTACTGATGAAAATTTCTAGATACTATATTGTGCATAAATCTAATGAAATTTAGTGGATTTGAAGTATCATCTACTCTGCATATTACAATGCTCTGTCATGCAGAAAATGATATTTTTAAAAAGTTCCTCACCAATGTCTAGGATTAGGTCAGGTAACTGACAGAGACATCCTTAGCCCCTTAGCAGAATGGGAAGAGATTGAATTTCTGAAAAAAAAATAAACCCATGCATTGGAAATTTTGTGCCTTCTGGAAAATTTGTTCAACATAGAGAGCAGAGAAGATCAGTGCAGACATTCCTTGGCAAATATTGGAAACAGCTCTGAGAAGAATTGTGGTTCTTGGATCCAGTGACTAAGCTGCAGGTCTTATAAGAAAGCAGGAGAATAAATGAAAGACAGGTCAGGAAGGTACCACAAAGATGTGCCCCTGAACCGATACCAGCAAGCCCATGTTCCTGGGCAGTGGACACTGACTGGAGTGGCATCCAGGGTCTCCTTCTGCCTGTCTTATGGTTGTGCTCCTCCATTCAGCCATGTGTCCAATATGTACCTGAAACCCACCCTGTCAAATCCACCTTGTGCTCTGTCTTTAAAGCATCTGAGCAGCAGGCTCACCACACTACCTACTGGAGCACTTCCAGCAGCTTTGACACCTGCAGCCTGCCTGTCAGCAGAGTCTGAACTGAAGCTTGTTGGGACAACAAACTAAAGCAGCCTGTGTGTGTTCAGGAAATGCAGCACTTTGGTGCATAAAAATTAAAGCCCTCAAACTCCCGTTTGTAGCAGCATCATCTGTTGGCAGATCATTCACACAGGGGCTCGGAGTGGCACCATGGCAGAAGAGGTGATGTCTTGCAGTTTTATGCAATAAATTTTCCATGAATCATCTACTGAGATGTGCAAAATACTGTACTCAAACCTAGTGGAACTTATATTTGGATTTTTCAATGTTCATTAAACTCTGATCATGTTACTGAAATTCCTACAAGCTTGGCTGAACTAGAAAGCCAGTGAATTTCCTTCACCTGGACACACACCAGAGGGAGGTGGTGGGCAACTGCTGTCTTCCTGTGCAGCTTCCCTGGAGGCTACAAGGATTCATCTTATTCCTCATTATATAAGGCAGATAAAGCTACAGAGGAAAAAGATCACTCCACAAAATATACAGGTTCCCAAAGTTTCAGGAGAGTGTGCAAGTACATTTTTAACATTTTTCCATTTATCTCATGCTCATGTCTGTCTACATCATGTGTTCAGTAACCCCCTCTCTCCCAAGATGCACTGTATGATGCTGTCTCCCTCAGCAGTTTCAGACAGCTGCCGTTCTTTTAAATCAACCTGCCACGGAAATATTTCCTCGTTCTCTCTCCAAATGTAAGCTCCCACCCTCCCCACTAAATCATCCTGGCTTAAGGCCCAGAATGGGCAATGTTTAGTTCTGGAGCAATGACAAATTTTCTTTACAGAGGAAAATGTGGCTGTGCTTAACATTTTCTTTCCCCAGCCACACAAAGTTAGGAATAAGAGGTTTATAGGCTTGTAGAAGTTGTTCCTGCTTGCCAATATTCCCAAGCCCTAGAGGGTCTCCAGGTATCCGATTTCAAAATTTTGTTAGTTTTCTGAACAGAAGATTAAATTATTTTTGTAACTTGGTTTGTACTTATTCAATTTAATTTGCCTCACTTTCTAAGACACGTGCTATTAGTGAGAGGAACTGAGAGTGAATAAAAACAGAGTAGGAGGAAGATGGGAACCCTCTGAGACAAAGTTTCTGTAAGAGACAAGAGACATGGAGAATGTGGCTTGGAAAAGAGCAAAGTGGCTTGGAAAAGTGCAAAGCATTTGACACTGTCACACACAACATCCTTGTCACTAAATTGGAGAGACATGAATTTGACAGATGGACCACTCAGTGGATAAGGAATTGGCTGGATGGTCACACTCAAAGAGCTGTGGTCAACAGCTTGATGTCCAAGTGGAGAGCAGTGATGAGTGGCGTTCCTCAGGGGTCAGTATTGGGACCGGTGTTGTTTAACATCTTTGTCGGTGACATGGACAGTGTGATTGAGTGCACCCTCAGCAAGTTTGCTGGTGACACCAAGCTGTGTAGTGCAGTGACACACTGGATGGAAGGAATGTCATCCAGAGGGACTTGGACAGGCTGAAGAGCTGGGCCGCTGTGAACATCATGAAGTTCCACAAGGCCAAGTGCAAGGTCCTGCAAATGGGTTGAAGCAATCCCATGCACAAATACAGGCTGGACAAGGAGTGGATTTAGAGCAGCCCTGAGAAAGACTTGGAGGCATTAGTAGATGGAAAACTGACTATGAGCCAGCAATGTGTTCTCACAGCCCAGAAAGCCAGCCATATCCTGGGCTGCATCAAGATAAGTGTGGCCAGCAGGTCGAAGGAGGTGAGTCTCCCCCTCTACTCTGCTGTCATGAGACCCCATTTTCAGTACTGTGTTCAGCTCTGGGGCTCCCAGCATAAGAAAGACATGGACTAGCACAAGCAAGTCCAGAGGAGGCCATGAAGATGATCAGGATGCTGGAGCATCTCCCTTATGAGGACAGGTTGAAAGCTGGAGTTCTTCGGTGTGGAGAAAGGAAGGCTCCAGGGAGACCTTACAGTGGCCTTCCAGTACTTACAGGGGGCCTACAGGAAAGATGGGGAGAGTCTCTTTATCAGGGAGTCCAGTGAGAAGATGAGGGGTAACAGGTTTATACAGGGTAGATTTGGATTAGATATAAGAAAGAAGTTCTTTACTGTCAGGGTGGTGAAACAGTGGAACAGGTTACCCTCTCCCTGGTGGTTGTCCCCTTCCTGGAAGTGCTCAAGGCCAGGTTGGATAGGGCTTTGAGCAACCTGGTCTATTGGAAGGTGTCCATGCCCTTGGCGAGGGCGTTGGAACTAGATGATCTTTAAGGTCCCTTCCAGCCCAAACCATTCTGTGATTCTATGATAAGAGCAAAGGTGTACAGAGAGAAACCAATGTGCGTTGTGGCTAGGAGAAGATGGAGATGGAAGTTGCTGTGTCTACTTGATATGAGGAGAGAGAATAAGGCCTAAAGTCTATAGGGCAGTAAAAAAAAAAAAAAAAAAAAAAAAGTATTAAAGGTTCTTAGCTGTGTCATCATGAACTTTGTGGCTATGAGTCTTTCCTGATGTTCCAAATGAAAACAATTTTGCAGTCATTCTTTTAGCCATTTCATTCACAATCACTGCTTAAAATCATACCCTTGGGATGAATGACTTGTCCTTATTCTGGGAATTGCCACCTGAGACCTTCAAGAACCCCTCAGATTTTACTCCTATGCTCATGCTTCTAATCGTGGGCTGCTTTGATGATGTCTCCAGCATATTCTCTTCACTTTCCTGGAAAACTGTCTATAAAATGATATTTTACTAGGGTTCTTTCTGGGCTGCTCTTGGGTGTTGGCTCCCTCTCAGCATCATCAGTTTCAGTCAAACATGGAGTCTGCTATAGTTAAGTCACCTTCTGGCCAGAGTGTGCCAGGGAAAACCCCTATCTACAACCTTCTCAGTATACATAAAGAATACACAGTGACACATTCAATGACATCTCCCCCTTGCCATTCCTCCTGAGGTATCAGAAGGACTGGTCTTTCCCCAGAAAAGTGTTTGGGTAATGGTCTAGAAAAGATAGTATTAGGTAATTTGTTGATAAAAGGTCATCCAAAAAGACTCCTAGGCGTCACTGCTTCCTACTTCATTCACCCATTCATAGACAGCAAAAGCTCACAGCCTGCCAAGTGCTCACAGAGTCCAGGCTCACTCATGTGACTAGCAAATTCTCTCTCTGGGAAAAGTCCTTGTGCCATTTAGGAGCTCCTTTCACTAGCTGGAACACATGCTTACAATAATCAAGTGATTCATTGGGACACTGAGAATAACAACGCTGGCAAACAGATGTCTTTATTTCCACTTTCATCTGAGTGTTCTTCCTGATAACTAGCACACAAATAACATGCACAACCCTCACTTTCATGTAGGTCTTTAATTTAATTAATGACTATACAAAAGTATATTATAAAGCAGTATAAAAACTTAACATTAAGATGCAGCAATGCCTGCTTGTGATAGTGTTGTCTCTTTGGTCATGGTGATGCATTTGTATGGGTACTTACTGCATTAAATTAAATCAACTAAAGATTGCTAAAAGAAAAATTAAAGGAATACCATTGCAACACTCTTTTCCAACCTAGGCTTATTAGAGTTAATCAATTTTGCATGTATGTAACAAACTGTTTAGAAGACCTTCACTGTAATTGTGTCAGCAGCAAAAACCTTGGACTTTTCTTTTAAAATACAATGAGTAAAGTAAAGTCACCTGGACAATATAATCTTAGTTTCCAAAGTACAGAAGTGAATGCAATGTAAAGAAATCTGTTTTTAAAGTCTTGTAATGTTCTTTCCAAATTTGTATGCTTTAAAATAAACCATTGCAACAGCATTTATGTGTCCAACCTTATAGAAGCAGCAGGGATCACTTTGGCGAATAAGATGATATATAGAGAGCAAGCCAGTACTGGTTGGTTTTCCACATCTTTTGTATTAAAATTAAAATCTTCATTTTGTACCTCCCATACAGATCAGATTTTCTCAACAAAAAGAAAGGTGCTTCATTTGCTCATTTTGTACTGGTGAATTTCACTTGCTTCTATTAAGCACATCTATTCCCAGATCATGTAATATTCAAAAAAAGAAAACAGTTTTAATGAAAGTTGTCAAGAGCTTGGAATGAAAGCGTGTAGTATGAGGCTTTCAATAATGATGAAAATAAGAAAGATGAGTTCTCAGACTCTCTGTCTCTGTGCTCTTGGCAGAACCAGTCTTGCAAACTTAACTCTTAATAGTTCAGTCAAAACCATACATGAATGTATTTGAGAAAGCTGGACTGGTGAAGAATAGATGAAATATTATCAGCTTACAGTTAAAATCTCCATTTCACATTTCTCATTCACTGAGGTTTTACTACAGGCTATATCATTAGTTTTGATCTAAATTTTATCCTAACACAATTATCTAGAATAGAGTTTTTATAATTAAGGTAACTTCTATTTCAGCTCAAGGAAAGGCATCATACAAATCAATAGATAAACCCTAGCTTTACTGAAGTCAACAGCAAAACTTTAATTGATTTTCATGGCACTATGTTGGGGCACTTTTTGTGGCTTTACCAAAAAACACAGAAAGAGAGAGAGGGAGAGAAAGAGGTGGCTATTTTATGAAAAAAAAAAAAAAACATTATTTACTGAAATTTCTTTCACTCTAATCCATTTCAAAAGGAGAAGGGGCAGCGAAGCAGTAAAGAAGAAACATATTTGCCTTCTATTGCCTGGTAAAATTTTTCTTTGAACAGACACTATTAAAGAGAAATAGGAGATTAGAGAAAGAAATTGAATTCAGATCAGAGGCAATTGTGCAGATGTCATGTTCATTGAAATGGTTGATGAAGAGCAACTGGGGCACAGTACCATGTCCTTCAAGAGCTGGACATCAATATATGAAGCCACTGTCAAAGCAGCAGCAGGGAAGCAAGCTCATCCAAAGAGCCTATTTTGACAAGTAAGGCTAACTACTTTTCCCCTCTTTATTAGACTATGGCTGCTGGGAAATTGACCGTGCTAGTCTTTGCTGAGAGTTAAAAAAAAAAAAAAAATCCATATAAAGCATTATGCCTTGAACACTTTACGCCTTTCATCTGTGAATGAGCTAATGCATAAAGAATATTTTTTCCCAGGCAAGTATAAAGGCTATCACTAAACCATATGTACAAGATTTTATTCTCAGAAAACCTTCAAGATATTATGTAATACCATACTGCAAGAGAAGCCACAGTATGCTTTTGTGTAAAACACTGTCGTGACTGTTTCTTGATGTTTAGGCTGCATTCATCACTTGTTTGGATTTCTAGTTCCAAGGGACAAATAGTTTTTACATTTGTGCTTGTTTTTTTGATGTTGCTTTGTGTACCATGTTCCAAATTTGTTTTGTAGTCACCTATCCCTAAACAAATTACTAGAGAACGGTTAGGGGAATATGATTTATACAAGCCTTATGAACAGAGTAGAAAGGATGATACAACCCTATTGTAGTGAAGCAGTGAGGTGGAAGAAGCAGCTTAAACTTCCTATGATGTTTTTCTTGAATCAACATTAAACTAATGTACTATTTATGTTATGTTATGTTATGCTATTCGATGCTATGCTATGTTATGTTACGTTACGTGATGTTATGTTATGTTATATGTTTGTTATTAATTCATTCTTAATAAACATCAGAAAATGTCAGAAATATCAGAAAAAAAGATGCTAATGCAAACATAAAATGTTGTTAAGTGCTCTGGGTGCTTTTATTCCTCAGTGACAAAAAGAAATGTAGAGTAACATGCCTGATAACATACTTGCAACATTTCTGTGCTTGAATATTTGCTGTAAATTTTGAGTCAGAAGCTGCTATTTCCTCATGGACCCACCATTTTGTATTTCATACTTACTAGGAAAAACACATGCAGAAAAAGGCAGCTTTTAAAAACATTCCTGCAATGGCCCTGCAGTCCCAGCCCTCATTCACTGCCGTTATCCTCTGTTAGACAAAAGCTGGATAGAGGAGAGGCATCTCCCAAGGGAAAGAAATGCATTAGGGTTTTCTGTAGAGGTTTGCACTCATGAGACTGCAGGCACAAGAAGCTGCACATACAGTCTGGTTGCCCAGAAGGTCTGACAGCCATAGAAGGACAGACTTCTAAAATGACTGAAGTATGGCCTTGACCATGGGAGCAAACTACTCCACTGATGATGAAGTACCAAACTCATAAACATGAATTTCAGCCTCTAATACCTGTACATCATCATGAACCTTAAGTATATATAGTCCAGAGAGCCCAGGATATGCACCCCCTCTCCCATAAAGAAGATTTCACTGGAATCAATTCTAAATGTTGTGGAAATGTGAACATTTCAACATTATTTGATTAATATTCACAATGAGGAGGAGAGAAAATATCATCACATTGTTTGTCTGAAAGGAGAGTCTTCAAATGAGGTTTTAGATTTAGGAACTGTAAGATCCCCTAAAAGGTGATCTAAAAGGTAAGGAATTTATTAATTCTTAAAAGTAAAGACACAAGAGATTTTTCAACCCACAATTTCACATTAGGGAATTTTACTACATTAAAATTGCTGTATAAAACATTCCAAAAGCATATACAAAGTCCGAAAATAACACAGTTGTCCAAACTTTGCTTTTCTGCCCTAATTAAACATCTCTAGCATTCAAGGTTCAAGTGAAAATAAGGTAAAGCCCTAAGTCACAGATTAAAATTGACATTCTGTGTCAAGAGTGAGACATCAACCCTCGTAATGGCTCTATTGCCACTTTAACATTAACCCTCTCAGGAAAAGTTATGCCTTTTATACAATATTTTTTTTTGACCTGAGCAGCTCACCATGTTTCAGGGCTCCTTTTGTTGCTTCCAAATGAAAAGAGAAGTTGATTATGTCTCGAGAGGCTTTGGAGCAATCACAGCTATTCTCAAACAGTAAACGAAGTCTTGATTTTCTGAATGCAACAAGAATCAAACAATAGCACAGAACTACTTTGCTTCAACTTTAAGTCCCTTTCATTCAAAATCTCTTTATGCTTCAACAGTAAGTGACTGCTTTAGTGCTTTTGCAGTCATGGGCTACATTTCTGCTCTTTCTCCGTGCTTTATTCTGTGGTGCTTCTTATACAGGCAGGCTTCTGATTAAAATTATAAACAGCCAAGCCCTACCCCCAGTTAGTTTAATCTCTAGTGCTTCCTTACATCTGTTTTTGGTTGGGACAGTGATATATGCTTGCATTTTTATCCCGAGACTGTTCTCACCTCAGCAACGTATTTATCTCTTATGGACATCTTAGGTGGAGGATAGGCTTTATTCATCAGACTCAGTGTGTCCATCAGCCCATCTTCAACTTGCGTGCTTTTGTAGCACCCAGCACAGGACTGTGGGTCTAACTGGGGCCTTTGGAGCCTAACATAATATAACATTAAATTATGAAGAGTTATAATTGGCATGCTATATCTGGGTTTGCATCAGTGCAGGTTGTGAGTCCCACAGACAGCTTGCAATGTTTCCTGTTTACAAGGAAGGGTGCAGTCTGTGTGATCCCACCTGTGTTTCAGCTCCAGCGCTGAAGCCCCTAGAGCTGTGGCCACATGGAGATGAGTCAGCATGAATCCTCTGCTCATCCCAGCAGGGCCTGTTTGCCTGGGGTCACCATCCCAAGAGCACAACTTCAGAGCATCTAAACCAACATCTGGCCAGGCCTGTGATGCTGGTTCATCCAAACACTCAACCACTCGTACCCAGCCAAGCAGTGAGCTAAACCAGTGCAGACTTAGCAGTGATCCACTTTCAGCTTTCCATGTCATCAAGTCGCAGTCATGGCAGTCTCAGTATCAACAGGAGAACATCAAATCTGGTTTTATAATAGCAAAGAAAATGATGATGAAACACCAACCCATTTTGAAAAGTCAATTTGACTCACTGAAAAGTGATTGGTTTTGGTTTGCTGACAGCTGTTGTCTGCTGGCAGTTGTGGGCTTACACAGGTTTAATTTTTATGCTTCACTTTTTTTGCAAAGCAAATACAAATAAATTGGAGAGCTTGACATGAATGAACTCAACATGTGTGTTGGGATACTGAATTTTATTTGACTTTGGAATGGGGGAAGAAGCAACTGGACATAGATGAAGAACAATGAGGAGACACAAGGCTGTTGGCTTGAAGAATTAGGAAAGGATAAAAACCTTAAAAGACTTTCACCTGCTTGTCACACATGAGAGTTACTGCTGATAAATTTGAGTAGAAGGAAGTATACTAATTATAGCATTAATCCTATCATTTCATTTACCTTTTTGGTCAATGTGACAAAATTGAAAAGACAGGGAGAATAATCAAGTATTATAATGAGGATTGTAGTATGCTATTCTTATTATTACTTTTAGAAAATATTGGGTTGTCTCCTCTAATTCTGAGTTCAGTTTGCTCTCTTTTAGCACACAGTTGTCTATTATGTATTGTATTTTGAGTGTAGATCAGCTAGATGTTGTCCCACAGGATTTTTCCCTGCATATTGGGAAGCTCTGTGGCTGTAAAGCCTCTTACACTCAGTGTTCCCTGTCCTGGACCTGCATTGCTTGGCCTAAGGGCAGCCATGGAGTGAAAAGACAGGAAAGTGGCAAAGTGCATGATGGACCAAGGTTTTTCTGTGAGCAGTCTCCCAGGGGAATCAATCCTGTTGCTCCGGGAGTTTGGCAAGGCAGGAACCAGTGCTGATCCTCTGCATCTGTAGCCAGACAGTGAATGTCACAGGAGCAAACTGAAGAACATGCTTCAAAATTTATTTGGAAAATATCCATATTCAGGGAATAAAGGGTGATTTAGAGCTGGGATTTCACATGAGGAAAAAAAAATCCACCAGTCAACTCTGAGGTTAGGTTTGTCTTCCCAGAAAAGCAGGCTTTATCACACTTAAAGGAGTACAGATCTCCCATAGTAAAGGAACACTATACTATATGGGAATGTGCTACATTTTTATTTTAGTTGTTGATCACCTTTATTATCCACGTCCTTGAAACTGATAATAAAACTGGTAATTCTAAACAGATGTAGATTACAGTACTGTTGTACTATATATCAGCATTTTCGTTCCCTTACTAAAGCAGTATTAAAATTGTGTCTTCTAATTCACCGCTCTTGGAGTTGCTTTCCCACACTTGAAGCGTCATCTGTATGTATTCTCTCAGGCTTCTTTTTGGTCTCCATCTTTCTTTGCCTGTTTTGACTATTTCTCCCTCCAGCTTAACTCAGAAATTTTCAACCTTTTAGGTAGACTATATTTTTTTAAAAAATCCCACATTTGATTTCCTGAAAAAAAACCCTACAGTTATTTATTTCTGAAAAAAAAAAAAAAAAAAAAAAAAAAGACCCATAGAGACACAAAAAATTATTAGGATTTACATTTCTGGAATGTAACTTACACATTAGACGTATGGCAGATTTGAGTCCCCAAAGAATCTACAGGATGTATGTATGAAGTTATTTTTAAGTACTGGCAACTCTGAACATGAGAAGTCAATAAATTTGATGCTGTTAGAGACAAATATTAGCTTTAAACTTTATGTCCTTTCAGATTGGGTTCTGCTAGCTTTGTTTGCATGCAGTCTAAATTACAATGGCTGTTCATTAGTTGTATTTAAGCACAAAGATCATGATCACCACAATTTATCATGAGGAAAAAAAAGGTTTCTGGGAAGAAAAAAACCAATCCAGTGTTTCAACTCTTTCTCAATCTCCTGACACTATGAAAAGATAATCTCTGCTTATTTTTTCAGCAAATGTCAACCATGTCATCTCTGTTTATAGATGAATGGATTTCAGTTTTGAAATGTTTATTCTAAGTGTCTGTTAGTGGACAAATTTTTCTTTGGGTAGTCTGGTGCAAAGAAATATTGTCCCTATTATTATTGTGAAGAAAGGGAAGAGGGAAAAGTAAAGAATTTTGATTAGATTGCAGATTTGGGTGCTATCCAAGTTGGCTTTTGTGGATTTGTAAGATTGCATTATACTTCATTGTGGGAAATGTAATGTGCATGAGCTAAAATGTAAATATGACTTCTTTCAACTCTAAACGGTTGAAAGAAGTGAAGAGTGCAACTGAGGAGTGGAACAGTGTGACACAGCTATATTTGTTGAATCATTTTCCAAGAAGTGTACTTAGGGATAAATTTTTAACACTGTAAAAAGTGCAAATTAATAGAGATTGCATCATATAGGCAAGTATAAATACACGTCTTCAGAGAAAATGTGTTCAGTGAAGAAGTAATGAAAATGAATAGAATGTGAAGGTAAAAATAATGCATTCAAGTCAGATTAATGAGGATCACTTCAGTATATCCACATACAAAGAAATATAACACAAATTAGAATGACTAATATTTAAGGAGAAAATGTGACCTAGCACTAAGGGAGGAGTGTCACAGAAGATCCCTTCATTTTAATCTTTATTCTCTCTGTTAACTGCTGTTGATAGAAGAGCTGGCTCCTTTAACTCCTCCCTTCATCAATTTTCCAAAGTGATATAAAAGAGAAAAGTGAAGGCTTGTTCACTTACTCTCTTGCTCACTGCTCTACCCAAACACAGACTGAAGGTTGTTGCATGTATGTAACTTCACAGGTGAAATTTTATCTCCATTTGAGATCACTGCCAAAACTTAATGATTTTTCAATTGATTCTGTCTTCTACAATCTATAAGCAGAATAACAGCTAGCACCACTGTCTGCATCTCTTACTCTTTTCATTCTCTCTCTTTTACATTGTTCAACACTTTACACGATTCTAAGCTTTATATCTAGTCAAAGCTGGGAATTAAAGCCCTTTGGAGGCTATCACCTACTGCCTGCTTTGTCTGTGCCACATCTCTGGAGAATGTTTTTTTGCTATTACTACCACTGGTGGTTGGGTCCCTCTGCAAGGATGTGGCCATTGCTAGGCAAAGCAGGAGACTTAAAAGGAACAGCAGACTCTGCTGCAAAAACAAGCCATCTATCCCCTTGTGAATATAAACCCAGCAAGCTTGTCTCCCCAGGGCTGATTAATTTTATCCATATTCTTGGGACAGTAGGATTCAGTTTTGCCTACCCTCCTGCTAAGAAACCTTGGGTAGACTTTTCCTCTGGCTGTTGTTCAGTGTCCAGAGTCTCTGGGGAGACATTTAGACAGCAGTTACTGTTCAGCTTAAAGCCTACTGAAGTCAATACAAATAAAAACTCTTCCTAAATTGAGGTTTGGTTCTAACTTGTTATGCTGAGTAGGTGACATCATTCAATCTTCTATTATTAAAGACTAAACTGCAAAATAATGGATTGTAAAATAATTATGTGGCTTAGAAATTTCTCATTGAGAATTAGTATCACACTATTGACAGCACTTGCAAATTATTCAGAACTTCAAGACAGTTTGTGTTCTTCCTCAAGTTGTGGAGTTGCATAATTATTCACAAGAAAGATTTAAATGCACTTGGAGGTATAGATGTTTTCATAAGATCTCTTTAACAAGTAAATTTAATTCAATTTATTATTTCAACAAATGCATTCTCTTTCTTTATTAAAGACATAATTAATAACATTTGAAATATTGTTCTTTGATTAAACCTATTTCAAAATTGTCCTGGTTGGGGCTGGACTAGAGTTCCCATTGGTCTGGCAGCGGGAGGAGCTGCAGCACCCTGAGACCCCAGGGGCTCCCCAGGTCCCAGTGCCCTCACCTGTGTGCGGGGGCGGGGGGAGCACAGCTGGAGGGCTGGGCCCGGATTGGCCGATAGTCCATGTCATGTGACATTATGCTCACTATATAAAGGCAGGAGTGGGGCAGGAGGGGCTCTTGCTTCTGGGAGTGTGGCTGTGGGGCCTTTGTGTTGGGGATCGCCAGCTGGGAGGTGAGCAGCTGTATTGTATGTTACCTGCTGATACTGCTGTCAGTGTGTTGTTCTGTTACTAAACTGTTTTTATCTCAACCCGTGAGTCTCCCTTTGCCCCTCCGATTCCCTCCCCATTCCCAGGTGGAGGGAGGGTGGGTGAGCGACTGTGGGGCGTTAGAGCTGCTGAGTAGGCTCAAACCAGGACAAAAAAAAATATTGATTTAGTGAAAGTGAAACCTTTCATAACACAGGTTTAATTCTGAGTATATCTTTCTTCTGGATTTTCCATTAAAAATTTCCCGTCTTAAATTTTAAGATAGTTTTGAGTTACAATTATAAATAAATGATAATATTTAGAAATTTTATGTTATGCAAAGAAAAAAACTCATTTATTCTGAGACAAGATTGAGATGACAGAATTGGAAATTTTAGCCTTAGTTCAAGGTGGGAATTATTGGAAAATGAGAAACTGTTCTTCAGTCTTAGTTACAGAGTTTGTAAATCTATGAGAGACATGAAAAGGAAATGTGAGATACTCTGGCTGCTACAGTAAAAGCTGAAAGAAAATGCTAAATAAGGCATAATGCTTCTAGAGTTATTTCCGTGAAACATGGTGGAAGGTATTGCACAGGTAAAAGGTGTGGTAGTATTGCTGACAGGTAATATAGTAGAATACAGTGTGCTATTTTATCAGGAATATTTCTGTGTATAACTTCTCATCAGCCAAAGGAATAAAACTAATGAGTCTATGTTGAGAAGTTATTGACAAAGCAGTATAACATTAACATCAGTAACTTTTGCTTATCCAGTGATTCCCATGAAAACTCTCTGGGGAGTTCAATTTACCAGTGTGCTATATTTTTAAAACTTCCATTACCTTATGAAGTAATGTGAGAACTGCAGAATACTAGATTTCTAGATTTCTGAAAAAAAAACTGGGCCAGATTACATGTGTAAAATGGGAAGGTAAATGGCATTGTTTCAGGCATTCTGCCCAGTGCAGTTCATAATTTCTTGAACATTAATGTACTTGGAAAGGCAGAGAGAGCTGAACTTCAACTTATCCAAGTACATTTCTTATAATAGCAATGGATTTAGTATGAACTAGATGATCTCTTGAGGTTCCCTAATCCTGATGTAAACCTAGGCGCTTATAGGAAATGAAGTTTATTCAGCCATGCTGACTGGATGGATGTCAATCTCAGCCTATAATTTCTGAACAATTGGCCTATTTCCTGTAGGAAGATGTTGCTCTCAAATTTGTTAAATTCCTGAATATGTTGTGAAAATACACAACTGGGTGAATGAGACAAATGCAAATAAGTGCCAGAGCGAAGGTAAAACTCAGACAGCAGCTATTGTCAAGTAGTTCTGCAGTGGTTGGGGACTCAGTCTTGGGTGGCTGGGCTGGAAGGGGGACCTAGACCACCAAGGGGTGGCCAGGGATCAGAAAGGGGAGACCTAGAGAGTGCTGGTGGAGTCAGGGTGTTCGAAAGAGGCTGCGGGGTGTGCAATCAGTAGTTCCCAGGATCAGCACATAGAGAGCAGGACCAGAGAGAGAGTGAGGTCAGAGGGATACTGAGAAGGTCCTTTAAAGAAAGCAAGCATCTCACGGTCCCAAGAAGAGAATCTGTACTTATAAGGCAGAGGCTGAAATTGTCCCTGGAGGAAAAGGCATCTAAAAGGAGATGGACTGTGTGGGATATTCCCTGGGCACCAATGTGTTTTGAGGCATGTTCTTCAGAGTGTATCAAAAAAGATGATTTGAACCTCAATACTCAAAAACAAGGGAAGCACTACAGAAAGATACTGAATGGAAATAGTTCAGTAAAAATGACTAAAAATGATAGAGAGGGGTATGGAATTGTAAATGAGATAAATTATTACAATTTGCTATGTGGTGCCAGTGGTTCTGTCCTTACTTATGAGTAAAGACCTGCCAAAGCCTGCAGTCAGACGTCAAAGCTCTGATGTTTATTTCATATGTTGACACTATTAATGTAAAATTAACAAACACATGCAAAACCAATCTTATGACAGTTCTGACTCCCTTTATTTGTACAAAAAGTTGCTTTTGCAAGCTGGTCCCAAGAATCTGTATCTTTACTTAATGATTCAACATATACAAATTAGTGGTCTGTCATGATATGTACTGCCCATGTGTCTTATGTCAGGAGTGCTTCACAAAAAGCACTTTTTTTCCTGTTGGAACTTGTTTTGTTGTATTTTACATTAAAAGATTATTCCCCAAATTCTTCAGAGAAACACAAGTAACAAGCTTGAATTTTCAGTCAAAAAAATTTTTGTATTTTAATATGTAGTTTAGATGCTACTTTAAAAATGCCTTTTTTTTTTTTTTTTTTAAGATCCCCCCAAACCAATTGACCAAAAGTGAGGTTTTGGTTTACTTAGCATGCTTCTAAAAAGCTGGGGAAAAATTCACTTTGGTTCATATCAAAACACTTTTTTCAAGTTCATTTGATCTGTAGGTGCACTATTTAAATCATTGGTTTGTTCAGTGCTAGAGCAAAACTCATCATAGGGCACTTCATCCTCCAAACACATTAACATCTTAAATGCAGAAGGAATTACGGATCATTATGATCTTTTTCTCTAACCTGCATGACACAAACCTGCCTCCTCAAGTGTTGTTAGTCGGGATTGGGTTTGGGGATACCCATGCTGCTGTTTGGGAAGGAGTTGGGCTCATTGCAGAGCTGCCATAGTGGCAAAGCAGAATAATCTCTGAATCAGCATAGTTTGACATCTGTTTCTCTGTTTCAATCCCAAATAAAAATAATTTCTATCTATTAAAAAGATTATCCATAATTGTTGGTTTAATAAAAGAGATCTCTCTTCTCTCAAAACTGTTGTGTTTTTTTTGTTTGTTTGTTTGTGTTTTTTTGTTTTTTTGTGTGTTTTTTTTTTTGTTTTTTTTTTTTTTTATTTTACCATCATAGATTAAAAAACACTAAGAATCGGGACTATCTTAGATATATGTGCTTCCTAGCCTGGCAGGTCCATCAAGACATGGGCCTACAGAGCTGTCCCTCTGCTTTAGATCTCAATTCTTTTGCAATCTGTACAACTGTGACTTAAGTTTGTGCTATACTACCCCTAAAGGAACAAAAATGTTTTGTTTTGTTCCTATCATGAAGCATAGCAGTATGTCCCATTGTTAGCATTAAGAGGTTTTTGGGTATCAGAGAGGCTGTCATACACTTAAAATAATCTGGATGCAATGGCATTTTAACTTAAGCAACAGTGATCTGTTTGTCTGCCTGAGTGAACAAGTGAGTTACGTGACTCATTTTGAACAGTCACTCTAAAGGAAACATGAGAAGCAATCAACCAAATATCAAGCATTTCTACTCAAGAGCTCTACATGTTTTTTTCAATCCATCAAAATAAATACATTAAATGAATATAGTGTATTCTGCCTTGCAATGTTTCAGTAAAAATGCACCCTACATACAAGAATACCTGAATCTGTAGTGAAAAAAAAAAAAAAAAAAACGAAAAAAAAAACAACAAAAACCAGGGATCTGAAGTATGAAGCCCAAAACCAGAAAGAAAAGGCACTGCGTAAGGTATAAAGTTGAAAATCACCCTATTTTAGATGGAGAGAACTCAAGCCTACCTGAACTCAGGTCTGCCTACCTGTTTGCATTCCCTGAGCACTCTTTTCTCTTTCCCTCTCCTACTGATCTCACATATCTCTTGTCTCTTGCTGCAATAAAATAATTTAACTGTGCCTTTCATCTCATGGCTAGACCACTCCCCAGGGAAGGGACTGGATGGATGGCAGATGTCCTCCAGCATGTTTTCTGGCCACCACCACACAGGACTTTGGGGTTTCCCCACTGTGACCCCTCAGTCTTCCCAGGATCAGTGCAGAGCCCTGCATGTGCATTCAGGCTTCACACTAGGATGCCTAAAAAAATGACAGGTTAAATTGCTTAATTTATAAATGCCTATGTCCATTATTGACTCTAGGCATAGCTGCCTGAAAATGTCACAATAGTTAACCTTAATAAATGCCTGAAGCATGCAGTGAAACCACATAGTTTACTGCAATAAAATAAAAACTGTAAAAGCCTTGTTCCCCTTTGCAAGCAGCCCCAGAGGGTCAGTGAATATTTATAACTAAGAAGCAAATATTCTTCTTGTCACCCTTCACATCTGCTATTTTCAAAGAATGATTGCCTAGGAGATTCTTTAATTAACCTAACCATTTCAGTTAATGGCCAACAAAACTACCTTGTAGATTACAGTTTTCTCTAGGCATCACACATATGAAGAGTAGTGGTAGCTGCTACAATTCAGGAGAAAGGTGAGATTATGGAAACTAACACCTGTCATATGAAATTAATGTTATTAATAATCTTTCTTTTTTTTGATTAAGATTAATGTGCACCCTCCTGGATATACTATAGAGAGTTCTAAATCAGGGCACATTTGGTTTCCTATGTAATTTTTAATATTTTTATAAATTTCTAAATCTCATAACTTTCGCTTTTCAATTTCAAATAATGTATTTATATGGGTAAAGTCAGAGAAATGGCTTTGCATTTTCCATAGCTGTGTGTACTTTAAGCCTGATGGATATTCTGAGGTGGCTTTCCACTATACCTCTATTAAATGGCCTATTGATCCCTACAGTTGTAAATACTCTCAGCACACTCATTTAGCAGGAATGCAGTTTAGCTTGAAAAAATAAAATGGTATAAATGATCCATCTGGAAATGACTGTCTTCTTGCCAGAACACCATTTGGGTTCCATTCTATCCAGCCTGGCCCAAGTCACTGACACTATAAAAAAGTCTAGGGAGTATATTCATTTTAATACATTATATATTATGCCACCAAATTAGTCACAGTATCATTCATCTACAAACACATAATTGGGAGCCATGAAATGTAACTGTACCGTGGACCAGCTGGGTAGCTGAGGAATCTTTCCACAAAGTGAGAGCAGCTATAATCCAGCATTCAAGGCAGTCTGCCTGACTCCAGTTGAGGACTCACACCTGGGTCTTCCAAACCTCAAGTGTGGCAGCTGCCTCTGATAATCTCTGTCTGTTCTTGTGCAGAAGTGTTTGTATATGTTTAATGCTTGTAAAATGTGTGCAGGATCCTACAATAAAGGGTACTGAGAGACATAATCTGTCACTGATATAATATATATTGCTGTTGAGTATCTGTGACGTCTAATTCTGTTTTCTCCTTCAGTCAGGCTTTGATTTTGTTGCAATGTATCATGAGGTATGCTAAAATTTAGACCCAACCCCAGTGTATCTCTTTGAACTTAACTTTGAAATGTTTAATTAATGAAAGCTGAATGATTTGCTGCATGAGAATCACAGCTGCAAAGCTAAGATGGTTTGTTAGGTCACTTTACAAGGGCTTGACAGTTAACTAGAAATTTGGGAGCTCCCAACCAATCATTCATGGAGACTTTTAAACAGTCTCTCACATCTGCTCAGAAATTGCCTGAAATGAGAACATGTTCCCATTAATGTGCCCATCATGAAAGATGAAGTTTTTGTTAAAACTATGTGTTGATGGAAAAACAGGTATTTTCAGAATAATGCTGGCCTTGCTTTCCAAACCTCATTCTGGGAACACAACCGACTGGAGGCAATCTTTTCTCTGCATGGGATGAGAAAGTCTCCATGGGGCAGCAACTTAGAGGTATTCTTTCCAAGTGACATTAAAGATTCGTTAGAAACAACAGAGGTGAAAAGGCCTAGGGAGAAATATTCAGGGACAGATTCAAGAGCCAGTGGTAACACATACAAACCCCTAAACTGGAGCCGTAATGTTTTTTCAGCGATTGTGCGGTCTTCATGATGAATGTGACAGTTGAGAGGTAGATGATTCCTGTTTTCCAGGGACTATCAGTCATATCTTATTGAGGCCCACATGTCAAGAGTGCAGACAACTTTCTCTGAGAGCTTGGGAATTAAATTATTGTACTCCAGTGAGCTCTTGCTCACTGACTCCATTTTAGTACAACGTCCAGGAATATGCAAGGGGGCATGAATTAAGCAATACATGTCTCTTGTACATGAAGGTGGAACTAATGCTGTAGCCAAAAAATTTTTCAAAGCACTAGAGTTAGAAAGAGATCTAGATTGACTTTTTAAGGTTGCTAAGACACTACAGTCCTTCCTTCACTTCGTGATTAGGCAGAGGTTTGTGTTATCTCATGAGCTGCAACAATGTTTTCCAGTGCAATCAGCCAGAGGAAAAAAGCAGTGCGCTCCCAACTACCTGCAGGAATTCTTTATGCTCATTCCATTTCAACACAGCGGGTTGCTGCTTCACTGTTTCATTTGTGTGCTAAGCTGTTGACAAACTAAAAATATGAAACGTGTTCGAGAAAGAAAGTTTATGTGATGAAAATAGCATTTGCTTTATTTCCAAGATAAAATTGAAACTAAATTTAGAAATATTCTAGGAGTTTTAGGTAGTACTACAAAAGGTACTGCAGAATTACCATACTCTTCCCAGGTACTTTCCTTCGTCTTTTTTCATGTACGACACATATCTGTAAGACATCTATAACTGTAAAAGGTAAATCTTTTTGGTGTATTCTGAAGACATCAAAGTCATAGAGAAAGCTTCAGTACTTTGCAAAGACTTTATACCCATGAAACTAAAGCATCTTAAAGCAATTTCTCTGTAAAAACACATGGACAGATAATCTCTGTTCAGGATAGTTCACAGTCCATATAAATAGCAACACAGACACCTTAATCTGACAAAGCATACATTCTTTTCACAAGCTCAGGAACATGTTTGATGGTGAAATCTATGTGTGTAGCTTTAACACAGAAAGGAAAATTAAGGTAGTTAGTGGGCAGAAAAGTGTTGGGATATTGTTGTTTCTTAGTAGATGCATGCCATGCTAAATTGGGACTTCCAACTCTTCTGTGCTTGAAGGGTCTGGCTGAATCCCTTTCTGAAGTGCCTTACCCTAACATTCTTTCTAAGAAAGTGAGATTAAGTAAAAAATCAATGTGATTGTCAAACTTCTTCTACCAAGTATTTAGCTACATAAAATATAAATGAGAGGAATTTGATTCAGATTTAAAACATTGATTCAGCAATACTAGTATTCAATTTTCTTGCCCTTTGCTGTTGAACAGACTTTGCAATGTGGAATTACTGGCTGAGGTTTGCAATGCAAAGCATAGGTATGATTAGTGTCTAAACAGGGAACTGTTCGTGGGAAAATTAAAAAAAAAAAAAGACCCAAAGGAAAAAAACAGCTCAAGTGTGAGTAGAATGAAGACAATAAGAAGGGAATTCCCTCTCTCCTTGGCTGTGGGTTCAGATGCTCAGTCTGCATGGGACACTCACATTCAATATGTGCCCTATTCCTCATGTTCATGAAGGTACCACAAGGCTCTGAGACCTGTACAGAAAAGTCTCGGACTACCCCGTTGAAGATGTCTCATTTGGCACAAGAGAATTGAATTCTACTGACAGCAGCAAGAACTAAAGCCAAGTCTCTTTAGGGAAAGAGATTTTGGCGTTCAACCATTCAGACTTCTCCTTAGTGCAAATAATGTTTAAGGATTCCAGCAAAGAGGAGCAGCACCAAAAACTCCAACAACAAAAGTGAAATTCTGGGATATACCATTCCTCAGTGGATAAATACAATCCTAACATATGAGAACATGAGATGAGTTTCCTTTAGGGAAGACATATGTTCATAGGCAGATAAGTAAAGGAAGGAGAAAGCTCTCTTACCTTTTCTCTATCTTTTTGTAAGAGGTGCTTTGGATACCTCGTTTTATGTCTCTGGATGTGAGTGGGGAATGCCGCAGGCGTAGTAAGGGCTGATTTTCTATGCATTGCTGAGGCTAATGATGTCCTTCCTATTACTGGGGTGAGGTGCTGCCCTGGGAAAGGCTCCTGCCTCCTGGACATAACACCCCTTGTGTGTATGTACCTGGGGAGGAGATGGGTACCTATGCTGCTTGACAAATGGTGCCTGACAGAAGTGATGCAGGGTTGTGGGTGGGTTTTCTCTTTTGTTTAATCTAGTTTTAAATATTCCATATTTACTAGGAAGAAACCTGTTTTAAGGAAGTTCTTCAGCAAATCAACTACATTTTGATTCAAGACTGGGAGTGATTTCTCTGTAACTCTGATGACCGATCCCACATATAAGCATTTCCTCTGTGGCAAGGAAGAAGGGTTTTAAATGGACACATGGCCACAGGGATGTGTTGAGTGTCAAGTTAATTTACTTTGGGAGCCAGTAGATTGAAAGGAAGCATGATAATGTTTCACAGTTTGTTCCTTCGTTATGAACATTTGCTTTAAAATTATTAGGCAAAGGAGAGCAGATGTCTTGGCTTTACCAAGGCAACCGTTTTCTTAAGACCCTATTTTAGTGTCTGAACAATTTTTACTGCAATGCTAAACTAGCATTTTTTTTTTTTTTTTTTTCTTTTCTGCTGCTATTAAGCAACTCCCACCCTGAAGTACCATCTGCTGAGAAATGTTGAATCTCTTTTCCATTTCTCAGAACTTAAATGCATTTATATAAAGGAAAAGAAATCATGGTGTGTATATGTCTGTATGTGAGAATGTATGTGAAAAACTCCATGAGAGAAAAGAGATACTATGCTATGGCATGCCTGTAGGAAGTAATTAATGGTAAATACTCCATGATGAACTCTAACCTTGACTGGAGTGGTCTGAACAGTAAAATATATCAACAAAGGATAATTTATTTGATATCTGATTGATTTGTATGTCACTTGATAAATATCACTTAACTACTTGGAAAGACAGGAAAATATTAGAAGGTACATTATCGGTAAATGTTATTTAGTTTGTCTACTAATTATATTTGTGAATGCATTACTGGTACTAATTAATGAATACAATCAATAAAAGACATTTCAAGACAGGAAGATGACTCTTTCTCAGGTAAGGCACAATTTCATATATTCTTCTTCGTGGAATTTTTCCATGTTTTCTCACTTCTTTAAAACTCCAAAGTTCTTAAATTTTATTCGTTGCATTATTACTTGCCAACATTTGTGATAGCACAAATGTTCAAAATCAACTTCAAAATATTTTTTTTCTAAATTTCATCAGCCCCAAACAAGTAATAACAGCACATCTATCCATCTGGCCCAGTAAGGAATTTAAAGTTGTACCGTATTGTGCAGAGATATAATATGATTACTCATAGAGTCTGAGGATCTGTTCACACAAAGAATCAGTGAAGAGAGAACGAGATTATCACTGCTATCAATTTACTTCATGACATGTGGAAAATCTTTTAGTTCAAAATTTTCAATTTTGATGATTAAGAATGTAAATTAAGAGCATTAAAAAAAAAATAAAAGGAAACTTATTGAGCACACATAATATTTGCTGAATTCTCAGAAATTGCATTTGCTTATCTGTTTTGATTCTGCTGCTTAAATTCATCTGCTCCATGTATAACAAAGTCCAAAAATATTGCCTCAATACTTTACTGTTGCTTTTCTATATAAGTGTATCTCTGCACTTTCCAATTTTAATGAATTTGTCTTCTAGGTACTAGTAAAAGCTAACAAAAATAAACATTTTAAAAATATATATGCACAAAACCATGTTTGTACCAATAATGTTTTTATAAAGAATGATAAATATTCAGATACAGTTTTTCTGAAGATTTCCCAAATAAAAAACAACAATCAAAAAATATTAATTTTATATAAAATTTAGAAGAAAAAAATCTGTCTGGTGTAAGTGTTGACATACTTTAAGTCACAACTTGATGCATTAGCCAGGAAAGTTTTCCATCATAGGTTAGCTAATGTTTTTATGCGAGAACACAATAGACATCAGACAGTTTATTCTGAAGAGTGTCCTTACAATGATGAACATCAAATGAATTAATATTAAAACATAAAATAAAGTGAATGCTTTTTCATATGAAGTGGAAAGTAAGTCTGTGTTTCTTCTGTTTTCCTGTAGTATGATATTATTCTTGCTGATTTCTTTCAGTTTATAATATGGCTTTAACTAGTGGTTACAAAGTAGATCTAAAGAGATAAGGTTATTGTTACAAGTGCCAAATGAGCTGGTTTAATGTTTGTATTTGTTGCTTTGTTTTGTTTTGTAATGTGTTTGTGAAACACACAGAGATAATTTCCTCATTCCCTGATAAGGGGGATTGCTGGGAAGTGGTTTTGATTAAATGCATGTGTAGGTCTGTATGTATTACCCTTTGAATCCTTTCTATACTAAGCAGTGTAGTGGAAGCATTGTATTACTAGAATAATTTGAAATGTCTTTGATTACATTTAGTACTTCTGAAAATTGCAGTTGAACTGAACTGTTTTCATTGCTAAGTGCAAACTGTGATATTTTAAATGAGGCTTAAGTTTAACTTATTTTTGTATCATTTGTTCTTCAGTAACGTGGGGCTGGATGGACTTTTTAGTCCCTTTTGGATGCAATTAATCCACAGCTTTATTGCTCAGGAGGAGCCAGATGCTTCTCGCTTCTCTCACTGTGCCAGCTGCAGGGAGGTGGGCACCTGGAAGGGACTGAAAGTAATTGCCAAGGCCTAAAAACCAGACTGTTAGGGCTGCTGTGGAGACAAAGGGACATCACAAGTGACAGAGACACATTTCAGTGATGATCAGCAGCACAACCAGCTTTACTGCTTCCTCGTCTCCTGCACTCTCCTCTAAACAAATGTTATATTTAAAATCAAACACACAGTGGTTCCCCCACCACACCTCCCACTACTCACCCAAATCTGAAATCAAACACAAGCTGACTCATACTGTGTTTTGCTATCCCCAAATAATGTATTTATTTACCAACTGCTAACCTTGAGAAAGGTGAAGGTCAAAGACTGGTACAGCTCTCTTTCCAGAAGAGTTTCTCCATATTTTGCCTTTAGCAGTCTTCAGCAAAAGCTTTTGTTTTCAGCAAGTGGCTGTTCAATTTTACGGGTAAACACAGAAAAACTCATTTTTCAAACCAGAATCCTTGATATGATGCATCAGGATCAGTTTATCTTGAAGTGCATGACTATAATCTGTATAATGTTTATTCTAACCTTACTCACAAATCATCGTGTTTTTTTTTTCCTTCCAAAAGAATCAAGAGGGTCTGGGGGGTGGGTTTTTTTGTTGGTTTTGTGTTTTTGGGACTGAACTGATTCATTATCTGTAATTATACGATGAGCTACTCAGAAAATAAAAGGCACATTGAAAAATAGCTTGAAAAGAACAAAAATAGCCCTACAGTTAATTATGTTAAAAATACCAAACACTTGTCAGCATCTCATTAACATCCTAATGAGGGGAAATAACCCTCATCTGTCTTTAAAAAAAAAAAAAAAAAGTTGCTTTCAAAAAAAACCCCAACCTAGTTTGTAAATGTTGCACCCTGAAAGACATAGCTTGTTTCTCCTCATTAAAATCCTGCTAACAGAGTATCTTAAGAGTTGCAAAGTGTGAAGAGAACAGTGAGGCTTCTACTCTGGCTCTTAGTCTGCTTGTGTCCTGGAGGAAGATTAATTAGACTGCAAGACCTTATATTAATAAGACTCATTAGAGCAATAGTTCTGTAAAGGAAGGGAATAAGGATTAGACAGTTATGATTTGTGTGGCGATTTGTCCCAAATGACATATAAATTGCTTTTACCCTGCATTTATTTTCTCAGTATAGTCTCTTCTTTTTTCTGTGATGAGGTTATGTTCTGGTCCAGACAGGAAAGAAGGATGAGTCCCAGACCAGATCGCTCCTTTGTTCGTGTAGGGTCAGTAAGCCATGCTCTTGGAAGCAGTGATAAGAAAATGCTTCCCCTGGGCTCTTGCAGGGACTGACAGCAGGATGAGAAAAGCAATGTAGCTGCACTGGTCTAGGAAATGACAATACCCACACTGAGAATGTAACAAGATCATAAACTATCTTTATTCAGATACTGCAGTGCTGGCATATTAGTCTTTTATTTCACAGTCCTTCAAAAAGTTAACATTCCTTCTGTTTCTTAAAGTAGTATTTAAAAACTACAATTCTTCCACTGCACTGTCGATGTTATTTAGCTAAGAAAACTATTTTGAAAGTTCAGATGGGTAAAGCAGAAAATGTTCCATTTTAAAAAGTCTAATGTTGATGAATTCTAATTTGTATCAATTCTCTATGATGTTAGTTGGGACTCCATTTTCTTCTGTGCCTTTATGTCTGATTTTGTTCAGCCTTCCCATCCACTTAGTGAGAGCAATTGAGGACTGTAAAAGAAGCCATGGGAATTAAAGAATCATTGTCATGAATTTTCTAAGTATTCAGAGATTCTATCATCAAACAACTCTCAAAATAAGAGTGGATGTAGAGGGACAGGATGCAGGATATTTATGTTCCTAGAAGGTTAGATATTGCTGCGTAGATATTACAATTTTCTCATATCACCAAACATAAGACTACTGGTCACTATGATATTACAGACTGTTTCTTTTTTAGGTTCACTGGGGAACCTAAGGATTTTGTCAGATTTTGACTGCAACTTCAATACAAATGCTGTTTAATTTGGAAGAAGTTATGAAAAGCTTTTAAAATGTTAATTCTTTTTTCATCATATGATGATAATACACAGTGCACTTTGAAACATCTGAAAGACATTGGTCATTGCAGTCTTTGTGCTTTCCTTATATAGAAAGATATATTTTGTACACAAAAATTAACTTCCATTTTGACCATTATATGCTCATGGTTGTTAATTAACTGTTCTAAATATTCTTATGTCTCAAGGAGAAAAGTGACTCAAATAATTTAATTATTCTACCAATGTAATCTGTTTGAGGAACAGGTTTCCCTGAGTTTCAATCTGTAGCTACCCCTCCCAACTCTGGATAAAAAAGAAATAAATCTTATTTCCAGAGCATATTGGTTTTTGAACATCTAAGAGGGAAAAATATTTCTTCTGAACTGTAAACTTTGTTTCTTTGTGAAGTTAAATGAACTCTAGGCAGACTAAGTGTGCCACTGAGCAAGACTTAGAGGGAAACTGCACCTCACCCAAGAGCTTACTTATGCCTTCAGATACCAGTAGCCTTTCTTAGGGATTTAATGTTGTAACTACAAAAATTCATCTGAAAACCCTTGCATCAACACTTTTCTGCTTCACTTCTTGAAAATTATGCTATCCTGCTGCAAATGTGTCACCTGTTAGGTCTTATTTGACTGCATTATTACAAATTAGATATCACAGTGGATGAGTCTACAGATTTTTTCAATAAAGCCAGTATAATGTTGTCTGCAATTTATAAACTTAAGTTATCATTTTCAGTGTACAGGAAAAAAAACAGGTGATGACAACGCATTTGATTTTGCTACAATAAAATTGGAATAAACTGATGGAGAAAAATGAAACAAAACATGTTAATAATGTCCAGGCTTAGATGCTGGAGTCCTCTGCTTAAAGTGCATGATTTTTACATAAATATTTTTAGATTTAGTATGATCTTGCACTTGAAGTTTTACGCCTAGGTAACTCAGGCCTGGTTAGTTGGATCTTTTTTTTTATTTTTATTTTTTTTTTAAATTGTGTGGCTGCAGACAGCTTATCTATACAAAGCATTCAACTATTTAAAAAAAAAAAAAAAGAATCAAATCAGCTTACAGTTTTCTTTTCTCTGTTATGTTTTAAAGCGGTACTAGTAAAACAACTTAAACATACTGATTATAACAAGCACAACTTCACACCGTGAGATGCTGTGCCTGAGGTACTTGGTTGAGTGTTCTGTGTCAGAGTCAGGCAGCCCTTCTGTGATGTGCTGATGGAGCGAGTCAAGAGGTGTGCTCTATTGGATAATTACCATGACTATTGATTATCAAATGAAAATAAGCTTCAGACCTATTTGTGGAAGGTCTCTGCAGCCCTGAGGAACATCTCCTGCTGATGATCCATATTTTTGTTACATTTTGAACTCCTGAAAAAATACAGTGACAATTTTGAAAGTTTTGGGTTATGATATACTAAGTCTGCATCTTGTAGCTTTGCCTTCTTCAGAGAGATTTTGGAGGCTCACATTCTGAATGGTACATCTTACAGATAATAGAGACAGCTGTGACAGTACGCTGCCAGCCACTAAAAATCGGCAGTTAACACATCACTCTGTGCAAGATGCCACAATTATTCTCTATATTATGTAACTGAAGATGGCATCTACTAGCTTTTTAGTTTTGACCATTGTGACCATAAAGAGACCATTCTTTTCATATAAAAAACAGTTTAAAAATACTTTATGCATAATACTCATCCATTAGTGTCCAATAATTAACACTTTGCTCTGTCTGCATATCTTTACAAGGACTTTTTTTTTCCCCCAGCTTTTGCAACACCCTACTGAGGCAATCATACCATTTAGACAAGCAACAAATTGAGGTTTTATTACTTTAATTTTCCAGACAAATTACATGATGGTAAATTGCAGCACATGGAAATACTTTCTGAAAAATGCAGAGGGAGGTACACTTTATATTTTGACGAAATAAGCTACCTCAATTTCCAAATGAAAGGCTTGTTTTATGCTTCAGCCTATTGATTGTATTAAATGCTTATATATGTTTCCAGTATTTTAAATGATACAATGTACAGATATAGTCAAACCATAAAATGCACAAATTAAATTGGTAAATATAATAATAAACTTAGAATGCCAGTCACATCCATTTATAATCTCCAGCAGCAAGTTTCCCAGCCTGCCAAATCATTTTGCTTTAAACCAAATGCCAAAGATTTATCTGTATTTATTCTTGAATGAACTGCAGGAGTGCAATGCATTCTTTATTTACAAACTGTAGGAAATTTTCTGAGTAAATACATAAATTGGCAAAATCTATCTTAATGGAAAACCTATTATTTTAATTACTAGGAGGTGGTGTACACTTTTGCTTTAGACTTTTTTGAATTAGTAATTAATGGCTTCCTCATGAAAAGCATTTATTGTTTTCATTTCAGGGAATCCAACTGAAGATAAGTCATTTTAAAGAATGTTCAATATTATCCCAGCCTTATCAAAAGGACAAACAGTACTGTAGGGGAGTGAGGGGGCAGGATGCAGGTTTAGGAACAGTTGAAGCCACAGAAAATGCAACTGTGAAATAAGATACATAAACATTTCTGATTACTGGTATTAATGACTGTTTATCTCGCAAACTCTGTGTTGCCAAGAAGTAGAAGACATCTTCATCAGTAAACTAGATGGAAAACTTGTTTACTGGAGGAAAAAAAAATAAAAGAAACACAGCACAAGAGTGTAAAGAACCTTATTAGGAGACATGTTAAGCCCTGGATATTGTCGTAAAGAAATCATCCAGTTTTTCTTTACAGATACCAACAAATTTTCGGCAGGCTTAGTTTAGAGCCATTCCTTTTCCACTGCACACCCCTACTCCAAGCAGCATCAGAGCATACTCTAACAGGAAATCTTTTTCCTTTGCTTGATGTTGAGGTAACTAGTCCTTGGACTGGCTCAAATCATTATGGCTCTTTGGACTTTTAAAATTATTTTGGGTAGCTGGTACTTATTTGGATTTGCTTCATCTAGAGAGAATAAAAAATTGATTCCAGTTTATCAAATTCACCAAGTTCACTTTAAAGATTAATCAAGCTTTAAATGTGAATAGCAACTTTTATCCTTATCAAGAAAAGGGAATGCATGCTAGCTTACAAACTGGAAAGCATAAACATGGAAGAGCAGCATATGAAAAAGAAAGCGAAACTAAAAAAAAAAAAAGAGAAAACAAAATCTCAAAATGTACCTGAAACCAGTCTATTCCTCCAACTGTTGTTCAGGGTTTCACTGAGGTCTTTCTCAGCCAAGTACTTAAGAAGCCAAATCAAAAAATTCTGCCTCTGCAGCAGTTGGTGTTAAGATTTTATGGTGTATGGACCGCTATGAATTTTTCAGCAGATAAGCAGCTTTTCTGAAGCAAATTTAATAGAGCTATGTTTTTAGTTACTTTTGTAGACCCTTTAGGAATAGTTCATGAAAATTATTCACTCAAGTGCTGTCTTTTAAAGTGGACTCTTGCCCTGGGATTTCAGTTCCTTATTTAAACCTGAGGGTTTTCTTGTTGCTACTGAACTGCAGTCAGTTCTTAGTGCTTTAAAACCTTACTGTTGTGGGTGACTTAAAGTGTTCTTTTTTGTTTGTTTGTTTGTTTGTTTTTTTTTGTTTGTTTGTTTGTTTTTTAATATATATATTTATCATTTTAAAGCCCCTTCTTGTGCTTCACCACTGCTTGGTTTGGATTTAGCATTTATAAGAAACACCTGAAAATAAGTATTATCTAAGAATCTTTGACGTACTGACCCTGCTACAGATTTTTGCATTTTTTTCTCTTCAAAAGCCAGATGAATTTCAGCTCTTTATTTAAAATTATGGATATTTTTTTCAAACCACAGCCCATACTGTTTTTAAAAGCTGGGGGGAGGCGGTAGTGGTGTTGGGATTTTTTTCTCTCTTTTTTTTGTGTTCAGTGGTCACTTTTAGAAGACCACAAAGGACTCATTCCTATATGCTGCTAATTTTAGGATGTTCCAAGTGGCAGACTTAACTGTAATGGTTGTCCAAACAAAGGCTTCATTCTTATTCCTTGTAGTGGAGGTGGTCATTTTCCACCAACAGAATGCAATCGTAGAAGTACATTTTAGAAGATTTTTTTCTCTCTTCTTGATTCCTACAACGATTCAAAAAGTTGTTCTGCTACTTCTCCAACAGTGATGTTGAAACAGAAGATAAACCCAAACTGCAGATTGCAGTTACATGGTTGCTTTATTAATCTGTAAGATGACAGAGAGCAATAAATTTATTGAACTCTTTAAACACAAAGAGAAGGAACAACACCCTGATGTTTTAAGCAGAAATTGCCATGCATAAAGATATGCCTGGAGATAGAGATAGAAGCTGGAAAATTAGACACCTGTTTGTGCACAGAGAACTTGAGGAAGAGATTTTGTTCCTGAAAGACTAATTTTCCAAGTTAGTACAGCAGAAGCTAGGACTGTATTCATGTATCTTGTCTTGTATATGTCCTTAATTTCTCATGACTCCGGCACTAAATTATGGAAGACAAGTATCTTCCATAAAGGCAAGAAATGTAGATGTGATACAGAAAAGGACAGATTTAATGAGTGGCTGAGATGTGAGAGAGTAACAAGTCACTGAGCTCACTTATTACTTTTCTGTACCAGAAAATGAGAAGTCTTTGTACTACCCTAATTAGATGTGAGAGCAGTATGTGGATCTTATTTTATAACGCTGTCATGCTATTGTACTGTCTGTGGAATATTTTGCTTTTATTGTTGATTTGTCTCAGATACAGTGTCCGAAAGACTGATTTTGCCACATGGGTCCCAAAATCAGAGCTTTACGATTCTGCACAGTGAATTTTGTGGTAAAATCATGCTTCAGCAATATAAACCAGTCAGGCTCCAAAGGCAATTTTCACACACTACCACAGTAATGAAATAATTTTTGCCTGGTTCAGAGATGGATATTTCTCTAATGGGCTTTTGGAAAATGTGTCCTACACATTGCATTGATCCACATCTCCCTTGCAATGATGCATTAATTCCTGAAATGATTTGTTAGGATGGACAGCACTGAATGTATTAGTTGGTCATCCTCTGTCTGGATTTTTTTGCTTGACCTCCAAACTCAGGTGCTCTAAACTTCCAGGCAGTTAGTCTGCACGAATGGTCTGGCTTGAGCCATCAAGGAGCATGGGGTGAGGCAAACTACAGTTCTAAATACGCCAGTAATATGACTCACCTTGCCATTCATTTTTGCTTTAATTTGGAACAATAAATTAAAAAACCCTTAGATCAATTGAAATATCCTATAATTACCGATAGCATTAATTTGATCAGGATCTGATATGATTTAAGCATATGCCTGGTGGTTAGGAAACATGATAACTTGATATTTTTACACTAAACTTTCCTGATACCATATTTCTGTGTCATATTTTTTTTATGTTTTACAAAGAATATGCGAGAAAAAATTGTATTAAAGTTACACAATAATTAAGTTAGATACTTCAAGTACTTGAAAATATCTGGATACAAAAAAAAAAAGTGTGTGGATTTTTTCCATGTGCATATTCATGGGATTTTTTAATTGAGTACATACTTAATCAAAGACAAGTTAGACCCTGTATGATCCTAATTACAAGGCTACTACATCTAACTGAGTGCCTAAATTCAAACATCTTGAATTAATCAACCTTCATATACTGCATATTTGAACACATTTTCTTAACATGACTGTATTTTTAAATGAAATGAATCAGCTGCCACATCACATTGCTCGGGTTCAGTCTAGAAGAGAAAAACTGTTTAAGGATAGAATAACACCTCCCAGACACTGAGCCATGCTAGTTCTTGAGTGGTTTGCTACGTAGTCATTTCTAAATGAATCCTAGTGCAATCTGAGAACATTATGACTACCCCAATTACTCTATGTGTGAACCAAAAAAGGCATCTAGAATCTAGAAAACTAGTAGCATATTCAGCAACGCAGCTCCTGGCCTCGGGATACATGGATGGCTTGCAAGCCATCGCATCAGGTGCTGAGGCTTTTTCTAATGTCCTCATGGACTATTTTGCATTTAGGAACCAAGTGAAGAAGGAAGACTGGCTGTGATTATTTTTTTTTTTAACTTTTTTTTTTTTTGTTTTCCCCAAAGTACAAAAGAATTTAGGCACTTTTCCTGTGAAAAGGACACACTTAATTAGAATCTAATCTACATCCAGGATCTAATTCTTCTTCCAAGTAAATGAAGAGCTGAGTTCAGACAATGAAAACTACATCCAATTAATGTCAGAGTTGAAACATTTTTAGTAATCAGAAGTGTCATCAAATATGTAATGCTGTACCTTCAACTGGCAACAACATGGCTTTTCTAAAATATGCTCTCTTAGTACATGTATCTTGAATAGTGATGTATTATACGTATAGTATTTCTGATGAAAAGAAATATATGTTTTCTGTGTATTTGAAATTGAAATGCATGTCTGTACAGCAGGATTTTGTAGATTAAACTCAATCAGGGAGACAAATCTTCAGGGCTCTGGCTTTTTAGTTTACTGACCTTAAAAATAGTGAAAGGAAGGAGCTGTCTTCACTCCAGTAACTCACTGATAGTGATGTTACATCTGTACTGTGAAGTTGGGGGGGACATCTGGGGCTTGTGTCATCTATTGGGACTGTCCATGCTGGAAATGCCTGTCTGGTCTCAGGGTGCTATCAAGCTTTGTGCACTGTGCTGGACCACTGGCTTCTGCTCAGGTCTCCACCAGTGTGTCTGTGTGGTCTCTGGCTCCTGGGGCACCACACATACAGGATTACATAGAAAGAAGTAAGTAGGAACTACTCACAACATTCTTGCAGTGTAAAGAAATAGTATAATCATACTAGGTTTTGTTTTGTGTTTTCACAAGTATACTGCAGTAAATCAAAGGAGATATTCTTTGCTTATTGTCAGTTGTTGCTACAGGACTAAGATCTGGGAAAGACCAGCTAGATCAGGAGTCCAGCTGTGTGTCCACTTAAGCCTATGGAAATGTTACAAGTGTCTCAAATAGAAAGAAGGAAGTTTTTCCTCCTTCATTTCACAGATATGACAGGGAAAAAACAGATCACTGCTAGTAATTAAATTTTAGAACTCATATAATTCATTGAAAATTAATATCTGCATGTAGATAACCAAGCTGCAAAGATCCTTTAGGAGGGAATGCATTGAATTTTTTGTCTTGCACTAAAGCATGATTTTTCAACTACATTTTCTCAAATACTGTACAATATATCCTGGAATGGAAGCTGTCAGCCCCTTCAATGTATGTGGGCTCCCTGAGGATATCAGGTATTGATTCTGTTAAAGACAGTAGTACAAGAAAGAAAAAAAATGTTATTTCTCTTTCTGATCTTCATTCCATCTGCTGAGATGAGATGCACACAAGCTCTTTCTATCTGCTTTTAGTTGCCAACCTGGTAGCAGATATCTGGGTAGATGAAAGAGTACTGGGCTACTTGGATCACTGATGTAGCTGTGAAGGTGTTTCTTATTTTCTCATGTTTAAAGACCCTGTGGCAACCCATCCTGGTTTTCCCAGATGCCAGTAACTCATTCCTTCTTCACTTCTGGGAGCAGAATCAACAGTGCCAGGGGGCTGTTAGTGGGGATGGATCAGGACTGATGAGCAAAATAAGAGAGTCAAGATATGAACTGGAAAATCTCTGTAACAGCATAGCCTGCAGTGCTCCCATGAATACATTACCTGCCAGATACAATTTTCTTGGAGCCACAGAGTACCTTCATTGTAGTTCCATTAATAGGACTGCAAAGACCAATAATGAGCAATTTAGTTCTATTCTATTTCCATGGTGGAAATGCTCAGTCACACTCCCTTAAACAACAATTTGAGAAGCTGGGTTAAATACAGGATCTGTCATTACTCACAAAATTACTGTGGCAGTAAGAGGGGCAGCCTGATCAAAGAGGTAAGGAGAAGGAATATCAGGTAATGAAGAACCCATTGTAGAACGCCAGCTGAGGAAAGTTCATTTATATGAAGAAAGTTTATTTCTTTTCTTCTAATACTGCTCATTCAGAACTTACATCTGTTGATAATTCAGACTGCCAGACATTTCTTTTTGTATTGCATTTCCTTGGAGCTTTAAAAGGTATAAAAACATCAAAATTTTCTAAGTTCTTTTCATAAACCCCAGTTAATCCTCTTGCGGTTCCTTTAATATATGTCAAATAAAAATATATACATATCTCTAGTTTGTGTTTAGACTGAATAACAAGTAACATCATTAATTATATAATAATAATAATAAATAAATGATATTTAGTAGTTCTGATCTGCTAACCACCAAAACCTTAGTTAGCTAGTAACCATTATGTTATGCATGTCAGGAAAGCCTTATCTTTCAGTTTATAGAATAACATTTCACAAGAGATAATCGTCAGGCTAATTATAGAATAGCTATTTCGTAGTAAGATTTATATTTGTGACTGCTTTCCTTTGAGAATGTAGCTGGGAAAGCTGACAGTAAGTACCAAGTGTCGGTAAAGAGATGCTGGGGAGAAAAGCAGGGAATTCAAAGGGACAGTACAAACACAGGTGCCAGACAAGGCAGTACCCTGGCATTGATGCTGTTGGCCCAGTACAAGGAGTTACATCAGTGCTCACTTGCTCAGGGAAATACCTTAGCCCTGATTACTGAAAGGTATCTCTGTTGCTGTTGAAAACTGAAATCAACATTAACAATTTCTGTGTAGAGGAATAGCAGAGAGAAGAATGTGCTACTCCAGAGATAGACATTTTAATTTGCATTTCATTAAGAGGCTGTGAGATAGCAGACCTGCTAAAAGGTAGGCAAAGTGCGAGAAGACTGGCATAAAGTGTTTAAAATTGCACCTCCCTTTCCTGGCTAAATTGCATGAGTAAAGAATACTTTGCTGTCTGAGCTGCTTTCAGCCCAAAGCCAGGTTTAGCTCCTGTCAGAGCGCTACTGGAGGTCTGTCAGAAGGAAGACTTAGAAGAGACGCTGAATATGTGTTTTCCCTGACTGTTTTTGCTCCTGTAGTTTCTGCAGACTCAGGTTTTGTTCCTGAGCCTGCACTGATCACCAATGCATGCAACTGTTGGCACATGCAGCTTTAAGGCTGCTCCGTGCAGCTACAAGTGGTAGATCACCAGTGGCCAGAGATTCCTGTCAGTGCTGTGCTAGTGTTACACCTGGATCAATCTTTTCTTGCCTGTGTAGGGATGAAAATGCCAGCATAAAAATTGGTGAATATACCTGCAGTTTGCTCTAGACAAATGAAGAAGCTAAAGGCAACACATAACCCTGACTGGCAGACCTTGGTATGTGTAACCTAAGTTGAATTGCTTATGACAAGTGAATTGTCAAAGGGCCTGATTGTGTGAGACATCAGCAAGAGGAAGGACAAATAAGTTTGCTCATCTGTGTCCAAACTTATGACAAGGCATATATGGGCTGCTGAAAACTCAGCTATCTGAGACTGTGGGAAGAGCATAGCGGTGTTATTTCTGGTGTTCTCAGATCAGAAACTGATGCAAACTGACAAGCACTGTATTTGCCTGTAAGGGCTGATATCTCCAGTGATTTTAGTCAGCTTAAGTGAGCTCTTCTTCACATATTTGCATCACTGTCTTACATCTTACTTAGGGAGCATTGGGACACAAATTGAAGAGGTGGGTTTATTAATGATAGTTATCTCTAATGCTTCTGTAGGAAACTTACACTAGCAGAACATGAGAAGTGAGATGTTGCCATCAGAATGTCAGATGATACAGCCGTTACTTGGCCTCTTGGTGAAGGTGACTAATGTGTTTATTATTATGGGAACCAGAATAGGTGTCTCTGACAGTAAGACTGTGGTGCAGGTGTGCTGTACAGTGGTCCCCACATCACTGACCCAGCACACACCCCAGCCAAATGCTAATTTCCTGTGAAGGTAAAACCTGTGTGTGCACTATCCACTGGCACAGATTGGTTTCCTCTGAAAAAAAAAAAAGCAGAGGATGGAGGAAAGAAGGCAGTAGTGTTATCTGGGCTGGATGAGCGGAGACATCAGGACTGTGGGGGAAAGTACAGCAAATCACACCTACCCCAAAATTTAGTCAGAGCCTTAGGTCACCTACCAATAAGCTGTGATGTATGTCTCAGTCACTTCAGCAGAAAAGCAGGAAAGGCAGCACCTTACAGTGACTTCAGTAAGAAAACTGAGCTAGAAAAATGCTGAGAAACCTCATTCATCAGTCAATAGAGGTGGGGAAGATAAAGGTAACTGAATATATCCATTTTTCGGGGAGCAGCTTATTCTGCTGTGTTATCAGACCTTCCACTGTCTGTGAAATATTTTATAACAGTGACCAAGAACACTAAATAACAAACCTATCCTTAACCAGGAGAAACTACTTTGAAGAGTCGGTCACTGTTCTGTGGATCTGTGGATCTCCACATCGTCCGATACCTCTGGAGATAAAAATTGGTGAGGAGTTAATACATGGTGACTGCACAGATGACTTTTGGATCAATGTGTTTGGAATACGTGGAGAGCATCAGATGCAGATTGCTGACAGAGGAAGACTTATTGTATTTGTTGCAGTGATGACAAAGCTCTTTCTAGAGATGGCCTTGATGTAGTCCAATGTCCTGTCTATGGTGCACACTCACGTTCTTTCTTCATGGTTCTCTTCATGCGCCTCTGCAATAACGTATTTAAGAAGGGGAGCCTGGGAGGAGGAGTTGGAGTTGTGAGGAGGAGTTGTTTGGAAGACACCTATGAGAATGTGGAGGTCAGTGGAAGAAAGGAGGAAGAGGTGGGGAGGTGCACTGGTGTACATCCCCTGCAGCCCAGGGTGAGCTGGCAGGTGCCACCCCCCCCTGCCACCTATGGAGGTCCACAGTGGAGCAGATGCCAACCTGCAGCCTGTGGAGGACTCCACATTGAAGCAGGTAGCTGCGCCTTAAGGAGGCCAGGACTCTGTGGGAAGAAGTCCCCTCTGTTGTAGTTCATTGCTGGGAGGACTGCAACACATGGGGGTGACCCACACCAGAGCAGCTCAGGGAGAGCTGCAGCCTGTAAGAAGAACTCCTGTCAGAGAAAGTTTGTGGAGGAATGTCTCTCATGAGAGCAGAACCATGCTGGATCAGAGGATGAATGTGAGGAGTGCCCCGTCCCCCTGAGGAGAAAGAAACAGAAGCTGGGGGGGAGGAGGTAGAGAAATCAGGAGCAAAGCTGAGCCTCGGAAGAAGGGAGGGGTGGAAGAAAGTGTTTTTAGGTATGATGGTGCTTCTCACTGTCCTACCTTGTTGTTATTAGTGTCTGAATTTTTTTTTTTTTTTATTTTCTTCCCCTAACGAATCTGTCTTTTGCTTGTGACCACAATGGGTGAGTCATCTCTCCCTGTCCTTACCTCGACTCCCAAGCCTGTTGCTTTATTTTTTCCTTCCCAGCTCTGAGCGAAGTTGCCCTCTGAGCTCAAACCACAGCATTAATTATCTCAGATCTTATTGGCTGACTGAACTGAAAAAAATTTACATTGGAAACTTTCACATGAGAAAACAGATTGGTAGTTTAAGATGTAATTACATACTTGCACTTTCTTATCTAGGATTTGGCATCTACAAACAAATACACTCACAGATTTCACAGTACAGTGGTTAGAAGAGCCTTCTCAAAGTGCTGTCCTACTTTTGGTTGTGTAAAATGAGAGAAAACAACAGCAAATACATCCCTGCTGTCGGAGGAGAAAATTTAAAGCCATGACATGACTTCAGTTTTACACTTGTTCAACCATAATGATGGCAATGAGTCTGCAGCAGCCAAATACTAGATCAATGAAAGGGGCCACAAATAAAGTCTTGCCCACATGCAAGTGAATAGTAAAACTCCAGTTCATCTCCTGTCTTTTGAGGAGAAAAGAGGTTCCAGTCACCCAGTAAAATGTTCATGATTTGCTTTGACTACCATTTTGTCTCTAACTGTTGGACATTTTTAATGCTATTACTTGATATGTAACTGTTTTGAGGATTCACATCCAGATCCAATCCTTACCAGCTTCACCTAGAGTTGGCCCAGGCTCCAGATTGTCTGGAATTCAAAGTAAATTCATTACTATTCATTCCCCAAATTTAAATAGTTTTGTAAATATTGCCTTTTGTGATTGGCTTATTTGTCACTGATGAAATTGCTGGTATTTGAAATTAAATAGTTATTTACTTCCCTCATTCATGTATCATGAAATAATTTGAGTGCTTAAACTTCCTCTAAAGTTAATGTTAGCTGAATAATATTTTGATGACCGTGACATGTAAAATTTGCTTTTTCCTTGTCATATAACAGAAGTTTTCATTAGTGTGCACACAGAAATGTAGGTATATATTTCACATTGGAATTTAAAATCCTTTTATTATGTTAAATGTGAATCATTGTTAAACAAAGATAATATGCCACACAAGATAAAATTAATTCATATATGTAGATACCAATACAAAGAATTATCAGAAAAGTGGAGTTATTAATTAAAAACTCTGAAAAAAATTAACACAATCCTTCTTTTCCATTATGACAGACATACATCAAGTTCATCACTGGAAAGAAATAGGATGCCTTCTTCGGGGGGAATTCATACTAATTTCCAGGGACATGATCAATTGAAACAAGTTTTTATGCAGTTCCTTAAATAGTTCCAGGTTGTTTAAAGTCCTTCTAGCAATGTTATCTAAAAGCAAAACAAAACATTAAAATTGTTAATGTTTTCATTCTCCTTGTTTCATCTACCCCAAATAAGGGAAATAGACTGTTTAACTAGAAAGGGGAAAACAGTGAAACTAATGATGCATAACATGCCAAACATACTGAACATTACAGGAACTACTTTTTAAGTAATCTCAGCTTCCAGTAATTGTAGGTATTACTGATAACAGTAAGTACTTTTTTTAATCGGACGTAAGAGCTGACATTGCTATTTTAAGCAGTCCTTAATATTTCTCCCTTATTGCATTTTATTTTTAGTGTAGGCAAATAAGGAAGTAATAATTTACTAGCAGCTCCTGCAGTGACAGGTTATCCTGGGTGCCTTCAGGTCATCCAAGATCTCCTGTCCCTCTTCTGATCACTGTTGACTTGCCAGACGTCTGGACTGCTTATCACATCTCATGTGTGACTGCTCTCTGTCTCTGGGGAATCCTCTACTGAATTCCCTCAAAATCTTTTGCTTATAGTCTGCAGTGTTACTCTTACTGCCCACATTCCTTTTTCTTCTGTTGTCCTCTTTCATATGACCTGTTTTTCCTAACTCTGCTTATTTCTTTACATCTACCTCATTTACCATCTGTTTTCTTTTCCACTAGCAGAATAAACTGAGCATTCTGCAGTGTTGGTGTGTCTGGTGAGATTCAGGTTCAAAGCATGGGCCTCCCATTGCCATGGCTGTTCCACTCAGATCTTCTCAAGAGATGAGATTTTAGGCATTGACACCTTGTTGGAATATTTCCTCCTGATTTTGAAGGAACTAAGAGTTCCTCCATAAGATGTGGGAATAAAGCACCAGGCACTTACAATTTTTTAAAAATAACTCTCTACAAGCTGTTGTGGCCCCATGAAAAGGACTAAATTAAAAAGTATTGTTCTAAGAGGTATTTCTAACATTTGCAGAACCACATCTACTCTGAAAGGTAAAAAAAAAAAAATCTTTAGAAGGTGACTTGTGTATTACACAAAGCACAGATGTGCACTGATGATTAAACAGATGTTGTTTTTGTTAAATCTTTACTATTTTACTGTGAAAATGTAATTACTAGAACATCTAACAGACCTTTACTTGCTGAAGTTATTGATTAATGAGATCACTTTCCTGGTTCTATGCTGCAGATACCAGAAGAAAAATCATCTGAAAATGTATGTTCCAACAAAATTTGTAATTGCTAAATCTACAAGAAAGACTCTTCCAAATTTTTACCTGTATTGTCCCCATGTGATGTCTGTGCAGGGTGAAATCTTCTTAGGAATACAATACAGTCCATATGCTGATGCCTTTGGTGAAGCCAATTCTTGATGTGAGACCATAATAGGGCCTAAAACATCCAGCCCTGTTTAGATTCAGATGACGAAGGACAAGGTTCACAGTGAATTGCTGTGCTACAAGGTTAAGGTAAATGGTGTATTTTGACCAGACATCATGGTGACTGCCTGTCACTGCAAACCTAAAATAAAAGTACATGAACTACAAAAATAAAGGAAACTCTTAAGTTTCTTTCTTTGACCTTTTCCTGGTGTGATAATGTTATGGTCGGTTGTAAGTACAGTATTCATAGTGCTGAACAAAAGCCATGTGTTATTATGCATGGGTAGGTGTTCTGCTTTGCAGCACAGTCCTGCCTGAATAGCTGCCTGTATCCAGCATGTGTCTGGCAATGATTGGGTTCACCAGTTTACAGTACTGTCCTTCCTCCTAGTATGCATTCTGGACATTCAGGGAGGCAAATTTTCAAGGACTAATGCAAGACTTAACAAACAGTGAAGTCTCATTTAGGATCTATTTAGAAGCAATGAGTAAGACTTAAATGTTTTGTAGACCTTTTATTGGCCTTGTACACAGGCATGAACCTCACCCTGAGGCTGTGGTTTGGCAATACATTAAATCTGACTTTAGAGATCCTGGCACCAGATCAAAAAAGCTGAGTTGAAGTATTGATCTGTCATCCTACTGTAACAGTTCAAATGCAATAAAAAATGCTAACGTTTTGGCAGGCTTCCTGTGAGATCAGGGACATCTGTCTATACCATCCTAACTTTAGGATTGGTCAGTCCTAAATAGATATATCTATCCCAAGCAAGTAGCAAACTCCAGTGCTGCGTGAGCGTAGCGTTACAATTCCTCACTGTGGCTTGTGGATAACTAGGTAAAACCACAGTGCTGTGCTAGACCTGATTCAGGTCAGGTGGGGACAAAGCCTGGTTTCAGTTTTAATGACTGTGGAAACATTGCCAAAGTAAAAGATTTGAGGGCACCAAGTGTGCTTGTAAGACTGAACAGCTCCTCCAACAACTGAAAAATAAAGAAAATATTACTCATTTATGGGTACTGAAAGACAGAATGGTCTAACTTACAGGCTAAGAACAGGTCACATGGTTCTACCTTTTCCCCTGATTTTTTATGGAAAAGTATGGTCAAGCAGCAAAAGAGGCTGTTGTTTAGGAACACTTTCTCTGTCTTGTGTTGAAAAGAGAGAATTCTGGTCTGTGCTCAGCTACAATTTTTCACAGAATAAAACGAACCACAGAGCCCTTCCTTCTGGGTTTCTTCAAGGCAGAAATGATATCCGCTACTACATTCTGTGGCAGCTGATGCTGGAGGCAGAGTGGGAAAATCCTATTTTCATTCATTCACCAGCCAATTTCAACCTCTTCTGCTCAGAAAGAGAGAAGAAATTAGGCTGTAGATAAGGGTAAACCATTTGTGCAGCATTTTTAGTGATCAGTGTATTCCTGTTTAGATAGCAAAACATCTTCAATGATGGTTAAGTCATATCATTTATCTGGAAATGCATAAGAAAGATTGAATGATAGATTAATATATTTTAGCTATTTACAGGAGGTGCCCTGATGATGCCCATTATAGCTCCATGGGGTTATTTTCACAGTGTAGTAGTATTCACTATTTTTTGTAAAGAGAATTTCTCTAAAAGTTGAAAGTTAAGTGAATGTTAAGTGCTGCCACTCTGCAGAACCTTCACCTGCACTTCTTCTTCTGAGCTCTTGAATTCCTGCAAATGATATTCCAAAATTAAGATTTAAACCCAAACTTTGACAGGGTTCATTGACAGCTGAGGTACACCTTACAACCTATCACTCATCTCTAGCATTTCCACACATTTATTTCACAGTTCTACCAGCAAAATGTGAATAACGCATTCTGCAATGAATCAAGTGATATTAGTTCATCAACCTAAATGGAGCTATTTGTTGGAACAGTGAGGTGGTCTTAGCACTCCTAAATGTGACAACGGTTGTACTGGCACACCGAGGAGCCATTAGACAGTGTCCTCACAGTGTGAGATTTCCATCTCCTTCCACCTTCCCAAAGTCATATTTTGTCAGAAATTCCCTTGTTGGTAGCTGAGCTGTTGAAGCAGGATCCTTCGCCTCAGACGTCACAAGTGAAATACCCCTTGATGTAATGAGAGCCGAGCAGTGTCTGCAGGCCTCGGTCCATCGACAGGGATCTCTCTCCTGGCCAGGGCTCTGCAGGATGTTGTTGCCTGCCTGGCAAGAGAGAAGTGTGACCTGGAGTCCCCCTGAGCTGGGCCACCTTGGTGTGTCTGACTGGACTGGCTGGTCATATACAGCCATTTTACCTTAATTTTCACATATCATGGAACAGGTATATTAACTTGCTGAAATAATTAATCATATTTAAATTTTGTTTGAAAAGTGGAAGCCTTCTACTGGGGGCTACGTAGTCCCAAATCCTACATTAACCAAGTTGTGTCTGTAATCAGGTCCAGACCTGTTCTTTTAGCCTTCCTGTGTCCAGACTGCTGAATAAGATACCTTTAGTCAGGTTTCAACACTCACCCCGTAGTATTATGCTAAAGCCTCACAAACTAATAGGGCTTTCCCTTTCTGCTTTAACATACTATATATGCCTAATATTAGGTGAATATTAAAAGTAACGTAAAGTCAACATGAAATGTTTAGCCACTGGCTTCAAGGGTTTTGGAAAGGCAATGCCACTTTTGACCCCATCTCAGTCTAGATATGAGCTGGGAAGAGGCCTGTTTATTTGGTTTGCCACCATCTGTTTTACCTTGTCATAGCTAGGTGAAATAAATGTGATGGCATCCGTGTACATTCTTAATTAAAAAACTGGTTTAGATCCAGATATTTTTGTTCTTTGGACAAAAGACTTGGATTGTGTGGAAGCTTCCTAAAAGAAATTACATTTTAAAGTAATTTGACTTTTTTGTTTCTGATTCAGCCTTTAGTTTTTGCTGTCAATCCTCACATTTCCACTAAGATGAGTGTGTAAATTTTTGAAACTTCAGATGTTCACCAAAAAATCTTCACAACCTCACTCTTGCTTCATGAAATCAATTTGTTTGGCTTTAAGTAAGGAAAATTTCTGCCAAGGTTTGAAATTAATGCTATATCTCCCCTTCAAAAATGGACAATATGAAACATTGTAAAATTTCCTAGATTCAGGATCTTCTCTTCAAGTAGGTGAAGCTGATCCAGACTTCATTTATCGTCTGTGAAAATAACAAATGACTAAGATACAGTTCTAAACATCTCTTGTGTTTTGTTCACTGGTTGGGATTATTCAGGTAGAAAGACAATTTCCATGGTAGCCCACCTTCTCAGCTGTTCAATACTTAGTCTTTCTACCCAAAATACATTCATCCTACATTCCTCTTCATTTGATATTTTCCTTGTTTAGTTTAGTCCAGCAGCATTCTTTTTTTTTTTTTTTTTTTTTTTTTCAGCAAAGTCTTTTTACTTACTTTTTTTTCTGCCTTAATAAGAAAAAAAAAAATCTATTTCTTCAATATATATATATATATATATATATGTTCCAATTGCAAACTACCTGGTATCTGAAACAAAGATTGTATTTGTGTAAGTTATTTTGTAATTTTTCCATGTCATAGCAGATTACTTAAAAGAGAATTGAGGGAAGATGATTCAGTAATTCTGACTCTGAAAACACTCAAAGTTTTCATTCTTTTTCAGCATCAGCATTAATGTCCATTAGACATCCTTGCTTGGTATTGGGACAACTTTTTCCCACTTAAGGCAACAGTGGCATTGAATAGGACCTGCCTGAAGTGTATTATTATCCTTATTTGCAGGACATTTAGAAAGACAACATATTTTACAACACCTTCGGGAAATGGAGGCATGGATTCAGTGGGAGAAAAGAAGGCCTTTCATTGTAATGAAATCTACATGTATGTGAAATGCTTATATGTAAAATGCTATTTCAGCCAGGTAGTGCCAAGACTAAAATTCAGACCTTCAGATCATTTTCATCTATTCTCTGTTAATGACAGTTTTTACAGAGTCAGCTACATAACCAGCCATATTCTTTTTTGCAGGAACAGAGAGTCTTTCTGTCAGTATTACTGTCTTTATGAGAGCAGATAAATTAGTGCTGCATAGAGATGTGTAGGGGTGCATAGAGAGGGATTGGGGAGGAGTCACATGAATGCCTCCGAAATGCATCATTGCATGTCCAGCAGAAAGAGTGGGGATTTATCCTTCTCCTTTTCACTGTGTAACTGGCAGACATTCATCTACACTCTATGTGCTCTGGTCAATGGAAGGAGGGTCATCTCTCTTACTGGGCATAACTGTCTCAAAATGGGGTGTATCTCCCTCTGTGTCTCTCCCTGGCTAAAGGACTTAAGAAGATCAGTTTTGACTGTGTGACCAATTTGGTAACAGCTGAAGCTAAATAATGTGGAAATGGTATAAAAGAGGGAATGCCTAATACACCACATTCCAATCTCAGGAGCTCTGTGAAGTCAGCTAGAAGTATTGTTCCTAACTGCTCCTAGCCTCTTATAGAGAGATTAGGCAAGGAAACTAAGAAAATTATCAGGCAATATTAATTCTGAAGACCAATATTGTTGATTCCTGTAGACAACAATTATTTTTTAATTTTATAACTTAGAAACAAAGAAGGTCTAATACATAAGTAGATAAAATATGGGCAGAAAAGAACAGAGGCATTTGAAAAGCTGAAAATTAAACAGAAGTCACATTGATTTAATTTTTGGTTGCTTGCAGACAAAATTATCTTGTCAATATTCACCTCTCTCCTGTGATTAACCTGAAAGTACAGATCTCTTGAGTCTACTGGTCTTGTTATGAAGTCAATACTCATTTTCCTACTTTGCTGAAAAATGACATACCACAGCCATTATTCACACAGCTATGTGAATGTAAAAGCTATTGCTACTTGAGATTTAGTAATGATGAAGTTCAGCCAACACAAGTGAATCCAATCTAAACCAGTTTGTGCATCTCAAATCTCCAGTCTTCATTTAAACATAACACAAAGATAATTTAGTGGTATTTTTCTAAGAAAGCATCTTGTTAAGTTACTTTATTACTGTGGAAATTAGTCAGTATGCCCTGGGATTTGACTGAAAAACAAGGAAGAGTTTATAGATGCTTGCTCACAGATGTACAAGTATCCTTTTGAACGCCAGTAAAACTATCAGTATTCCATAAAATGTTGCAGAGATTATCACACTAAAGTAGGTATTTTTTAGTCCAGTTGTGCAACTCCGTGACAATATGAGGAATTCTTGGGATATAGTTCCAGTGGTGTAAAAAATCTTCCTACAGAATTAACCTGACTGTATATATCTCACAAATGTTATATATAAAGATTTCATAAGATTTAGGTAGTATCCCTTTTTACTAGTACTGCAGAAGAATTAAATATCAGCAGAAAAGCAGATAGATTTTCTATTTCCTGTTAAAATGTTAGCATAAATATTCACCCGAAAGTAGTAGTATTGTTAATGTGGACCTAACAGGACTGTTTCCATTCCAACAGTAACATTCCTCATTTTCATCATAATCTAAGATGTTCTATCTCATTGCTAGTGTATTTTTAAAATATTTTTTATTGTATGATGAGAGGAAAAGTCTTTCCTCTACTGTTTAGTTTCTTTTATTTTCTTGAGCATGAAGACAAATAACTGTGTGCTTTAGAAAACATGACAGTATATTCTTGACTGACATTCTATACAAAAGTGTCACGGTCCCTTGAATTATCTTCCTCATCATAACAATAAAAACATTTCCATTTTTTGCTGACAATGCTCATTCTGTCAGAGGCCTGATTATTGTAACATCACTTCTTGAAAAAAATGAATAGGCACCAAGCCTTTATATACCTATCAAATAAACACTTTACTTTCATATTGCTCTTAGATAACAACCAATGCTTTCCATTAGATCACTTTCTTTTACAGAAACCTAATAATGGTTGTATTTGTTTTCCTTTTTGGTAAGACACTCAAATGGAAAGGAAAGTCCTTGATTTTCTATCTCATTTCTATTCTTTATTTCTGTATAATGGATGTGTGTTTGAATGCATGGTATGCCATGGATTGGTTCATTTCTGAACACTGTGAAGGTTTCTGAATGCTAGGGACATTCTCTGCTCCCTGAACAAATTGCATAGAACATCTGCACTTAACAACACTTTTGTACTGATTGCTTCTAGGCCACTTAAGTGCATCAGTATACATTCATGTCAAGGGATAAGTCTTCCAGTTTCAGATCTATCCCATAGAACAGTCTGTTTAACTTCCATCCCAGTCTCAACATTCTGAATTAAGATCAATATGGCTCCAACTTGTCAGCAGATTCACAGAGACTCTTTCAGTCTATTTTTCACTGTTTGAAGCTAAAGCAGAAGAAAAATATTCCTAAGAATTAAATAGTAAAACCCCTTAAAAGTGATGAAGAAGAATTTGTGAAAATGTCAACCCTTGAGAGTGCCCTGATTTATAAATTTCGTATCATCAACATAATGGTTATGACTTACATAAGTAAGCTTTTCCAAGGTAGTAGTATCTTTCCCTGAAAGGTTTGCTTACTTAAAGGTGGTCACCACATACTTTTCTCCTCCTCAAAAGGTATGGAGTTTTCTCATTATCTACTCAGCTGCTTATTGTTCTTGTTTTCAGAAATCTCAATACATGTATAGTTTTGTGTAGAAATGTGGCCTCCTGGAGGAGAGAAGGAATATTCATGTATTAGTATCTTCTTCAGGAATGTGATTGGCTTTCAAACTTCAGCATATAGCTAGGTGCAGAAAGACAGATATTAAAAAGTGTACCAGATCCTTGATCAACATTCCTTGAAAATGTCAAAAGCTTCCTTGAGTCTTTGATCTGCTTTCAGATCAACTCTCACTAATATTGAAAATTAAAAGCCATAGGTATTCTGAAGGTTATTTATGAGTAAATTATGCTTTCTTGTATTAGAAACTGAGCTCAATAAGGAGAGGAAAACTCATTTAGACAACTACTTTATTGCCCAATCAGCATTTTGAAAATATTAGTGTTTGTCTAGATTTGCAGAAGTACTCATTCTATGTCCAGGACAGGTCATAGAGTGGTTTAGTCCATTAGGATGTCACAGATTAAAAGGAATTTATCATCTTATTCCAGAGCATACTGCACATTGATTTTTATCTGATGACTGTCCATTATTCCCTGGCATTTCATCAGGAAAGGTTAAAGACTTCACTGGAGTTATTAGACACAGACTTGAGTTCCATTGCCAAAAATGTGGAGAGTTGCACAAACACTAATATGATACATGGTTGCTGAAATTTAATTTATACAGATCTTTCATTTACTCTTACTCAGCAACACCACTCACATTCAAGAAACTGTCATCACATGAATATTCAGGAGTAAAGGTTTTCCAAAACTGCTGCTTAAACTTCCAAATCATGATCTAAAAGAAAAATTGGGTGAAAACTGTCATAATAAAAGAGAAGAAAAAAGTCCTGAAACAGAGCTTCAAGTGAAAATCTTAGTGGTATTGTCAAATCAGAAGTGTATGCATTTCAGGTAAATGTAAAAGAACTGCCTTAGTAATTTCATAGCATTGTGTTTTGATTTAAACTTTTAACTCTCAGCATAAACTAAGTTATATTTTTTAAAATGTTATTTCTCATGAAAAAATGAACTCTTATTTTTGAGAGATCAAGATATGCTACTGAACTTTTCTCAAATCTCCATTTTAAAATTTAGAAGCGACATAAATTGACCCTTTTGTGCAACAATCTTTTGGTTGTTTTATGAATAAACCTGTTTTTCTGTGGACAAAAAGTCTGAATCTCTGTCTGTAAGAACATCACATCAAATGGTGGGGTATACCTGTCAAAACCAGCCCATTAATTGTGAATCTGAATGACAAGCTAATGAATTTTAATCACCTCTTGTTTAAAACCTCAGCTCTTTAAGGACAGAGAAACAGAAGAGTACTGATGGAGTGAAGAGCTACCTAGAAAACAGTTCATGTGTTTCCAGGTCTTTTACACATGTACACCTGGAAGAAAGTGCTTTTTTTTCCCCCACTTCCCCCTTCTTTCCCAGAGAGTTTCTTCATCACCATAATATGAATTATGATACTTTAAATGTCTTGTCATTCTTGATGAAAGGCCCTCTGGCTGCACCTGTGTTGAATCCCCAGAGTAGTCCTGAATCTGAGGTGATGCACAGACATTAGTGATGGATGACTTGATGATTAATAGTTGTCCCTGTTGACATTAAAGAGGATCACTGGATTTACCATTGATCAGCTTTTACAGATAGGGTAGGTCCTGAGGCAATATGGAGTCCATAATTGGCATTGGTAGGGAGGTGTTAATTGCATTTCACACTGATTCCTGGTCTGAAGAGATTCCAGATTTTTTTATTTGGCTCCCCACCATGTAGGTACATATAAATACAGGTGATCTGCCAGTTCAGTCTTGGTTGATCATAAGTCAAAATAGTGAGATTCATAAGCTTTCACAGACCTTGATTTATAATATGAATTCCCACTAAACCCTAAACACGGTCACATGAGAAAATACCATAGAAATTTGTCTTCTCCAATAATTATGAGTCACGTTAAAGTTAGTTGTCGTGGTTATGAAAGACTTTTATTATTGCACTATGTGAATATACCTTTTTTGGCATCAAATTTCTAAATGCAGTCATATGACATTGACACTGATAAATTCTTATTTTAATAACCATGAATAGAACTGTTGATAGAAACTAAAAATATCACATATACCAGTGAAAACAAAACTAAAAGGACATTCCTAATTTTCTAATGTTGAACTTTAAGACAAGAAATTAGCTATCTCTCAGAAGCAGTTTATTGTACACATGAAAAAAGTAATGCATTTTAACTGGAGTCTCAAAAATTTGAGTGCTTTGGTGTATTTATAGAATTGAGAGGAAATTAATTGCTACCATTAACAACATGACTGACTGAAACATAGTAGACTGCCTGACAAAAATAATTCTCATTCTTCCTTTTCAATCTAAAATTTATTTTTTTCTCTTAAGTAGAGCTAAATTCACCATATTTGACTGAATATTAAATAAGATATAGAAATTAAGCTGTATATACCCTTTAGGCCCTATATTTATTCAAAGTAAATAATGAAAAATATATATCCTTTACAGTGAAGACATTATTCTGTCAATTCTAGGCTTCTCATAGAAAAAAAAAAATAAAAAAAGAAAAATCTAGAAACTAGTATGTAAAAACTTTGAGGTAAGCTGTATTCTGAATACATGACATTCACCAACATTTGTATACATTAAATTGTGTGGTGTATCGATGTCTGAAATATAAAATACTTTTTAAATATACCTCTAGAGAAAATACCTGATATAGTCAACCTGTAGGTGACAATTACTTGACCTTCTCATGACTTAGCTTTTCCTTTCAGAATACAAAAGTAACTTATTTAGTAGTACTTCTATCTGTTGAAGAGTAACTTTAACAGGATGATTATGAACACTGATGCACTTTAATTTATAGATGAACCCAAAACATTCTGTAGTCAATCACTATCTAAATATTGGCATCTGAACATCCAAATAACTACACATAACATGCCTGCAGTGAGTCTCTAGATTCTCCTCAGGACACACTGGATATCACAAAACTAATGGAAATGTGCACTGTTAATACAACTTAGGACTGAGATCCTTTCTGAATGCTATTGGCCGATAATGATCTCACTGCACTTTTTGCAGGAGTTGCAATACTGATGCTTGTGTTTGAGTCAGACTTTGCATTGTCAACTCCATTTGAATCACCCCATTTTCCAGTGTGGGTTAACTGTCTGTGCTATTCTTTATGGTTTTTATTTTTTTCCTTTAACCATGTTAGAGATAATCTAAGTAGGAAAAGATACACCTCTTTTTATTCCAGAAGTATAGACATTTTGGAAATGGATGGGGCTGTCTCCTCAGTACTTGTTTAATTCATATCACAGCCCTGCAGGCTCCTACTTGGAATTGTAAGTACACTGGCAACAGTCAAATCTGGTTTTGTGTTGTCTTTAATCTACTTTGCTCTAGTTCCTTCCAGAATGGATAAGATAAATAAATTGATGAAGCTGCAGCAAACTGAGTGGACTACAAGAGCCTCCAAGTTAAAATAAGAACTGGAGTATCCCTGGGTGGTCTTTCAGCTCCTTAAGGTACATTTCAGTCATGCCTCAAAACAGCTGCAAGGCTAGACACATTGATGCAAAACTGGCAAGCTTTAAGCATGGCTATAAAATGTTTACAGACTTTCCAGATCCCATTATTGTCCAAAATGTCTATAACACAGGTAATGTGAGCTCTGCCTTCCACATACTCAGCACAGCTGTAGCCCAGAAGAGACAGCAGGCTATGATACTGTGTTCTTGGTGATCACTCTGGATATTTTCCACAGACCCTGTTCTGCAGAAATCCTATCCATTGGACACGGACAGTTTAGAGCAGTTTTGCCCTCTTATTCTCCTTTTAACTTTTCTCAGAATAGATATTATTATTTTACCCTAGACCTACTATAGATCAGTCCTGTTGTTTCTAAGCAAGTGTCACATGTCTAATCGCAAAATAATGTTCCCTAACCCTGAAACTGAACAGTGGAGCATAGCTCAAGTCTAACTAGTTAGACTTCCTTCTTCCAACAAACACGCTGGCTTCGTCCATATCCTTTACTGACCGCCACATTGTCCCTCTGATCATGCCCCTAAACAGTTTGGGAGTATGCTATTTGGCTCAGGACAAGTTTGTTCTAGTGAACATGCAACTAATTAAATTATATGGATGATAATGGTGCAGTGCTTGAGTCTGGCCCTACTTAGTTTCTTTGTGAAGATACAGTCAGTAATTTCACAAGCAGAAAACTCAGTTTGCTAGTAAAAAAAAAAAGAAATCAGAGCAACTGAATCCTCCTCACAAATACTCATGATACCTTACTCATAAAGAAAATTATTAGCTACTGCAATCGTGGTTGCTTTCTGAGCATCGTTTTAGAATTTAGAATGAACTGCAGTGTTACTATTACTGATGCATTAAACAAAGCAGAAATACAAAGGAGCAACGGATCCCTCATGCTCATGGTATGCAAATATCTAACCATGCAGAAACTGCACATAAAATTATACCAGTTAACACATTAATGTGAGACAGATAGCAAAGACCCTCAATTATTTACTCATTTCATAATCTAAATAGCTATTAACATGGATAAAAATGGTTGATTTAAAAGACTGCACTCACTGAAGAAGATTACTTTCTAAAATTAGTTGTGATGTCTCTTTTTAATATAATAACATTGATCAATTTTGGGAAGAAAATGCTCTAAGTATATTGGCAAACATAATTTATTTCAGTTATTTAACTTGTAAATTTAATGGGAAATCCATATTTTAAATATGAGAAACTCCATTTTGCCAGCAGGGTGCTCCCTCCAGAAAGAATGGCATATAGGTCTCTGATGAGTCCATACTAGTGAGACTTTGAGTGTAACATTATTTGGTGGTGCCAAATGTATCAATCACTCATGACACTCCATTAGAACAGAATAAACTTTCACCATCAGTACTAATCTTTCCAAATACATGCTGCTTGGAATTACTCATCAGTTGCTAATTAATGGATAGGAATGTCAAGCTGCTTGTTTTGACTAACACTACTGTTAGTCATAATTTGTTTTTCCGGGAGAACATTTAGTAATAAAGTCACCTCCTGTTGTCTGCCCAACCTGTGCTCCGTCCTGAAGCACGGTGAATATTTTGGGTCTGATCCAATAGCTATAAATACATAGGTACTCACACTGAGGTTACTTATGATAATTCAAATTTATATTACTAGGAGGACAATGAACCTTCAAGATGTCCATTCAGACAGTCTTAGTGCAATAAGAGCTTACATGAGACCTTTCAGGACTCCCTTCACTTACATAGTTTTAATGGAAAATGCATAAAAATATATTAAGATATTCAGCGCAGAGAATTAGTCATCTTTATGACTGTATAATTTCTACTTTAAGTCACAATAAAATTGCCTTGTAATTTACTTTTAGCTCATGAGAAGAATAAAAGTACTTGCATGTCATTCTCCTGCCCATCTGAATATCACGGTCCACCAAGACCTTCACGAAGTCAACTCAGTTTTCCCTATTAGATACATATACTTGCAGTACAACATCATGGACCCTGAATTAAAACCCTTGCTGAAAGCTTACTTGAAGTCTTTAGTTATGTGCTTCTGCATGTGTGTGTATGTATGAAACAAGTAACTCCATAAACAAGGTATGTTTTCTTCTGTCTTTCTCAGTACTGTAAAGGACATGGTTAGAGGTAATAATTTCCAAGCAAAGAAGCAAATCTCACATGATCTTTCCAAGAGTTTATGATTTAGCCTGTCTCTTTGCTTCATATCTCATTTCAAAATCAAAGAGACAGCATAAGTTTTGGGAAATCAACTGGAGACATCGGTCTTACTCCTTATTATGATATTGTCTAGCTAGATAGACTTAGCCACTTCACTTTGTCATTCTGTAATTTTGTTTCATCTGCTGTCTCATCTGTGTAGACTGTACTGTCAGTCAAATAAAATTCCCCAGCTACCAGTCTTTTTCTAGGTAGGACAATGCAAGACATCTTGCACTCCATTATAGCGTATTAAGAATGTTTATAGCTCCTGAACTAGCTCAGAGCCTGTATTTTCTGTTGCTCTTCAAATTGCATACATAATTTGATTTTGCCTTCTGCAGTTCTGAGCAGAGGTTGGCTCAGAAGTCAAGCTTCTTGGGTGAAGCACTTCTGTAAAATGAATAATCTGGGAGAAACAAAGATCCTCCAAATGCAGTACTTTCAATTATTTCAGTATTATGTGGTGTTATGTAGCAGATGCAGTATGATCTTCACCCATCCTGAAAACTGATTTTATCTCATTTTTCCCATACATTATTTATTTGAAAGGGATTTCCATTGTGCTCATTGTTAAAGAGCTAAACACTTCTAACTTCTTTCTATTAGAAATATCCGATTCCCTCTAGATCTTGCTTTCAGTTCAACTAGAGGATATGTTGCTTATATTTTAGTGCATTAGAAGTTACGCAACTTTTCTGAATTACAGATGGCTTTCAATGCTCTTGGTGAGTAGAATATTCTCTACAGTACACAACGAAGTACTGAAAGAGGAAGATACCTCAAGAATCATTTGATGAGGTTGAATATACTTGATCGAGTTTCTCATAATTCCAGAAGCTCATTATTGATTCTCATATTATTTTAGTCAAACAAAGTATTTATTCTTAATTTCACAGAAATTAAATTAATAGGGCAAAAATATGTTTAGATAAATATTTCAATAAGATATTGATTGGTTCATAGGTTTTCTGATTACTTAATAATTAAACCATATAATTAAGTAAAATATAATAATTAAATATATTATAATTAAGTATGGTAATTCATATAGCAAATTTTGCCTTATCAATATGGAGGAAGTTTATCACAAGCAGAAATACTTTTATTTGTGGACTTGTGGGCTTGAATTCTTTCAATGTTTATGAATAATGCCCAAATTAACATGCCAAAGAAGCAAAAGTGCGAAAGCAAAAGTGAAGTAATTACCTCCAATATTACATGACATTTACTTAAAGTTGATTAACATTGATATGGATCTGGGAAGTAGATATTGACTTTAATAATTGTGGTGGGTTGACCATGGTTGGACACCAGGTGCCCACCAAGCCACTCTATCACTCCCTTCCTCAGCAGGATGGGAGAAGAGAAAATAAAATGGAAAAAACTTGTGTGTCAAGACAAAGACAGTTTAATAAAGCAAAAGCAAAGGGCATGTGTGGCAGCAAAGGTAAACAAAATATTTATTCTCTGTTTCCCATCAGCAGGTGATGTCCAGCCACTTCCTGGGAATTAGGGCTTCAGTACATGGAGTGGCTGCTCCAGAAGACAAACATCGCAATAGCGAATGTCCAACCTCCTCCTCCTTTCTCTTAGCTTTTGCTGCTGAGCAGACGGTGTGTGGTCTGGAATATCCCTTCAGTCAGTTTGGGTCAGCTGTCCCAGCTGTGCCCCCTCCCAAGGCCCTGCCCACTCTCAGCCTGCTGGAGAGGGGGAATGTTGGAGAGACAGCCCTGGAGCTGTGGCAGCGCTGCCCAGCAGCAGCCAACACATCGCCGTGTTATCAGCACCTTTCTAGACACTAATACAGAGCACAGCACCATGAGGGAAAATTAAATTTCCACTATGGGGAAAATTAAGCCCATCTCAGCCAGACCCAATACAACAATGTACTGTTACAACAACAGAAATCAGTTATTCGTATTCAGAGCAGTATTGCGTGTTTAACTTTCTTCTAAAATGGTATGGTTTAAAGATGACCTTAATTTTAAACATATGTCAAAGCTATCTAGTGAATGAAGATGAACTTGAGTAAAAATTGAAGATTGGGCATATGTTAATGGATTTATGGAACTGAAGGTCCCAATTTCCCAGTAAAAAATTATCTAAATCCTGACTGCCACAGGAAAATGAACCACATTCATTGTTGCACTGAAGAATATTACTTGCTTATTTCATAATTCAGTTGGACAGTTAGGTTGTTAGGCCAGTATAAATGTGGCTTTAATTAATGTAATTACATAAACTAAAGTAAAAGTGTTCATTAATACACCATGGATTAGCCAGCTAATTAAAATTTTTAACCTCAACAGTAAAGTTTCCTGACAACTGCAGGAAAAGCCATGCTTTACAATGAACGTACCGTAGTGTCCTAGACACAGCCAAATGCCCTAATCATGGGGCTATAGAGTCAGGCCTCAACTTCCTCAATTTTTCTCCCCAAAATATTTTTTTACAAAATAGTGAATATTGCTGAGCTAATGTACAGAAATTAATGTTTCAGTAAAAGTAGTAAAGGATGTCCAGTCTACAGAGTCTTCTTTGAGCAAACCCTCCCTTTTTATCCTGTGCCTGAGTAGCTAATGCACACTTCTCAAATGGGTGAGATCTAGTAATTATTCTGGATTAACAAAGCCATGGATAGTAACTAGAATGCAGGTGAGCCATCTTCTTATCATATACAGTGATCTGAATTCTGCTAAGAAATATTTTGTAACTTATTTAAAATATGGGGGTTTATTGGCATATGTCTTAAGCATTTGTGATTAAGCAGAAGCTTAAGACTTTACTAATGCTGGAACAAAATTATTTAAATCAACCTTCTTAATTTTCTTGGATATGATTTCCCAGCTACTGTACTCATAAGCAATACAATAGAGACATGTTGGATATACTTAATATAGCAAAAGACTCAAGTATTAATAAGTAGTTGCAGTGGTTAGAGCAGTCAAACCATGAATTCTAAACAGGTGATTTATGAAAGTGTGGGCAAGGTATGCCCTTTGTGTTTTTAACAGCAAGCTGCTATGTATGTCATGTATACTCAAAGGCTACTATTACAATTCACAGATAATAAGTCTCCACTGATAACTTAATGTTCACAAGACATGAAAATTCATGTTTATGAATGATGTAGGCACATTTAGAAACATACTTATTTGTTATTGTTAATAAGTTATTAGAAATTTATATCTTCTTGATATCTTTATTACATACTAGATATTAAAAATATTTTTTCTCTAGTGAATGAATTTTTTTGCATACTGTAAGTTTTATTCTTTTTGCAATTAATTTCATGAAATTATATAAATGTCCATTTTTTTTTTTTTTTTAAGTCTGCTTAGTGCAGACTAAATTGTACTGAACTTCATTATGGTAACGCAGATAAAAATTGCTCCCTTGCCACCAGAATTCATTAATTCCAAGTCTTAACCTTCCATCTCCCACCCACCCAAATGCAAAACTCCTTAGGCTTCAATTTGAAGGAGCAGTTGCCATTTGCTGAATACCATAATGCTGAATTTTGCTTTCAGTAAGAGTTAATATTTTATTTAAGATGAGGTGAAGAAGTGACAAGTTTATGACCTATAAGTATTTATGAAGAGACGATAGCATTGAAAGCAGAAAAAAAAATATTAGAATACTTTTAGGTCTGAAAAGTGAAGATGAAGATGAACAAATTCAAACAAAAAACACATTGCACCATTTTTGCACTAACTGTGATAGTTAACAGGGAATATGGTAGGGTATTCAGTCATAGAAATCTAAAAATCAAAAGCTCTTCACCTTCAAAGGACAAATTGTCATTGTGAATGAGGTTATGAACTTGACACAAGTAACTTGCTGAAATTCTGCAAATGTTATACAAGATGTCTGAATAAAAGAAATTCATTTCTCTGTGCAGATTTGAGAGCCTCATCTTTCCTACCTGTAGTCCCCTCAGAATATTTTGTTTTTTATCGTAACCTTCCACAGTTTTATCTAAAATAAACTGTTTAGATAATACATATTTAAGCCACAGAATCATGAATTATTCAGTGTGTGTTCAAATAGGTGTGTCAGGTTTAGTAGTTTTTCTGTTTTACTGCATTTTTATGCATAATAATTCATCCACTTATAATCTTACTTACACCTTTATTTAATTAAAATTCATAAAGGTGACTCTTACTTTGGACTATCTGGATACAAACATCCCAACGATGAAGTTGAGCACAAGTGAGATATACTTTTTCATTTAAAGCTAACTTTTATGCTAAACAGTGCCTCTGTCATCTCAGCCAAAGGGATGTTTCAGCCAATTATTAAAAATGGACTCTAAGAGAAAATTCTTTGGCAGATTAAAGGAAAACAAACAACACTGAAAATTAAGAAAAAGTACAATCACATACATGTTTAATCTTTCTTTTTTCCATTTTTTTCTTCTCTGACACCAGTAACTGTGCGTTATTTTTATATGAATAGATGTAGCTAAATGCTTGTTGGGCATTTATGAATTTTTAATTTAGGTGGTGTGTGTATATGTATATATGATTATATTTTTGTATATGAACGATTGTACACTTAATTTTTATGCTTTCAAGATTACTTAAGGCTAGATCAAAGGAAAAAGAAAACCCAAACATTTGTGTTACAGGATTGGTAGGAGGTAAGTGCCTTGCAGTTTCATTTATTTATTTTTCCTGTATTGCTTTGCTTTCAGGATTATTCACTAGCAATGCATGAAGTTGTATTATGCTATGTGATGAGATCCTGGCTGGACCAACCCATTTTGTGACTGTACATAGAAATACAGTAATATTTTCCTCCTTGTCTGTGGATCACTGGTGATCTGCCAGGTTGATTTTGAATTAATTCTGGACCCAATGTTTTAAGAGATGCTATTGATTACCTGTCCTGGGTTGAGTGAGTGGTGGAGTTTTTTGATGGCAGGGGAGGGGGCTATCAGGGCGGCCCCCTGTGAGAAGCTTCTCGAAGCTCCCCCAGCTCCAAGTCAGCTCCACTTCTGTTTGGAAAACTGAGCCAATAAGCGGCACCTCTGTGATAACGTATTTAAGAAGGGACGTGGTGACGTGCTGGGGGACTTGTGAGGAGGAGTTGCTGCAGCTGCATGAACACCAAGGTCAGTGGAGGAATGGAGGAAGAAAGGAGGGGGGAGGTGTGCCGGAGCAGAGACCCCCCTGTATCCTGTGGTGAGACGGCAGGGCGGCCCCCCCCTGACACCCATGAAGATCTATGGTGGAGCAGACACTGATTTATGGCCTGTGGCTTCTGCTTGCCTTGATCAGGTCAAGGTTCTGTGCCTGAAGAAGGCCGGGGTCTCATGGGAAAAGGTAGCCCTGCTGCTGTAATTCAGTGCTAGGAGGATTGCAGCATGCGGGGGAGTCCCATGCCGGAGAAGCTCGGGAAGGGCTGCAGCCGTGGGAGGGAATCCAGTCGGAGGAAGTTAGTGACCCATGACGGAGCAGTGTGGGGAATGCTGCGGCCCGTGGGAGGAACTCATGTCGGAGAAAGTTTGTGGAGGACTGTCTCCTGTGAGAGGGGGACCACAATGGAGCAGGAGGAACAAGTTCCAGACACTCCCCTCACCGAAGAAAAGGGAAGTGGCAATGCTGACTGCACCCCCCATTCCCTGCCACTGGGGGAGGAGGTAGAGATATCAGGAGCAGAACTGAGCCCGGGAAGAAGGGAGGGGTGGGGGGAAGGTGTTCTCAAGATGTGGCAATGCTTCTCACTGTCCTATTCTGTTATGTGTTGTTAGTGTCTGTAATAAATGTATGTTCTTTTTTTTCTTCCCCTAACGAGTCTGCCTTTTGCTCGTGATCATAAAGGGAGATTTTTCCCCATCCCAGTCCTATCTCGAACCTCAAGCCTGGCTCTCTGTCCCTTCTCATTGCCGGAGGGGAAGGGAGAGAGAGCTGCTGCATTGTGGTTGGCTGCCAATCAGGCCTAAACCACGACATTACCTGATTTAAATAAAATCAGAGCTGTCTTTGAAGATGTCAGAGGACATCTTCAGCTAGAATAAGAGAATATAATACTTAATCTTTTTCATACCCTTTAAAGCCTTTCATCATCTTTGTCCCATCTCATTTTACTACTGTATTGAAATCAGTCTCAATCAATGCTCAGCATTCTCTGAATGAGAGGGAAATGGATGGGAGGTTCCTGCCTCACAGGTGTAATAATAATACTGATTCTAAGACTGTAAGAAATACGGACACCCAGAAAGTTAGAAAGAGACCACGCTGTTATAGATATGAAGGAAGGTCAGCTATGGAGCATTGGTAGCATTTGACTTAAATGCATATATTTTTTGATTTAAGAAAATGTTGCACATTTACTCTTTGAATTTGGCCTTTTGGCATGTTCCATTAACAAATATCAATAAATCAAAAGGCACAACTGCACTGAAAGTGTGTTACAAGGAAATTTCTTTATTATTTTTTTTGTCAAAACTGTTTCAAAAGGAAATAAGTTACCTCCAGATAAATGTAAGATTTAATTACTTGCTTTTTATTACTGAACATTATTAAATGTCTCAGAGATGTAGACTGTAGATAGCATTACAACCACTACTGTAAATATCACTGGCCTTTCACACTAGAACCTCAGAAGTGTCATCCCCTATGATTTTTGTTGAATTTCCTCTTCTGCTGTGAGCTACAAACTTTCAAACATCAAAATGGCTGCTACTGAGGTTTGCCTAGCAACAGCTGTTTGCAAACTTATTTGTTAAGAAATCTAATTCAGAAGCAGTCTAGTTTTCAACATGAGTGCAGAATCACAACACAGTTAATGGCAGTGATGAGGAACCTTTTTGGAGTATTATGGCAAGTTTATATTAAAATCATTGTAGTTCAGTCTTGATGGTGACAGTCTACATCTCTTGTCATTGGCAACAGCTTTAATCAATGCCATTGATTTACTATCACTGGCCTTTACAAAGGTAACTGTGTAGAAACTAAAGAAACTTATTCTCTGCACAGGTTTAATTAATATATATATGTATGTGTCTCTTTTTGAGAAACACATCTCATAAGATGAAAGATTTCTCTCAGGGATCCAGCTCAAACAGCTAGAAGTACTTTCCATGATGTTCTGTAGAATCAATTCTTAATGTTAGAAGTGTTCAGTTTATAAATTATAGCTAATTATCTATTAGATACTGCCCAGTTTTACTGATTATACAGGACTGATCTAAAGTATTATTTTTCACCTCCAAATCTCTTTAGTATTTATGATACAGCTTTCCCATTTCCTCCTGCTTTGGAATCAATGATCAGCTGACTGATCTTTTGCTTCATAACTAGAAAAGACTTTGTTTAAAAGTATTCATCCTGTTACACTTGAATCGTAACATTGGGGAACAATGTAGATAAACTGTGTAATTGAAGACAATATACCAAATCAAATTAATTTAGATGATTATTCATGCTGAAGATGATAAAAATTACTGTCTTTTCTGTATCCATAGGAATTTGATTTCTGGCAAGGTTTTATTTGTGAGGTAAAGTATTCCAGAAGTCTCTGTGTACGAGATGCAAAAATACTGCATAATGAGTCAAACTCATTAATAACACCATCAGTAGAAGTAGAGTGAGTTTCTCAATCTTTATTTTACTTTTTAGAGGTATAAAGGAATTTTGCTTCTTACATTTCTATTTTTGATTTGTCAGTAAATGTCCTGTATTAGCAATTTAATGTAAATAAATTTCAGGAATTATTCAGTGATTAACAGCCCATTTACTTTATCCAAATTACTATTCTGAATATTTTAATTTAATCTAGTATCCTTAGCTCATATCTAGTTCATCTATTTGATCTTTTAAATCAAGTAACAGACTATATGATTAACTGAAGTAAATCCTTGACCTATGTGCATCTCCTAAAATGAAAGTCTAAGCCTGTATATTACTTTTAAATGTTTCTGAAGCCACCTAGCTTATTTCAGGATTGAAATGATAGAGCTTAATAGATTCAAAGCTAATTATAAAGTCATTCTGAGGCAGAACAGAGACAACCAAACCAGATGGAATCCATTACCAATCATACTCCTGAGACTGTCTGGCATTATTAAAATGAATAATATTTCCATGTAGCGGTGTCTATTTTAATCAGTTTCTGTCTGGATACCAACACTAGAGCTACCTCTCTAGGCTTTGTGTAGAGGTCACCTCCATGCATTGCAGCAATAGGTCCTGTCATATTTGACTATTTCACCTTAATTAAAAGGACAAGTTTGAAAAGAATTTGGAGACTGTAGGATGCTTAAAGAGTACATAACCTCAGAAAAATATTACTGGACACATTAAAATGAAAATAAATATAAAAAGCATGTTAACAGCTGATGGGCAAGACAGTGTTACTTTGGATGAACAGAGAAAGACATTGTTTTCCATTTGGAAGCTGCAAGGAAAACTTTGGAATAAAAGCTCATTTCTTGTTAACGCTTCTGCCCTTCCCTCACCTTCCCCTCCTGCCCCCTTCATCTTAAGGAAGAGAAAAAGTAGGGAAGCAGGACAGTAAGTGCCACTTATAGATTTTGAGTTTCGGGTAAGCTTTCAAAATTCATCTGGGGAGACTGAAAGGTATGTGTCTATTTCTTATTCAAACAGTTGTGTCCTTAAACCATCTGCACTCCAAAACAGTCTACAGACATATTATCATGTTGTGAGTCCAGCCTAATATAACTTGCCTCCCATCATGGCTGGCTAGTTGGATACTACTTTAACCACTGCTATAGCACTTCCAGTGCAAATCTGGCTTGTGTCCACAGGTCCTAGAGCTCATGGAGGGGGACTGTTTATCTGAAAAACTCTGCCTTGACAGGAACAGGTTTAGATCTCTGTGCAAAGGGAAATTTCATCAGTATGAAATAACTTCTATTATTTTGAAAAATTATCAACATCAGATATGAAACTAGGCATAAAATTACAAGTCTAATCATCTTGGTAGGAAACACAGCCATATTTACAGAGCTATTATCACATTTATTGTTTAAGTTTCACAGCTGAAGGGCAGTCTCAGGGGGCTAGAGATGTGGAAAATGAGATTTATAATTTATAAATTAAGATAATAATGTCTTAAGTTTCCTGTCTCGAAATTGTGGTACTCCCCATCGTATATCACTCACTCCCTGTTTTATACACACATGCAAACACATGGATTTTAGCAGGCTGGGTTATGAATTGTTCTCATTCATTAAAAATCATGAATGAAAACAGAAATTGGTGATTTTGACTCTTTTGCATTGCAGTCAGTAAAGCTACAATATATATGTAGAGATTTAAACCTTAAAAAATCCAACAAGTTCTATGCGCAGATGACCCTATTTAAGTTTAGGAGCATGCAATAAGATAATACCTTTAAATACTTCTTAACTTCGTGTAAAAATTTGCTCAAATTTAAAACAGATATCAGTGTAAAAAAAAAAAAATATCAGTATTATCTTCTGCTCTTATCATGCTTAGTTTGGATAAAGCGTGCATTGAGCAAATCTCCTGGTTCCTGATGTCATCTTCTTGAAGAAAGTCAGAAGAGTCTTGAGTTGCTCATTTTGATATATAGTCCATTTAATCCAAAATTCATGCTACGTATGCCAGTTATACTTTCTAGATTAGATCATTAGTTTAAAGAAATTGAGAAGTAGTTTATCAAATACTGTAAAATAACACAGTAAAATTATAGTGATTATCTGTTAAAAAATCACTAATAAAAAGTGCATAAATGGCACTAAGAGTTGATCCCATTTAAACAGAGCATTGGAGGTCAGACCCTTTCCTTGAAGAGTAGGAGTAGTGGACTCAAGACTCTTGAGGCTCATGCTGGATTCAAAGCTGAAGTCTCTTTTTCTGGGCAAGTTTTGTCACCATGTGGATCTAGTATAGAAAAACCTGCCTCCTATTTTATTGTGCAGAGTCTGCCTTCAGGGGAGGATTCAGAGTTCTGAACAAGTGGGTGGAAATGCTCACCATGATGTTCTATGTTGAACATTTAGAACCTGTCTGATATTTTCTGCAAGCTATCCTGAAGAAACTCTCTCCAGCTGTTGAGTCATAGTGCAGTCGCTTCTAGGCTTTGTCTGGGAAGAAACCGTGCTTCATTTAGGAGTCCCAATCCAAGGTGCACCTTTAAACCTGACTGATTCCCACTCCTGTCAGATCACTTCAGCAGAAAAAAAAATCAAGATAAACCAGCCTCTACCCTAAAATTTGCCCTTAAAGGGGAAATTTTCTAACGGGGTATTTTTTTCCCAAATTACATCTAGGAAAGTGTGTTATAGCTGCCCCTAAAAAACTGCAACAGCATCCAAATTGAGTTGTAAAGTTTCATGTTATCACTTCTGCAATATCTTGGCCCTTCATTCATTCAAGATGGGTACTATCCAGAGTGTAATACTACCCAGGAATCCCATAATCCTGGGTTTCCATTTACTTTAAAGTAAGTAATGCAGGTGAGATGAATCACCAGCTCAAGGTGCTTCTCTCCCCAGTGACTGTACCAGGAATCTAGATGACTAGCTCAGTCTAGAAGCCTAACTCTTACACAGTAAAATTAGGCAAGTTGAATCCCAACTTGACTGCACTGAGGCATATCTAGAAATTTCTCATGGATCTAACAGCCACTGGATGCACTAACACAGACAGTGAGGAAAATATATTTTAGCAATGAGGATGAATCAAGCTATGTTTCATAAATTCTAAAATTATTCTTAAAAATAAGAATGCTTTATGTGTTTTAGCAAGACAAAAATAATTACTTAGCTGAAATGGCATGAAAACCAGCTGGTTTCTCCTGTTGCATATTATTGGATTTCTCATTTATGAACTTGAAAATGAATGTATGCAATGAAGCAGACCAACTGAGCAGACCTCAATATGAAATATACGACAAGCAGATCCTTTGCCCTTCTTATCAAGCAGATGGAAGACAGGTAGCACTAAGAAACTACTAATAGAGGAATCAAACTTATTAATGTAGCAAAAATTTCAGCACTTACAGCACTAATGTGTTTATTGGCAGAGATGCAGATATGCGTGTAGCCTACTTTCATTTTCCCAGAGCACAACTAAATTAACGCTGTCGTGTTGCTCAGGGTAACTGAATCCCACCTAAGAGTCCTCCCACGCAACAAGATCAATGGGACCCTGAAAGCTACAGCAGAAAGAAATTAGAATGTGCACCAAATTGTTGAGGTTGATAAAGAAAACACATTTGCCCTTCATGTATTTTTAAAGAGGTTCTTTTTCATTATGACTTGTAAATTGCTCCTCTGTGAACTGCACAGATAAAATTAAAATAGGCTTTTTTTCCCCTGCTTTTGGAAGTCTGCATGGATCCTGTCCTGAGGATGCTAATATTAAAGGATCATAGATTAAGCTAGTCCACTTCCCCGCTTTGAGTCAAGGTCAAGTATAACTGAGCAGTTCCTGACAGGTGTTTGTCTTATAGGTTAATAATAAAAACAGTCAGCACAGATATTCAACAGCTTCCCAAACTAGTCTGTTCCCTTGTTTGACAATCCTTACAATTAGCAACGTCTTCTATCTCATTTTATTTGTTTGTTTGTAAATTTATTTATTTGTTGAAGCAAATTTGAATTAAACTGATCTTTTTTTCTAGTCCTGTACTTGGCACCTTTGGAATGTTACTCATTAATGTCCTCTTTGCTTCAACATTTTATATATTTGAAACTTTTTATGTTCTTGCTCTGGTTTTCTCCCTGGCACTGTTACCCTACCTATTCCTTTCCAGCCTTAACAATCCCAGTCCTCTCAGGCTATACAGATTGTTTCCAAATTTCTTTTCTTACTGATCTTCTCTGAGTTCCCCCTAATTCATTTAAAAACATTTTAAACTGATCTTTATATACCAGAAATACCTTGGAATAGAATAATTATTGTCTTAACAATAATGCATCTGACAATGACATCTGTATTTAATGGAAAAGCAACTAAGTTAAAAACATATTTCCAGACTTTGTATTTCACCACTCTAAGCTTTACTTCTGTAGCATTATGCTCAGCTAGTTAATTCTTGATTTGTAGATATCCATTTAATTTTCATTCTTAAATGTGATATTTTCACTTGATATGAAGAAAAATCATCTTACTGTTATCACCGTTTCTCCAGTCTACCCTCATAATTTTGAATTCAAATGTGATCCTTCAGGAAATTTTAAACATTTCCCAGGTCAATATCATACAGAGATTTTATAAACAATACCCCATCTTATCACCCAAACATTCCACCAGGTATGTCCTTCTGATTTGACAACAAACAATTGATAATTACATTGAGAATGCAGATTTTCAACCCTTTGTGCATTGAATTAATAACACTTTCATCTTTTCTGTTTTTTCTTAACTTCCCCACTGCAGTGCTGGATAGAAACATGTCCAGAGGGATGTTGGGATCGAGATAATGAAGCCACTCCCCTGGTATTCATGGACCAGTGACCCCATCAAAGGATTAGATGGGTCTGACATCATCTGCTCTTGATAAACTCATGTTGGTATGTTGTTATTACCTCTTAGGTGTATAAACATTTTTCTGTATTAAGTTAAATTAAATGTTCTGGAAATCCATTAACCTTGTTTTTCTCCATCACAAGTAAGTTTTGTCTAACCCGAGCAAATGTTATCTCTCCATTAAAGATAGATGTACCATGTACCAGATGTACTGGTAATAACAGTAATATCATTATCAGATCAAAGCTGACCATATTTTTGTGAAGCATCAAAGCAGAAAAAAATATTGATAGTATTTTCTGTCTCATTCATTATTTGCTCAGTCTCAGTTAAACAAATATTGTTTCTTTTAAAAAAGAATTGACATATTTATTAAAACATTTTAAAATATCTTCTTATGACCCTTACTAGCTGAAACTCTGCATGTCAGCCTGCTGGATTTTTTCTAACATTAATTTTCTAGAGTTCTCTTTTTTCGATTTGCAGGTCATGAGGTAGATATGATATCTCAACACCCTACTGAATTAATGTAGAAAATCAGTTTAGTAAACAGGTTTTTTTATTTAACTAATATTGCTTATTTTATTAAAAACAAAAATAAAGAGTTTTCCAAAAAAGTGTGAAAGTAACGCTTCACTCCAAAGCTTGAATGTAAAGACAGTGGGAGGAAGTCCTCTTATTTCGAAAAAAGGTAGAAAAAAATGTAGTAATTTAATCATGTGAATAATTTATCCTGGTTAAATATAAAAGTAAATTTTGGTTTTAAGTCAAAAATCAGTGGAATAAATATAAAAATTATTTTAGATTCCTGAATTTCTGCAGATTAAAAAAAAAAAAAAAAAAAAAAAAAAAAAAACAACCAAAAAACTCTATAATGTTTTAGGAATAAAGGTTGAAAACCTTTTGAGGAATTCCTTGAGGTTGAGGAATACCTTCTGTTAAAAGTTTGCATGCCTGGAGAAGTGAAAATCAAGCTATTATACACTGTTCATACAACGTATGTTTTCTGGCTTTTATGTCCGTTACTCCTACTGGAGGATTGAACTTAGCTTTCCAAGTAAACGTATCTAGGATTTTTTTTTATTCTGTTTGCCTTTTTTTTTTTTTCCTGGAAAAATGTCTGATTTGAAGTTGACAAGTTTTAAGACCTTTCCAATACTATAAATGTTACAGAGACATTTGAACTTCCCATGGCAAGCAAAGGCCTAAAAGGGAGACACTGTGAGTGGGCAGGAACATCTTGAAGAAATGGATATGTTCACATTAATCCTGGTGTCCCCTGAGCCAGATCAAAAAAGGAAATTACTCAAATAAAGTCCATGTGGTAGAAAAACGTGACAGCTGAAAATACCTGTCAGGCTCTTCCCTGGTCTGAAGAATAGGGTTTTGCTATTGATGTGACAAACCAACAGACTTGCAAACTGTCAAGAGAGCCTTAAACATGATATGAGTTCTCAGGTTCCAGATAATGAGAGGTGCACACACTAGTCACACAAATGGGGAAAAAGAAGTTAGAGCTGCTCAGTGGAAGAACTGGAGATTTCTAAACTATTGTGAGATAAATCACACTCTAGGCTCCATTTACACTATTGACTAGATCTCCACTGACTAAAAGGAGTTATTAGGCACTTGGTTTATATGCAGAAATCTTTGTTTAGATGTCTTAATCCACGAGTTGAATTCCACTCAGTCTCCCGATGTAGATAAATGACATCTATTCCCTTGAAGGATGACTATCTACCAATGATCTTAAAAGTAAACTGAAGTTCTCAATTGACCCATTATTTATTCTCCTTTTCATTTATTATCCATACACCTATGTCACTTCACTGTCGTGAATGCATTTTTCATGTATGATATGTTCTTCATTGCTTTTTATTAATTTTGCTGAAATAATATGAGTCAGTTCTTATCTACTACTGTGAGAACCTAAGTGCCTCTGGCAAAATTCCTGAAACTGTATTGATTCCTATCTCAACTTTGGGAATCAGAACCTAATTGTCCCTTAAAGAAAAACAAAACAGAAGACAAAAACACTTATGCCTGCAACTGCAGGTTGCTGGTATGACAAACAGTACCAAGGTGGCCCCTAAGCTGTTTTCCTTATTCTCTGAGCCTGCCTTGAGACCCTGATCACAGCCATACAAACAAGTGACCATATAGAGTGAGATGATTTCTGTTAACTGTTTATGGAAACAGTCCTCTGAGACATTTACTGTGAAGCAATTCAAATTAGTGTCACTTTCTTTAACTTCCTAATGCAGTGTTTGTTCTTGGAATCATAATTCAGCATAGGCTTATGTATATACACATGTGTGTATGTAGCTGTGTATGCAGTGTTACTTCATCCAGAACTAAGCTCTTCCCAACAGTTAAAATGTTGTGCCTCACATCATAAAATTCTATTTTTAGTTTCTTAAATTTTTGCTGAAGTTTAATTTTTCAAGCTGAAGTTTTCCAAGACAACAATTCAAAACAGGCTCAATTCTATTAGAAATTTTCCTCTAGAACATTTCAGTGATTCTAATATCAGACAATATGCAGCCTTCTTAAAGAAAATATCATTGTACACTCTATTACCTACACACTTTGAAATGTAGAAATGAGTCACTCTAGAGTTACAGATACACTTTACTAGTGGCATGAAAATTTACCTAAATATAAAATTTATTTCAAAAATGATCTCTGTTCATGGTCAGCCATGTGGCTAGTAGCAACCTATGTGCACCAACTGTTCATTCAAAATGTTGAAGTGTTACTGCTGAAGGTGAAAAGCGTAAATTTGACTTTTTCTTCAGTCACTCATTTTAGTTGGCAGAAACTGTTTTAGGATGTGCTGGTTTTGTGCCCTGCTCTTGAAGTGAGAATAGAAAAGCTTTTCTCTGTCCTTCCCCTGTGGCCCAGGGAGCAGAAGGAGGAATGTACCATAGAGTAAGTGTGAAAAAAACAATTTATTTGAACAACAAAGAAGGTTAGAGGACCTAATGTGCTACAGAAGACAGAACTTTGAAAGCAAAAGGCAAGAAGTTTCCAGCTACTTTTCTTCTTTCCATTCCAAAGGCCTTGTGATCATGATTCTGCTTGTGAGTGCAAGTGATTCATTATAGTTTCTTGCTTATATCCTGCTAACCCTTTCTATGACCATTAGTTCATTAACAATTTCTACCTGGTCTCTCTTGGAAGATTTCATTTTCAGTAACCATAAAAACTATCACAAGTCTACCTTGCCTTGTATGTGTTTCCTGGTAGAAATGTATGTCAGAATAAGGTAGTGTTTAATCTGTGACTTACATTTCTTCAAGTTTTAATTAAACTTTCTTCTCAATTGAAACATCATTTCACCAAATGAAAAGGAACAGTGTCACTATCTTACAGCACATGGTGTATTTCCTTCTTCATATAACTCATTAAAATTCCAGTTCAATTTCTAGAAAGTGTTAAAATTTTTTTCAAACAAAACATTCAAAGGAGTTGTTTTTTTTTTTTTTTTTTCTCTTTACTTTTTAATTATTATTTATATTTTTTAATGCTCTTACTCTGGATGTTCTATTCTGGAATCCAGGCAACTGGAGTAGAGAAAGAAAAAAGGCAGTTAGATTTCCTTATGTGTGAGAAACCGTCAAATCTTAGTTGGCTACTAGGTGGCAGAAGCCTGTACCTGGAGGAACTTCGTGAAAATTAAGATAATTGTGATCTGTCTCTCACACACACATGGATATGCACATATGAGCACTCACACTTTCCTAGTTTGACCATGTCAAGCTGGCCTGAGTTCTGGGCATATATTTGTCAGAATATATGTTTCCAGAATGTTGTGTCCTAGCAAAGAAAGTTCATGTCCTTTGTGCCTGACTTTCAGGTTCACATTAGTGAAAAGATACCTTTTCTTTCAATAAACATCTGTAATATTTTCCCACATCACAGACTGTCTCCTTGAAACACTATTTTATAACCCCCTGACCTCTTAAGTACTATAAGCTTTAAATTTAATATCAGGGTATAAGATGTGTTCCAAATTGGCTTCTTATCTTCTGCTTCCAAAATTCTGGGGTTTTTTGGTTGATTGTTTTTGTTTTGTTTTGTTTTTGTTTTTGTTTTTTTTTAATAACCACTTCTTTAGAAGGGCACTCTGCTATCATAAAATTAGGTCTAGTTTCTAGTTTGTGACCTGCAGCTGTATATAAAAGTAAAAGATATAGCATTAAGTTCCCCAAGATGGATGCCAGAAGTATATTACTGTGAAGTAGGACACATCACAGAGTCAAACTGCCAACCTTTCTCTTTTGTTCTCATCTTTAAAAAAGAAAGAGGAAGGGACAGCATCTGTGTATGTGGATTTTGCCCTGTGATTGATAACCACAGACAAACATCATGCTTTTGCTGTTTATGAATGTACAAATGTCCCATGGCAGGATGAAGACATAAACCCTGAAGGAAAGGAAAAGTGAGTGTGGAAGTCCCACAGGAACTTAGAGAATCACAACTAAATCAATATAAGAAAAGTGTGCAGCATCATAAGGGGAATACTTTAACAGTATTAGTTTATCTTGATCTATGCTATGGTTTTACATTTGGTCATTATGTTCATTTGGCTACATGACAACATGACAGGAAAGTAAATTATGTTTTCCAAACACTTGCATTCTGGCACAGAAGGGGAGCATCACCAAGCTTTGCTTTATTTAGAAAAAAGATAAGAGTAGCATCTAGTAAAAAATCCATTATCTCATGACAATTATATGTATCTTGTTGAATATAACTGGAGTTTCTTTTTTTTTTTTTTTTTTGTCAGCATCAATTTTAGTAGACCAAAGAGAAGGAAACATGTAAAGAACAATTAAACTGATGCATTCATATGTTAGAGGAAGACAGGTAAGTGATTACCCCAGCAAAAAGTATCATGCTGGCCTTCAAAGATAACTGTGGGTCATGTGTTAATCATAATATGTATTTTACAGGAAATTCATGTAATTAAATTTTTAGTCTTTGTACAAGGTGGGTATTTGTCCCTGTAAAACTGGAATGTATATATTTTCTTTCTCATTAACTCAGTTAAAAAAATATGTAACAAGTGATTACTTTCATTCCTCCCTTCCATGTATGTATGTATTTTCACCTTGTGTACAAAGATACACTGTCTTGAACACACACACTTAGACATTTCTGAGTTGAGAGCACACCTATCTTCAGAACATTTTTTTAATTTATTTTTAAAGCCTAAAGGGTGAATTTGAAAATGTAACTCCAGTTCTCATCTAAACTATTTTGTTTACTACCATGGATTGTTTCAAAGTACATCCATCCACAAGAAATTCTAAACAACTGTTCATTCAGACAAAATGATAATGTTTCATGTGTTCCCATGGCTATTTCTGTATTGTACTCCACTCTTCTGAATAATGAAAGTAATAAGAAGACACAATGGCACTCAGCAATAGCCAAGGGAGGAAAGGTTAGGGGTGAAGTTTGGAAAAAAAGTTTCTTCCTAGAGATTTGGGCAGATTTGATATAAAAGCAGGCTTGGTAGGAGAAACAGCAAATGGAAAATTATTTCTGCAGATGTAACCTAGCCACAAGTGAAGACAGTGGTCCAGCTGCTTGTTTTTTCTATAACCAAATTGATCAGTCTTTTAGAAGTATTCAGGTAAAGGCCATTGCTAATTCTGTGATAATTTCTTTTCAGTTTTAATGTTCTACTGCCACATGCAGTGTTAATTATTTCTTGAAGTGTGAAGTTTTTCTGAGAATAAGGTTTATGAGGACCAGAAAAATAGGCACCTGCTGCTCCCATCAAATCCTGCAGTTATTTGTCAACTGTTTCTGCAAATCCATTATATATGCAACAGAAAGAATAACTGGCAGAACAAAATAGCAGTCTAAAAAGAGAAACAAAGGTACCATTTTGGCAGTCCAATGGCATTCATTTATTTCCCATTTATGGTCATGTAGCTTGACTTCAAGTGTTTGGCAAAAGAAGCAAACCTAAATTGAGTCATATTTTAAAATCCTATTCCTGTATACATATAGGAATACATGCAGCATTTCTCTTCCTCTCCTCCATCATCATCATCAGTAGCAGCAGCTTTATGATTTCATTATGACATCACATAATAACTTGTATTAAACATACTTTTATTAACCGTCTCACCATTATCAAAAGTGTACTTTCTTTACAAACTGCTTTGACAAGTTAGTGAATGGACACATCAAGTCTGACAAAAATCTGTGTTAATTTTATACTGTGGACAAAAGACTCCTAGTTCAGAAGGATGAGATCATCCACATTATGAAGCAAATATGATTATATAGATTTATATATTTTCCCTAGAGTATTTATGTCAGCATGGCTGGCCTGCAGTGAAAAAGAGATTACTATTTACTTATGTAATTTTTATGTTTTCACTGTAGAGCAGTTTAGACTGATAGTTCAAACAACAGATGAAAATGTGGAATATCTACTGCAAAACTTACAACCTGATAATGTGTGTGCACTTAGTATACTGAACACAAGTTGAACAGCATTTTATGAACTGCAAATTATGTTACATAGGAAGGGATTTTCTTAAAAATATTCTAAACTCTTAGTTAAGGTTTACCATGTATGTTTACCTTGTTTTGCATCCTATGGTACCATCTTTTTTCTTTCCTTTTTGTTTCCTTCCTTTTTTGAATTAATGTGCTACCTGGATGTCTCTACCATTCGACATTATACGCTCATGTACTACAACACAGAGAGTCTTATAACTCTGGTATTCTCTTGCCTTAGTTCTCTTTCAGTATTTGTCCTTTTTTATTTTAAGGGATTTTTGGAAGATCCTCCTTACTCTCCCTGTATTTTCTGCAGCTTTTTTCAAGGGCCACTGTACTTGAACCTATTATTCTTATTTCATATATTTTCAGGTTAGTACTTCCAAATAAGAACTATCTATGAGATCAACTAGTGGCTGAATTGTGTCCAAAACCATCTTGGCTGTCTTCTGGTATTATTTTAAAACTGTTATCATCTGAAGCTCAAGTTGACTAAAATCTCTCTTAATCTCTCCCACGTGAATCTTTCTTTCCTTACTTTCTCAACTGCAATGCCACCTTTCTGCTGACATTTAAAACTCTCCTTTGTCTCAGAGCGCTCTCTGGGTTTTCATGACTGGGTTATGTTTTATTTAATCTTCTATAAAATCTCTCACTCCTTGCTAGCCAGATTCTTTCTACTGTAATTCTTGGGTACAGCTGTTCTTCCTCTGGACCCAGCAATGCCTTAGTCCCCTTCTCAGCTTGTTTCTAATGTTCAGAACAGAGATTGGCACTCCAGGTTGGGTAAGAAGTAGAATATAGATTTTCTACTAAAGAACAGATTTTATTGGCAGAAACACAAGAAAATATGAATTTGAATGTGAGATTTGGACACCTAGCAGTTATCCAGCTTATTATTGTGTTTGACTGCATATGACTTGGTCAGGTAGGCAATTAAATGTCAGCCAATTGAAAAAAGTATATAACAGGGTTTGTATACTAATGAAATATGTAGTGGTCACTAAATAATGGTATTCCAAACGTTAGTCCCAGGAAGCCTTTTTCACCGTAATTATCAGCTGAGATTCCACTAGTCCTTTAGTTTCTGCTACTGCTAATCTTGTGGCCTACATGGTGGCCTGGCGTAACAGGAGCAATACTCTAGAGACAAGTTCTCAGAACAAAAAGGTTTGGTGTTTTGTCTTTTTTTTTTTCAATCACTAAAGAAAAATCCAGATGAAATCTCCTTTAGAAGAACACATTTCAGTCAGTTACCTCTTCTGATCATTAAAAAGTAAGAATTACTCTTAATCACGCTTCAGTGTGTTGTTATCATGTTGTTGGAATTCAAACATTGTTCCAGCTATGAGATTCATCATTTTCTTTTCCATTCTTTAAAACTCCTATTTTCTCTGATTCATTCCAGAAACTCCAAAAACAAAACAAAGTAGCAGAACTGCTAGATCATTGAAGTAGGATTTGTCTCGTCTAACTGTAAATATGCACAATGAGGACAAGTATACATGAGCTATAATGGCACTGTTTTGGTCAAGATAAATACAGACACTTTTAGGTACCGTTCACCTGAATTACTTTGTTTACCTGCTTTATATTTAATAAATTGTACCATGCACAGTGAAGGCAGTCTATGGTACTCTCTCAGACAAAGGGCTCTTTTGCAGATATCTCGAATAAGTGAAACGAATCTCAGCCTTGGTGCTCAGTACTAAAATCAGAGAATATCATGTTAGCCATTGTTCTCCTGGACGCTCTTAAGCTATTTGTTGTCATTTGTTACCTTTGTATTATGAATTATTACTTTGTTTCACGCTGTACAGTGCATTGCACCATGGGTCCTGCTTCCCACATTGGGCTATTTGTAATATTATGATAACATTGTGCACTGTGTCACCATAATCAGTAATTATACAACAGGTTGAAGAGAATTCAGATTTGCAAAAGGTTTTTCTCAGGCTTTTCAAGTCTGAAGGAAAAGATAAAGAGCACTGGTTCTTGTATCTGTGGAGTCTGAGCACTTCTGCTCTTAACTTCCAGTATTTCAGGTTCCCTGATAGAGGGCTTGCTCCAGGTTCACTCATAGAGGCTGTGCATGTGCAGGTTTTATTGTTGGGAGCATTGTAAATTCATAAATCACATTGTTAAATTCTCTTGCTCTGTATTTGCTACGGAATCTGTTACAGACAACTGTTTAGTGTTGGACATAAGCATGTGCTTGTATGAGAACTACGTCATACTAAACCACACTAGTCCTTTTACAAACGGAGCTCCAGAACCATTATAAATAGACAATCCTTTTTAGATTACCTCCTGCTGATTATCTTATACTGATGTTGTAGTTAATTCTCAGATAAACTAGCCAATTTTTCAGAAGTTCTTTGTGTTTGGAATAACGTGATTGATACAGAAAACATAATTTTTAAAGCTCTCCCTCTTTTTGCTCTTTTTTCACATTTACTAATGTGTCCGTTATCATACTAACATCATTAGCGTAGGTAATATAAAGTTAGCTATTAGGCTCAGTGGGCAATGCACCTGTCCTAGGACAGAAGCACTTCACCATGAAACAGCAGTCAGATCATACAACTAAGATTCCTGAATGTCAAATGGTATGACCTCTTGGACATACCTGTCTAAAGGCTCTTACATATTTTTGAAGCAAGTCTACAAGATAAAAGATTATAGAAAGATTTTTTATTTATCAAGACTTGGATATAAACCATCATACCATGTTTTACTCCAGTACTCTGGATTAATACTAGAGTGTTAGTCATTATTCTTGAAAAGAGTTTTCTTATGTGTCTATTAGTGTAGTAAACATAAAAGACAGAATTATGGCAAAAAAGCATGCTGTAACTAAAATGCTGATATCCAATGTAACTGAACATGAAATTTTATCTATGATAAAGGTCTTGATTTGTTCAACTAAGGAATGTTTGTTTGTCTAGATTCATGTTTACCTGCTCTGGAAAACTTGGACTAAATGTTTCAGTAGAACTGGGAGATAACATTCCAGTTAATCAAGTAAATGTTTTCTTCTTTGACAATCATGAGGCTGACTGAAATAAAATAATGATAGGAATGGATTTTCTGAAATAATTTTGTATGTTTTCAGTTGTATTACAATCAACCCCATCTGTGACTAATACTGCTCATATGATTCCCTCAGTCCTCCCCCCCAATACACATAAGTCTTCTTCACTCACAATTTTTTTTCTAATAGACTGATCTTCATCTAGAGCCAAAGAAATTGGGCAAGGGCTTCTTTTCCTGGGAGTCATTAAACTGCCTTTAATTAGTATCTGCCAAGGCCTTTAATGAGTTTTCACTATACAATGACTCATGTTAGAAAAAAAAAAAAAAAAAAAAAAAAAAAAAAGAAAAAGAAAGAAGACTAAAATAGGCCAAAGTAAACCAAACCTAGCAAGCAAACACCCTGCAGTGCATGAGAGATGTTGAAAGCCTCTTGCCACAGAAAAACATCACAGAACACTTAACCCAAGTCATTTAATAAAGTTATAGCAAGAAAAAACAGAACAAAAGCAAACAATCGACTTGACATATTGCTTCAAGCTATAGCTGTCTCTTCAACATTGTACAGCATATGCTTTTCTGTACCTACTATATTTATGAAGATAAAAGTACTCATAAGGATAGGAAAAAAATTACTTGCTTTTAGATTGATGCTTTATTACTTTGATCAATACTTATTCAACTTGAGCTCAATATACCCATGATTATTACCATTACTTCAAAAGGGTTACTTCTGCTGAATAGCCAGTACCTGTGTCATGACAGGAGCTAGGTCCTTGTGGGGTCCATGTGAGATCCAGTCTTTTGTTCCATGTTGTCAGCACAGCCCTGGAGAAGCCCTCCAGTGTGTCAGTTTACGAATTGTTTCCCTGATGCATACTGTTCAGTGGCAATACTGAAACTGGACTGGGGAACTAATCCACCGTTAGAAGAATGCTGCAAATCTTTTCCCCTACTTTCCAGCCAGCTAATTTCTACAGAGGTGAGTTCACACCCAGCACTCAGTTCTACTGCCCCAGTCACACAAAATGATACCAAACACATGTCCAAACAAACGGCAGGAACTCAAAAACAGTGGATGATTTTTATTATGAAAGCCTGGAATTTTTTAAATTTAACTTTTAAAAATTTTCTTAATGGTACTGATTGTAGTAGGATCTTGAATTAGGTGCTGAAATTATTTTTCTTGTACAGATAGCATAGGAGCAGTGTATGATTCCTTAACCATAGATAGTCCTATTGTAACTTAAGTAACCTGATGAACTGGAATTTATATGTCTAGCTTTTAATCATCTTCCTGCAGGAATTGTGGAGAAATCCCCTGAATATTTACTCCCCTTTCAATGAATATATGAGCCAGCACTACACAGGTTTTTCCCTTGTCTACATATGGAAAATACCAGTAAGACAAATCTTCAAGACCTCACAGGGGACCATTCAGACTGCTCATGAGGCACACTTTTTAATGTGTTGATATGGCATAATTTTTACCTTGGTCCTCTGCCAAGCTCAGCAATGGAGAATCCTATCAATATAATGACCTCAGAAGTCCCCATACCAAGCTGACTGTCACCTATCTTTTCTGTGAGTTATAAAACAAAATCCTGACATGCATCTGACTCCTTTTTTTCAGTTGTTACACCCTATTCCTTGGTAAAAGCCTTTGCAAATCAATAATTTATATGATATCACTGTGCATTCAAATGTAATTCTTCTCATGCTCTTATATTTCACTAAAAGTCACAATAAATGGCTGTAGTTGGTTTTATTTTCCCTTGTCCTTTACATTTACTCAGTGAAACCCTACCCAGAATTTAAATTTCTTCAAAGGCCTTTGAAGGCAATGTTCCTGTCCTAGCTAACAGATGATACCAGAAACACAAATGAAAACGAGTGTTCTCTCTTTCACCCAGGAGCCTCCTGCTCTGTTCCAGTCAAAAGCAAGAAATGAGAAAAGAGTCCATGATTTCTGGTGCAGTTCTATTAGCTGAAAAAGAATGGTTAATTAAGTGACTATACATCTCTTAGTACAATTATTTATCACATGAATTGGGGGAAGACTGACATTCTATCAATACTTTGTGGATGAACACTAAGTAATGTAACTGTTGAATGAACCTTCTTTTCAGCATAGAATTCACCCTGAAGAAACATTAGTTTTTCCGTAAAACAAATTACAAGGTTCTCTTTTTGCTCCATCTTAAGAATGCACTAAGCAGCATGATGAAAACAAAAGCTAAGATATATAGCTTTCTGTTTGAGATGTTGTTTGCTGAAATGGGGTATTCCCTCAGATGTCTAACTTTGAAGTTATAACCCAGGTAAGGAAGTGGTTTTCTAAGGGAAAAATGAAAAGAATTTACACTGAACTTCATCTGTAGCTATGTAAAGCATGAATGCTTACTAAATATGAGTTCTCTGTTTTCCTACAAAAGTTCAGTGGCTCCTTTCTGCTTGGAAAGGCTTAAAAATTTGTCCTCAAAGCATCTTATGCTAGGAGGCCATGGACAGCCATGACCAACTTCTGCAATTTTTCATCCAGGCTTTGCATCCCATAAAGGAAACAGATTTCATGCTTTTATAGAGCTTCACGGAATGCATTTCTAGTTTTCTCAGAAGATTTCAGAGCCATGTGACAGACACTGAAACAAACTTTCAAGTTACAACAAGGAATGAATGAGAATCTCTTTGATGAAGAAGTTGTTAGTCCCTCGAGGTGACCACTGCTTGAAGACTGAAAAACGGCCAGAATTTAGGCAAAGTGAGAATGATGGAGAAAACTCTTGGGAATAATCCCTTTCCCAGGCCTCTGAGCAACTGACTCTGAGCTACCTTTACTGATGGTTGATTCACTCCTGTATGCAACTATGAAGCACAATTAAAACTGTAATGTCTATTTTTTCCTACAGACGATATAAAGAAAAGTCTAGTTACTTTCAGCAACTACTTAAGCACTACTGATACTTCAGATATACTTCCAGAATAGCTCATTTGCCTAAAATAATTTCAAATAAATTTGACCTATATACTTAAGAAAGTAAGTGAAGATTTTATCCCATATCTTTATTGTGGGATAAATACTGATTACAAGTGTCTCATAATGGACCAACAGGTAGGATGTGTGGAGTCCATAGATACCATACTCTAAGGCACTGAAATTTCCAAGTCTGTAAGGACTGTTCCAGTGACAATGACTACAACTGGGGCATTCTACCTTAAAACATTTTTCCAGAGAGAAAGACTTTGTACATTCTAGAAGTTGTGAAGAGGTTATTGATCGTAGTTCAAGCAGAAAGATGACTTCTAGATGTCCCTTTCAACTGAAATTATTCTACAAATCTGATTCTAATTTTTGCATGAAGCAGGACAGTAATGATTAATGTTTCCCGCAGTTTAAGCAGAAAGGGATAATCTCATTTGTTTTCTGTGTGCTTTTTAACAGATCACGTAGTGAGATTTTTTAAAAATATTTCTGTTGTTACAAAAAAAGTCCAGATATAGAAAAGAAAACAATTGTAAACTGTTTAATTGACTTTTATGTCTATCACTTGACTGTGACAGCAAATTAGTTTTGTTTTCCAAGACTCATTAGTAGTTTCGATTGCATACTTGGTAAAAGAAAACCTTTATATATTGCCTATATAAATTGAGCCAACAACTGAAAACTTTGGTTTTAGAGAACAGCTCTTATTACCCACTACATGTGGTATATCAGTCCTTGAGAAACCCCTTATCCACCATAGCACAAATTTCTGATTTATCTTTACTTTTGATCTGACACAAAACTTTATGATTTTGGTTTAATATTAAGGTATATTTAAATGCTCCACCTTTCCATCTCAGGGAAAGGTAATTCTTGTTCTCATTTCAATGATATTTAATGCAACTCACCACAGGATAAATTTTTACTAGCTGTTGAATTTGAACCTGTGAAAAATAAATTATAGCCCATGTGTTTTCAAAGTTCTAGATTTGTAAAATTTTAGTATCCCTTATTTAAAGTATTTAAGGAGGTGAATCAAAGGCATATCCCTGTTCTGTGGTGTAGATGACATTGCTCATCTCAGCACTGCCACAGGTGACAGCCAGCCGTCTTGCCCTCTGCACTCCCAGCGTAGCATGTGGCAGGAGTCACAGAGCAATGGGACAGAGGCGGCACAAACCCAGGGGGGACACAGGTTAGAGGCTTTCCACCCCAGGGTGGAAGATACATGCGAGATAAGCTTTAGTGGATAGGGAGTGTGACTACATTTGCAATAAGGAGCCCAAGTACAGCCGACAGTGATTTGACAGTAAACTATGTTAGAAACTAAGATGAGAAACATGCGGGTACTTCTAATGAGAAAATTAAGGCAATACCTGGGAGTTATCAGAGTTTTTAACTATTTTATATGTGAAGACTGATAATGTAACCTGACATGAAAGACACTTTCCTGAAATGTCCTTCACCACAACCTGACCTGAACTGACCTGAAACTCTTGTAACTTTTGTTTCACCTTTGTGTCTGAGAGCAAACCGCCAGCCCCATCACTGTTTTGGTGGGATAGAGAAATTTCAAACCTTACACTTGGCAAAATTATTTTTTAAATTAAGTATATCTTTATATATTTCATATTTATGTGTTATACATTATACAAAAGTACATATTTAATTTCAATATTTGCCTAAATCTGTATCTATTTATAATTCCCCCTCCCAAAGGAGAAGACAACGTAACAAAAATAGAAGGGAGTTAGCAATGGTTTTCTAAGCATCTCTTCACTCCAAGGAAGTGGTGCAGAAGTAAACTCTTCTATGGCATTTTAAATAACCTGCTTCTCTTTCCCGGTAAGATAATGACATGTCTTAACAATTTTTATACAGACCTGTTGTTCCACTGTCCCATCTTTAAATAATAGCCAATTGACTTTCCAAGGTACAAGCAGAATCACATTTTCTTTGTCTTGCCTTAGGCTTTTACTACAGTATAGAAACTTATTCTAACAGGTTTTGGTACTTCACCTGAGAGGAGGATTTCAAAGCAATACTTTTCCTGCAAAATTGGATCAGATATTTATAAGCTGTCATTGACAATTATGGCAATAACAAGTTTATTACAAAGCTGATAAAAAGATTCTTGTACAAACTCATAAGAAAAACTTCCATGATCACTTCATCACCTGAATCAAGGCCACATAATTGGAGAAAAGTCTTAGTCTTATTTTAGGATGACCAATTAAAAGAAGCTTACAAATGCAGCTCAACAATCTGGAATGGTTTGCAAGTAAGGCCAAAAAGGAAATATTTTCTTCAAAGTTATTAAAAAATAAAAATGAATGTTGCATATGGTCATTGGGATTTATTTAAAATTAGCACAAAATTTAATGAGACACACAGAAAATTATTAAGTAAATGATCTCAGTTTTAGCATTCAGCAGCATTTAAGATGATTCCCTTTGACTTTTCCCAGGTATGTAATATCAGAAATCTCAAACCTCTCAGGAAACACTATACATTTTCATTTATTCTGTAAATAAATATACAGTTGTTTTTATTTTCCTTTGTGCCCAGAAGACTCTATCATTCTGTAATTTACTGTAGCCACTTAGGACGCCTACTCATCTGGAATCTTAAACCTTTGAAGCTGTATTGTGAAGATAAAAACTTCAAAGCAGAAAAACAATAGTTTCAATCTATATGAAGATACAGAGCCCAGACCATTGGGTCTGTCTCCTGATAGCTATCTAGTAGAGAAATTCTCTGAATATTCCACATTACAAATCTGTACTTCCTATCTCATGATATCACTAATGTATTGCACAGTAAGGCAAATTATTGCCTCACATGTAAAGAAATTAAATAGCTGTCAGAAATGGCATTCAAATGCATTTTAATCCAGATGGCTCTGTAAGAATAAAAGGCATTTTATTTTCTTGTACTACTTTTTTCTCTAATGTTAATTAGGTCAGACTAAGAATGACATTTATTTTTTTTCCAAAACTGGACAGTATTTCTTTCTGTTTCTTCATCTCTCTTTTTTTTTTTTTTTAGCTTTAGTGATGCTTACACTGCTGTCCCTACATAACAGAAATTATCACATCCTTTTTGCAAAGGAACATACAAAAGAATACAATAATGGAGATACAGGTTGTTTACAGTTTGCCAAGCAGCTCATGGTGTGGGGACAGAGTGCTTGTCCTGACACTCAGCAGTCAAGCAGGGATCTGGAGATCAAAGTTTCTGTCTTTCCAGTTGCACCTTTTAGGAAATAGTGGCACAAAGACACCTAAATTCAATGGATTATTTTTAAATACAATTCACTTCAGCTGCAAGATTTTACAATCTAATATTATTTGTATATTTTTGTAGCTTCCTTGTGAACTTCTGGTCTTTAGGTCTATTTCTAGAAAATTTGCATCATTGGTTTTGTTCTGTTTTTCTTTTCCCAAAGGTTTGGTAGATTAGCACTTGTGTTGAATTGCAAGCATTGGTAGAAGCATACAATTAGTGGAATCTCTCCCATTCACATAGGCCCAAGTTCTGTCCAGATGATTGAAAAACAGACCTCTGCCTCAGAACTGTGGAAGGAAATACAGTAGGGATGATATCACTGTACAATTTACTTCAGAAGCTTTAAGGAAGCGTTGTGACTTAGATCCTGTGTAGATATTGGAGAAAATAAAAATGTCTAATATCAGCATTTAAAATGTAGAAAATGTTTTAAATTTGAGAAGAGAAAAAATTTAATTTTTTTTCCCATTGATTGTGGATATTCTACTACACAGAAAGTTCTCACACCAGCAGAAATTTTTCCAATCTTCAACAGAAGACAAAAAAAAAAAAATAAAATCAGATAAATAATACCTTAGGATCTTCAAAGAAAGAAAGAAATACAAGGATCCCACATCCTGAAGCCAATTGTGTTGAATGAAAATTAAGTTTTTAAATATTAATAGAACTCTTTGGTGTTTGGCATATATGGTAACTGTCGTTTCTGACTGCATTTAATTCAGGTCATCTGGAGCATCATTTTGGATCACAGCCACACCTTCAGTCTGTTCTATGTGTAAATGAGGTGAATCTTGAAGTATTTTGCTGCTCCAGAATTTCCTTACTTTAGAAAAATCCCAGCTCCTCATTAAAGTTAACTTCTCTGCCTTCTACATTATTTCTGAAATACAAAAGAAACGCAGATGGGGGTGGGGTAACCAATAAGGGATATGGGGTATCCAATAAGAGATAAAAGACTATGGTTAAGAAAGAAGTACAATTTCTTCAACTTAATGTTAGACTTGTATTAGTAGATATTGAACTGCAGGCAAGAGCTGCTCAGCCTGTGCAGGGTATGCAGAGTTGGTCCATTACTTTGCTTCAGTTAAGAGAAGAACATGCCAACTTTTACAGCTCTTCTTTCTGTTTCGGTATATTTCTAAAATTGCCTTATGTTTGTTTCTATTTTTGTTCTTCTCCCTGCTCACAGCAGCTTTTTCAGCCTGTCAGCCTTCTAATGTTTGTTTTTAACCTTGCCAATGAGGTACACACTTCAGCCTGTGAAGACCAAAGTTCCCTCAGCCTCCCTTGCTGTCAGTTTGGGCTTAGCTCTTGTACCTTAGGGGTTGCATGTAGACACTTGTCAACATTTGACATGTGAAAAGATGTAGCCACCATGTTTCTGACTGGTCAACAAGATGTTCACGTGCAATGTATGAAATCAACAAAGATACTATGAGACCACTTTGCACTTGTGTGTCTAACGTATATGTGTTCTATCATATCTGAATCACTTCTCTAATGCCCATGATGTGGAACAAGTCTGACTAGATAAGACTTGCTACCCAAGTACATCTAGCCCAGCTTGTCACACAAGCATGTCCAGCACTTCACCTGGCATGCAGCGGAGTGTAATTCCATGCATGTACAGCTGATATAGTCTGGAATTCCCAGGTTTCTTTAGACTTTAGTGGGACTTTTGGAACTACTGACATAAGCTCACTAAGCTGATTGGACTCTGTAAAATGTATACAGATGGTCAAAGAAGCCTTACAGTGGCAAATAATATCTTAGAAAATGTGCAGATAGGGAGACTGCCTTGGGAACATGTTCATGGCAACCTTCCCATCTGGATGGTAAGCATTTTCAGCTATGGATTTACCAGGAATTTTTGATCTAGAGCCAATTTTCTTCAGCTCTTTATTCATCTCCTGTAGTGTACACTGCTGTGTATATACTTTTACAAAGCCATGTATTGACTAGAGTTACTGCCATTAAGCAGTAGAACTCTTTCCAAATCACGGACAAAACTACAAATAGCCTTAAGGAACAGTCAATTGTATCTCAAGGGAAATTTAAAAATCCCCCCACCTTTTACTACCTACATTTAACCTATTTTGTATGGGGTTTTTATGCCATTAGGCACAGGCAAAATAGTGCTGCCAATATTTCAGACCCTCAGCATTCCATCAGAAATGGGCTGCTTTGAAAACTGTATTCAGCAGTAAGTATTTAAACTGTACTTATATCATTGTATCAGTATCACAAAATTGGCTCCCAGTGGAAGTCTGAGTTTTTTCTCCTGAAGAGGGAACCCCTCCACAGTTCATTAGCTTCTTTTCTGTATCGTATTGCAATAGACCAAACAAAATAAGCAAAAAAGCACTTAATTAATTTTAAGTTTCCTGAAATGGGTTACATAATATAAGGCTGCCGGTGCACAAAAGTTGTAAAATATATACATTTAATAAGCATTGAAAAGAAATTCTAATTATTTTGCTCATCAAGCAAAAAGTCTTATATTTCAGAAGTATTTTTCACCTGTGGTTATCCTACTTTATGAAGTAAGAGAAAAAAGTTTCTTAGTATTACCTGACCTTTTTTGAATCCCATATTTGCAAAAAAACATTATGCTGGAACCTTAAGTACCAGGCAAATTGACCCCAAAGGCATACCGACCACAGTTGTTGCCAGTAGAAAACATCTGGCAGTTTGAAAACCATCCTGTTCTCTTTTGCCACCCCTGAAAGCCCACTCTCTTCAAAAGGCTTCATGCTGGGAGTTGTGCAGCAGAGCTTCCATGACTGATTAGCTGGCTGCAAAGCATTATCTGTTTGTTTATGAACTCACAAAGCAATAAGGACACAGCAAAAATGTCCACGTCCAATGCTTTGTGCCTGCCTCCTGCTATTACTGACCGTGTAGTGAGGGAAGGAGAGATGTATATAACATCATGCAGCTTATAAAAGGTGCGTGCTGGCTTCACATTTGTAGCACTCCCTAAAATATGTGCCTGTATCCTGCTAGCAAGGATAATTTGGTGGCAATTTTGATAATTAGATCATTTTTACATGCCTTAATAACAGCATTCAGTAGTGTACATTAAGCTCCCACATGGACAATGTCATTAATGCTTTGACTTTTTCCTCCTGGGGAAGCAGTAGGCCGAGTAGTAAAATTAGGAATTAGTCATATTGACAGGAAGTAAGAGTTTTATATATGCCATATAATGTGTTATATAGACTGTGGCATTTAATTGCAAGGGTTGCAAAAACAAAAGTTCTGAATGAAGCATAAAAAGAATTTCCAGGAAAAACAATAACATTTTACACTTAATTTAAAATTTCTAAGTTATTTAATTGACTAAGAAATACTATCTATCTGCCAAATTAGGTACATTATTTCCTTGACATTAAAAACTAATTTTACATACAATTTCATCATATTATATGCAATTAGTCTTTCTTACAACCATGAACTTTTGTTCTGTCTCCATCAGCTGTTTGACATGTAAACATGGAAGAAAAGGGTAAGCCCCTGACATCTAGACAAATAGCAACCTGTAACCTAAAGATCTTCACGTGAACGATATTTTAGCTATATTACATTGTATATCTCCAATAAATAGGCCTGAATACAAACCTTAGATCTGAACTCTGGATTTGGGACCTACACATCACCTTCAACTATCAGAACCCAAACACTCCGTTCTAAACTCTTAAGCATACAAATTTGGATACTGAACTCACTGCAGTGTTTGGCTCAGAAACATTTTAAAACAGGCTCGGCATGAAAACTTAGACCCTGGTCAGGGCTGGGTCTTCAAGAGTTACTTAGTCTTGTTTCACACTGCTTTCAAAGTGTGCTGTTTGTCATGTGTAGCTGTAAAGATGGAGTGACTTGGATTGAGCAGAAAGATCAGACAACCTGGTCATTTCTCCTGTGCTAAACTATCTAAAAGCACTACATAGCAAAGGAAGAACAGGCTTGTTTTGAGCATTGATTTCATACTGAACCTTCATCCAGCAGAGGATTTAAGCACTAAACAACTAGGAGAAAGCTTCCTCATAAACTCCTTTTTGATTATAAAACATGGAGTTGCAGACTCTGTCCAAATTCATCTAAATCTCCTAAAATCTCATTACAGATATTTTTCAGACCATCTTTCTTCCGGATCTCTAGCTCACAGTAGTTTTTTGGCCACTTTAACCTTTGCTGACAATTTATCCTTCTGCTGCTCCTACTGAATTCTCTCTCAAGTGTTCAGCAGGTTCAAAATCTCCCTATGATATGTTAAAGGTGTGATAATTTTTCAGCATTCAGCCCTAGTTGTATCCATATCTCCATAGTCTATATTACAAATTACAGATCTCGGTTTAAGGAATTACATCTTTGTTTTAATGCATAATTGATGTTTAAGGGCACTGTAATCTTCAAGGTTTCAGGGCAGCTAGTTGAAGAATTATTTCATATGAATGGGAAGAAAGTTAGCTTCCCTTTGGTTTATATCACTTGTATGGATATCAAATAGACAGGAATTTAAAAGACAGCCTCTAATTTGTCTCTGTGTACTAAACATAAAAAGAAGAAGAAAGCTTTATGCAATTCAGAACAACTCTGTCAAAAGATTTCTATATACAGGTACTTATTCTGCATCACTTCTCGTTTGCATATGAAGTCCTGCCTGACAGATCTCTGAGTGCAGAGTAAATTAGAAAAGTTAATCCATTATTTATGTGCTGCATAGTCTAAAATTACCAAGTTTTTTTCACATACAGTGTGCTAAGGTATAAAATTAGTATAAAAACTAGATCCAGAACATTTTTTTTTTTGCTTTTTCTTGAAATCAGAGCATAAAAGCATTAGCAATGGTTTTCTTCTTAATTAACCACTGGTATTTTAAAGTGTCAAGATGTATGCTGCAATGGCGAGCTTCTGAACCTATCCTGAAGAAAAAATACAAATTATTATCTAGAAGTTATTGAACTGAGTTCTGTAATGAACTGGGTAGAGCTAATGGATAAGAAGCAATAAGAAAACCTAGCAAAAGCTGAAGGGCAAAAGTCTTCAAGCAGATGTGAAATGACCCAGGAGAACAGATGACAGAGAATAAGTCAGTAAATAGAGTAGCAAGGTCTGGTAAAGTTGTCACTGGAGAACCTGTTGAATAAAGTTGTATTGAAGGATTTTTTTATGACTTCCACAGTATAAAGGAGGATTCCTGATAGCATAAAGCATCATCTTATTTCAGTCCATAGAAAACTCAAAGAAGGAAGAGTGAAATACATATATTTCAGTTTCAGACAGTGTTTTTTTGAATTTGGTATTTAATACGTTAACTTTGAAAAGAAAACCCAGTAGACTACAATTTGGTCTTAATTTCAACAGTCTACCCTCTCTCTAATACTTTATTTGGCTGAAGTAGGTAGAACTTTCACCTGATCAGAACTGTCTTCATCTAGGTAGACATAGATATCTTTGTGTCTATACTTTTTTTGAAGGCTATCTCTCAGGGCTTTTAGTAGTAGCAAAACTGAAGGACTGGATAATTTGATTTCTACTCTATTGTTTCTAATATGTTGCTCAAGTTCTGACTTCAGATACAAGTAAGTGATCCCGATAAAGTTTTAAAAAAATAACTATATATATTCTGTTTTAAGTGAAATGTCTAAACAGTATTTTTTGCTGAGGTGAAGATAAATATTGAATTTTTGGGGGCTGAAAAAGTCCCCTATGTCTGAGTCATGTTTCTGGTGCAAACTCACTGTAATCTGTGAAATATGTGAGTGCGAATGGAGTGGAATTTTCCATAAACTGATGCCACTATAATGTGCACTGTGTCAAGTTCTGTTTACAAACATTTAGAAAAAAATATCAAAAGTCTGTAACTGGATGAGATCTTTAAAATGTTTCTAAAGAAGCTTTTGGCAAAGTAGAAAAATAGATATTAATTCACAAAATATCTCCTGCAAAATATCGTGGTTAAATAATGTCATACTGATTTCTAGCAATAGAGACCTTATGCATGAAAGAACTTCCAGGTTTCTCTCAGAAAACCTATTTGATAATGTAAGATTGCTCCTTATACTGAGTATTATTAACTTTTATTATTAATTTTATTTCAGGAGATTTAATTCATGGAAGTTGACTGATGAAGAAATAAGTTTTGTGAAATTGTTTAGAGCCACACATGGAAGACTTACAAATAACAGTATGGTGACAAACTCACTAAGGTGCTGTAGAAAAGCTAGATACTTTCCTTTGATCATAAGATAAAATGAACTTCATAAAATAAGGGCCTGATGATGGAAGATATTCTAGTACTGTAATATATAAATAGGAGTATGGTGGGATTTTCCAAACACTAAATACAAAAAACACCTAAGAACTTTAGCTGACTCACATTTATTTCCAAGAAGGTACAACTTTATTATCATCAGTGACATAAGAAGAATATCAAACAAGTAATGGAAATTTCACAAGAAGTGCATATACATGTATACAACATGCGTCACAGCATGTATAGGTATCACAGTGATGACAAACAACAGAGTACTCTTTTTTTTTTTTTCCTTTATTATTTAGGTCTCTGAAATTCAGGTATATATTTTCAGAATGGTGATAGATCCAGAATGGGTCATTTGTCTTAGGCACATTTGTACATAAGCATGCTTTAGCATTAGGGAAAAGGGCTGCAAAGAGCTTTCCCAACCAGCTCCTCCAAGGCAGTGAGACCTGGTCCACCATCAATTAGTTGCCTGTGGATGTTTGAGTTCTACAAGGAAGCAAAGCTTCATATCTCTGATGGACCATTTCCAGCAGCCAACTGGTCCCACATGCTGAGAGCTCAGCATGAGACTGGGGCTTTGTGAACAGCAGTTGAGTTCACAAAACAAAAATGATGAGTTCAGACTTGGGCCCAGAGCAGTTACCCATGCATGTATCTAGTGCAGTCTCAAGTCTTGAGTTATCCAGCACAAGGGTATACTTCAACATGGAGAGTCAGGAGTTTAAACTTTAACATAAGTTTAGTAGGCTAACACAGCCCACTGGTGAAGGTGGAGAGTATTATAGACCTTTCAGTTCTATACAGAACAATTCTAACAGTTTTAATTGCAAAAGTGAACTGCATTTAATTTATGGTTGAATAGGGCCTGGTACTAGTCTGATATCAGATAGAACCATAACTAAGCTAGTAGCAGTTTAAAACCAGACCCTGAATGAAGATGAACTGTCCCAAAATCAGCGTTTGAGATGCTGCCCTAATTGAGTTGGGTTCTTCATTTTGACTTTCAAAGCAAGTCATAAACAAAACAGATATATGAGCTCCATCTATTCAGATGAGAGCATCTGTTACTCTAGGACAAAACTATTCTCTGCTGCCTTTGAATTAACATCAACAGGAGTTTGAAGTCACACATATCTATGAGCAGTATGCTGATCTGAAGTCATAATGAGAATTCCATCATTTGACAAGAAACCCTGCATGTTTTTGTATATAACTTTAAATACAAAGTAGCAAATTACTTCTCAGTGTTCAGTGACACACAGAACAGCAGCCAAAAATAGAATAAATGTACTTTTGATTTGCATAAAAATCACACTAGGAAAGAATGTGCTATGGTCAGAAAGATAAAAATGACAAGCCAATGAGAGCAGTAGGAGATAATATAATTCTTGTGTAAAGTATTTCCGGTTTGAAACACTGGATATTTTAAAGAAAAGTTTAATGTGCTTCTGAACAATTTTAAATCTGTATAGTTCAAAAACTAGTAAAATATTGTCATTTAAAATCTGACTGTAATGAGCAACATAAAGAAGATTTTGCCAAAGTAGGTATTGTCAATGAGCAGCAAAGAGATTACTTAAAAAATGGGAGCAGAAGTAAATAATTCATTCCAAACAATCTGCATCTTAATGGAAATATAAAATAAACTCACACAAGCCCATGGCAATATAGTTTTTAAAAATAATGAAAATTTAAGTGATACAAGAATATGGCAGAAAGAAAAATATAGTATTAACTCTGTCCCCAAGATTTCAGGCAAAAATTTCAGTCTATTGTTCTCCTAGCTTAATCCCTGCTTCTTGGATTAATGGATATAATACTTTCAGTTGTGTTCTTATATATCATACTACAAAGCATCAGCTATCTAAAAAGGGCTGGTTGCTACCATTATGAAATATTTTATAATAAGGATAAATTTGATGGTTCAATTTATATTTTTTTTTCAGATCATTTTAATATTGATTTTTGCTGTTGTGTTATAAACAATCTGCATTGTTTCTTTATCAGTTTAACAGTTTATGATGCAAACAGCTACCATACAAACAGCATGTAATATTCATTTCTTTGTGTAGCTCATCCAGTAACATGGTAATTCATAGTACAGGGGAAACTCAAAGCAGTAGGTACCCAGGGCTTGATCTTGAATAACGCAGAGTAGTCTGCCACTCAACCAGAAAAGCACTTAAGCACATATTTACAGTTTGAGTAATTGAATTTTTGTCAGGAGATGTACTGAAATAAAGCACACAGTCTTTCTTGATGCAGTTCCAGAGTGCTCAGAACCGTTTATGTCTGATAAAGCCATATATTTGCTGGCAAAGTTGTTTGCTGGATCAGACCTGCTTCTAATACCACTTTTTACTATCATTTTGTCCTATCCTAAGTGACAAAGCTTCTCTACAGTTATTTTGGAGCATCATATCTGTGACTGATGTAGCATCAGTGTCCTTCTTTCCTTATTCTCAAGATGTTGATATTGATGTGAAAGCACATACAGATATGATTTCTATTATTACCCCATCTTTTTTTCCATACCCTCCTCCACTTTTCCTCCAAAGTTATTACTGATGTGAAAACCCCTTTCTGGTCCAGTGAAGCTACTATTCATCTGGCAAAGAAAAAGATTTACTATCCTAATTGAAAGTGCTGTGTCTGAATGCTTTCACAGGTGAGAAACTAGAATGATCTAATATATACCTAATAAAGTCTCTAAACTGAGAATCACAAGGAGATTTAAAGGAAACCAACCCTATACCCACAATTCTAATAGAATACTTGTATTTTGACAACTTAATGGACTTATTTTTGAGGACAGATTTGCATTGTTGACAGATAAAATGTAAAAATATGTATCCATGCAGGTTGGACATATTTGTAGTACAGCTCATATTACAAAAACATGATACATTCACCTGTTCTTAGATAACTAAAAGCAAACAAGAAAAATAAATATAATTTTAATTAAGAAATATCACCTCCATTCTCTTCTCTTTTGATACAGAAGTTGTTCATGTCCCTAGCCTGTCCTGATCTAGAAGATATGAACAGAGACTCTTAGATAATGAAAATATCTTGATAAGAAGCTTTTGTCTTCCTTTGCATTGCTTGGAATGTCTTCTTTTTATTGTCTTCAGTAAGAACAACATGAAGGGGATTTAATATTTGTAGAGGTACAAAGGTGAGGAAGCACACGGGCACTTATCAAAACATTCTTGCTGTCCAACTTGGACCCTGCCACAGAAGACTCCATTCAGCCCAGTGATTGTGAAAGAGGATGCTCCAACTGGCTGTGGAGAAAGCCTTCTGAGAAGGGGCTTGCGCTTGTCATACTGCTGTCAGGTGTATGTGGCCCAATAGGAAGGACAGACACCATATTTACTTGTGGACTTCACAATATTAAAGAGCCTGGAGGGATGAAAGAATCTATTTAGTTCAAACAGACTTCTTTATATGTCATTTGCCTATTCTCCTTGTCTCACCCCAAAATTTCCACCTCTGTGAAGGATAACAGGAAGGATTCTCACTGGGCAGAATGAGGAATAAACAGGTAGGCTACAGTGGTAAGTATGGCAGAGAAAGAAAGTGCATATTTTGCCCTGGAGATTGAAAAAGCTTCCAGTCATCCTGAAGTACGTGCCAAAAGACCTTAGGGAGGATCCAAAATCTTTCCTCTGAGCTCAGAATGCAATCTGGAGGCATCCTGTCTAACTTCATTAGTCCTCATTCTCACAAAGGATTAACCTATCATGATGCCATGTGAGTGTTTATCAGTGAAAGAACCTCAAACTTATTCTCATGGGCATAAGTCATAATAATAAGGCATAAGGCATAGTGCTAAGTAAAACTGGTTTGATGCTTTGCCCATTAGTAGTAGTGGCAAAATTAATCAATGGTTTCAATTATGTGATTGTCAGTGCAAATCTCTACATGTTTTTAGTTTGTATTATTCTCACAGAGAACATGTATATCCCAGATGTCAAATTTTGTAAGAGAATAGATGAGCCTACAGGTATTTTGTAAGAATTCATAATATGGAATAATTCACTCTGAGCTAATAAAAGGGTGGAAGACTGAAAAATAGATATATTCACTGTACTCCTGTGTACTGTCTTCTTTTTCAGTTTAGTTGAATTATTTCTGATTTCAAACTTAACTTGTAGAGGAACATCTAAGGTTTTGACATTAATTCTGTGAAGCACCAATCAGATTTTGCTGCTGACTGGATTTGACAAGTAAGTTCTAAGATTGCAGAACAGTTCTTAATAACCAGTCAAAATCACTTACCAAAGCTGTAAGGGAAAAATAAATAAATAAATACATATGCTGCTTATAAACATTGTGCTTTTGTTCACAACGCTGTACATAAGTAGCATTTTTGTCATTAAAGCCAACAATATTGAATAAAACAGCCCTATAAATGGATATATTTCAGTGCTTTTTGGTCATGAAGAAATATGGTTAGTGAGGTTACTACATGGATAAATGAGAAAAAGCCTATAACCTATGACAAAGAGATGGTTCGGCTGATTTTTATTCCAAAATTTCCATTGTAAGGCTTAGCTGACAGAAAAGGAACAACTAAATGCATATATTTTGCTATAATTAAGACTAGGTACAAGATGTGAATCTTGGAAAGGTTATGAGGCATTGTAAACTAAAATAACACAAGTAGGTCCTCTGGATTCAGATAATGAACTCTCTTTGCTGAGGGAACATTTATCACATGTGCTTCTGTGCTCCTCTGTGCATAGATGTTTCATGCTTTCAGTCTGTTACCCATCGGATGCATAAATAGTACTACATTCATTCTTTTTTTTTTTTTTTTTTTTTTTTAAGTTAACATTTCTATGACTTAAATTATGCAAAACCATTATTACAATTTGCCTGGCTACATCATGTTCAGCAATACATATTTTAAAGATATTTTCTGTCAGGAAGAACTGAACAAAAAGAAAAGGAGAAAAAATCTGCCTTGCTTGCTATGGAATATCTTCCAGCGCATGAAAGAAACATAGCATAAAATCAGAGAAAAAAAGTATTCTGACAAACAAGTAAGAATTTTATTATTTTGCTAGGATGACAGCACATCTACCATGGGTTGATACAGTAAGAGTTAGCTTATGAACTTGAGGTGGGAAGGTTTTGTCCTCAAGTGAATGCTTCATCTACAGTGTCATTCAGCTTGAGACTGAAAAATATAAGCATAGGTGTACCTGTAGGTGTCTATAACTAAGCTGAGCTAGCTAAACGAGCTGCTACAGTCAATGGATGTCTAGACATTACATCCAGGAGAACCCCTAAGGCAATTCACCTGACCAGCCAGGGCTGCCTTATTCAGGGGGAACTAAATTACAGTCCATTGTCTTGAAGTGGGATTCAGCTGACTAAATAGATTCAGCTGGTGGCACTGCAGCTGCCATACGGCACAAAAATATGCCTGTTTATTTGTTCACAGCACTCCACATTTAACAAATACCTCAATATAACAGATAAAAATCATATTACCAAACTTTTGGCCATGTAAGAACTCATTGTTTTCCCTAAACTACTTTCTAGGTTACTGAAGTTGTCAATGCAAACAGTGATTAATCCCATTGTAAGACAGGTATCAAACACATTATAATTAGGGGAAAAGACTCCCTGCAAGTCCTATTGAGGAGGCCCTCATAAATTCACTACTCCCCAAATTCAGTTTTTAATGCTGTAGAGAATTTTTAAATTTTCAGGAACCTCGATGACAATGTGCTCAGGGCTTGACTCTATGCATGGCATGCAGGCTTCCCTTGGGCATATCAGCCAGGGGTTTGTGTGTGTTGTGTCAGCGGCTGAGCCCTGGGAGCCAGCTGTGGCAACCTCTTTAGCAGAACCCAACACCCAACCCAAACTTGCTGTGAAGGTTTCACCTACTGGTGTGTGGATCTAGATTTGCACTTTGTAGTCACCATGATAGAAAGGAAACTACTTATCTCAAGATGCAGTTATAGATCACTCTACTCTAATCTTCTGCACATTATATGAGTAACTTTTGTACTCAATAAACATAACAGTATCATTTAAACAGCCCCTGCTAGACTGAGTGATACTGAGCACATTAGATACAGTTTGTCTGTCTAGACATTTTATAGAAGGCTGAACAAGTCAATGGTAAATGAAATGGAAATATTTTTAGCAGAAATTACTTCAATTTCTTTCCTTCATAAAAAAAAAAAAAAAAAAAACAAAAAACAAAAAACAACCAAAAACCAAAATACAAAACAGCAGCCTGTTTTGGCAGTGAATACACAGTCATTTCAGTCTTACAGCTACTTTGTTGCCTACAAAAGATCTTTGTCTTTGAGAAAGTGTAAAAAAATGTGCAGTGAGCCTGAATTTAGAGATGCAGTTACTGCCAGTCAAGAAGTCCTGAAGACTCTTAAGTTGGGAACATCAAAATTCAGGTTCTAAAAATTAATGGAGTCTGTTCAAAACTGCTCTATTAATCAGTCTATTCTGCTGCATGGCACATGTCTTAGTAATAGAAAAACCATCACTATGGCTATTAAGAGAACAAGAAGAAAGATAGCCATCTAGAAGACGTGAGGGACAGAGCTAAAATGTGAGGTCACGAGAAGATGGTTCGCCTCAGCTGCATAGAAGGTGCTGCCCAAAATGGTTACATCTGGGAGATGGACTCTTGTCCTTTCTTTTTTAGGACTTTTGCTTACAGTGACAGAAATCAGATATTGCCAAGAAACCATGTACTCATTCTTTTCTGCCTTTTTTTTTTTTTTTTTTTTTTTTTTTTTTTTTTTTATTCTTACACTCTTACACTCTTACCTCTTTCTTGAAAGTAATACCACATTCTGGCACTAGCCAAATGAAGAATTCAGTATGTGTGTGGATCTGCCTTCAGTGGGACTACATGTTACTAAGGCAAACACTGGAGCTGAAGTGTTGTGCCAGATTTGGTCTAAAACACTCACCATCTTTGACTCTGACCAGGCAAAGCATTTAAACATATGCATGATCCTAGGTTTTCACTTCCTCCGACCTGAGTGAGACATTCATTAAGGGAAGGTATAAATGTGGTAAAAAGCAATAACAATTAAGTATGTACATCACTGTTTTGCTGGGCAAAGGCCCAAATGCCTTCTCTTAAAATATTTATAATAGGCCCTAATCCTGCATGCTTGAAGCCTGGGAGGGCTCTGGCTTTCAGTTGTGTTCCCTTCCATATCCAAATGCCTTTCAAAATTCAGTTCTACTTTCTGGGATAAAATGAATGCTTGTAAGAATACAGTAATTAAACACAATTACAAAGATGTGCATAATCCATGTTGAACAACCACAGGCCCCTTTCCAACAACCTTTTTGTTCCTTCCTCATCATCTGTAATTTTCCTGGCTTCTTATTTATGCTCCTCAGTTATCAAACTGGTTTTGAGCGACCCTGGTAAATTCTTTGTAATTTTGTTGCTGTTGCAGACGCCTACTCCCCTTCTCTGACATGTAAAAAAATACAAACCCAGCAAGGTGAGAAGACTCAGTAATCTGTGGAATCACAGCTCTGAATCACAGTTTCCATTGGCTTTGCCAGCTTTTACTCAGGACACTGTTTATAAAATAGCCTAAGCAGTCACAAATAAAATGTGATTTGACCTAACTGCTCCTGATCCATAATGGAATTGGTGATGGATTTGTGGGGATAATCTTATGAAATAAAGACCACATTTGGCCTGGTAATATTGGGAGATGTTGGCCTCTAGAGCAGCTGTGCTTCAAACGTCATAAACACTAATATTTTCTAAAAGGTTTTGTGAAATATGTCTGTGCTATTTTTAAAGAACATCATTGTCAAATCTGCAAGTCAGTTGACTAGATGTGGGGTTTTTTTATAAAAATAGAATATTTTCATGTCAAATCTTTTAATGTTGTTGGGCAGAATTATTTTCAAAATGCACATAGTTTGCGATCTTACATTATGTCTTACACTGCATGTAGCTCTTTTTATCTATTGTCAAACAGTACCAAATTTCAGATCTCTTAGCCATCCAAACAGAAGATATATGTAATTAACACTAGATGGTATGTATTGAATGTGAGCATATAATGGCCTAAATCTTGTTGATTACTTCAAAACCCTGAAATATTTATTGGAAACAGAAGGCATGGTGAAAAACTTCCACTGCTATTGGTTAAATTATCAGGTTAATTAGTAGTAAGAAAGGGGCAGAAATACTTTTTTGAATCCTTTGTATCAATACTGCACTGTAGCCCTTCAACTGCTATGAAGTTCAGCTTATTTATCCCAGGTAAGAATCAAGCTCTGATGTATGCATCTAAGGCTTCAAAAGGGGCTTCTCATGATCTGGGAAGTATAGAATAATATGAATGTATATAAAATATATATTATTATGTTATTATATATGGGGAGTATTCATACTATAGAATAATAGCAATATATGGAATAATATTTTATTATATACTGTATATAGAATACTATATTATTCATATTATATATTCAGGATAAGACAGTAGCGTGTTATATGAGAAATAATATAGTTTTCTCAGGCTCCAAAACAAGCTAATGGATAGACAGGTTTCTCCAAAGAGAGATTCAGAGCATTCATCTGGGTTTCTGCACTGAGGCAACCTCTCAATTTGCTCTTTTCCCTCCACTGGTTATACAGACAGCCCAGAGAGACAGAAGATGCAAAAGAAGATGTGTGAAGTTATGTGATGAAACCATCCCCTGCCAGTCCTAATTCTAACCCACTGGGGCTCAGGAAGTATTGTACATCACAGTGGTGTGAGGGAGAAAATAATAGGAATAAATGCTCACAGGCATCTATGAAGTGCCTGTCAAACAAAAAGGAGGGAGGGAAAGGGAAGAAAAGCACCAATTATTTCTTTCTTCCATTAATAGGAGCCTTGCGAAATGTATTGCTTGGCAAAGATTCAATAATATTATTTCTTTGGTTTTGCTTCTCATGGGCTCATTGTCAACTGTGGTGGGCTTTTGTGTTATTTTTTAGGGTTTGTTTTTGTTTTGGCTTTTTTTTTATAATGTCATCCTCATTCAACCACATAAATCCCACTGTTAACTAGATCTCAAGACCTCACACTCAGATTTGCTCAAGAGAGGCCCAAAATGGGAAAAGTAAGTAATAACAGATCACGACTGTGGTGCCCAGCGCTGTTTGGGACAGGCTGCCACCTGCTGATCACTGACTACTGTCCAAGTCTAGAAGTACAGATGTGAATACCAAACATGGTTAGAGAAATCAGAACCAGAAGTGAAAGGAAAAAGGAAATAAAAATGAAACTCATCAGCAACAGAGAGAAAGAAAGTATACAGCATACACTCACAGGGAATCAGAGATTCTTAAACTTACAATATATTTTAATATATTACTACTCTTTCTGCATTTCACAAGTTTTAGGTCTTGCCCTTGCTTTTTCATACTGTATAAGAGAATGTACAGTTTGGATATTTGCACCTGACTTTATACTGGAGTGCACACTACTTTTCATAAGCCAAGCACTCTGTGAAATGGCAATAGATTTTAAAAACTGAATTAATGGTAATACCCGATTGCCTCTTGTCATCTATCAAATTGTTGATAGATACTGTATGCTAACAGATATGCAAATATTGCTAAAGCATTTTTGGAAAAGCAAAATTGATCTAGAACTAGAGGAAAAGAACTACATATATTTACTTATAGGTCTCACTTGATTATGACAAAATATTTAAACTGTAATGCTGAAGGGAAATTTCCAGAAATCTCCTCAGCAAAAGCAAGCATTTAGATATTGCCTCTGGCTTTGAATCTTATACGAAGAAGTTTTCCTCCTCTGCTCACATCATGTGCCAGCAAAAGCTTTACTGAAACCAGCAGGATGACTCATGAATTAAAGACTTCTCAGTAGGAGTAAAAGTAGCTCTTGATCTATACTTCAGCTGTTTATGTGGATACCCAGATGGACCATTACTTCCTCAGTCTTCAGTTAGCATTGGTTAGTCTATCAGAACTTCTGCCTGTGAATGACTTCAGTGAAAATCATCTCTAATACATGTTCTTGTACGTATTTCATTTAATTTAAATATACAAGTAGTCCTACTGACTTCAGTGGAATTATACATGCAAGGTTGTGAACATATGCATGACCCTAGAATGTGGGTCTAACTGTAGGAGAATTAAAAGAGAAAAATTTAAAAATTCATTGTGAATAAAATTATATCTAAACTTTTATTTCTATCTGGTCAGAACCACTGGAATTAAAAGAAAGAAAGAGAAAAGTGTTTTCTGTAGAGATTCTTAGCATAAACATAGTGGTGCTCCAGAAATGCAACAACAGTTGCAGTCAGACTTCCAAAACTCAAAACATCAACAAATAATTTACTTCCTAAATTATTGTACAACATCTGTTCATCAAGATGAGACCTTTCTCTAAGGCCTGCTCTCAGAGAAGGCAGTAAGAAGCAGTAGGACCTTAAATCCCCTTATAGACAGTCATTATATTGATAAATACACTTGACTTTACCATGTATTCATATTTAACTGAAAATTATCTTGTTTTGCTAAAAGATATTACATGCACTACTTTGAAGCAAAATTATTCTTGCTTTTGTTCTCATAGGTTTTTCAAAATCAGCTTTTTTCTCCAAAGGTTTTTGGTTTGGTTGGTTGGTTGTTTTTTTTCCTTTTAAGTTAAATTAATAAAATCCAAAACCACAAGTTTATTGGAATATTCAGCACTGAAAATTAATTGTAGAACATGATGACATCAGCATTTCCCTTTTCCTTAAGGTGAAACCTGATCTAGACCCCATTAAATGCAATGAGAACATTTCAGTCACTTAAGCAGCCTTTGAAGTAGACCATGTCAGAACAGTGCAAAAGCAAATAGATATTTATACATTGTTTGGGGGCAGCTCAGCATTATAGTGTTTCCCAACTGCATACAGTTTCTCTCAGGCCATAAATCACAGAACAAAAAATTAAATTTAGTAATGAGTTGACCTGAGACAAAGTTTTTTTGTGTCTGTTCAACAAACTGAAATATAGCAATTTGCAAGTCAAAGTACTTCTTGTCAAGAACACCAATGTGAATGCCATCATGGTTTTTAAGAAGTTTCTCAAAAACTATTACTATTTCAGCTTTTTTTTCTAACTTTGAATGAAAACAAATAATAAGATTTAATTCATGGCAGGAATAATAAATTTCACTAAAGCCTTGCAAAAATGATAACAGATTTTGCTATGATGACAGTACATGATAATATAGCTAAATAGATAAAAGGTAGCATAGCTAAATGATAACACCCCTTTTAAATTTGAAATCAAAGTATTAAATAAGAAGCCTACCTCCTTTGTTCACTCTTTAGTCACCTTTTCACAAGATATAAGTTGTTTAAACACAGAGCATTCTTGGCAATTTAGAATATTTCACCTTTTGATTGCATATGTTTTATAACTTTATTAGAATCTTTATCTTCTAAAATCTCACCCTTTACTCTAAAAGCCCACTTTTTTTTTTCACACAATATCGTAACTAAATCCACCCCTGTTATACACATATGCATTACAATCATCCCACTCAAATGTGTAGAATTACAAGGATGGATAAAAATAGCCAAAAGAACATAGGGGAAAAAAAACCCAAACTTTTCTTGTTATGACAATCTTGAGTTGACCATATGAATATATTATTTCATTTTCTGTTCTGGTCAAATAACCATTTTATGCATTTTTAAAACATAAAATAAAGGTAATATTTTCTTTCTTCTGTGTTGCTTAATTTTCTTTCTCCCGTTCTACTTAATTCCAGACGGGACTGTCTGTGCATGATGGCCCATTCCAGGGCCTTGCAAACCTTTAGAAGTGGGATATCCCACTCTCATTTTCTCTTTTAAATAAGAGTTTATGTACACTTGTGTTTGCATGGAAACCGACAGATGCTGCCACTTATAGTGACAAGATGCTGCCATTCTGCTCCTGTGTGGTATCTTCTCTCTGTATGAGACTGAAGCCCCTCCAGTTTGTGATTCTCTGCTATACCTGATACGTGTCTGTCTGTCTGCACTAGTGTTGTTTAAAATATCCATTCTCTAAGCAGGAACTTAGTAAAGCCCTGTCTCATGCACAGGAATTATTGATTCAGGGCACATGCATTCTATCTCAAAGCAAATACAAAATCTTATAGCATAATAAAGTCAAAAAGGTATAAGCAGATTTCAGTCTTCTCTATTTAAAATATTTATAATATATAAACCTTTTGATTATGCTATATTTTCTGCCAATTTTAATACTTTACAATGCTTTATAAATTATAACTCCAATGTAATGAAGACCTGAAACCAGTATTCCCAGTGTTCCTCTATGCTTTCTAGGCCAATAACCAGTATAACCCTGGTGCAGAGTCATCAAAGTGCTGTACAGGTATTGTCAGAAGTTTTGTGATGGGACCTTAAGTCAGCCAAAGCTTTGAGCTAAAACTCTTCAAATCTTGTTTTTAAAGCAAGTGCTTTAAAGAACTGAAAGTAATACCATTGTCACCAGTCTTGCTTTCCTTGTCTTGCTTTCCAAGTCATTGACTTTCTGGCAGCTTTCAGCTGAAACAAACTGTACACATTTCTTTTTTTTGTGCCTTTGCACCGTTTCCTTCTTTCCTCTCAAGATTTAAGTCTCTGCCCTTGTTCCTCCTTCCCTTTCTGTCACACTTGGTTCATCTTATTTGCCCCGCTCAGACAAGGTAAATGGACTGCCTTCTGCTCTGCTGCCAGCCACTGTGCTTTAAAAACTTATATACTGTATTCAGGATATAGTAACAAATAAAACAGTTATAACATCTGTTATAACATTTGTTATAACATTTGTTTAGCCAACAAATAAAACAGTTATAACATCCATCACAGTCTAGACTGAGGTAAACTTTACCTTTTTCTAGGCAAATCTGATGCAGGCAAATTTTCAGACAGAAAATGTAATCTTCTGCTCCAAGTCCAATCTCAAAAATCCTGTCTGCTCTTCCATAGTCCTTGGCCAAGTCTTTGTACTTGTCTGCAGTCCAGCCTCTTAGGAAGATAGCTAACTAATTTGAGAAAACAAAAAATCAGGAACAAAAAAGAAAATTTTAAGTTACCCGTTTATGCAACAATAAGCTTTTCAATACCCAGTTAGTCTTATTTTCAAAATATTATTCTAGTAATGCAAACATTACTAATGTGAGCTTGTCTCTTGAAAAAATAACTGTACCTCCTTACCCAAATTATGTTATTTTCTAGACCATGATGAACTTACCTTATTGTAATGCAGCACTGACAAGTGTAATTACATGTTGCTTGTTTATGTTACTGATTCTTTTCACAGTGAATGTTTTAGCCTAAGAAAAAGTAAAAGCAGGAACTTTTAACTAGTTGTATTTGAGACAAAACATATTTTGTTGGCCATACCAGCAGTAGGAGAAAAAGTGTCAATAATTTAGCTTATTGCTAATCAACCTGTTTAAATTAGTGAGTTCCGGGATATGCTGGAGGAAATTACTCTTAATATGACAGTTAGATGGGGTTCCACTGTACTTGTAAAATTGAAGTTAAGGACTTGCATCAGTATTTATATTTTTAATCAACCAGTGCATGAAAATATACATGAACAGTATTTTAAATTTCTAGCAGTCATGTGTCTCAGTGACATACTTTCTTCTCCACTGTGTTTATGAGAAACCAGAGCTGCATTTTATGCACAGCAGAAAGGATGAAAACACTCTACGATTTAAAATAACATCAAGATATTCTTGGTGGAGCTGGTAATTCTGAGAACAAAAAACAATACCTATTATTCTATTAAATGCAAACTGTGCTCAGCATTGTAAATCAAGAAAGATAAAGGAACAGATTCATCAATTAAAGGTATACTGCCATTAAAAGCTATATAGTATACTGTTCTTTCTGTGATAGAAAACAAGCACCGGTATATACAACCATTATGCGTCAGTTGGTTGAGACATTGGTGAGTCACAGCACAAGGGTTATATTGAACATGAACCGCACAGTAAAACAGTTCAGGTAGTCAACAAGTACTTAGAAACCTGCATATTTTGCGTCAGAATAAGCATTACTGTATCCTCAGTCAAGATAGGTAAATAGAGAAAATGTTTCTTGACAGTATTCAAATAACATTTTTAATGAATACTCTGGTTATATTACACTTTTTTTTTTTTTTTTTTACTGTCAGTGAACTTTCTGTCACAAACATTCAATGAAAGTGAAGTTCAAATCACAGCAACAAGCAATGATTCCTATTTGAACAAAAGTGTTTAGCATGTGAACAAAAGTGTTTAGCACATATGAATATCGAGTTAAGACATTGTTTGCACAGTAATCCAAATGTTGGAGAAAAACTATGCTGTAGACATTCTACAAGTAGCCAACACACTGTCAGTTGTAAACAAGCACAATAAATGAGCAGCGTAAGAGATTTGCAAAAGTATTTATCAATAATTGTAATTGTTACTTATCTGAATAAGCAAAGAGTTAATCTGAAAGCATTATCTATAAACATCCGAAGGGGCGAAACTCATCAAACCACTCCTTTGGTAGGCATCATTTGTTTATTGGCATTCCAAAGCTAAAATTGTGATTGAGTTCTCAAGTTGTTAAACCACTGAAGGTTATTTAGCAAGTAAGTGCTCGCATTGCCAGATTCAGTAACTGTCTTCCAGCTCCCTGCTGATTTAAGTCTCTCCCTCTCTCTCTGGATATTAAAGGAGGGTATTTTGAGAGGGCAACACCTAACTTTGACATGTCTGTCTCCACTGACTGTAGAGGAACCCAAAGGACAGCAGCATCCTATCACAAACACCTATAGTTATTCAATAGTAGATGTTGCACTGGTGCTACTCTACTGCACCAAGAAAGGACTTTTCCTTTGATTTGGATAGGTGCTGGATTTTTCCCATTACACTGAGAATATCAGAGTTCTCAGGATATACTCAAGCAGAAAAACACTGGACCCTAAACCAACGTTACTGGGAAGGTTTCATCATCCAAATCTGACAAAATCTCAGCAACTCAGACATTCCTACCAGACACAGAATGTAATACCATTGATTAGATTTTGATAAAATGCTCCATGTCCTGCTCTGCTGAGGAATGTCCTTGTGCTTATGCTCCAAAGATACAAACATCATAGTTTCTATCAGTGATGAAATGTAACAGACATTTGCCGTAATGCTTTGTTCTTCAGCTTCCTAAAAGATCTGTAGTCTAGGTTCCCATTTATGGTATCTATCTTCATAGCATTATGTATGTTCCACTTCTCTATCAGGACCTACAGCATGGATTTAGGAAATTTTAATGAGTTGCATAGGAAAATGAACACACTTGTTCTGCAGGTGATGGTCAGTCTTGGCATCAAGCCATGGCTATTCAGAGTTTCTATTACAAGCAGACACTGAACTAGATGTCTGTACAAATTGCTAAAATTTGTGCTTCGTTAAAGCACACAAATATCTAAATAGCTTGCTGAAATATAAAAGTTTTACTAGGAAAAGTAAAATGTGTACCGTGTTTATTTCAAAGTTATTTAATTATTCATGTTTAATTTTAAGAAGAATATGTACAGAAGTATTGATCAGATGACAAAGTTGTCTCAAGAAAAGGCTATGGACAAGATTTCAAAATTACTGATAACAGACCACTCAAAAAACAGGGCCTACTTTTATGAATTTGAGTGTTTAACATTTTATGAAGATTATTTGATTTATGAAGTTTATTTGATTATTTTCTCTGATTACAGAATCTTAAGGAAAAATATCAGACAGAACTATTTTAAAAGATCTTTTGCATTAGATTTGAAACAGACTTTCAAAAATCCAAACTTGCTTAAACAAATCTGGACTTCCTCATATTCCATGTTTCAGAAACATATACATAGCTGATCTGCAATGCAGATTTTACAGAGATATTTAGTTCAGAACTTACTGATCACCCAATGAAATGAACAGCTATATTCATTGACACAGGTGAGAAAAACTTTCACAGTGACATTCTCAAATTTGTTATGGAAATGGATGTCTGAAGGGGATAAAACAGATTTGATGCACCTCAGACTGGGCTAGGCTCACCAGGTCCTCCATATCACCCCATTCTTTAATGAAGTCCATCCTCCAGCAGGATTTTATTCCTTAGCATATACATCATTGACTTCATTGAATATTCACAAATCCAAGGGTTTGAGTTTTCACAGTAACATAGCAACTACTCTCCTACCTCCTCCTTCCTGCTCATCTACTGGGATATAGCTTCTCTTGCTATGGAAATCCTCTTTAGCAAGTTCTTACAAGACTAAAATATAAAGGTTTTTTCCTAGATCCGTTCTAACAGGTGGGTATAGAAAAAGTGCTGTACTTTTTCTTGGGTTCTTACAGAAATACTTCTTTCTAAAGAAAATTTTGGACATCAGGAAGAATTTTTGGTGGTAAGAACAGTGGAGTTACAGTAAACAAGAAAGGAAAAGTATGGATAGGATAGCCCCATTATAATATTCTGATTTATTTAATTAGCAAAATAACTCTAGGTCTACATTTTCATTTGTTGACTTGGATGCAAGTCCTACAAGAGTAAATAAGAGAAGTCAGATTAAACTGACACGTAGCAATCATCATTCTGAACATTTATCTCTCTGTACCTTTCTCTATTTAACCTGTTTATAGTTTTTAAGCATTTGATGAGAAGATTTATATTTTAAAAAAACTTTTGCAGCAAACAGGAGATAGAAACATAAATTTCTGTATGGTTCTGTGGATACTATCTCTTTAGAATCAGTAATGTAGCCATGTTATTTGAAGACTTCTACAAATAACAATCTGGCTTCCTGTAATACTGTCTTACCTTGATTATGGTGTAGATTGCTTTCTTCCACAAATCTGTTTCCTATCACAGGAATGGAACATGATCCATGATTAGAAAAAGTAATAGGCTGAAACTGTAAAAACCTAATAGAAATCTCTTTTCTCAGTCCAAAAATCATCCAATGCATGTCACAAGATAAAAATGGACAAATATAAGTCTGGATATTCTGCCTGAAGCCTCATGAACAATAGATTAGATAACCCTAATGTCAAAATTAACCCATCCTTATCTTTATCTTGCTTAAAAGTATATATACAGAGAGATAAATGGGCCAGAATTATTCTTTGGATTTTTCATGCAAATTACAGGGAAATATCTTGCATTTTGGAGTCCTTTTAGTATTGATCAAATAAACAAGAGGCCAAATTCACAGAACAGAAGCACAGTTGATCAGTTCTTAGTGGCATTCACCATTGTGAAATCTCAACCCTACATGTAGACACTGGAGCCCAAGCCCAATATTTCTTAACCAATGGGTGAATGTATTTGTGGATGGGTCTTTCTCAATCTTGCTTAACATTCAGAGGTTTATGGGAGAACGGACTGGAGCACACATTGTCTTACTTTCCTTGTAATGGTTCTGAAAATTAAGCTAGAGAAATATTCTCTGTGGATCCATGCAAAGAGGAACAGTTCTGACAGAAGACAGTGAGAACGAATATAATTTCTCTAAAAGGTGGGAGGATGAGATGGGTCTCCTTGATGATGAATGCAGTCCCTTGGAATGGACCTACTAGTAAAATCAAGGCTGCCTCCTCCTATAGAAGTTTTGTGGATACTGAAACATTTTCTTACTTGGAGGGAAGCCCATAAGTGAATTATTACATTCTACTTAATTTTTCTACAAGTTTCACAAGAGGAAAAAAGTACCCTACCATGATTTCACAATTCCAACAATAGCCAGATTCTGCTGCATATATGTGTTGTGCTTGCAGTCTCCTATATCATGTTTATTACATACCATTTTCAAAAGGCAATGTATCTTAATGCTTTATTAAATGGGGTAAAACCTCTCTCAGTATAAGCTTTTTAACCATTTAAAATGGGTGCCTTTGGGTAAGAAATTATTTAGCTGGTTGTATATGTTAATGCTGGTTTTAGAAAGAAATATGAATAATATTTGATTTAAAATACATAGAAATATTTAAGTCAGCAAGAATGCAGTTATGACAACTTGCAGCTTGTTATGGTTAACAATGTTGCCTGTCATTTGAAAAAGGGTCTAACCGCAGTAAAATTTCAAGTATTCATGGATATGGCTTTATATTTCAGCTGAGAGATGGCATTTCCAGCAGGGAATGTTGTCTTCTGCCAAGCCAGAATAGCCTTCTATCAGCAATTTCATAGAGATAAGAGTGGCACCTAGTGAATCATTAACACTTCCAACATTTTTTTCTGAGGATGAAAATGGTGAGGATGGACTCCTTATTAATCTCCCAACCAATACGTAGATAATCCTATTAAAGATCTTATGAAATTTCAGCCTTAAATAGTTTAACAGTGTTACACTACAAGCTTAGATATTAATTATGTCAAGTATGTCTGGCATGTCAAACTTTTTAATTTTGATAATGTATCTTGTATAAAGCTCCAATAAAATACAAGGTTCCTCCAACAAAATACAAGCTATTCATGCTTTTTCAATAACAGCATGATATAAAGTGAATTCTCTTCTTTCTTCACATTATTTTTATTTTATTAAGCAATTAAAACCCAAATGTTTTTGGCCTTATTAAACATTTAGGCTCTTTTTATTTTCATGAAACTATAATCAACATATTCTCATTGTGGAAAAGAATGAAGGGGATATTTCTGATCATCATACTTGGGGAAATTTAAAAATTATTTTTTTGTAGGACTGACTGAAAAGTGACTGAAGTTATTCCTCCATTTTAATAGGATTTACAAAATTCTTCATGAGTCTAGTATTTAAGATTTAAATGAACACATCTTTCCTTTTCTATCTGTTGCTTTAACATCATCAAAAAAAGTGTTGGCACTTAAATATTTTTCACTGTAGAAGAGGTTCTTGTACTTCTTTGCTGTTCAAAGAAAATCAGGCATCCAAAATCCATACATGGTCCAGGATGATGACCTGTAGTTTCCATATCCACTGACTTCTAGTACTCAAAGTCAGGTGGATTTTATTGTAAGAATCTATCTGTTTTTCCAAGGTAATAAAAATGTGTAATTTTGACTAGTCACAACAGAGCACAACGCAACTTCATTAATTCTTGTTGTAAGGAAAGTAAATCCTCCAACTTTTAAAATCAAAAGCATATATTAATTGTGGTCCTGTGAAGACTGACATTTAAAATATATTACAGCTATCAGAATAAAATACTGCAGTCTTCCAGGAATCTACATTTTCAGATTATGATGTTGATATGATTGCATGTCAAATTCAGCAAAAACATTAGATTGTCACAGTGTGCCAGATACCAGCAGGTCAGAACACTACACCTATTGTAAAACAGAATTTATAGTCAGGAGATAGCTTTGTGACACAACTTACAAATTAGCTATCCGTAAAGACAAGATTTATCCTTATTTTTATTAGCTAAGATCTGTCATTCAGTTTTATTAAAATTATTATATGTGAATGAGATAATTTCTGGATGGAATTTTCAAGATCCACTAGAACTAAAATGACTGTTAGACTTGTATGGACTTTACTAAAAGCAAAGTAGAAAACTGGACACCATTTAGGATGCTGAATTCCACCTAATTATATACCCAGATGATCTTAGGTATCAATGATACCTCTCCTTTTAAACACTGTTGGAAAAGTGTGGGTGAGTGTGTGGGGATAGTGGAGCATCACTGCCTTTATTCCACCTCAAATACTGCTGATATTCAGTCTTCAGAGTTTCAAAGTAAGAGCCTCTTGCCCAAAATGTCATGAAGGACTTAATATCCTTCAGCAGGCAAAAAGACATTCTTACTGCACTTCTTGACTACTGTTCCAGAGCTAGATGTGCTCAGCTATATAGCGACAGAAAGTTGAACTGATTCCATCCAACATCAGTAAGGATTTCTTTATGACACGACTTTAAAACTCTGATTAGCTTTCCAAAAGACACTATCTTGTATAAACAAGCTTCCCCAGATCTGGAGTTGTTCGTGAATGCTTCCATGTGTACACATATTTATATAAATGCTATAGCATAACATAGCATCCAGCACATTACAACACTCACTGATTACAAAAGAGAGCATAATATATCAGGAATCAGAAAAGGAAAGAAAAGAGGTGAATATTAAGCCTATTTATAAGTAAGAGTCTTGTTCAAAGGTATCACAGTAAGAACATCAGTTCAACTCCTTCCGTAACAGAACAAAAACAGCCTGAAGAAATTTCTAAAGAGGGTCTTAATGTTGAATCCTTCAGAAACTTGACATGTAGAATCATAGAATCATTCAGGTTGGAGAAGACACTTAAGATCATCGAGTCCAACTGTTAACTTAGCACTGCCAAGTCCACCACTAAACCACGTCCTTAAGTGCCACATCTACACATCTTGTAAATACCTCCAGGAATGTTGACTCAACCACTTCCCTGGTCAGCCTGTTCCAATGCTTCACAACCCTTTTGGTGAAGAAAGTTTTCCTAATATCCAATTTAACCTCCCCTGGCACAACTCAAGGTTGTTTCCTCTCACCTTACCACTTGTTATCTGGGAAAAGAAACTGACACCCACTTGGCTACAACCTCCTTTCAGGTAGTTAAAGAGAGCAAAAGGTCTCCACTCAGCCTCCTTTTCTTCAGGCTAAACAATCCCAGTTCCCTCAGCTGCTTCTCATAAGACTTGTTCTTTAGACCCTTCACCAGCTTTGTTACCTTTCTTGGACATGCTCCATCACCTCAATGGCCTTCTTGGAATTAGGGGCCCAAACTGGAATAGTGTAGTAGAGGTGTGGCCTCACTAGTGCCAAGTTTAGGGGGACAATCACCTCCCTAGTCCTTCTGGCCATGCTATTTCTGATACAAGCCAGGATACCATTGGCTTTCTTGGCCACCTGGGCACATTGGTGTCTCTGTTCAGACGGCTGTTGACTAACAATCCCAGGTCCTTTTCTGCCAGGCAGCTTTCCAGCCATCTTCCCCAATCCTGGAGCATTTCATGGGGTTGTTATGACCCAAGTAAAGGACCCAGCACTTAGCATTGTTGAACCTCATAATAATTGGCCTTTGCCCCATTGATCCAGCCTGTCCAGATTCCTCTGCAGAGCCTTCCTACCCTCAAGCAGATCAGTATTCCTGCCCAGCTTGATGTCATCTGCAAACTTACTGAGGGTACACTCAACCCCCTTTCCAGATCATTGATAAAGATATTAAACAGACCTGGCCCCAGTGCGGAGCCCTGGGAAACACCACTTGGGATTGGCTACCAGGTGGCTTTAACACCATTCACTACAACTCTTTTTGCTTGATCAGCCAGCCAGTTTTTCACCCAGTGAAGAGTACATCCATTCAAATCATAAACAGCCAGTTTCTCCAGAAAAACATTGTGGGAAATGGTGTCAAAGGCTTTACTAAAGTCCAGGTAGACAACATCCACAGCCTTTCCCTCATCTACCAGACAGGTCACCTTGTCATAGGAGATCAGGTTAGTCAAACAGGAATTGCCTATCATAAACCCATGCTGATGTGGCCTCATCACCTGGTTGTCCTGTACATGTCACATGATGGCACCCAAGATGATACTCCTTAACATTCCCCATCATCGAGGTCAGACTGACAGGCCTGTAGTTACCCAGATCCTCCTTCTGGCCCATCTTGTAGATGGGTGTCATATTTACTAATTTCCCCAGTTAGCCAGGACTTCTGATAATTGATTGAAAGGGGCTTGGTGAACACTTCCACCAGCTCCCTCAGTACCCTTGTTGGATCCCATCCGGCCCCGTAGACTTGTGTATGTCTAAGTGATGTAGCAGGTCATTAACCATTCCCCTTGGATTATAGGGACTTCATTCTGCTCCCTGTCCCTGTCTTCCAGCTCAGACAGCTGGGTACCCTGAGAACAGCTGGTCTTACTATTAAAGACTGAGGAAAAGAAGGCATTAAGTACCCCAGCCTTTTCCTCAACTTTTGTTACTATCTTTCTCTGCGCATCCAATAAAAGATGGAGATTCTCCTTAGCCCTCCTTTTGTTGTTAATTATACAAATATTTTTTGTTTTTTTATGGCAGTAGCCAGATTAATTTCTAGTTGGGCTTTGGCCCTTCTAATTTTCCTCCTGCATAACCTCATGAAATCCTTGCAGTCCTGAGCTGCCTGCCCCTTCTTCCGAAGGTCATAAACTCTCCTTTTTCTCCTGAGTTCCAGCCAAAGCTCTCTGTTTAGCCAGGTTGGTCTTCTTCCTCACCAGCTTGTCTTTCGGCACATGGGGATGGCCTGTTCCTTCAACTTTAAGATTTTCTTCCTAAAGAATGTCCAGCCTTGCTGGACTCCTTTGTCCTCCAGGATCACCTCCCAGTGGACTCTAAAAACCAGGCCCCTAAATAGGCCAAAGTCTGTCCTCAAGAAGTCCAAGGCAGGAGTTCTGTTATTTGTCAAATATTATTATGCAGCTGATCCACCTTCTTTTCAAAGAAGCACATACACTTCACCTTAAAAAAATCCCAAATACAGGTGTGTTTCAACCAGTAACATTTGCTGGCTTTTCAACACTGGTCAGGAATTCTTCAATTTTTGCTTTCATGAAGATACATTTACTTAAGTGTCCAGGGCCTAGGTCTCATGAAAAACTTTGACATGTACCTTTTGGACACCACTGTGCCTAGCTTTCAAGAGTGTGGCCCAAAGCAGGATCAAAAACCCACACGGTAATTGTGTATGAGGATATCTGCCTCAGTCAGCTATTCCCTTCATCCCAGCTCTGAGAACTGCAGAGCATATAACATCTGACACAGCATCATACAAACCCTGTTAACTAGCTTCTTCAACAGTTCTGCTTTCTGTCTCACTAACATAACTGGAGAACATGGCTTCTTGCACTTGTCCATGAGGAGATCTCTCACATGTCACATGTCTGGGAAGCGTTTAGCCCCTCATGTGGGACTAGCCCCAGTCATTATGATAGTAAAGATACAATAGAAACTGTGCCTGAAATCCTGCACAATTCCAATACTTAGGTAAAACAGAGGTAGACATTCCCATACTATGCACTTTTAGAACCCAAAAACTGTTCCTGAAGGTAGAAACAACTGCTGTGTGACATATCTAAGCAGTATTCAAAATTTTCTTTCTAAAAAGTTAATTCTATATTCATAAATTCCTGAGCATCCCTCATTTTTTGGACTTCTAACTATTCTCTCTACATAATAATCTGACAGAAGCAGTTCTTTGAAATTCTTGTCATCTGAAGTATCTGATTTCTGTTAACAGTTCTGCAGATAGAAATTTCCCTATTCAAGTTTGCCTAAATACACATGAGGAAAGATAAATATAAAATTTAAATTTTGATTTTGTGTGGGCTTACTATGTCTTTCATTAAATTCATTTCAGCATTCATTTATATATCTTCCCAGAATCCTTATAGGGTAGATAAGTATTATAATCCTTTTTATAGATTAAAAACTTTGCTGCTGTCAAAGAAGTTAGTCACTCGCCCAAAAAGTTTTACAGACCTATGAATAGAATCTGGACATCCTGCCTTGCAGACAGGGCTTTCACTTAAATATTGTCTTCCTTTTCCTAGTGTCAAAAAAAGGGAAGAGAAATCTAGAAAGTGCCTGGCAATATTTTCTCAGCTGTATTGCATATTGCTGGATAAGGAAGTAAATCAGAGGTTAAAGTAAAACAAAAGCCTTTCTATCAAATTGATAGTCCAGATATCATCCAGATGATCTTTCATTATTTCTGTCTTCATTGGGAAGTATTGGGAACATATCTGCAAAAATCACAAGATGGTGATGAGGACCTTATGTCCATGCTTTATGCATTTCAGAATGCTTTGCTTTGAACTGTCTCCAGCCTGGTCCCATGCACTGAGTGTCCTCAGCAGCTGGAGTGCTTCAGATGTAATTTGGGAATGCACCTTCTGGCTTGCTTTACCCAAATGAAATCCAGTTTGTCTGCTCTGAGTCCTTCATGCAATAAAAAACAAAGCCCAGTAAATGGGGACAGTCGGGATATTTGCTTTAGCATGCTCCTGATACAAGTAAAAATGCTAAAGTGGACATATAATTTTTATTTGTTTTATCAGTTAGATACTAACTTTAGCTTGCTTTGTAGTAGTCTGACCTTGGAATTGAAAGATATTCTGAGAATTTATTGTGTCCTCTTCTCCTGGGTTTGAGTGAGGTTTTTTTTTGGTATCAGGGGAGGGGGCTACAGGGGTGGTGCCCTGTGAGAAGCTTCTCGAAGCTCTCCCAGCTCCAAGTCAGCTCCAAGTCAGCTCCACCTCTGCACCAAAACTGAGCCAATCAGCTGCGCCTTTGCGATAACGTATTTAAGAAGGGACGTGGTGACGAGCAGTCGGACTTATGAGGAGGAGTTGCTGCAGCTGCGTGAACATCAAGGTCAGTGGAGGAACGGAGGAAGAAAGGAGGGGGGAGGTGTGCCGGAGCAGAGACCCCCCTGTATCCTGTGGTGAGACAGCAGGGCAGCCCCCCCCGACACCCATGAAGATCTATGGTGGAGCAGACATTGATTTATGGCCTGTGTTTTTCGCCTGGATGATCAAGGTGCTGTGCCCAAAGAAGGCCGGGGTCTCATGGGAAAAGGTAGCCCCGCTGCTGTAATTCAGTGCTGGGAGGATTGCAGCATGCAGGGGTGTCCCACACTGGAGCAGCTCAGGAAGGGCTGCAGCCGTGGGAGGGAATCCAGTTGGAGAAGGTTGGTGACCCACGCTGGAGCAGTGTAAGGAAATGCTGTGGCCTGTGGGAGGGACCCATGTAGGAGAAAGTTTGTGGAGGACTGTCTCCCATGAGAGAGGGACCATGATGGAGCAGAGGGAAAAGTTCCAGAAGCTCTCCCCACTGAAGGTGGAGGAAGCCCCAGCACTGACTGCACCCCCCACTCCCTGCCCCCTGTGCTGCTGGGGTGAGGAGATAGAGATATCGGGAGCAGAGCTGAGCCTGGGAAGAAGAGAGGGGTGGGGGGAAGGTGTTCTCAAGATGTGGCAATGCTTCTCACTGTCCTACTCTCTTAAGTGTTGTTCTTAGTCTCTGTAATAAATCTATGTTCTCTTTTTCCTTCCCCTAACAAGTCTGCCTTTTGCCTGTGACCATAATGGCTTATCTGCCCCTCCCGGTCCTATCTCAAATCCCAAGCATAGCTCATTTGTCCCTTCTCATGGCTGGAGGAGAAGGGAGGAGTGAGCGGCTGCATGATGTTTGGCTGCCAACCAGGCTCAAACCACAACACCTCTCCATTAGCCATAAGAATGACAGCTCGAGGATTTTTGAGCAGCAAATTTTATTCCTCTCTCCCCACTCTGTGCTGGTATCTCTGGGCTCTACAGGACCTGCATCCTAATTTCTCTTCTCCAGGAGGAAAGGAAACAGCAATTTGGCCTTGAACTGACTGTATCTGGAAGGAGCTATATAGGCAGCTACCATTTTTTAAATATTTACATCTTCTCTCATTAATGAAAAAGTTGATGAGACCAAGGAATAATCCCAGAGTCCTAAATTCTGTATTGTTTGACAATGTCAGAATCACTGAACAAAGAAAAATAGAAGAATTACCACAACAACAAAATGCTGAAAAGGATGATGAGTGTCAGGATGTTCAAATGAGGGGATAGGGACGTGAAGGATTCCTGCCTTGAACATCCTCTGCAGCATCCTGCAGAGGTGCACCCACACACAGAATGGTGGTTGCTGCAGCCCACGGATGAATGCCATCACTTCTGCTTCACACCAAGTTGTTGCTAGAAGTCTTTCTATGGCGCCCATTATGAACAGCTGTGCCTTTATGGGACAATAAAATACTTAGTAGCACAAATAAACTATTAAAATCATGTCTCTAAAGGATTTTAACCAAGCAAGTTTCTACCTCTAGACTCAAAACCCATGGTAATGTAATAATTTCTATGTTCTTCTTTACCTATACATACAAAATCAGAAGGAATAGAAATGTGTGTGGCAGGACTCTGCCATACCTGATGCATTCCATAGGTGGGCTAAAAAAGAATAGTAACACACTTGGAATTTATGTCCTTTTGAGTGGCATTCTCTCCAGTATTCCTTGGTTCTGTCCAAAATTAATAATGAATGCAACAGAGAAAATAATGGAATTATGGGTTACTATTTGTAAATCATTTATATTCAGTAAATGTCATTTTAAAAAATTGTGGTACATGAAACTTAAAGAATAAGATACAATTGCCACATGCTGTGTTGAACATTAATTATACAGAAATGGAAGAACACTTTTATTCCTGTGGTCTGGAATATGCAATTGTATGATACTAACCTGTAGCTGCCTCATTTACAGAGAAAATAACAAAGTAGGATAATGTAATTCTACTTGAATTAATTCTTCTAGGAAAGAAACTTTCCTTCTTCACTGTCTTCAAGTCCTTCAGAAGTTTACACACTGAAACCACATGAAATAAATTCTGCTGAAATCTATAAAATTACTCATATATTGCATGTTAAATGTACACATTGTTATAGTATTAGGAGTTGTGGTGTTAATATGGAGTTCGGGTTGACATAGAAAAAATATTTTGTGGAAAACAATTGTTGCAAAAAAACGCAGCCAAGCCAAACAATATATTTAATTAAAATCTCCTGTATTTGACAAACTTATTGGATTAAAAGAATTTTCTACCCTAACAAAAAAACAACCCCAAACCAACTAAACAACAAAACCAAATATTCCCCCCACCAAATCACCATTTTTATTCTTGGTGATTTGCAGGAGCTTTATTTGAAAATTATGGAAAATTTTATCATAATTTATGCAATAGCCCAATTTTTAAAAGTTCAGGACAACTTTGTTTTGAAACTTATTTCAGTATTATTTTAAATGTATTTATAAATCATTTTGTATTGCTCTGATTTTTCTTATCTTGACATTATCTGAAAATAAATACTTAAAATACATATCTAGGTATAAATACATATTACTGAAAAATCATAGTTATAGTTTTAAATATCATAAACTGTAGATATTGAATACTGCAGTATTATAAACAGTACTACAATATCTTACATAATATTAACAGAATAAATAAGATTTCTGCAAAACATTTAGATGGGAAACAGTAGCATATTTACTTTATATAGATCTTGTTATTTCTCTTCTTAACACATTCATGTCTAGATGTTCTGTATTTCTTCTATGCCTTAAATAGGAAAGGTACTTTTAAAACTTATAGGAAAATAAATTAAGGAGAAATTTGCTGATTCCTGTGACTCTGTCTTGTCAGTCTGATTGACACTGTGCAATGTGAAATGATTTTTGTTATGACATAATATATTGTCACAGACATTAGGGAGAAAAGAATGCAGGAATTCAGGATTCAGGGTGCCTCACAGGAAGCCACAAAAAAAGTAGCTTTTAATCAATAGAAGCAAAATAAAAAATCCCAGACTGTTTACATAAGTTATATTCAGAACAAAAAAAAAAAAAAAAAAAAAATCTATGAAGACATTGTGAAACAGTGAGCACAATATGCATAGCAACAGTTGAGTTGCGGCTCTATGCATACATTTAAAAGACAAAAAAATATCTCTACACCTTCAGTCTAATGATTAGGAAATTGAGGGAACTGTGAGTTTTAATTCTTCATGTGGAGGACAGTTTGGAGTCTGGCTGGCTTCCTCCTAGGAATGCACGTGGGCAAACTGTATGAAGAGAGTACAAAGAGCATGAGGTTTCCTCTAACCGTATTTCCCACTCCTTGTACCAAACAGAAACACATACACAGACTGCTATGACGAGGGGAGAAAGCGGAGCATTTTTGGTTACCATGTAAAAGAGAATAAGACGGTGGCATACTAATTCAGTACTTTCATTTCTTGTAGAACAGATAAGGGATAGACAATGCAGGAATCTTTTGCAGTAAAAAGAAAAGAAGATAACTCCCAGATTTTATAATTTTTTTCTCTTTGCATAGGTTAACGTTGTTGCCAAGGAAGAACCTATAAACCAACTCTTCTTGATACTTGATAAGTCAGTAACTTCAATGTTGGTCTTGCAATATCACCTCTGTTGTCTATAGAGGCTAAATTAGGCACTAAGTCTGAGAAAGCCTATGCTATTAGTTTTTTCAAAGTCTTCCTTACCTAACTTCATTTACAGAAAGCTCTGCTCTTTGGGGGTAGGCTTAGGAATTGGTAAAAGGAAATGGACAATCACAATTATTATTTATATAGCTCTTCAAGTTTATTTGGGACTGTACAGTATGGTGTTATGAGAGCCTCTGGCCAGGAAATCTTACTGTTAAACAGCATGAGCCTGAAACAATATGTTTAATTATGCAAATAAACACGGAGTGGCTCAAAGGGCCAGATGGTGTGAATCAGCCAAGTCTTACACTCTTAAGTGGTACTCAGGCAATTTACAGCAGTTGAGAATCTGCCCCGAGATCCCTACACATGGGAGGCTTTGAAGAACATCTGTGTTTGCAGCTGTTTTGTGAGAAGGGGATGTGAAGTCACTGGGCAAATGCTGTCCAGACACACAAGGAAGAACAAAAGAAATCATTAAAAACAGAGGAAGCAAACAAAGTTCACACAGTAGAATTCATGTAGTGTGACTAGGAATGCAGTTACAGTCACACTTAGTAACTTTAGATGGGTTAAATACAACACCGCTTTCTTGTCAAGTTGTAGTATATTCCAGAATCTTTTAGAACTTTATCAATTGAAGGAAAAAAATGATAAATGGTCATATTTTCTAAAGGAGATTTTGGTTTGTTTTCCTAAAATGTATACAAACTTGTATTTTTAAATGTTTGACAGCTGACACACTGCAGTTAAAATTTGTAATAAAAAGCGAAAGTGACTGGACCTTTTGTAAAAAACAAACAAACAAACAAACAAACAAACAAACAAAAAAACCCAACACATTCTTTTGGACATGTGGATGCTCTGGCTTTTTCTGTACAGAGATGCTCCCTACTACCCACTACTGTACATCTCAGGCAGAAGGCACCTCATGAGTTCACATATGTACACCCCTGGTGTGGGTCCCTCGTTGTCTCATCTGTACTGTTGGTAAACTGGCTGGAACGCTGCTCCTGGTGTCTGGCAGGGAGGAAGCACTGTCTGGCCCAGACATGTTGGGCCCAGAAATGGTGGTGGGGCCACTTCTGGCAGCACCAGGATTTGACTACTGCAGTTACCACTGCAAGATCTCTTTCAACTGTTAAAAATTTTTGGGCTTCCTTTATAGCTCTTTTTCAAGCTGATTTATTTATTTCAAAAATCTCTTGGTAATTTCTTGGTTATTTCTTAATCTGGCTAATGGTTGTCTTGCTCTTCAGTGTAATCTGGTGTAGGCAAATGCACCCTCAGAGAGTGTTGGGTATTCTATTCACACATACCTGACATTCCCATGTTAGCAGTCATTGTTATCCACATAATTTTTCCAGGCATGGGCATTCCCACAGACTCTGTCTGGGAAAATATTTTTGAATGATTCATAGTCATCTGAACATAAGCTCCCAATGCAAGGCAGGAGCAAAAGGGCTCAGCTGAACCTTGAATTTATAGGCAGTTACTATGGAACAACAGAGAATCTATTTTGCTTTTGGATTAGTCCAGAAATCTGTGTTCAGCTGTACACTGCATCCCAAGTTCAAGAAAAGTGGTGAAAAAACTATTGGGGTTTCAGACATTAATCACAAGAATGTCAATTGTATTAAAATGCATGACCTGAAGTGAAAGATATCTGGAGTCAATCTGCTTAGAGAAGGATGATCTCAAAATTTAAATATGTGTGCAGAGGAAAAAGAATCTTGGAAATAAAGATGTAATTTAATCAGCAGGAAGTTGGACAAGCTCATATTAGAGACAAGGTAAATGTTTCAGGTTGGAGTCTCACACTCTTTTCTCTTTAAACAGCTTTATTATGGATAACTGGCTTTGTCTTTTATAAACTACATTTAAGCATCAAAATAAAACAATATCTTGAGAAATAAGCATTAAAAAAAAAAAAACCAAACAAACAACAAAAAAAAAAAAAAAAAACAACAAAAAAACAGAACACTGTATAAAAAGTTGTATTCCATATTTTTTTCAAATCTTGATCAAAAAATTTGGTAGTATATACATTTTCCATGATACAAATATATGCACATAGTAGCTTAAGTTACAGAAATAAAATTATTATCTTATGTCAGTGTATTCAAGTCCAGATGTTACAGTTACTAGAACTGGATAGAAAATGGAAATAAAGTTTGATCTGATAACATATTACAAAAAAAAACTAAAACAACCCACAAAAACCCCCATAACCTGTTAAACTTTAGTGCCTCCTTTTTCTTATTAAACATGAAAGCTGTTGTACTCAGCAGCATGTCATCCACAGACCTTAGAAAAGGAGTAATTAGGAATGTAGCTGGTGAATACACATATAATTATTTTAAGCCTCCTACAAAAATCCTCTTAACTGAAAAAAAATAAAAGTTAGAAGGAGCTCAGAAGAAAACTTAAACAATTGATAAATAATTGACAGCTGGGCTGATTTGATTAAAAAGAGATTAACATTAAAGAACTGGAGTAACTAGATGAATGTCACTAAGTAGACAGCAAATGGAGGAGGCACTAAATACCTGTAGGTAGCAAAAAAGTAGTGGGAGGAAGATAAATGTTTGCTCTTTGTTCTGAAATGAGCTCACTGAAGAAACTGGGTATAGGCATGGCTGCTATACAACCTACATACTTCTTCAAGATCAAGAAAGATTATTCACCTCTCTTTCTGAAAGGTAAAAATATCAGAGTTGTGTAAGTGGGGTTTTTTTCATCTTAAATAGTACTCTGATGAGTTTTCTCAATTAAATTCTTATTTTTCTCAATTAAAAATGTATCTTAAATTATTTTCATGTGAACAATTGAGTTCTTTCTAACAGGTGAATAAAGTGAATAGGGAATGCTGAGGCTCCTTAAGTGAAGAGCTATTGCGGGAAGCAGGCTGTAAAAGGAAGCAAACATTTTTTACTCTGCTGATAAAAAGACATGATGGCACTGAATGCAGCCACAGAAATTCCACTTGTTCAAATCAAAAAGTGGATGTTTCCCTAGACCCTTCACACTTTGGACTTTTAAGCTCCTATTCTCACAATGCAGGAGTTTAATCTTCTACTCCATAATTCCACATGAGGAAGACAAATAGTGAAATATCTGCTCTGATAAAGCCAGTCATCTCCCATCCCGCTTTCTACTAGTGTTAACAAAAAATCTACCTTTGTCCTTAGCATGAACAGGGAAGTAGGTGAAAAATAATTAAAAAAACCTCACAGACTTGAAGTTTAAAAAGTAGGGATAAAAACAGCACTGTCATTTAATAATGGTTGTATTCACTTTTTAGTCAATCATTAGGCCTCAATAAGGGACAACAACAGATTCTTAGTACTTACAGAACAAGTGCTTGGCTATGGAGTGGAATAAGAAGACATTGCGACTACACAGAAGCATAAGTCATCTGTGCCAGTCACACTAGTAGCCAGCATACACCAGAAGTCATAAGAACCTAGAGGAGAACCTCTACCTCAGTCTTTTTTTTTTTTTTTTTTTTCAGGTTTTTTATGTCAATGACCAGCTGGAGTGCATGGAGTTCCACCTGGGATTGGATGAGGAGTTGATCGAGAGTTTATGGGTCAGGATTAAATGGAGGGCAGGGACAGGTGACATTGTAGTCAGGGTCTGCTACAGGCCACCTGACCAGGAAGATTGAGCAGATGAGGCCCTCTATAGACAGACAGGAGCAGCCTCATGTTCACAAGCCCTGGTCCTCATGGGAGACTTCAACCAGACTGGTATATGTTGGAGGGACAACACAACAGGGCATAAGCAATCCAGCAGGTTCCTGGAATGCATTAATGATAACTTCCTTCTCCAAGTGATAGAGGAACCAATGAGGAGAGGTTCTATGCTGGGCCTTGTTCTCACCAACAAGGAGGGGCTGGTGGGGAATGTGAAGCTCAAGGGCAGCCTTGGCTGCAGTGACCATAAAATGGTGGAGTTCAAGATCCTTAGGGCATCAAGAAAGGCACAAAGCAAGCTCACTACCTTGGATGCCAAGAGAGCAGACCTTGGCCTCTTCATGGATATGCTTGGTAGAGTACCATGGGGTAAAGCCCTGGAAGGAAGCTGGGCCCTGGAAAGCTGGTTAATATTCAAGGATCACCTCCTCCAAATTCAGGAGTAATGCACCCCAACAAAAAGGAAGTCAGGAAAAAACACCAGAAGGCCTGCATGGATGAAGAAGGAGCTCTTGGACAAACTCAGACACAAAAAGGAATACTACAGAGGGCGTAAGCAAGGACAGGTAGCCTGGGGGGAATACACAGATATTGTCTGAGCAGCCAGGGATCAGGTTAGGAAGGCTAAAGCCCTGAGAGAATTAAATCTGGCCAGGGACATCAAGGGTGACAAGAAAAGCTTCTATAGGTATGTCAGTGATAAAAGAATGACTAGGGAAAATGTGGGCCATCTCTGGAAGGAAATGGAAGACCTGGCTATCTAGGACATGGAGGCTGAGGAACTCAATGTCTCTTTTGCCTCAGTCTTCACTGGCAAGTGCTTATGCCACACTGCTCAATTAACAGAAGGAAACTGGGAGAATGAAGAACTGCCTACTATATGAGATCAGGTTCAAGACCATCTAAGGAATCTGAAGGTGCACAAGTCCATGGGAACTGACGAGATGCATCCATGGGTCCTGAGGGGACTGGCAGATGATTCTGTGGAAGTCCAGCAAAGTTCCCACTGACTGGAAAAGGGGAAAAATAAGCCCAATTTTTTAAAGAGAAAAAAAGAAGACATGGGAACTACAGGCCAGTCAGTCTCACATCTGTACCTGATGGATCTTTCTGGAAACTATGCTAGGGCACATGGAAAATAAGGAGGTGATTGGTGACAACCAGCATGGCTGGTTGGAAAATCATGTCTGAAAAATCTGATGGCCTTCTACAACGGGGTCACAACGTTGGTGGCTAAGGGAAGAGCAACTGAAATCATCTACCTGGACCTGTACAAAACATTTGACACTGTCCCGCACGACATCCTTGTCACTAAATTGGAGAGACATGCATTTGATGGATGGACCCCTCAGTGGATAAGAAATTGTCTGGATGATCACCCTCAAAGAGTTATGGTCAACAGCCTGATGTCCAAGTGGAGAACAAAAATGAATGGTGTTCCTCAGGGCTACCTATTGGGACTGGTGCTTTTTAACATCTTTGTTGGCAACATGGATGGTGGGAATGAGTGTGCCCTCAGCAAATTTGCTGATGACACCAAGCTGTGTGTTGCAGTCGACACACTGGAGGGAAGGGATGCCATCCAGAGGGACCTGGACAGTCTTAAGAGGTGGGCTCATGCAAACGTCATGAAGTTCAACAAGGCCAGGTGCAAGGTCCTGCACATGGATCGAGGCAATCACAAGAGCAACGACAGGTTGGGAATGAGTGGATTGAGAGCAGGAGAAGGACTTGGGAGCATTAGTGGATGGAATACTGATTATGAGCCAGCAATGTGCTCTCACAGTCCAGGAAGCCAACCTCATCCTGGGCTGCATCAAGAGGAGAGTGGCCAGCAGGTCAAGGGATGTGAGTCTCCCCCTGCACCCTGCGCTCGTGAGACCTCAGCTGGAGCACTGTGTTCAGCTCTGTGGTCCGCAGCATAAGAAAGACATAGACCTGCTCGACTGGGTCCACAGGAGAGTCACAAAAATGATCAGGGGTCTGGAGCCCCTCCCATATGAGGACAGACTGAGAGAGTTGGGGTTGTTCAGCCTGGAGAAGAGAAGGCTCCGGGGAGATCCTATAGCAGCCTTCCAGTATGTAAAGGGGGCCTACAGGAAAGATGGGGAGGGACTCTTTGTCAGGGAGTGTAGTAATAAGACAAGGGGTAACAGTTGTAAACTGAAAGAGGGTAGATTTAGATTATGCATAAGGAAAAAATTCTTTCCTGTGAGGGTGGTGAGGCACTGACACAGGGTGCCCAGAGAAGCTGTGGCTGCCCCCTCCCTGGAAGGGTTCAAGGCCAGGTTGGATGGGGCTTAGAGCAACCTGATCTAGTAAAAGGTGTTCTTGCCCGTGGCAGGGGGGTTGGAACTGGATGATCTTTAAGGTCCCTTCCAACTTAAATCACTCTATGATTCTATGAAACTATCTACAACTCTATCTTCTAATGAATAATTTCCCAGACATCTGTGATCTCCAGCTCATGAGAAGTCCTCTCCAATACATATATTATTCTCACAGGTTTTTCAGTCTGTGCAACAAGAAGTTGTACGGTGTGAGTAGACTATCATAAAATCACATGGAGGCTGAGAACAATTACACTATCAGGTCTGAAGTAATACCTTTAAGTCTCATTTTTTCAGTGGACACCCAGACATTGCTTCACAAAACGACTGTGTAAATGTTCTGTTCCTTTCTTCCGGGAGAGACTCCTTTCTGTGTTATGGGCACAGGGAGAATTTTTTTCACAAGTGGGAATAAAAAAACCTCAGAGTTTGGCTTGAAAATTTGTTCTGATATGAGGATAAAAATTGGAGGGGTGGTGAATGGGTGAGGCAAGGTGTAAAGGGGAGAAAGGTGTAGAAGAAGTATCTTTAGACATGTGAGGAGAGGTAAAGACCAGAGGTCTTCTGCTGACTCTCCAAGCTTGGCAGTTGAAGTCTCCTTCTGCCTCTCTGTGTCTGTCTCTTGGTCTGTCTGTGTCTCTCACTGCAGTGGATGGTGTCTAACAGAGTACCCAGGCTAAGACAGTCTGCTGCCAATAAGTCCCTGATAGATCATATTAGTGCAGACAACTGACACGTGAGTGGCTCCTTAATTAGCCAGGCAAAAGAAATAGATTCACAGCCACATGCCTGGAAAAACAATGCTTGCTTACTTTGACAAAAACACTGCAGCAAGGTAAACACCAGGGAGAGAAAAATAACATCCCTTAAGAACAATATTGGCGCAACAAATAATAATAAGCAGATCTGGAAAAAAGAATGAAGCTAAAGATGAGACAGGTTTTCCAATAACCTTCAGAGAATTATCCCTGTTCCAGAGGGTCTACTCTTTTCAAGGTGAAGCTTGCTGTATCTATGTGTGGGATTATATGAAGCCTGTGACAATGGCAAACCGGACAAGATGCTGGACTAAAAGACCCTGTGAGTCCTATACAGAACTCTTTTAGCAAAGGACTTTGATGTTGAATGTAAAGGGGGACTTGCTAGCGTTAATTTTCATTAGACTGTATAATAGGACCAAATTTAATCTGGGGAAATGCATTACATTAAAAATACAGCTGGATAAAGCAGCTCTGGGAGTTATCCTTTGGAAACTGTTTTTCAGGATAGATTTCTGATCAGATAAAATTTCTTCAGTTGGGAAAAATTACTCCTTTTGAATTTCATATCAATATCTATTTTTAATGTGTATTTTTTTTTCTGCCCTGACTGTCCTTTGTGTCTTGATTACAACACAGTTCACTGGATCTTGCCAAAATGAACTGTTAATCAGTTTCTCTTTTTCATCACACTTCCCTTCAGGTCAAAGATTTAGCTTACTGAAATCTTATTGAGTCATGAGCTGTAGGAAGAGAAGAATTGGATTTTCTCTGTAGCAAGAACCTTAAAATCTGGCACAAATATGACTCAGTATGATTGTAAAAATGTAAACTGTATGCCATTTGATTCTAATTGTTCTTGATTGAAAATGAATGTAAAAAGATTAGATGTAATATAGCATTTTGGTGACAATTACACAAATTATGCGTAAGTAGGGCTGTAGGATTCTGTTATGAAAAAGAAGGGGTAACATCAGAGAAGAGTAATACAGCTTTAGGTGCTGCCTGTTAAAAAGAAAATAATAATGTGTTAAAAAGGATTTATGAAAATCAGATTATAAAGCTTTCAAGTTAGGCAGCTTTCTAGAGGTGCAAAGAATAATGGCCCTCTTTATATCAAAGTAATCAGCTTTTGCACTTACACAGAGTTCATTTATTGACTCTTGTAGGAAATGTCCCATTTTTTCTGCCCAACTCAGCTAATTACTTTAAAGGAATAGCTTAGTAGAAAATAATAATTCTAATGCTTACTAGCTTGCTTGAGCTTTGGTAAAGATACAAGCCATCCATCAATAGGGAATAAAATACATTGTCATAGAGTTAAAACTTCCTTTAAAAATCTCCGAAATAATAAAACAATGGTAGCAATGTTAAGGTGTTTGAGGTCCTGACAAAACAGGTATAATTTCAAACAGCTAGCTAAGAATTGAAGACTGTAATCTTTCATAGTCAAGGGTTAGATATAATAAGATGTCAGCATCTCTGAAGATTAGTGCTGCAACGCCTCTGAGCAGAATCTTGATACCTGAATTAAGTGTCCAGGACATTCTTGAAAATTCTAGATTCTTGAAAATGGCAGTCCACAAATCTCACACACTGAAAGGGAAACCACCCAGAGTAAAGCCCTGGGAAATGGTTACTGTGGCTGAAATATTGCCTTTAACAACTGAGGCACAACTAAAGTGAAATGCTGACTCCTGATGGGAATCCTAAATTTTGTTTTTCCACCTCACATTTTCATTCTTTACTCTTCAGGAGCACTGCCTCAACCAGAAATGGAGGTACAAGACAATAGTTTGAAATCTCGAACGGATTTTTTTCTAATCTCATTTCAGTTATTTGAAAGTTAGCATACAGTCCAAAGCAGCTGTCAAGGATCCCTCTAAGCACTGGACAGAGAATAGCACTTTCTTTCCACCTGACTTAGACACCATCTTGGAGATACTCAAAATTCTGCTTAACAAGGTCTACAGGGGCTAGACCTAATTTCAATGCCAATCCTGCTTTGAGCCAGGGGTCCAACTAAAAGACTTCTGCAGGTCCTTTTTGACCTAAATTACTCTGTGATTCTATGACTTTGGGATAGGATAGCCCATAGAGTATGCCCAGGATGGAGCTCTGGATAGAAGGTCTGAAATAGCTTATTTCTGTTGTACTCAAAGTGAATCAAGATTATGTCTTAGGTCAATAATTTATATGGCAAAACCCTCGAATTCAGAGGTAGTCCAAGGCTTATCAAAAGAGCATGCAGAGCTAAATGTTGCCATCTGACAAAAGGTGGGCTCTATGCACCCAGGAAGCAGAAGAGAATGGAGGAAGCAACCATTTTAGCAATGAGTCTGCAGATGTGGCAGTGGCAAAGTGAGGACAATGACTTCTGCTCCTGAAAATGTGTCTCTTCTCCTCTGTCATAGCTGCTGTCAGAACACAAGTGCTGATTGCTCCCTCGGCTCCAGTGACAGTCAGCCTGGTTTTCCAGGACCCAAAACCAGACAAAATACCTATAGCTATTTGCCATGATACATAGTTTACTGTAGTCATAACATAAAATCAACTTAAGACCTCTTTTCCTTTGTTGAAGCTGGGTCAAGATAAAGGAAGTATGTAAATTCACTCACCAAAACACAGAAGGAAGGGATGCCTACGTGCCCAGAATCCTAGTTGTCCTGTGGAGGGAGTTAAATCCAGGAAAGAACAGAGGTATATGTTAGTCTTACTCTGTCCTAATACAAAAGGCAGCTTAATTCAGTCCAAGCTCTGAAAGAATTATACAAAGTGAGACTTTTTCTCCAGGTCACGTTGTGATGATGCCTTCCCCCTGGGCAGTCTGGGCTTGCTCTGAGACCCCTGTCTTAGAATAACTTCTGCAAGGACTGTGACACTGTTTTATAAGTCTTAGCCCAGTTCCTTTGGCTTCAGCCTAAATCCTAAACTCTGTCCCTCTGGTCTGCTGGAGCGAGGGACTGAATCGAGTTTTTCAGTTCAAAAGCAAAATCTTTCAGTACTGAGAGCAAGCAGTGGCATGGCTTCTGTGACCATGAGCATAACTGGCAGAGCCTGCATTGAGTGTGCATGCTGTGCACTACTCTCTCTGTCTGTATGACTCATGTGTGGATGCAAATACAGACATCTACTCAGCATTTACAAAATCCCAAATATACACCTACAGCATAAAATACAGCACTATATTAAGTGCAATCTCTGGCCCCTAAAATCGTTGTTTCAAAGGAGATGTTGATGACTGCCTCCTGAAATCTTAAAATAGTCCTGGTCAAGTCACAAAAGGGTTCTGTGGTTATGGTCCCTTCTGTGGCTGATCCAAAACCTAGCCTGTGAATGTCAAGGGGAATGTAAGGTATAATTATTCCAGAAAGACAATAACAGTGATGACATAAAAGCTTTAAATGCTCACAGAGCCTTTCTTACTTATATGTCTGCAGCTGTCACCTACTCTTTCAAGATAAACACAACTCTAAAGTGCAGCTCTTAGTAGCTTAGTAAAAATTGAGATTTTGGTGAAGTCTGGGTCACAGGCACTCTATTAATAAAGCTAGAATTTGAACTGGCACTTTGCATTACTTTTTTTTTTTTTATCATTCTAATGACATTTTAAACTTTTTGTTCTTTACAATAGCTTGATGACAGTTTGCTGAGTGTTTCTGAAAGACCCTAAGCTAATTAGGGTCCAACAAAAGTACATTCAAAGGATTTTTAGCTTTAACTAGCTTTTGTAGATTCTCTCTCATTACTCCTTCCAGATTTGTAGTGGTTCATGACATGAACTTTGATTCCATTGGGTTTGTTTCTTCTTATACATTTTAATATTTGCTTAGCTTGTACAAATAGCTCTGATATTTGCCTTGAAAATTCCTGATCCTAAATGAAAATGGCCCGTTGATTCTTTATTTCACATTAAAAGCTTTTAAAGGAATTATGACCTGGGCTAGGAAAAGCCACAGAGTTAACATAAGAGTAACCCCAAACCTTTCCAGAGGTCAGAGAAATTTGTGCATGCTTTGAGTTTTCATTTATTTGCCATTTAGGTGCATTTGCACTGCTTTCTGCTTTTAGGGAAGAACCACGGGCAGACATACAGTAGAAATTATTCTGTCACTGAGTTTTCTGAGCAGATTAAACCAGGAAACATTGAAATACAGGAGAAGGTCTGTTCCTGTACAACATCCAGGGGGATCTGGTTGACAGTTATTTTTTTATTTTTATTTGTATTTTTTTTAGCACAAAGAATCAGACTATTAAGTACTTCTTTGAATCTTGTGGGCTTCTGAAATTTAGCATCTATGTATGATAACTTTATTTATTTTTCTGTTTCAGGACACAAAAGTACACAGCCCTTGCAGACCCTAAGTGCTCAGAAGTATGCTTAAACTGTGTATTTGTATGCAGCATGTATATGTATATGCTGCAGCAGCAGCAATAATTCAGAAGACAAATTTTAAAGTTGTATAAACAAAAGGACCAAGATTATGTGAACATAATAACTTAAAAAGTACTTCTTGCTTTGATTTTCTTTTCTTCCTGTGGTCAATTTAAATTTTAGCTGGATCCTTCCAGGGCCCTGAGCGCATCACCAGCCCTGACAGTCCCTGCCCAGCACTGCCCCCAGAACCCCAGCTGCCAGGAGCCCACAAACCTCATGGTCCCCACACATTACCATTCAACCGAGACATTATACTGACACAAAGGCAAAATGTAACCAGTTACAAAGATCATGCAACCAGTGCCTTACTGTAAACACTTTTTTTTTTTTTTCTATCATTTGCACTTATGATCTTTCAGATTGAATGCTTTCCATCACTTTATATTGTTATCAAAACTGGCCCTGATAAATGACAGGTAGATAGAAGGAAAAAGTGTCATGTCATAAAAGGAGATATTACCTGGTGCTGCAAATGTAAGTTTTTATAAACAAGTGATCAGAAAAATAAATATGTTGTTTTGTTTATTTTTCACAATGAGTTGATCAAAGTGTTCTCTATGGTTCTGCAGACAGGGAAGGAGGGGAGCAAAAACAGATACCAGGAAGAGATTTATGTGCGGCAATTATTTCTAAAATAGTTGCGGCTGAAATGGAGTAACAAGAAGACAGGCTGGTTTTACAGTAAAGAAAATAAAAACAACCCAAAAATGAAACAGGGGTCTTTGGTGTTTGCCCAAAGCTTAAGGGCTTTGTTATTTCATCTTGGGCTAAGCTGCTGCTTTACACACTAAAATAATGTTTCTGTTGTTATGTTTCGCTTTAAAAGTATCTGGCTGCATGATTTTGTTCAAACCCTCATTGAGCAGCCTTTGTTGATCATTTAGGAAGCTGCTATTTGGCTCCCTCTCCCACTGTACACATGAATTTTTAAGCTTTTAGAGTCTCAGTCCAGTCCAATCACTGAGGCTGTCTTTGGGCTTTTAAATATGGTGACTTGAAGGTCCTCTGTTTAACATCAGTCTTGAGGACTGGGAATTTCTAATCTGACTGCCAAGGTCCTAGGACTAATGTCTCTCTTCTAGACATATACCCCAAGGACACTAATTTTACAGAAGTCCAGGCATGTGATTACTATGATTTACAGTACATTTCTCCAGGGATACAGAGTAATGAAAGCTCATGAAAGCCAAGGGTCTCAACAACTTCTATTATTGTTTTCATCGCTACAGCCAGAACAAAAATACAGATCAGAAAAACTACACATCTTCCTCTTCTTTATTTTCCTTCCTGAGTCTTGTATGAGGCTTTGTCAAGACATCTTCCAAGATGTACAAAATTATCCTCCTTAGCTGTGTCTCACTCTTCTTTTAGTCCCCCTTCTTGTCATCAGTGACCTTCCAATCTCTCTGAAGTGGATAGTGAAACCTCTTTCCTTTCATGTCAGTTTTTCAGATGAGTCTGATCAATCTCAACAGCTGATCAAAATGTATAATTGCTGAATCTTGATTGGATCCTTCTTTACCACATTGACTGTATAGCCTTTGCAGACTTATTAAAAAATGCATGAATCTCAGCAGTTCACCCATCTGATTTTGATTTATCCATATGAAATAAACATGTTAGCGTATTATTTATTTGTACCCTACTTCCAGGTGGAGTATCCTGGGAAAAGCGTTAAACTTTTGAGGACAGATAACAAAAAGACGAAGGTCAGGCAGAGAAATGTCAAGGGTGCACTGAAAGGTTAATTCAGTATACTGTATCACTCTTCATATCGCATTAGAAAAATCAAAAAATCTCCCTTTCTCTCCATGCATTGTGACAGTGAGCAGAAAAAACCTCTACAGTGGTCAGGATTATTTCTTGTAGGCAATGATTGATGAAACAGTGAGTTGAAGCTTACCACAATGAAAAATATTTAATATAACATCAGGAGAGTTAACAAACATGAGAAGAAATGCCTTGGAAGGGACCAAGAGAGATGCATTCTAATTCAGGCTGCTATCACACTTGAATTAACAACTGACCTTAACTGAAATACTCCAAAGTTGTTGAGTTGCAGCCCAAATCTCTTAAGGGCTCAGTTACCTATACAGTGATTGTCAGTCAAGGAAAGTTCATTTCTCCTTCCTTAACAAACTATTGATTTTCCGTTTTTTTTTTTTTTTGATATAGGATAATATCCTGCCTCCACTGAAGAAAGTAAGAGTTTTACTATTACCCTTGCTGTGACTAGGACTTCTCACTGAAATGTCAGAGATTTAGTGGGACAAGAAATATTATTTTCAAATACATGTAAAATAACATTATATAAGACACCCAGACAGTCTCAGATGGCTCCCAGCTTGCAAGAAGGGTAAAAAGTGTTACTCCCTCTGACATGTAAGCAAGAGTAGCAACACAGGGTCATTTTCCAGCCTTAGTAGTTGCTATGAAGGAGAACTGAGGTACACAGTTCCTTAAGGGATGCAGGGACCCCTCTCTTTGAGTCATCAAGGAACGTGTATGAGGTGGTATGGACACATGTGATCACAAAGTGGGCGAACTCCAGCCTACAACGAGCTGCTACAGGAGAAAGAGGAAAGGTGGGCAAGAGAAGGAAGTTGCTTACATGTGGTTTTGGTATGGCTTGTCAAAATAAAGCCCCAGCAGTGCTTTGAAGAATCCCTTTAAGGGGATCTCCATAGGACTATGATCTTTACAGTACTCTAAATCTGACTAGTAGTTTGCTAAGAAATATGAGATATTAGATACATTGCTTCAAAGTGCTTGTAACCTCGCAAGAATAGAGATGCAAGAGGAATTAATTTACTGTCAATTTTCCAGCATTACATTTTGCCCAGTTGTCAACAGAACAGGTTTTACAGAGCTCCTGGACAAAAGCACTGATGTTGAAAAAAATAGTCTGTATGAGAACGACATGCTAGAATGAGAGTCAGCATATTTTCACTTGTGACCTAAAATGTAATTGTGTGTTAGTCCTAGTGCAGTTTTTAGTCCACTCTTAATTGATTTTTGGCAGTGCTCTATTTCATCTCTTCCCAACATCCTGCTTCCCTAAGTAGAGCCCTAGCTAATAATCACAATGATAATTTTCTAAATTTAACTCTTGTTTTTTCAAGTAATTACTATAGCAGAGGCGATTGGTGACAGATTTTTAGGACAAATATAGATGAAAAGAGAAAGGACTGTCTAAACTTTCTGGAGGGCAAAAGTTGCTTCAAGCTTGAGAGGGAAATAGTGATTTAAAGAACTGCCTCAGTAGTGGGCAGAGTCAAGGGGTTTAGGAAAGTGGGTGTAGCTGATATAGCATAGATCCTTAGAAAGAACAAGATGAAGATTTATCCAACAGCAGTCTGGTACAAAGCTGCAAAGGAGAATTTTGGCAACAACCACAGTAAACCAGAATGTATTTAAAGAATTTTTCCATTTCAGATTTTTATAGCAAAATTTGCATGCACCACATACATACACACACAGAAAAAAAGCCCATACTTTTTGAAATTAACATTAGCCACTGTTTTTCATTAAAAGTTGCAGATCTTTGGGTGAGTTTTTAAAGGAACTCCTAAAGTTTCTGCTTGGGTTTTTTTGTTGTTTTTTTGTTTGTTTGTTTGTTTTTATCATAAGTGTCTAAAACAATACATTGAAAGAAGGGAGGGGAAAAAAAAGAGAACATTTGAATTTCATCTGCTGCTTTCATTCACCTTTTAGCATCACATTTAGCAATTACATAGGAATGTAACTGAGCTATGCCAGCCATAATAACTATGTTAAAAAATATCTGAAATGACAGGGACCTCCTGGAAAAGATCTTGTTCCTTTAGGGAACAAAAGAGCTTAAGTGTCACTTTAATTGAGGTTAATTGGTGCTCAACATTTTGAAATCCTAAACAAGAACATAGAAGTCTTATGACTGGCATTTAATTTTGAAAACTTTTGCTTTTAGCTGTACAGTCTTATGTCTTTTTATAGGAAATTTTGTGACAATGTCTTACTATGTCTTTGGCATAGGCTTACTAGTGTAGAGTGTGGCATCTATTTCAGGCAAAGCTACATACGAAAAAATAGCAGTGATTGCAAATTTATTAATGTATTGTTCTGCAGAAAGACACAGTTTGATCCAGAAAAGTAATGGAAATTAACAGCCCTGTAAATAACTTTTTATGACAGAAGCCAATGTCTGGCAACTAAATAATTTTTTATATCTTTTTCTCTACCAAGCAGTGACTCAGGAAAGGTATGCTCCTCAGAATTTTTCTGGTTGGCTTTGATGGTCATAGTTTTAGCTCTCCAGTCTTGTAAAGCATTATCAAAAGTGGTGAGAGGAATTATTTCCCATTGAATGTTCATAAAACAGTAGCCACTGGTGTGGTACGGTATGTATTCCAGAACACCCTGTATTAATTAAAAGTTAAAAAATTTCAGTATACTTACTAAAATGTCTAAGGAGGAATGTGAGAATGTGGGTGATATAGGTTAATAACAGTCAAAAAGATAATTCCTCTATTATATGAAAATAGCTTCCATTAAAATTAAGAGCCTCTCACAGGTAACTAGGTAAGGACACTCAGAGGAAAGGTTGTGCTGTTGTAACAAAACTTGAAGTGAAAAAAGGAAAAGGGACTAGAGATTGTATTTCTTCTGTAGAATTTATTTGGAGTATTAACCTGAAGAACTGCAGTGATGGCATAACACTGAATTCCAGAAAAAAAACCACAGAAAATCTTTAAAGAACGTCTGTATTAGTGTGGCAGAATTTCAATATTCTAGAAAAGGATGCTCTGGAAACTGAGTTAGGAGAGTTTCTCATTAGAAAATAAAATAGTTCCAGAAGCCCACAAATATTCTCTAATATTCAGTGGATTTTTTACGAATTGTCTTTTTTTATATATATATATATATAATTAATCCAGCCAAGACTGCAGATATGATTTCAGTCTAATCACCCCTAACTGGATATTAGAAAATGTACATATGTGAAATAGTACAGTTACTTTCCCTATAAGAAAAAATGTGGTTGTATTTTGGATGTCTACATTTCAAATACAATTACTTTACATAGAAACCATATGCTGCCCAGACACCCTTATATCTCTTTCCTTCATGAGAGGGAAGCCCATCAACATTTAAAATAAGCTAGTACTGCCACCTATAGCAAAAGAGACCTTGCCTTTTAGCCTATGTCAAACACTGTGCAAATTGAGTTATATTAGGACGAATACATAGAATTACAAGGGGGAGGTAGAAAGTGGATAACAGTTCACTAAAAATTGTAAATGAAATCTATGTGCAACAAGATTAATTATTTTTATAGGCTTCTTTTCACTGATTCATTTCCTAGTTGTGTCACAAAAGTAATAGTTGGCAAAGTCATATAAATCACATTCCTCAAAACAGTCTTTTTTAAAATCCTGTGAATCTCCATCTGATCATGATGGTAAAAATATCCTTAGACTTGAGCTAAAACTTACTTTTTAAACTACATATTCCAGATGTACTCTTGTAAGTTATCTGGATGTGAGTTCAAAAAACTAATTTTTTCCAAGTTTCACATATTCTTATATACATAAAAGTGATTTCTGTCATGGCCAGTTCTTCAGACTGACAGGCACCAGACAGCAGATTTGGAAAACCAACCTTGCTTCTACATTTATTCTGTAGAGTGTCACCAATCCTAATTTCTGAACTACAGGACAGTCCTGTTAACGATTGTTTGGACGACAAGCTGACAGGTAGCCAGTCATCAAAAGCAATTGCCAACTAGTAAAACACACTGACATATTGAATTCTCACATGCTTCTGGGAGCTTTGGAGATTTTACTGATAGACATTTTTAGTGAATGGGAAATATGTTAATATAGACAGTCCTTATTTCCTCAGTGCTGTCAGGGATGATGTGTACACAAGTAGGTCAGAATTGTATGCTGGGAATGCCAAATCCCTGACGGAAAATAATTTTTTTCAAAATCAGTAGGCAAAACGCATTAATTACATTATGAGATAGAGGTTTTCTTGGCATAGGCCTAACTATTGTCCTCATCAATGACACATGGCATAGTTTTCCACCTGGTTTTGTAGCTTATCACATGATGCTACAATTTATTGGTTGGACATTTCCTCCAGATACGTGGCTTCTCTTCACACAAAGAAACACAAAGAGGGATAAAAACTCCTATTAATGCCACAGTAGCTGTAGCCAATACCAGCGAGAAGCTCAAAAAATAGCACTTACTACTGAAGAACTGTAACAGGGAACAGAGACTGGATTTGAATCAGTCTCCAATGCAGTAAGAATATATATATATGCTTTACAGGGAAGAAGTAAATGGCTTGTCTTGTGACACATGGCATTATTCTAAAGACCACAATACTTTTAATGAGACTTTAGCTGAACTATATAATTTTCAGTTTTTATAGCAAATAAAAGAAAAATATCTAGAAAATATACAGGTTGTTAATGAGTGCTCACTAACTATTATATATGCATTTTGCAGGGCAAATATTTATTTATACAGTTGGAATGGATCATTATAGTTTATATATATTTAATTCTGTATCAAAAATTAGCAATGTTCCCTATTCCAATGCTCATGCTTATTTTAAAAATCAGAACCCTTGCAGTCAAAGTAAAAGGAATAATGACTGTTATTAACAGTAGTAATAGCAATAGTACTAGAATTGTATGTATATTAATTTTTCTATTTATATGAAGAGAAAGATAATCATATGAACAGACTGCTTAGACCAATCTTGAAACCTCTACCATTTCAATTCTTTCAAAACGTTAGACAAACATCTGTCAATCATGATCCTATCTTGAAGAAAATAATACTCCTAACATTTCTACGTTTTCTGTAGCCTTAGTTTGTGATTTCACAAAATTACCTGCAGCAATATTACCTTGATGCCTTCCTGCATTGCTTATCCACCTCTGCCCTTCATTTCTCCTTCCTGTTCTTTATCCCTAGCTTAGCCTGCACAATTGTTTGTATAATCATACTCTGAACAAACACACAGAAACCTGAAACAAAACCAAATCTTAAAAAAAATGTATTTTTTTAAAAGCAGATGCACTTTAAACTGCTATTGTTATTGAATATTTTGTCTTTCAAAATCACAGACTTAGTTTCTGTGATATTGTGATTTTCTATAATAATTTCATAGGAGTACAGGAATTCTGAATTTCTACAATGCATTCTGAGCCATCATGTTGTCCCAGCACAAGGTTCACATAGATCTATTTACTCTGTAAACAACATGGTTAGTAATAATAAAATCCAGCCTATATCCAGCCTATAAAACAGAAACTATTACTTGTGAACCATTGATACAAAGAACATTTATTATATAGTTCTTGAAAACTGAAAAGATAAGCAAAATGAGACAGCAGGTCTTGTTCAAGCAGGCCTTTCAGCAGATGTCTAATTTATGAGGAATTCCAAAATCAAAGCACCTGCTTGTATGCGTAAGGATTTTGTTGAATATCCTGCAGTACTGGGAATGAAGTAAGTGAAGGATGCCATAGCAACAGTAACTTATAAAGCTCTTTCTGAGGATGACGGAATTCATGGCACTTTTCCATATTTAATGCGGGTCTCTGTTTATTTTGAAAATACAATTTGCAAGAAATTTACAAGGACTTCTAATTAGGGTATTCAAGAATAGTGTTCCCCAACAACCCTGAATACTTAGTGTGGAACCAGCAGGTCATGATCATTCCACTGACTTCATGCACTAGTTATAAAGCAAGAGAATAAAGAAGTTGTTTTTTTCAGAGCAAGTAAGCAAGGAACATCAGCGGAACAGTAACTGCCACATTAATATATTTTTAAGCCTCAAGATTTCATCAGTTGTAAAAACTAATAGCAGGGAATGTTCCTTGGAAATCTGCAAAATCTATGAAGGCAAGATGCTCAGTGTATCACTTAACAGTGTCTGGAAGAGCACTGTGCCTGTGTATCATTACTATACTCTTGTGTATATCTGTGTGGGAATAGAAGGATACTTGGCTTCTAAGCTTGTTCACTACAACATTCTTGTTACTCTTAAAGACGTTAACAGATACTTTTACTTTGCTGTCCTTTGGTAAAAATGCACAAAACCAAAAGGTTTATCTGTAGTATGTTTTGCAGGTGATCCATTTCTCCTAATCTATCTAAATAGTTGTCATACTCCCTCTAAAATAAATGGAGAGGGATGGGAAACTTCAGTCCATCCATATAGAAGTGTTTCAGATACGATGGCATTTTCTATCTGTTCCTGTACACTGATTCTTGAATAAGACTAGATGACCACCTAAAAATAGATGCCTAAATATTAGGACTAAGCAATACATGCATGTGGAGACACTTTACATCAATGAAGGCCATGATGCTCTTGAAGGCTTTTGAATAACAGAAAAATAAGGTCACAACAGACCTTGAAGGTTTGTGAATAACAGAAAAATAGGGTTTCTGAATAACAGAAAAATAAGGTAACAACAGACCTTGAATAACAGAAAAATAAGGTAACAACAACAGACCTTGAAGGTTTTGGAATAACAGAAAAAGAAGGTTTTGGAATAACAGAAAAATACGAATGTTATCAGTGAACAACAGAGGACTTTGGAAGAAAGGCTGGAGCAAAAAAGTTATTGTGCAAAGGAAAAAAAAAAAAAAAAAGACATGCATAGTTAAGCTAGCCAATCAAATGTTAGAATAGGTGTGTGAATAATGTATGTTAACCAATAAGCACTTATGTTGGGGGGATTGACAACTTTGTTGGGGGATAAAAACGCAGCTTTCTGAATAATAAATGGTCTTCGATCTTAACATTGGAGTCCGTGTCGTCAATCTCCTCACATGCAGGCACCATATCTAGACTTTGCTTTGGTCATTGCTTAGCCTTTACAATGGTATTGTCATACTTGTGGAGAGAATTCCTTTGACCTTACAGGGACTTTTGTGCACAAATGAAAGTTCACTATTAAGTGTAAGGTTTATACAATTATCTTTTTATTTGTGGCATTTTCTTAAATACTTTGGAAACAGTATTTTTGGTCATATTTATTTCATATATATGCAGATAGATTTGTTCTCAGATGGGCTATCATCTAGAAAACTCTAATTAAAATTCACATGAATTTATTAAGAAATAAGCAATAAGGTTCACAAGGCATAATTTTGTCTCCACTAACAAAGAAACTAACAATCACCTGTGTGAAATGAGATGATATATAACTGTGAACATCTGAATGGATTGAAGGCATGAATAAGAGCACTACCAATTTTCAATCCATTAATGGGAGAAACTTGTCACAATGTCTTTATTTTTGTTGCTTTTTTCACTTCATCCAATGTGTTATTTTCAAGATCTCTATATTTTGTCTTGCAGCAGTTGCCCACACAATTAAATATGAAATAAAGGTTAAAAGGTGCTAATTGACTAACAAATAGATGTGAAATTCATATCAGAATTATATTCTGGTGAAATTAACACTGAAATAGTAGACAATATGATAAAATGAACTTAATGACATTATATTGCAGTGAAAAGGAAAAAAAAAAAATAATAAAAGATTCATTGAGCTGAATTAAACCCAGACCTGCAGAGATTTGTGCACCTGCTTCCCTTCCAACGTGGGAGTTCTTTGACTATCCATGTGAGTTGAGTAAGCATATGAGTAGCTATTCATTGCTTCAGAGCCTTAAAGAGTGCCCTTGTTCAATATTTACAAGTACTGTTCATTCCTCAGGAGGACTGCAATCACTTAAATCTTCAAAAAATATCTCAGATGCTGTGTAGATGTAGGCAGGATTTTACTAGAGAAGAGCTGGAATTTTGAATTTTTTTTCTGCATTGGAATCAGACAGGATGATTTACCCCACATTTCATAAAATAGGCATTGCCATTACATTTACATTTCTATTGGGGCTGACTTTTCATCTAAATCCCTCTTGACTAGCTCCTTACACCAAAAATAATTTCACTACAGTAATGAAACTGCACGAGATACATCTTGTTAAAACGAAACAGAAACTCCAAATCAGAAAATAATCATAGAATCATAGAGTGATTTAAGTTGGAAGGGACCTTAAAGATCATCCAGTTCCAACCCCCCTGCCACGGGCAAGAACACCTTTTACTAGATCAGGTTGCTCTAAGCCCCATCCAACCTGGCCTTGAACCCTTCCAGGGAGGGGGCAGCCACAGCTTCTCTGGGCACCCTGTGTCAGTGCCTCACCACCCTCACAGGAAAGAATTTTTTCCTTATGCATAATCTAAATCTACCCTCTTTCAGTTTACAACTGTTACCCCTTGTCTTATTACTACACTCCCTGACAAAGAGTCCCTCCCCATCTTTCCTGTAGGCCCCCTTTACATACTGGAAGGCTGCTATAGGATCTCCCCGGAGCCTTCTCTTCTCCAGGCTGAACAACCCCAACTCTCTCAGTCTGTCCTCATATGGGAGGGGCTCCAGACCCCTGATCATTTTTGTGACTCTCCTGTGGACCCAGTCGAGCAGGTCTATGTCTTTCTTATGCTGCGGACCACAGAGCTGAACACAGTGCTCCAGCTGAGGTCTCACGAGCGCAGGGTGCAGGGGGAGACTCACATCCCTTGACCTGCTGGCCACTCTCCTCTTGATGCAGCCCAGGATGAGGTTGGCTTCCTGGACTGTGAGAGCACATTGCTGGCTCATAATCAGTATTCCATCCACTAATGCTCCCAAGTCCTTCTCCTGCTCTCAATCCACTCATTCCCAACCTGTCGTTGCTCTTGTGATTGCCTCGATCCATGTGCAGGACCTTGCACCTGGCCTTGTTGAACTTCATGACGTTTGCATGAGCCCACCTCTTAAGACTGTCCAGGTCCCTCTGGATGGCATCCCTTCCCTCCAGTGTGTCGACTGCAACACACAGCTTGGTGTCATCAGCAAATTTGCTGAGGGCACACTCATTCCCACCATCCATGTTGCCAACAAAGATGTTAAAAAGCACCAGTCCCAATAGGTAGCCCTGAGGAACACCATTCATTTTTGTTCTCCACTTGGACATCAGGCTGTTGACCATAACTCTTTGAGGGTGATCATCCAGACAATTTCTTATCCACTGAGGGGTCCATCCATCAAATGCATGTCTCTCCAATTTAGTGACAAGGATGTCGTGCGGGACAGTGTCAAATGTTTTGTACAGGTCCAGGTAGATGATTTCAGTTGCTCTTCCCTTAGCCACCAACGTTGTGACCCCGTTGTAGAAGGCCATCAGATTTTTCAGACATGATTTTCCAACCAGCCATGCTGGTTGTCACCAATCACCTCCTTATTTTCCATGTGCCCTAGCATAGTTTCCAGAAAGATCCATCAGGTACAGATGTGAGACTGACTGGCCTGTAGTTCCCATGTCTTCTTTTTTTCTCTTTAAAAAATTGGGCTTATTTTTCCCCTTTTCCAGTCAGTGGGAATTTCATTGGACTGCCATGACTTCTCAGATATGAGGTATAGTGGCTTAGACATTTCATCCACCAGTTCCCTCAGAATCTGTGGATGGATCTCATCAGGTCCCATGGACTTGTGCATCTTCAGGTTCCTTAAATAGTGTTGATCTTGCTCTTCTCATAAAGTCGGCAGTTCTTCATTCTCCCATTCCCTGCTTTTGCCTTCTGTGACTTGGGCTGTGTGGCTGGAGCAATTGCTGGTGAAGACTGAGGCAAAAAAAATTGGTCAGACATAACACTAATTTGACAGGTGTTGCCCTTTACCATGGAAAAGATGAGTGACTTGGAGAAATGCCTTATTGTATGCATTATCATGGGTCTTGTCTTGTAAAACACAGGTTTTTTAATTATTTTAAGAATTGTACCAGTGGTCAGCGTTTCTCATTTCATATAGTGCTTTCACTGTGTACCAAGGTGTGGGGTATCTGACTCTCTTAAGACCTTTTACCCTTGCTAAGCAAGTTTTGACAGTTCTCATATGAAGGTGTAACATGGAATGGCATCAAATAGTCTGAATTCTAAGACTGGAGACATGTATTATGATTAATCTGTTTCAGAGATCAAGTTTACAAGGTTTACAAGGTAAGTCTGTTGATCATACTACTAGTTACTGTGTCCCTGTATGGCCTCAGTAACAATAGTGTTCACTTAATAGAGAAACAGATCAGTATACAGGCAAAGTTGTCCCAAATCATAGGAATCAAACAGTGGTGTTCTGATCAGAATATGAAAATAACTCTTTCTTGCAAGTGTCTCTCCAAATGTATCTTTCTTAAACTTTACATATGCAGATGTTCTTCCCAAAAGTCACACTATCAAGTAAAATCTGAGTCTGCTGGAACTTCTGGAGTCCAGTCAGAAACTGCTTGAACCAGCTTTACTGTTGTGTAAAGGACATGCAATAGGTGTTTGCAGATTTGGCATCTCTGTGGGGAGCTCATTGTTATTTTCAAATAAAGTCCATTTTCTCAATGGAATCTTAATTTGGGAACACTCACTCAAGTTACAGCTCCTGTGTGGAACCCAGTGAACTAGATTTAAGTCTTAAAACAACACAGGCAATTTAGAATGTGCCTGATCCAGTAAAACCTATTTTTGACGATTGCACAATTGCAGACTGTCTTCACTAAACAACATATACTTGAGAGTTGAAAGGACAACCATCCACATATATAAATCTCAAACATGAACATTTAAAGAGGAAATTCTATCAAAAATAAATGTAAAATTCCCAGTTCGAATTGCTCACTCTCATCCAGAGGTGACAAGACATTATTAAAATAATTAGGATTAAACATCTAATCACCAGTATTTTATTTTTTTTTTTTTTTTTTTTTTTTTTTTTTTTACCCCAGTGTTCCTATTTCTGATTAGGCCTTCAAAAAAATCAGTGCATTAAAATTTAATATATCTAAGGACCCTTTCCACTAAATGAAATAAGAGTTTTTACTTAATTTATTGAAGGTCTGACCTGCAGCATCTGCTTGACCCTATCTCGCTTCATGTACCCAAATGAGGCACCTAAACTCAAAGTATATTGTCTGTAACTCCTTATCTGGTCAAAGAAGGTACCCACCAAAATTTTATGTAGGCTGATATTCCCTCTCCATTCACTTTATAATGACTATGCCAGTATCTTAGGTAAATTTAGATGGGATGAATAAGAGTGTATATGAACTACTTGATGCAAAGCACTCTTACACTTTTTCTCTTCCTTCTCTAATCCTCTCTGCTCTGCCACTTATTTCAAAATTCCAGAAATGTGCTTTAATGACAGATAAGTTAAACCTTAAGACTGACAATAGAATTATCGCACCAATAAATAACAGTACTGTTGTTCCACAAGTTTTGTGATATTTATTCAACATGGTTTAGTGAACATATCTAAATCTCTCTGTGTGTCAAACCAGAGGGAGCAACAATTTTTTTCTTCCAAAGAAGGAAAAATAGGAGACTGTCATGATTTAGTGCCTTAAAAACTCCTTTCTGCAAACTTAGCTTTACCTTTTCACATCAACACAGACTGAAAGCAAAATATGAATGACATTATTCTTATCAGACATTTCTTAAGATCAAAAAAATCACCATATAAACAAGTTGTCATGAAAGACCTGTTAAAGGTTTCTTAAAACATGGAGCACCACCCACTTCACATGTTAGTGAGAATTCTCAGTGTAATGAGAATTATTATTTCTCTTGTTAATAATCTCTATGAATTCACTATAAAAAAAAAGAAAAAAAAAAAAGAAAATGGAGGAGAAAACCACACAGATTTTTCTTTCTTGCTCATAAAAAGGTAAAATATTCTTCAAAATGTTCTGATTAAAATGTTGACTCTTTGCAAGATCCTGTGCATGTTATGAAGGTGACAGATTATTTTTATGTTCATCCTATTTGTTTAATTAGTTTCCATCTATTAGTTTCTGAATGCAGGCATCAATTTCAAATTTGTTCCTTAGTTTGGGTGTGGATCAGCCCTCATGCTAATAAGTGGGTTGATATGAACAAATATATGACAATACATAGAACTGCATATTCAACACTTGTATGCTGCATACATAAGTATAGGGCATATTTTAAGGATACATTCTTTTATCTTTCAGGTTAATTTATCTCCACAACAACAGCCAAATAAAATTAGTAAGATATACACTTTTTATCTAGATCCATCCAGACTCAATCCTGCACATATTTCTTTCATGGCATTTATCTTAACTCTCATATAATTTAATCAAGACATGAACTCAGAAGTGCTTAAGAAACAAGTTAATTTAAGAACAGGTATACATAAGTCTGAAGACTGAAACACTGTGTGTTGGCAGGACCAATCATGGTATTCTCACTGTGTAGATCTGTGAGTATATGCCCTTAATTATGTCACAAAAACGCATAGATTTTCCAGTCTGAGCACTATTAAAGGCGACAAAAACATCCGTGATAGTTGACACATGACAGTTAACAAGCTCCATTCTAAAAAGCACAGGAAAGTGTATCAAATAAAAAGCAATCAATCCTTTAGATATCCAACAAATGCAATAACTTTTAAACACATGGCATCATCTAGATTCTTGCCAATTTTGTTGGTATGCATGTATGAGTTTAAATCAAACTAGAAAGTTAGTTTCCAAAACAATTGACATAAACCACGGCTAATTGTCTGGGGTAAAGATATCTATATTCTCTAAGGCATATATTAAGTATCTCTAGGAGCATTGGAAATATTGTTTAGTACTTCAGCAACAAAATACAACTTAAGCACTCATGCAGCTATTTATAGCTAGCCACTTATTTTACACATGATTTAAGCTAAGTAGACATATTTTCGATTTATCAGCTTCAGAAGAGTTCTACAGCTGATGCATTGGTATCTTCTCCATTAAGCAGCTGTCATTTCATATGCTTGTCGTAATCCTCTAGTCAGAGAAGGAATTGATTCTTTTTTAAAGCAGACTTAGACATTGTAGGTTAAAATGTCAGAATAGAGTTATCTTCAATATATGTTTCTCATGTATTTCAGAACAGGTATGAAATATAAACTGCAAAACCAAAAATTGTACACAAAAAATGTTTACTAAATTCTCAGGCAGTGTGTTTTCCTTATTTTTCTTAACATAGCTTTCTGATGAGTTTATGGAAATAAAGAGTCATTCCCAGTAGAAATAAGGGTGAGTGAAAGCAAGATTGCTGTGGCCATTCAGTACAACACAGCATGGCAGGAATATTCTTAACTGTAAGACAATGGATTGGTCACTGGACAGATTTGAAATGTGTGGATTATTCCACAAAAACCAATCCATCTCAGAAATGCAACCAGAAGCACTGGACCTTAGACGCTGATAAAATTATGGTCAGGAGTTACCCATACTAGATTTTGTCAAAGGCCTGTATGTTCTTCTGTCAGTCAGTGGAGCTATATATCAGCGATGAAATAAATCTTTCAGAAATAATTTAGAGTATAGAGGAGTATACCCAGTGACAGCAAACATTAATGAAAATAACACCTATTAAGTTGTTCTAGGTAGATGCTCAGTAGCCACATTCCTAGCAAACAGGCAATTCACATGGGGTCATTGTCTTTATTATTTGGCTTAGTTCCTGAAGTGCCACTAACCAGCAAGTAGTATTTAAAGCAAAGTGATCTGAAGCTGTATTTTTCTCCTGCAGATGCTTTTAGAACATTTCACTGAAGTTGAGGAAATCAACTTTGGCCATGATTTTTAGCCTGGGAAAAAAGAGAGGAAAGAAAAAGCAATTTGTTTTACCAGAAAGAGAATGTATACTAATACATGTTTCTTGAATAAAAACTGATCTTACTGGTCTTGTTGCCAAACAAAAAGCCAATTTTTTGTCAGTCAAACTTCCTACTCTACTGCTGCCTCCCTCTGCTATGCAGTAGATCAAACATTTAGTACAGCATTGTGCTCATCCCACCTGTACACCTCAGCAAAACCAGTTCTTGCAGAGAAGAATGTGTCCACCATTTTCCACCAAGCAAGGTGAAGAAATTAAGTATAAAGATAGCCCCTACTTCCACTAAGTTTGTTAAGGTTTAAATGACTACACAAATGAAAATATCTGAAAAACAGTACGAATGTATCATCTTCTTTTGGATAAAATGAAGAAAGTAGCTTTTTTTTCATTTTTCACTATGAAAGGAAATGACAAATCACTTCTAATTCACAGTTGAGTGAAGTGACTAGATTCTTTACAACTAACAAGCATGGAGGAAAAACTGCAAGTGTAATTCGTTCAATATCTGAGAAAATCAGGCTACACGTGACTGTGCCAAGGTGATACTGTAATTCATATATACACAAGTTTAAAAATTGCTTCATCTAGATTACTGGCAGATTCAAAATAAAATGTAAATTTATGCACACTGAGACTTCTCCCACAGTTTGCACTAAACACAGACAGAGGACATGGGCACTTTAGAAACAAAAATATGTTCCAGATACCAAGAGGAGAATCAAGGAAGGTGCTTAATGTTAATGGATGAAGGCAAGAAGTTGTAAAAAAGAAGTACAAAAATAGACTGTGTTAACTGGAAGCAGAGATTTAGATAAGGATAGCACCATGAATACACTTAAGAGCTGAGAATAGGGTATTTGAACTGCATGAGGAATGAAGGAAAAAAGAAAGAAGAGATCACAGGAGAGTGGGATGGAGTTATGATGGTAAGGATAAAAAGAAAGAGTAGATTATGAGATAACTGGAGAAGGAAAAGTAATATAAGCAGAGAACCTAAACATGAACAAAATAAGGCAGAGGTGCTAAGAAATATTTTTGTGTTGTTATAATAAAAGGATGACTGACATTATCTGATAAGCAGATTGTCTATGAGGAACAATTATTTTCGAAGACAAAGCCATGTTTAAAAAAGCAACTTGTAAAGTTTTCTTATTGTCTCCTGTTTCAGAGCAAAAATGTTATAAAATAACTTCAATAAATAAGGGAGATTTATTTTGCATTAGAAAATCCAGAAATAACAACTTGATGCCTGGTTGTGACTATATTTTGTGCCGTGACTAGGACAGCACATTTGCCACAGTACATTTTGGGAAACAACTCCAAAAAAAACAACCAAACAAAAATACCACAGACTGTTTAGAATATGCTGTGGAATTGACTGGAAATATGTTTGTGTCAAATTATGAAACCCATCTTTTGTGGATTAGAACAGTTGAGACACTGGGCCAAAGGCCATTGAGCATCTTGTCCCTTCTACAACAAAATATTTTCTGCTAGAAGAAACACTAAGTTTTAGTGATTGCAAGTGAAGGAGCTAACCATTGCTAAAAAAAAAAAAAAGAAAGGGATGGATATGGGAGCTTTCTTCCTAAACCTATGAGACAACAGTGACAGAAACTGCTTTAAAACATTATTTTCCTTAATATAGAAAACAGAGAACAAGAAATGGACCCGATTAAGGCAGCAGGAAATGCTCCCTGGATTATGAATGCTGACCAAATCCAAAACTTGCAGGAGTGAAGTCAGGATGCTGCATTAAAGGTAGCTCTCCCTTGATACTTCTGTCTTTGGTGAGAAATTCCTTTGCTACATGTCTCCATTAGATGTACGGTCCCCAAATGTTTTAACCTGCAACCCATAGGTAGATGAACACTAACAGCATTTGTGCAAGCTTATGTAGAGTTTATGTCAAGTCTGTAGATATCAGGTAGCAAGACAGCAAGCATGATGTGACAGACCTGATAACAGCATTCCCGAATTTTCCAAACTGTAGCTCTTCACTGTGCAGTGTTACCTTGTGCACAGATAACTTTCCACCCAGGCGAGTCCTTCTATCTGAACTATGAGAACCAGTTTCTTTGGTTTGTGTATGCAGAGACTTCTGCATCCTTTACTAGCAGATGAGGCATCCAGAGTAACACTTGTGTGTCAGACATCGCCTGCTCCTTCACTGGCGAAGGCTGTGAATATGCTGAACACCCAGGAATGGACACAGTAGAATGTGGGTGTGATTATACAGAAAGTGTTTTTGTATTGTAATAAATCCAATGGTAAGATTACAAAGATTCACAATGTAACTTGGTATCATGTATTTACCTTCCATCTGCAAAAGGACATGGGGTGTTTTCATACCTTTCTGAATCCACTAATGCTTCACCCACTCACTTTCCAGTGACACACAATCCACAGTCCTTTGTGTGCAGGCACTGCTGATCAAACTGCATCTTCCTTGACACTGTATTCTTTTAGGCTTTTATGTCAGTTTGCTTCATTGCTGCTTTGCTAGGAGATGACAGAAGACAAGAGGAAATGGAGGAGGCAGGGAAGAAAAGTGCTGTATAAGCAGTTGCCATGGCTCAGGGCAGTGAAACTTTAGAGGAGCAAGGGAGACAGGGAGAAAAGTTGCCTGGTCAGGGCCTACAGGAAGGATGTCACTGCTGTGAAAATCTCCCTCTCTGCACTGAGCCAAGAGCTGCTGTTCCAGTCCCTTCCCACCTACCTATCAAGGGCCCTCTCCCCCATGCTTAGGCTTTGGGCAGAAATGCTTTATTCAGAGCATGACAGTGCCTTTTCTACTTTATCATGGACTGTCAAGATCCCAAGACCTACAGTCCCTGCCCCACAAGGTGCTCACAGCCAGATCTCTGGTCTCTCCAAGTAATACCATCTGGGCTCACTCAAATCATACAGACCCTACTCTTTGTATCCTTACCCTCTATGCACCTCTTCACGTCCCCCCTGGCTTGATGCTAGATAATCATTACCCTCAGATCTACTCTCATTGTCTCATCTATCTGCCATCCCTTGCAAAAGACTTTCATATTCAGACAGAGAGTAGATGTAAGCAAAGGCCAAAGCCTAATGGGGGAACATCTGCTGCTGAACAGAAATGGGTCATCAAAACTGTTCTTATGAAAGTAAGACTACACCTTGAGAAAGCCAATGTAGCCCATAACTTGTTGAACAGATAACAAGGGATGAACAAGGGAAAGGCTGAGGGCATAGATCAGAACATTTAAATTCATGAGGTGGGAAAGAGGTGGAAGGCCAACATGGGGTAAGGATGAGAGAATAGACCAGCATGCTGCCATTGCGGCAGATACTTGTTACAATCTGCCTGATCAAGAAAAGGAAGCAGATACCTTCTTCAGGCAGCCTAAATACAGGGCAGGCACAGTGTCTGTTTTTGTGGAGAAAACCTGAAAGGCCCAAATAGTCATTGTTCAGTTCAGAGCCTGTGTCCTGCTAGCTCAATTTAGGCATCTGCATTACAGCTCAATGCTCTGTAGAATTAAGTCTCTTTTCCAGGTAAGGATGACCTTCTTCCCTGACCACTCACCCATTCTGGCAGACCTGGAAGAGTCGTCCTTCCCAAAGCAAGGAGTCTTGGTGCCCAATAGAGTATACTTGACTGTGTGCCTGAGAAACCCCAAGCTAGGAAGAAGAAACTTGTTTCTTTTGTCTAGGGGATTTAGTAGTAAGTAACGTGTGTGAGGGAAAGCACCAAAAAGAGTTTGCTGTCATTTCAGAGAGAAAAAAAGCTGTCCTGGCTTGCAAAATACTTATTTCCAAATTTCTAAAGGCATCTTATTAGCCTGTGTGTTCTTTGTGTTCCAGTCAGTGCTTTTACCTGATACTTCCATTTCTGCAATGCTCAACAGGATATCAAGTCCATTTTTCTCCTCAAGTTGTCCAAAAAAAGGGATTTGCACTAACTCCTAAGGCTGATCTCTCAGGATTATTTATTGATTGAGAGTTGGATTAGAAGTGATTTGATTTTATAGTGAATCTGAACTATGAGAATACACTCACTAAATTATCTTTTAATGGTGCTGGTGAAGTCTTTGTTCCATTTCTAAACTACCGCAATGTAATATTCCTGTTAATACTAGTCAGATGTTTCATGAACTCTTCACACCTGAAACACTCATGCTGGATCATCAGTTAGTATTTTAATTTCTTATTTCTTTTGGCTTGTGAGGTTGATGCTGCTGATATTTTTGTCACTGTTGTCATTATTAATATTATTATTAATAAAGCAAGCTTCTGCTACAGGAATTAAATTCTGTGATCAAAAAGCCTCTTAAAGAATATCTAATGAATTCATCTGATGGCTGAGAATATGTGAGCTATAGATGTTTCAAAGGATTAAGAGGAAGGCAACAGTGTTTGACTTCCCTGGTTCATTCAGTGACAGATATGAGATTCAAGGAGGAGGGGGATGTAGGAAGTAAGCATTTATTTATTCATTCCACAGTCTCCTGCAGCAAAAAACTACAGTAGTGATAGTGTTCACCCACACTGAACAGCTTAGAAATGCCAAGTGATGCTTAAAAAAAGGAGCTGATTGTTCGGTTAACATGGAAACCTTTCATAGCACAATAAAGGAAAAAATAATTTACCTCCAGGGGTTTACCGGCTACACAGTATGACACATACGATAGCACATTACCACGAGTTTTATTTATTCCAACTTGAAGGTTGGGATAGCAGATAGTTTTGCAGAACTGTAAGTCTAGGCCTCATGCTGACCATTTTCAGAGAGGTGATTGTGGCCCACTATATTAGACTTCTCTATAAATAAAACTAGTGTTTCTTGGCAAAGGGGTGCATTTTATCCTGAATGTAGATGTTACATCTAGATAAATGACCCTCCCACTGCTCCAGTCTCTTCCTGGAATTAAAGCTGCCACAGGAGGTGTCACGAATAAGATTACATCAGTGCAAGGTCAATTATAATTCCCTCACTCACCTCAGTCTCTGCAGAGCCAGGGAAGGACAGTCATGTGGCTTTAGCATTCAGTAGCTCCTTCTCTTTGTATATTTTGGGATATCAAAGCTCCCTGTCCACTGTACCACTGTAAACTTTTATGATCTTGGTGGGGGAGAGGACGATGCATTTGAAAGAAAGCCTTTCCACCACAATCATTCTTTTTTTTTCTTTTTCCCTAATATTTTTTTAAGAGATGAACAAATGTTTGGCAGAGAGAAAGGTCTTCAAATCTTACATCTCCGCACTTGCAGGAACCTTCCTGTTGCTGGCCAGCCTTGCCCACACCAGGACAGTGACCCTGGGGAAGTTGTGGAGGTGACTACTGTCAGGCCTGGGATGAGAGGAGCTCCAGGGGACAGCTGATGGTCACCACCAGGTACCGTTGCCTGCCAGCTCTGGGAACTGTGACTGGTGGTGGCATGGCACATGAGCGGTGAGCACCCACGCAGCCTCCACTATAGCTCTGAGCCATGAACAGACAGTGGCATCAAATGTGCTGCTTCTAACTGTCGATGGAGATCCCTAATTATCTATCTGTTTAGACCTTTACGCTACCACACAGCTACGATATATGTAATAATGACAACTAACTGTGATCTTCCACTAACTGATCTTCTCCTCTGCTTTTCCTTTCTATCTCTTCTCTATCTTCCTTCATCAGCCATGAATGTGTAACAGTGCTTCAGTGGGTGTCTGCCTAATTGGGCAGGATTGTCCCAAAAGGATAATCTGCTGGAGTAATCTGAATGTATTCCCACAGCAACAGCTTCCTGTTTGTATTTAAAAATTTTAAATCCTTTTTTTCTTGGGATCATCAAAAACATGCACTTGATGCCTCTCCATAGGAAAGTGCCCATCTTTAAATATGTCGCTATGAGTGTGATGTCTTACAGAAAATCACTATTTTTTAAATCCAGGCAACATCTCTCTGTGATTATTTCTTTCCATTATTCTTGGAGGGCACAAGCAATGGCTGTCTCCTGTTAGCTATGTAGCTTTACTCTTCAATATTCTGTCATTTGCTCTGTAGTTTTATATATTCATTACTCCACCATTTGCTCTGTAGCTTTATGTATTCATTAAAGGTCTGTGAAACACTATCAAAATGTCAAGCACCTTGCAGCTCTGATTCACGTCTGCTCAGCATTCAGAAATTAGCTCTAGCAAACCTTCTGTGAACTTTTAATTGCAGCTGGTACACACTTTGTGCTCTCCCTGCCTGTCTATAAACATCTTTTGATACTGTTCGGTGATGCATTTGAAAGCCTAGTCTTTCCTTTATATAGCAAATCAACACCGTTCTTTCCATCCCCCTGACTGGCTGAAAGTGCTGTCAGTGCCCTGGAGGATCGGTTAGAAAATATTTCATTTGTGTGACTACAGAAAGATAATCTGAGTTCTTTCTCCAATGGAAGAAAAAAAAAAAAAAAAAGAATTAAAGAATTAATTTATCTTAATCCCCCTTCCTGTGTTAATTGGAGCTATGAACTAGGAGAATTTTATTTTCAATTTCATCTCTCAATAAGCCTGCATGCAGTCAGTGTGGTGTGACAGCACAGCCAGGAACAGTCCATCCCTTAGATCATCAGTCTAAATGATGCCACAAAGTTGGTTTGCAATAGGCTTAACCCTGGACCATGTCTGACCTCAAGTAACAGAGTCACTGAGTATGCACAACTATGTGACATACCAGAATTGGTGTACATGTGCAGAATCCAATGTCTCTCATCCCTTAGCATGGTTTTTTGTTTTCAACCTCAGTGTATCCCATAAACTACATCCATCTTTTGTGAGGAAAAAATACCTGATTTGGATTAGATTGGCATGTTCTTCGCTGTCCAGCTCTGGATACCAATCAGATCAGCTTGCTACAGCACCACTGTATAGCAGAAACTCAAAATGTATGTTTGTCTCAGGGAGGTATTTATGTCACTGTACCCTCAAACTCCATCTTAGAACATCTCATTGCTCTCGGACCTCTTATATACAAAGTGTTCATGTTAGTGATGGGCTTCATATATCCCCAAGCATTTAACTCACTCTGGCCATGACTGCAGAGCCCTGTGACTGCAATACACCAGCAGACATGAATCCTCAGAGTTTTGACTCACAACCTCTAATGTTTCACCTGTAGAGACTTAATAGGTTATTATTAAGAAATAGAGTCTATCTGTATCTCAGCAGAGACAGGAGGTTCTCAACAGCTGACTGTGTTGGAGGCTGAGGTGAGCCTAACTGGAAATGAGTGGCAAAAGCACCCTGTTGTAACTGGCCCGGAAGCTCCCTGTATTCTTGGAATAGATTATCTCCGGAGAGGGTATTTTAAGGACCCAAAAGGGTACTGGTGGGCTTTTGGTATAGCTGCCTTGGAGGCAGAAGAAATTAAACAGCTGTCCACTCTGCCAGGGCTCTCAGAGGATCCTTCTGCTGTGGGACTACTGAGGGTTGAAGAGCAACAGGTGCCGATCGCTACCATGACTGTGCACCGACGGCAATATCGCACCAACAGAGACTCTGTAGTTCCCATCCGCCAACTGATTCGTCAACTCGAGAGCCACGGGGTGATCAGCAAGACTCGCTCACCCTTCAACAGCCCCATATGGCCAGTGCGGAAGTCTAATGGAGAGTGGAGACTGACAGTGGACTATCGGGGCCTGAATGAAGTCACACCACCGTTAAGTGCTGCTGTGCCAGACATGCTGCAGCTTCAGTATGAATTGGAGTCAAAGGCAGCCAAGTGGTACGCCACCATTGATATCGCCAATGCCTTTTTCTCCATCCCTCTGGCAGCAGAATGCAGGCCACAGTTTGCTTTCATCTGGAGGGGTGTCCAATACACCTGGAACAGACTGCCCCAGGGGTGGAAACACAGTCCCACTATTTGCCATGGACTGATCCACACTGCACTGGAACAGGGTGAAGCTCCAGAACATTTACAATACATTGATGACATCATTATAAGGGGGAATACAGCAGAAGAGGTTTTTGAGAAGGGAGAGAAAATAGTTAAAATTCTTTTGAGAGCTGGCTTCGCCATAAAACGGGTTAAAGTCAAGGGCCCTGCACAGGAGATTCAGTTTTTAGGAATCAAATGGCAAGATGGACGTCGTCAGATTCCAATGGATGTGATTAATAAAATAACAGCTATGTCTCCACCAACCAGCAGAAAGGAAGTACAAGCTTTCTTAGGTGTGATAGGCTTCTGGAGAATGCATATTCCAAATTACAGTCAGATCGTAAGCCCTCTTTATCAAGTGACCCGAAAGAAAAATGACTTTTTATGGGGCCCTGAACAAAAGCAAGCTTTTGAACAAATTAAACAAGAAATCGTTCATGCTGTAGCCCTTGGGCCAGTTCGGGCAGGACATGATGTTAAAAATGTGCTCTACACTGCAGCCGGGGAGAATGGCCCTACCTGGAGTCTTTGGCAGAGGGCACCAGGGGAGACCTGGGGTCGACCCCTGGGATTCTGGAGTCGAGGATATAAAGGATCTGAAGCCCGTTATACTCCAACTGAAAAAGAGATACTGGCAGCATATGAAGGGGTCCGAGCTGCTTCAGAAGTGATTGGTACAGAAGCACAGCTCCTCGTGGCACCCCGACTGCCGGTACTGGGCTGGATGTTCAAAGGGAAGGTCCCCTCAACACATCATGCAACTGATGCTACATGGAGTAAGTGGGTCAAGCTCATCACACAGCGGGCTCGAATAGGAAGCGCCAACCGCCCAGGAATACTAGAAATAATTACAAATTGGCCAGAGAACAAAGACTTTGGAATGTCACCAGAGGAAGTGGTGACCCGAGCTGAATAGGCACTGCCATATAATGAGCTACCGGATAATGAGAAGCGATATGCCTTGTTTACCGATGGGTTCTGTCGCATTGTAGGGAAACATCGGAAGTGGAAGGCTGCTGTGTGGAGCCCCACACATCGGGTCGCAGAAACTGTTGAAGGAGAGGGTGAATCCAGTCAATTTGCAGAAGTGAAAGCATCCAGCTGGCCTTAAGTATCGCCAAGCAAGAAAAATGGCCAGTCCTTTATCTCTACACTGATTCATGGATGGTGGCAAATGCCTTGTGGGGGTGGTTGCAGCAGTGGAAACAGAGTGGTTGGCAGCGTAGAGGCAAACCCATCTGGGCTGCTGATTTGTGGCAAGATATTGCTGCTTGAATAGAGAACTTGGTTGTGAAAGTACGCCATGTAGATGCTCATATACACAAAAATCAAGCAATGGAAGAACATGAAAACAACCACCAGGTGGACCAGGCTGCAAAGATTAAGGTGGCCCAAGTAGATCTGGACTGGCAGCATAAGGGCAAAAAATTTATGGCTCGTTGGGCTCATGACTCCTCAGGCCATCAAGGAAGAGACGCAACATATAGATGGGCTCGTGACCGAGGGGTGGACCTAACTATGGACATTATATCACAGGTTATCCATGAATGTGAGACATGTGCTGCAATCAGGCAGGCCAAGCGGTTAAAACCTCTTTGGTATGCAGGGAGATGGTTAAAGTATAGATATGGGGAGGCCTGGCAGATTGATTACATCACGCTCCCACAAACTCGGCATGGTAAGCGTTATGTGCTCACAATGGTAGAAGTAACTACCGGATGGCTGGAAACACATGCTGTGCCCCATGCCACTGCTCGGAACACTATTCTGGGACTTGAAAAACAAGTCCTGTGGCGGCACGGCACCCCAGATAGAATTGAGTCAGAAAATGGTACTCATTTTCAAAATAATCTTATAAACACCTGGGCAAAAGAACATGGCATTGAGTGGATATATCATATCCCCTATCATGCCCCAGCCTCCAGGAAAATTGAGCGGTATAATGGGTTACTAAAGACCATGCTGAGAGCAATGGGAGGCGGAACTTTTAAGCATTGGGACACACATTTAGCAAAGGTCACCTGGTTAGTCAATACTAGAGGATCTGCCAACCAGGCTGGCCCTGCGCAGTCAAACATTCTGCATATTGTAGATGGAGACAGAGTCCCGGTAGTGCACCCTAAAAACATGCTGGGGAAGACCATCTGGGTTATACCTCCTTCAGGTAAAGGTAAGCCCTTACGAGGGATTACCTTTGCCCAAGGACCGGGGTGCACTTGGTGGGTAATGCAGAAGGACGGGGAAGTCCGATGTGTACCTCAAGGGGACTTAATGTTAGGTGAAAATAGCCAATAAGCTGTATCAGATTAGTCACCACACCACCCTACCAATGCTTTGTTATGGCAAACATGAACTTGGATGAAAATAGGACTGGTTCCAGCAACTGATGCCCAGCGACTGCCACAGATTGTGAATACAGACACCATCAGATGCATCAGCTCCAGCTGCAACAGAGACTGCATGCCATCCTCCTGTCAAGTCCAAGGACACCTCTGCCCTACTGACTGAGCATCGATCCTCCTGCCTGAAGGGACTGTTATGACAGATGGAACCTGAAGCTATGGACCAAGTCAACTCATGATACATCCTGCAGTGATGGACCATGGACTGAGGGAATGACATCTGTATGAGTATGTCTTTGACCAAGGAAGAGGATTGTAAATAACAATAATGTATTAGAAATATGGAACGTGAGCATAATGTAAAATGATATGGAATAAGGGGTGGATACTGTCCTGGTTCGGGCTGGAATAGAGGTCCTGTTTGTTTTAGTAGCTGGAGGAGTGCTGCAGCACAGAGACCCCGGGGGCTCCCCAGGTCCTAGTGCCCTCACCTGTGTGCAGGGGCGGGGGGAGCACAGCTGGAGGGCTGGGCCGGGATTGGCTGATATTCCATGTCATGTGACATTATGCTCACCATATAAAGGCAGGAGAGGGCTGGGAGAGGCTGCCATTTCTGGGAGTGTTGCTGTGGTGTCCTGGATTGCTGGCTGGGAGCAGGTGGGTGAGCAGCTGTATTGTACATTACCTACTGATACTGCTGTCAGTGTATTATTCTGTTACTATTATTAAACTGCTTTTATCTCAACCCGTGAGTCTCCCTTTGCCCCTCCGATTCCCTCCCCATTCCCAAGTGGGGGGAGGGTGGGTGAGCGGCTGTGTGGCATTTAGCTGCTGAGTAGGCTCAAACCACAACAGTTACTGGATCCAGATGTTTTTCCAGCCTTTTGCTACTGCTTAGCCACTGCATATCACAGGTCCGCATGTTGTCTTGAATCACCAACAAGTTTATTTCTTATTGATACATCAGTCTATGAAGTACGGCAGCTAAAAGAGGACCTTCTTCCCTCTGGCTTCCAGGAAGAACAGAGCAAAAATCTAGGGGGAAGGGACGAATGACAACTGACACAGCATGAATCTATGAAGGTGGTGACTCAATCTTCAGTTTCAGACTTTATCTAGTGGCCTTGTTAGTCAGGTTGGATCCTGGCAACCTGTAGTGCCTCACATCCTTCTTCACATTTCTCTAATTTAGAAAATATGTTTCTGTTCTTTCATCATTAAAAAAATATTCTGTGCTGTGTCTAAAATCCTCCTTAGCATTTTTCCATTTGAGTTTCAGTGCTGAGTGGGCTTCTGAGCACATGCTCAGACATGTCTGTGATTTAATAATGAAAGCTAACTTTTGGTGGCTCAGCATTTGCAAATGTGTATGTGTATTACAGACTGAATTTACTGCAGGAATAATGTGTAAAATTTGCCTTCAATCAAATGAACTGGAGGCTGGAACTTTAATTTCAGTGAACCAGAGTTTTACCCTTAACATCTACATATAATTTCACTCAAAAAAAAAGAGAACACTTACTAATGTGGTCTTTCTAGCCTCTTATCTATGGACACTAAGTCTGTTTCCTAAATCAGTTTAATCCAGCTAGCTAACAGGTAGACACTTTCCCCAAGGGTTGAATAACTGATCCTTTTTATTGATGATCAAAGTCCTAATGACCCAACTCCAATACTGCTTTTTGACCAATACTAGCTATACTACTGCTCTTAAAAGAATTGGCTAAAGAAAGTGTGGTGGTTTGATGCTGACTGGATGTCAGGTGCCTACCAAAGCCACTCTATCACTCCACCTCCTCAACTCGACGGGGGAGAGAAAATATAATGGCTTGAGGGTTGAGATAATGACAGGGAGAGATTATTCACCCATTACCATCACTGGAAAAACAGACTTGACTTGGAGAAATCAGTTTAATTTATTACCAATCAAATCAGAGTAGGATAATGAGAAATAAAACCAAACCTTAAAACACCTTCCCCATACCCTTTCTTTTTTCCAGGCTCAACTTTACTCTCAGTTTCTCTGCCTCCTCTCTCTGGGCTGTGCAGGGGGAAAAGGAATGGGGCTTGTGGTCAGTCCATCACATGTTGTCTTTGCTGCTCCTTCCTTCACAGGGGGAGGACTCCTCACACTTTTCCCCTGCTCCAGTGTGGGGTCTCTCCCATGGGAAACATTCCTCCATGAACTTCTCCAATGTGAGTTCTTCCCACAGGCTACAGTTCTTCATGAACTGCTTCACTGTGGGTCCCTGCCACAGGGTTCATTCCTTCAGGAACAGATGCTCCAGCATGGGTCCCCCACGGGATCACTAGTCCTGCCAGCAAACCTGCTCCAGCATGGGCGCCTCTCTCCAAGGGTACACAGGTCCTGACAGAAGCCTGCTCCAGTGTGGGCTTCCTATGGGGTCACAGCCTCTTTTGGGTGCATCCACCTACTCCTGTGTGGGCTCCTCCATGGGCTGCAGGTGGAAATCTGCTCCACTATGGACCTCCATGGACCGCAGGAGCACAGCCTGCCTCAGCATGGTCTTCCCCACGGGCTGCAGGGGAATCTCTGCACCAGTGCCTGGAGCACCTCCTCCCCCTACGTCTTCACCAACCTTGATGTCTGCAGAGTTTTTTCTCTTACATATTCTCACTCCTCTCTCTGGCTGCTGTTGCTCAGTAGTTTTTTTCCCCTTCTTAAATCTGTTACCACAGAACTGCTGCTACCATCACTGATGGGCTCACCCTCGGCCAGCAGCAGGTCCGTCTCAGAGCCAACGGGCATTGGCTTTACTGGACATAAGGAAAGCTTCACAGAAGCCACCCCTGTAACACCCCTGCTATCAAAACCTTGTCATGACAACCCAATACAGAGAATAAGGTCCTGTACATCAAATGTTAGCTTTTCTGACTGTAGCATAGCAATTTTTGAATAATACAAGTGGTCAACAACGTCTTAAGGAAAGAACAAGAGATCTGCGGACAAATATATTGACTGGCAATTAGGAAACCACAGAGACTCAGTGAGACACACATGGAACTTGTGATAGACCATAAACATCCCTAAGTTAAGCAGCCACCCAGAAAGTATAAGTGAAGGGTTTCATTATCCTCTTCTGCGAGTAAACAGATTATTAGAAATAGCTGCTCAAGAACTCTATCCCAGGCAAAAAGGAGCAGCTCGTTCTCCAGAAGAAACTTCTGTGGTATGTGTTGAGGAAGGCTTTGGAAACAGACTGTCAGTCATAGAAAATAGAAACTGAACCAAGAAAAGCAAAGGTTCTTCAGACTTAACATGTGATTTCTGCGATAAAATCTGTAGCAGATAGTGATAGTAGATGACATTAGAGTCTTTAAGAAAAGAAGTGGCCTCCATGTAGAGAAGAAGCTCAAAGCTATATATAAAACTGCTTGTCATGTATATTAATGCTATAAACTCCTGAGTTACAATCAATTAGTGAAGATTATAGCAGGCAAGATGCCTGTTCTGTCAGAAGTGGCTTACGTGAATCCTAGCCATTTCTGGTGGTCAAGCCCCTTGTATCAAACTGACAGACTAGAACCAGCTCCGTAGTTGTGGAGTTATTATCTTTCAGTACAATATCATTCCCATTCTCCTCCACCTCCATGATTTCTAGAATCGTTTAAGATACTGATACCCTGAAGCATTTGTATGCTGGTTGAAAGGAAATGGGGGCCACGAGAGAGGAATTTGTACAGGGGGCTCCTGTCATGGAGGAACAGTAATGGAAGCGTACACAGGTCTCCCAGCTGGAAGAGAAATAGAGCTTATTGAGTCCCTGAAATCAGGAGGAGAGGAGAAAACAGAAAAAAACTCATGTTTGTGAAGCTAATACCCAGCTCTGCTTTGAGAGGCTATGAAGAGTGACCTCTAATAAATAATTTAGTGGAAAATAACACATAGAACTGCTCCTGTACTGGAAAATATTCTTCAAAAAGGTAAGTCATTTTCCACTTCACAACAGTACTGAGTCAGCCTCTTGTTGTTTCTCAAATGCAGTGGGAATATAGAGACTGAAAGTCTAATTATATAGTTTCTCTTCCTCTGAATCTACCTTTCTTTTTGTTAATATGCAAGCAGAAATTTAAATGTAAGTCTAAGGATCATCAGACCTAGTTAAAATAAAACTATCTCTGCAGTCAAGAGACTGCTATTTTGAAAAGGTCTTTTCACATGTAAAGCATTTGGTGTGAAATCCAAGCCTTGGTAAGTCTCCTATTGGTCTCATTTATTATCAGACATATATACTAAGCAGAAAAATAGTTTTCAATGAGGAAAGAAGTGATTTGGAAACATAGCTTTATGAACAAAAGTCTTAAATATTCTTCCTATAAGATTCTCCTTTTGTATTTAAGGTTTTAGATAGATAACTATTTTTTTCCTTCTCCAAAGAGTTATATTTATTTCATGTGACACTTTCTTCAAAGCTAGTTTCTGATATTGGAAAGAATCTTCCTGAAGACATTTTAAATTCTAACCTGATTAACTCGGTCCTTTTGATTTATTTTTTGATTACGTACAAGTTCATGACCCTTCTGATTATCTACTAAAGATGATAAAAATAATCATCTTGTTAGCTAGCAGCCACAGCTATCATGGTACCCTCATTTAGTACACTACAATGAAGTAATGCAGAAATGAGAAACTTTAGAGAAGTTTAAATATACACAAATTATTGGAAATATAAGATTAACTCCCAGCTCTATAAAATCTCCTTTATAGCTCAATTTTATAATGGCTGAGCACCGTGATCTCCTAGGGAGAATACCAGAATATGGAAAGGAGATGCGCTACTATATTTCATGGTTATCAGCTAGAAAGCCTAAAACAAAAAAACCTACAGCTAAAAGTAAATAGTCAGTCAAGTGAGATTGCTTCTGAACAACCCTGTGCCATCTAAGTGTACTGAAAGGTCCCTGTGTTATTTCTTCTATTAGAAAAAATTAAAAGGCTAAGCACTCATTTGTGATAAATTTCTACAAAATTCATTTTTTAATTCAAAAGTAAAATTGTTAGACATTAAAGTATACTTCTTTACACATTTCCATTTAATTTTGGGGTTTGGAAAAGGAGGTAGGTATGTCCTCTCCATTCCACAGGGGGAAAACTTCAAGGTCTATCTCAGGCAGCTTGTTGCCCTCTCAGTCACTGAAGATTTTTCTATTTCAGGATCAGCTAAAAAAATATTTGGACTATGGAAATTTTGGGAAATGTCATAGCCTTTTTGTTGTTGTTATCTTTAGAAAGAGTCAGTTCTGAAGGTTTTTCAGTTACAAATTGAAAATGTGGGAGAAAAGTTGAAAAAAAAGGCTTAAAAGATGTCAAGCACTTTGGAAACTAATAGAAATTCTTTTAGTTTGACTACACAACATTTAAAAAAAAAGTTGCCACCAACTATAAGTATCAACTATTCTCAAATCCCTTTGTACAGCAGAAAAAAAGGATGTGTTAGAAAGCCAGGGTAATGCCCCTGAATTGTGAGATAGTGTCTGTCAAAGAGCTCTCTCAGTGCTGCTAGAGAATTGCTGCCTCTTCACTGGAAGCAGAAGCCTGTCTAAAAATACAGGGGGACTTAAAGGAGATGCTTTTCAAAGTTCTTAAGCTATTCACTTTTCCCCCTCTATATCTAAGTTGAAAATGCCTCCTCTTGTTTGGCTTGTCAGAAGTATGAGTCTACATACTAAGCAAAATATCAGTTCTCCTGTAACTTAATTTCCTTTTTCTAATCACGATACATATCAAGATAACAAGTATTACCCAAAAAAGTAACAAGAAATTCCATTATCCTCTGAGGAAAACTGCTTGACATTTGTGGCATTTAAACCCCATTCTTAAATGTAGTCAAGGGATGTGGTGAGAAGTGATATCTCTCAGTCAAAGAAAGAGGTGACAGAAACATTGGTTATAAAGGCTGGTGCGGGAATGCTCAATATCTCACACAATATGTCTTAAATTGCTGACCACCACGTGGTGAAAAATGATGAATTGTTTTCCCTTTTTCTTTCCTCTTAATTATTAATGGTACAGAACATGTTCACCTAAGGGTCTTCCTCTTTTGCACAAGCTAAGGTTAATGCTTGTTTTCACTCTTCACAGATCTTCTGGAGGAACCTGTAATGAAATAACTCAGAATTTGAATGTGTATCTGTAGGCTTGGTACTGCAATTGATACAGCCTTACTTCACACCAATAGTGCAATACTTAAAATTGTTTCATTTTTTTAGCTGTTTTCTGAAAAGACTAATCTTCTTAAGTTGTATGAATGTTTTGCCAATTGACGGGGTTAACACAAAGGACACAGACACCAAGCTAAAGAAATAGGCTTATTTTACTTTAGTAGAAATAGAAATTTTACTATAGTAGAAATAGCAGAAAGAATAAGCAAGGTAATGCACCTAGACATTACTATTAAAAGGTAGCTATAGTGATTAAGAAAGATACATCACCAATTGCCCTCATACTTTACCATCATCCAGACCCGTGCATCAGCTGGGGAGCCCCGTCACAGCGAAGGGTCGGAGAGCCTTTCCCGGCAATTGGGAAGTCCTACGCAGTGCGTCCACTCGTAGGTGAGGTCTCCGTCTTTGCTGTGAGAGGGTCCAGCTTTTATACAGTTTAACAAACAAGTCTAAACAAAACGCACAGGAGATATCTGGTAGATTGATATGCCTCACTCAGGCATGTCCGGATCTGGCCAGGATCCGGGCATGTCTGAGGAGTTTCTGTTTTTCTTTACATTTGGGATTTATAGTTACTTCCTATTGTTTACTTATAGTTCCCAAGGATTGTTCCCAGGGTTACATTTTCATGCTGATAAGATACTGGTTGCTTCAGTCTGCTGATAAGATGCTGATTGCTGGTCGGGGAATTCACTCAGAAGTCAACTTTGGTTTGAGGCCTATTGTTTGGGCCCCTTTTTGTTTCAATCGGTCCTTTGACTTATGAGTGAAGATCACGACCCTTTTGGAAGAGCCCAATATGTTCGCTCTATCCGTTTGATACGATACCATACATAACAATTATATAAAGTAATAATAATAATGATAACTAACAATATTACAAGAGGATGTATTAAGAAATTCAACACTTGGGTTGCAGAGGATGAATATCCAGTAAAGATGTCCCACCAGTGGTGTGCAGTCTCCTTTTCCATCTGGCTAGCTAGCGACATTAGTTGATTCTTTGTGATTACAGTCTGTATCACAGAGTCTGACAGAGTTTTATTTCGTCGTTCTAGGTGTCGTCGTAAATGTTCTGATTGTTCCATGATGGTTTTCAGTGGAGTCAGGGATAAGCTGATTCCATTAAGTTCTAAGCTTTGGGGATGCCAGTACACGTTTAGTCGTTCTTCATGCGTTGAATAAAAAGTATACATCTGTCCGTGCCAGATGAGATAGAATACATTTCTGAGGCATCCCGAAAATGGAGTACTTAGATTATACATTTCTATAATATTTTTATCATTTGTTACTATACAAACATGCTTAGCACTAATTTCTACAAACATATCAAAGCTTTTGGGCAAAATTGTCCATTTACACAGATTCACTGAATGTTCCAATAAACATGGTTCATATAACCGCGAGCTTTGTCCACACAATAAACCATTTGCTGTGGACGTACACAAATCTAATTTATGGGTTCGATTCCTAGAGTCTATATAATCTCCCTCCAAGTGGGGCAGCCAATATTCTGGTTCAAAGGGTGGTTTTTCCCCAAAAATTACAGGCAATACTAGAAATTTACACATAACTTCAGGTTGGCTAACATCGTAGTGGACTATTTGACCAGCACAGAATAAATCTGTGCACTGCACTGTCTGTGGAGATAGTTTGACCCAATGGGTTTGAGGAATCCATTTCTTAAATATGTTTCTCCATAACAGCTCATTATTAGCTATTAAGTACTAGATATAGTGACATTTGAATTATCTGTAGGACAGGTTACAAAAAGACGTCCACGATCTCTCCATCGTGATGCTGGTCCTGAAGGCCACCAGTATGTACATGTTTCGTTATACTGAGTACTGAAAGTAAGATTGGCTATAATACAGGCAGAATTGGCTTAGCATCGGAAATCATCCTGTTGTCTTGTCTTGGTTGCATTTTTCCATTGCCACCTAAGCGGTGTCTCTCGTGGACCTTCCAGTGGCCATCCTGGTGTGAAAGCCTTTCCCAAATGGACCATGATGATACACAGGCAAATCCATCTTAGCAGGATCTAAAAGATAGAATCTTAAGACATCTAGTTATTCTCGCAGATAACATTTAGTTGCAGGAACATATTCCCATTTTTCCTGTCCAGGTTTCATGATTAAAACAGTATTGTCTTTTCCTGTGGCTATTCCTTCAGCTGGTTCAGGAGGTCCGCTTGAACTCTGGACCCATACTTTAGCTCCGTTATTGAAATTAGTTGATCCAAACCCTTTATCTCCACGAACAGTGGTGACTTGAGGTGGATCCCCTTTTTTCACAATTGCTTTCAAAACTGGCAATATCAATAATTGTGCGAGTTTTGGGTAATACTTCCCGATGCCCACAATGCCACTGAATTCCTAAAAAATTTACAGTTTGGGATGGTTCTTGAATCTTGTTAGGATTAATTTCCCAACCTTTCTGTCTCATATGATCTACCACCTGTTCAAGTATTTGTTGCACTTCCTTCTCATCATTTCCCTGAATTAGGATATCATCAATATAATGCACTATTTGCATACGAGGAGGCAATTTTATCTTATCCAGATGCTCAGCCACTGTCCGATGGCAAACGGTTGGACTATGCAGCCATCCCTGAGGCAATCTGGTAAAGGTACACTGTCGTCCTTGCCAGGTGAAGGCAAATTGGTCCAAATGCTCCTCTGCAATTGGGATAGTGAAAAAGGCGTTAGCTAAATCTATTACAGCATACCAAGTCCCTGAATGCTTTTGAACCTTTTCTATTAAAGTAATAGTATCTGGTACAGCTGCTGTAAGTGGTGGGGTGTGTTTATTTAATTCCCTAAAATCTACTGTCATTCTCCATGACCCATCACTTTTCTCGACAGGCCATACCGGATTGTTCCAAGCTGTGGTAACTGGTTTCAACACTCCTGCATCTAATAAATCTTTAATTGTCTGTGATATCTCCTCATGCCCTCCTGGAATTCTATATTGTTTCATAGTCAATAATTTAGTAGCAGCAGGAATCTGTACAGGAGGCATTTTCACTTTTCCTACTAAAATTGTTCTAATACTGATATGATTTTTCACCCCAAACTGGTACTGACCATCTGGGAGATTCAAAGTTAGTCCCTTCAGAATGTCTATTCTGATTATGTATTCAGGAATGGGGACAATCATAACTGAATACAGTCGTTTTGGGAGGTTTCCTATTTTCATTTCAATTTGAGTTTGTACAGCTTCAATTTGTTTCCCTCCCAGACCTGTAATGATTACAGGTTGTCCTTTAAATTTCTTTGGATTCCCATATATCAAGGAGGCCTCCGCTCCTGTGTCAATTAAGGCTTTTACTGTTTGTGAGGACCGGTTTTTCCAAAATATTTGGAGCTCCGCATGGGGCCGTCGGTCCTTCCATGCCCATTGCACTGGAGCTTGGCCATAATTTCATCCCTGTTTACTACGCTGGACAATTTCCCTAGTCTCCTTCCATGGGTATAAATCAGAATACAGCTCCCAATCCCCCCTTTCCCCCGGAACAACCGATCTGCCTGCGGAGGGCCCACCGTGTGCAGATGGGAAGTCCCGTTGAGGCTCAGGAGGAGGTGTTGTAGGCTGAGTTACCCCTGGCTTCTTAGTTTCAGAACTTTGCACTCTCCTGCTAGGCTTATTCAGCCCTCTTTGTTTGTATATTCGCCACAGCTCGTTAGCTGAAACACCATCAATCTTTTCATGAGATAGGCCATCCTTCAGTAAAGCTGTAAACATTTCTTCGCGAGAGACTCTGTTCTCATTTCCTTTAGGGCTGTCCCGAGTATCTCGGTTTCCTACGCTTCCTCGGGGGCCCCATTCTCCAAGATCACCTAGCTGCTGTATTTTTTCAATTATTTCATCAATGGGATTTCCGGTCTCATTAATTAAGAGAGTCATTATTACATTTTTATATGCTGGTGGGGCAGTTTTAATCAATCGGTTTCTATGAGTGACAGACAAGGCAGCTTGCATCATTCTGTCAGGGTCTCCTATAAAGATTGCCAATTTCATCCCTTCCTCCTTCATCCGCTGTATACAGTCTCGCAAAGTATACCAGGGACGTTCCCCACCTGGCCAATCATTCTCCGTGGGGTATTTATTATTACATCCCCGGGCAGCCAAGGTTAACAAATTTGTATCCTGAGGATTATTTCGGAATGCATCTTGCACAAAGGAGTCAGAACTCAAAACTAAAAACTTCCTAGAGTCCTCTGGATCTAGGGTTACCCCTGCTGCTCCCTGATCGTGCAAACGCACCATCCAAGAGAGCAGGGGTTCCCCCGGTCTCTGCTTAAATCTTTCAATTATATCATTTATTTCATGCTGAGTATAATCTTCAATCACATCCTTCCTTACTTGTTGCCCGTTAGTATCCAATTCTATTTTCCGTCTCCACACTGGTTTTACATTCACAGGTTCATCTGAGGAACCAGCCTCATCAGAACCTGTAGAATCCCAAATATCTCCATCCCATCTGTCAGGATCCCACTGTACCCCTGCTTCTGCAATCACAGCATGCACTTTCCTATGGTTTACTCGTCCCCTTCTTTTCTTATACTTATACTGTGCAACTCTTACTGCAGCTCTTTCAGCTACAGTCTGATAAGTATCCAACTTATCGGCAAGCAACTTGTTTTGACACTGTAACATTACAATTTGATTCTGCAAATCACACATCTGTCGCTCCATGTGGGAGCGCTCTAACAACAGTTTTTCTTTCTGTTGGTGCTGTTTCCGATATGCTGTTAACAAAACCCATCCCCGTCTTCCCGAACACACAATTTCTTTTCCTTTTTCGATAGATAATTTTTGGATACATTTTAATACATCCAGTGGTTCAGCTTCTTTTAGCCGACTTTCCCACTGTTCACATGGTCCTCCGACCTTAGCCCACTCAAGAGCCAGTGAACTATAAGGAAGGTCTTCCCATCCAGGAATTTCAGATGGAGCTGATTCATTACGTTTAGATTTAAAAAATGACATTTTGTTCTGATCCTGTCCGTGACGCCAAATTTGTTTTGCCAATTGACGGGGTTAACACAAAGGACACAGACACCAAGCTAAAGAAATAGGCTTATTTTACTTTAGTAGAAATAGAAATTTTACTATAGTAGAAATAGCAGAAAGAATAAGCAAGGTAATGCACCTAGACATTACTATTAAAAGGTAGCTATAGTGATTAAGAAAGATACATCACCAATTGCCCTCATACTTTACCATCATCCAGACCCGTGCATCAGCTGGGGAGCCCCGTCACAGCGAAGGGTCGGAGAGCCTTTCCCGGCAATTGGGAAGTCCTACGCAGTGCGTCCACTCGTAGGTGAGGTCTCCGTCTTTGCTGTGAGAGGGTCCAGCTTTTATACAGTTTAACAAACAAGTCTAAACAAAACGCACAGGAGATATCTGGTAGATTGATATGCCTCACTCAGGCATGTCCGGATCTGGTCAGGATCCGGGCATGTCTGAGGAGTTTCTGTTTTTCTTTACATTTGGGATTTATAGTTACTTCCTATTGTTTACTTATAGTTCCCAAGGATTGTTCCCAGGGTTACATTTTCATGCTGATAAGATACTGGTTGCTTCAGTCTGCTGATAAGATGCTGATTGCTGGTCGGGGAATTCACTCAGAAGTCAACTTTGGTTTGAGGCCTATTGTTTGGGCCCCTTTTTGTTTCAATGAATACAACAGGAGTCTGTGGCAGATGTGTTTTGTAGCTATGTAGAGGTATAGAGCAGTGAATTATGACTTGTGTGCAGAGACAGTGATGGAGGCAGTTGTGTGACTGAGGGATGAAAATTATTACACTGATGGTGTAACTTTTAAAATGGTACATGGAAACTTTCAAATCTCTTGGCCAAGAACATGTGCTATGACTGCTGGACTGCCTTAGAGAAATACCTCTCTTGCTTGACAGACTTAAAAGCTCAATCAATTGCTGTGAACTCTGAAGAAGTATCAGAGATTCGTGTCGATCCTTTACCTATTTAATTACATTGAAGTATTGCTGATGCTTGTCTTCTCTTCAGATGCCTCCTATTGATGACCGTCAAACCCCTTTCCTTGGCATTCCTGAAAAATACACTTGTATTTAGGAAGCTCTTCATATCAAATATGAATGCATTTGATTCTAAAGAAAAAAAATGTCTTTAAAATAGTCCATTGTTCTGACTAGGTTTTATAACATAGATAATATTTATCATGTTTAGCACTGTCAATAGTAAAACATTTGTTTTGAAAAGAAAAGCAGTTTCCTGCCTTTTTCTGTGTTAACATTCATTCTTCAGTCTCAGCACTATCAAATCATTAAGTCTGTATGTGGGATACATTTCTTCTATAGTTTGGTTTTTTGTTTTTTTTTTTTTATGGCAGCATTACAGAATTTCTCTCTTTAATAAACCCATATGAAACTTATTGCAGAAAAAGAGCTATTTAGATGGATGCTTTTACAGCCATTTCATTATTCATTCTGCTTTCTTAGTAGACACATTTTATTTGGTATTTTGCCAGAATTTGAAAGCATCTTGCCAAAGAAACACAGGTGGTTTTTGGCATTATATATGTACGGTACAAATTGCAGTCCTTGCTGTTGTTTTGATTGATGTTTCAAGCTGCACTGGGTCAAGTTCCAGTGGTAGTTGATATTTTATTCTTTAATGTAGGCAGGTGCAGTAAGAAAAATCTATCACACAGTATCACATCAATTATCTATAGATACTTCAGATCTCTCTGAAGACATAGCGAAACTAATGAGCTACTAATATTCACTGTTTTCTAAGGCATGTGTTTAAAGCCATATCTATCTCACAGATCAATACTTTAGGGTAACAAGAAAAAAAGAGTAAAGTATTTTAATGATGAGACCAAAAATCAATTGATTTTCTGATAGGCTTGATTTATATCAGGAAGAACAATTGAGATGCTCCAAAATGTTGACAGAATATCTTTGAACAGAAATCAAAGCCAAAATAAAACAGTAAAGTAACTAGAGTTTGAAATGGGAAGATGACAAAATCGTTACTGATTGCCACATTAAAGTAGAGGAAAGACCTTTATTGTTAGCTTCATTTATGTTTGAGCTTTCATTCACAGATGCACTTTTTAGTGGTTGCTCAGCTGGACTCATTTAGCTGTGTTCTTCAGTTAATAAAACTGGTTATATGTCCATAGTATAAAAGAAAAAGCCAAAAACAAACAAAAAATACCCACAACTAAATTAGTTGTAGAATTGAGTTTGGATTTGAAGTGATATAGAAGGAAAATAGATTCTGTTTGTAGATTATGGCACCTAGTGCAGGAATTTTAAGTAGACTCGTAGACCTATATTGAGCAAGGTGTGTAGGCTATCAGTGCACTGGGGAGATCTACATTATGCTGAGAGTTTAGATGCCAGTGTGTGAGCATAAAATTTAGGTGTCTTAAATTTTAAACTAAATTGCAGACACGGTCTTTTACTTAAGTTATTAATTGTGAAGCTGAAAAGTGATTAAGACAGTCATGCAAAATGCCTCTGGTTTATTTAAGGAGGGGTAAATAAAAGGTTGCATGAGGTAATTCTGTTAATCTGTGTGGGCCTGAATTTAATAATTTTTGGCTGTCATGAAATTTTCCTACTTTAATTATTTTCTGAGACAAAAAAAAAAAAAAAAGAGAAAAGTAATTGACAAAGACCTTGAGTATTGATGGAAAGGCTGGCTTTCAGGCTATATGTCAGAGTTTCAGACTACAGCTGATCAAAAGACTATAGACATTAGTATCCGTCTATACCAATGAGCTGAATGTATTTGGGACCATTCTCCATACTATGAAACTCTCTTATCTTCTAAGTAGCAAATCCTTCTAACTGCCTATTGAGAACAGTACTGAGTCCATGTTAACCCCTGTCACTGGACAACACTTAAAAGCGTCTGGCTGCATTCGCTTTGCACCTGCCCTTCAGTTTTTCATATACATTGATATGATCCTCCCTGAGCCTTCTCTTCTCCAGGCCGAACAATATCAGCTCTCTCAGCCTTTCCTCATATGTGAGGTGCTCTAGTCCCTTAATCATCCTTGTGGACGCACTGAACTCTCTCCAGTATGTCCATGTCTGTCTTGAACAGAGGAGTCCAGAACTGGACACAGTACTCCAGGGATGGCCTCACAGCACTGAATAAAGGGGAAGGACCCCCTCCCTTGACCTCCTGGCAATACTTTGGCTAATGCAGCTGGAGATACCGTTTGCCTTCTTTGCCCCAAGAACACATTGTGGCCTCAAATCAACCTGGTGTCCACCAGGACCCCCAGGTCCCTTTCTGCCAAGCTGCTTTCCTGCTAGGTGGCACCTGGCACATATCAGTGCACAGGGTGATTCTTCCCTAGGTGCAGGACTTTGCACTTCCCTTTGTTGAACTTCATGAGGTTCCTGGCAGTCCATTTCTCCAGTCTGTTGAGGTCCCTCTGGATGACAGCACAACCCTTTGGCATATCAGCCACTGCTTCCAATTTCATGTTTTCTGCAAACTTGCTGAGAGTACATTCTACCCCATCATCCAGATTATTAATGAAGATATTAAACAGGATTGGATACAGTATTGACCCTTGCAGTAAACCACTAGTCACTGGCTTCCAATCAGACTTTGAACCACTGTTCAACACCCTTCTGGGCCAGCCAATTCAGCCAGTTTTCAATCCACCTCACTGCTCATCCATCCATGACTTCCACTTGGTGAAGCCATGATGACAACTTCTGATGATTTTCTCATTCTTAAAGTACCCAGAAATAGTTTTCAGAATGACCTTCCCAGGGCTCAAGGTGAGGATGACTAGCCTGTTGTTCCCTGGGTCCTACTTCTTGCCCTTCTTGATGGGGGTGACATTTGCTTTCCTCCAGTTTTCAGGTACTTCTTTGAGCCACCATGATTAATCAAAGATTATTGAAGGTGGCCTCACAACTATCAGCCACCTGCCTCAGTACTTGTGGCTGCACCCCAAGAGGGCCCATGGACTTATGTAAGCCCAGTCTGCTTAAGTATTCCCTGACCTTATCCTCTTCAACCAAGGGTACAGCCTTTTTGCTCTAACCTTTTCCCCTGGTTTCTGGAACCTGGGATTACTGTAGGCCAGTCTTGTTAGTAAAGACTGAGGCAAACAAGGTATTCAGTACTCCCATCTTTTCCATGTCCTGAGTCCTATGTAACCAGGCCCCCATCTTTTTCAGCAACGAGCCCATGTTTCACCTAGTCTTCCTTCTGGGAGTTCTTCTGGAAATGACAGATGGACTCACGTCAACATACACAGGTCCCGGTCTGACCTTCCTGATATCACTCCACTATGAGACTCAGCACCATCATGGATAGTGGCAGGGTTAGTGGAGGACCAGACCTGCTGGCCTGCAGGGCAGGTTTGCAGGTGCTGAGTGGAAGGTCCTGCAAATGTCTGTCACAGAGAAGCCTCCTTGTCTCCCCTAGCTGAGGGAAGGCTGTTGGCGGGGGCCAGACAAGACATGTAGTTAGAAGGGATCACCCACATCCTATTGCTTGTCTTAGCTATCTTCTGTATTATAAACACAGTGGTTGATGAGCAGTGTGGGCTCAAAAAGAATAGCAGGAGAAGCAGAAAAAGGAGTATTTCAAAGCATTTTGTTTTGGCAAGGCTGGCATGCCCTGAGGCTGGTGATGTCAATACACAGGTACCTGACAACTTGGTTTTGACCAGAAAGTATTTTATTTATGTTCATGACAAAACAGCAGACAAAAGAAGACATCAGTATCGTGGTAGTTCTGGTCAGTGCTGGTTTGTTGAGGTTTTTTGTGAGCTTGGTTTGGTAGTTAGACAAATATCAATCTTTGTTAAAACTCTAATATCTAATCGGTCTATTTGGTGTGACATTGGTTACTAATAACTTGAAAGCATAAACCTCTGTGGAATCCAGGTCCTCAGCTGAAATAAATAGTTCTGGTGACACTGACTTGTTGGATATGACAGTTTGTATTGGCTAAGAATATCCTTGATACATATGTTGGTAATGTATATGGCACCACTTCCAAAAATAATTTGTTAGAGCAAGGTGTTATTTTTCACATAATGTATAACACAGTTTTCTTTTTAAAGTAAGAAAAAAGTAAATTAAACTCCATGGAGTGGAATGGAATACAGGCTTTAAATTAGCAGGAAAATAATTCTCAATAGCTTTGTCAACTGAAACAGTAGCTCCATTTCACAAAATCTCCATCATGCTAATGCTACCCGTTAGTTTGTCTAACACTTCAAAGGCAAAAAATTTGACATATGCCCCATTAGTTCTTTATTTTTGTCTTTATTAAAAAAAAAAAAAAAAAAAAATGTCTAAGCATATGTTCCAACCATTACAAGTAATGGTATTTCTTAGGTGAAGATTGCTCAATTCATTTTTAAGCCCCTGAGTATCATTAAGATAGGGATGATGCAGGTGCTTTCAGTGACTATTACCTGCATTTCTTTCATAATAAGTTATTTAATGATGTGATCTTAACATTTATAGTCAGTTTTAATTTTCTGACAGTTTTTATTGAAGACCAAGTTATGTGTCAGAAAATAATGTCAGATTATTTCCTTATAAATGTACTGTTTTGGGGGGTTTTGTTGGTTTGGTTTTTCTTTTGTTTTGGTTTTTTGTTTTGTTATGTTTTGTTTTGTTTTTTTCCAAAATATTTCCCAAAGAAAGCAGAAAAAGTGATCAGGGATTTTCTTTATTGGTTTTTGTTGGGTCTTTCCACTTGGCTCCAGAGTCTGACTTCAGATAAAAAACCATAACCTGGTTTACCTACCAACTCTCAAAAAAATACCGTTTTTTCATGAAATTGTAACTTTTTAGTGATGGAACTTGTCAAAACTAAAAAAATATCTTGTTTTCAGGAGTATTGTGTATTGAGACATTCATTAGTGTGAGGATATGCTTCAAGAGTTTTATATCAAGATATTATTTAATATTCTAACTCCAAATCCTTATAGTCACAAACAGATTGAAATCTCTACTAATATGAAGTTTCACACTTTAACTCTTCAAAACTTGACTGCACAAAAAGTCTCAGAACAAAATAGGCTTTATTTCTACATATATATATGTTTTTAAGAAATACTAAATCTTTAAATGTTCCATACAAGGTGAAGATTTCATTTAGGTTTCAAAAAATAAAGCAAAGTTTAGCTATTGGGATCTCACCATTTTCTGAAATCTCTGAGGTGTCATACCTTAGAATTCTTTCCAGAAAATCCTTATTTTCTATGTTAATCATATCTTACCAGTTTTGTGAACAATGGATGAGTTATGTTCTTAGTTTTATCCACTGTTGCAGACAAATGTACACAGCTAGGAAACTAATCTAGGGTTTGGGTTTTTTTTTTAAAACAAACAAACAAACAAACAAACAAACAAACAAACAAGCATTCCTCTTAAGACTAAAAGCACGTTTTGAGAATACCTAATATTTGGCAACAGCTTCAACATTTGACTCTAGTTCTGAATGGTTTGTGAGGAATACTATCAGAAGTACACAGAGGTTTGGGTATGAGCATACCTGGCACACATATGCAGGAGTCTCAGCTTTACTGTATGTAGGGGAGCATATGGGGGACATCAAGAGTAACGCGAAAAGCTTCCATAGGTATGTCAGTGATAAAAGGAAGGGAAAATGAGGGTTCTTTCTAGAAGGAAATGAGAGACCAGGCTACCAGGACAGGGAAAAGGCTGAGGTGTTCAACTTTATTGCCTCAGTCTTCACCAGCAAGTGCTCCAGTGTCACCACCCAAGTCACAGAAGGCAAAGGCGGGGAATGGAAGAATGAAGAACTGCCAGCTTTATGAGAAGAGCAGGTTCAAGATCATCTAAGGAACCTGAAGATGCACAAGTATATGGAACCTGATGACCTGATGAGATCCATCCACGGGTTCTGAGGGAACTGGTGGATGAAGTGGCTACACCACTATCATATTTGAGAAGTCATGGCAGCCTGGCGAATTTCCCACTGACTAGAAAAGGGAAAACAAGACAAATTTTTTAGAGAGGGAAAAAAGGAACACCTGGGGAACTACAGGCCAGTCAGTCTCACATCTGTGCCTAACGGATCTTTCTGGAAACTATGCTAGGGCACATGGAAAATAAAGGTGACTGATTACAGCCAACATGGCTTCACTAAGGGCAAATCATGTCTAACAAATTTGGTGGCCTTCTACAATGGGGTTACAGCATTGGTGAATAAGGGAAGAATAACTGACACCATCTGCCTGGATTTGTGCAAAACATTTGACACTGTCCCGCATGACATCCTTGTCACTAAATTGGAGAGACATGCATATGATGGATGGACCCCTTGGTGGATAAGGAATTGGCTGGATGATCGCACTCAAAGAGTTGCAATCAATGGCTCAATGTCCAAGTGGAAAGGAGTGACAAGTGGTGTTCCTCATGGGTTGGTAATGGGAACAGTGCTATTTAGCATCTTTGTTGGCAACGCAGTGGGAATAAGTGCGCCCTCAGCAAGTTTGCTGATGACACCAAGCTGTGTGGTGCAGTTGACACACTGGAGGGAAGGGATGACACCCAGAGGGACCCCGACAGTCTTAAGAGGTCGGCCTATGCAAATGTCATGAAGTTCAACAGGGCCAAGTGCAAGGTCCTGCACATGGGCTGAGGCAAACCCAAACACAACTACAGGCTGGATGATGAGTGGATTGAGAGCAGCTCTGTGGAGAAGGACTTGGGGTTATTAGTGGATGGAAAACTGACTATGAGAAATGTGCTCTTGCAGCTCAGAAAGTCAACTGTATCCTGGGCTTCATCAGGAGGAGTGTGGCCAGCGGGTCAAGGGAGGTGAGTCTCTCCCTCTACTCCACTCTCGTGAGACCTCACCTGGAGGACTGTTGAGGGGGCTCCTGGGTGCCCTCAACATAAGAAGAACATGGGCCTGCGCAATTTGGTCCACAGGAGGGCCATAAGGACTATCAGGGGTCATGAGGACAAGCTGAGAGAGTTGGGGTTGTTCAGCCTAGAGAGAGAAGGTTCTGGGCAGACCTTAGAGCAGCCTTCCAGTACTTAAAGGGGGTCTACAGGAAAGATGGGGAGGGACACTTTATCAGTGAGTGTAGTGATAGGATGAGAGTTAACAGTTTTAAACTGAAAGAGGGTAGATTTAGATTACACATAAGGAAGAAATTCTTTCCTGTGAGGGTGGTAACACTGGCACAGGTTGCTTGGAGAAGCTGTGACTGCCCCCTCCATGTAGTGTTCAAGGCCTGTTTGGATGTGGCTTTGAGCAACCTGGTCTAGTGGAAGGTGTCCCTGCCCATGGCAGGGGGGTTGGAACTAGATGATATTTAAGGTCCTTTCCAACCCAAACCATTCTAGGATTCTATGATATGATTCTGTGTTCACAAATGCAGTACAGATGGGCCTCAGCATGCACTGGCCTCTAACCATCTGCCCTCAAAGTGATATCGCCAGAGCTGTGTGCAACAGGAAATTTGCAGGGGTGAAAGTGGGCAGTGTATTTCTTAGGCTCTTTTCAAAAGACAATTAGGATTTTGGGACAGACTAACTTCAAGAGCAAAGAACAATGAGATCAATACGGAGGTGGGGGGCTATGGGAGTGTATCAGGTTTTGGTTAGCCTTTAACTAGTTCAAGGATCTATCAACAGATATTGCCTTAATTTCTGGTAGTTCAGCATAATTTTTAGTTCTAGCTTGAAGGCAGATTATGTTTTCAGAACTTGTTTTAGAAGTACAAACACAGATGACAAACTTGCTGTATGTAGATTTGTGTTTACTTCACAAAAAATCTTGGTCTGCAGAAAATGGTATACATCTATGTAGTAAATACTCTTAGACTTGCAACAAATATTTTGATTTTTATTTTAAATGCACATTTGAGTCATGGCCTGCTGCCTTGACATATTAAAAATAAAATTTTTGTGGCATAGCACTCCACTAACCTTTCTCTGAAACATAATGTGCTCATTTTCATGTTCTCCACAAAAATCTGTCAAAATAGAAACTTCAGCAGTGTTCCAGAAAGCCATCTTTCATCCTAGAACAAGCACATACGACCACCTGCTCTTCCATGTTGGTAAAGTCTCAGAGTCAAGAAAAGAGGCTCTCATGTGAATCCAAGGATTACTCAGCAATGCCTGCTGCTGTCTTGAGCAAACACATTAGTCTGTTGCTTACAACAGATGCAGGTCACGTTCTCTGGGCCAACAAGCGCAGACAAGACTGTTGAATTACCATCTGTGCTTAATCTGTCACTAAAGAGCAAACAAGGGTGTTCCAGCCTTTCAAAGGAATTGCTGACTGGTAGGAACATGTGCCGCATTAGAAGGCCCTCCAGTCACAGGGCTTTCTTCAGTTGTGCCTTCTGTTTGATTGCTGTCTTAATTCCTTTTCCAAGGGAGGAATTTAGCTTTATTCTCACATTTGGTATCTTCCTTTCTCTTTTTATTATATTTTTAAAGACTTTTATTATTATTTTTATTCTTGAGGTAAAAAAAGATTCCATCATGTAATCCTAATTTTAAAAAGTATTCTTCTGGGTAAAATGATAATCCAAACAGAAATCTACCCTGGTAAACCCTCATTCTGAGCACTGAATGAATTAATTTTAGTTGTAAATATTTTCAAATAATGAATAGATTTGTAGTCAATTGATCTAAAAATTGGATACTTACTTGGCCGAGATAACTATCTTAACCAGTATAGGGAGCTATTTAAAAGATCAAATGCTAAAAAATAAAAATATAGTCTCCTTGAATATTTTTTTTTTTTAGTATATTACATCAGTTACATAATTTCTGGACATGTCTGTTCTAATTAGTCATCTTGTTATAAGAAATCCTGTTTTTTAAAACATGATTTAACAAAGTATGTGCTTAGGGATGTAAAAATGCATAAGAAGTACTTTCAAACTACTTTTTTTTTTAATATATTATCTGAGGGTTTTTTTAGAGACAATTCACACTGGAGTGCGTTTCCAGAAGAAATGTTCTGCCAAAACCATTAGTTTGCCAGTGAGTTTTTAAGTCCTCTTTTCTACACTAGAGATACTTCTGTGGATTCAAAGTAGACTACCCTGCCAAAATCCAGCTCTTCTCTGAATCTCTCCTACGTGTACACTAATTCATGCAGCTCCCTCTATCTTATTGCCCATCACCAAAGAAAGGATGTAATTTCACAAACCATATATTATGACTCAGCTACTGCAGCAACTAGAAAAACATATTAAAATACTTTCTCTCTAGAGGCAAGACTTTTCTTTGATAATTAGGCAAGGCAGCAGAGAAAGCTGGTGAAGACAAGTTCAAGATAAATTTCCATGGATTTTAAATAACACGGATGAGATGTATATCTTGTATGAAGTGATACAGTTCCACTGATTTAAATGACATCCTCGTTAATACAACCTGAGAAAGAAGCTTGATTTTTTTTTTTTTGTTATTGTAATTTATCTAACAAACTACTTAGATACTTGCTATCATGGGCTGGGCAGTGGGGACAGGGAGAGAACATAAAATATAAATTGTCAGGCAGTTTAGTTTCCCAGGCACTTAGAGGGCCTCCCAGTGGAGTCACTGAAATAGGAGAATAATTTTGTTACACCTTCCATTCTGCTGAAAAATCTACAGCAAACTGGACAATTTGCTAGCTTTTAAAAAATCTGCACGAGCTTGGTTATGTACAAAAGACGCAAATTACCAAGAGAAAGATTTCTGAGGAGAACAGATAGGATTTTTCTACTCAGCCAGCGCATGAACTCCTCGTGAATCTTCCATAACCTCACAAGTTTTCTGGCCAAGAAACTCCTTTTTCTGAAACTCACTGTTATATTTTAATATGCATCTGGCTCCTTAGACAACTGATTATAGGCAGGTTTTCTTCTACATTTAAAGGCAGAGACATCCCTTAGACTGTATTTTGATGAGACTGAAAGGGACAACATTCAGCACTAGAATGGTAACACATTGTTTTTCTGTGTGCAGCTTTGCCAAATTTGGTAGCATATTGCATCAACTACAGGCACCTCTAGAAACAAATCTGCTTTATTTCAGTCAATGGACAAAAAAAAATCAGCACTGTACTTCATATTCAGGATGATTTTGTGCTCTCAAGCTCTATTCTGTAGAGGCAATGACATTAAGAAATCAATGTGTGGATTTTTTTTCTAAGTCTCTAAAACATCTCTAAAGTAGTTTTTATGTACTCTTTCTGGTATATCCTGAAAACACGGCAGTGAAATATAATGGTCATTTTGAGCAGTCTTTTAGAGTGTCTGATGTAATTTGATCCTGGTCTTATCGTGTATAGATAATGTCCTTTCCTCAAACTCATGCTAACAGAAATGAAAAATTATTTGGAAGCAAAACCAAAATATGTTCCATTTTGCTTTTAGTAGAATCTCCCCTCTGTCACCACTGTAATTTTTTTAAACAATGACAATTTGTCAGTGTGACCCTGAACTATGTTTTAATTTTAACAAACTCTTTTCAAGCAGGAAAATGCTCTGTTGGACTCTCCAACTAGCTCTGCATACTAGAGCTGAGCAGATGGAAAGATACTTTTACTCCCACCTGCAGCAAGATTTAGGGGGTTGATGCTTTTCACTTCCCAGGAATTTTTACTAGCTTCAGATTTTTCTCCTCCTACTCCCAACCATCAATCCTCTTTGGGGCTGAAACCAGCTTTTTCTCCTGTTTTTCAGTTCTCGTTTCTTAGTAGCAGCTAAAAATACTCCCCACCCCAAATAAGAGCTGGGATGACCTGGGGATACACGACACTTGTCTTTTGCAGTGTGCATCCAAAGCTTTCTAAACTGTTTATGAATGGATTAAACACACTAACATTTAGTAATAACAAGTAAAAGATCACTATTTTACTGGTAGAAAAATCAAAGTAGTTTGGCAATTCACTTAGCATTGTTCAGCATGCCAGGACTGGAGATGAAAACTCAGGTTTTACAAGGCTGTGGGTATATTATTCATGCTTTATGTAATTATTTTGTGCCTTAACTATCAACCTATTAAGGCTGTTAAATTATTTAGCGCTTGTCCTAAAAGGACCATTCCTTTGATGCTCAAATAATATAATGCCTTAGTGCTCAGCTGTCATTTGTTAGGCAAACCAAAAGGATACCTTAAATTGTAATCTGTTCTGTTCAGGCTACCGTCACTCGGTGCAAAAAGCTCTGCTGAACACAGAAGGGTTTCAGTGCAAGGAATGAAAGATTGGGTCTGACAGAAAGCTACAGTCACAAATACAACCTTCTTCTGCGAAAAGCCTGCTACTTTCTTCGTGGAAAAATAACCTGTTTAACGGCGCTGCAACGCCTCTCCTCCCCTGCTTCGCAGCTTCCTGCGCGCCCAGCGTTGTGCCGCTGCTAGAAAGGGACGCGCAGCCGGGTTATAGGGAGGAGGGCAGGGGGAGGCGGCGCTGCCGGCTCTGGGGGAAGGAGCGGCAGCCATCTGCATCCCTCCACCGCCTCCGCCCGCCGCCCCCCCCGCCGGCGGCCGCCCGGCGCGGCCTTCCCGGGCGCTCAGCGGGGGGAGCCGCCGCGCAGCGGGCCGGGGCCTCCGCCGGGGCCTCCGCCGGGGCCTCCGCCGCGCAGCGGGCCGGGGCCTCCGCCGGGCAGCGGGCCGGGGCCTCGGCTGTCGAGGAGCGGGCCGGAGCTCAGTCTTGCTAGCTCGTTTCTTGGGAATAGCGCACAACTTTATGAAAACCCATGGTAAAATGTAGGGGGCTGGAAAGGAGATTGTTCATATGCAGAAAAGGGAAGAACAAAACCCAACAAAATCCCGCCACATTTAGTAACATTAATGCACCCTCCTCTGTTGTGCCATCATCCTGGCTCTGTAATTACATAAGGATTTCCATTGAGATTTTTCACATTCAAAAGGATTTTGAAAGTAGATAAGCCACAGTTTTGAAGAAACAGGACAGTACTGGGTTCTCAGGTGTGTCATAGCAAAGTACCACCACCTGGCTAGTGTCCTGACTGAAAATATCCAAACTCATGGGTCCGTACAGCTTACTCTTACCTAGATGACCCAAATTTTCCATGAGCACCTTGAGTAGTGGATATGTAAATACTGTATGCCCCTAGTATCTCCATAATGCACACATTAGTCTGCTGAAATGATGCACCAATTTGAACTGCATAATGCCTCAGAAATCAGCTTTTGCTCTCAGAGCTCAATCTAGCCGTGCTGTGGATGAGGCATGGAGCTGATCCCAGTGTGACCTAGAGAATGAATCTTGCATGTGCAGAGCTGAAGCTTATTTTTCTTTTGTGTCTGAACCCCGTTCTTAAAGCCCGGTAGGGGACAACTGATATTGTAGATGTCTAAAGTTAGGTGGGATGATTTTCATCTCAGGTTTAGGTATGAAAAAATTGGCATAGCCCAAAGTTGTTTATTGCATCTGGTATACTGTTGCGGTGTTCAGAATATGTTTTTATTTAGGTGTTATTTCATGGAGGAACAATTACTTCACATGCGTGTAGTTCTTGTTGGTAGTTCACTAGTTTGTAATTTTAAGCACTGTCTGTTGTCATTAGTAATTCTCACAATAATACCCTGTCTTAAGGTGTTTGTAACTGATTGAGCATGGAACTGAAATTTTCTGTATGGGATTTTTTCTTCAGGTTTAACTTTTGGGAAACTTTTAGTCTAATTTATCTGCTTCTGAGAACAAGACTATGCTAAGGTGTCATGTCACTGTTAAAAATCCCTATGATCCTCTTTCAACCTCCTGTATGTTAGTGCAGGAACTCGATGTTGAACTGAAGAGTGGCTTTTGCTTTAGGGTAGACCTATTCTGTTGTGAATGAAAAAAAAAAAAAACAAATATCTTGTTTTTCTTCCATTTATGAATCTTCAAAGGATATGCAGTTTAGTTATGACTATAGGAGAGTTGCAAAGGTCTGAGGATTCCACCTGCTCTGAGCACATACATACTAGGCACACAGGCACATGTACTATATTCCAGTGCAGGGTTGGAAGAAGTTCTAAAAGATTTTGGCAGCTCTGATCTATTGCAGGCTGAGTTGGGGCTGCAATCTAAACTCATTGTAGGAAGCTTGCTACTGTTCTATGTGATCTAATGCTTTTACCAAGGAGGAAATACTTAATCTGAACCTACTGTTAATAGACAAAATGGACCTCTCTGGCCTAGAGACTAACACAGCATACCTTATTTCTAGATAGCTCAGATCCCATCTCACTCATTATTCAATGGGCACATCCAGACTGCTAGCTTTGAGTGGTCTCCAGCCCATGCTAACTCCAGGTATTGTCTGGAAGAGTGCTTGTTCATTCAGGCCAAAATGATGCCAGGATCAATGTTAATAGTGTGGAAAGCTACACAATAATGCCGTTGCGTTCAAGGTGATTAATTAATTTGGTAAGAGATGAATCCCCTTGTCTTCTAGCCGGTCTTCAAAGATTAGAGGGGCTATGGGTGGCTGGATTATCTCTTAATAGGTGGGCCAATTATTGCTGGAGAGGGCCATCCTGGACAACCCACTCGAATATTTGAGATACCCTTGGGCTAAATTAAGATGATGTAACACCAAATGATTGATTAAAAATTTATTAACAGCAGAAGCTATTTCGGCAGAAGCTAACTAAACCTTTTAAAGCTAATTAAACCTCATTAAAGATCTGCAAACAGTTTTCAACAGTAGATATTAAACCCTGTTGTCTTATGAAGAGCTGAATGGCCCATAACATGTGAGAGAGAGAGAAGTAAAGGAGAGATCTGGTTCACCACCTTGGGTTCCAGCAGTGCTTGTGGTCCAGTTCCTCGTCTGTCCACAATGGTGGTGGGTGCACATCATGATACGGCTCGCTGTTCCTTAAATACATAGGCTCATTTACATGCGGGGCAAGGAAAAGGGTGGACTTTCCTGGGATCATTTACATGTGAGGTGAGAAAATGAACGGTGGTTGGATGCTAGTTCCTGCCTCTCGATCATGCCAGTCACTCCCCTTTGAGGATGTATATGGCTCCCAAACACCTGACTAGCTTATATATAACTTGGTGTTCTGCACAGGCACTACTGTGGGGGGTGGTCACGAGGGGTCTTTTGGGTGGTCGTAAGCCCCTTCCTCAAATAAACTCTGTGGGTTGTCTTGCCCGACAACATGGAACTGGGCACCCTCCATCACGGCCCACCCGCCCTGTTTGGGGCCGGTCGACCTCCCACCCACCTTCAGCTCAGCATTGCTATGCAACCGCAGTGCTTGAGACATTAACTCTTCCAAGTGCTTTAAGCATTTTAGTTTTCTAGTGTAGATGAAGGCTTATGGTGGGAGCAAGGTGGGAATAAGGAAAATGTCCAGACGCTCAGTCTGGGAATGTTAGAGGAGAAGACTGAGGAATAAGAAATGGGAGACTGGGAGGGTGCTGGCATTAGAACAACTGCTTACCATGGATGAAGAGCTCCTGGATGGGGAAGACTGGGATCAGAAAGAAATTTAACTGCAGCCTTTGTAAACAACTGTAACATTTTCAAATACTGTATATTAATCTCCTAAACATCTGTCAAAGCCAGGTGCCCAAATCTCTATTCTGATGTAGCAGTAACAAGTCAGCACAGACTGATAATCAGTCTGATGTTTTGCAGTCCCAGATTAGATTTCATGGATTTTGAATGATGTTACATTTTTCTATTTTTGTAATGATATCTCACTAAAGAAATGCTTCCTAATGTCCAGTCTAATCCCCCCTGGAGTGGCTTTGCACTATTTCCACAAGTCCTGTCACTGGACACCAGGGAGAAGGGATCAGCACCTTCCTCTCCATGTCCCCTCCTCCAGAAGCTGCAGAGAGCAACGAGGTCACCCCTCAGTCTCCTTCTCTCCAAACTAGACAAGCCCAAAGTCCTTCACTGCTCCCCATACTCCTTAGAGCCCTGTTACCAGCTTGGTTGCCCTTCTCTGGACACATTCAAGGACCTTCACATCCTTCTTAAATTGTGGGCCCAGAACTGCACAAGGCAGTCAGGGTGAGGCTGCACCAACGCTGCATACAGTGGGACCATCACCTCTTTTGCCCGGCTGGTTATGCTGTGTTGGATGCACCCCAGGATGGGGTTTGCCCCCCAGGCTGCCAGGGCTCACTGCTGGCTCGTGTTGAGCCTGCTGTCGACCAGCACCCCCACATCCCTTTGTGCAGGGCTGCTTTCCAGCTACTCCTCTCCCAAGTTATACCTGTGTCTGATATCACTCTGTCTCAAGTGCAGACTGCAGCACTTGGATTTGTTTAATTTCATCCCATTAGTGACTGCCCAATGCTCCAATCTATCTAGATCCCTCTTGATAAGCTTAAAAGGTTTGTCAAGCTTTTATTGCCTTTCAAAGGCAGAAATATACCAGAAGGGGATACTGTACTGAGGCTATAAACCTTGCACTTATTCAAATTATTTTAGTTATGATTAGCAAAGTGACAAATCATTCTTACAGGCACTAAAAAGATTGAAAATTACACTGATTTAGGACTAAATTTAGTAACGTGGATTTCAATTAAGTAAGGGTTTGAGAAGTCTAACATGAAGTATCAGTTTCTGCTAGTTAGTTTATGGCATATCAAACCTTTCCTTCTTGCTTTAATGCCCTCTCTCTACATCACCCTACCCCATTACAGTCTGTGATATCATTTCATGGGCTATGGCAAGATATGGTGGCTAAAAATGAGGATTTCTGCCAAAGAAGAGATTTGCATACTTCTAAATGTTCAAGTTTTTATATTTTGAAAGAGTTTCTATTAACTAGCAGTGAAGCAGAGTGAGAACGAGGAAGAGAAAAAAGTATTAAAGCATTATGAGATTTAAAGGTGACCTTTAGTGAGAGCATTTGGGATTTTTACACAATTAGTAGGAGAAAAGAACCCAGAGGGAAAACATAGATCCACAGATCTAAATAGCCATAGAGTATTCAATAAATTTAAATATGCATATTTAAATATACATGGATACATGAATTTATATATGTGTGTGTATATTTATATATACAACTATATACTTATAGTTGTTTTACACAGAAAGCATATTGACTTATATAGCAAAACTGTATTTAATATTGATTTTATTTCTCTGTTTTTTAGTATTTTTTTTTTTCACTAGAAACTTGAAAAATTGAATACTTGTATAACTAACTGAATTTTAGACCTTGTCTCAACATAGACCAAAGTTAGAAAAGGCTTATGTCACCTTATTTCATCTTTGTCTGTCCACAAATAAAAAGGTCAGAAACACAGTCTCTTGCAATAGCTCCATTTTTCCTTCTCTACCTTTTAAATCCCCAGCCCACATCAGCATCATTGTATCTTAAGCAACCTCCTAAGCCAAGATTTTTTGACTACGGCTTTTCTTTTATGATGGCTAGTAGGCATATACGATTCTTTCACCTTGAGATGGAAATACTAGCATATTTGTGATGGTTCCCATGGCTAGTCTCAGTCAGCTTAAAAAGTGAAGCTAGGGCATATCACCAAGCCTCTTTCTCTTCTTGACTTTTGATAAAAGGAAAATGGTAGGAGCATTCATGACAGGTCAAGGTTCATGGCCTGTGACTGGACTGCTGCGCTCCAACTGGGATTTTTTGTTCTTTTTCTCCTATTTTTAAGCTTCATTTATTTTGCTTACATGTATATATGAAAATGCACACTTTAGCCATGGATAAGCAGACTGTAGTGTCTGTTTATATCAAAAAGTATATTTATCCCACAAGTACTCTTTTCTAATGTGCAAAAAAACCCTCCATTGTAACGTGTGCTGAAGTGTATGTTGTAGGTTTTTTTTTTTGTTTTAATTGATTAATAAAGCCTTCTGTTTTCAGTTTAACATAGTAATATCTTAAAAGCCTTCCTGAATGGGATATATATACCTGAGGGGAACACAGAGTCTCTAAGAGGGAAATTTCTGGGGTAGCGTGTTTTACCAATTTGGCATATGCAGTGCTAATCTTTTTGTTTTTCTGGTTCTTATTGTGCCAGCCCTATCTCATTGCATGTGAATCACTAGGTAGTAGGCAGCAGGGTTAGAAGTGCAGATATATATTTATTTAGGGAGCTGAATGTCAAGAGCTTGCTTGCTCTTAATAGCTGACGATTTTACAAGTCAGCTGCTTTCCTTGTGCTGTCACTCCATTTTAGGTTTCACAGTAGATATAATCTTGGCACTTCTAGACTTGGCAGGCAGGCTGTGTGCTTTCCTTCTCTTCTGTTGATGTGCCTTCTTCCTCCTGGGCCGTGGAAGGGAGAGGGACCGTGAGAGAGAACTCCTCACCCTCAGTGCTGTAGTTACCACTTGCCCTGGATATCACAGCCGCTGCTTCCTCATCGTATCTCCATGTGTATTCATGCTGGTCCATGATGTACTGGCTGGTGTTGTGGGGCACGCACATCCCTGGCAGGCAGTACCCTGCCATGTTCATGGGGCGAAGGCGCGCGCTTGCCTCTCGCAGTGTCGCTGCTGGCATGTGCAAAGTTGTGACCCAGCAGTGCTTCTTCACATTCCAGAACAGCACTTCCTCATGGCCACCCCTGCTCTGCCCACCTGCCTGCTCATGGTGGAGGGGCTTAGTGCACTGTTGTCGCCGTTGTCGATTCCTCCTCCAGTCGTGACCCTGACGGTGTGCCTCCCCAGGCTGCTCACGCTGTGGCCTGCGCACAGGAGGCCTGTGCTGGCCACCCTGCCTCCCACAGCCTTTTGAGGAAGATGCACAAGGAAGGTCCGACTCCGTGAGCTCTTTCACTCTCTCTTCTTGCTGCTTTAGCTTGTTGTCTCTGTTAAAATACCGCTTTCCCCTGTGCTGCCATTGCTGCTGTCGTCTTCTGCCCCTGTCAGCCCTGTTGCGCCGCTGGAGCAAGTGGGCCACGTTGTCTGCCCGCGCCTGCTGCCGCCGCCCTTGCCTGTTGCCAATGCCCTCACCTTGCTGTGCCTCCTCGTGCCGCCCAGGATTGACTGCAGCCGGCCGTGGGGCATGGCTGGGTGTGCTGTGCTGGGGGTGGTCTCTTCTCCTGTCGAGGTCTGGCTGTACAGCAAGGGCAGCATCCCTGTCCCCATGGGGGATGTTTAACTGGGAGGGGGCCTCGTAACTTGCCTGCCCCATGCTGACAGCCTGCTGTCCAGCAGAGTCTTCGCCTGGGGGCAAAGTAACAGACTGCCTGGCCCCTCTGCTGGTGGAACCAGCAGGCCATGTTCCTGACACGGGGGTGATGACTGTGACAAGGACACCAGCCTTTGTGACCTCAGCCTCAGTCAGCAGGGGGGACAGGGCACATCTGCCCCTCCCACCCACATAAGCCGAGGCCCCAGAACAGGTCTAGCTTTAATGTTAGCCAGTCCTAATTTTTGCTTACCTCAAACTACTCTGAAAGTGAGTGCATGTTATTCTGGCCATGTGGCGAAGGGTGCGGAGGGACAGACTTCCACAAGCTTGCACGTAATGTCAGTGCCACCAAAAAGCCTCTCTTGCTCTCCTGACTCAAAATCCTGCATCCAGTCCTTTACATCATCTGTTGAAATTAATTCCTGTCCTTTTGTTGCAAAAGGTAGCAAGATGGATAAGCAGGCCTACCTCAAGATTAATTATCTATGCATACTATCTTTACATCACACCAGGTGCTATTTGTTGCATCCCTTTTGTTGGCTTCGTGGGGAACAGAATAAATAAATAAATTTGTCTACTATGGTGAGATAAAAAGCTTTATAAAAGACAGCTAGGTCAAAAATAGGTGCTATACAACACTTTTATTGAAAAACAGGTGGTGTGTCCTCATTCTCACCACACAAATATAAGGTTGGGGTTTTTTGTGGCTGTTTGTCTCTGTGGAAGTTCACAAGGCTTGTGTAGCTAATAAGGGGAGATTTATTGTTTTAACCCCCCTCTCCATCCACCCATACTGCCAGTTCAGGCTTATGGTTTCATAGTAAGTGATGCAGATCCACATTTAGACCAGAATCTGTGTCCATCGTTTCATGACAGATGTCATCAAGGACTCTGAATTTTCATACTCGATGATTAAAACATCTGCATAGTATTGTGCCCTGAGACAGAAATTGTTCTGATGGCATTTCTAGTCTATTTATTCAAATACAAAATAAGAAAAATAGTAGAATATTTTTTAAATTATAAGTATTTGCAATACTTATACAGAAAGAAATTGTTACCTTTTATTTATTTTCTAGGATATTTTTTTTTTTTAAATCCACATAGTGTTCCTTTGTTTTTCTCTTGAAAGTGTTTCCCATTCCTTCAGCTTTTATTAGAGATGGAAAAAAAAATGCATAGGATTTTGCTTACCAAACATAAACAAAGAAGTCCCACCTACCCTAAGTTTTAGGCTTTGGTATGTTACCAAGTGTTACTATTTATCAACACACGATGGCAGTAGTAGTCCATGAAATGATTAACTGATGATGCACATTAGCAAAACAATTTTTTTTTTTTTTTTCTAGACATAGCTACCGGTTTTGCTTATGAATCTTGACAGTTACCTAGCTCTCAGCTCCACAGAAGAATGCAAAAAAAAAAAAAAATAGAAAAAAGAGAAAGGCTCATAGTCTATACTTAATCAAGGTGGCCCTAACTGTTATTCCAGATACAGACTGTGATCTCAAACTTAATGTATAAAGTGGCAGTCTGTTGATGTCATTAACCATGGTGACTTTTCGGAAAGCTTTCTCTGACTTACCATGTTACTATAGCAGGTTCTGTCATCGTTCTTTACCTCCTGGTCAGATTGTAGCACTTCGGGGACCTTCCCAAATCAAAAGAAAGCTTTCTTTAACAGCCCATTCAGCAAATGATACTCCCTTATCTGTGGTCAATTTTGAGTGAGGTATCCAAGGTGCTTTCTGGAGAGATATATTGACTAAACAAATACAACTTTTTCCAAACTGCATTGTCACTTCAGTATACAAGGAAAAAGACTTTTAAACATGTAAAAGTAGCTTAATGCAGTGAGCAATTTGATTTAATTTGCTGTCATTTGATTTAATTTGATGTAATTTGATGTCTCCTTGTTGAACACTGAGAGCATCAGCCTTTCTGCAGATGTGTCTGTATGAATTTCCTTTGAGATGAGCTCTTTGACAGAAACTAGACATTTAACATCAACTCCCTGTAGCTTAAAGTAATTACACCGTGTTGATCAGTTAAGATTCTCCTGGGTGTCCCAAGCTGAGTGAGGTTCGTCCTGTGGCTGAAGGAACATTTGTACTGATTGATGGGTTATGCTGCTGAGACAAACCTGTATCCTTCCAACCCCAGAACCTGGTAACAGAAATAGCTACATCACCGTGAAAAGCATAGGTTAACAGGATTTACTGAGAAGGGCGCAAGGGTAACATGGCTCCACTGTTTCAGACACCTGATGTCCTTCCAGCACAGTTTAGTCCCCCTGGCCAAGAATGTTTTACAAGTTATTCTTTCCTCCTGCAACAGTCCCAGCAGACATCCTCAAAAATGTCAAACACACAGCTGCTGCACTGAATTGTCTCTAAAATGTAATGGCAATCTTTTTCTTTTAAAACCAGCACTGGTTTTACTTTTGTGGTTCACCAACAGAGCTTTTTTAAGAGTTTTCTAGACTTCCTGGAAGAGAGGAACTGGCAGAAACTACCCCTGAAGAGACAGCTCTGTCCACTTCCAGGACTTTGCTGCATGTCCAGACAGGAATGGTGGAAGACAGCAGCAGTCTGGCCTATACATGACTTAGACACATAACCTTGGTATTGTTGGTGCTAACCACTGAACTATTTTCTGAAGTGGGAAGAGCATCAACTGTATTACCTCAGAGAACACTTTCATGCTATAAGAGTAGTGTAAGGTCTGGTCAGTTAAGTAATTCAGGGTAGAACTTATGTTTTCAGACCATGCATTCTGGTTATTCTGGTTTTAGCTATCTTTTCCTAGTATCAGTCAGGTCCGTGCACATTCATTTTGTGAAAGTAGTGTGAAGATAACTTGAGTACAAAATTTTTAAAGGCTTTTCTCTCACAAAAAGTAGTTGGAAAATGACAGCTACACTACTACTCATGGCATAGATAATATTCCCTAGGAGTCTTCACAGTCATTTGAAACAGAAGCCAGTAAGAATAAAGTTATCTAGTTTCTGCATCTCCAGTGCTCTATTTCTGGTGTATGCCAGGCGTGACTTTTCTGACCAAAGGACACATTGTAGGAAGTTTAGTCTGCCGCTTCTTTGGTGCAGTTTTGGTACAATTTCTTTTGGTGAAATTTCACATTGACTTTTTTCCTGTATCACACATTCACTGTTGCAGAAATTAGAACATTTATTTTCCCTAACACAGATATAGACTTGGCATGTACTTGAATGGGCAAGTTGCAAGACTGCTTGAAAGACAAGCACAGGCTTAGACTTTATGTTTGTCTTTGCTGTTGCAGGATACTGTTACAGAGGAAGAGAAGCTGAGTCTCCGGCAGAGGCAAGTAGCAGAGCAGAGATAGCCCATGAACTCCGCACACGGAGCTCCTCTCCCAAACCTCTGAAGAATGGAATTTGGTAGCAAGCTTCAGGAGGTCTGTTCACATGAAGCAGGTTTGTACCTGAGCATCACAACTGAGTTCCATGAGACTCGGTCTGATTTTTAATGTGGAAAAATGACTGAAGATCAGAGAAACCACACACAAAAAAAGAATAATATATACACAGAAACTGTGAACTCCTTGGCTGGATTTCCACAACTGGATAAGGTCTGTGTTAGATTAGTACAGTTGACCACTATACAAGGGATGGAGCTCTGGTCTGTGGTTTTGGAGGTTTCTTCCAAGGCAGAGTTTAGAGAGTTTATATTCCATTCAGTATTTCTTGACTTTTGGAGTACAATAGTCTTTTATCTACCACAGAAATTTCTGCTTTTTTTTTTTTTTTTTTTTCTACAACATACCCTTTCCTCCCTGTCCTTGATCTGAGAGTAGCTTGCAAAACAGTCTGAAAATTGCAGGTACACACCATAGGATATGCTTGGGAGCCAGCTATCCGAACACCCACATTCCTTTGTATAACTGAGTGCACCATACTCATCGTGATTAGCAAGGGTTGCCCTTTCCAGCTGATATGGATCTTCCCTGAAACAGATGTGGTGTGGGCAGCAAATCCATCACCATGGCATGGTGCTTGACTGTAGTAGAATTTCTGACAGAGAATGGCCACGATATTTTGTTGCAGGGTTTGGACAATCCAGGCCTGCGATCAGACTGCTAACAACAGCTGTGTTATGAGAATGACCTTGAAGGGCTGTGTTGTGAGGAACTGTATCTGTTAATGAGGAATTTTCCCAGCTATGTATCTGGCTAAGCTAAGCACAAGTATGCAGCAAACCGCAAGATGCTTGCCTATCACAGTTTCCCTTTGGATGCGTGATAAGTTGCTTACGACCAATAATCCAGGGGTATGGGGTGTGTGAACAGCGGGTGCTTGCTTTGCAAGGTATATAACCAAGCGATTCGGGCAATAAAGGCGGACGACATGTAGCCACATCGGTGTGATTGTCGTTACTCAGGCCACTCTCCATATTGGGACCCTCTTCACTTGACCTCTGCACAAGAGCTCAGGGGCGGATTCAACCTACTGCAGCAACTGTGAAAGAGGTTTTAGTGCTGTCCCTCACTCTCCTTCATTTCCCCCTCAACCCTGAATTTTTATCTTTCCCAGAGCACATGTGCTCCACTGGGAACGTGAAGAGCTGGTGATGGTATGAAAGGTGAGGTGTGAATGGAAAGGTAAAGCTAGAATCTTTTGGGCATAAAAATAAACGCAGCTAGAATCTATGACTTCTGGGATTTTGCTGCTCTTCCTGTGCCTTTCAGCAAGACAAGAGAGAACAAGAATAATTTCTCTGCTCTTAACCCTGCTTTCTTCTTCTCTTACTTCATCATGTCACTCCATATCCTGTCCATGCCTCACCTCACCTCCTTCCTCCCAGCTCCATCCCCTACTCAGTTCCCAGAAGTTCTTTTTTCCCTCTATTGCATTATATTCTGTGACCCTTTGGAAGCTATTTATCCATTTTCTCACCCTTGGTAGGCAAGTCATACATTCAAACCTAGGAATTCTTTTGCTTACACCTCCATTTGTTGGAGGTGAAAGAGCTTCACAATCAGGGTGTGAAATAACCGGTGGAAGTTGACATTCATATATATATTTTACAGGTAATGAAATGTATCTGGGTATGAAAATGTTCCTGTTCTGTAGGAATCTAATAATAATTAGACTACCGTAAAACGTTGTGATAGATTGGGTTTGTTTTGTTTTGTTTTTTATTTATTTATTATTATTATTTTAATGTTTTCTCAGGATCAGTTGTTTTCTGAACAGTTCCTTAATTTATGTGATCCTGTTCGGTTAACTGAATGATTGCAGTCAGTTCTCAGAACTTATACTTACCTGCTAGGAACTGGGAAAACACTACTTGAACTGGAGTGTAAGGCAGTGTCCACACCGATGTTAACCATGTGAACTTGAATAGGTAGTGCTCTTTGGAAGTCTTTGAAGATAAATACACACTGCAGTATTCAGGACTCTTTTAGCAATAAGCTTGCCTACGTGGCACTGGCCACACCTGTGGAAGCTCCAAAAAATGTGTTAATATTGCAGGCTAAACAGCTATAGATGAGGCAATGTCTGTATACTGGGGACATGAGTGTATAGACATTTAAACCCAACATGGAATCATGGTTGTTTTTCAAAGTGTGCCACAAAGCCTGCTTAAAGCTTTTGTCTGAACATAGGCATATGCCCAAGCAACGCAGATACGCACAAAGTCATGGTGGGTGCAAGCTCTGTCTGGTATTTACAAAGCAATGCATATGTACACTAGGAGATCATAACCTTCTAGAGACAGTATCTGATATCAGTGCAACCCATTGATAGATACGGCAATTTCGAAGAAAACAACAGCCCAATAGAACAAATAATGTTTTTCATCCTCGGTATTCATTTCCATCTGATTGACAAAACAATATAAAACTGGTTATTTACATATAGATTGACAGAACAGGGAAACTGAGTCCCAAATGTAAGACAAAATGGCTACAGAATAAAGCACTGTAGATTCTGTGTATTTAAGGATGTATTGCACATCATCCCTTTGTCCCCTAAACACAGTCCCATAGGTCCATGTTTTAGACCTGAATGGAAGTCTGTAGCTTGGAGGGGTTTGTTCTTTTTTTTAAATCATTAACCTTTCAGTTACTACTAGAGAGAAGAGAACTGGAGGGTGGAAGAAAAATATTGTCTCAGCTCTGAGAGCATGTATCTAAGAGCAACTCATGTCTTTGGAAGGAAATCCTAAAATAAAGAGAGCTGTTGTTCTACAGTTTGTTCTGTATAAGTGTCTGAAAATACAGAAGAATTATTTTAAACAGAAGTGAAAGGTCCAGCTGTTATGTTTGGTTTGTGAATTTTTGCCTATCCGTATTTTAAATAAGACTGACAAATGGCTAAAGGTACGGTCATAAAGGCACAGTCATTGTAGCCTGCTGTATTTATTCAACTCTGATTTTAGCCTGCCTGAGGTTGTTGCATACAAATCTGTTGTTCATGTTCCCCACATATTCTCTTCTAGAAAGTGGCAATGGGGGTGAAGAATGTGGTCTCTGTGAAAAGAGTTTCCATTTCGTGGCCTGACAGAAATTTAGCAAGTCAGCTGCACTTAACATTTTAGATGACCATGTGTGTTCAGTTAGATGAAAGGGAACTTTGATATTAAACAACTTGTGTAAGTAAGTGGAAGGATTTGTTGTTTTATGGGGATTTTTTTGGCTGGTCTTTCATCAAACCTTATCACCGAAGATGTGCAGGTGTTACTTGCTGCTTGTCATTGTAGAACAGAATGAGCAAGTACCTATGTTGTATCTAGTAGATCTTTCCTGGAGGCTTTCTCCCTAGAAAAATGTATTAAAGCTTTCCCACAAAAGAGGAAGTGTTATTCAAACTCTCCAAAGGGAGGGAATTTCCTAAACTTTAACGGCTAAGGCTCTTAAACAGTAAAGCAGAAAAGCTCAGTGAAATTGTTTCAGATAGTTGGAAACTGAGCCATGGCTTCACAAGAATACTTGTGACTTGGGTCTCAGAACTCTGGTCCTTAGTAGTATATAATCTGATAATCTGTCAGGCAACTTTATCAAAGATACAGAAGACATCTTTGGGCCTCATCAGCATTACAAAGACCAGTTATTACTGAAAAGTTATGAATAGTTTATGTACTTTTTTGGGGTAACCTAATACAAGTTTACATTCTATGTTTCATTACTGATTCAAAGAAAGATTTTGGTTGCTAAGGAAAACATGTTTTTTTGGAATATTGCTAGTACTTTTCCAAAATGAAGGGACCTTTAAGGAAAGAAGTAGAAAAGTGGATATGCATCTGACAGAAAAATATTTAATTAAGTGAAAAGAGGATAAATATTCAGTTGTGTACATATATTTTATTTTTATTTCTTTATTTACTATATTTAGATTTTAACATATAAAATTATTTAACTTTAGAATTCATACAGTAGATCTGAATAATTCAGCATAAAACTGTGCATTTATATTGATTTTTTATTGCTTTTAATACAATTTTTGTAGTAATTTTTTTTTTTATATTGCTATACAACTTACTGTTTGATAGATAATGGAATTGTCTTTTAGCATTTCATATTATTCATTGTACCTCAGGAATCAATTTTATTACTGATACAAATATTTCCCAAATTAATGAGATTTGGAAAAAATGCATCTTGTTTAGTGTAGCAGTGAGTTGATAATTTGTCTTTAAAGATACTTATAGTGTATGACAGCACTGGCTTCTGTCAAAACTTAAATGAGGTTACCAACTGGCAATCGGGGTAGACACATGTATGCATAAGGTGTTTTGCTGAGGTTGATGGGATTACCATCCAGTCTGATGTCTTCAAGAGCCCTACGTACATAAGTAAAATCCTTCATTTTGCAGAAAGTGTCTTCATGCATCTCTTGAATGTTGTTGTTCTAAAAAAAAAAAAAAAAATGCTATCAGAATAGTTGCCTGAAAGGAGTTTTTAACTCTTTGAAGAACAACTTATGGATGTATTTTCAGTGCCTAGGGAGATACTTGTTTGAACTCAAGTGAACTGCAAGTGATCAACAGAGAAATCTTCCAAGCAGGGGGAAAACTTGACCAGTACAAAGCTTCAAAACTAAGTAATTCAAACCATGTAGCAGATACAGGCTTTGCATGAGGGGCCTGGCAGAAGTGTAGGGCATTGTCATTTCTGGGATCATACTGAAGAGCCTTATTAGCACAAAATGGAACCAGCATAGGCCAGTCCAAAAATTGTAGAACCATAATTATCATCCTGACATCTTGATATGCCTCAACCTGCAAAGGCACAAATCTGCAATTTGATCTGGGACCATGTCCTGGGTTTGAGAGAAAAACCCCACCACTCACTCAGACCCAGGACAGACAAATTTCTTTCCCTTAGGCCCTCTCACATTAGCTTAAACCCCATCTGTATATATACAGGGAAAATTGAATGCTTTAGATTTTCTTCCTTTAATTTAAATTCCTTTTATATACCTTATCTTCACTGAGCTTTTGTTCTTTAAGTGAACTATTTTCAGCAATTAATTTCTAGAATACAATATTGTCTGGAAATTTAGACTGAAAAGATTAACTCCTAAAACAAAGGCTGTCTGAAAATTCTTCCCTTCTCCACTTCTTTGCTAGTCAGAAATTGTGGAAAAAGTCCAGCTCAGTAGCTTTGGTCTGTAGCACATATCACTGGGTAGGTGAAAAAAATAATCAGCTATTAGGCAGACTATTACTATAGATATATTTATTTAAAGATAGAGGTCAAATTATGTATGTTACATCAAGTGTTTTAGTCAAAGGATTTTTATTGTATTATGGAATAAATAAAAACATTTTCTGATAATCAAATCTGGGCATTGGTACAGGAGGAGATAAAGGGATAGAAGCAGAGAAATGGTTAAAAAGAAGAATTCAGAAACGAAAATTTAGGTAAAAGCAAATACAAAAAAAAAAAAAAAGGATCACAGAAGGGTGATGGATGAGATGGTCCAACATAGTCAAATGGAAAAGTTTGGCTGAAAATTGTTAGCAACTGGGAATGACCCTTATTAAGAGAATGAAATACACTGGGTATAGACACAACCAGTGTGTAAAGCAACTTTTTTGGGGTAGCTAAAAGTATTCCTGTTGGAAGATTTGTATGAGCAGTGTAAGGGATTTCTGTTTTTGAAGTCTCTTACACTAATATTGGTCTTGACAGCTGTGAACCTAACTTTAATCTGTACTAACAGTAAATCTAGAATTTTATGTTTGAAATTATATTGTATTGCAAATTCTAATAATGCTTAGCTAAACTAAATTTTAATTATTTTAAACATTGCATTCACTAGTTAATTGTATGTTTCCAATAGTTTGTTTAGTCAGGTAAGTACACTTTTGGATAAGCAGAAGAAATGAAACAAGACAATACTTACCTTTTACAGTTTTACTCACTATTTGAACATGATCTATAGAGCCATTACTTTGGTAGCCTACCTGAAGATGAAGAGATTGCAGGCTTTCAGGAAGCGGCAATGGAATATGATCCAAGTTATTGTCAGTCATGTAAAGGTGCTGCAGTTCATGCAGATCCTAGAGGGTGAAGGAAAAGGCAGGGGAAAACAATAGACATTTTTGAAAATATATAGCAAGTAGGTTTGAAATCTGTCACTGCAGTGAGCACCACTGGATACTAACACATTTTATTTCAGCACGATGTGATTGAAAAGGTAGAAATTCAAAGACAGTCATGAACTTTAATTTGCACAGGTTGAGAACTGTTACTGTTAAAGACTAGGTGTTAGAATTAAAACGAAGCAAAAAATTTCTTTGAAATGTCTAGAGACTTGATAGTTAAAGGTATAATTCCAATGATTATGTTCTAAAGTGAAAATACTATCTCTTTCAGTCATCATGCAGAAAGGCTTCCTATTGTGACAAGCTTACTCAATTTTGCAGAAGTGTGTTGGTGTTGAAATGAATTATAACTGCATAATAAATGACTGAACTAAAAATAAATGTCTCATTCCATTTCAAAAGGTAAATAATTTTCTCCCTTGACTTAGTGAAAGAAGCAACTTCATGAGGTAATTATAACAATGATAAGATATAAAGTTGACTAGGTCAATAAGGCTCAGTAGAATACTCTCATTTTGCCCCTTTTTACACACACAAGTTATCATGGTACCTAACTACTACTTTGAGTGCAGTATCCTAGTTTATTCCCTGCTAACAGAACTCTGAGATATCAGGTTGAAGGTCCTTGGCAAATATGGAAGATAAAGGCTGAGACTCCTTCGTGGCTAAAATCAGGAGAGTGTAGAAGAGTACTAGGCCAGAGTCTCAATTTGGGGGACTGTTTTGCCTATCATTCCTTCTCCCAACACCTGCCTTATGTTGGTCTAGGAGAAAATATTTGAATCAGTAACTGCTGTTGGTTGCTTCATTAAGAACCTGTCTTCCTTAGGAGGAATTCAGATATGGCTAGTTAAAACTACCTTCTTAGATGCAATTGAATAGTTCATATGAGCCAGGTCTAACATGAAGCTAGCCTACATTCTATGACTTCAGATTTCATGTACAGTTAGCAGTACATGGCTGCTTCTCCCCACCAAAATTCTCAGGGAAAGACGATCACTCAAAGATTCCAACTTCCCTGCTTTTCAAGGGGGAAAGAAGGTATACACATTTAATTAATACTCTAGCAACTTCCCATGTAGATACATGACAGACTAATTCTGAAGCAGTGGTATCCATAGCTTTGGCCTTCCCTCTTGCCTACGTGTAAGGGAACATCAGACAGCTTTCTGGAGTCTTTCTAGTCATGTGGGTGGTTGGTTCGTAGATACATACATAGTGTGCCATCGCCTCTCTTGTGTGGATCTTTGTATAGAAGAATAAAACCGGTTCTCATATCCAGCTGATAGTGCTTGTACATCTTCCTCCATCCTTATAGATTACCCAGCAGCCATCACAGTCACGGTGTTTTACTTAACTGTTTTACTACTGTAGAGGGACACTTAGGCTGCTCTTCTGACCACATCCTTTGGAGAAAGGGAGAAAAGATTTTCCCATAAACCCAGACTTACTTTAAATGCCTCATTTCTTATTCCTTTGCGACCAAGCCTGTTTTTACTAACATCGATGAATTTTAAGGTCGATGGTAACTCAGGAAGTTGCCTTATCCTATTGTCACGGAGCACCAGCTCCTCAAGTCGGGGCAATCTCCAGAAGGCATCTTCATGGATCTCTGATATAAAGTTGGCAGTCAAATCAATCCTTTTTAAATTGTCTGGCAGAGAAATAAGATACAACGAACATATAAGGATGTGTTTCCCGATTTTTTTTTTTTTTTTAGAGTCAAATGTGTTATTTAAATTACAGGTGAAGTGTCTTGAATCAGATCCATTCCTGACCCACCATGACAGCTCTCTCTTTGTATATAGTGCAATAATCCATGTTTGAACAGTTCTAAGGAAGACGAACAACATCTCCTTCTCATCCTCTTTAGAACTGTTTAGAATTAAAATCTTTCAGTGAAAGATTTTAAAGTTAATAGTTTTAAAATTTCTGTGTGTTCTGGGAATTTTTTAAATTATTATCTTTTGGAAAAATAACATTTAAGGGGAAATAAACATATTCTCTATATATTTCTCTATATTTCTCTTGTTCCACATATTTCTTTATTGTCAACATTTTCTATATGTAAGAAATTAGATACATTTACTTTTTTCTAAAATACACTCAAACACTTTTTTCAATAAAGAAAATGGAACTTATTTTTGGCAAAAAAACCCACTATCTCTAAATATCAATGCATTAATATGCATTAATTTTAAATGCATTGTTCTGTAGCTTACTTCTATTTTCCACCCAGAATGTTTTTCATGGTTAATTTATTATTTTATTCTTATGTTAACAGTGTATTTTGGCCTAAATAAATTTTCTACCTTCATAGTATTTATTCCCCTCGAGTTTTTTATATAATAGTTGTGTTCGTTCCCAACCTTCATTTTGGTTTGAGCAAGCCAAACCCTTATAGTTTTCTTTCATAAAAGGATATTTGCATTCCCCTGAATTACTGTAGTAACCTTTTTTGGCACTGATCCCACACTCCTCATCATTAAATCAGTAATCATGAATTACACTGTTAGGTCTAAAACAAAAAACAGAGAATGTGGCTTGATATTCAAGCTGATGAGTATATATCAGTTCCTATCCTTAAACAGAGGAGGCTTTATACTTCCTGAAATGTCAGGTATCTTTAAGAATCTCAAGTAGGAAATGTGAAAATATAAGCTCCCTAAATCACCAATTTTGGCCAGTTTTAATCCACAAATGGTTTTGGATTAGCAGTTTTCATTCACTGCGGATTTTCCTATATAATTCTGGAGTAAATAAATGAACTTTAAAAGTAAAATTTAAATGTAAAATTTCTTTCACACAGATATTTTGCAAGTATTTGAAAGTATGTCTACCTGAGAACTTGTCTGGTTTAGGAAAACAGTACATTCTAATATGCTACAAATGTTCCATGAGGTTTGTTTTTTTTCCTACATTTCTAAAACTGATTACAAGTAACAACAAAAAGACAAATGAACATTGTTATTTCTAATAATTAACAAATTTAACAGAGAATCTGCATTTGAAGTATTGACCTCTACATTCAAAAGTAGCAACCACTTTTCCATATGTGCATTTATGTGTATAATCCTACCATCAACATTACATAAAATGAATCACTATGTCGTATATTAGTGTGAGCCAGCATTAATAGAATTTAAAGCTAATTGCAACAATACTACTATCCATACTTAAGTTAGCAAAGTCATTTCTGTTGATCTTCTTGATTCTGTTGTAGCGTGAATAGAAATATGTGATTTTCTTAGGCAACGGTGGAACAGCATCAAGCTCATGATCATCACAGTAGACTGTGGTCCCTAAGCATGTACACAAAAGGCAAGTGGGAAGACCTATCAAAGAATTTAAAAGAAAAGAGTTTGTTACCAAAAAATCGTACAAAAATGATATGTAAATTACTACAATGAAATTCTTACCTAAGCACACAATGCTAAGATTTTGTCGATATTAAAGTTCATTCCCATTCTAGTCCTCCACAGGGCAGTTTAAATTAGCCACAGAGAGAAAGCCTGACAGAGGGAAAAAATAAATTGTCCCACCTTGAACCATTCCAGCACATCTAGGCATAAATGAATGTAGACTTTAGGACAGCTGACATTTTTTCAAAATATTGCAACATCATACAGGAAGAAAGTTTCCCCTTTTTTCCTATTTTTGTTCTTGGAGGACTGCTACTTGTCACATATGACTGGAGTAGACTGAAAAAGGACAGAGGTATTGGAAAGATTCAAAAAAATATCAACAAGAAAAATTGACTTGGCTTGATGCTCCTGAGCCTTGTAGTCTTCTATCCAGTACCAAGCCAAGAAGAGCAGCAACATCTGACAGGAAAATATGTTGCTGAAAAAAAGTAAAAGCACAAACAAAATCTGATTTGTTATGTTACAGCCTTGAGTCTCCCACGCATATCTTTAGTTGATGCACTAGCTGATTTGCATTCATTGCTCAAAAATGTTGAGAGATACGGAATTCATAATATGTAATATTTACGTGAAATGTTTTGTAACATCCTGCAGCTTTCAAAATTGAAGACAATGGTGTATTTTGTTCAGAACTCTTCTGGGAAATTCTCATTTCCATTTTTGTTTATTTTGACATCAGCGTATTATTTTTTTTTTTTTTGCCTAATCAAGGCTCACCAGTAACATATATAAAAACAAGACTATGAATGATTAATTTCTCTTCACTGAACACATAGTTTTGGAACCATTAACTTCTTTTTTCATTTAGTTTGTATTCTGTGGCACTCAGTTACAGTTTTGGGCATAATAAAAAGTAGGATTTTCCTGTTGTATATTGATCACCATACAACACACAGACACATCACATCAATGAATGAATAGTGAGCTTCAACTACAAGAGTTTGGAGTAGCTGCTAACAAATGCCAGTTGTTAGGATCACAATGTTTGTGTGGGAGAGGGACAGATTGTGTTTTATAATTTTGATTTCCCTGTGAGATGTAGAACATTCTAATTTCACTATAGCTATTCAGAAGAACAGAAAATCAGCTTCACCCAAAATTTCTAAGTAGCTCCCTTTCCTTAAGTTTCACAGTTTCTAGTTTTCATGGTCATCATAATTTTGTTAACATTGTATGAAATATTCATACATTTTATTGTATTTATACTGTATTGTAGTCATATATTGTATGAACACATTTTTAAAAACTATGTAAAAAATCATTATAAAATATAGTTGGCAATGATATCGAAATCTAAGCAAATAAAAAAGTACTGGTAGCATTTGCCAACCATTAGCAAATTTTAGAGTTGTAAGTGTTTAAGGAAAATTTTATTTGAAAAAATCCTCATTGGTGCAGAGTTATTTTCATAGTGAAATAGTATGGAAACGTTTTGGCTGGGCATCTGTCTGACTTCAGAGCATTCAAGATAGGCATGTTTTATCTCTCTTCAGTAAGAGAGGTATAGAAATTATGTATCTCCTTTTCAGTAAGAGAGGTAGAAATTCATAAGCAAGCACAGTGGGCTCACTCAGAAGCAAAGCTACACATGCACAACTCATTTCTCTTTCCTACTAACCGTCTTGAGTTTGGGGTCCCAGAACCCCAGACCCATGTGCTGAAGACCCATCAATTAATTTTGGCGTTGATGCTTCCTCCTCAAGTTCTTCTGTCAATGGTGCAGAAGAATAACTCTCTTGAATTATAGCAGGTAGTGCTGTTCCAATCTCTGTCTAGGGAAAATTAAAAGCGTACAGGAAATGTTACTGCTGTTTCTCTTCCAGTTATCATATTTGCCCACTAGAGGTCACATATGTTCTGAGGTTTAGTGCTTGAGTTGCATTTTATCCGGCAGCTATAATGAATACTGATGATGTGTAAACAATTCCTGAAACTCCAGCATACTTATTCACTTTTTATCTCAATGTTTTAAATGTTTTGTATGAACACGTACATATACTTCATTAGTGAGAACATGCACTTACTAGCAAAATGCTTTTTCCACGTTTATTTAAAGTTAAATTAGATTTCTGATAAATTATATATATTCTGTTTGACCAGTGAAAATTTGCTGTGAAGCATCAAAAAGATGCAAGTCATTTAACAATAAAATTGCAATTTGTACCAGCATAAAACCAAATCCAATGTAGCTGTGCAGGCTCTGTTTCAAAAGAACTAGTGTACTTTAAAAATCTTATTATCTAAGAATTCTGAAGTGTAAGTTCACCTACTACTTGCTAATATGTTGGCAGTGGTTTTGTCATTTTTTTTTTTTTTTTAATCTGAATACCAGAAGGCTCTGGTTAGCTTCATTCATTAGTAGTAAGATTATGTAGTATGAAAAAATTAAGAATATAAATAAAAAATGTTAGATAAAATCTTGATTTAGAAAAATCTTATAAAATTTGGCAGATCCTTTTGTGGAACTAGAAACCTTATCTTTCCTTCTCCACTCAATTAATCAAAGCGGTAAATTTTATTGTGTTAACTTTAATTCTAAAGGTGTGTTCTGTTGATTTTGCTGTATGACAACTTCAGGATAAAAATGAAGTTGTAGCAATTTTCTTGCATCATAACACCCTCATAAAAAGAATATTGCAAAATTAACAGTCTTGTTGCCAAGGGGCCTATGTTTGCAGAGACAGAGTGGTTTACTCTAATCACCCAGACACTGAGAATCCATGCTAGTTCTGTGACCTTTGTAAGTTACTTTACCACTGTATCTTGATTTCCCCATGTGTAATAATATTGTTTGACCACACCAGGACCTCCTTTGAAAATGCACTTTTTATTTTTTAAATCTGAGACAATGAATTAGTGACCTTACAGGGCTTTGCACATCTGGGGTATTACTTTAAAGTTAGGTAATACATCCATCCCTGTGGGTGCTGCACCCTTGTGCTGCAATTTACACTCCTTAACCTATCTCTAAGACATGAACAAAAATAGGAATTTTGTCACAAGATCTTTATCCCAAGTGTGAAGGCACTGAAGCCCAAAATTATACTTTAATAAAGATTTTCTTTCACTGCAGCTTTCTAGCATAACACCACCACAAAATTTTTGAATCCCAAGTTTTTCACTTGACCAAACATCTCATTTTTTGAGATCATCCCCCAACTGCTGCTGGCTTTGTTGTCTTCATGGAGAACCGGTTGGTAAACTCACTCACAACAGTGCTCATGAATTCTAGTTGTAAAAGACAAGTAAAAGTATATTGCATCCAGACTAGACAGTTGGTTATGATTGTTTAAATTAGGCTTTCTATGTAGATTATACAAGTTAAAGGAACTAACAGACCTGAGATCTGGGTCCCAAGCACAAGTAAAGCTTTTGCTATGTTCTGATCCCTATTTGAATCTCTTAGCTTAACTATATAATATTTAGTAAATAAAGTTACTTTTGTTTAATTATTCCTGGATAGGATAGATTTTATATATATTTATGTGAAATACCTATATACACCTGTATGTGCATGTCTATTTACCACAATTTTGGAAGAAAACACTTTATACTTCATAATAGGCTCTCTGGATCTTGCAGTGTAGCTATATATCATTGTTAAATATGTATTAAACATTATGATCCTGGACTGCCTAAGAACATCTAAATAACTATCTAAAATCTACTTTTTGCACAGCAATAATTTGGTTTAACTTATATAGTGACCATAGGTTCAAATATTTTGCATCAATTAGTTTCACTTGAAGATAGAGCATATGGAAGCACTGAAAAACCAGGAAGCACTCTAAACATCATAGACTCAGATTTCAACCGAGCACACTTCAGGATCTCTATATATTATTTAGCTGTATTCCAATAAACCCTAGACACTATTACTATGTAGGGTTTATGGATAAAAATGCCCTGATACAGTTACTAGGGCCATAACTTTGTAAAATGCAGGGTGATCAAGTGAGCAAAATGAACTTCGGCTGAACTATGACTGAGTAACCTATTGGTGTAAGTAAGAGTAAGGATGTACCTTGTTGCTTTGTGCAGATAAGTACACAATGTTCCCATCTGCAGCACTGACAGACAGCTTAACCAGGAATGGACTTGGGGACAAATCAAAAGAAGACTTTGGGAACAAAGGAAATGGGACAGATGTTCTCCGAATGGAAGAAGCCTAGAGGGAGAGATGCATTCCAGACTTTTATTGACTCAGGGTAGTACTGCAATAAAGTGCTTGCACATGCTGTCTACTTCTTCACCAGTTTTGTGGAAATCAGGTAGCAGACCCTGCGCTGAAATTTGGAACAAAATCCAAGGATTTTGAGACCCATTGAGAGCTTTGTATGCATATTTTGTGTCAGTTCTACTGAAAATAATATTCTGGAGAATAGCAATTTCAATGTACAATTTGTAAATAGGCTTTAGACCTAAGATAATGTTCCTTTCCCTTGTCATGGATTCGGGTCATCTACACTGATTGTCAATTCTTTGAATAATTGAGGGCATACTTTATGAAACTTACTGACTTGGGATTTGTGATTTGCTTTATTCTTTCTCAAGTGTTCTTAGCTGATTAATCGCTGTATCTGTTGGGTATCAAAGCAAAAGTATTAACTTCTAGTAATTTTGTTTCTAGACTGTTATGTCTCTCTTACTATGAGAAATTATCTAGTTTCGGAGATGCACAGTTGAAAGCCTCCCCATAGTTTCCTTGTCAATGTGGTAAATCTGGGTTCTAGAGAAACTGTTCCAAGCAGTTATCATTACCTATTCAGTCTCCTGCACCAGTTGTGTCTATCATAAAAAATACCAATTATTACAGTTCATTTAATGATGTTGCCATTTTTACACTGGTAATGGAGTAGGAGTTGGCTGATACATGTGTATGACATACCAGAAGCAGACCATGAGCAGTATTTGCTTGCCGTACATAGGTTGGGCTTGAACCAGTAACCTAAAGGTAAAAGTCTGTGTCCCATTATTGGTCATCTGATCCATGCAGCTTTCTAACTTTTACATATTTGATAAATCACGCAAGATTGTAACAAGACAAAGATGTTTCTTGAAATATATACTGTACAGAATGATCCTTCATCTTCCAGATGTTTATTTTTGGAAACATGCACTTTACTAAAAAATTGAAACAGAAATGATTCTATGTCACTTAATGGTATTATCCTCCATAGGGGGTTTTAGGGGTGGGAGGAGGGAATGGGGTTGTATTTTCTTTGCTACTTTAAACAATATTATTTATTAAAAATCACAAAGCAGGAAGAATATTGCAGAGAAATACAATAAAGCATGTTTCTCTTTGCCAATAGTTACAAGTCTTCAAATCAAGCAGCCTTCCCAGCCAGATTTGATACACAGGGTGAGAAAACACTGAAAGGGAATTACATCACCTACATGTAGTCATCTAACTACATGGTTAATAGTTACCCTACTCTGTCTTTGGAATCGATCAAGAGATTTAGAGAATACCAGTGCAGAATATTAGCCACAGAGCATTCTGAAGGAGGGTGATATCCTTCCTATGATTTCATGGATTATCTGTTTTCATCCCCTCCCTATATTTATCCCATGTGACTGCATTTACAAATGAAACCACTTAATGTGCATGGCAAGTGTAGAGGCGCTTTCAGACCAGGAACTTACAAAAGTCAAGAGCACAGAAATCTGAACATACCAAAGAGTGATAAAATAAAATTGGTAAAAGTCAAGTCATAACTTCAGTCATCCATAGGCTAGTCATTTAGTTTATGTTAGCATCCCTTCACAGTCAGCAAAGAATGGGATGAAACTTCTGAAAATCAGCTCAAGACACTGCCAACAGATGATGCTTTTAGGATGGGCTCTTTATGTATCTATCTCTCACCACTGACTGAAAAAGAGGCGAGACAAGTGGAAAGGTTTTTAAGATTAGAAACGACTCAGGAAGCTGAGCTGTGAAAAAAAAAAAAAAAAGAAAAAAAGGTAAAATGAAACAGTATGTCTGGATTTAGGAGTCAGTAGGGGTGGAAGAAAATAGAAATGTACATCAGAGTAACCCATATGAGGTTTATGGACCCACATAATCTATGCAAAGTAATAAAATACAGAAAATAAATAGATTTAAAGAGGTAAATGACAAGGTTGGAAGACATCAGTTCCCACATTTTTCTTCTGAAGTGGTGTAATCCCAGTGGCAGATGTTTTGTCTATTGTGTCTACATCTTTTAGGATCAAAGTTGATCTATTACATATAATGAGCTTAAATCCACAGGAGAATCTGAAGTGTGTCTTGTTTCAGTGCTTCTTTTACTGCAAAAAATATACTTAAACATGCAAACAGAAATTCAGAAGTTAAAAGGGGATGTTATAAACTTGAAGGGACAATTGTACCACACACTGACCCATCAAAAGGAACTAGTTTCACCCACAGCTGTTCTGAAACTACCAAAGGTCTACAAGAAAATGTCTAATTATGGTAGAGGTTTTTGGTTTGTTTTCTTTCCAAAAGTGGGTCATACTTGTTTCTTCTTGAATTTTGCATATAAGATCTTTTCTCCTGTTGTTCTATCTTAAAAATAAATAGATCTGTGAGCCATTGAGTATTACTGCAATAACTATTGAGATTGCAAATGATGCAGCTCAGATTATTTGCGATTTTTTTGTGCAGAGCTACATAAATAAGTTGTGTGGAAAAATCAGTGTAATAAAACTCAGTGAAATCTTGGGGAAGGGAAAGGGAATATTTGTTTACAAAATTTTAAAGTAAACTGATCTTACTTACTCACAGTCATTCTTTCAGGTTTTAATCACTTGCACATTTACACCCACATACTCCCACATAAGTAAATATGCATGCCCCAGTGGTCTGTCCAGGATCACCTGTGTTCAATACAGAAGGCAAGGGACAGAAGCTTCTGAGTCCATTTAGTGCCTCCAGGGTTCTTGATAAACACTGAAAACTAACTTTTGGACAGGGTTTTATCTCCTTCAAGGTTCAGCGGCTTTTATGAGATAATCTTTTTCCTCAGAGACTTGGATACTTCAGCATCCATGAATCTTACTGCAGGTTGCTGCCTTTGCCTCCTTTTCCTCATTGGGAATGTGATTTCATGATAGCTAACATGGAAAGGAAAGGTATATATTGTATGCTACAGCCTTATTTCCTGTCTGCTGGTGGTAGGATGGTCTTCACCAAGAAATCATCTGTGCTGCAACATTATCAGGGTGCAGGATCTCTTATTTTGGCATAAACAACACATTCCTCAGTTTTGCTCCTGGGAACAGTGTTCTGGAAGTGGTGCAGTAGGGTACAGTGTCCTTCATTATCAATGCAGGACATTCTTTTAACCCTTGAAGCTTTCTAATTTTTTTTTAAGTTATTTTGTTGTTTCTGCCAGATTTTACACACACATACATGCATACATTTCCATTCATACTTCAGTCAAACAAACCTTAAGATTTATGTTACAGAGCTCTAGAGTTGTTATCCAGTTCTCTAGAAATTAATGTCTGTGGCTTCTGCCTTGGAAAATATATGTAGGCTCTGAGGTTCTTTTAATTAGTCTGAGAAAGAGAAGTAGTCTTTTTAGCACCTTGACCACAGAATATCCTAAAGCTTCTTGTCTCAAAAGCAAGTGAATCTAAGTCATGTCTGATTTGAGCTGAGTGAAAACATTTATGCTGCACAGCATTGTTACGGAGATTTTACTTACTAAATATGATGTCTGAGAATGAAGAAATTCAATATAAATGGGGATAATTTGGATTTCCATGAGTACAAATGAAGTAAAAATCTCATTCCAGCACTGTATTTGAAATTACAGATTTTATTTCTAACATTCTTCTTTGAGAGCTGTGTAACATCTAAGTTAGCCTACAGCAGATGCTTTTCTTTGGAACAGTCCTGAAGTTTTATGGCATAAAATTTCAAAGAGAAATATGCTAGTTTTAGAAATCAGAACTATTCTAATCTTTGCACTATTATAAAGCACAGAAGGACTGAAAGCTAGTCCCAGCTATTTAATTAAGATTTCCACATGAGCTCCTGCTGATCCAAGCCACAAAGTAGACATACACAGCCAGCCAAAGTTGGAGAACACTCAGATGACCAGAGTATCTACCAGAAACACTGTCAACCCTCAGACCCGTGGTAAGGAGCTGCCTCAGCAGGATTTACAGAGCTCACTTTAAAGGAGGGTTCAGGGTCTCAAGCTTATTTTCTTATGCAGTCCAGGCAGACCAGGCATTGCTGGAGCTGAACATGCTTTTGCCTAGTTCACCATCCTGGCTTTTCCTAAATGTACTGTGATTGCTTTGAATCCAAACTACAACCAAACAGTGTTAGAAACATGAACAAAAAGGACTGGATTCACTCCACTTAACTTCAGACATTGAATTTAAGTGGCCTATTCAGTAGCTTAGTTTCCTTACACTCCCAGTGCAGATGGCAGAGGAAGAATCACCTCTTGAGGGAGGTTCAGCACACATATGTTGTGAATCAACTCCCTGAGGTACTTGTCCATCTTCCTTTGGCTGTAAAGGAGACCATATAGAGGCAACCATAAATTTTACCAGACACCAAAGCCAAAGTCTGGTATCAGGTCTGCTCTTCCTCTCATTTCTACAGCTTATAGTGCAAAGACATTTCATCTGATTTGATCCAATCCAGTACATGCATGTAGCCTGCATGGTACACATGTAGTGCTCACAGGTTGCTGTATCTCCAGAACTAGAGAAGTTTCTAATAGTTTAGGTTTGTCTTCACAGTGTGGACTGTTATGCTCGATAGAAATGTCCTGTCAGTGTAAGATCAGTTAACAATCATTTAGTAACAGGTTCAGGACAAGAATATGGTGCAAGGAAGAAAGTGCTGAGGACAGAGACACAGGTGCGATGCATTTCTGGCCACTGGGAGGGACATTCTGCATCATAACAATAGGCATTGCTACACACCTCTAAAAATAAGGAACGCCAATATCAAAAAAGGAATAATAGAGATTTTTTTTTTTTCCATGCACATTATTTTTTTGTACTTCCTACTTTTTTATTGAACTTATGGTCTGAACTCTATGTCCAGGATAGGTAGCTGCAGCTATTTTATCCATAGCTACTACTTCCCCTTCTACTAATAAGAGATAAGTCAGGAGTGGAAGTTGAAAAGCAGAAACTGGAAGCTGGTTCAAGCCTAGATCTACCATAAAGAAATCCAGAGCCAAAACCACTCTAGAGAAATATCATTCAAAGTGAATTTACAATCCCTGGATTTCTGTGATGTCACAATAGGAATTGTGCTGCTATGAAATATATACAATTACTGCAGTACCATTTCTATACTATTTTTTCTTTAAAGAAAACAAAAAAAAATAGTATAATTCATTAAAAGCAATAGCTATGTTGATACTGGCAGACAGCCCACCAAGTCTTTAAGCATCTAACAAGATATCAGATTGCATTGAGGAATCTAGGGAAAGAGATTCAGTGAAGTTTTACTTAGCTAACTCAGTTGCCTGATACATATTGTGCAACTAAGGATTCAGGCAGAAATTTCATTAGGACTTTACAGTTGTGCATATTCCAAATAAATTATTGAGCTATCTGTCTCACACTTAAGGCTATTTGTGTAGGAAATGAGGCATTCCTGCACCTAAGTAATTCAAAGAACCCATCTGCTAAATTTGCACAACAGTTTTACTCCATTTCAGTTCAGATGAAAACAAAGGTTATAGTTCTCCATTCATTGAAGCAAGACAGCTGAGACATAAATTGCGAGCCTGAGGAAGCTGGCACCCCAAAAACTTCTGTTCCAGAAGACATCCTAATTATCAAATGGGAGCCAGAGGAGAGTTTGGATGAGGTATTGAAACAAAGCCAAAATACATCCAAAGAGGCAAAACTCATGGCAGAAGAAGGAGAACAAGCCAAAGGAAACATGATTATGTAGCCTGTTATGAAATGAACTGAGATCTGGGACCTTTTTCAAAGGATTATTAATGTCCCATGTATTAGATAATCACTAAAAATGAACAAAGAAATTGCTCAGAGCAGACTCAGAGCAGAACCACAACACTCCCCACTCTGAGCTGTGTACCAAACCATGCTCTGGATTCTGTTTTGATTGGCTCTAAAATGATTCTTATCTTAAATGATTTTTAAACTGGTTAGAAATGCACGTTATTTAACTTGACAGTGTTCATAAAAAATATATAGCCATGGGTACAATTTAGGAATTTCAGGTAATTTTCTAAAATATCTGTATCCTTGTTTCATACACCACATCCATAGGGATGATGCACATTACTTCTTTCTGGAAGGAATCACAAAACTGGAAGTCTGGGTTAAAAAAAGGAGTTTAAGTGACCAGGGAAATCGAGGTAGCAAGCATCTACCGTGAAATGTCTATGTAATTTCACTGTGGAGTTTCACCTTTCACAGGAATTTAAAACAGTGTGATAGTTACTCTTAAGCAATGAGCCCCAGATGGACCAGTTTAGGTGTTTTCCAACAAGGATAACTACGTAGAGAATTACATCCAGTCTGAGGCAAAAGGAAGGATGTATTTACTCTGTTCAGCTAAAGTAGTGGTAACTAATGGCATGCCCAGTGTCAGAGTTTTAGGTGCTTAAGAAGTCTTAGCCAGTACACTTAGTCTTTATAACATTTTAGATAACTAAGTGGATGAGATGAGATCTTCTTGGATTGTTCTACTAGAATTTAGGGACTAGCATGCTATTTCAAATCCTTCCTTTCCATCTTTGGTATTTGCTTTTTCTCCATGACAAAATAGTTGAAATACCACTCAGGTATTTCAATACTACTTTTTAATCCACAAAAATGTTCACCTTTTGGGAAGACATCTGTACAGAAGCATATGGAATCAGTTATGAACAGCCAAGTGAATGTAAGAGCTGTAGTCAAAGCCTTTCTGAATAATTAGAAAATTTCCTATTTGGGGATAAATCTTCAAATGGTAAATTTAATTATCATATCAACAATGTAGTTATATGACTTCTGCATTACTTATAACAATTCATAACTTTTTAAAAAGTATATATGACGTGTTCTGAAAGTCATTGCATATCCACTTTGAAGTCTCTTATTTAGTCAGATACCTGCCACATAGATAGAAACAGTAGTGTAAGCCTTTCTCAATTCTGCAGAATGGCAAGAGGGGATTCTTGCACAAGTAAGACCCATCTTCATGTGTGTTATGGGAACAGCAGAAATGCTTTGTGTGCATGCTTTGTGTGTAAGTGAATGTCTGTGTATGACTCAAATTCTGAGCTTTGTGCAGGCACCTAAATATCCTATTATCAGTTTGATTCAAATTCAACAGGCTAATGCAGTATCAAATATTAGATTTTCACAATGCTTGTTTCTGATTATTTTGTGGATTGTACTTTCCAGGTTGCCTCTTCTGAGTACACAGACCCGTACCAATCTGTATTCACCTCTCTTGTTTTGCTGCTTATTCAGTGCTAGGATAGCTCACTTGCTTCTCAACCTCATCGATAGCCTATTGTATTAATGAAAATACTTTTTCTGATGCTCCTACATTTTCACTTCTTATTTTTCTAACTTAGCTTTTCCCACCTGAAGGAAAACAGACTATTTATGTTTAACAGGCACTGTAACCAAAAGTTTACAATATGATTTTATTAGACATTAGCAGCTGATGTACATAGGAATCCCGCTCCACAATTTGTTTTTCTCACACATTATCCAAACAAAATTTTAGTTTGACAGAGGGAAAAACTCTGAATTTCTGTTATACCAGCAAGAAGCTTATGCAAAAATGCCTTTTACAGTCTGGCTTGATTGTATCCATTTTAAAGGAGGAAATCTTTCTTTGTATATGTTTGCAGAGCAGTTGGGACAATGAAGACCCAGTCTTGACTGGGGCCTCTGGATCCTATTGTGATATAAATATTAATTGAAAATATCAATTAAATTTACTGTGAGGAAACGGGATGATACAGCCACTCACATTTATACTGTATAACTGTCAGTTTCAGAAGATAAATCCAACACAAGCTTGTACAATACCTTACAATGACATGACATTCCTTTGCAGTCCCTTTCTCCTTTAGGACCTTGGAGTTTCTTCCTTGGTAATAGTTTTTTCTTTCACATTGCCTTTTTTTTACCATTATCTGTGAAAGAGTTGATACTGTTCTCCCTAAAGTCTCTATATACATTTTATTTCCGAGAAATATATTAAGGTTTTTTTCAGTAACAATTTCACTTTGGATGCAAAGCTTTAGCTAGGCCTTCCATGTCTCACTAACCTGGGAACTTGAAAACCACTGATTTTATAGCCCAGATCTGAACCACCTAATATATAAAAATGCATAGCTTTGATTGATGATACAATACAGTTCTTCCAAGTAATTCACAGCTGCAAGTATTTTCCCCATTCAAAATCTTAGCATTGAAAAATGTGTTCCATGTACACATATTGAATACAGTGAAAAGAGCGTAAGAAACAGATCTGCTAATGTTAGCAGGCAATGCTAGATAACATCTGATTTTCATTGTTAAGTAACTTTTCTACACCTTAAAGTTACTCTAAATCTATGAGGAAAATAGACAGATTTCAAGTGGGAAAATTATCAGCAGCCGTTGTCTAGATAAAATGTTCTCAGAGAAATGTTTGCAAGCCAATGAAGTGGGTGTGTATATACATGCCTACACTTCATTTTTGGCATACATACTTCACAAGGAAAAATATTTCCAGAATATGAGAAATAGAAAAGAAGTCATGAACTTGGGCTCAGCAAATGTTGATCAACTTTATTAAGCTGAAATTTTGGTGCTTAATCCTGAGACAGGTGCCTAGGGTCCATCTAAAGTTATATGAGGAACATAGATGTATTGGGTCTGTCTGTGATGGAGTTATCTTTGCCCATAGCAGCCCTCATCATGCTGTACTTTGAATCTAGAAAGGTGTTGATAACCAGTGTTTTGGCTACTGCTGAGCAGTGCTGGCACAGCATCATGTCTCTCCAACCCCACCTCCCCACCCCAAGGGTGGTAGACTGAGTGTGGGCAAGAGGTTGGGAGAGGGGACATAGCTGGGACAACTGACACAAACTGACCAAGGGGATATTCCATACCATATAGCGTCGCTCAGCAATAAAAGCTAAGAGAAAGGAGGTGGGAGAGTGGGGAGGTGGGCTTTGTTATTAACGCATTTCTCTTCCAAAGCAACTACTGCATGTACTGGGCTCCTACTTCCCAGAAAGTGTTTAGACATTACCTGCTGATGGGAAGTAGAGAATAAGCCTTTTTGCTTTGTTTTGCTTCTGTGCACAACCTTTGCTTTCCTTCATTAAACTATCGTTATGTCAACTCATGAGTTTTTAATTTTCATTTCTCCTCCCTCTGAGGAGGGGGAGTGAGACAGCAGCTTCATGGTCGCCTGTCAGCCAGACAAGGCCAACCCACCACAACAGATATCCCAAGAGAATTTGGCAACACCTAATTTTAGCCAGGTAGAATGAGTGGGAGGAATCCTTCACTAATTACCTCTAGGTCTTTCCTCATTTTGGTGGTTACACATTGAATGAGTGATTATAGTACCCAACGGGTAACGTTCTGGAAAGGATCTACTGGCAGACGAGCTTTAGTTTAATTCCTTAAGATTCAGAGGTGTCGAATTCTCATTGAAATCAATAGGAGCAACACACTGAATGAGTCTGAAGTCCTAGAACCATTCAGTCTCCCGGACCTGCTGAAAACCCCTTGGAAAAGTTTGCATTTCTCCAGTGAGAAAAAAAATGTGTTAAACACAGTCATTTATATTTGCACATAACTGAATTTTAAAATCTTAAATTTAAGACAGCAACAACAGAAAATGCTATTTTGTTTTTTGTCCACTATTTCAGAAAACTAAAGACGTGATTCAGAGTTCTCTAAAAGAAAATGCAGGCCTTAAATCAGGCCCTAAAGAGTTACTGCACCTAGGCTAGATCCAATGAAGGCCTGCTGTTTGTCTGGGTCTCTAGTACTGCTCATCATTTTAACTATGCATAATAAAAACTAACCTGTGACCTTGCATAAATACTGTTTTTTACACATAAAGCCACTTGTGTAGTTCACATCTTTATGACAACAGAATAGTAGAAAGTCATAACCACAATCAAGATATCAAATGTATTCTGTTTAAAACTTGAGTGATGTCCGTAATATTCATTGTCTAAAAGATAACTTGCAAGACTGACATGCGTGTCTATAAAAGCTGCTTGATTTCTCCACTGCTGACCACTCTGAGCTCTGCTGGGTTTAGGGGAATTGTGAATGCTTAGGTTTCTTTTGGGTAGTACATGGTCAGAGGAATGTAAGCAAAACAAGATTTTGGCTAAACATCTAGGACAAAAAGTCTCTCACAGGGAGGTCCATCCATATGCAAAATAACATTCCTTCCAACTGCTATAATGAATGACATTCACTTGAATTTTAAGGAGGCTGTCTAAAAAGCTCAGTAATAGGAGACAATCCTGCTCTGGAAAACAAGTTTACAAGACAAAATTAAAAGACATTTTGGACTCAGCCTATTCCATACTTCCCTAAAGAAAGCAACCCGTGATAGGGCCTGTTGTATCTTTTCTTGTTGGGTGCAATATTGATAAACCTGAATTTCCTTTCAGCTGGAAAAGAACCACAGGAGCCTTGCCTTGCCTCTATCCTTCACTCAGAAACTTGGAAAGGGGCCAGTCCATGCTTCAGTGTCACAGGACCTTACAGAGCGAGCACAGTCCAGGAGAATCTCACCTAACATTCAATGCATTAATAAGAAATCTACTGTTTGAATGAGAAAATCTCTGTGGTGAGGAACATACAAAATAGCCTCTCCCATTTCTGGAAAAGAAGCTGTGTCTGTAGGACTGATAAACGTTTCATTTTGAAGAGCAAAGACAGGAACTATGACTTATTAGTCAATGTGAAATAGAGAGAGTCCAAGTATCCAGTGACTAAAAGTGGAGGTGACATTATCAGGGAAGAAAACCCAAGTACATGGGTACATAAAGAGCTTTGATTCTGCATGGCACAGGGAAGCAGGCCAAAGGCAAAGTAATTTCTTTAGAGCAAAGTTCTTCTGAGTGCTTCTTAGATGAGGAAATTTATTTCCTCTAAATTGTGAGGTTCTGATCTTAGTGAAAACTTTGAGATTATTTTTATCTCTTCAGTTCTCTGGTTTTGTGATGTATTTATTCTTAAATTGTCTCTGTCATTTTAAGGGTGCTATCCAATTTTGATCTCACCTTGATGAAAGACTAGTATCCTGTCCCTCCTGCTGCAATCATGAATCACTCAAAGGAACATATTTTCATTTCAGAATTACATTCTGTTATGTGAAAAAGCACTAAAATATTATGTGTAACAGTGAAAAACTCATATTATTACTTAAATGTTATCTTTTTCACTCAACTTCTATTGCACTCAATTCTGAATCATACAGTGCATACATCACTTTCAGGGAAGTTGTGCCCATGTCTAAGCAACAGAGTGAGATTAAAATTAATGTAGCCTTCTAGTAATGTAGAGAAATACAGGAATGTTGGAGAGGAAGGATGCATTTAAGTCAGCAAATTGAGTCCCTTGTTTATACAGGCAACACATCTTATTATCTGATACTATAACAGAATTTCAACAGTTTTTCTACAGTAACCTTTCTTACTTTCCTGTTTTTCAAGTGCATTCCCTTTTTTCCTTCCTTCTGCCCAATTTCCTATCAAAAATAGAAGACACTAGCATTTGTAGCCTGAAATGTGTGTATTGAACATATCTATTACCATAAGCAATAGCCTCAGGAAACAGCATTTTACACCTCATTTAATGGGGAATACTGGATGCCCTATCTCAGCTGCCTTCATGCCTCATCCAGACAGAGAAATCACAAGGACGATCTCCAACAGAATTTGTGGCAATGCAAGAACACCTGAGGGAAGCATGGTACCTTTCTCCTGCTCTCAAAGATTACCACCCAGAAAAAATAATCAGGAAATATTTTGGCCACATTTGTAGGCTAAGGAAAATGTGAATGAACTGCGGTGCGTTATTAGCACAGGAAACTTGATCAACCAGTGGCAACAGCAACTACATGAGTAGATTTGTGTGATAAATGTTTTCATGGCCAACAAAAACTCATCGGTAGCCACTGGATATGTGCATTTTTGAAAGACATAATAAATTAATTTCTGATTACCTCTAATTGGTCAAACTGCTCAGTTTCATCATAGACAAATGGGTAAGGCAGCTCTCCAAGCGATATGCCATAGAACTCAGAATCATAAATTACATTATCAGTGATAGGTGCAGCTCCAACAGACTCGAAGATAAAAAATCCCAGAAAAATATTTACAAAGGTCTGCATTCTGCTTTCTCTTCTGAAAGAGAAGAAAATGAACAAAATGTAGGTAATCTGGTGTTTGCAAGAAATCTATTAAAATATAATCTCACAAATACAGTATGTGTATATGCAATAATATTTGTGATGGATAACTCATATTTATTCATGATGGTTCAATGGTTTATTCTATTTTGCTTCAAGAAGAGTCCCTGGATCTGGGAATTTCTGTGGATTGCTTTGACCATACTAATATTTAGATAATTTAGGAAAGACCTATTGAGTTTTACTGGTATAAAAATAAACTGGCCTTGATGAGAAAGTACCTGAAAAGGTGAAAGGAATATATATATATCTTTTTCCACTTTCATCTAACTTCACCTATTTCCACTGCACCATTAGAAAAGAACTTTTGAGGAACTAGACAAAAGCTAAATTATTATATTATTTGTGTCTATCACAATAAATAATTTTTTGAAATGTAAAACAATGTAATTTTTTCTTTCTCCTCCACCATAAAAAAAAAAAATAACCAAAAAAACAACCAAAATATCAACTAAAAAACCCCCCCAAAGAACATTAAGACCTCTTTCCTTGTTGTCTCTGGATGAACATAATCAAAACACTTTTCACTCAGTAGTTGTTTTGACAGAATCAAATATTAATTGGTTATTTGGATTGAATATTGGTTGCATATTTGGACCATCACTTCTGCAAAGGTCTGAGGAGCAAAATTAAAAATAGTTTGTGTCCTCCATAGCCCTGTAAGTGATAGTACTCTGCATTCTTTCATTAATCAATTAACACTATTTATAAACTTGTGAGAAATGGTAGCATAGTAGAGTCACCTGTTCTCCTTGGAGAATAGAACTGTAAAATAGAATTATCACCCATTTAAAAGTTCCAAATTTTAGTAAAATATTAGAATTCTCATGCTAGGCTTGAATATTAGTGTTTATACATTCCCTATTCCTTGTAAGTGATGTATTCACTATTATCATATCAGATGCCTCACACAAGGCACTATTCAGCATTCTTCACTTACACCTTGATTTAGCTACAATTCCCACTATTTTCACAAAAAGCACAGATGGTGATACTGAGTAGTGCATAAGTATAATAAATTGTACTCCTAATGTGATGCCATAATACACACACTTAAATATTTAATTTTTAAACTGTAACTATTTAAAATATATTAAGTATAATAAATGCATGAGACTTTTTTTTTTAATGTGTGTGCTGAGCAGCAAGCTGAATTTTAGCTTCATGAAAAGAGGTCTTTATGAAGCCAGTTTAGGCATGAGGATATGAAATTCCTCTGGGGATGGTCAGCAACACAAGGAGTTCATTTTTCCCTCATTTGCTTTATTCAAAAAGACTTTTCAGCTGCTGCTGGGAGAAGCCAGAGTCACTTGGGCTTGTCTTTGAGAAGACTTAGTTGAATTGCACCTTTCAGTATTATCTCCCAATATTACTAAAGGTATTCTACTTTGTCCCAAAATATGAAATGTAATAAAGTAAAATTAAAATGCAACTAATCTCTAGAATAAACCGAAGTATACTGGACTGTGTTTTTTTCTTGTCTTTATATTTTTTGCTTCCTATTTTTGACAGGACTGTTTCTGATCCTGCTTTTCTTCTTTGCATCATTTATCCCAAATGATTCAGCTATGAAGGACGTTATTTATTAACCCAAAATGTAATACTAACATAACTAGAGTAATTTTTCCTCTGAATAAACAATTCCTAAATAAAAAAAAATATTCATGCTTCAAAATTATTTTCATTTCACATTGCCTAGAAATAAAAGATTTTTAAAAGGTACTTGGGTAAGTATTTCATTTTGTATACATATAGACAAAACCAGCAAATATAATTATAATCTCCGTGAAAAAAAAAAAAAAATGCCTATGACTATAGGTTCTGCACTAACTTTCAGAGTTTGAATGTTTCTCTGCTTTCCTTATGTGTAATATATTGGAACACACTGTAATGATATTGGCATCTGCAGTAGCTGTAAGATCAAATATTTTGATGAAGATTATGTACTCTTCTCACAGGAAGGAACTAAGACATATCCAGAGAAAAATAAATAGTCTCAATCTGCAGCCTTTGAATCAGTATTATGCATGATAAAATAAAACAAATACTATAAAAATATTTCCAGCATTAAAATCCAATTAGCTATTCTAAGAAAGAAGTGCCAAAACTTACCTTTAGCTTCCAATCTCTCAAATGGGATGGAGTTACTCAGAATGCAGAGCCAGTGGTATCAGACCCTGACCAATGACAGTGGCATTCTGGGGCTGTGGGAGGTGGTACAGCTTCTATCCTCAACTGGAGACCTCAGCTCAGGGAGTTTCTTGGACTTCAAACACCTTTATATTTGATCTTGCTGAATTGAATTTTAGCAAGGTCAAACAAAGTTTTGTTTTAAGCAAATGGCATTTATTTCACATCACTGTTTTTTACTCCTTCCCCTCAAATTTCTTACTGCTCCTACCAATAACATTCTTATTTGCATTCTGCAAACAGTCTTTTGGGTGTCCTAATAATCTAGAAATACATATTTTTCCAACATATACTGCTTAATGCTTAATGAATTTCCACCTGCTGTAGATATTATTTGGTATACTTTAAAGGTACTTTTTTTCCTTTACTTTTTTGTGAGTACTTATGAGTCAATATTCATAGGATTTACTCTTTCCAGTATGTTTTCCTCCTGAAGGAGAAATACAACTTCCTTAATAGATATGAACTGCTATAATATACTTCAAATGATGGGTATACACTGTAGTACCATGCACTTTATTACACCACAAATAGGTTTTACAATGTTAGCAGAAGTCAAGCTATCTCTTTTTCTTATTGATGGTATTTTCTTTATTATCAGTTCCTACTTAATTTTGTGCTTACTTTCATATTACTGGTATTTTGTACAACATACAACCATTCTTCTGAAATTTTTCATCATTCCTCCAACTCTTCAATGTAATATACCTAATGCCATCAATGTCCTATATCAACAGTTAGGAAAAGGCAGAATCCATTCCTTATCTATGGAGGAATATAATATTCGTGGAGAAAATTCCAATATGCTATGCAAATATGATTCCCTTTATATAATTTCCACACCAAATTTTTTCCAATAAGAAGACCATCCTAGAAGGTCAAATTTGTATGAGACACTGAAAGCATTTTAAGAATTTTAAGCCAGCTCTCAATAATTTGAATGTCCAACATCAAAATTCTAGTGCTAGCCTAGGGAATCCAAAAGATTTGAAAGGGTTTGGCAGATAGATAAGTCAAAGGGCAGAAGAGCAACAGCTCTGTTAGCAGATGGGTAGAGGGTAGGATATTGTAGGACATATCAAATGGCACTAGGTATCATGTGCTATTTTGGAAATTGAGTCAAGTCTGCAGTACCTTACAGTACTACAACCAATCCTGGATAATGGACTTATTTCTAAGAAAAGTTCAGCATGATTTTCTTCTGTGAAAATGGGGACCTTGAATCATTAAATCAGATATTTTTAATTTCCTTATTCACAGCTCTTTACCACTGTAAAAACAGCTTCTTCCATGAAGAATCATGTCAATAAGTGCAGTGGGAGCACCACAATATTGTGTCCTTTCTTTTTCTTCAAGTCAGTAGCTTTGGCCTCAGTTTACTTCTTAAGTTAGTGATCTGTTTGCTTTCAATGCCTATGTACGCTCCTTCCTGGTATCAAAGCAAATTGCTATATCTTCTGCAAGGAAATGCATCATTTCATCTTTTTATTGCTACTGGTAATTTTTATACTGTTACGTGTTTTAAAGTAATTAACATTATTTATCTTTTAAGTATTTTAATTTCTGATGTGCTTGGTCATTTAAGATTTCCTGTACTAAAACCTCACACCCAATATTTCTTCTTCATTTATAAAACATATTCTGGATAGACAGGCCCAGTGTTCATTGTTTTCACTTGTAAAAAAGACCCTGATATTATATTCTTTTTTGAAGGAAAATTCTTATCTACAACAAATTCTTCATATCTGTATTAATGTTTTTTCTTCATTCTTTCACAACTAAGTTGATTTGGACCTACTGTGACCTGTGGCCTGAAACATTCGTATCTTTTGGCCTATAGGTTTGCTTTTTTTGTTTAATTAAAACCAATGAAGCTCAAACCACTTTGGCACTGGATCTTAACTTAATCTTGATTTTAGTGACTTACTGTATTCCTGTTAGACTACAATATGCATTGCTGGTCTTGTTAACCAGAAACACTAAGCAAATAAAATTAATTGAAGGCAAATGTCAACTTACAAACATTGAAATTGCTTCTATTTTTTTGTTAGATCTGTGAAAACTTATCTGGAAAAGGATATATTTTATACAAATCATTTTACGAGTTTATAAGCACGATGTTTCATATGGCACACAAATTTTGCCAATAAGACTCAAACAAAGAAAATAGTTTTGTTTGTCTCAATTTATGATTTAAAGAACTAGAACTTGAAGATGAGTGGCATATCTGTAGGGGACAGAACTTAAGTTGAAGCTGGAATTAATCTTTGGCATTTTGTTTGAGCTTGGATACTAGCAGTCCTGATGCTACCGACCCTAGACTATCTAGAAACACAAGAGACTCAACATTTAAGCAGTTGGAGAATATTATGCCATTAGAAGCAAAGGAAAAGAAAGACTACTTATAGTTCTTGTGGTGTTGCTGAGAAGACAAGCATTTAAAAAAGACTCACAGAAAATTTATGCTTGAGCTAAGAACTGATTCAGATCACTGCCTTGTGCCTCCTGAATCCTGTTATCGCAGAAGATAATGAAATTCCTGAGTCTGACTGAAGGACATTTGTGAGTGAGCTTTTCATGTCCTCTAATTAGTCCCTTCACTGATACTGTTGTGGTTTGTTTTTTTTTTTTTTTTCCAGATCCTCTGGCTTTGTGTAGTTTAGAGTTACTGCATACTTCCTCAGTTGTCTCTAAATCTTGCTGTCTGATTTAGTAACTTGGGTTTGATTAAAAGCTCGGTGAAGTTAATGGAGAGTTCCATCACATTCAGTAGGTTTTGAATCATGACTTCAGCTGGAAGCTTATCCAGCTGTAGTCATTGCCTAACACATTCCTAGCTAAAATGCATTCCCATTGTATAATAGCTGGCAGTACTAAATGAATTAATTTATTCCCTTGTTTTTTGAGAGGGCTTTGTTTCCATTTCAGTTCTCCCAGTTCTTGGAGGTGCAATGACTCCTAACTGTGTTCTTGAACTCAGTGCCAAAGCCTCAGGGTTGTCCTATTCTTGTTTTTCCAAAATCTTGATTATAAAGCACTAAGACTTTGATGCAGACTGTCAGCATCTACTTGATACAAATATAATTTTTTCTTTGCTTTGTTTTCTTTCAGGCCTCACAGATTCATCCCCAGGAACTTGTGATAAGAAAAAATGTTTGAGAAAAATACTAGCTTTGCCATAAAATGAAAGATCCCGTCTGATCCTCAGAAAGAGTTTGTGTATGGTACCAAGTTTCCCTCTTGGCACCTTCTCAGTCTGCCAGCCTGAACAGAAGGACAGGTCTTTAGTCTGCTGTGTCATCTCTGGAACTTTCTAGTGCTAATTTTTAACAAGGAAGACAAGTTAATATCCAGATTGGAAAGCAGTGGCAGGGGAGTCCCAAAACAAATCATTCATTTGGTTGTTTCTGCTTGGCACCAGACTAAAAGATGCTCCCAATCTGATACTATAGAGTAGGAGCGATAAATGAAGATGCTGATGTATTTTCATATAAAACATTAGTAACAAAATGAAAGATCACCTTCTTCTGGGCCAGGGACCAGTGTACATAAGGGAGAGGAAACACATGAGTGTTCCAGCACCAGTGACAGGAAGTTCAGCTGCTTGGGGTACACAGTCTCTTAAAAAGAGACATTGGGTTTCCTCCAACTCTTTTCCACTTTCTGTGACCAGAAGTGCATCTGCCAGATGAACAAAATGGGGTCACTCACATTATGTGATGGGGACAATTATATTTTGATCATATGTTGGAGGTCCATAAGTATTCATTTCTCAAGATATGCTTGGTCTCACAACCAAAATGGAGGCAACGTCAACATGTGAATGTTAGCATTAGCTTGTTAACATGAATGTTAGTATGAGGAAGTGAATGTGGGGCACTTACAAAAAAAGACAGCAAAAAATAGTCAGGTTGAATAGGTATGAAGCACTTAGTGTGAGACAAAGGCTATAGCATAGACTCACCAAACAGCGGCAAGAGCCATCTATTCCAAATAAAGTTGCTTTAAGAATGTCACCTCAGTAGGTATAGAAAACATTGTTCTTAAACTTTAAAATTGATAGTTTTGGCAGATTCTTTATATATTTAAACTTATGCAAGGACAATTTTGAGAAAAAGCAAGTTTGAGTTGTTTCCCTTAAAGCCCTGTATAATATGTAGTTTATATTTCATATACTAGGAGAGAATTCATAGTTGAAGTAATAAAATGTCATACATTGTGTCACTTAAGTTACTGATTTATATATACTATTTTTGAAATTTTCGCTCCTTTTTAAATGACTATAAAATGTTATTTATTTAGGTCAGGCTTTGGATTTTTTGGTGGTGGCAAACATGTAAACTTTGTTAATAAAATGCCCATAATGAATGATTGTTTTCTTTGACTTTACTGTAGGTAAGAGACCATCAAGTAGATGTAACTCCTGCTACAGACATCCTGAACTATTTGGAAAAACACCTATTATTGTGAATGTATAAAAATTTTATTTTACAATTCAAAATATGATTTTTCAACCAATACCCTCTGACCTGCATATATGTACCTCAACTTAATCCAATTAGATACTTTTCAGTTTTCTAAATAAAAGTAATATTTAGCACTCTAGACTATGTCTACTGAATGTTCATGAAGAACTGTATTAAGACACAAGAGCTTTCCCTTTTTGTACCTGGATCCAACTTCTTTGACATCCTACTTCCCTCAGGCCTTTAATGTTAGAATCCTCCAACATTTTCATGAATGTTATATACTGTACCAGAGAGTCTACTTCATATCTAAATGTTTTTCTCAGCTTGTTCTTGGTGTGTGATGTTATTATTTACTGAATCGTTATTTATTTTTTATTTTCCAGTTTTAAATACGTGGTCAGAATTACACTGAACAAAGAGAAACCATGATCCTGGCATTGAAGGATTCCTATCCTACAATCAAGTTCAGAGCTAAAATTCAGGCCAGTATTTTAGAGTGTTTCCTTCTGAGGTACTGGACACCCTGACTCTTCTTTCTGTTTGTTCTAAAGGCATAGTGAGAGGATGGAGAAATAGGAAGCTGCTTTGATACATCCCTTGCCTGTCTCAGTATCACTTGCATTTCATAAATTGCTGGACTGTGGAACCTTGTTCACCCTAGGACCCCAGGAAAAGGAGCACATCATATGAACCTCGCTGGGACTAGGGAACAAAGGCTAGAGAACAGAAAAACAAATGTCTCAGAGAGGAGAAAGGAAGGAAATCACGTGCCTGCAGAAGGGATTAGCATTTCCATTTTGCTCATCAAAGTTAAACAAAGTACAAAAGAAGGATTTAGAGTGCTCCAACTGTTCCATCGCTTGTGCAAATCACCATAAACATGAGGAAAAAGAGAGTTAAACAGAAAATGTGAGATAGCTACAATTGTTTTTACTAGTAAAGCCTTGTTTAGGTTTAATTATTTCTGCATAAACAGTGAATGGAAGGGAGAAAAGCTTTTTAGTGAGTCACAGAAATAATTAGAAACCCTTATATATGGGTCAACGCAAGTGCCTTATTTCTCACCTCAGTTTGCCTGATTTTTGGGTCACGATGTAGAATTCCCTTTCAATTCACATACCCTTAGAAGCTGTTATTCTTTTCCTTTAAAGTACTTTTATTGTGACCTCTTACTTCCGTGGTTGATGTAGGCAGATTAAAGTGTCAGATCTTGTAGTCTAAGACTTATTTTCCTGTCATTCAAATATTGATTGTTGTTCTTTTATACTGCCTGTCCAGACATTTTTTGTTGGTTTTTTTTTTGTTTTTTTTTTTTTTTTGTTGTTGTTTTTTTTTTTTTTTAATCTCTAAAAAAAATACGTAACATGCCTATTTAAAATTTGTCAGATGTGTGCTGGATCTGGTTAATATTGATTACTAACAGTGAAATATCAGAATATTTTCATGCAGTCTGGTCTACCAAATGATGATGTTTTTCTAAGTGAGCACCCAGAATATTGGGTTTTTTTTTGTATTTGTAAAGCCCGTATCTACTCAGACTCTGATTCATCATTGCATTCCATATACCTGGAATTTCTTAGTTTTTAAGCATCAAGCATTAGCTTTAACATGGACCATGCACATTTACAGTAAAATCAAACAACAAATCCATAGTTACAATAGCAGGAATCAATGGCTCCCACTTTTCATTTGGAAAGGATGATTTGGAATCTCCAATATATGCTTCTGAAAATATTAAACTTTTTTGCAAACCATGAGCATGATCCAAAAGCTATTACTTTTAATCATCTTTAGCCAGGCTTGCTGGTATGACTGTCCTGTAAAATTCAAAGATCCTCCTTAAATACATTTCCAGTTTTACCTCTCTAATATTTGTTTGTATAATCAGCCCGTAAGTTAAATCCATCACCACATGCTGTTCACTCTCTGTATGTTATAAATTTTCAAGAAGATGAAAAGCTTGTCAAATTATTACTGTATATTATATACAAATAAAACATATGGTTAGCTTATAAAATCAGAGAACTCTGATAAAAACAGGTTTGAAATAGCCTTTATAATAAACTATATACCTTGAACTTCTTTTTATTTGATTCAAAAGTCTTGAGAGAATTTATTTTTCTCAGGTTGTTTAGTAATTTGGTTTAGACACAACTGGCAGGTAATACTGAACTAAAATTAAATTGAGGTTGGTACTTAAGACAATATTTTTCCTTCTTCCATGTAAACATGCACAGGAGAGATGGCGAGATGCATTTTCTGAAGCTTTTGCTGAAGAAATCATAATGGGGTAGTTTTTTTCTACCTTGTTAATAATCCTTTCATACTTTTGAAATTAATTGGATGACAGCAGATGTGTATTTTGTGCTCCATTGGTCTATCAGCTATGTGCACACACACAGATATGTGCAGGTTATACTGTAGCTCGTTAATGAAGGCAGTCTCAGGAATTTCCACTGAGGCCAAAGACAGGACTCAGAGCTTCAGACTCACATACTTATATTCCACTCACATTAGACAGACTGCCATTCTTCTAAAACCAAATTTACAGTTTGCTGTTTAAGAGGTATAATTTGCATCAGTTTTGAGAAGGAGTTGGGAAAGAAATCTCTGTTCTTTCTTTAATCATAGTTGAACATAAGATAGCACTGCTGAGTATGCAAGCATGTGGTGTCGCAGAATGTTTTTTATTAACATCCATAGCTATTGTCTGCTGTTCCAGCCCAGCCTGTGGACTGGTGGTGTTAGACCCTTTCAGGAAAATGCATTTCCCGGCCCCAGAGATGGAAAACTTCAGAGTGTTTTTGCTTAGCTAAACAAGTACAGTTCAGAGCTGGGTTATCATATCTATTACTAAAAGATCTATGTTGTTTTTCTTGTGATGGAAAAATAAACCAGAAACAGGGTTCAATAAGACAAGGATTTGGAATTCACTAGAGCACAGGCTTTGTATTGTATATTGTATGTTGACATACCCATTTATTCAAAAGAAATGGTGAAGACTGTTATATTTATTTAATGGATAGAGACTGTAAAAGATTATATGTAGCATAATGAGGGTCATAATGTCCTCAATATCCTGATTAAATCTGAAATTGAGGACATGGCTTAAAGTTGTTTTTCTTATTAGCATAAATTTTACCCAGTTTCCTGTGTTTGAGTATGAAATTGTATGTGTGTCCTTAGGTTTACTTATTGTGTCCTTAATGTCTCCTTTTTATTATTTCTTCTAGAAGAAGCTAAGTTAGTGGTTCTGAGGACACTGATCTCAAGGGAAGCTCTACTGACATAATCATACATTTCTCTGGTCTGGTATTTGGTAAATATATTCATCCTCTTAATATCATATGGAATCAATGTTTGAATATAAAAGTGTCTTCCCCTGGAATAAGAAGACTAGGAAAATGCTTGTTATAAAGCTGGAATATGAACTGTAAAATATCTCCCTTTTTTTTCCTCCCAAATATTTTTACAGGGTTTTTGTTTTTTTTTTTTTTTTTTAAAAAAAAAAAGTTTTTCATCTTAAAAGCTGTTTTAATATTAAAAAAAAAAAAAAGCTATCCTGTTACAAAAGCCATGAAAATAATGTATATAATATTGGAATATGTTTCATAGGATTTTATAAAATAATAATAAAATTGCATCCCTACATTTAGTCTGCAAAGCAGATTCTTTTTCTGAGTTTAATTGAAATATATACACTGTAAAATAGAGCTGCAGGTGGTAGCTGAAGGTGACTGTAGCAAAACAGATCTGTCAAGATATCCAGAGCTGAGCTGAACTTCAGTAGGATTGCCATTGCCAGTCCAAATGTCTATCTACAATTTGTTTTCTTCCCATTGCTCTAATGGAAATGTTTTTTTGAAACATTTTTTGAAGTTTTCATAGCATAAGTTGTTGAGGTTTTTTTAGTAAATTTCTGCCTTTATTTTTTGTGTGTGTTTTTTTTTTTGTTGTTGTTGTTTTTTTGTTTGTTTTAGGTTTTGGTTTTTTTTTTTTGTTTGTTTGTTTGTTTGTTTGTTTTGTTTTTGTTTTTTTTTTTAATTAGTTTTTTTTGTTGTTGTTTTCCATAACAGCCTCCATTCTATGGGAAGTTTTCTTTTCTGTTAACTAGCAATTTCTGACTTTGAAATATTTGATTAGAAAAACCTACCATGGTCCAGATTTGCTTCACAGTGGCTGGTGTAGCACCAAGAGTTTTAGACAAGCTGTAGAGGAGGGGAGCACCTTCACCACCATGGCCCATGGGATGACTTGGGGCATCAGGGAGTGGGAAAAGGGGGGAAGGGAGAAGGTACACCAGCTGTAGTAGCCCTCCTTACTGCACCTCCTGGAAAAAGGCAGCATTCATAGGTGAGTTCATGTGAAAGAGGAAAGACTATCCTACTTCACAGATGCCTGAAGGTAGTTTGAGTGATACAATGGCAATATCCACACCATTACTAGGTCATCTGGTGGGGGAGTGACCAGGCTAAAACTAAAGATGTATTCCCCAGCAGAGCTTCTGAGAGAGTATGGATCCTGTTAGATGATACAACCTCCACTACAACACAGCATTTCGAGCTTTCTTCAGCTTTTGAATGCCTGGTTCCAGTTGACAGCAGCCAGCCAGCTTCGACTGGCACAGTTGGGAGGTACAGGAGGGACCGTGGCACTCAGTGGGGAGCGTGGGAGGTGGGTGCTGCGATCGGGGAACGTGGGGAAGAAGTGAATGGGCCGGTCACACAGAGTGAGGCAGACATAACTGGTCTGTGCCACAGCGAACTACAGCCTGACTCCAGGACCTCTGGCACTGTAAAGGGACACACCACCCTTCAGCCAATATTTCTGTTTATTTGTTTTGAATTTCTGCTTTAAACTCACTTTTTTCTGAGTAGACTTGGAAACGTGTCCTTTGAGATACTAATGCACAAAGAATGTGAGAATCCAGATTTTTCTCAAAGGCTTTAAATAAAAATATTAATTTTCTTTAGCTGTTAAAATTACCGTGGTGTTTTATCTATTATCTATAAAATAATGTGAATGTAAACAAGAATTAAATACAATGTTAGTCCGACCTCCACTTCTATCAATTAAATATTTGAAAACCATCTTTAAAAAAATATTAGCCTGTATCAAATATCAACCCAGATAGCAGTTCAGCAAAAGTTCAGACTGATATTAGTATGACAATAAAGGAAACTATCATTGATTGAAGAGCAACGTGAATTTCTCTACCATTTTACATGTCAGACATTATTCATATTTTTAAAGGCAAGTATCCAAGAAAAATACCTAAATTCTTTGTGATTATTTTTGGTTGAACTGAGGTATTAAAATGTTTCTTTTCAGTTTCTATTTGAAATGCATGTGGCATTTTGCAAAAGTGTTTTTCTAATCTATGCACACATACATACACACATAGAGACACACAGACAGATCCTGGTAGTTTCACAGGGCCTCAAGGTAGTGTAATCAAATGGCTTTAAAAGGTCTGATTTGCAGGATTGTCTTTTAGGGGGCTTTGTTTGTTTTGCTTCATTGGCTGCACAATGTGTCATTGACTCTCACTGCTTAAAATTAAACAGCAATCAACATTTGTGCAGCTTACCATCTGCAACAAGTTACCATGTGGTCTCTGCTCTGTGAGCTCTGTCATCTCTGTGTTGTCATTAACAGAAATGGGATCAGAGTTAGTCGATAAAAGACCTTTTATCTAGCACAGTCAATATAGCTGAAATACAAGTAAAATTCTTTGTTAAGTGAAATTTCACTACTATATGTCATCTAGAAAAGATAAACCAAAATTTAAGCACCAGATCTAAGCAAGTGTTGGGAAGATACACAAGGACTGGATGAGTTGCGAAAGGGAAAAGGGAAGTTTTAGAGTTCAAAGTAACTGCAGACGTAGTGTGTGTCTCAGTGTTATTTCAAGATTGCTAATGTCTTTTTTTCACAGAAAGCTGTGCTGATGAACGTGTAAGGGAATCATTCATGGGGAAGTTTCAGCTTGTCCAAATTTTTTGAAGTCAGGAAACCCAGTTTAATCCAGATTCATCCAGCTTTAGGCTGAGGGAATTACTCCAGCTCTGGTGCGGACGAAAATTCTCCATCCAAGCACAAGGGAAACAGTGTTAAATTTCATTGTATAAATGGTGCTTTCTTTCTGTTTCTGTCCTTTGATGAGCAATGTTGTGATTATAGTGCTGTTTGCCCAGATGCCCACAGTTATTTTGTTGATTCCTTTTGGTAGTCAGTTGGTCCACTGTAAGTAACCAGGAAAAAAATATCTGCTGGCACCATGGCAAAAGGGCCTACATGAGCCATGTATAAACTCAGGTGGGAATTTAGAAGTTTTCTAATTGTAAGAGCAATAGATTCTGGAGCAACTGTCCAGTGACAGTGAAAAGCCTTTGGTAGTTTTAGTGTAAAATCACATAAATTAATTAATAGGATTATGTGATTACAAGTAACTGAGATTTTTGCTGCAAATAAAGAAGTCCTACATGAGGATCAGAAGCTTGAATTTCATCAGCTGGGGAAAGGAAGTAAGTGGAAATGTTCAGATATAAGCTGGTGTGGTCAACGTGATAGGCAAAGAATATGATTTGAAATTGTACATTTTTAATATATGAAGTGTATCTGAATGATCATGTGTGAGGAGAGAGAAGGAAAAAAGTAGGCATTGCTGTACTGGAGGACAGAAGTAAGAGATTCTAATAACCAAGCTTTATAAAATACTGACAAAAGCCATGCACAGAAATAATAGTTCAGGCATAGGAAACAGTATAGCATGTAGTGCAAAATTCAGACCACAGCAGGAAGAAGGAGGGGTCCAAAAGAAGAGTGGGAGAGAAATTAATAGCAGTAAGAAAGACACATAGATAGCATTGTGGAGAATTACAGAAGAAAAATAGTAGGTTCCTATGTTTTTCCATTCCATATTCTAGTTTCTTTAATATAGCTTTCAGCAGGAGATTGGGGAATCCTCACCACAGAGGTTAAAGATCAAGTAGAGTGAATGAATCGTCTTGTCTAAGAAAATGTGCAATGGGAGATCAGCAGGTCATGGAAGAGAGTGAGGGAAGGACTAAGACCTACTGAGGAATCACCTGAGATGCAAGAGGACACCCAGGAATGGATGTTGCTGCTAAACTCATAAATAAGATGCTGAACCACTAGTTGCTCACACAGTCATTTTCTGGAAGGAAAATGGAAATTTCAGTTTATCTCTGTTCCACAGACATGTGAGTGTACATCTCATTTGTAATCTCTCGCATTCATAGATTATGTCTTCTCCTTAATAAAGTCTGAGGAATGCAGCCGTAGCTGGTGAAAATCAACAGATTTTCATGTCAGAGTGCAGATTAAATGAAAGTTGAGTCCTGAACATTTTATGGTGGCTTAATGATAGCTAATACACAAGCATGATATGCCAAAACTAAATATAAATTGCAGAACAGTGCAGCATGACCTGTAAAACTCCATTACTGAACTAAAGCCATTTCTGAGGTAAATCATTTGGAGCCCGTGGTAAGCTTAGTCTGCTGGAAAAAAGTCCTTGCTTTCATTTACACCTCTGAAACACCATTAACAAAGGCAGATTTTGGCCCACATGCTACTTTAAACAGAACTTGAGGGCAGTAAAAAAGCTAGACATTTCTATCATTAAAAAGAATCCTGCTGAGGGGACCAGTCTGTTTTGGTTGCTACTGTATAGTGCCAATGACTGTCACTGTGTCAGCTGCTAGAGAGAAAACTTTGTTCCTGTAGGACTTTCTGCGATAAAATTTGAAATGGTTTCATTTAAATACATCTGGGTAATATGTCTGCAACTTTAGATCATTGAATAAAGATAATAAAAGGGAGCGGAGGAGAACTACATAATATACTGTCTGAGAAGAAGAATAACCAAAGGCAAAAAAACCTTTCCCGTTGGCAGTTAATTTTTTCCCTTTTACTCCATGAAACATGAGAACTTTTATTATATAAAACTGTGCTTTCTTGTGATTTTTTTCCTTTAGCCTTGCCAATGAGAGATGATGATTTAATTCTTTCCAGATATTCAGTTGATTTAATATAATTTCTTTCATGTGGAACAGAAAGGGATAAATGGGCACAGGTCCTAGAATATCTATTCTTTTTCACAAATCCTTAAGGGTACATTTAATGGAATCACAACGTATTTTTGGCATTCAATTCTTGCACTAATTACATGGTGTTTGATTATAACGCTGTTTATTGAAGATCATATTGTGTTTGTCCTCTGTGTTTAGCCCTGGAATTTTTCTTTGTTTTAATGGACAGAGATGTATGTTTGAATTGAAAATACTATTTAAAACAGACATATTTGAATAACAAACCCCCTTGCCCAGGTTCTCTAGACACAGCTGTTACTATTGCAAACCCAGAAGCTTTCATGTACCTTATTCTTATTTAATTTCTCTTGAATTATTTCCGGAATAGCTTGAAGCATTGATTATGGTTAAAAGTTTCATTTTTCTCTAACTAAAACCAGTTTCATGCAAGTCTTCACTTCATAATACCTTTTATTCACTCCTGTGCTGCTTCTGCTACCCTGTGTCTTATGTGTATGCAGTATGTTTCTTTTGTGTGCTACACATATATTCAATTGGAAAACAACATACTGAAATGAGCATACGTATCACTAAGTCATGTGCTATTGACACAAAGAACAGCCCTACAACTGTGGGATTCTGGCAAGAATATGTGTAGATGTGGAGAGGGAAAGCATGATCCAGAACTTTTTTTTTCCTTAACTAGATTATGTATTGAAATAAAAATGTCGTTGTGTTAAGATTGAGCAAAAAAACAATACTGTGGGTAGAGGGGTTTGATGCGAGAGCTGTTGAGTCCTTTCTTCTCAGCTTTCCCTCCTGTTTGTTACTGAAATTCAGTCCTCAAAGATAATCTCTTTTTGCACTGTTATAGATATTGTTAATGTAGAAATAGACTTAGGGAAATTTACACAATTTTCCCTTTACCCCTTTCTTTTCCCTTAATTTTTAAATAGGAGTCCATAAGGTCACCCTCACTGCCTGGGAACAACTCCTTCACTGACTTCATAGTCCAGGGTGAGGGAACAGCTGAATTTTGTTGCTATTGCTGTCATGGCCATTTCAAAACAGTGCTGCTATTTTCACTGTGAATTTGTTGACTGAAATCCATCTGGGACAAAAGCAACCCAATATATCCATGTAATAAGCAATTCACTCTTAGCTTCCTGGAACCCCAAAGGATGTTAAGATTAGATGTTTATAAGCCATTAAAAAAACAAAACAAAACAAAACAAACCTGAAAAATATTTATCTGGAAAGGTAACCTGTTCTCCGGTGAAAAAATTCCTGTGAGTTGGATTTCTGATATTTTGCAATCTGAATTTAAATTTTAATTTGGTCCATATTAATCGAAATTAAATAACCATTTATCTACCTGTCATTAATAAAATGAATTTACAAAGCCATCCCATTTACAAGAGCAGAGATGTCAAAGATTTTATGATTAACCAGTGTTGGGACTGTATTTAGAACTTCTTTAAACATTTTTTCTATAACCATCCAATGTTGACTTTCTTCTTCAGCATGGACACTTTCTTCAGGTTTTCCTAGAAAAAATAAGGACTTTTTAATTGAATGATGTTAAGTGGAGGCTAGCAAGAAGCAAAATGTTACTTTTGAGCTTGTAGTACATCTGAGCCATGATTCAGCACTCGAAAATATTTAAGGGGCCATAGCACTTCTGAAAAACCCAACAAATTTGCATGGCACTGAAAAGTAGTAGACCACGGATATTATATCAGCCAGTGTCTGAAACATTAACTGATAAAACTAAGTACACGGAGAAGCATATGGTTTTCAGAATAAAGGTCAAGCCTGAGAACACTGCAGAGTTGATTTGCCAACTGACATTGCCTCTTCATGTGGTTTCCAACAAATCTTTAACAAAATTCATGGTTGTGGCATATTACCATATTCTTTCTGGAATTCATTCTAAAAAGCAACTTCACATCAGAATGAAACAGTGCACAGATTATAATAATGCATGATCTGAAGAAAGCTCATGGGTGTTATTTTCACATTGGCACAGTTTCTTTGTGTTTGGATAAGGCTCAAATGTTGGATTACGTATTAATCACAGTGATTTAGACAGCATTACAAATATTAAACACTTACTATTAGCTGTTGATGTCCTGACAGTTCCCAAAAGAAGTAATACTATACTAGGCTGAGGCATTATAAGCCTCAGGTTTTAGGAAAGACCACAGAACTGCTACAAGAGGTATTGTGGACCAGTAGTTTCCAAGGTTCCAGGCTCTCAGTTTTCCTCCTGAAAAACATCTGAGCAATTTGTGTCTCTTGCCCCCTCCTTTTACTGCCATGAGAAAGGATTCTCAAACAGGCATCTCTCAAGCTTCCTTCTTTTCCAAATTAGTCTTATTTTCTTTATTCCTCTGTTATCCCTCCATCTCAAATACCTTCTATTCTTTTCCCTCCCTAGTCTTCTTTTTCACATCTCTCATCCTCTCCCTTCTAGTATTTGACTTCCTTTGTCTCCTTCCTTATCAAATTGTGGTTATATTGGTGACATGACAAATGACAAATACAGTTGTTTTGTTACTTGGCCAGACATTGGCTGCAACAAGAGCTTTTTCATGTATCTGGGAGTACTGCGTAAAATTGATGCCAACTACACCTGGAGCTCCTGCAGAGATTTTTGAAATCTCTAAGAGTTCTCCCTAAACAGGAAGTTTTTCCACAATTACAATACTATAATAGGGCTTTTTTTTTTTTTTTTTTTTTTCCCAGTGGGAAAGACCATCAATGTGTCAAAAGCTAATATACCTTCCTATGTAAAGAATGCCATCCACAAACACCTTGGCTGCAGTCTATCAACTGATTTCCCATTTGTTCGTATGACTGGGCTTTAGCACATCACTTACCTTTCCACACTGTTTATATCTGCTCACAGTTCAGCATCTACTGGCAACATAAATCCATGATCTTGTGATGCAGAGGAGGGAGCACCACCTAATCCTGGCCAAGGGCTGTATGAGCTAGTTAAGTTGCAGTGACAGTGCTTTCAGCTTTTTTCGGCTGTAGAAAGCACAGGACTTCAGCATGTCTCGGTCATCTTTAGACAAGTTAAGAGGCTTTAGTCTGAGGGCTTACTCTCTTGAAAGAATAGGAATTTCCATTCCCAGGAAGCAAGTAAACTGCAGTCACCAGCTCACATGATTCCCAGTTCCTCAGTCATTTTGTTGAGTTTGAAAACAGTCTAAAAATTAAAATATGTGTCTGTGCACAGAGCACACCTGTCTTGTGCTGGATGATTTTCTGCTCTGCATGGTTATGTTAAAATATACTTAATTTAGTTGTTGAACCCCTTTCAAGTCAATTCAACATCTTCATCAACATGAGCTGCTGGTCACTTGCTTCAGCTCCTTAGGCATAGGGCCCACAGGCTGCCATTCCTCCATTGGCTCAGATGGCTTGTGCAGCCCAGCAGCAACAGGGTGTATCCTGCTCCTCCCTTCACGTACTGACATTGAGAAGAATCCCTACATCAAGGTAGTATCAAGCCAGCAGGAATAAGCCCTATGAGAGCTTCAGGAGGTAAGCAGTGGATGTCTAAATCGAGGAAAGCAGACACCACAGAAAGCCTTGAATCCCTGGAAGCACTGCATTTCCCGCACAGACATCTTGCACAAACATTGATGACAGTTGTGGTTGAAACAGCATAAAAAAGGGGGCTTGTACACCGAGGTCGCAGAAGTAGGAAAATGCAGGCATAAATCTTATTGCTGCTTTGAGGATAATAAGAAGCATGCATAATATTGCAACTGAAATAATTCTCAATTTTCTTCAATACCTGATAAGTCTGTTACATGATCACAGACAGAATGCAAATGTGAAAAAAGAACAATGGAGAAAAAAAGGAAAATCTCTGCTTGAGAACAGAAAATTGGCTTTACTGTTTGTTTGTTTGATGGACAGATTAACATAACATTCATGTTTATTTGACTAAGAATTAAATATTTTCATCTTCTTTTCTTATTGAAATGGAAAATAAACTTCAGACTGTGTTTTTATGTTGTATTTTAAACTGAATGTTAAAGAACTTTCATCAAACCAAAACAAACACATAAATGACTTTTGAACTTTTTAAAAGATCCAAAACATCACGACCTTCAGAGAAAATCTTGACCAACATTTGACCAGTAATTCAGAGGCAGGGAATTTTGGGATTCTTTGCCTGGCATCTTAGGCACATTTTAGATGTAACTCCTGCCTATTCTGCTCCTAAGCAATGTTGAGACGGGTTGCTATCGGTCTTTTTAATTTGAAGCAGTTCCAGTCATTAAAAGAAACAAAACTTAAGATTCACAAAACAAAGTGAATCTCTAGTCTGGTGCTCAAAACAACCTCCTCAGAGAATAAAATCTACACTCTACTCTGCTTCTGATTCAGACAAGGTTTTAAGCCTAGATCCTGTAATACCATGAAGGCTATCCTCACTTCCAGTATAGAGAATCAGTGACAATTTCAAGTCCTGTAACAAAGCAGAGCATCACAAGGCGATTAACCTCCTTGAAATAGGCTTCCTAGTAGTAGGAATATGATTTCAGACAAATTCCGGGGTTTCATTACCTGGAGAAGGGCATATCATGCTGCATGGATGTCTTAGTAACAGGATTATTAAATAAGAAGCACGAGCATTGCTGTAATTTTTTTTTTCCCCCATGGCTGAAACTATTTGCATATTTTTTTCTGAATTCACTAATAATTCATAAAAACTGTCATAGAGCATATTAACAAATAAATGATTTATTGAAAAAGCTTCCCTGGGAGATGTTGGTTCCACATGTAACTTTAATTGCCCCAGCCCCTACTTAGGAACAGCTTTTGTTTGTGGAAGATGTGATTCCAGTTGCTTCACTAATTTTCCTACAAAAAAAAAAAAAAAGATTGGGGGGCTGGGAGGGGAAGTCTTGGAAAAGAGATTTCCAGATATACCCCATCTACATGACAGTGCTGTGCGTGCGCAGGAGGAGGTGTGGATGCTGTGAGAACTGGGACACGCTCTTCTGCTGTGGTACGTGTGTGGCAGCTAGGACAGCACTTCCCCTAGAGAAACCCAGATGCAGCTGAACTGCCAGAAAAAGAGATGAAATCAGAGCAGCCATTAGCGCAGCATGCAGAAACAAGCTTAAGCTAAGAACCACTGAAGAAACAAAACTAAATCAAGCTGACAGGCAGATAGGTCAAATGCACATGCTACAGAAAGCAAGACAAAACCAGTAAGAGTACCCAAGCTGTTGGCAGCAGTGCAGGGGGTATAAGAAACAACTGCATTGGGAAAGGTTTCAGATTCATTATAGTAGAGATTTGTCTGAACCAGCACTGAGAGAGCAAGCACAAGACTCAGAAACAATTTTACCTCTAATGGGGAAGAAGGTAAATTAGCTAAGTCAGAACATGATTCAAATGATGCACATTGCTTCATATGCTTGACCTGAAGTGGTTAGTACTACTATCATTACAGATAATGTGGTGCCTTATAGAGCTACCATTTATGTTTAAATGGGTAAGAAATTCTGGGGAAAAAAATCAATTTTGGAGGAGACTTTCAGTCAAGAGGAGGATGTTTACTTGCTGACTTCCAACGATGACAAAGATTCTCTGCTACACATGGCAAAAGTTGGATATTAGCTGTTCAACAACCAACACAGCAGTTTAGGTGTTGCAGTAATCTGATTCCAGATAGATAATGAAACTAGCTGCAATATATTATTAGCAAATAGTTTTTCTAGACTGGAAACATGACAGAAAGTGTTTGTGGCAAACATTGGAAACCATTTGGATGTAACAAGAGTGAATGAAAATCCGTTCAGTGACACAGGATATGTGTTGGAGTTAGTAATTACAACATGCAAATTGGCTTTCTAGTTGTCTTCCAAATTTTTTACCTTTTACTGTTTGTGTTCCTTCCTTCAAGTGTCACGCATGCTGGTATGGTCACTGGTGTATCTGCAGATGATTGTTATGGTGGTAGTTTTCATTAAAAATTTTGAAGAAGAAAGTGGTAGCAAACTGTTTGGAAAATTGAGAAAGAAACAGAAAATGCCAGAGAGAGTATGGAGCAGGGAAATTCATGCATATGGCTGAATTTCTAACTATGCTGGCAGCATCTATAAAGGACTTTTCTTCCTGCAGAGCCAGCTGTGTTATAAAACCACACAGTCTTTTGATAACCCAGCATCCAGCCTCTAATCAAGCTGACAGATGTGTCAGAAATATCTGAGTATTTCTTAGTTCTTCAGCCTCTCACTTTACTTTAATACTTTTCTTTACAGAGCAACTGTCTGTACCCTGGGATGAGGTGATAGCACATCTGTGTTAATGACCACAATTTCAAAATTAACTCATACGTAATATGCATTTCTGGCAAAGCACTAGGTGTTTGTGATTTGGCTAGCGATTGACCATAACTGCATTGTGCTTAAGGTGACCTGCTTTGTTCTCAATTTATATTTGTAAATATCTGTTTCTGTATATGACATTCCATTCAAAACTGCTTGCAATATGCTCTGACAATTAAGTGAAACAAATGTCAGCTTTATGAACACAGCTGTGGGTTCAGACAGGACAGCTGAGAGAACTGTTTCTCCCTTCTTGCAGTGGAAGAGATTGAAATTTTTTCTGAACCAGGAAATATCAGTGGGGAGTCTTAGACCAACCTTGGATTAGGAAGAATTAACATCAGACTTTGAATCACAATGATGTTTTTTACATTGTTTTAGGGATACTTTTAATGGGGAAAATGACATAGTTTTTTACATTTTCCTTTATAGTCTTCTGGCATAGAGAATGGATTGAATGAGGTGTGGCTGAAAGCCTACATTGTTTAGTTCCACACAATAGTGCAATTTAAGCCTGTGATTGTAATCTGAGGGGAAATTTCACCAGCTTTCCCAGAATGTTTAAAAACATTAAGGATGTTGCAAATAGGGATGCTCATGTAGTAAAACAGATTAAACCCCAGACAGGGTTGGTTTATCTTGTGAAGGTCACTGCAGTCACATAACTAATTTTCATTCTACTTCATACTGTCAGTTCTGGGAGAGGGAATCAAGATGGGACAAATTAGCCTGAATGAGGATACTTAGGATTTTCTATTTATTCAACAGTTCCCAGATGTGGAGTCAGTGGATTGCATCAAAGGTGTAGAACACAGAGCACTTGGCAGCAGCAGCTCTTCAGCCCAATAAAAGTTTGCCCAATGATGTATCATGAATTTTTGTCTTCACTCAGATTAACTGGGGTTTGACAAGGACAAGTCTTGAGCATCAATCTGCATGTGTCCAAAGAAAGATTGCTCCATAAGATAGTTCTGACCTTTGAAGAACTAATTTACAAGGCTTTCCACCCTACAGTGGATTAGAAAAATCCATTAATATCAGGACAGCTGGTGAAAATTACTCCTAAAAGTGATTTAATCAGATTATGCGCCCCTGATTTCATCACATAATGACCCAACTGAGAAAAATTAGTACCTTGATGCTCCAGTGTCCCTATAAGATTTTGCATGTCATCCCTTCTCATATATAAGCTTGATACCTCTTTGGGGAAGGTTTAGTCTTTTGTGGTTTATAGTGCCTAAAAGGGTCATAATTTTTGGCTGGAACTTTAAGACACTTTGCTGTACAATCAGTTAGAACTTTAAATAATGCTATTAAATATGCAGATAAGCCTGTGAATATTCACTTTGGAATATGTCTATTTGTTCTTTGTTTAAAGTAGAAATTAATTTCCAAGTACAAGTACATAATTATTGTTATAATTTAATTAGTAGTGATGTCACTTTTTTTTTTCAAAAAAATAAATTATTATGCTATTATTGAGTAAAGAGCATATGTAAACATGCATACATATTGTAGAGACTTTTAAAATCTATATTTTTTCATATAGGGTGGACACAAAGGTACAAAAAATATTTTGCTAGAAGGGAAGGAGGTTCTCATCAATCACATAAAAAGAAATGCAAGAATAAATGTTTTTGTGATAGGATTTCTGAATAGGTTATTTATATGCTGGGTTTCTATGCTGGATTCCACAAGTGCACTGGAGCAGCATAAGGCCTGATTTTCAAATAAAAAGCATTTGAATGTTAGAAATTGCAGTTCTCAACCCTTTTAAAAATCTACTTTTAAGAAAATCCTTTGTCTTTAAAGAAAAAATTATACCACATGCATAGTCTTTAAATGCTGGTTACTGAGGCCAGTCTTAACATGTTAGAAATAGATGCAAGCTATCAGAGCAACTAATTGCTTCTATCTACAAATACAAGAAGACTAAAATAATATGATTGATGGATAGTCTGTTGTGCTGGCTATCAGAAGTAAAAATATCATACTCTCCCAGTGAATAGTTGACTCTAATACTCAAGTTGTGTATTGAAATCCCAATATTGTCTTATAAAATAGAAAACAAAGCAAAACAAAATAGATTTCCTAAAAAGATGCCCACTGATATCTCCCTTGTTAGTGAATTGTGAATGTTCTGTATTCTAAATACCTGGACTTCTCTAAATTCCAGTGTTATGTTCATGTCTATGAGTGAGCAGACAGCTAAATACTGCTCTGAATTGATTGTACTTGCTTAAATTCATACAATTCCTTTGCAAATATTTAGCTACTTTGGTAAATATCTGGGAGGGGATGTATCTCTTAAGTTCTTAATTTTTTCTTTATCACCATTATATTAACTAGCCATTCCAGTTTTTTGTGACGTACTTCGTCTGTGAAATATGTAATCATTACCGGTTTTGTTTTTATCTCCATAGAAACTAAAATAAACCAAATATTTGATGACTATCCCAAAGCTACAGAAAGAAAAGGTGTCAAAACTAGAAATGGAATACTGAATAATGAAACAACAGAAAATTGGCATTTTGATAGACCAAGATTTCATCTCACGTCCTCTTGTCCCTAGATTTGGGTTGGATCAGTGTATTCCAATTCTGAAATCATATGCTGAATGAATCCATACAACAATATGTATTCAGGATGTTGCTTTGAACTCTGAGCTTCATATACTTCATGCCTTAAAGTATCAGTCTTCAAAGGATGACAGCTATTTATGAGCTATTTACATGTTAAGTGGTTGTTCACCATTAGTTACTATCTTAAAAAAGACAGTTGGCAGTTCTGATAACTAGTAGTCATACAATTCATGATTTTTCTAGCATATATATTTAGCCAAGTGCACCCAAATTCATTGTGTTAGTTACTATATAATGAAACAATGAAATATAATTTGTATGTAGCAATGATGTTAACAGGATAGACATTGTAACATTTGACAAAAAAGATGGAGTAGAAAAGAATTTGCTTTGAAATATTCGGGATCTTACACAGATGATTTTCAATATATTTGCATTAGGACTTCTTAGGTAAAGTATTAAGCACATGTTTCATGTTCATCCAAAATCTCTTTTGAAATAAGAAGAATCTTTTCAGCCGTAGAGAAGATGCAAGCAAAGAAAAATCTAAAGTCAAAATAAAGCTGTTGTTTCTTGATTTATGAGTTAGAACAAGTTTCATTCCAGCAAAACTTGTATCTTATCACTCTTACAGCACAAGAGTGACACTGTAATATCTTTATATGACAACCGCTTGAAGTAGTCGGAAACATATCATGATGTCCAATGGGATTGGAGGTTGAATTTCATTTCCATCCAGGCGAAGGTATCTGAGGCGAGGGATATTGCCATAAAAACCATAGTCTTCTGCTATGGCAATTGAGACTGGGCATATCTGAGTACCGTTGACACCTGAAAATGCAGATCAACATGTGAGATGATTTCCATGGGAAAGGTTCATGAAAATAGAATTCATTCAGAAAACAAATAAAACCGGCTTCTACTGATATTTGTATCGGAGACACTTGTTCTTCTCAGAGTTGGAAAATACTGAATTAACAATTCTTTTTTGATCAAGCAAAAAAGCATCTTAACATAATACAACCTAGATAAGTAAATCACATATTTAATGTGATGAAATTATTAAAAAAGGCCACTACATGCATAATTTTACCTTGGACAGAGAGGAAACTAATTTAGATAACTACTGGGTAAGTATTCATTGAGAAATAGCTCTCTGAGAGCAGAACAAAGTTAATGCTGAGGGATTTTAAACATCTTACTGCAATGACAGTACACTAATTTTAGGTAATATTCCCTAATGAAGATCTTGTATTCAAAATGATAACAGTATTGAATCAGATGAGCTTTTAGTATAGTGTCTGTAACTTTTAACGTCTGTATTTTCCTGCTCTCAAATTCTTCATTACAGTAAGTTTTAATTGCAAGAATATAATTTGTGCAATGGAATATTTTTCTTCCTAATCTGAAAGCTAGCAAGTCCATAAAATTCCTTATAAATCAGACATATCTTCTTTCAATTAAGATAAAAGTTGAAAATATGGCCTAAATCATTACCCATTTTCATAACTGAATAGATTAGGTTCTTTATATTGACTCCCTTAATCTACCTCTGCCCTGTCACTTGGCTAAAATATTTTTTATATTTTGTCTTCAATTGTTGAATATTGAGGCTGCTGCTGCCCTATTTCAGCCTCAAAATGGCCTTATTCTAGAAAACACTGAAGTGATGTTTAACAAAGATGTCAAATTCCTTTGACCAAATTATGGAATTTAGTGATTGGCATGACTGCCTGAGGATCTTGTTGACCCCAGACCACCTGCAAAAAGTGGTTGAATGGAGTATGTGTGTCTAACAGATTTTTTTTTTTGAGTACAGGTTTTTTAGCAGCCCAGAAATAGGAAAAGAAAAGCTTTCTACCAAAATATTTCTCCCCTTACATATAGCTGTCAGAATATGAACACATCTTTTAATTACAATCCCCAAAATTGTTAAAATGTTATGATGGGGAAAAAAAAAAAAATTCCCAAAAGAAAAAAACCCACCCTATTTTGAAAAATTGGCCAGATGTTTGCAACATCTTGAAAATAGACTTTATCTTTGTCATGGAAACTGGATAAATATATCCAGTTGGCCAAGGCCTAAAACTTTTATTATATCCATTACATTAAAATGTATTTGCCTATGTTGTAAAATTCATTTAATGTTTGTAAAGCATTTGATATTCTTGGAAGAAACAAGCTACAATGTACTTTAACTTACTTTTATGTGTGAAACTATGAAGCAGGAAGCTTGAGAGTGAGGTTTCATTATGAAAGCAGTTATTAAAAGATTTACAAGTGAATCAACACTATGTAGCAGAAAATATCTGCCTTTTCAGGTCAGCACCACTGTCCTTAGGAGGCATGACAGCTTCAAGTGTGTTCTAAATATCTGTTCTCTGACATAGAAACTATCCCACTGCACTAGTTTTCAATGGGTTCATTACTTCAACCTTAAGGTGAGGCAGCATTTATCTAACCACAGGCCACCTACAAAGTTATTTCCTGATGATGTGTGGTATGAACTGGTTTGGTTTTTTTACTATTCTCTTCCCATGATGAGTAAATCCTACCCAAACCATCACAGGAGTAAAAACCTCTCTCCCCTTGTCTTGCAATCCTGTTCATGGGTATATTGCTGAATTTTGCTTAAGCGGGAGCCACGGGGCAATCTATCTACAGGGGTACAATTCACCCTACCTAAACTGATCTATGTAGAGTGTAAATATCAGTCTAAGTAAACCATCTAGACTCTGTTTATAAACTGTGGAGAAAGATGAACAGTGCCAAAAAGCGATTCACAGCTTCTTAAGATGGGATGATTTTCCCTCTGCAATTTTGTATCTCTTTCCATTAATTGAGTATGTGGCCTGCATGACTAACCCAAATTAGATACAAAAATCTAGGATAGCTAATTCGAACAAGATGAATTCCACCTGTTTTCAACAGTATTGTTAAGTGGTGTAATATTTAAAAATGAGACCCTGGAGCTGCTGTAGGGGAAAATTGCAGAAGAGGTTCTCATTAATGGCTAATACTGTATGTCTACTGAAGAACTGCAGAAAATCCTGCTTCTTTTCCAATAAAACTCATGATTTAGAAACATTCAGAAAGTAAGTTCGATCTAGAAGATAAATGTGTTCTGACATATATGAGTGTGAGGGTACCTCTATTCTTGTAACTCCTAGCTGTACTCAGTGTCCAACTTGAATAGTTGGACTCCTCTCATTTTCGCATAATACTTAACTGCAGCAGTCATGCATCAGCTTGGAATTCCGTACCTTTCTGGGCTCTTTCAGCAAACAAGCCAGTAACAGATATAGTGCAGGGGTCTGACAATATGTCAGGATGTGTAACTTCAAATGTTTCTTTCCAAATATCCTATAATGGATTCTGATAGACTGTCATAACTACTTGGCCCAAGGACTTCTCTGTTTCTCTTCACATGGAATAATATTATCTTAGAGAAGCTATCCCAGTCTCCTGGTGTTCATCTAGGGGAACTTACTGTTCACCCCCTTTTATCACTCCTTTGATAGCACTGTGATACCACCTATTTACCCTTGCTCACTTGGTACATCATTGTTTCATGCTTTCTCCTCTTTTTGCTTCCTCTAACACTCCCTTTTCCATCATTTGACATCTCCTCATAGCCTCACATGTGTACCTTATCAGTAAATATGTAAACATGTTTTAAAATGCTATGGAACAAGTGTGGTGTATATCTGCTGTAGCCATAATTCATTTTGATTTTAAGTTGATTTTGCTTCCAACTTTCAAGCACTTCTTTTTTTTTTTTCACTCTGTGCATTGAGTTCCTTGAGGAAGGGACCACAGGTGAAATCCTGGTTTCACTGAGACCAATGATGAGGCTATCTTCAACTTCACTGGACTTCAGGATATTGCCTTATAACTTCATAAATGGTCTCTGAAGAAATAAGGCCTTGGACTTATATGAAGAACTGATGTTATACAATAATATACAATTAAAAGTAAGCAAATAGTATTTACATGAAATTTTGAGCTCTTACAGTGCCAGCAGTGCAACTATGAACAACCAAGAGAAAATAAAGCAGCAATTGACAGGTGTGCTGGGGTATCTGAGAATTAATATCATAGAAGGGGCTTGTAGTGTACATGTAAAAGTAAACTTTCAGGAGGACTCTTTTGTGGAGAAACCAATATCTAGGCTTTTACAGTTACTTTTATTTCAAATCTTTTAGCTTATTTATCTTAAAATAATGACTGATCACCAACTTCCTGGGTTTAAGAAGACAAAAACAGTCTGCATAATTAATGCCACATCTTATTACTCCTGCCTGATAGAATTGCATTCCTTGTTTGCAAACCTAAAGACCCTTTTTGATATCGCCTATTAGGGCACCGTCTCATGAAGACTATGTTGTTATCCCTTACCACTTGACAATTATGCTGTATGGTAGAATGTGCCTTACATAATACTTGCATTTCATTTAAGGCCTCACATTGAGGTTGTTAATATTTTTTTGACTATTTAATATGTAGTTACTAAGAACATTTTTAAAAATTTATTTATTAAAAGCCTTGTTGCTCTTAAATTAATAATAAACTTTGAAAAGTGGTAAAGGCATTAAGGAATATAAGGCTTTTGGAAAACTATTGTGATTTAGGCTTATGCGTACTCATGTGTCATTGGAAAATGGAACTTGAGTTTGCACATGCTACACAGGTTGATTTTCATGGTTTTAACCTTTTTTGAACTTATTTAGGAAAGGAAGATAATTTGGCATCTCTTTAAATACTCTCTAGACACAAAACACTTCTTAAACTGGACAGGTTACATTCCACTGATTTAAATTTACAGTCCACTTAAATTGACAGGAGATAAAGCCTGCACCTGAGGCCCTGTATTGAAGCAATTAAAATAAAACCCTTTGTAACCAGGGGGAAATATGTTCAGTAACAACATATGTCATAAGCCCTAATCATATTAACTGTTAGACTTCTCACAGGCCACTTAAATATGTGCCAGTTGTACAAAATAGATTTTTCTTTATAAGGTTTCATACATTTGTTTTGCAAATGCAGTGAATTAACCTAAATTATTAATAGGCATCTTCCTTTGATATGTCCTTATTTCATATAGAAGCCAAACCATTATTTTTAGCATATTTGTGAACTAGAGTGACTCAAAACAGGAGTAAACAACCATTTATTCAATTAAATCACCATGACAGGAAGACAAATATAAAGACTTAGTTACCATCTGTGCAATGAAAAATAGAAAGTCATCACTCTGAGTTTGGTTTTTGGCATGAAACAAAGGATTTGGGGCCTGTAGGATTTACTGAGCAGATACTTTACCAGTGTGCCGAAGCACCACATCCCTGATGTACCTGGGTGAATCTGGAAGCAGTGCTAGATGACATGACAACAGGCTTCTATTGCCTTGGGTACAATACCTTGTTTTATTTATAAAAGTGGAAAATGTTAAAAGACGTTTAAGGAGATAAACTTTAGTAGGACAAAGCTTCTGTAAAGTCAGTTAAAAGATTTTTCATTAAGACTAAATTCAAGTATCTGCATTTTGTGCACAATAAACAAAAGATGGGGAGGCTATTTGAGCCTAAAATATTCAACATCCACATTCTAATTAGTTACATTTGAAATAGATTGTGTTGACTACAGCCAACATTTTATTTTGTTTTAAGGGTCCCTCACTTTAAGCTCCTACTACTTAATTTAGGTGGGCAGAGAGATACTCAGAAGAACTGAGAAGGCAGCAATACTCTTGTGCCCACTTTTTTATCATTGTTTCTTATTTATTCCTAGCCTTTCTGTGGGAAACTTAATTTGTTCCCACAAAATGGTTACTGGTGTGTATGTAGTGAAATGTGAATGCACAAATTCTTCTTAATCCACTCATATTTCTGAACTGCTTGTAAAGTGTTTTTTCTGTATGTATATGAACATTTTTCACATGTGGTATTACTTCCATGCATATATTTGGTTGTCATATTTTAGACATGACTTGAAAACTGGCCTGTGGGAGGTCCTCTTGCTCATCTCCCTATAATCTACATCACATTTTTAATCTCTTTATTTCAGAGAACAGGTTTTATATTTAAGTAGACATTTTAAAATAATTATATCTTGGTAGAATCCCGCACTGACAATACACACTTACTTTTGATTCTGTTGTGATCAAGGTGAAGATGCTCAAGATGAGCATTGATTGGTGGAATTTTAGTGAGCTGGTTGTGAGACAGCTGTAGATCTAGAATAGATGAAACATTAAACCCATTTGGGGGAATACCATCATCAGATAATTTATTGTAGTTCAGCCTAAGGAAAGTCACTTTGGGTATTGCACTGAAATAGTTTTCTGGTATCACTTCAATTGAATTGTTGTCCAAAAACAGCTGCAGTGTGTTAGCTGGAATACTTAAAGGCATTTTCTTGAGTGAATTTTTTGCTATGTTGAGCTGCATAAGATTGTTGAGTCCTTGGAAGGTGTCACTTTGAAGAGCGCTGTCCAACAAACTGTTCTGGTGCAGGTCTAACATAGTAAGGTTTTCCAAGTTGCTGAAGACTCCTTCTGGGATTCTGGAGATTTTGTTTCTAGCCAGTCTTAGCTGTTCCAGGCCCACTGGTAATGGAGCAGGCACTTCTTCCAATTCGTTATCTTCAAGGAATAAATAAAGCAGCCTTTTCAGCTTGCTCAGCACACCACTCTCAATTCCACTGTTGGTGATCTTATTCTTGTTCAGATTTATCCACCTCAGATGAGTGGCGTTCACGAAAGGTTTCTCTGAAACTGTTTCAATTTGATTATTTTGAAGATAGAGGTACCAAATTCTTGCTGGGATTGCAGGTATTTCTTTAAGTCCTTTGTTATCACAGTATAATGCATTGGGGAAACTAGGAGGACAAAAGCACTCTCGTGGACACTCAGAAGTGTAGTGAGACCAATGCTCAGGATCCAGCTCATCATAAACTTGTCTCACAGTTCGAGTCCACACAGAATTGACCAAGAATAAGAGTAAAAGGCTTGTACAGACTTTTAGAGTCATTGTTTGCCTTGGAAGGGGAGAAAAACAATTAGCTGTCTCTCAACAGAACTCTCTAACATCATACTAGATTAACAAAGCAGTGTTACATAGAAAAATAGTATTTTCTTTATAAACAGCCAAATTCTGTCCTCTGTGGTATTATCTATGGCATATGAAGGAAAAAATGAACAGTAGTAAGATGTATAAACAATTCAGTGCTACATGTTGAAGAACATTTTCCTGATTCAGTTTAGACTCCACATTGGCTACCAGCTTAACTGATATTCATGCAAGTGTAATTTCAAAGAACCTGAAAACACAGATCATTTTTCTGACATTAAATCAGTTCTTCTTACAAATTTGTTTAAGTTTTCCTGTATAGAGCTATAAACTACTTTATATAATGTACCATCTTCATTAAAGGTATTGATGCCATAATGATACTAATACTATTGTACTCAGTGTTCCTCCTTTTAAAATTATCCATATCCTCTTTTCTGTTTTTCCTCTCTCTTAAATTATAATGGCATCTGGATCAGATTTTCCAGGGTCTTTTCTCATCACAGAAAAGTGAAAGATCAAAGAGTGTTTTAACAGCTGTTTGTTGGGCATGTTCTTAAAAAGCTTGGAGGGAATATGTTTGAGTAATCCATTCCCCTCCCTCATTCACTCTCTCATACCCAAAGTTATGAATTTCCTTCTCTAAAGCAAACAGCCAAAACAAATGCCTGATCTATATGACACAAAAAGTCTTAACCAAATTATATCATATACACTCATGCATCTTCTATCTGGTTTGCCTACTTAATTATTTACTTTATTTAGCCTCTTCCCCCATTAAAGGTTGAACAAAATCATCAATGATAATTACTACAAGAGGAAATATCTGTGTTGCACAAAAGCAGTGCTTCACAAACTGTTAGTTTACTTTCTGATGAAGATTAGCAAGCATTTTGCAATGCAGAGGCAAGAGACAGCTGAAATTTCTGGTCAAAATTAGGAGGTTAGTTTTGGCAAAACATAGTATTTAAATAAAAAGTAAATTCTCTCATAGGGTTAATGCACCAGTAAGGTTAATAACTTAGTTAATCTGCTGCATATGATATGTAGTCATTTAACAGTTTTCAACGTTGTTGTTAGCGATAACAAGTGCAGTACTTGTTCTTCCAGGCTCAGAAACTACTATCTGGAAGCATTCCAAAAAGGACAAATAAAATATTTCTAAATAATAACATCTGTAACTTACACAATTAAATTGTACCTTATTAGTGTGTAAATATTCATAATCTTCGTAACATTCTTAAAAAGAAATATAAAGTAATTTACCTTGTTAGTCAAGTTCCTGGAGCTATCTGAAGCCAGTTAGAAATCACTGTAAATCCACAGCCTTTGGCTGCTAACCACTGTGTTTGCTTCCTGTCCTCTTAAGAATTAATAGCATATAAAACTTGAAGTACATTCTAGTATTCCCAGATGTATTACCATACACACCTTATTAGCTATTGTTTCTAATTTGACATTGCTTCAGAATTTGGGCTTACCTCAGCTTTCTTGGATCTTCTTCTCTTTCTATTGGTCACTGTTGTTAGACTGTAATAGCTTGAGTCAGGCTACAAGCCGTCTTCTATGAATACAGCCTAATATATACGCATCAGTGGCTACAGCTTTTAACCCCTAAAATAACTAAGGCACCTCAGCAACTAAGCAGGAAAAGACAGGAAATCCTGACTTTATTATCAAGTAACCACAAAACAGAAGGCATTTGATATTTATGTTTTAGCAGATTAGAGGAACTGGTCTAGATGAAACAGTTAACACAAAATGTACCTTTATTCAAAATTTTTCTCAGAAGGTACTTTACATGCAAAGCTCACTTACATCATAATTCATTCTCATAATACCTGAACTGGCCACAAAGAATTAAAAACAGTGCCATCTGTTTCTACGGAAATATTTTATTTGATTTTTATCAAATGCAGATGCTGCCATGCCATTTAAAGACATAATTCTTGATTAGGAGAAGAAGATAGCAGAAGCATTTGCTAAGAATTTTTTAATAACATATTTTAATTTCTTTAAAGATTAAACCATACCTTTTCCTTTTTGTTCAGAGAGATATTTACATATATTTCTACAAAGTTATCATATTCTCCAGTGACTCCTGCAGTGAGGTCTGGTTTTAATTATCAAGGCACCAAGTAATTATCTTGTTTTATCATTGATCTAAAGCAAACTCTTTCCAGCTAGCTTGCTCTCCAAGCCATAGACACATATTTCTCACATTAAGTATTTTGGAAGATTTTTGTTTTCTTTTTTAATCCAAACTTAAAGTAACAATTTAGTATCAGGAAAACTAGCCATGTCCAAAGCCAAAACAATGGCATAAGTATTCTAAGGAAAAAACTAATGAAAATACTGAAAACTTAAAATATATCCTGGTATGTTTTATGAGGGTATATTAGTTTTAAAATTTATTTATGTAATTATTTTAATTCAGTTTAATCTGATTTACTTTAACAATAACATCTCTGACAACTTATTTCACAATGTTTAATGTTTTGCTTCCTAAACTAAGAATGACTCAAAATAAGTTTAGGAGTAGATACAAAGAAAAGTAATCAAAAAAAGAAAAACAGCCCTTAAGTACATAGACAGCTTCCACTGACTTCAGTAAGGCTAATGTTAATCACATCATAAAATTTTTTTCATAAGTATGTGTTTGTACTACCTTCTTTTTTATTTAGGAAAAAGTGCATCCTTACTACCAGTAATTTTTACACAGATAAAGTATGTGCTTAAAAATAAGACAACAGCTTAAGTGTTTTACTCTGCTAGAACTTCATACTCTTCAACATCTCTAAGAGATTATTAGGGCTTTATAAAACCGATTCCTTTGTGCATACTAAGCTGAATATTTGAAAAGTTCCAATTAGGTGTAATTATTTTACATCTATACCTAAAAATAAAGGTTCTAACGTTAAGCAGATGTACTAATTATAAGCACAAAAATTATATATAATGTATTAACCTTTTCATTACGAGTATCATTTTAAACACCTAGGCTTTAAAACTTTTCCTTTGACCTCCCGAAGCAGACATGGTCCCACATATTAATGACAAGGAGGTTTGTCAGCTGGAGTCCACAGAGGTGGGGGGAGAGGCCAGGGCATCGCTGTATGAAGGTTAAAATAGTTGTGTGTTCAGTTGTGAGTGATTTAAGGAGGCTTCACCATGAAAAGTGCATCTATGATTCTTGTAAAAACCAGGCAGTTCAACGTAAAGCTGGTTTGAATTTGTGCTAAAACTGCACAGCATGTGTAGAGAGGATATGGAGGCACTGAGGTCTATTCACCATTAAAGAATGAGCCAAGACCTTCAAAAATGTTATAGCGAAGGGTTTAAAATACTAAGTCCTGGTGACAGCTATCTGTTGTGACACACTTAAATGCAAGATGTCATATGTTCCACATTTGACACAAAAAGAAATATTGGTTTATCATATGCTTCATGGGGGTCTGAATTTTCCCTTTAACGTACTAATCATATACAGACATTCATTATGTTATCACAGAAGTCTCTGGCAGAGGGACTTGCTGGTTACCTTGTGCCAGGCAGTGTGACTATTTGCATGAACTACTGTTCAGCAAGGGAGAGGCATGTCACAGTCTGCCCTTTGTGGATTTAGAGGCCAGATATTTAATCCTTATCAAACACATATGCTGCCATCCCATTCAAAGAAGCAGTTCTTCACTAGGAGAAGAAAACAGCAAAGACATTTGCTAAGACTTTCTTGATGACATGAATTTTCATTTCTACTGATACAAAAAGCCGAAAAAAATTATAAGAAGTGTCCTCAAAATCAGAAAGAAAGCGTGTGATGACTGCAGTATAAATTCTCATGTGCACCTAAAAGTTTTTTAAAGATCTCTGTAGGAACAAGTGAATACTTGGGTGCGCAAGCAGGCTTTACAGAAAGGCCTGCTTTCCATGAAGCCTTCAAGATTACACACATATTCTCCATCATGCATTTGTTTCGTTCAGTCCTCCATCATCTGGTGTTACTATTTATTATTTAAAGGGTGCAATATATGGTGATAAAGTTTTACAGGCTAATAAAAGATCACGGCCAAGATTTTCAAAAATGACTAATGGTTTGGGAGGCTTTTTGTTTTGAGTATCCAACCTGAGACACTTTCCAGGACCTCATTTTCTGTAAGAGGGGGATAAGAATTTAGTGTTAATGAGATAATTTTTAACTTATGAAGCTAAGCAATCAAAAGCAAATATCAGTGAAACAAAAACTTCTGAGATCATGAACAATCTCCCAAAAAGTAACAGTATGCAAGGTATTTGCATGACAATAAAAAGAGGTGGAAAGATTATTACAGTAAAAATACTGTGAATGCCCACTCAGGGAATTTTGGAGACATTTTAAAAGATACTGTTGGGAGTATTCTAGTTTGAGGAAGATGTCTCAAGCCATTACAGGATTTTTGCTCCATATGTCTCCTGGCAATCAACATCGTTAATCAATGTAATAAGAGAAACTGTATTAAAAAAAAATCAAGAAGTGAGAAGCACCAACAACTGTAGAAGGTGGTAAAATCTCTGGGGCAGAATGATGTACATGATTGAGACTAGAACAGCCCACAACCCTGAGAAAGACTGTAAGTGCTAAAAAGATAGACTAGAAAGATCCACTGGGGGGACATATGGACAACTGGGAGTGCTGTAAGAGCTGTTGTTCTGTTTCAGCATCAAAGTTGCTGACGGTGAAAAAATGCATTGCTTTCTTTCAGTAATGGTTGCCATATGTCTCAGATTTAATACGAAGCAAGGTCTGTTAAACATCAAGCTTGTGTATAGTTCATCACCAGCAAACCTAGGAGTATACTACAAGCAGAGCTAATTCACTAGCCCTGTAGATTGCTCCATGTAACAGGCTGCACTTCAGTATATCCAATTTGAGTACTACTCTACTAAAATGCTAGGTGTCTTGCTCCAAAGGACAATGAATTTATCTGAAACATGCTTTTAAATTCCCTTAATGATGACTAGAGAAAAAGTGATGCTTCAAAACCTGAAGAAGAGAGTAAGTCCAGTTTATGTACCCTTCACCATATATTCTATTGATAGTTCCAGACAGCCATGCACACAGCTTAAGCTGGGTGTTTACATTTACTCAGGGTTCAGTTTGCCTCTTTCACTTATGAAGATTGACATGTAGTGATAATTGCTCTATTTCTTGCATTACTGCTTGAAATAGAGAGTAGGAAGCTCTGAGTTTTACTCAGAGTCAGAAAGACAAAACTTCTATTTCCAAACAGTTCCCTGATCACCAGACAGTGATATATTCCAATTAATGATATCTGCTACTCCTTTTAAAAAGTAGCCACAAAAGGTTGGCAAGACCAAAGAGTCTAAAATAAAGCAGATGCATGAGCCTTTCAGGCTAGCCCAAGGGACAATGCAGACAGATCAAAGGGGCCAGCACAGATGTTCCAGACCTTGCTCCTACAGATGCATTTTACTTTACATCATTCCTGGTGAAAAACTGAAAACAAAACAGTCTTAGGAGCAGGAACTCTGCAACTCTGCTAGAAGCCTAGAATTGCCTGCCTAGACCTTTCAGTGGGAGAAATTTCACCTATTTAAATAGGCATTTCTCTGTGTGTGCAGGTAGTTAAAGGATAGTTTACCTGAGGAGCTTCCAGGTTAGATTAGGAGACACTGTTTAAAAGAACCCTGGAAAATAGTTGGGCTGTCTTAATTTGTGAAATGTGAATGTCACCTGACCCCTTGTTTATGTATGAATTAGGAAGATGAGATCCTATTCTAAAAGTCCAGAAACAAAATTCTTGCAGTTTACTTTCTGCACATCTTCACTCCTTTGTAAAAACCACAGTGAGAATTGAGTAGCTCAGCTTAAAGTGATTCTTGCAGACCAACGTATTTCAGAACAGAATAACTATGGAAAAGGGCTCAGCTTTTATGGGAAATATAGTGCTCTCCTGCATATGCTTCATTAAGGAATATTTGGCTGTCTATTCCCTTTCTCTCTCTATTTTGAGCTCTTTACCACAGTGACACCATAAAGGTTCCACAACACAATGCCAAGATCTGGTATTTATCTTGGCTAGCTAGGTTTAGTTTACCTACTATGTAAATGTGGGTGTCAGTCTCTTACTTTAATTTGTTCTTATGCTTTCAACAATTTCAACACTGAAACAAATCTATCCATTTTTAAAATTCTAGATGTATAACCATATATGTTAAATGAATCTTAAGTTAAATATCTAACGTGCATTTGTCTATTACCCATATACATTGAGTTCTTGGGCCTTCATGTGGCTATTTAGATGACTAATATTTTCCAGGCAACTAATGGTAAATTAAAACATGAATTAGTCATCTTATGCCTATTCTGTAAACCTGCAGTTTTGAATAGTAAACCATCGTGTATTAAATATTCTAAATAGCATAAAGATAGTGAAAACAGGCTGTGAAGTGTTGGTGTTACTTTTGTACTCTTATTTTGTTCTGTTGTTAAAGAAGTCCAAAAATATTTGAATTCATCTTAATTTTAGATTCTCATAATAAGATTATGAATTCCAAGAAGCTTAGACTTATTGAAAGATCTGTCCTCTAAAATAAATGACAAGGGTTTCAAAAATTACTCCCACAACTTAATGAAAAAAATATTTTAGTACCCTTACAATAAAGGTCTGCTATAGTGATCCTGCCAGATGAGAAATTCAAGATTCAGATGCTTTTTTAATATATAAAAAGAAAAGCCAAATGGCATAAGCTATATGAAAACCCAGCCTTATTTTATTTTCCATGTGATTTTTTTTTTTCTTAAACTGTCATATTGGTCATAATTTTTGAGAGCTGGCATTTTCCAAAGAACTCAAGTTTTCTTCCAAAGTCCTAACCTGAATCTAGAATCTCATTCACCATGAATACTCCAGTCTCTAATTATCCTTTCAGATGGAACATGTTGAAACTAAGTCTTCATACTATAGATGAAAGTCCTCAACACCCAGCACTTTTGTGCCAACTGACACCACCTTTTTCTCTGAAGACAGCTCTGGAACACAGATCCAGGGAGAATTCATGTATCCATCCCTATCCAAACACCATGCAGCACTCTAAAGGCCCTAAACAGTCAGGGTTGTGCTCCAGCATTGCCTACTCTTATCTTAGATGATTCCCCAGTCATCATGGTGGCTGCAGTGAATCCCAGAGGTAAACGCCTAGTTCCTTTCTGCATTCTGTATATAATATTCACCTCATCTTTTCACCTCAAGGTTTTGACTAGGAGCAACATCCTTGTCATCCTTTTGAATTTAGGGTGGGAATGAATATACTGCAGGGGATAACTTTTCTTACCCAGACTTGGTAACCTGAACAAAACCATCTAATTTTTACACATGGGATCACAAATTATTTTTTAAATCAATGCAACACTGCACATTATTCTGAGAACTTACTAGTCTTCCTCAGTTGTTTTGGTTTATTTTTTTTGGCAGCAAAACAGTCATAGTGATGAAGTCTAAATGTGAATTTCAGGAAACTTTTACTTATCTAGTTTGGAAACAAGTCTACAGAGTAAGATGGATGTCAGATGCACACAATGGGATACTGGGAAGTTGATGAAAATGGGAATTTTGAGACAGCACTTGGCCTTTATCTTGAGGACAACTTTTATTAAATTGGTTTATGAGGTATGAAATTTCTAAAGACTTTCAAGACTTCTGCTGAAGTCTTATGCATGTTTTAATAAAAGCATTATCTTCAGTAGAAATTTATTTTTCAATGTATTCCAGAGTGTCTGTAATTTTTGGAATATGTTCTCTAGTCAGGTTGACCAGACAACACTGCTGTCTTGAATGCTTTTCCCATGTTAGGAGACAAGGGATAAAGACAAAAATACTATTTTGCACAGTGTAGCTGCCCATGTAGGTAAATCTAGCAGCCTATTCTCTTTGCAGGTCCAAAAACTACATGTTAACTCCATCACATCTGTAGCTATAAACTTTTATGCTAACTGAGCAATGCAAGAACTGTCTGAGCTGCAGTAGGAAGCATAGCAGGGGCAGCAACCTCCATACTAGCATGGAACTCCTGGCATGGAAGCATCACAGGTCAGTGATACAGAAGTATCTCTCACTGCTGAGTGCTGGTGCATCAACCCCAGCAAGGAGTCCATCTGTCTATTAAGAAAATGTGCATTACCTGCCTTGCAGGCAGTGCAGCTGTGCCCAGAGGTGGACCTAGCAAGCAGTGCCTCGAGATGTGTGAGGTTTTGCAGGTCTGATGAAGGATAGAAGTCTAAAGTCTGCAAATTATGTATTATTAAGCAGCTACTTATGTTTCCTGCAAAGAAACGTGTAACAATTCAAATTGGTAACCCTGACTTAGTTTGCTTTCTCTCACCAACATTCATGCCTGTCCATTGGAGAACAAAAAAAACCCAACACTTGCAGGATCCAATTCTGACTAAATATTTGGATGACTTTTCCCACCTCCACTGATGAGATACAATAGAATACATCTCTCTGCAACCATAAAAGCATGATCTATGTGTTAATTAGAATGATCTTATGGTGGTTTAACTGTTGCAACCAGATCTGACAGAAGGTATTAAACAATGGGGGAATTTGTCATGATCATTTAAAAATATTTTTAAACATCTCATAACAATGGATTTAGACACTATTATTCAAAATGTGACTGAAGATTGCTTTATTGGAGGGAATAAATAACTCTGCAATCCTTTATATCTTTCCCTGTGAGGTGGGTTTGATTTTCCCTCTTTTGCCAGAAGAGTAGTACTTTTTCCAGAATAAAGTTTTCCTCTTGTTCAGAAGTCAGGTGTATTTGACCAAATCCCTGTCATGTGGACTATAAATAACATTTCTTCTTTCATGTATTTGCCTCATTTCTTCATTGCCTTCTAATTAAGACTTTTTTTTCTGCTTTTCTTTAACAATTTCAGAATAAAAAGATATGCTATACCACAGAGGTACTGCATAAGGGGGATTATACTTAAATAATAATTATTCAGGTAATCAAGACTTGTTATAAATGCCATGTTTTCTGATCTGCAGATTAAGATTTCACATTCTAAAAAGAAAGATAACAATGCCCAAAAAACATGTAGATGGAGTTACACCCACAAAGAATCATGGTTTATAAGACTAAAGAGTAGTAATATGCAATTTTTCATCTGTGATTCCACCCACTGAAATCCTCAGCTCCTGATGATATGCCTATACCTTCATATACATTAATGGAGGGATATAGATGCCAACAAAAAAGACCCCAAACTTCAGTGTCCTGAAGTAGAGTTAACACTACTTTTTTTTTCTTTGTGCTAAGTAATGTTGAACTGTTCGCACTAAGTAGAAATTATTTAAGAGATATTTATTAATGAAAGCTATATAGCCTACCCATATAAGTTATTTTCTTATAGACTGAGAGTCTTTTATCCAATGCCTAAATCTGTAAAAGTTCAGAACCAAAATGTCCTCCATGAGCACTCTGTCCACTGGGGACTGGAATGGTAGCTCATACACTGTTTCCCTTATTTTGTGTAGTCATCTAAGCATCTTTACCTGTGCTGCCCCACATGGGAGAGTTAGCCTTTGGCTTCACTGCCAGCACTCAGTAGCTCACAAGAGTCAAAATGGGAACAGATTTCCACAAGTCAGCTGCAGACATCTGGGCACTGAAGAAAAGTTTCCACAGTTTTTACCTATGGAATCTATATCCAAATGTTAGCTGAGTTATGATTTTGTGAGTATCATGGGAGTCAGAATTGTGGACTGGAACCTGAAACAATAAATTTTCCACATTAATTTAATGCAAAACTCTTTCAGCTGTAGAGCTAGTTATGAAAATTGATATTGTCCCCCAATGATTACTAGTATTCTTAGAACCACAAGTTCACAGAAATCATAAGTTTGAAGAAACATCTGAAGGTTGCTTAGTTCAACCTCCTTATAAAAATAGGGCTAACTTCAAAGCCAGATCAGTTCCTCAGGACACTGCCCATGCAAGTTCTGAAAATCTCCAAGGATGGAGAGTCCACAGTCTCCTTCATTGTGAATAATTTCTTTGTAAGTCCAACCTGAATTTCTCTTTTTGGAACTTTTCCTTTGCCTTCTTGTCCTTTCGTTGTGCACCCCTGAATCTGGCCCCTTTTCCTATAGTGCTCTTTTAGGTAGTGGAAGTCTGAAATAAAATCATGGAACTGAGGCATATGGTATATTCAGAGAGGCTAGGGGAAGAGACTTGGCAGAGCTTGGAAAGGAGAAGGCTGAGGGAAGTTCTCTTTGCAGTCTTCCATCTTAGTGGCTCTCCACTGAACTTCATTTTGCTTTATAACCTCACAGTCTCTACTGTCTTCAGTATATGCTTATTGCAGCTGTACATATAACGGTTCAGACTGCCTTTCTTAATGACGTTTTGCCACCTTGTTCACAGTTTTCAAAATAATTTGGTTTATGATAAGCAATGACCTATTTATTCCCTTTCAGTAAAACTGAAGGTTTGTGAGTCAGGATGGGACCCTGCCCGATTCCTTGCACTAGAAGAACAGCTGTAACCAACCACTGCTCACTCCGTTCTTGATCCATTTGACTCTGCTGGACTCTCTATAGCAGTAGAGGGCATGTAGAATTTATGCTTCTGGTGTATGTCCAGAAAATCAATTGAGTCACTGCCTGTTCCTTCTAGGGAACTTCTGTAGTTTAATCTAATATGAAAACTGTCTTTTAAATCAGACAATACTTGCTTATTTGGAAGATTACTCTATATTTGTGAATGGCTGCATAACATACTTGCAGACCAGTTCCTGAAATTTCATAGGTATGGTTTTTCTCTGTTGATTTTGTATATTGTAATACTGCTTTTCATGACATTAGTAAAAACTTTCCTTTTTATGTCTTCTTTCAAAGTCATGTCTTTCTAAAAGATGTTGATTTTTGTAAATTCTCCCATATGAAATTTCACATGAAAGTGTCATAACAAATTAATCCATTTTCAGCTGAAAGGAGGGACACGTTGTAAATAAATTGTATAGCTATACTATAGGCTGCATATTATGTAGCCCTAAGCAGAGTTTACTTCAGGCTAATTTACCCACTCCACTGTCTGCATGCTACTGCAGCTGTCTTATTATCTGTTCATGTCTTCCTATTTTTAAGTAACATGTTTGCACCTGTATACATAAGTATTTTATAATATAATCAGGTTAGGGATGTATACATCATGTTTTTCAGTACCCAGAATGCTGAGGACTTTATAACCAATGTCCATCACCTCCCCTTCCAGGAAGAGCAGAAATTGCAAGTTACAGTGACTCAGTTTCCAAAGCTCTAGCTCTGTTAATTATTCCCAATCCCCTACGTTTCTGCCTAGTGCCCAGAAAATATTAATGTAGCTTTCATAAACTGAGAATTAAGGCACATGTATATTGTTGCCTATTTGTTTCTTTAAGACATGTAGGGATTAGGAATTTAAAGTATTTGTAGTCATTTAGACCAAATCATTCACGGAGAAGCAGAAACCTGTGCTTCTGTGTCTCACAATATGAAAGCAAAGAGGCACAGTATCCCATTTCTCCTTTTGGAGAAAGACCTCCTGTTCTAGTTTTTCAGAAAATGTGAAGAGCAAGCTGTACAATATTCTCCCTCTCCAACTAACAGGGAATTTCTGAAGCATAGGAAAGAGGTGTTCAAGATAAAAATGTACTGCCAAATGCCATTTTCTCTTAGTTGTCCAAGTGCTCATTGCCAGGTGAAGGTTTCCCATTTTCTGAAGGAGGTCACTGGTACTCTTAGCTATTTTGACAGAGGCTTCCTTCTACTGTATCCCTTGAACAGAACTTCAAAATGCCTTGTGAACATCTGTGGATACTTTATTTGCAAAACATGGGTATGTAGAAAATACTCTCATCCACGGGTTTTAATCTAGCCTAGGGTGGACTGTTCTCAGTCTCACTGTTCACACTGTTTCATTTGCATAAATATAACTGGTTTGCTGAAACAAACTGAAAACAATACATTTCTGTCCTGTTTGCTAGATCGCAGCTATGTGGTGACATGTATCAGTATGTGCTCTTGAGGCCTTAGTGTTTAGTGGATTTTCCTGTGAAGAGGACAGTTGGTTAAAATCTCTCTGGAAAAAGGTTGAATGTTGTTTCCTATATCATTTTCTATTCATTGGAGTTTTTTGCATGCACTTCTTTCTTCTTCTCCTATGTTATAGTGCCTAGGTGCTATTCCATAGTAATTTGCACCCTGATGTGTTCAGCAAGCCCCAGCTTTAGACTTTATTCTTCTATGAAAATTGTAGCTTACTTATCACAAAGGTTACTTTCAGTCTTTCCTGTATGGGGATAAAAAAAAAAACAATAACACTTATGAATTCCAAAATTACAAAAATGAGGAGGGAAATATTTCTATTGTCTCCTGCATCTCTCCTCCTGTTTCTTTGTGAATTGTGTACTGATTCTGAATATCTGCAATTGACAACGTGCGGACCAAACAGTTTGGTGTGGTTTGTTTTTTTTTCAGAGGTGATAGTTTCTGCTTTTGCTACAGAAACTAGAAGAGCTTCTCTGTAAGTGTTTAAAAGTCTAGTACTTGAAAGGAAAATAGTACCTGTGGGATGATCTGTGCTTGCAGGCAAGCCATTTATGGCTTTTAGTTACTAACACATTTATTTTAGTGTGTGTTCCAATATGCTGACAATATTTGGACCATTCATTCCCACACAGAATATACTACCATCTCTCTATCATGAGTAGCTAGGCCTACATGTTACTCATTGCCTGTGGCTTCTGAGAAATTTCATTGTTCTTTTGACAATACTGAGAAACTAATTTGCAGTACTTCATAGTGCTTTGACTCCTATACCACAAACTTCATAAAGTATCAACTTCATGGCCAACACAAGTGCAGTGGAATATGTTAAATTATATGTTTACAAACATATTGAAACTTGAAAGTAGAGAAAACAGTTTATTTAACCTTACAATAAATTTTAATAATAATAGATTAGTTTAGATTATCTTGTTTTATCCTGAATTTTTTTTTTCAATTTATAAAAGACTGAAACATAGTTGACAATGATATAGACACAAAAATACTATTTGCTATGTTTTATTTTCTACAATCTGGTTAAAAGTAGCATGCAAGTAATTGAATAAAAATACTTGTATATATGACTTATTTTGAAATAACAATTATACAAGCAATGGATAAAAATCTTACCACAAAAGTTTAAAAGAAAGTATGAAAAAAAAGAAGAGTAAACAATTTTTTAACCTGAAAAATGTTTGTTTCCCTGTTATCTTTCACATAGTCCATAAATTCAATAATATCATGGGCTCTGAAAACATATTTTCATACATTTTAAATTGTTCTTATATTTTTAAATCATATTTTTCATTGTAATTGATAACAACATGAAAAAGGCATGAATAATTAAGAAAGCTGGATTGGTTAGAGAGGAATCTTGTATTTACACAGGCTAGCCCATACATCTCAGCACTCTGATGAAACCCTCCTAAATTCCATGGACATCTGGTACCAGCTGTCATGTATTGCATGTATGGACATAGATTTCTATGAAGTTGAATGCTTTTCATCAATTTACCTAGACAGATTAAGACATATTTTGCACCACATTTGGTCATTCTTGTGCTTTCTAAATACAACCATTTATAAAAATATGCACAGGTTTCCTTAAGGTTGCCAAATGCATGCTAAATATTAACAAACAGAGTGGATAATATACAGATTGACACTTTTTGAAAGACATATCCTAATTTTAAAGAGCTATCATGATGTAATTCCTGTAGCTACTGCCCCTAGAAAAGAAGTGGATGATCCCAGGTATCTCACTCCAGTGAAATCTCAGCAGCGACCCGAAGGCAGTTGTACATCTCCTGTGGCAGGTCAGCTCGAGTGAGATTGTTTCCATCCAGGCGCAAATGTGTGATCTTGGAATAGGTCATTGGCCCAACAACCTTACAGAAGCTGCTCAATGGGAACTCTGAAACAAAGAGAACATGAATAAGAGAAAGCATTAATAATTAGGACAAAATTATTATTTTTCTGCTCTTTAAATTTTATCTGGAAATTGTGACTTCAAGTTTATTCTAATATTTTTAAATATTTTGAATGTCCATTCATGTAATTCCTCATGAGTTTACTGGAACTTGAGGGGCTTATGTTAGGAGAGGTCCTTTCCATTAGCTGTGAAAGGTTCAGAATTTCAAGACCAAGTTTTTCAAGTGCTATGTGCTCCCAGTACCCATTTGATTTTTAAGACTCCATATTTTATACAGAGGTCTAATACAGCACTTAGAAAAAATAAAAAGACTGAATCTCCAGTAAGACTGGAGATGCAGAGGGAGAAATCAATCATGCTGGGTACATTATGATGGAAGGATAAAACAGTGCTACATAAGATATAGAAGGAAGTAAAAAGTCTCTGGAGAAACTGAAACCATGATACAGCCTTACCCTTAAGAACAGGCAGTCCAATGGGTGTGTGTGTCACATATTATTTTGTATGTGTCATTTTGATATGCTAGTTTCAAAATGAAATTTGGGGCTGGGGTTGGGGGAGAGTATTACATTTAAATTGTATAGTTGAACATTTCCAGAACAGCAAGATTAAAAGGTGAGTATAAATTAAAAAAAAATATATATATATATATATATGTATATTTATTGTAATTTATATATCATTATATATGTAGCCTCTATTCAGCTGAAGTATTATTTGATTCACATAACACTAGACAGGTCTTGAATGGAAAGCTATGTCTTGTATCTTATGAGCAGTATTAACTGTAAGCTAGAAATTATATAAAGCAAAGTATTTCTGTGCTCAGTATACATAAGTACAACATATACATATTATACACCTTTGTCATGCAGAGACGATCTATCCTCAAGAGAGGATGTATATGAACCTGATTTTCCCTGCATATCACACTGTGTAATTCTTCAAATAATGTCCTTCATTCTCACCTGTGTTTCCTTTGAGTCAGACAGAGGCTTAGTCTTTCAAAAACCTCTATCACTACTAAAGAAGTAGTCTGAGAGTCTCGTTCTTCTTCAGGCCACTGACATCAATTGAATTCACATAAAAAAATACTTTAAAGGGACTCCTTCAACAAACCCATTCACAGGTATGTAGATAAATTTTGTATCTGCAGTTCCTTTTATGTTGCAAAGGACTAGCTCTCATAATCTCTCAGAAATCAAGGTAGTGTTCTCAAAATTGGATGCCATTTTAACTACCAATCATAGGTCATTCATGGACTTTTGAAAACACCACCTTATATATCTATTTAGCTCATCTAAGAAAACACGATGACCAGCTCTTTAAAGCATAGAGTTTAGGTATTTTTTTGGACACAGAGATAAGATGTTGAAGTAAAGATTTGTGTATCCTTCACAAAGTAAGTTGTTTTGAGTAAGGATTAAGGAAATGTATTTCAAATGTTAGATCTTGATCACAAATGTGATTAAAGCAGATTAGAGTAATTTCCTAGATTTTTTATATTGTACAGCCTTCTTTTGGGAGGGTGAGAGATAAAACACATCCTTAATGGCACATTTATTGGCCAGTCCATATTGTGATACAGTATAATTTTAAGACTGTAGACCAATTCAGATACTCTTCCAATTCAGAATGTACCAACTGAAGTGAATTGATGATTCTTGTGAGTTAGGATCATATAATCCAAGAGATGTTTATAGGATTAAATCTACGTGGAGTTTTGCTGAATGAAAACATAAGTTCCTGAGACTTTGAACTCATTTGCTTGTCCTACAGGCTATGTCATTAACTATTTTGGTCCAGTTTTCTGCAGATAATTTTGGTGTAATTTTTAAAGATTAAAATAAACATGGATTATATTACAGATTTATTTTTCCATTTTCTTGTCATTCAGGAATGACATGGGAAGTATATTTTGTTAAAGGCAGACATTTAAAATGTTTCTAAATTTACTTATTTGTTTTTTTCCATATTGTTATTTTTGAGCATAAATACTAACATTTGCTTGCAAATCAAGGTATGCTTATACTAGTTGAGTAGATGCTTAACTGCTCAAAGTACATAAACTTCATGCATGTAAACCACACAATCTATCTGTGATACCAAAATACTCATCTGTGCTGACTATGAGACTGAAACCACTTTGGAACTGGATGCAAATCAAGTCCTCATGGAAGTCAAAGGAACTCTGTCATGGATTTAGTGGGATTTGACTCCAGTATTTGGTCCATACTCTTTGCAATTGGGTATTAATTTTTTATACAGTTCACATTATTGTCATATGTTAGAATCGTATTAAAAATGTTTGTTTTCTAATTGCAGTCTCCACTCGCAGGTGTGGGCCATGCACTTGATGTGCTGTTATGTATATGATCTGTATGGGAACTACAGTCAGTTAGACTAAAGCACTGTTGCATAAAATATGTCAGTAGCTTACTTCCTCCTTTATTACACTTATTAATGTTGCAGGTGTTAAAATGACTTCCTGAATTTATAATATTTAGGTTCAGAGGCAGTGTACCTGGAATTTTGCCACTAGTGTGGCATTCATATTTTCCCAACAAAAATCTCCTGCATGAGCAAGACATTGAGAGAATAAGGGTTAGATGAAATTAGGATTTTCATCTGAACAATTTTCCCACTAAAAGTGTCTGTCACCATAAAAAATTTCTCCTCTCCTCTCCTCTCCTCTCCTCTCCTCTCCTCTCCTCTCCTCTCCTCTCCTCTCCTCTCCTCTCCTCTCCTCTCCTCTCCTCTCCTCTCCTCTCCTCTCCTCTCCTCTCCTCTCCTCTCCTCTCCTCTCCTCTCCTCTCCTCTCCTCTCCTCTCCTCTCCTCTCCTCTCCTCTCCTCTCCTCTCCTCTCCTCTCCTCTCCTCTCCTCTCCTCTCCTCTCCTCTCCTCTCCTCTCCTCTCCTCTCCTCTCCTCTCCTCTCCTCTCCTCTCCTCTCTCCTCCTCATATACACACATACATATATCTATCTATATATAATCCCAAAGGCATCTTAAAGCATGGTACCAAAACACTGTTGTTAATACACAGAAAATTCCACCCTTAAATTACTAATAATAAGAAATATTAAAAAAAAAAAAAAAAGTTTCAACTTAGAAGTTACGGGTTAGGTTTGAGGTATGGAGAAAAGAAAGGCTTTTATAAACCTTCTATGGTCCTATGCTAATTTGAAGATCAAACTAACCTCAAGTACAGTGGATGGAGTATAGAGTTGATACCTAACTTAAATTCAATATAATGAATGTGCTTCAATTTATTAGTTCGAAATCAAAGGAGTTACTCTGAATTTGTCTTCATTCCAGTTTGCTATCCACTTTGACCACTGCTCCTTGTATCACAGATGAAGACAAAATATACTGAAGTGAAGCCAGTTTTTTCTACAAATGTTTTACATGTATATTCATCAGCTTTTTTAAAAAAAGCTCAAAGTCGTTCAAACAAGGGTATTTCTCAAACAGGTTATTTTTTATGTATGGCAATGCATGTAGCAAGCCCAGAATGAAACTTATGGACAAAAACTTAGAGAATTATTTCCTTTCTTTCTGCTAATATCAGAAGGGTTGGAACCAGATTACTCTTCCTTAGACAAATATGAATCTTAATTGCTAGCCTAAAGGTACCTGAGAAAAAAGGGAAATGGTAATAAATTAAGAACTCTGGAGAAATATATTTATGTTAGGTTTCAGTAGAAGTAAAAACTTTAAACTAAGTAAGCATAATCTGAGAGTTTATATGTTCTGTACATTTTAAGACAAATTATCATTACCACAAGTACAAAAGTCCCTCTCTCACAGTATATGTGTACGATGGGCCATTGCATGGAAGGGAAGCTGGCCCTGTTTACAGTCATCCTTACACAAATCTCTCGCAAATTTGTTTGAGGCTCAAATACTCAAAGGTCAACCAACTCAATTTTTAGAAAGACTAAGCACTCATAGGTCAGGTGCAAAGAATAATGAACTGCAAAGGCTTTGATCACTCTGTATCTGGTACTTCATTAAACTGAAATGACTATTGTTAAATTAATTTGGTTGCAAATTGTCAGTTAACATCTTGGGGAACACAATATTATGCCTGTGAAATTAGATAGTCAAGAAAGATTATTATTGAAGTCTGCTAGATTTTACGATTATCAGTAAACCAGAGTTCTCTTGCATCAGTTCATAGGGTAGCAATGACAGCACAGCAGTAGTCGGTGCACACCCACACATCACACCATTCCCCTCTGCTGCTGACTAGTACTCTAGAAATACAGCTTTCATTGCAAAAGTAAATTGTTGTCATAGTCCTCAACTCAGAAGTCCTTGGAAATGTGAATGGAAAGCAAACTTGGTACCTGGATATCTTGCAAAAGGCTCCGAACTACCACTCTAAGCAGGGAAAATTGCCTCATATATCTCATGAGAAATTAAACATCATCATATTAGCTCCTTTAGGAGAGGAAGAGTATCTGATAGAGTTCTACAGGTCAATGTACGTGGTGCCTCAGGTGGAAAGCATTAACTCATTGTTTTCCCTCATCAAAACAAGGAACTGAGATGTAATAGGAAAAAAAAAAAAATATAACATTGAGGAAAATGTGAAGCATAGTAAATACAAAACATTTCAAAAGGTCTTGCCCTCTGTTAAAATCTGCACTAAAATATTTGACTTTAAAGGCTAAATCTGTATGGACATAGCTGTGTATGGAACAGCTAACACTGATATCCTAAACCCCTGATAGATACAGGGAGGTAAACAGAAGAGAGGGTTTTATGGTTTACTTTATTCCAGCTAGTCAGATGATGTATGTCCTCCTGCAGAAACAGTGGGGTTTTTGACAGATCTACATCTCCACCAGGGGCCATCACCAACAGAGGTGCATCTGGAGAGCTTCTGACATGATGGTGAGGCATCTCCATCTCTCTAACACCTCCTTCCCACCCAGGATTAGGACAGCCTTGTAAAAGCCCTGTCTCAGTAGAAAACTCCATGATCTCATGCAAGGTGTGACATTTATTGACTTCAGAAGGTATGTTTTTTCAGATAGTGACTGAATGGAGACAAGCTTGCCACCTTATCATACAATGTGGGAAATGGGAATGAAAATTTAGAACAACAAGGGCAATTCTTTGGATTTCAAGATGTGTTTGGAGGGATACTGAATGAGAGAAGGAAAGAAAGAGAAAAAAACAGCTATTTTGTTGTATCTTTTTCACTGCGACTTGTGCCTGATACCTTATGAATTTGTTGTCTTCTCCCTCACTCCTCCCTCCATCACTTTCACTACCAGTCTCCTAAAAAGTTATACCATAGTCACATCCTCAGCTGATATCTGTCTCTTTTTGCTGACTTATGAATTCTGAATATATTCCACAATGATCAAACTTTCTCCACTGCTTTTTCCTCAATTGTGTAAGACTCCATCAGCTTCTGTGGAGTTACTCTAATTTACATAAGATGAGAATTTGTCTAATAATACCCACATTAGTATGAAAACAGAGATTTCTCTCTTTAAGGTTAATTTGAGTAGCTATCAGATAAATGTCTGCCTTTTATCAATAGTGTGGACAACAGTCAGAGAAATGTCAGTGTGCTAACACTCTAACCAGTACCAATTCTTCAGACTGGTTGATCTATCCCTTCAGGTACTTGCATTGACCATCAGTGTCTAGACTGTGGTAAATATCAATGAAAATATGCCAATATAACTCACTGTTAATTTTGTTGACTTGGAGGTAGAAGTTTTCAAGGTTCTCACTGACAGTTGGAATGCTCTTCAGCTGATTGAAGGAGAGATCCAACTCAACCAATGATGTGATATTGAAGACATTGCCTGGTATTCCAGAATCTGTTAATTTATTGTGGGATAAACGTAAGTATTGCAGGGCTTTAAAACCTTGGAAGTACTCATCAGGAACATTGGAGATCTGGTTATTATCAAAGTACAGCATGAGTAAGGAGTGAGGCAGTCCTGTCGGTAGCTTTGTAAGTCGATTGAAGCTTAAGTCAAGGTACAAAAGTGAATTCAAGCCTTTAAAAGCCCCAGAAATAGAATCTGCTTTCAGCTGATTGTTCTGGAGATGAATGACAGTGAGATTCACCAGCCCCTCAAGTGCACCGGGATTGACTTTTGTGATCTTGTTGTGGCTTAATTGCAGGTCATCCAGAGTTTTGGGGAGTGGTCCAACAGCTTCAGTCAAATTATTGTAGTTAATGTGAAGTTTCTTCAGATGTTTTAGTTTAGAGAAGACTCTTCCCTTAATTTTTGAATTTTCCAAATGGTTGTGATCTAGAATCAGCCACTGTAGGTCTGTTACATTATCAAACGTGTTCTCTTCAATTCCCTCAATCATATTGTTTCGAAGATAAAGATATTTTATTCCACTTGGTACAATTGGAATGGTTTTCAGTTTAAGATTGTCACAATACATGGCAGTAGGGTAACTTAAAGGACAATTACATTCTGGGGCACAGACTGCTGAGGATGGCCCAAAAGGATCATAGCCATAATCATCTCCAGGACCATAGTCATACTGGCAAAAAATGCCACTAATCAATAACAGAAAGACAGGTAGGGAGTTTAAAGTCATCTTTGCAATGTGTCTTGTCCCTGTATGATAAAAGAAAATAAAAAAGTTATAACTTTAATTTTTTCTCTATTTCAGCAATATTTGAAATTTTACCACTTAAAGATTGTAATTTAAAAAGCTAATTAATTTAAGTTTCCTGATTAAAGATATTAATTAAGAAAAAAAATACTAGTTTGTTAATATTGCATCGTTATTATTAGAAACTTACAGTTGTGTTATAATCTGTCTTTGTAATGCAAAATTGCAGGCCATTCTGCTGTTGTAAGTAAAACATTTTTTATATCTTCCTGCATTCATTCATTAAGTCACAAGAAGGATGATGAAGTCCAAGTTTTTTAAACCTAGCACAGAAGAGTTTTCAGTTTTGCTGAAAGCCATGTTCAGAGACAGTTCTGCCATTTAAATTTGATCAGGCATTCCTAAAATACTGATTTGCCTCATATTTAAATAACATGTGGCAATTTGACTTAAGTTTGAAAGAGCCAGGGAAGTTACAAGCTGAGGGTAATTATCTGCTGTATAGTGTGTTGTTAAGATGCCTGTAGCTTGAAATATCTTCTTCTCATGGATCATGTCCAGTAAAGCATGGTCCACTAAGTTTCATATTCACCTAAAGAACAAACTAATAGAAATATATGGCATATGCTCTTGGATATGTCAAACATCCAGCACTGCGTTTGTGTGCACGTTTATACTCTAATATGGATCTACTGTGGATCTGAAAAGACTGGATTTCAGATAGTGCAAATGTTCTTGCAAAATCTATATGTAACAATAAATGTGGTGATTACATTGTATGACTATTGTAGATCAATAGAACAATAAAACATTGACTTCACATAGCTAGTCTTCCAGTTCACATACAGCAAAAGGACGTTCAGTGCCCTTGGGGATGTTTTACTGAGTTCCAGTATGAGTGGACACACCTTACTTTTTAAGGGCATACCTTTCTCATCAGATACTCCACAACATGCTAATCTGTAAATATTAGTGTCTTGCTTTTATTTCTTACTACCTAGATAGATATTGTGTTGGAAAAGTGGGTCTAGCATCACTGAAGTCAGTGAGTTTACTTTGATTCTCACCAGTAAAAGGCAAGACTCAGTGTATTCAACTACTGTTCAGAGAGTGAGATGGTTAAGAAAATCCTTAGAACCTCCTTGAGTTCTCAAGTAATTTTGTAAAGTATGTGAGTATGTGAAGCCTTTAAACAGACCACCAGATATTGATCACAGATCTGGGCAATCTTCCAGAAGAGTAAGTTAGTCTTGCTATTGTCTTTGGTGAGTGTTAAACAGAATACACTGTAAAAATGCAGGGCCATAGCTAATTCTAAATTTCCTTGCTTTTATTGACTTGATAAAAGCCACATCTCATTCTAGTCAGCTAACAATCTCAATTAAAGTACCTTTAGACAGGGCCTTTTGATCTCATGCAGCATAGCACAAAGATTTTTTAAAAGATGTTGTCATGTTATCTCCAGTCAAACACCCACAAAGTCCCTCTGTGAGATATTAAGATACTGTCCCCTTAGCAAAGAAGATGATTGCATATATTTTCCATGGTGTTGGTTGCATCCTATTTGCCTAATTACAAACCATAGGCTAGAGCAATCATTGAAATATGAATTATCAGTGTAATTTCCTTTGTCTGTTCTTCATTACTGCATGAGAACATACAAACTCAACCTTCAGTCCCCTACTGGTATAAATAAGTACAGGTCCTCTGAAAGCAAAGGCTGCAGTGAGACAATACAGCTGAAAATCTGGTCCTATTTAGGTACTAAACATTATGGATGCAGGACTAACTGCTTCTGTATTCAAAGTATAAGACAGAGTGTAATGAACCTTTGGACTACACTCTTTGACCTTACAGTGACATTTTTACACATCTGCATCCTTTTATAGTCTTACTGATAAATTAGCATAAATATCTTATTTTAAATTCAAGTTCTATTGTTTTTCTAGTTTAAAATTATATTTGTAATGCTAAATTTTGTTATTGATATCATATGCTGACAGTTCTTTTAAATAGTATGCAACATTTAAATGCTCTGCAGAACCTTGGAAGTAATTAAAAAAGTTAGATAGCAAGTGTTTTGAATTATTTTATCAACAAAATTTTAAAATATAGGTGACAATTCTGTAGTACAAGAGCATGTGAACATGTGTGTGACATAAAATAGCACAGTAAAGTACATATGTAGTGTAGTTAACTTGTTTTATTAATGGATTTATCATTCATATATCTAAATATTTCTCTGCCAGAAGTGTAAAAGGTAAACAGATCATGTACATATTCTTGTCTCATTGAATTATTTGAAAACAAAAGATAAAATCAGAATACATTCTTAGACGTTTATCTTATAACATAAGCATGCTTGAACTAATTGTCTGTGTTTGTTCTAATCAGTTATGTTGTAAAATACCTGTGAAAATATTTGTGAAGTTGCTCAGGCAACTTGCCAAAACATACTAAATGGCAAATCCATGATTTTGGAAAAATGCTTACTACAGTAGAGTAGACAAACAACTCAAACTATTTTGGAGCTAGTCTATACTACCTTAATTCTAAAACTGTTGTGAAATAAAATAAATATAAGCTTATCATTCAATCAACTTTAAATGAAATATACCTTAATTCTGCAGCATAACAACTTACACACTTTGCAAAATATTTTATTTTAAAAAGTTTCAATAGTATATTTAAAATGTGTTTTGAAATTAACTGAAAATTTCAAAATACCTATAGTTTTCTTCTCATTGTTTATGTGATTAAGTATATAAATATCAGAACACCTTGTCTTTTTTGTAAAATGAAGCAAAATGATTTAACAAATGGAGTCTGTGGAGCTCTTACTAGTAGATTCTGAATGAATAAGTAAGCAGTGAGTAGTCTTACATATTTCTTTGTACTGTACATCAACTCTTCTTCTGAAGTAGAGCAAAACAGACTGTAAAAAACTGCAACACTGATGCACAAAATATGTGAGGTTGTTTTAAGGAAACTGAGAAAGCAAATCCACTAAGCAACTGTTGATTTGTGTTCAATTTACAAATTGGCAAACTTATCCTGACATGTTTTCCCATTACAGCTACATTTAAATAGCTGAACATTACAGTTAAAACATGCAGCAGCACTTACCTTACTGCCTTGAAGCTGCTTTCCTTAATTCCCAGAGCAGATGCAATAAGGGACTGTATCGACCAATATATGCTGTAAACAGTGTCAGGAGGTAAAAGTCTGCCAGATCCTCTGTGTTACAAGAGAAAAAAAAAAAAAAAAAAAAAAAAAAAAGGAAAAAAAAAAGCCCTAGTCACGCTGTTCTCTGAAGCTGCTATGTCATCATGGTGATCTTGTGGTGTGGCATGTACAAAAATGCAGCTCTCTAATGAAGTGCAGGTGGATACCATATTTTGTACAAGGACAACCCATCTGTTATTCCTGTGGGATGAAAAAATGATCAGTGTTCCACAAACCTGAGAAAGTTTAGACCACTAGCCATAGCCTTATACAAGGAATTTTTGTATTTTAGAGGGGAATCATTTTAGATAGATTGTAAAACAAATTACAAACAGACTTTTGTTTTCCAACTAATTTTATACTTTAGACATGAGCTAACAAATAGCACTCAGACCTCAATGCTGCTGTGTTTCTTCAGCCAAGTGACTCATTCATTTTTCTGCCTTTTTCTTTAACTATCTTATGTCCACAGTAAAATATCCTTAATAAAAGTTTAAGTTTAAGGATCAGAACGAAAGATGCAAGATTATCTCTTAATTATAACCTTTTCCACATTAAATACTGAGTTCAAAATTTCTTCTGCAAAGCATTGGAATTTGTTTGGTCTGGAGATTTTCTTTGGTGATTGGATGTATGTTTGTTTAATAAAAACACATCCCAGGAATGGTTTTTCAGCAGTTACTGTAAACTCACTTTATACATTTGTTCATTTTTGTACTTAGAGCTTTCTCCAGCTTTTCAGAATCTGGAACTACTCAGCTTTACGTTGTCTGCTTCTTATTCCATGGATATAGTTCAAGAATGCATCTTAAGGCTTGGATGAGATGTTATTTTCACCAGGCAATGCCAAAAAATAATGCACTGAGGCAATAACTGTTTAAGGTGGGTCTTAATGTTTCCATAAGAACCTTCCCGTATCTCTAAATGGTGGATGTCTTCCCTTTTAATGGGACATAAGCTCTGTCTTGTAAAGTTGGATGGGGACAAATGTGAAACATGAATATAGAAAGCATGCACAAGCCATTTTAAATTGTCTTGTGTGTTTAGTTGGTTTTGACTGCAATTGTTGTGGGGATAGATTAAGTTTTTTTTGTCTGTTATCAACTGGGTATCTTTTTGAAATGTCATGGTATAGGATGTGTCAGGATTGGAGAACCCTAGCATCTTCCTGAAGAACAGGAGACTGGATGTGGGCTTCCTCCCACATCTGCTGGATCTGATGGATCTGGATCTCCATGTCAGTGTAGGTTACTGGGAGCAAAGAAAGGCCTGGCATAATTCAGTGCCCATCACTCAGAACAGGAAAGATGTCAATTGATTACAAACCTCTGTGCTTCTGCAATAAAATAATTGGCAATCAAATTTGCTCAAGACAGAGTTCCAAGTGCCAGTGCAGCCAGTAGGGAATGGATGTCACTCTTTTGATGTTCTGACATCACTCCTGCCCCCCTGAGGTAGGAGAACCACTTACACATTAGGAAACATGCTGATGACAGACCATAACTGCATCACTGTTTGAATGATGCAAATAAATGCATGTGAAGCAGTGGGATTACGATAGTGAATTAAACTAAATAGGTGAAGAAAAGTGCATGGTATCAGAACTGGAAATGTGGAAGTGGACAAAGCTGTTGTTGTTCTGTGTGCGGACAAAAGGAGACCAGATGGAGTTTCTCATGCACAGTATGATACTTATCTGAAAATTATTTAATTAGTTTCAGCTGACCAAGGAAAACCTAAACTGTAACCTTGACTGCAAATGGGGCAACAAGCAGGAGCATTTAGCAAAATATCAGCTCGAATAAAGAATATATTTTTAATACAGAGATATTTTTATACAGTTATTTTTATTAAAGAGATATCCTTTAAAGCAATACCAAGGTTTGTTCTGTGAAGAAAGTACAGCAAGCTGAGAAATGGAGCATAATGCTTGTAAAAAGAATTTTTAAATTCACAGGAAAGGCACTAATTATGCTTTCTGTGATTAAAGATTTGTTTGGAAGGACAACCTCAATATTATAACTAATACATATTTTGATCTTTCAGTAATAGATGTAGTTCTACACTTGCAGTACCAATAGAATTGCACATTGGCTGCAAATACAGAGTAGTGCAGGCTTAATATGTTTTTGGCACAGTTATATCTATGCACCACTTGTTTATTACATTGATTTTTTGTAGGTCCAGTATACATCTCTTTTCTCATTCTATTAACAGAAATACAAAGCATGTATGTCTTTATAAATTGTAGAAAAATATTATTAAAAAAAAAGTGATGATATTTTGCAATTAACATATGGTAAAATCTTGGGTCACATAAAGTTCAGCATAGACATTTTCATTCATATAGTTCCGGTCTTGCTGACTGTTTTATGAGCTATATAAATTGCACAGTCAGGATGAAGAATCACATGCCTTCCAAGGATAAAATATAAAACAATAGATTTTTCCTTTAATAAGATTATTGCCATCTCTCCACTTAATACTGTCTCTTCATCATCATTTTATATGTTTTCTTAATCTTACTGTTCTGACTCATGAAGCGCTCACCTCATAAACCTCTGTTTGGGATAGCAGGCAGAGACTAAAGCCCAGCAAAGGGAGTTATGGCTTCTTCTGCAACAAAAGGTAGGAAAGTGGGTGGGTGATTTCTTCTTTCTGGCCCTATTTTGTGTTTTAGGGTTTTTTTTGGGGTAGTGCTCAGAATTAATTAAATGGCATGTGAATATAGTCTATCTAACTCCCAAAGAATACAGAAAATAATGTTTAAATTTACCTGTGACATCTAAGTTGAAAACCAGTTATGAATATACTTCATACCTGGCAATGTCAGGACATCTTGATATTGCACCTTTACAGCAACTGTTCCTGGTTAAGCCATCTCAGTTTGTTTTCTTTCAAATTAATTTTCTTCTTATTCCTTATTGATTAAATTTTCTTTGATATGACATGTGATCAAAGCCTATTCTCATCTGGTTTTCTTCAGCTTGTGATACATGAACAGAAATATTCCTTTTATTTGATTCAAATCTTCTTTCTTGTTAATTCATATTTTCATGGATGGAGATGGCCAAGAAGTCTGGTAGGTTGTAGTGAAAGTATCTGAAAGCAGAGCTCACTGCAAGTATATCACTTTGCCGTGGGTGAGATCTAGCCTTGAAATATTGTCTAGTTACCATGTCACTATTTTCTCTCTTCACTCATCAGTGATATGCTTTCTGCCTTTTCTCTCCTGTAAACCTATCTTCTTTATAACTTCTACACACTTCTGTATAAATGAAAACTCCTCCCAATCTGTTTGCTTTTAATCTCCTTTTTCCCAAAAGACTCAAGTCACTAAAACCTAATACATATCTAAGCCAAATGATTCCTTTTAGTCTCAAGCTTATGCACACACCTGGTACACAGATGTGTACCCTAAGAACCAAGAGATTTGGGTGTCCAAAATTAAGTGTAGGATATCTGGCTCATAGGAGCATATAGACCCGGAAAATGTACTTGTGGAACTTTTCACATGGCCACATAAAATGAGTAGTGTGGTTTTGCACTAATCACTCATAATTTAAATTAAATATTTCTCTCAAGATTAAATGAAGGCAAGTTCATTTTAATTGGCTACCTGCAGTAGAAGGTAAAGAAATTTCCATTAAGGCCATTCCATGGGTACCATACAGCAAACCACTTATAAAGAGGTAGTGAAGTGTTTATGCATGATGTTTTCCATATCTCTAAATAGTGAATATATAGACTGTTAGCCTATATATAGTGAATAAACAAAAATATGATATTGAGTCAAAATTCCAGTAGTAATTAGTTAAATGTTTTTTTGAAGTCTTGCAGCATTTTAAAAATATTACTTAAGGCTGACTCATATCAAATGGGTTCCACTAAAAACAGTTCAGTTCCAGATTCTGAAGGCTGTAGGTGCTCATTATTTTTTCATCTGAAAACTTCCATTCCTCCAAATTGAAATTTTATTTGTTCAGCCTCTACACTGCACTTACATGTTAAATGGAAAGTGTTAGAGCACATACTATAAGCATTACAAAATTTGTGGTGATCCAAATCCTTTTTTTCCTTTCTCCTAAAAAGGAAATAACAGCTTTGGAAATTTACAAAAATGGTAATAGTGGTACAACCTATTAGCAGACCGCAACAGATATTTTACTGGAGCATGAATCTTTGGTTTTGTCATTCTGAAAATTTGCTCACTGTTTTGCTTCAAACTTGACAGTGTCTATATTATGCTAGTTAGCTTCCTCTCTATTGCTTTTCACACTGTTTTTGTACTAGACTGCACTTAATTGGATTCAAATTGTCAATGGCAAAATTCCTTTGAATTGATTCAAAGCTTGATCAAATCTCTTTTATGATAAGAACTGCACAGAGGAAGGCAAGATGCTTTTTTTAAAACAGTTTTATATATCTATATATATTTACATACACACATTACTTTGTTTCATAGCATTTAAAATATTCTGATCTGTGTATAAGAGAAAGTCAGGTGACCCAGGAACATGAACCAATTAAAATAATTCCTAATGTAAAGAATGTAAGTGTATCTCAAGGAGTTGTTGAATTTGTGGGAAAGTTGTGGTTACAGGTAAAAATTGCAGTAGCAGATCTGTATTTTAATCAGTACAGATAATTTATATGAAAAGAAATAGGTGGACTTGGCAAACTTGGCTAGCTTACTGCCTATGGTTTGTATATACTAATGCTGTATCGATGTAGACCTCCTTTGAAAATCATTGAGTGCTAAACATCTTTCCCTAATCTAAACATGAGCCTGTCTGATTTCAGATCACTACTGTTTAAGACAGAAGGGATGTTGCATCATCTACCCTGACCTACTGTATAAAGCAAACCATTAAACTTCATCCTGTTACTGCTGTACTGTGTTCAACTTTGCCTACTTATGCTCCAGACAACATACAACCATGATCTAAGACATTAAAAGTTTGGAAGTTTTCTAGTTTTGTGCAAAAATTTGTTAGTTTTTGCCCAGGCTGGTTTCAGGATCTGGCAGGTTATGACAGGCACTCAGCACTTTCCTGTCTGTGGGCAGAGGGTTGCATCTTGGGGTAGCAGCTGACATAATTTGGAATTCCAACTGAATGAGGCTTGATTTATCACAGTTTTCATCCCTGTGTATGCTAATGTGAACTTGAATGCAGCAGTCAGAAGTAGAGGGCTGGTTCCCAGGCTGGTAGGAAGGAGGGTCTGCTCAGTTAGCACAGACCAGGGTATCCCCACTCAGTACATTAGTCGTCTTCCGTTTCTCCTTGAAGCATGAACACCAGAAAACTGTAGGCTTATGAATTCCATAGGGTTGCCAACTGGTAGAGGAACAGTAGCTTCCAGCTCTCACGGTGTATGGTGAGGTCATGGGGAGTTGGCTGCTTCTGTCTGTACATGCAGCTGCAGTGGGCAACAGCTGCTGCAACAGTCTGCTCTACGAGACTTCAGTGGGAGTTGGAACTGCTGCCTCCTGCAAAGCTGGTGTACTGTATCGTTCTTTTGCACGAAACACTGCCTCCCAGCGAGTTCCTACAACTACAACCCTTTGCCTAAAGTAATACAGCAGTACGGTGCTATATGGTTTAGTTTTAGGTAGTCCTGCGAGGAGCAGAGAGTTGGACTCAATGATCCTTACGGGTCCCTTCTGACTCAAGATATTCTATGATTCCTCGATTCTGCGTAGAAAGCATTAGTCTGGTGCATGGACACATATGCGTTAACTTTGAACATGATGTCCAGGCAACCAGCACACAAGCATTTGGCCTTCTGCCAGTTGATGTTACCCTCTACTGCAACATATCCACTTGGTAATAAATTGTCTTTGCCATGAAGATGGGTCAGTCTGGGAGCCACCGAATGTGCATTTTTTTAAAGTACTGCTCACTGGTATTTTTAAAATGAAATACCTCAGAGAAATCTACTGCTACTACAGAAGACTCTGTTATCTACCAATTTACAAGCTCATGAGCAAGTAAAGGCTGCTAGATAATAGCTATTATATCATTAGTTTCCTATTAGTATATATTCTGACATTAGCTATCACTAAGTTAATTACCAACTGAATGTTGTATCAGATTTTTACATTATTTTTCCTGAGACTGATGGCAGGTTAATAGCCTTGAGGTATAGGATCTACCTATTTGTAGTCTATGAGCAGTAATAATACACTGCTGTTCTGGCATTCCCAGGCTTGTGAAAATGGGCTACAAATGAACCAAAGACCTCTTACATGACCTCCTAAGACATTTTGACAACCCAATTTAGAAGTGTTTACCACTAACAAATATTATTTAGTTTTTTCCCTTTAGACAGAATATGATAGTTCTCATATGATAAAAGTCTATCAGTCTGATGAAATTACATCAGTCTACTCCTTTCCAAATGCAGAGAAAGTGTTTGCTGGCTTTTTTTTTTACATGTTTGATTTCTACCCATTGGTTTGTTTCTGTTTTGTTGTGGTTCTATAACATTACTAGAATTTATTTTCCTCACCATGAACTTCAGCTTCTTTCAACTATCTTCAAACATGCTATCCGTGCATCTGTCACTGATATCTTCAGTGCAACTCAGCTTTATTTTTGTCTTATTACTAATATGTATAGATACACCATTATATATACTTTATATTTCTTCATTCTTTGTATTTCATACCTTTTTTTTTTTTCTCTTCTAATTGCATTTCACTTTTCTACTGAAACATGTAAGCTGACTGCTAAAATTGGTCTTTCTTGTTTGTAAAATCAGGAGGTGAAAGGTATTTGAGGACAATCTCAAATTCTTTTTAAGTATAGGTATTCTTATTTTTCTTCTAATTTTTTCCTCCCAGACAAATTTGCTCATCCTTTTCCTGTTTGGGGACATTGAGATCCTCTGAAATACTGGATGGAAATATGCTTTTGACCAGATTAAACGGTCAGCTTTGACTACCACCAGATTCCAATCCAGTGATTAACTTCTCTTTATTTATCATAAGGAGGTCCATAGTGGATTTACCTCATGTTGTATGCAATACCTTTGTGTTAGGAATTGTGCAGTGTTGAGAAACTCTACTAATGTTTTATTATTGGTTGCATGGCACTGCTAGCAACATCTCACAAAATAAATTTTTCCATTAGTAAAGCTTTTTATTTCATAAGTTACTCCATCTTATATCCAATTAAGATTACTTCCACTTCTCTGTGAGATGCAGACCACCTTTTTTAATAAATTGTCTCAGATGCTGTATCTCACACTTTGGTCCTGAGAGATAGCAAACAGATGTCTACATGTATGCTAGGAGTCCAAGCATTCCTCATGGTCAATAAGGATCTAGTAAATAAAGTTCTAGAGCCTAGGGAGTGATTCAACTCTCTTACACAGATATCATAACAGTATTCAGTTACCGAAATGTAGACATCTCATATAATTTGGGGTGCTCTAAAGTATCCAGCTCATCTGTAAAGGTTATGAGAAAGGATTTAAAGGCCTGTCCCCTTTTCAAGTGGCAGCTGATGACAAATCACAGTACTCCACAGTGCCTAATAACAAGGCATCTGCATTTAGGTAATTGCTTGTTGTCAAGAGGCTTCAGTCACCTGGTGATGCAAAGGCATCTACTTCTGTCTGACATGCCCTGGACCAGAGAGCACATCCCAGTGGGGCTGGCTGCTACGACTCAGGATCTTGAGGAGACCTATCCTGTTCTGAAGTAGTGGCAGGAGGCCAGGCACATCTAAGCAATCTAGAATGGCATTAGACGCATGTTTTTGTGCCTGAACTGAGCCTTTGAAATGCCAGACCAGAAGATTACCAGTCTCCTAAGTGAAGTAATATCCTCACTTTGTGTAAACTGTCTGAAGAGTGTTTTCTCCAACTATTTTCTCTGTAGACTTCTCTTAACTGAGTATTCAGCACAATGTCTGCAAAGACATGTCACAGAAATAGAGCCAAGCAAAATGAGATGTACAATTCTGGAGACAGTCATGATCTATTCCCCCACAGGTATTTTCCATTTTCTTACCACTTCTAAACACCATAATAATAAAAAAGCCAAAATAGGGAACTTTTTGAAAGGCCAAATGAAAATTTAAAACAAAGTCCTCTGCTTCCATTAGATCATCACCTGAGTCTTCACTGAGCAGTTTTCTTTTGTTTTAATCAATCAGTGTTTCAATAGATTTCATATATAATTGTATAAGTTATAGACATCAGAAAGGAGATAAACAATTTAAGAGATTTTGCATCACAAGCTTTCATAGGCTTACTTTGAATTAATACAAGAATGCTTAAAGTCCAATTTGCTCTCAATCCAATCCAAGAAGGGACAAGCTGTAAAAACATTTCCTTCATCCTGTGTTGATTAAGGAGAATATATCACTATTCAAGTATTCTTGATCACCTTCCATAGATTTTAGACCTCTGTCTACTTAGCCTGAGTCTTTTTTCTGTAGCTCATCATAATTTTTGGACTTTAGTAATCACTTAGGAATTGTATTTGGATAATTATGTATATGTATATTTATACATATGTATGTGTGTTTGCTAAATGGCAAATTGATTTGGACAACAACCTGGAATCAATGTCTATCCCTTTAAGTTCCCAGTAGTCTTTTTGATGTTTTCTTATTATTTAAAGTTACATTTGCTTATATAGATACATTATGCTACAAAACAATGACATTTTCAAAGATGCTGCACCTTTTAGGAATAGTGATATTAAGATAACCTAGAGGGAATTTCTTTCCTCCCTTTTTCAAATGCTGGGTTGTAATTTCTTTTAGATTGTAGGTATGGAAAGTAAAACATTATAATCAAATATTGTAACTCCTTCAAACTCTCAGTCAGATCAGAACTCTATGTTACTGGCTGTTCAAAAGTATAAAAAGACAGAGATAAACTTCACCATGAAGGGCTGAAGAAAGCATTGAAACCGACTGAGAAGAAACAATAGAAAAGCATTCAGATAACAATCAAGTAACAGCATTGCCAATATTTGGGTAGATAAATGCAAAATATTATTGTCACCATACTTTATTGTATATAAACAAATGGATGACTTACCTTCTCTTTAGACTGTACCTGTACTAGTAAATCACATAATGCCCCTGGCACTGGCAAGCCATTTTTTATAGTATTAATATATCAGAATGGGCTTTTTCCATTATTCTAGCCTGAACTGAAAAATTCCAGCCAAGGTTTGGGACTTACCACTCTTAACAAAGAGTTTAAATGAAGCTACCCTGTTTCATGGGGTAAGATAGCCTTACAGTAGAGATGGCACTAAGTCATGCAAGTTGGGTCAGAGCTGGAAAATGGCACTATTTCACTTAATAATACAGTTGCAGCTTTAGACTAGAATATAACCTGGGCCATCATCAAGAAAATAGACATCCATGTTCTAAGGTCTGCTGACATTAAATTATCCACAATTTGAATTTTATCAAATTATAATTTCATTGTTTTCATCACTTTCTCACAATGTATGTGCTTGGATGTGTGTGCACATCACTCTTGCTTTACACTGAATTTTTGAAGAAGATACATGGATTATTTTTCATTTTCAGAAGAGAAACAAATATGTTCCAGACATAAGATCTGATTCCAAACTTTAGCAGAGTAATAATCTTTATGTGGAAAAACTGGTTTTGCATAGAACTGCTGACACAAACTTAGCTACAGCAGTACCGGTGTTCAACACTATAATTTAGGTCATGTTCCTATCCCATAGATAACTTTGACAATATGGCTAGCCAGCTGCGGTATAGCAAAATCCATTGCTCCTATTCCAATAACATGAAAGCAGAATGAAACCTTCTTGTTTCCAGAGTTGAGCATCACACATTTATAATAACTTTCCTCCTGAACAGAAGAGTTTTACACTGTGTTTTAGCAGTTAAATCTTTGCATTTATTATGGAACTTTTAGCACAACAATAATTGAATAAGCCTGAGAGTACTTGGAATCAGAAAACAATATAAACAAGATAATCACATTAGAAAGACTCCCACTTTCTGTAAAAGAGTTTTAGTGAGGCTTTTCTGCTTTTCTCCTATTCTACTGAGGTCTCTGTTTCTGCGACTTAGTAAGAGGGCTTTTTGAGGCATACAAATGTTGATAAATGAACAAGCTGGTTCTGAACACATGTGAGCCTGCACCTTCATGTCTCCTACATCCAAACCCATCAGACAGAGATTTGTATTTTCTCAGACTGGTGACTTTTATAGGGAACCCACATGAGGGTCATTCTTTCAAGCGAGTGGGGAACAGATGTACACGTGATAGCCCACAACATTTTGATTCAAAGAATGGTGAAGGGAAGAAGGTGTTTGCTTTATCAATGAGCATGATATCCTTCTCTTGAAAGCCACCACTAATGCCTTGTCACATACTCACATGTGAAAATATTTTAAGAAATCTGCGTTCCAAGGTCTTGGGAGAAAGTGTTTGGGCTCCTAATTCACTCATGTGATGTTGAACATTTTACTCCATGCCTGTGCCTCTCAGCCTGGTAAAGGTCATCTTTTCTGTGTCTGAACTGCCTGTTAACCTTGGAGCTGAGTGTGTCCTCAGCAAAGAACTCATTTATTTCCTGCATTTCAAGCCTGCAAAAGAGGCCATTGTAATTACTGGGGACTTCTGCATGCTCTGTATGTGACAATACGCCATGTTCAGGGCTCTGAGCACACTAACAGGCTCTGATTGGCCTGACCAGCCTCATCCACATTGTCCAGACATGCTACCTCCACCCATTGGCCCAGCAGCTGTATTTAAGATGAACCCTCAGACGTAGCTGTGTTCTGAGTATGCTGTGCCTGGTTTTGTACCTGGCATTTTCTTATTGACTTGATATCTAAGCTTGATCTTGGACCTGCCTCCTTAGTGGACATTCGTCACTGGATGGTTGGCCAGCCCTGGTTACAGTCACCAAACCAGATCTGCTCTTCTTCATTAGGTGCTGTGGGACTGTGCACCTTGATCATGAAGTTGCTGCCCTGCCTTGTGTAATCACTGGCTCCCAGCTTGTCTTCCTTTCAACAGCTGCCCTGTCTTGCTGAACCCCAACAATAAGCTCAGGTAAACAACAAGGACCTGAGCTGAAATGTACCTCCTGGCACAATGAGTGGTAGATATCTAGGTAGGCAGAGGTTCTGAAAAGATATCATCATGGCAGCAAGAGTCTCCTGGTGTATTCAGGGCTTTGGTACTGCATAGGGAATCACAGAACATTTTGAGTTGGAAGGGACCTTTAAAGATCATTTAGGCCAATCCCCCTGCCATGAGCAGGGATACCTTTTACTGAATCAGGTTGCTCAAAACCCTGTCCAACCTGGTCTTGAACACTTCCAAGGAGGGAGCATCCATAACTTCTCTGGTCAACCTGTTCCAGTGTCTTGTCACCCTTAATGTAAAGAATGTCTTCCTTATATCCAATTGGTATCTACCCTCTTTCAGTTTAACACCATTGCTGCTTGTTCTGTCACTACAGCTCCTGGTAAAAAGTCTCTCCTCATCTTTCCTAAAAGCCTCTATATATTGAAAGGCTGCAATAAGGTCTCCATGGAGCCTTCTCTTCTTCAGGCTGAACAATGCCAATTCTCTTAGCCTTTCTTCGTAAGAGAGGTGTCCCAGCTCTGACCATTTTCATGGGCCTCCTCTGGACCTGCTCTAACAGTTCCATGTCTTTCTTATTCTGGGCACCTCAGAGCTGGATGCATATCTTCAGGTGAGGGTCTCACCGGAGCTCAGTAGAGGGGGACAATCACCCTCCTTGGTCTGCTGGCCACACTTTTTATGCAGCCTAGGATGCGATTGGCTTTCTGGGTTGCAAGTGCACATTGCTAGCTCTTAGTCAGTTTTCCATCCACCAGTATCCCAAAGTCCTTCTCAATCCACTTATCACCCAGTCTGTACTGATACTGGGATTGCCTCGGCCTTCAGGTTTTTCACATATGTTCATGTATTACCACACATGATCTCACACCAGCCCAGAAGTTGTCCATGAGGTAGCCAAGTGGCTAGAAAGCTCTTTTACCTCCTCTCTCTCACTTGAATTGTAAGAGAAGGTGGAGAGGGGTAGGAGGCATCCACAGCTTCCTCCTCTGTAGGGCACACCTTTGTTAAATGAGACATGTCTTCTCCAATTCTTATTCCGCTGGGTTTTTTCTTTTTCAACTCTACAGAATAATATAAAATCATTGTGCAGTTGTATTTCTCCATAGTGTGAGTACATTCCCACTGACTAAGATGTAAGGAATACAGAAATCCTGTGGGTCAGAATTCTGACAAGGAAGTTCAAAGGAAATATTACCATTTCACAGTAATTTAGTCTTTTGACAGCAGTAAGGAGCCTAACTACTTAACTTTTTCCATAACAATCCAATTATCTACATCTGTTGAACAGAAGTTCACACAGCCTTCTCTATCTCCCTGTGACATACACATGAAGCGACTCCTACTATATATCAAAAATGACTGGCATGTCTTTAAAGAACTTGGTACTGGAAATGACCAGCAAGGCATAGAAGAGAAAAAAAAAAAATACTCCAAAGGTTAATCTTTTAATTTCATTTTAGATATGGCATGATGAAATATTAAATCTCCTGAGCTTTAGGATCTCTCAGTCATTCTCCGTTAGCCAACACTTCAAAACCAGTGCTTTGTTTCAAGATTTCATTGCAACATATCCACTTTCTCCTTCGATATTAGAATGATGCGTATGGACAAATCTCTGAAGGATTATTTTCAGAAGTGAATAAGCCTTTTGAAGCACTTTGGTGGTCTAGAGTTTCTAACATAGCCAAGCAATATTTAGAATGATTCTGTCTTTCATGTCAAGATTAGTTTATGTGTTTTGAAATTGCTACTTTTTTTTTTTTTTCTGCACTGTGGAATTTGGTTTATTCTTTATAATCTTTTGATTCCTGCTAAGATTCAATACCTTGAAATTAAAAGATGAAAGGATTCATCAGTAGAATGATACATGATTAGCTTAATTGGTTCTGGGTTTTCCTGTTGAAAGGACTTTCTAACATGCATTTAGTAGCAGACACATGGTCCCTATTTTCCATGTCTTGACATTGGGATTTGAACACTTTCAAAAAGTTACTGTGTGGAGGAGCACTAGCCTAATACATTTAAATTAAAGTCTTCATCTGGAAGCAATAATATAACTTGTCCAAACCTGAAGTTTGTAAAAATAGTAGCAAAATCTTTAAGGCTTTTTTGTTCAAGTATAATATGTAGTTTAATACACTGGTTGTAAATTAATAAAACTTGTAGATGTGTTTTATTATATATTTTATATTTCAATGCTGTTGAGTGAACAATATAAAGAGCTGGGGGAAAACAAAAAAACAACAGCAAAACAAACAAACAAACAAAAAAAACAAAACAACAAACAAAAAACAACAACAAAAAAAACAACAACAAAACAACAAACAAAAACCAACAACAACAACAAAAAAACAAACAAACAAAAAACAAAACAAAACAAAACAAAACAAAACAAAAAGAAACCAAACCCAAGCAACTGGAATTTTGTTTGATTTCATGTTAGATATGAAAATAGAAAGTTTTGTAAATTGTAACCATCTATCCAGAATAAAGCATTACATATTCTACTGTCTATTTTGTCAAATGCTAGGATCAACAAAATCTACTGATTAATGTTTGAGCACATAAGCAAAATATCATGCCATTTACCACAAGAAATCATAGTTTGCAAGTATTTGTCTTCTCTCCATCTGAATGTGAGCCAAAGACTGTACCTGGGACAAGTCGTTTGATTAAACTTTTCTGGATGGAGGTGGTTTAGATAGAGGGTTTTTTTCATTTGTTTAAAAGCTGCCTTTTGTGTTCAGACAGTGGATGGCATCTTTTGCTTAATTTCCCTTCAAAATTTAGTGTCCATCTGTAGCTTTCAGTTCCTCTGACTGAAAACACTGGAACTATTCATGTGGGTAAATGTTAGCAGATGCAAAGCCTACATCTATTATTTTCCAAAAACTTCTTCACTGTGTTGTTTTCTGCAGCCATACATGGGGATTCAGAAACATGACTACCACTGTTTCTCATCACACTGCAGATTCTGATTTTGTTACTAGTTCCCTTTTTTTATTTTTTTTTAATATTATGTTATAATGTAAAAAGATACATGCATATATATATATATATTTATGATTTAAACAATAGCATTTTTCATAGTTTTGTCTATTCATTCTGCCACAGATTTAAGCCCCAGTTTAAGCAGGCAGTAACAGAGCATTAACATTCTTCTGGTCTGATGACTTAAGACACCCACATAGAGGTAATCTCCGGAGCTTTCAAGCAGCATAATGTACACACTGAGTAAGAACATCTTGACAAAGCAGTTTTTAAGAAACCACACCTTTGAAACACAGGAAGGGAAGTGTGGAGTTTAACAGGCAGGGTCAGCAGCCCTCTCTGGTGCCTGCATCCAGGCCCATCCTCAGGCACTTGGGGTACACTAACAGCTCTGAACTTCCAGAGCAGGAAGCAGGGCAGGAGAAGGGCAGGCTGGTTTATGTCGCTTTAAATGTATCCATTGATGAGTCTAGCTGTTTTAGTGTTTGTGTTGAGTTTAAACCAAACACTACAACAGTTTTTGTGCCTTTTCAGGAGATGCACAGATAATTAGTTCTATTGCAGCTGGAGCTTGGTAATGGTTTATGCTAAAATTTATCAACTATTTTTAGTTCCACACTCTCAGTTTGAAGATGATGCACTTTACACTGGACATCTCATAGCCCATGTTTCCCCTTCAGTGCTGTACAAACTTGTCACTAACTTACTCCTTAATTTATTTTTCTTTTTATTGAATAAATACTTCCAACTAAATTAGTACTGACTAAATCTCTTCAGTGGTTTAAAATTTTGAATGGAAAAAACCCCAACCACCTAGCAATAGCTTGGTAATTACAATGGAAAATAAGGTCACATCTTTTGAAAAAAAAAAAAAATTACAGAGATGTAAGCCAGTCCCTGTAGCAAAACTGACTTTAGAGCAATGTGTACGTTCAGAGAGGATGAGCAAAAGCATGTCCATGTGCAAAGCAAGCATATTTGACCGTGGATGTACAAAAAGGCTATTGATTTCACAGCTATGCACTCTGACTTAAAAGTTAAAAAAAAGAAAAAAAAGCAAACCCAAACAGCAGAGTAAGCATGTGAGTCTGTGTAACCTCTTTTCATAAAGCCTCATAAATATCTTTCCTCCTGTTTTTTACAATAAGTGAACAGTAACTTTCTTACTGTCCCTCAGTGACACTAGATGGCACTTCAGAGTAGTGGTGGGATCAGAAAATCTTTTGTAATATTTTCTAGTTATTTTACGTATGATATTACAGATTCATGAAATTAATGCTTGCATCAAGCAAAATAAATTTCTCAGCTTTCTGCTAATTTGTATGTATGACTGTGTGACTACCTGTTTTAAAAAGTGTAGCAAACATAAACAGAAAGAGATTATAACAGAATGCTTCACTAGTAGGTCAAAAAAAAAAAAAAAAAATTATGGGTCAATGAGCTGTTGCCAGACATTGTGTTTAGAGGATTTGAGAAACAGTTTGTGGAGGGAACTGAAAAAAATCTATAGGCCTGGAAATCAGAGCAACACATTGAAGCCAGGGGTTATTAAGAGTTGATCCTTTCCTGGAAATAAAATTAGATATGATGTCATTTATACATCAGCAATAAAGTGTATGATGGCTGCCCATAACCTGGTGCACTTTATGAGAAACTAGTCAGCTCGCTTCTGGCCTTAAAAGACAAGTATGTTTTAAAAAGCTAATTGATTTTTAGTCACGTTTTGAAAAATAATATTCCTTAGCAGTATATGTGTTTGCTAACAAAAACTGTGCATGTACTTTTGGAAAATCTAAACCTGAGGGATATAACTACTTACAAAAAAAAAAAAAATAAAAAACTTGGAAGGGTTCTGCAAAAGTGAAAGAATAAATTTACAGTATTGCCATCAAGCTGCAGTAAAAACATCTCTTCTTCAAGGCATCATTTTAATTTCCAACGTGTTTAGTCAATTCAGTAGAAAGCAGAAGGGACTATTTACTTGAAAACCTCTTATAGGGATTTGAATTAACACTTTAATTAGATTCATGGCTAGGGGAAAAAAATTACATTTATGTATGTAAAAATAGCAGAAAATATTGTCTTTATCATAAAAAGATAGAATTTAAATGATATTATTAGAAAATTTCTTTTAAAAAACAAAGGCAAGTAAGTGCTATTATTTTAGGTTGGATTTTTTATGATGGTGGAATAAATAAGAAGCCACTGTATGTCAGTTTAATTCTTCTATCATTCTCACATCTGAGGAGCTGTCACTACACCTTTTCACTCTCATATGTCTTGTTTCTACCAGCTTGAATTTTCCAGTTATTAGGATACGGGTTTTTTCAGGCTCCTTAGGAGGGTCTATTTTCACACCTGAGAGACAGTCACACCCTTGCCTGCAGTGACCTCTCTGTGGCCCAAGGATGCAGGAAGAGATAAAATTCCTTAGGCTGCACCAGGAAACAAGGGGTTTATTCCTTTATGTGTTTGAGTCTTACAGTTGTGACTGTTTACTATCTTCATACTTTATGGAGGAATTGGAGACATTCTGTTGAGCCTAAAAGGCTTTCTAATTTAGCTCTTATTTCTTTCCACCCAACTGTTTATAGTTTGTTTTGTTCAGGTTTGTTCTTTTTTCCTGTCTTTCTTTTTCCTTTCCTTTCCTTTCCTTTCTTTGCCTTGCCTTTCCTTGCCTTTCCTTGTCTTTCCCTTTCATTGCCTTTCCTTTCCTTGCCTTGCCTTGCCTTGCCTTGCCTTTCCTTGCCTCTCCTCGCCTTCCCTCTCTTTTCCTTGCCTTTCCTTTCTTTGCCTTGACTTGCCTTGACTTTTTTTTTTTCTTTTGTGTGTATGTGTGTGTTTTTAAGTGGAAGAGCCATCTGTTCTGTATTTATATGAAAACAGTTTTTAAATTATTGGGCTTCCCTTTGCTTTGAAGTCTTTGCAGACACTGTGTGTGGATAGGGTCCCATCAGTCAGGCGTTATAGCTATGGCTGCACAATTTATAGAAAACCAACAGTGTGTTTACCTTTTGAATTTGTCATGATCTTGCTGAGGTTTCATGTTATAGGATTTGCTTATTCTGTTTTACCGCACAGGACTGGGAATCAGGAAAGTCTTGTTATCTTCCCAGCCCTTGGCTCTTAGAGGGGAATGTATTTTATGAAGAACAGCTTGTGCTTTAACACAGAGGGCAGCAAGTTTGGTATAGGACATATCATGGATATTACAGAGGAGGACCAGGATCAGATATTTTCTTCTGGACTTAAAGTTGCTTCTGGTTTGAAAGAAAAGACTTAGTATGGAGAGATTTTAAAGGCTTAGGGAGAGAAATGGGAAGTTTGTGTATATGTTTATAAGAAATTTTATATAATAAGTGTTATTATTTATTGTATAAATCTCTTTCTGTAAATTGTATCTTTATCTGTTAATTTGAACTATGTACATAAAAACCCTGTGGAGTTGTTCAAGATAAGACAATATCTTTGTTCTCTATTGCAGTGTCAGTGATTATCTTTCTGCATGAAGTCTCTCTCTGATTAGTAGCAGATATCCAACCAAGAATCAAAAGGAGAAAATCTAACTGCTAATTTTCTGAAGGGCTTTCCCTCCAGTGACATAAAGATATCATATATTGTTAGTTTTATTTAAAAATAACACTCAGAAAATGTGAAACGCAGAACAAAATACAGATGCAAATGGGGGAAATCGCTGGCTACATTACGAAGAAGACAGCCAGCAGTACAAACATTCTTTTCCTGTGTAATGGCTTTAGTGATTCATAATTGTTTCCAATTATTTACTACCTGAATAAATGACAGCTATAAAGAGAATATATTAATATTCTAGGAGAAATACCTGTGAATGTTAAGCATGAAAAAGTTCCTTGAGGCAAGAGAATTTCACACAATTTGCTCTTACTTTAGCTATCACTATGTCAAAGTTGTTCAATTTTCAAGAATTAATCATAATTAAAGTTCTGACATGTTATCAAAACAGAAAATAAAGACAAACACTTTTGAGTTTGCCTGTATTACATTATTCTTTAATATAAATGACATATAAGTTTTACAAATTAAAGAGATTGACCTTGGAGTATTAAGAGGCTGCAGAAGATTCTTTTAAGGTGACATTTTTATTGAGTATATGTTTAGCTTTGTAGATTGACAGTAGAAATGTGCAGCCTACCTTTGATGTGCTTGATACCCACTGGTATGGGTTGAAGAATCCCAGTTTGCAGAGGGCTTCAGATCAATCTAAGAAGATGCTTCTACAAATGATGTCCCAGCAATGTCCAGCTAGGGCTTGCAGTTATTTCACTTCATATTTCGCTATACTTATTGTTTTGCTTATAATCTAAATTCCACAAATTCATCAGATGGGGAGCCTGCATATCTCTACTTGACAATTAAAAATATTGTTTAAAAAACAAAACGAGTAAAGGATGCTGACAAATGTACAATGCAGAACAAGTGAACAGTGAACTGCTATTATTTTTTGGTTTAGATATATAGATGGATTGATACCAATGACTAAACCCTAATACCATACTCTGCAAGCCAGTCTCACAAAAGTCATTAAAACTGCACTTGTGACTAAGGTGAGAGGGACTTTCCCTAGAGAAAATTAGTTATTGAGCTCCAGACATAGGTTACAGGCTATGTACTGCAGACTACTCAGTTTGTTCAATAGGATCATGTTAAACTAATCCTGAACAGCATTGCTCTAGAAGAATGGCAACATTTAAAGAACTATGTGTACAATATGAGTTTATTTTATTTTTCCCAAAATAATGACATTAGCAACAATTTTATCTGCCTCTGCTAAATAGATACATTCAGAATTAGCTTGGTGTTATAGTGGATATTTTTAAACCTCCAGGGCTTGAAATAAATTTAAAGGAGGTAACTCTCACCTTCTCAAGTTTCAAGATGATTTGAGAGTCTTTTTTCCCTCTATTATTTTTTGTGTGTGGCTATAAAAATAACCTTAATCACTATCTTTTCTTTTCTTTTTCTTTTTTTTTTTTTTTCTTAATATCATAACTTGACAAATATTTACTCCGAATCTCATATACAGTGGAATCTGAAAACCTGTAGCATTCAGCAAACTGAAAAATACCACAGAAAGCATGCTGGAAAAGAAGGCTGAAATAAGTCAGTTTAAAGCACAGTTGGCAATTCTTTTTGATGATATGCTTGATCTTGTACATCTGTAATGATTCATTTATTCTACATCAATGGATCATCTCCACTTTAAAGTGAAGTTTCTGGTATTTGGCATTTACTGTTAGCAACAATTTTTTGAACAGGCCTATTACAACAGGTACTTTAGCTGAAACAGAACCGAACCCCATCTTTAGACATCTATTTGTAATTTCCAATCTGTACTGCAGAGCGTTCATGGATACATCGGAAAGCAGAGGGCTGGATTTCCCAGTACTGCACGGGGTTGCTGAAGAGACTCACACCGGAATAGCTAGCCTTTTTGGTGTTGTATCCCAGAGGGCAAAAATCATTGATACCAACTGAAGCAATTTTGTTGTTATGAAGATAGACCACCTGAAAAGCATAGAATGACAGAAGTGAGAAATAGAGCTACCATGGCAAATAAGATAATTGATTTGACGTCAAATACTTGGTGTATATTGTGCAATGTTATACAGAGTAACAATATAACCTTTTTTCAAAACAAATGCTTGATTCTGCTTACCTTTTGAAATACCCAGAGTATATCCAATTAGAAATAATTTCTACAGAAAGAGCAAAAACTTTGCAGGGCAATCTAATAACGTTACTATCATCTGATCATACCGTAAGTTAAAGAGGAGTCAAAGATGTGGAATCATTAATACAGTGTTGTGGTTCAGAAGCATGTGATGTATATAAAGAGTGTATTTGTTGCTAATTGGTTTCTCTCCAGCTTTAATGCTTTCACTTTCATGAGTGCAACCGTGGACTAAGATCCAAAGTAATCACAAATGATGATTTAAAATAGCTGATGAATATTACTTTGCTCCAGAGTCACCTTTTCTGATGAAGTTTCCCAAGTTACATGCAAGTGGTGATTTACATTTGGGAGTCTTCATTCTTTGAGAGCTTTCTTTCCCATAAAGTCATAGTCCAAGTGAAGACAGATTTTAATTGGCTTCAGGGGGCCTTATTTCTAGATATCCAGCCACACAAGGCTCAGAAATACTGCTGATGTGAAATGCATATGACATCTCTTTGCCCTCCTGAAGGCACAGCTGTGTGAGATACCAAAGGGAAGGTTCTTGGGGAAGGTTGCAAAATGTGACTGAGTAGAATTGAAAAAATACAACAGAAGAAATGGTTTTTGAAAACATTTTTTGAATGAAGAGGAAATCAAAGTACACAAATAATCCCATATTTGTTGCATTCCGTCAGACACACAGAGATAATGAATGCACACCTCCAGATCTATACACCTCCATAGCCACATCCACATAAAAATCAGAATAAGAGTTCCTATTGTATGCAAGTTTTCCATACCTATTCAACAGTTTATCAAACTTGCATCAAGTTACTTTTTGCACAAATATTGTATATGCTTCTGTTCACGACTGAATAACCATACAAATACCAGTCAGAATCTTTCAGTTATTGCTCTCTGAGGCAGTATGATAAACTTTACCTGGATATACTTGTGTTCACCCAGCCCACCAGGTACTCTGACAAGGTCATTGTTGTTCAAATGGAGCTCTCTCAGATGAGGTACATTGTTAAGAGAGCCATTTTCAACTGAAGAAATACTGTTGAAGCTGAGACCCAATCTGAAAAAAAACAAACCAAAACAAAAAATTATGTTAAACTTGCCCACATAACCATCTTCCTTGGGTTGATTATTTCTCTACACTACTGTTGCAGAACTGACCGGGCTAATTTTCAGAATTATGTGTGACGTAGAGTCATCACAGGGAACTAGTTTAGTTAAATATATTTAAATAAGTTTGACATCTGATGTGAACTATCATAATTATCATAATATCATTCAACTTGGGCCCATGGCACTGAATACTTTCATGAGCTGTATGACTAATCCCACTGTAAATACACACTGTGTACATCCATAGGCACCCATCCTTCTTTAAAATACGAATAAGAGTTTCTTGCATGACTTTAGGATCACTGGCTATAACTTTCTTTGTCAAACTACATAACCCAGGGTGACCAGAGCTGTTAAGTTTAAATTTTCACTACATTCTTCTAAGATACTTATGTAGAGACGTGTTATAGATTGGAAACAGGAGCTGAGTCATACATAATGATCTGTTCAGCAGGACACAGAAGTGGGACATACACATTTGTCCTAGGTTCCAGTCCAGAGCTTTCATCACAAAATTATCCTTCCTGCTTTATACATCCACATTCTGAGTTTATTAGCACAATTTATGTCTAGTTTGGAAAATCTTGTCCTGTCTGTCAATTTCCATGCTAATACTATTTTGGTTTGCAATTACTAGACTACAGATTATTTTTCAAGAGACTCTAATAAATTACAATGTTCCATATTGCAGTAAGGAATTCAGTGGTAATTCTGCAGGAGTTGTCATCATCAGGAATGTTGTCCTTTGAGAAAATGATTTCTATAAATGCTAAACCTTCTTCATCTAGTTTGCTTTATCTTTTTTTTTTTTTAAAAAAAGCAATCTTTTTCAATTTTGAGGGAAAAAATATTCTGAGATTTATTAATAAATGAATCAATTAAAGAATCTAATATAGGTAATCAGAATTCTTGTGATAACATAATGGATGAATGCTTCTAAAGAAGTACTTTTACTACCTGTAATTCTTTGTGGCTTGTGCCAGCTTAAAGAATCAGAATCTGAACCTAGTGTAAAAGCACAGAACTAAAAATCCTTTTTTGATTTTTATGGCAGAGATATTTCCAGAAATAATGCTGTCGAAGAATGGAAGTGTATTTTATAATTTTCCTTGTAAAAATAAACAATCAAAGAAAGATCTTGTTAATAGGTATTATATATAATGCAGATGGTCATATCATACTAATTTAAACATTGCAATGCTGTCAAGCTATTAAATCACAAGGGAGAGCTTCATGAGATCTCCCACTGACATCAACAGGAATTTATTTCACTCAGGAATCAGTTCACAGTATCCTCTTCTTTGCTAGAATTTGGTCAGGCAGAATTTTAATGTAAAGGGTATTAGAACAAAATTCCTTTGAGTAGTGTACCTCAATATTGAGGAAAGCTTGGAGGATTTGATCCATATAGAGCAATTTGATCTGAAGATCTACAGAATGTCTATAAAGGACTTCAGTGATGGGTGCTCATAGTGAATGTCTTTAAAAGGATCAGGAAAAAAAAAACAACATTTTGTCAGAAGGTTATACATTTTTGGTTGAGACATATCTAAATATATGCTTGCTACATATGCAGGTCTACAAGCAGGTGTGTCACATATAGGGAGACCAGCATGAAAAAAAAAACAGGTCTGACTTTCATCTTGGTCTGTTGAAGCAATAGTAACCCCTTTACACACCATAGGGATGGACAAGCTCCAACTCTGCATTAGCTCATGCAGGGAAAGCCTTTTTGGGAAAGAGTAAAATTGGAGGAGTCTGTAGAAAAGTGGATCTAACTCCCACAAGCAGTGAAATTATATGTAATTACATCTCATCTAAATATGTTACAAACCAACACTTGGTCACTCCAGGATATGTTTACAAGTGAAATAAGTCAATATTAATCTGTAAAATACAGGGTGATTAAGATTATTATGAGCGAATATGGTCTTCATCTCTTTTTCTTTCCAGGGGAAAAAAAGGGAAGAATTTGAAAAATCGCTCTTGCTTAATCTATTACTTACTGACATGTTACTTCCTTTTATATTAGTCATAGATAGTATTTTTCTAGAGATTTAGATGAGCTAGTCACAGCGTTCTAATTCATTGAAGAGCATCATCAGAAACATATCTAAAAATTGAAGAAATTCTCAGATGTTTTTTCACCTTCTTTTGTCTCCAACATCCCTGCTGGCCCATTTCCATTTTTTTTTAACAAACTTCATGCTGCTCAACTTCATCATTATTGTGGGCCTGATACAACTTCCGCTGTATGGAGCTAGATCTTTTCAGTAAAATTTAATAAGTTATATTCATAATAACATCAGTTGTGTAATGTATAATCCTGCGGAGCTCATGTAACCAGCATAGTCTTGTTTGGTTTACATTCATTAGATTATTTTTTTTTCCACTGCAACAATATATGAAGACTTTTGAAAGTCTTACAAGAAATTTTACAAGGAAAAAAAGCAACCAAAAAGGACAAATATTGGTGGTCTTCTAGAGCTCAAGAATTCAAAAGAGAATGAGTAGTAGATCTATACCAAGCTATTTAGTGAAAGATTTTACAGTTTAAAACATTTTAACACAATCAGAAGAATTACTTATTTCTCAAAGTCTAACTGTGCTTTAAGGCAGCTATTAGACTGTTGAGCATGAGTTGACATGATCCAGGAGGAAAGTGCTCTGACCCCATATTGATGTTTCTAAAGACTTAGACATGTAATAAAAGCTGGATTTCTGTATCTTGTTTCTGTGGTATAAGGGGCATGCTGCTCCTTAGATTTATCCCATATGCTGTCCTGGAGCTCTCTCATAACTCCCTCCTTTCCTCATCTGTCTGCTCTGTTATGTCTAATGTGCTCCATTTTTGCCAGTCTGTATTCTGCCTCACTTTTTAACTTTGCAAAAGAGGATTTCTGACTATGTTTAGGTTAACCTGCTTAAGCACAGGCCAGAGACCAGTTTAAACCTTGGTGCCTGTTTTGAGCAGCTCCACATTTCCACACCACGATGAACAGAGTATCTTGTTTCTCCATACAGTACAGCCACAATAGAAGCAGCCCAAGTTTAGATATTTTTAGCAGTCCCTCAGCACTTTCTGCATACAGCTTTATGTCTTAAGAGCGAATTCCAACAATATTGTCCATGTGATGTTGCCCGTAGTGTTTTCCAAGTGTGAATGTGAAAAAGCAGAAAAACTGACAGCTGACACACCCCACACCTCCCTCCTCCAGTCAAGTAAATTACTCTCTATCTGAGTAGTTATGATTTTGTTTTGATTTTGGAAGCTTTGTTTATAATTTTTCTGGAGGATGTTACATTTTATATTAAGACTCTGTCATAAACAATAACTGCTTCATAGTCCTTTAACCTATAATTATGGTATTTTATTTTTTTCATTGAAATCCAGAAGCAGAATTGTTTTGATCAGGGATGAATCTGTGATCAAATATGAACATCAAGCATGAGTTGAAATGTCTTATTTTACAAGCTCTAGAAAGCTGTTCTAAGATTTACCACTTGGAATTGCCAGGTTTGAAATATGTGTTAAGTTACTATATACCTCATTGGACTGAATTGCCGTCTAAGCTACTATAAACAGTGGTAAACTTAACTCCTGTTGCTCAGTAATATTTCTTTGATTTCTGTATTCTGCCTTCGTTATGACAAGCAGATTGATTAAGATGAAGATCTAGGAATTAGATCAGTAATCTGATTGACAGTCTTTTAGATCAATTATACTTCTGTTTTCATACAATAGTTTTAAAATATCACTGTATTAAAATACCTTGTAGTACAGGTCCATTTTACTGTTTTAGCATGTTATCTAATGTAAACTAATTCACAAGTAATTGTGTATGTTTATAACTGCTCTTTGGGAATTCTCATCACATTTTCCTACAGTTAGAGAAATTTATTCAGCAACAGATTCACAGATTATCAAGGTAAAATCACTCTGAAAAAATGACATTTTTTCATTTATATTGTATGATTTTTTTTTTGGTCATGTTCCTGGACTCATTGCAGAGTTGCCTTTCTTGAGGAACAAAAGAAACACTGTTGCAAGAAGTTTTGGTTCCCATGTGCTTTTTTCCTCAGTTTCTAGGGCAAATTGCATGAGCAATGAAGTGTCCCAAGAAACATGCTTAAACAAAAGATGGAAGTACAGTGAAAGAAGTATGACATAATTAAAAAATATAATTACTGTATTTATATTTCTTTTTTTTATTTTTTTTATTTATTTATTTTTTTAATCAAAGAAACTGTTATCCTGGGCATACATCACTCATAATTGAAACAGTTGAAAAGTGTCGTTAGAAAAAAATAAAGTCTTTTGTTCTCTTAAATCAGTACACAAGTCATTAGAAGCTTTTTCTGCTAAGTTATGTATTGCTTCAATGACAGAAATGCTCATGAAGCACAGAATGATGTGTTCTAATTGTGGGTGTAGTAGTTACGTTTTCAACTAATATTTTATGTGAAAAGAAGAAATGAATTCTTACTTTGCCAAGTTGGTGAGTCCAGACAAACCATCAGCGTCAATTTTGCTGATTTTGTTGCCATCAAGGTGAAGTTCAGTAAGGGATGGGGGAAGGCCTGAAAGAGAGAACACTATCAAGTTACTTTTGATGAAACTGGTTCACTATCTTTTTTTAAAGGACTGATATTATACTGAGGCTTTTTTTATAGTAACAAAAAGATTTTTACTAGATATGGCCAAGAAAAATTCACCGAATGAAACAAGGAACTTTTACAGTCAAGGAAATTGAAAACAGCTAGTAACAATTTATTAGACATGAAAGCTCCTAAGGTCATCATAGAACAGTTAATTGCTAAAAAATACCTAAATTAAATTCTTTTCAGATATGAATTCTAACCTCCATGATTATGTAAATGAGACATATATATTAGTGTAAAAAAAGAGCCTTCATTTTAGCCAGATGATCTACATACATAAATCTACAAATATTTGGCACCTAGATATTTAACAAATAACAGCAACAGAAAATGAGATTATAAAGATGAAATAAAATAATTTTAATGTTATTTTAGGTAGGACACACAGGAGTTTGCAAATTCTGTTTATCAGTAAAAAAAATTGGAACAAAATATTTTAACTATCTGAGGTCCCTCAAAGGAACATCCAAAACAGGAAATGTGGGATGAAAGAAATAGCAACCAGTATTAACTTTCAAAAAGTTTTCAGCTATTTCAAAACAATCTGTTGGCTGAAGTATGAATAAATTGAATATAATTTCCTCTGGATTGGAACCATTCTGTTTTGTTTTGTTTTAATAGGTTATATTGAAGTTGTTCTTATTTTGTAGCAATTTGCAATGAAGTACTTTTAAAAATAGAAAATGTTCCTGTTTTGTATAGGAATAGTATTTTTGGCTTCAAACCCACAGACTTGTGGAGTACTGATTTTATGCTTGTAGAACTTCAGTTTATTCTACATGAGTTTACATATGTGTAATGCTGATCATGCTCACCAAGCAGGGTTGGTGGATGAAAACATTCTTCCACTTTATATTTCAGCTATGAGACAAGAAAAGCGAAATAACATAAAATAGCTTACTTTTGACTGTGCACCTCTTGTGGAGCTTCTCATACTAGAAAAACAAAATTTTCAAAACCAATAAAACTCAGCTGACCAAAAAATGAAGTAGTCAAGTAATGGATACTCTAAGGACTGACTCAAAAGGCTTCCATGATAATTATTTTTCCAGCTGACTAGAAGTCACTATATTATGCCTGTGTAAATCTCTGAAATATTAATTTAATTTCTTACCTTTTGGGATGCTAGTAATGTTGGTGTCTGCGATACGGATGTAGGAGAGCCTCTTCATCCCCTGAAAAGCTCCATTTTCAATACCTGAACTCTTGATTGGGTTGGTGCCTAGTTCTGCCAACAAAACATGGTTGTGAGCTGTACTGCAGTGTAGGTATCTATATCCTTTAGGTCAAAGCTAAATTGGAGGTACAATTTAATGGAGCATTTCTTCACTTTCTACATAAAATCACTGATTGAACTAAAAACAACATCTTGAAAAACTATTGAGTTGATTTTGTTATAATTTCTTATGCTCGTACCTAAGACAATCACTTGATTCAATCCGTTAAAGACAGCTTTCCTCAACTTGGAGATCTCATTCTCATGAGCCCGTATCTCCTGAAGAGACTTCGGCATGTTTTCTGGGAGTTCCTTCAAGTTGTTCTTGGACAGGTAAAGTCTTTCCAGTTTCTTCAGGGGAGCAAAAGCTAACGGGCTTATTTTGCTGATTTTGTTGTTAACAAGGATCAATGCCTGTGGAGTAATAATGAAGGAGATCTCAGATAATCACTAGGGAAATTATTTCAGGAATGAAACATTTTTAAATTATTATCCTTTTCTAGTGTCTTTTGATGCCTTTTTATGGCCAATCTAGTGACCTGAAGAACATGCAATGGAGTACTAAAACAAATAATTAAGATCTTCTAAAACAATGCAAAATAGACAAGTCCTACATAACAAACACAAGTGTTATTTCATTGCTGAGGTATATTCAGCTTCTGTTAACAACCATAATTTATACCCAAGAATAAGTACAACCCTTACATTTGAAAGCTGTGGAGAACAAGACATTCACATAAAACTAACATTATCAGTTTAATTTGCCTTTTTTTTCCTGATTTTGTTTATTCTTAAAATACTTTTATACCTTATGCATCATCACACAAACATCCTAACCAGTTTTTCCTGCACAGAAAATTCTATGACTCAATACAGTGAAAGCACAGTCCAGCTTAATGCAAATACACATATCATCACCCTTTTCCTGTTAATCTCACAGAGTGCACTTGTTAAATTTCTGTCTGTTAATAACCTCATTTTTTCAGATGTATAAGCTATTTTGGGGGGGGTAAGTGTAAGTTAATATGTAAGGGGAGCAATCTGAAGCATCATGCTCTAAGTCCTGCAGTTAGGGATCATGCAACATGCTCATTCTGCCTACTATGTAGGTGTCTACTAGTTCCCAGAACAGTTGTGATATCTAGACTCAAGGTAACTCTGAGCAAACTAGCTACCTGTAATAGGTGGTCTCTGTATGCCTCTGAAATTTTACATTACTGTTAACTCTCTTACTGATCAACCAACCCTGACATAAAAAAGAACAAAGTCCCATTGCTGTTAGAAAGTAACACAGCTAATAGAAAAGATTTCACATATGATACATATCAGAATGAATCTTATCATTACATCTGTTTGCTATCTACTTATCAGATTTACAATTCTGCATGTATGTGAAGTGAATTAGGTAGAATGGGTTGTATAAATATAATATCTACTTATATTTATTACTAGAGAAGCTATAGAGCATCTTTGTTCACTAAATCCATTATGTTGTTTTCAGAAACAGAGACAACAGTTGCTGCTAAACCACAAATTTTTATACTGCATATGCTATAGATAACATTCAGTGCATTTTAATATACTTCTAGTATTTTCAGAATTACATTTTAATCTGTTTCTTGGAGGAAAATTGAGCATTCAACTTTTTCCACAATCAGTTAAGTATTAAAACTATGCCAAGAAATGTATCAGCATCTGTGACAGCACTTCTCCATCATGAAAACTGAAAAGGAGGTGAGAAGACAGTTTGAAATGGTATTTGATGTGTGGTTTTTCCTTAATCGACTCCTCTTGCAGATCATCCTGAGCAAAACAAGCAGTATGTTCTGTACATAGTTTCACTGAGTACATGTAAAGCTGAGCATATCTGGTTTTAATTTTTTACGCTAGCTAGCAATAATACATTTTCAAAAAGAGGTAGAAAAGTTCACTCACAGTTCAGCAGAGTATTTCCTAAGAACAAGCCTGTCCCAAAATAAATATATTGGTCAATGGAAGCCATGGCCCCAACTATCTTTTATTTGAGCCTGAGCTATAAGAACTGCCATGAGGACACATGGGGTACACACGGAGTGTGGTTACCTGAGCCATCATTGCCAGAATTGTGATACAGATGTAGATTTTGCCCATAGTGTAATACAGCTACATGCACAATATGTCCTACATGGGAAACAATCCAGTTATTATGAGGGCAACATCTTGATTTATGAAGACGAGTCTCTTTTATTGCTTTTATCATAATAACTGAATAACTGAGTGTGCTACTGCTAATTATATTGTTTGTTTGGGGTTTTTTTCCCTTAAATTTACCATGGATTTTTTTTCCATAGATCTCTAAGTCAACATTCAGTGAGTTTAGACTCATCAGCACTCAAATTTTTTATCCTGTATCCTGCTTTGTACTGCTTGGTCATTTATTTCAGATAAAAACATGCCTTATTTCTCTTTCTTTTTTATTTGATATGTTTTACCTTTGTTGCCTTCTAGATAAAAAATGTTTGGTCTGTGATTATCACAGCTGATGATATGATGTAAAATATTTCTTTCTGGAGGCAGATAGGTATACATTCAGCTATGCACTGCAGTGTAAATATTCTCTGAGTAGTTGATGTTAGTAAGATTGTTACAGCTCTTCAGAGCAGAACCGATAGTCTTGACCAAAACCAGAAATTATCTAGGTATCTAGGATTAATCAGTTCTGCTTTGACAATGCTTCATCCTGAATATGATCATGTTATCTTGGGGAAACATGCAGAATTGTTGTTTTATTCGAACATCCAGAAAGTCTCTCTCTTAGAAATGATGATATCTATCAAAGGTATGTTGAAAAATACTGATTTCACAATGGGAACATATGTATAGTGGTACAAGGTGGGAAGGTATCATAAACCTATAATTTTCAAATTTTTTGTACTAGAATATCATTTCCCACTTACACCTCTCTCTGTAAGGCCCTGCTCCTCCTATTTTAAACCTGCATTATTTTTCCACGCTGTTGTGCAGCTGTAAAGAAAAAATAAGCCCACACATCAGAAATTGCAAGAGAAGTTTTACTCTATCCCAGAGCAACAGCAAATGATGAGGATAACACACCAGCATAACACCTGGCAAGCCATACCCCTGGGTTCCTTTCCCAGTTCACAATAACTCTATTATATGCAAGACTTAAAGAACTAAGTTATTAGCCTTGGAGCAATGTTGTTTACTTTCCTCAGAATGTGCCCCATATGGTTTGCATGTAACAAAAGTTAAAACAAAACAAAATAAAGTAAAATTAAGAGCTCAGGGGAATTTAGAGGTCAGTGAAAACAGGAACTAGAGAAGAAAAACCTAGGGAAAACATCTGCAGGCAGTGATACAGAGGAAAGGATGTCAGGCAAAAACATGCCACATGGACTAGTTATCCTGAATAAAGCCCAGATGGCATGATGGGGCATTATATTCATCTTGTTAAAGGACATGTAAAAATTTTGTACAGGGAAAGAAATACATGGAAGGAAAAATAAGGGTCAACCTGAAAGTGCTGAAAGCGCTGGAGCCCTTGGCAACTAACAACACTTGTGATGATGCTAGTATGAAATGATTTGGCAGAAATCTGAAGGCCTAGAACAGAGCCACAGGAATTGATACTTTTATTCAAAAATCTATCTTCTTCCATAATTATATTTTTAGTAGATGAAAAAAGAGATTTCTTTTAAAATAAAGGTACTCCCCCCCAAAACAAAAACAAAACAAAACAAAACAAAAAAAAAAAAAAAAAAGGAAAGAGTTGAAGTGTATCACCAATTCAAAATACAAAAAGGCTGAGGACATGAAATACAGCTTTCAGCATGACTCAGCGTGGGTGTGAAGATGTTTAGCCATAGGTAAGAGGAAAGAAAAGAAGGAAAAAAAATAAAAGAAAGAGAGAGAAGGAGAGAGAGAAAGAGAGAAAGAGAGAAAGAAAGAGAGAAAGAGAGAAAGAAAGAGAGAAAGAAAGAGAGAAAGAAAGAGAGAAAGAAAGAGAGAAAGAAAGAGAGAAAGAAAGAGAGAAAGAAAGAGAGAAAGAAAGAGAGAAAGAAAGAGAGAAAGAAAGAGAGAAAGAAAGAGAGAAAGAAAGAGAGAAAGAAAGAGAGAAAGAAAGAGAGAAAGAAAGAGAGAAAGAAAGAGAGAAAGAAAGAGAGAAAGAAAGAGAGAAAGAAAGAGAGAAAGAAAGAGAGAAAGAAAGAGAGAAAGAAAGAGAGAAAGAAAGAGAGAAAGAAAGAAAGAAAGAAAGAAAGAAAGAAAGAAAGAAAGAAAGAAAGAAAGAAAGAAAGAAAGAAAGAAAGAAAGAAAGAAAGAAAGAAAGAAAGAAAGAAAGAAAGAAGAAAGAAAGAAAGAAAGAAAGAAAGAAAGAAAGAAAGAAGAAAGAAAGAAAGAAAGAAAGAAAGAAAGAAAGAAAGAAAGAAAGAAAGAAAGAAAGAAAGAAAGAAAGAAAGAAAGAAAGAAAGAAAGAAAGAAAGAAAGAAAGAAAGAAAGAAAGAAAGAAAGAAAGAAAGAAAGAGAGAGAAAGAAAGAGAGAGAGAAAGAGAGAGAGAAAGAGAGAGAGAAAGAAAGAAAGAAAGAAAGAAAGAAAGAAAGAAAGAAAGAAAGAAAGAAAGAAAGAAAGAAAGAAAGAAAGAAAGAAAGAAAGAAAGAAAGAAAGAAAGAAAGAAAGAAAGAAAGAAAGAAAGAAAGAAAGAAAGAAAGAAAGAAAGAAAGAAAGAAAGAAAGAAAGAAAGAAAGAAAGAAAGAAAGAAAGAAAGAAAGAAAGAAAGAAAGAAAGAGAGAAAGAAAGAGAGAGAAAGAAAGAGAGAAGAGAGAGAGAAAGAGAGAGAGAAAGAGAGAGAGAAAGAGAGAAAGAAAGAGAGAAAGAAAGAAAGAAAGAAAGAAAGAAAGAAAGAAAGAAAGAAAGAAAGAAAGAAAGAAAGAAAGAAAGAAAGAAAGAAAGAAAGAAAGAAAGAAAGAAAGAAAGAAAGAAAGAAAGAAAGAAAGAAAGAAAGAAAGAAAGAAAGAAAGAAAGAAAGAAAGAAAGAAAGAAAGAAAGAAAGAAAGAAAGAAAGAAAGAAAGAAAGAAAGAAAGAAAGAAAGAAAGAAGAAAGAAAGAAAGAAAGAAAGAAAGAAAGAAAGAAAGAAAGAAAGAAAGAGAGAAAGAAAGAGAGAAAGAAAGAGAGAAAGAGAGAGAGAAAGAGAGAGAGAAAGAGAGAGAGAAAGAGAGAGAGAAAGAGAGAGAGAAAGAGAGAAAGAAAGAGAGAAAGAAAGAGAGAAAGAAAGAAAGAAAGAAAGAAAGAAAGAAAGAAAGAAAGAAAGAAAGAAAGAAAGAAAGAAAGAAAGAAAGAAAGAAAGAAAGAAAGAAAGAAAGAAAGAAAGAAAGAAAGAAAGAAAGAAAGAAAGAAAGAAAGAAAGAAAGAAAGAAAGAAAGAAAGAAAGAAAGAAAGAAAGAAAGAAAGAAAGAAAGAAAGAAAGAAAGAAAGAAAGAAAGAAAGAAAGAAAGAAAGAAAGAAAGAAAGAAAGAAAGAAAGAAAGAAAGAAAGAAAGAAAGAAAGAAAGAAAGAAAGAAAGAAAGAAAGAAAGAAAGAAAGAAAGAAAGAAAGAAAGAAAGAAGAAAGAAAGAGAAAGAAAGAGAGAGAGAAAGAGAGAAAGAAAGAAACAAACAAAGAAAAAGAAAGAAAAGAAGAAAGAAAAAACATCAGGTATTAAAGACATGATTTAGTCAGGCTTAGAGGGTTCATCGCAATTTCCTACGGGTAAGAGAAAAATTAGCTTCTATCCTCATTGTCCTGAGATAAAGCCTTTTTCCCTTGACATATATAGCATGTATAACTTAGCTGTTATAATATTGCACTATGATAATACTTATGGACCGACTTATCATGAAAATCAGTTTAAGTGGAGCTGAGATAAAAGAAAAATCCAAAATCCAAGCTTTGCTGCAAAGATGGCTTACTTTTTACTGAAACACCTCTGGTGGTAGTGTAGTCAGAAAAAAAAAAAAGAAAAACACTCTATGACAGGAATAGATGCTGGCTTCGCTGAAGTCAGCAGGAATCTGGCCATTTAGCTCTCTCTGGCCTGGTTTCTACCTCAAATATTTATTCTGAGAACAAAAAAGAGGATTCACAATTCAGGAAAATTTTGGAACGCTTGTTGATAGGCAGTTGTCAAAATACACCTTGACAAACTGCAGAGGGAGTGTGTGACAGTCATGCAGGGATGAGCATCTGAATGGTTTGCATCCCTGCTTCTGTTCTTCTTAGTCTGGAATAGTTTGAAACAATAGACTTGCCAAAATCAGAAGTGAACCATAAAATGATCAGTAAATTGTTATCAGCTATAATACATGTTGATACAACTGTTTTACCAGTTGGGGATGGTACTCTTACCTAACATCAAATCTTTAATGATGCATGCGTCCTTCAGGCTTTAAACTGAAAAGTCAATCCACTGACCCAGTGGAATTTCTTTAATTTCCTGGGTTATATATTACATTATTACCTGGGTTTTATTACAGTTCTGCTAGGAACAGTAATGCCTTAAGAATTGGAAGCTCAGGAGTCAGGCATCCAAATAAAAAAAATAATAAATTTTGTCCTTTTTTTTCGTCTTATGTTTTTAGTTGTTAAGTCATACTCATAACCTGGGCTTATAGTCAAGCTTTTCAGGCAAATTATTAGGAGTCGATGTACACTTGGGGAAAAAACAAAACAAAACAAAACAAAACAAAACAACAAACAGCAGCAACAAAAAAACAAACAACAACAAAAACTAAAACAAAGAACACAAAAAATATAAAACAGAACTTGACTTCATTCTCTAATTGTGTTGTACCAGGAGACAGAATGCTACAAAATAAGTATTAATTTTAAAATTCATTTAAATAACCATAAACATTAGTAAACTTCGAGGAACCAAGAGCCCCTGAATCCAAGGAGGTCTCTGAACAGAATTCCAGATGTTATGTCTCTTGAAGGGCCCATGTTCTTCAGTTAAAGCAGGAAACGGATAAAAAGATATTAAAAAAAAACAAAAAAAAAACAAAAAAAACCATGATGGTGCAATTATCTTTATTTGTTGTTACTTAAATTCTTTGGTAGGGTTTGGCAGGGTTACTGGATAGGGTTACTAGGGTGAAGTGGACATAGCTAAGAAAGTCAAGGAAAAAGGAATGACATAAAAACAATAGGGAGGAGATGAATGAACTCTGAGGGAAGGAGATGGCAAGGAAGTGAAACAACAGCCTGTCAGTATAAACGAAAGAAGACTGTGGAAGGCAGTTTGATCACATCCACAGTACCTTGTTGAATAATCTCACAAAGCCAAGGATCCTGCTGCAGATCTAGTTTGCCTGGCATCTGAGCTCTCACTGATAAGTCTCATGTAACATGACTTGCACAGATGACCAGAGACCTGGCTCAACATTTTCCTGATCCAGCAGAAAATAATCCTAATGCTCTGGAGTTCTAGAGAATCCTTCAACCCTGTCATTATCTAGTGAGGCAAGCATTTTGGTCAAACATTTTATCACAATTTACTTGTTTATTTTATTTTTGTATTCTATAATTTCTTTTTTCCATTAACTTAGTATGCTCACTCTGTCCAGAATTTTAAAGACCTCAAAGTATTTTCTTCTGTTGTTTTCCTCACATGAAAATGTCTGCACATTAAAAATGTTTTGCATGCATGTGGTGTGTTGAATACTTGTTTCAGTGGAAAATCTTGTTGTGTGTTAAGCACAATGCAAAGGAGAGCCTGAGGAAATGACAACTCTATAAGAGGGTGCTTAGAGAGTTTCTGAAAGGTTATTTTTTTTTATTTATTCTTCTCAGAATATTTGTTAGAAATATACAGCTGCACCAAGAGGGAAAAAAAAAATTAAAAAGGTATCTCTCAGTCCTGTTGTCTGCCATTAATGATAGTGGGAATTGAGTTCAGAGGGAGAAACTGGACGGAGATATCTGTCTTATGTTTTCTACAGTATTCCGGTGGTTACTGATTCTTCATTCTGTTATTTGCAGAGCATTATATTTACTTAACTTCTCTTTTAATTATGCCTGGTAAAAGGAAACTGAAGGTGTAATGCTGCAATGAGTCATCAGAAGACTGTGTTCTCTCATTAATATTTTTTGATCTGTTAGGAGTTTTTCTGTATCCCTGGAAGATGTTCTTAGAATTTTTTTCAGTTAATCTGGGCTCTTGTCCTTCCATAGGGAGCCTTCTTTTGATTAAAAAAAAAAAAAAAAAAAAAAAAAAGGAGTGCATGAAGCTTTTCTATTGCAATACATTATTTTTCCACTTCATATTACTACAAAGAGCATTTCAGTTTATTTGCCCATACACTTAGTGTTGATAATCCCTTAGTGTGGATATGGTCATAACCCTAAATCCCAAGTTTAAAACTTTTATCTCTTTCATGCAAGTCTTTTCTGTCAGTATAAATATAACTGGTTTTAGCACTGTTGTATGTCCAACCGTGGCTTAGCATAGTTCTGCCAGTTTAAATTAAGCAATGTTCCATTTGATTTCAAGCCAGTAGTGCATTTGTCTTCTTTTGCTGTACTAACACTGTGCCATTGAAAAATTCCTGTTGGAAAAGCATGCGGTCACTATCCTGTTGTTTGTGCTGTTCTTACAGTGATCTAATACACAGTAGTTTCTTTTACCTCTTTTTCCAAGTGCCAGGCATTATGCTGGTTTGCTTTGGCTTTGCCACACAGCATGCAACTCCATGTGCTGTTTTTGTAGACTCCTCCTTCACTCTGCATGAGGGCTTACTCATGTAGTATTTTGGATTCTTTATTGTGTCCATGGGGTCAAAGTACTGTACTCTATCCAGAAGTGTCAGTCTGTCTGGAAAATTCTGACAGTTTCATAGAAGATTTTTTCCTGGCTTTTCCAATAGTGCCTCTCTGTTTTGCCACAGGTCTAAATCATAAGCAAGTTTCTTACATAATATCAGACAGTTTCATGAAATCACAAACTCAGTCCTCAGCCCTAAAAAAAGACTGTCCTCAATCTTTTCCCTATTATCCCAAGTCCTCTGGTAAAAAATCCTTTTCTAATTGCATCCTTTTCTAATTGCTTGCCATATTTCCACAACTGTAAATTTTAACTGCTCTTTTACCTACTCAGGAAAATTTCTGATATAAAGATTATTTTTGTAGGTACTAATTTCTCTTTCATTACTATTTCCATGTATTGTGCACTCAGTGCATAAGCAGTTTAATTTGTGTTGAAAGAGAAGCCACAGGCAAGATATAATTAGATCTTTTCTCCTTATTTCATCTGTTTTTTAGTACAAGTTGAACTTTAAGTTCAACACAACTTGCCCATGAAAATCTCTTCTAAATCTATTACACCTATTGTTTGTTGGTGATGTCTATAAGAATTAGGAAGGAATTTAAAAGGAATAATCAAAAGGAATAAACTGAATATACTGTTCATTTTTTTCAAGTTCTATGAAAATTGGAATTCAAATAATTGTTTCCTCAAGTAATCACTTCATGCAAGAGGTTCACTGCAGTTGCTGATAATTTTAGATTTTGGAAAAATAATACTGATAATTTACGTAAATCTTCCCATTTTAGTAGAATATGAGAAGGTTTAGTAAACTCTAAGAAGTCTAGAAACTTTTGAACATCACACCATCAAGTGTAACACTAACACAAGCCATGTTTACCAGGGAATATGGTTAAAAAGCAGGCAAACATATATATCTCCTTAAAACAAAAGTGACAATGGAGATCTGTCAACAATAAAGCTTTTGAGTTATATTTATCTAAAACTAAATTCCCCTTTTATTTTGACTCTGAAAAATATTTAATTGCAAGTTGGGGAATGGGAATCATTCCCAGATATTACACAGGAAGAAGAATGATGCCTGCTGAGAGTAAAGATGGTGCCTAGTTACATAAATGTACTGCATGACTAAATTATTATTTGGGGAAAGAGATGAGAATATCAGGTTTTCTTCTTGAGTAAATCCAGGAGAACTGCATTGTTTTGAAGGTTATTTGTTAAAACTTACATTACTGTTGTCATTCTTCTAAATGATTTCCACTGGTCCCTAACATGTATTGGGTACTTTTGGGAATAAGACAAACAAATAATCTCTTCCCTGAAGAGTTACCTATTTAACTCACCATTAAATTATACTTGTTGTTATAAGAGAAAAAAACAAAAACAAAACCAAAAACAACATAGAGTTAGCCTCAATGAGATGACATAGTTCACAACATCTTAAGTCACAGCAGGAGGTATGACAGACTTGAGCTGAGTGCCAAGTAGGCAGAAGTCACTGGGGGCAGTGCTCTTCATCTGCAGTACCATGATCTGGCTCATTTCAGAGAGCGTCATGAAGAAGGATTGCAAAAAGATTAATTTCACTGACAAGACATTTATCTTTTTTAGCACCTTGGATATGATCTTTACCAAAAACACTGGGACTTCTTTCCAAGGTGGAAGAAAACTAAAACAAGTGAGCAGGAATTAAAATGTCAAATCTGTTCAATAGCCAAGCAGAGGAATTAAAAAAAAATTCTGGGGCACAAGTCATCTCATTCTAAAACCACATCAGATGAAATGTTATGTAGAAGCCCCTACTTCTCTTTGTTGACTGTAGAGGTTATCTATGGAACTCACTCAAGTATAGACACCTATGTTAAAATTAGATTACATGAACTTCATCATGATTTACTCGTGCAGCTCCCTCCATTATGGACAGACTGTCATTACGCCTATTCCTAGGAACTTTTAAAAACATTTCTTCTTGCTGCTGCATTAAAACAACAATTTAAGAGGGAATTTGGAAGTAATTAAGGAGATAAATGTTTATAGGATTTTTTTTTTTCTGAGTATAAGTGTCTAAATGCAGATTCTTTTTTGAAACAGTGCTTGTTTGGGTGATGGCATTGGCATTATGAATACATAAAATATGGGAGTTGGCTTCTTAATTGTGAATGAAAACATTACAATAGAAAGAGGCTGTGAAGAGCCAGGAAAGCAAAGCCAAGGAGTTTATATTGGTTATAATCAAAAAGGATAGAATGGAATAATACACAGAATAAACTGAGTTGGTAAAAGGTTAGAAAAATAGTATTTTGAGAAATATGCCTGAATTGAGGTATTACTTTCAAAGGCAGTGAAGTAATATCCTTTTTCTGATCTGGAAAGAGATATTTCAACAAAATTGAGGCAAGACTATGAGGTATGAATTTTAAGATGTTGATAAAATGTATAGAATTAAGGGAGTAGGACCTCAGACAGAGAAACAAAAATTTAGAAACACAGGAAGGTAGTTGTCTGATGGAAACTTGGAAAAGAAGAGATGAAACAGAAAAAAGGGCAGTCACAGAAACCAGGGAAGGAAAATATTTCAGCAAAGAGGAAAGCAGACAGCAGTGTTGGAAGAGACTGGCAAGGTAAAGGAGGATGAGGATGGAGTTTTATTAGGAGAAGGTTATTGAAAAACCACAGTTTCATTGTAGTGCAGGGGGCAGAAAATTGATTCAAAAAGATTCTTAAACTAAAATTAGTACAGAAAAACTGCTGTCAAAAATGGTATATACAAATCTCTCAGCTTAGAGGTGAGAGGGGAAAGAGTACAATAATAAGAGAGGTGGCAGGGTTGAGATGGATCCGCTTTTTAAATAGAAATATCCAAGTAACTGTGCCAAAGGGACTGAAAACATAAATAAATAGGTGAGAGAAGTTATGATGGAGATCAGGAGACTGAATGGGCAGGAGACAGGTATGAAGAGCTGAAAAGAGACGAGAAACTTCTGTGGAATGAGAAGAGATCTTGCAGGAGAGGAATGGGAAAGGAAATAAATAGTCTGGGCTGATGGAGGAAGATCAGAGAGTATTTCATCAGTTTTCCTTAAAAACCTGAGTACCAGGCCAAAACCACATTTTTCCCCATTTCTTCTTTTTTTTTTTTTTCTTTTTTTTTGGCAAATGCTAGTTCATTTATACACTTACATGAAGATTCTTCAAGTTCTTGAAATCTCCTTCTTTAATTTCAGTGATTTTGTTGTTCTGTAAGTCCAGCAGAGTTGTGTCAGGAGGAAGGTCTTTTGGCACTTTTTCCAGACCTAGGGACAGTGAAAAGAATAAACAATTGACTTTGAAAGAAACTTTAAATAGGGGGTCAGTATTTTTCTTAACTGCATTTACCTTTCAGTAAACACCATTTCTAGAACTCATTTCCTGAAGAAGCTTATGAAGACTTATCTGAAAGTATTTCTGTCTCCAGCCAGTCAAAGGGAGTTTTATTTTGCTATGTCAAATCAAAATTTATTTATTCACATCTCCATTATGCCCTTTTCTGAGAATGTATCTGAGTTATAGCTTGAAGCAAAGGACTGAGTTTAATTCCACTGAATTCCATGTTTAATTCCACTGAATTGTGTGAATAAAAATTGCTTTCAGAAAGAGGTATGGTATTTATTAATTTCATTGTGTGTTAGCTTTTGTGGACAGAGAACACTTCCTGCTATTTAAAAGGTAGTAGGCTTTTTTTGAAAGAAGTACGATAGTTAATTATAATCATTTCCAGAAAAAATACTGTTCGTTTGACAGTAACTGAATAACTTGCAGTAAAGTCCACCTTAAAAAACAAAACAAAACAAAACAAAACAAAACAAAAATAACCCAAAACAATCCTCCTCCCCCCTTTTCCTTCATCTGAAACTATGTCCAAGTTTTCTGGAGAACAAATCTCTTGGTTTCATTACAACTGCCAAAAGAACATCAGACAGTTTAAATTAAAGACTCTCTTTGGGACTATTTTCTGAATAGCTGATATGTAAGTCCGATGAAGTCATGGAAATGAAATTATTTAGTGTTAAATAACACTTGCTTTACCCAGCTTTCCTTTCATACTGTGACTTGGAATAGAGCAAATCTTTTATAATCATTCTGATTTACCACAGAATTAAAATGTTCTTTCCTAACTAGCCTTTTTTTTAAAAAAAAAACAGAATGTGAAATGCTAAATGAATAGTTGGTAGGAAAAATTTATAGACAATAATAAAGTCTCTATAGAAGTGGACTCCTCTAATAGAACAGTCTTTTTACCAGTATAGTTTTTAACAAATATTTCTGAAGCTATATTTGAACTCTCCTGGGAAAGATCTGTCTGCAAGTATCACCAGTGTCTCTCCAGTATGATGGTGGACTGCATGACATTGTTCTCAGATGAAAGTTATGTACCTACACATATTACCTCTTTAAACCTATATATTTTAATCTCAAGCTTGGCATTGCAAACACAGCGATATATGAGCTAAGATATGCTCTGCCCACAAAGGCTGTGAAGTCTTCATTCTTGGAGATATTAAAAAGTTGACTGGACACAGCCTTAAGCAGTCTGATCTAGCTGACCTTGCTTTAGCAGAAAGATGGACTAGATAATTGACCTCCAAACTCAAGTATTCTGTGATTCTGTGGTGTTTAAGCTCATCACAAATGTGTTTTCACACCTGGAATGTAGGTTTCTCTGTCAAAGTCCAATGATAAGCAAAACCCCTTCTCTTTCAATCCTTTTTAGAATATGTATATATATAAATATATATATGTAGAATAAAAAAGATGGTTGGCTCTTATTTAGAATGATTAAGACAAACCATGAAAAGAAGTATATGTTTGGTACTATGCTTAATCCTTTTAACCTACATAAAGAGCACGGTTCTATAGTTACTACAGCAAAACTTTACCATAAACTCTAGAGAAGCCACAGTGACGTGTACTGGAGCTTTTTACTACAGTTAGTGATGTAGTAAGTTTTCATTATAGATTTGGCCATATTCTTAAAAATATCTGCATGCAGATGAGGCCTCCCATTTTTCTTTAGGTATGTGGTCTGAATTTTCCAGTGTTGAGCATCTCATAGATGCCACTGGTATCTGTTACTGCTGTCCAGTGCTTAGAAAATGCTGGAAACAAGATTGCTTGTTTAGTTATCTGTATATGGGTGCAGGAGACCTAAACTTTTGAAAAGCATTTCCTTCTTTTAATCTTAATTCTGAATTGACAATATCAGTCTATCTAGAACATATCCTGTTGTCCTACCATCGCAAAAGTTTGGTTTCTGAATTTAAAAAACATCCCTCTCTTTCAAATTTATTTTCCCACCCATAAATTCTCTAACATTAGCTAAAAAAATATTAAAATATTTAGATCTGATATTTATTAATACTGACTACAATGTGGATTAACCTGGCTGAGTTTTAATCACACCAGCATCCAAATCTTTTAAAAAGCACAATCATTCATCCTTGGATTAATTAATAAAAGCTTCTACTGTACATAAAACAACAAGAGTCAAAGCTCAGATCTCATCCTGTTTACCTTACTGATACTCAGTGCATGAATATATGATACAGATTAAGATTCTTCATATTGCTAAGATTAACTTTCCTCATTCAGACATGGACTTCATTTTTACTAAAGGCAGTTGCAAAAGCTTCATTACTTTCAGAAGTGTAGGACTAAAGTTCCAAATATATAAAAATGTGATACCGTATAATTGGTATGTTGGTTGTCTTTGGATAGTTTCTGTCCTCAGCGGAGAGGAATGATGTCAGTAACTAAAAATTCTTTCCCAAAAAACACTACTTTTTCAAGACCATAATTTTGTTACAAGAATTTCTTGCAGTCTAGCAACTTTTATAGCATTTTTCACATATAAATACAAAAAAAAAAAAAAAAAAAAAGTTTAATTACTTGTATTCAGAGTCATATTACCATGTGCTGGTTGTCAGTACATTTATATTAGTAGACTTCTATCTGTAAATAATTGCTTATGGCAGAACCTAGGGCACATGGGAGATATACAGCTGTCCTTTATGTGATGTCCTTGGAACATACTTTGTAAGAACACTTGGGTTGCCAGTAAAGGGATAATTTGCCAGACTAAACTTCAAACTAAATTTCCAATTGCACATTTCAAGCTTCACATGTCAGCTTCTAAAAGCTCAAGTGTTATCCCTGAATAAGGTAGAACTGAAAGTTTCTCAAATCAATCAAGTTAAACTTTAAATATTTATTTAAAACAATAAGACAAATTTAATAATCAGATATCTATTTGTGAAAAGTGATTTATGAAAGCTTCCCATCTTGTACTAGAAAGGATAAGGACATACAAAAAATCATTAGCTTTACATGCAAAGAACATATAATTACCATCCCTTAAAGTGTTAAACTTGTTTTATTACCTATCTCATGTATATTCTGTTATGAATTTCCTGAAGCTGCTTTTAAAAATGTTTCCGAAAACAGCTACAGAACTTATATTTGATTTTTTTCTTGACTTGTCTGAGTTTTGAAGAGTAAACCATAGAGGAGTAGAGGATGCACCCTGTGTGCTGGAGACACATTGCATTATCAGTAAGCTGTTTAGTACATCCTCAAGCTGAAAGCTACCGGAGTTCTCCAGTGGAGGAAACATTTATAAATGGGTGGATCTGGACACTGCCTTGTAAATTCAGCAGCTGAATAATTCAGGATTAAACTGTATTTGAGGTGTGGAATGGATCCAAGTGTTTCAGCAATTGTCACATCAACATTGGCTTCAAGAGCTGTGCTTCAGATTGTGGGTCCAGGTCTCTGTAGGTAGTTCTATCTTCAGATAGATACATGGAGGAGGAGCATTGGTGTAGAACAAACTAGTCCTTGTGCTGGGGATTCCCTGCCTGGAGAGCAAACCTTCCAAATTTTTGGGTTAGGACAGGTCAATAGACAGCCAGTTCAGATGAATGGGGGAGCCTGGATTGGCATGACAGAATTTGAACTGAATCAAGCAAATTGTCATCCCACTAAAAGCTGAAATGGCTCTTGGATCCTGACATAGAATTTCTATTTCCCAGGAGGATTTTTTGATTCCTCTGTCTGGGAAATCAATAACTAAGAGGGGAAGTATGGCCTGTCCCCTAGTAGACATTTCTGAGAAACTCAAGTGATGCCCATATACTTCTGAAGCCATGTTGTACAGTATGACTGCATGTCATTACAAATGCCTTTCAGTGAAATTTATGTCATACCAACTGAAAAGGGAACTGTTGTTGGAAAATGTCAATTGAGGCACCTCTTAATCATTTTAAGAAAAGTTTACACAAGTATTCCAGCACTTGGTTCTGGTTTTTTTATACATTAAGTATTGCTTCTTAAAAAGCCATATGAAAATCTCTCATAGCAGTCTGATTTTTTATGTGAATAATCAGTGCTACACAGTTTCATATTCAATTCCCTTGAAATATTTCAGGCCTCTGGTTCCTCAGATTATCTTATCACTGATTAAAGTTTTAGACTCTTCTGCCTTTCCCACTGTATGTTACATTAAAAATACACAGGTCTTTGAACAAAACTCAGTCGTTATTATTTAAGTTCGTAAGTAAATTTTTAAAAATTCTATTTATTCACAAATAAATAGAAATGGTATAGCTCCACTCTTCCATAATTCTTGTTTACACTGAAATTAAGAGCCTAAAGATTATGGAAATTTAAGGGATTTAATAAACCAGTTCATGTATCTTTAGTCATAAAGACCGTTTCAATTTGCACTGAAATATTTCTTTGAGAGAAATGATTACTTCCTTGTAGAAGCTGAACAGCCATCAGTTTGTGCAGCACAGGGCAGTTCTATATTATTCTCTGCAGATTTCTATAAGTAGAAATTTTATTCTGTTCTACATTATCAACCTGTAGCACTCAACTGTTACCACCAGTGTACATGTATGTGTGTAAAAATGCATGCATAGGAAAACACATAAAGAACAGAATGTGCCACAGAAATACAAAATGGAAAAAAAAAAAAGGTGTGAAAGTAAGCTTGAAATGTTTCCTTTTGTTAGTCAGTATCAGCTGAACTTCTATTATCTCTGGCAGAGGTTTTCCTAACTTTTTCTTACACTATTTGCTACACCACAGATTTTTTGAATAATAAACACAATCAAAATGTATTCATCAAAATCCAGCAGAGATGGATCATCAACAGATTTCTTTCATGCTGACAACAAGGGCCCACACTCACTTTTAGAAGTACTTAAAGGCTCATCTACAGTCACCTAGAACACGTTTGGTGGGGAGAGGTTAATAGGATCAGGAATCCCTCCTTAGTGGGAGGATGGGGAGTAGATAATTTTTACAGAAATCAAGCCTATCTCTGTGGGATCCTTTCTACGTGGTGTGTAGATTTTTCTCATAATTTCATAGGCAAATTACAGTGTCTGGCTCTTTAGCTGCGATTGCCTCACCTCCTGGAGAGGACGGAAGGCTGATGGGTCTGGAGATTTTATGAGACCAGAAATTATGCAGAGAAGATCCAAGGCTGGTATAATTCAGCCCTTATCCAGTCCCTGAGAGAGCAGCAATCAGTGGCCATCCATCTCCTGCGCAGCACTGCACCAGTCCAACTAGTGTATGCTGCCATTTAGCCAGCCAAACAGGTGTAGGAGATGTAGCAAGGATTTGGGAATAGCGGGAGGACTAAGGGTGGTTGGGGGGGTTTGGTATAAAAGACAGGCTTTATTACTTTTGCAGCTGGGGGAATAACCTGCTCAGCTACAGGAGCTGTGATCAAGTGGTCGTGGAATTGTTTAACCCACAAAAGGAGAAGGGTGGCTTTTGAACCCTCCTTGCTACGAAGGGGTTTCAGTTCACTGCTCCAGTTTCTCAGAAGTGAGAGCCACAAGTTAGTCTGCAATTTGGCATGGAGCCACATTTCTGCTGAAGCCATACGACTATGCAGAAAAGGAATGCCAGATTTATGGGGCCAGTGAGGGAGACTAAGCAAATGGGAGTCTGAGTCTGTAGCCCAGAAATGAGGCCACTTCCATGAGAATTGCATCCTTACAACACTGAGACCACATAGTCAAACTAACAACTGTGTAAACAGTGCCAATTATAAACAACTTTAACAATGCAACAGAACTTGTGGTTTGATTTTTTATTTTTTTTTTTGCTAGTTCGGGATATTTTGCGTTGGATTTTTTCTATCCATTTTACAACAGGCAGGCATGGGGCTTACTCCTCTGAATAAATCTTCCCTTCCCCAGCTGGAGAGAAGGGGCCAAAAGGCAGAGAGAGATCTGAACGCTGCAGCTCAGATACATGTGTTATTACATTGCAACATTCGCGATTATTATCACAGGGGCCATAAAATGGGGCTCTTTTCCAGACTTCTTCAGTTTCCACAAACAGCTGCTGCCAACTGAGGAATTTGGGCTGAGCTACATGTAATTCCCAACCGTGATCATCAGCAGCGGCTCTCCCGGCGGAGGCAGCCTCCCCAGCAGCTGCCCGCGCACGCTGCTGCCTGCTCTCCCCTGCTCCAAGCCCTCCTCTGCTGCATCCCACCAACAGGCAGCAACCCTCCCCGGGGGTGAATGCCCTTAGTAAAGCCCTGAGGGGACTCTGGGGTGGAGGCAAACGGCAAGCTTACGGGGTCAGGATACTTAGTCACGAAAAATAACAGGACTCAAGGACTGCTTTCTGGAAGGATGGCAAGGAGCTTAACACAGCTTTGAATGCTTTGACTTAGAAAAGTTCACTGACACTTTCCCAAGCTATGTGCCTCAGTATTTACTGGAAATTTGTTCTCTATTGTGTGGGATTTGCAAATAGGAGTAATTTCATTATTTGCATCCTATCATTCATAAAACAAGAAATAATTGTCTTTCTCTACAAAGAAGTATCTGCAGCCTCCTTCTCCCACTTTCAAAGTAAAAATTTGTTCTCTACCTTCCCTTCATTTGCTATGAAATCAGCAGTGATTTTTTTTTTCTTCTAAGAGATATAAAAAAGCAGTGTCCATTGGAATGCATGAAACTCTTAAAATACATCTTCTTAAAAGTGATTAACATCCATTTTTCAGACTTTTCTTCTACTCTTCGGTCTATAAGATTCATCTTCCATTAAGATCCATTTTGAATTTATTTTTATCAATTATTATTATTACTACTACTACTACTACTACTATTATTATTTAATTCTGACCCATCACATAGGAAAGAACAAGAAAATTAACTCTATCCCCTGCTGAGGTGGCCTCTCACAAAGGTAGACCTACTGATATGTTACTGCACTGGGTTATTTTTTCCAAAAAATTAATGTTTCTTCCCAGAGCAGAGTGAGGAACATGGAAAAACAGAAACAAATTCACACATTATGATCAAATGTGTACTTCTGCATTATGATAGTACTAATATTATAAGGCCACTAGCAAAGATTTAGAAATGAATGCACTGCTTTAACTGCTCTTTTCCATATCCACCCAGTCTGTAGTGAACACATATTTCAAAGTGTAACGGATATTGCAAGCTACAGATGTTATGAATTATTTTTCAGTCCTCTTAGTCACATTTTTGGTACACATAGATTCAGCCTCCTGGCTCCAAAAGCTAATACCTAAGAGTAATGATTCTTGAAACTAAAAATCAAGCAACTTTTATTTTTGTGTTCTTTCTAACTGACTTTTACTTTCAAAGGTCTGGAAGGTATATGCCTTCTCAAGAAGCACTGAAGTATTTTAGAAAGGCAGAAAAATATTCTAAAAGAATCACGAGACTTCATGGATTAAGACACTAAATTAAAAAAAAAAAATCAAGTATTATGAATTTTCTGAACTCCTAGAATTGCCAGCTTTACATTCCTCACTGTCATGGTTACAGACATTAAACATCCCATCAGAGAACAGCAACTGTCCTGTGTGATTCATGCAATCCGCCAGCATCATGTGCACAACAGCTTTAGTCAAAGTGGATACAATGCAGACATACTATCTATGAGTACTCATGCATTAAGATGAAACATTTATTTTTTACGAGTATTTTATAGTAGTCAGAAGACAGCATTTCAGTGGCTCAGAAAAGTGAGCATTATCTAACAAATTACATTTTAAATGATCCTTTGGAGTAATATGATTTGATGTTTGCCTGATTCACAATTTAAGCAGCAGGTAACAGATGAGAATTTACAGATAGTTCACTCAATCTTTACTTCGGGATTTACCAGAATTTACACTAACAAAATGTAGTAGCCATAACGAGCCATTTCAGGGGGGGGATCTTCTCTGGTTTCAAGTAAACTTACCCCTTCCTGTTCTGACCACATGATTATTGCAGAGCCCTAGTTTTATTATGACCTGAGGGGAGAGATATATTCCTGGTTATTTGAGGTACTTCTAAACATAACATGGCCATTTTTCATAGATGGTGTAGGATTGTTTTCAACTACTTTTATTCAAGCAAACAATGGAAGGAGATGTTGTGACTATGTCAGGACATAGTGAATAACATTTAAATGAATGTTGGGAGAGAATTTCCTGACTGAATAGGGGAGTCTGCACACTGGTTAATTTGCTCTTTCTACTAGATGATGTTGTATATATCCTTGTAACTCAGATATTTTTGCTTTGTTACTTATTTATTTTGTTCATCATTTAGTGATAGATCTTACCCAGGTCAGTTATCATTGTAACAGTCATCTCCAGCCCAAAGGATGTAAACTCTCTGCGATAGAGTGAAAGAATATAGAACAGAAAATACATTTTTCCCTCTAACCCTGAAAAGAGTAAGATTTTAATTCAATCCTTATCTTGTTTGTTCTACTTTTTTTCCTTTCCTGAATCTGAAACTTTCTATGCATCTCCTTTTTTAATAATTTCTGTCATAGTTTCCCTTGAAAAAGTAAGATTTTCCCTTTCATGTTCATATTATCCCTTCTTTCCTGTTTCTTTTCTGGGCTGCTGCTACTAAACAAACCTTATTAGCACTGTTAGCCTTTCCTTTCCCATTCTTACTTCCCAGTGGTAAAGGATCAGTACAATCTTCTCAGTTTGAAGGCATGGAAATCAAAGGTGAGGACCTGATTGAACTTATGGAAAGAAATGGCATCAGAGCTGAGTGATAACACAGATTTTTAGTCCTGTTTGGCTAACTCACTTATGCCTTTGCTCCTACACCTCTTAAGTAGAGATATTCAGCAAAGAGTTTGGTTATTGCACCACTACAAACACTCTTCATCCATGTCACCCTAAAATATTAATACATTGAGAGCCTGTTTAGTTTCCGAGGCCCACATTGGAGCAGTAGAAGGGAAAACATGCACTCCAGCATAGAAACTGATGTCATCCTAGTCTTTCACTTTTTAGGTGGTGCAGGAGGTGCAAGCAGAAACTGGTTCTGGGATGACCTAGTGCACATTTCTGTTGTGCTAATGATGTATTACAGAACCAGACTGTAGCCCCATTTACATTTGCATATGTTTTAAATGATGTAGCATTTCTATAAATAATCTGTCCATTTATTGTTTTGCCATTAAATCCCTGAGGTTGCCATGAAATTACATGAACAGAAAAGGTTTCTTGTTTTCACTGATTTTTTAAATATGAGTATTTATTGTGTTCCTTTTCTTATTGAAATTAAAACTGCAAGCATCCTCTCTTTAACAGATTTTTGTAGCAACGTAAAGCAGTCTAAATAGAATCCGGGAAACCAAAGCGAAGCTGTTATGGGATGCTCTCCTGGATGCCTTCTCTCTTAAGGCCATACATGCGGAAAGTACACAAATTCTTTAAGTAATGTTTTTTCATTGTTTTCATTCTCTACTGACTGCCTAGGAAGTTTGCAGTAGAGTTGCCTATATAGCAAATGTAACCCTGCTAACAACAGGGTCATTTGTGCAAAGCTGTTTGAGTCCCATAATTGGTCCCATAAGTTGAAAACAACTCAAGCCCCTCACTCCTGAAAAAAGAAAAAAAAAAATACAGGCATGATCCTTGGTCTTAAGATCCCTTCGTGTCTGTGTTCATTGTTTCCAGCTCTTTCCTTTCAGAGAAGCCAATGAGCAAGTTCTACTCCATCTATCTACTTTGCTTTTATAGTGTGAAGGACAATAATGCTCTGTGTGAATGAGGCCTTAAATATAATACAACTGGAGAGACCTAGAATTCCAGCATTTGTCAATTTTGCTTGTCAGGGAAGGCATGCAAAGCAGGATAAATAAGTTTAAAAAAAAATTGTTATGTATTTTGAAGGTTATATTCTTAGATTTGAACTTTAGGAAAAGATAAAATTATATTCAGAAAAAATACTCTTTTTTTCTGTAACTTGATGATCTTCTTTTGGCCCATTTCCCTTTATTCACATGACAGATCGAGGACCTGAGTAAACCAAAATACAGACCAGTGAGTTCAAAGTTGATAAGGAGAGGACACTCTCAAATCTGTATTAGAGGTGTTTAGAAAATCTGCTTAAAACTAGAATCTTTTCTAAGTATCGTGGTAACTGGACTCTGCGAGCAGAGTTTCCCTGAGTACCTGGAGGCTAGTATTGGCAGTTCCTTGCTGTTATCGTTGGTGGTTTCACATAGGACCCAAATTCCTAGGTCTCCTACCCGTTGTAGTGGGTACTTAATGAACATTGGGAAGGACCTTTTGGACTCTTTAACTATTCCTAAGAATTTGTTGAGAGCCTTTCATAGCTGAATAGCACAGGCTTTATGTTGTGAAAACACAGATAGTTTTCAAATAGTTATGTCTTAGCAAGTAATACACCTATAAATGTGTTAAGAACATAATACACATACTATAGATGTCCATAACCCTAGTAAGTGTCAGCAGTGATTATTTAGTATGTTTTAAACACTGTAATCACCCGCCATGACTTCTAATTGACTCACATTTTAGTAGCTATCTATTAACTATTTATTTGTGCATTGGGAAATTTTAGAAATTAACCCTTGTCACAGTGCAAACCAGAAAACAAGTCACTTCTTATACCACTTGGACTTGGCTGTCAGGATTTTCATGCCTGCCACTAGGCTTTCTTAAATGGCATTTTCTAGTCTGAAATAAGCAAACAAACCTTAAAACAAAACAAAACAAAACAAAAAACCCCACAGAGTTGATAACTACTACCTTGGAGTGCGCAGCTAATAAAGAAAGGATGCATTTAGAGTGGATTAATTTTCACCTAGAAACATGTTTATCAACTGGAACTGGAACATTAGCAATTCAGGTTGAGATGCAACAAGGCCTGCTTTTTACTGTTACACTGGAAAAAGCTAATGACTTTTTGTTAATATAAAGCAGTCTATATCCAGGCCAATATATTTTTTTTCTTAACAACTTTTCAAGAGTGTTTTCTAATTATTGGGTTCTTGACTTAACAATTTTTCATGATGTATTGAGTACAGGGCTTTGATTCATGCTTTCTTTAACTTCCAAGGCATCCCAAAAAATTGTATCTAAGCAGAATATATACAAAAATGTTAATAATCCATGGCAAATTTATTACAAAATACTGCTGGCAACACAAGTTTATTTTTTCCGTGCTTTAATTTTATCACACATAACTTCATTAATCTGAAAGTAAATTGTATAACCTTGAGTGGTCATTAAGGCCCTGTGTTGGCAGTCTAATTCTCCAAGAGTGACATATCCTTTCTCTCACTGACATCCACCTTAGACAAGATGAACTGCCCCATGGGGACAGTCTCCCCATGGCTGTGAAAGGAGTCCAGATGACTCTTAGATAGCTAACATCACTTGAGATCACTCCTACATTACAGATAATATCTGTATTCCTTCATACAGATCCTCCAGTCCACTTTCCAACTTGTTAGAGTATTACAAATCACCCAGTTAACATATGTAAAGCCCAACAACTTGTATTTGATGACAGCATAATTTATGTTTGGCTAAAGAATGTTGTCCAAAAAGCCATTTAGTCTTCAGTTTTAAGGCCATATGGTATTGTGGTGCAGAGGCTACTCTCAGTATAAGTGACAATATACTTTTCCAGGTTTCATTTGATTTCATGGTTCCATTTTTATAGATAATATTTTTGTTAAATGATCCTGTTCCATGAAGTCAGGGGATTTCAGCTTCCATTAAACACAAAAGTATTGTCTCTAGTCCTTACTGTTAGAAGGAACAAATGCATAAAAAATGGAATAATTTGTCCTAAACACTCAGCAATTATGATGTAAATTAACAAAAACTTTTTTTATTAAAAAATTGTATTTGTTAATGTCTGGATATTTAAGGATCCATGTCTTCTCTTATTACATCTTTAGAAACCTGTTAGATTTTGAGCTAAACATTTAACTTTAAAAATTATGGTTTTGAAAGGTTGGTAAACATTTGAATAATGGCAGGGATTCTAAAACTAAGTACACAATAGTAAGTAATCCTAACTGTTTTCTTGAACTCATAAAATGACTGAGACCTATGACCAATGAGTTATGTATTATTTTTCTTAAAAAAGGTTTTATTTTGACAACAGAAATTCAGGTCAAGATATATCCCAAAGGAAGTAATTTCCCTTATAATGAGATATGAGGTTCCCAAATGGAGTAACAATCAGAAAATAGATGTTCAGATGTTTCTGCAAGATTTTATACAATGAGTTAAATCATCTTTTCTCAACAGATTTAGCTGTTGTCACCATGGTTCAGGTGTTGAAGAGACATCTGAACTGTATGTGTTCAGATAAACTCCCTAATGTTACCAGATCCCTGGAATAATGCTTTACATATCTGTGAGCTTTACACCCACTGATCTCAAAGTGCTTTTCAAACACATACTCCAACACCCATCCTAGGCATTAATATTCCTTTCTTTACTTTATAGCTGGAGAGACTCTGCTTTTCTGAGCTGTGAGTAAAATTCCAATTTAAGCTCTAATACTGCTTGAACTTTGATTAGTGACATCCATCTCTCGCACACCTTTTGGACACCATAAAACCTCCACGGATGCTCACAGCAAGAGGTCAGGAGGGATCCCTCTATGTCCTGTGAAGTCTCCAAGGAAAGCGATCTCATTGCATCCTGCAGACAGACACTGCTCACTTCATAAGGGCTGCCAGACTTATGTGAAGGTGAAATAAAGCTCTGACAACCACCTGAATGTGCTTATGGAGCATTCTGCATCCGCTGCAGGGCTGAGTAATCACACATGCATCCTCCTGCCTATGAGGGTGCTCTGGGAGGGACCTTTTCTTGAGACTCCCTTTGGGAGGATGAGACTAAATGGAACAGTTAATCCTTGCTAGGGCTTTCATGAGACATGTTTGCCTGGCCAACTGACTGCACATCTTCCCTGTATTTATTATTTTACAGCATGAAGAGCAGCCTCTGGCCAGCTATATCAGCTACTCCCCACCTGTAGTGTGTGCTAGTAAGGAAGATGTTTGTGATTTCTATGGAAAGTCTGGCTATAGCATAGTAATGTCTTATACTGAGGCATGATTAAATAAAGTGAACCTGTGGCTCCCTTTTAGCAACAGGAGGTAGATTCAGAAAAGGCAGTGCTTTATAAATATAAGGTGGTAGCCTCCGTTGATGATACCCTTGAGCCTATTGCACAAAGGTAATGCATCTCATATAAGGGAGGCACATGGGGGATCTGCTCTTGATCTGTCAGTAACCACAGCTCAGAGACAATTCTTCAGGGTGTGAGAAGACAGTGTTCTTCCTGCTAACTCAGCTCTTGGCTTGGAGGCAAAATAATTTAATTTGGAGGTATGTGCTTAAGAAGATGTGACTGAAGCTTAAAAGAACAGCAATGCAAAAATTCAGCTGACAAGAGTGTAATTGGACCACTGGCTGTTTTTTTTTTCACTGTTTTTATTTAATTTTTATTATTTTTTTTTATTATTATTATTCCCATCCAGTGCTCATGAGACAAGGGGCAAACCTGATCTCTGGACCCTGGCTGTGATAGTTCTGTGATTTATTCACATAACTCTGTGTCAGATAGCTGGCTTTTTCCTTACAAAGCAAGAGTTTACAAATAGCAAATGTCCCTTTAGGCACAAAAAGAATCATGCCAAGGAAGAGGAGACGTCTCCATAAGTAGTCCACATTAGGGTCCTTCAGCTGCCTTGCTCTGACATGCCCTCTGCCCCCATGGGCTTGTGGCTGAAGAGTCCTCCTTCCACGCCAGACAGTGAGTGGAAGAAAGGATCCTGATCCAGATTTCAACTTTCCTCGGTGGGACTTAATTTAGTAAACTCTTAATCTACCCCTGGGAAGATTCTTGTTATTGCTTGCAATTTTTCTTCAATTAGTGCCCATGGGACTAGGTGATTAAATTTGATAATTTTGGGGAGAGGGAGGTAGATAATTTAGTTGGGTAGGAAATGCCTGGAGCTGAAGGGAAAGGCGGGTCAGGATCAGTTAACAGGGAGGTGGAACTGTCACTGCTGGCTTCATGGTTCCCATGTGCACATTGCCGTCCTGATCACTGCACCCACACAAACACCCTTCATCCCACAGCCCAGGGGCATGCTAGCTCATCCCGGCAGGACCTCCACAGTTTGCAACAAAATTTTGAGCTCTTGGGGCCAGCTCCCGGCTTTCCTCAAGCCTGAGTCTGAGTCACACAGAAATAGACTCAAGGCGGGAAGCGAGGAGAGAGGAGGGCAGATTTGCCTGGGAGCAGGCAGCACACACAGCTCTGCCCTGTCCCTGCCCACAGGGGCAGCCATCAGACCTGCGCCCTGGTGAGCCTCCCACTTGGGCCACAACCCATCAGGGGCTGTCATAGACACATGTGACAAGGATGGATGAAACTTAAGGCCGAGGCTGGGGAAATCTGAATGATTACTACTTCCTTGAGCACTGCCAGGGATTTTTTTTTTTTTTTTTTTTTTTTCAGGGCTGCATATTTTAAGACCAAGGAGATCTCTCTGCCTTTGTGCCCCAGAGGCTGGATGTTATCAGCTCAGTCACTTCAAAAGCACAATCTTTTCATTGCAGTAACTGCAGCATGTGCATTTAAACCAAGCTTAACATACATCTCTTTCTTATCACCCCTCTCAAAATTATCTGGAAAACACAGACCTGGGTCCTTAATTGCTGTATTTCTGAGTCTCCTTGTCAGTATGGGACTCTATTAATCCAGAAGCATCTGCAGGCAGTGGACTGTAGTGCAACACTTTGGAAACCATGTGTGTGAAGGAGAACAGAACGAACATGAGAGCAAGGACAGCAACAAAGGATCCCTATGTGAATATCTTGACTTTTTTACAAGTGAAAGCTCCTTACGTTCTGCAGAACTGAAGCAGACCGGGGACAAGTTCCCAAAATAGCTTAAATTCCATCAGCATTATCCACTGTAACAACAATAAAACCTAAGGCCTTCATGGCATGTGGGGCAACCTCCTCCCACTATCCACCCCATGTTTGCTATTATCTGGCACCTAAATGGTAAAAAAAAAAAAAAACAAAATATCTTTCAACAGGGACAGTACTATGAAAACTTCATTAATGCATGGCTAGATTAGTCCATGCTCATTTGTACAACTTGGCTTGCATTGTTCACTGGGTCTTTGCCAAACATATCTGTTGCATAATTATGTGGCTTGCTTTAATAAAGTCACAGAAGTTTCTAGGGATGTAACTAAAGTTTCCCCCTCCTTTCTGTAATTATATGACACTCACTACAATGAGACCCAGGTCCTAATTGGTGCATTTCTGCCATGATTTACAGTAATTATAAAAACCAGTGCTATAACATAGGAAAACAGAAACACCCAGCTATACATTTAAGCAGCTGAGAGAAGAATTTAAAAAAAATAAACTCTATAAAATTATAGGAGAAGTTATTTATCTGTCCACTGAATAAATTGCCTAATATCCTTATGAGCAAAACCAACTTTAATTGATTTTCTGCACTGCACACTAACTTTGACTGAATAATACTGGCTTAAACCAAGAGCACTCTCACTGCAGTCAACTTCATTACTGGATATTTCTTCATGGGAAAGTAAAATACAATGATGGCAGGCATGGCTTCACATCCTACTGCACTGACTGTGCAGACAAGTCCTTGTATGTGAGGGAGTAAGGGGAGTTTGTGAGAAAGGTTCTTATGGTTTCAGCTTGAGCAGTGTCTAAGAAAGATATTTAATAAAGAGCTCCAAAATGTGTTCATTGTTTTGGAGTGTTTCCAAGGTCTTTCCTCCAAAGAGCTGGTTCCAGCATATATGATTCAGGGCTAATTATTCCATGCTCATGTATTCCAATGGAAATGGGATGATTTCTATGTTGAGGTACTATATAGTATGATTAAGGGTGTTGGATCTTGGACCATGCAATTTAGAACCTTTTAAAATGTTTCCATCCCCACATCTGACCTCACTGAATTTATTTAATATGCATTTGAAGGAATAGCCTTGAAAAGTTTTTTCTCTGCAACAGAAACCTGTGGTCTTTCAAAGAACAAATGAAATGTACATACACAAAATACACATTAAAAAATCAAACATTCTTCATGTTCACAACAAATGTCCATCTTGTTAGGGCTTTATGGCCTACTTCATACAGTACATTCTAATTAACAGTAGCTGTAGCATATTTATTTGACAAAAGCCCGATTATAGAGTGGCAGTACATAGCAGTCTCACCATCTCAGCTGTAAATCCATGGCTAGTCTGTAAGTATATACCCTACAAAGATACTCTTGGCTTACCTAGGTCAGAACACTGCACCACGCGAAGATGGCATTGACAGCGGAAGGGGCACACTGGTCCAAATCCAGATATGACAGGATCGTCCGTTGGAGGCATATCGGCCGACCCTTCATCCTCCAGCATGAAGTCAAAGAGGCCCTGCTGGTGGAACGGCTTGGCCAAGCATGCTGGCAGCAGTAGGACAAAGAGAAGAGCCAGCTTCATGGCTTAGTTCATTGACTCTGGGCAGAACCTGGGGATCAACACAGGAGATTTACAAAAAAAGTATCAGTTTCCCATAGCTGCACAGTTCCTACTGAAGGAGGTCCAGCATATCCACCAATTGCATAACTCTTCCTTTCAATAAATGAAAACTAAATTGTGAAAATAGGACAGTTATGTGATAGGAGTCTGGTAACTTCTTGTCAATAGGCTTTTTTTTTTTAAAAAAGTGCAGTTTAGAGGCAACTGTAAACATCTGTTTGCATATTTAGAGTAATATTTATTAGGAACAGGCAACGTTGTCAACTTTGTTATGCAAAATAGTCAAAACAATAAGCCACATTTTCCATGTGTCTGTTTTCAGCCAACATAACAGTCTATTTGATTTCATTAGCATTTGTTTCATAGCAATGAGTTTGTCCCCTGGGGACAAACCTGAGGTTCCCAAACTCACTGTAATGCAGTATTTCATGTCTTGAGAAATATTTTTTTAAATTGCCAGCTTGCTGTGTGTTTTAAATTATAGCCTAGTAAAACTGACTGAGAAAGAGTAGGATCTAGTGATGGGGTAGAGAGAGAGGGGAAGATCTTTAGTTGTTTAAATGAGCTATACTTTTTTCCCAGTTTAAACACCACAATAAAATAGAATACAATGTTATGTTATATTGGATATTCTCGGCTTTCTTTCCAAATTTTTGGCTAGGAGATTTTATGATATAAACAATGCACCCTGAAAATCCTCTGTCTTGTACTGCATAAGCATTTGAATTGATGCTTGTATTATTATCAGCACACTTTCTAATGGGACTTCATGGCCTCATTCTTCAGACTTTCATACTCAGGAACAACTTTACGTAAGTATGTAGTGCCATAGACTTTAACAAGGAAAACTGTTTAAATATGTGTTCTCAGGACCTAGGCCTAAATATATTTCAAGACCCTGTACATCGTGCTACCTGTGTTGTTGTGGGCTAAGGAGAAATTACAAAACAGCTGTTTTCAGGTTTTGTATCAAGGCTGTATAGATCAGGTACTTTTCTGAAAATTATTTTCATTTATGATTTTATTTATGTAAGGAAGTTTAACTTTTATGAACCTTTATGGGTCTAAGAACAACCCACAAAAAAAATATGAAGAAACCTGCCTTCAAATTGCCAAGTGTCAGGAAGGCAAACTTGTCATTTATTTAGGAGCATTTTCTTAAAATGGATGACATAGTCCTTAATACAGATGTTGCTCTTTGTAAGGAAAGCGAAAATGTCCACTTGATTCTTCAGGTCAATAATTTCCAAAATACCTTTTCTGGGCACTAGTTGGGACTAAATTTTTTCTAGAATAAATTATCTGACAGTTAAGGGCGTGGTATAGCATTTCTCACCTCCATATTGACTAGTGAAAAGATGAAAAAATGGGGGAGGGGCAGAGGAGGAGGACTGTCTCCCTCTCTACATTGACATATGGAACCTACTAGGTAGATGACTAACATGGGCAGCTTGATCTGGTACAGCGAGTGGTATATGATGTGGTATATGAGAGTGGTATACTGAGGCCTCTCTTTCTGGAATACCACATCCAGGTACTCTAACAAGAGTGATTAGGATAAAAAAACCTAAATAAATAAAAAACAGAGGCCTGGAATTAGATACAATCTATATTGTGCCTGGGTTCAATTTCCTTTATGAATTTCTACCTACAGATGCCAATACTGCAATCCTGCAGAAACCTCTAGGGCCCAGTCTTGAGAGGATTATAAAGTTACCTAATAAAATATGCTAGTGTTTTAAAATCATAGCTTACATTTTTGTCATCTACCTAACAGGAAGACAGGTATCTAATATTTTCAGATGTCCCAAAGACTTCAAAGTGACTTCACATGGAGTAAACCACCATTTCTGTTGCCTCTTTAAGAGAACTGGTTGGTTTCTTAGTTGGACCTGAAAGTATTTTCTATTCCTGGAGCAGACGTATTATTAACTACATGCACTGAGAGGTTTCACAGACCCCAATGTCAACTAGAGGGTCAGAGCATTTTAGCAGGTCCTGTTAGCCCAGCTGAGTGCTGTGCAAACTCATGCCATGTAGCAGAGGCAGGCTGTGTCCCCGTGTGAGCCATCCTCCCATGCTTCCTCCTGCCCTGGCCCCTCACAGGCATTGGGGCTGTGTCCCAACCCCAGCAACACCCCCACGATGCGTGCAGAGTACACACAGACAAGTAAGGATGTCACAGCTAAGTGGTGTTAATACAAGGTGGTGAGTTCTTACCACTGTTTAATCTAAGCCAAGATTTTTGAAATAATCATTATTATGTACAAATTACTGTAAAATAACAATGTAATTTATTAATAGTCTGAAGCGGGAAGATAAATTTGCTAGATCATCACCATTCATTGTAATAAGCTGCCTTGTGAAAACGATCAATAAAACATTACCCCAGTGCAAATTATTTTTCAGAATGTACATTAATGTTAATAAACATTGGGAATACTGCACACAAACCCTGGTATGGCACTGGCAGTCAGTACTTTTTAAAGATCTTCCCCAGCTCTTTTTTACATATTCATATATTTAAAAAAAAATTTAAAATATTTAAAACCGCTTGTATTCCTCCCCAGGTTAACTGCTGAAGCACCATCCATGCCAAAAATGCACAAACAAGTTAAATTACTACCTCTCAAAATACAAAGGCACTTGGGAAGTGTCTTCACACTTTACTTCTTGTTTACATTAATATTGATGACTTATCTCAGTTAAACCCTGTAGTAGGCCTCTTCCTTTGGTCCCTGTTTTGTCAAAACTATAATAAAATCAGTAAGAGCTGTGTATAAAGGAAAACTGTAGGACAACAAAGGATATCAAGAATCTAATCTGGGGACACAGCAGAGAAAATAGCAGACACAAGCTACATATTAATCAGGAAATAGGAACAGATATGTGTCTGCATATCTTTATTGGTATACATATTTGTACTGAAGGCATACGTATCTGTTCCTATTGTTTGAATGTGTAAATGAACATAAACAGAAAAAAAAATATATACAAAACTGTACCAGTAAGAAATGTTTACATTTCACTTACAAAAAATGGAGTGGGGGAAAAAAAATCTGAATTCTTAAAGGTCTGTGACACAATATTTATGTCTTCAGGACATAACTGTTTAAATTTGCTTTAATTATGTGTTTACAATGAGGAAGACTTTTCCACAAACAGAGGAAACTATACCATAGACTTGGCCACATTTCAGTTTAAAATACCACTGGAAATATGCTTCATCAGTTCACGTCACCACTGTATTGGTGGTCTTCTTGTCAGTTTACCTTAATATTAAGTTTTAAATATTAGTTCACCTACAGTCAGAAATCTCTCAAAATGCCACAAAAGACAAGTTAAACAATATGTGAAGTTTCAAAAAAAGCCCCTACGTTTTATGTTTTATCCATTTTGAGCAATAAAGTCTAGATGTGCAGTCATAGGAGTTGGAAGTTTTAAAGAGATTAAAACCCTGTTAACAGGAGTTTCAAGTCCAGGAATTTTCTTTTCTACATTCATAGGAGCCTTCTTTAAATGCGAGTCCCTTGTTTGTACACTGAAACATAGCACTTTCTAACATTACAAAGGCATACACTGAGCCCGTTTAACTAACTACTATGTAATTTTTTCTCTGAAAATAAAATTATATTCATTAATGTTTGGAAAATATATGAAGAAGTCTAAATGAAAAAGAAATCACAGAGTGCAGTTTAAAACAGAAATGTAGGAACTCACACATTTTTTACACTCACTACATCACCGATTCTAAACACTGGATTGCAAACAGAGAATATACTGCTGCAAAAGTTTACAGTAAGGAAGAAGAAAGGACTATAGCAGTGCTTATACAAATCAAAACAAGAGACAGAACAGTCAAATAAACAGTAGGAAATCTGCACAATCCTTGAGAATGCATTCTCATGTTCCCAAGAAACAAAAGTGCTGGATACAAAACTTAACATTACTAAACATTTAGTAGGATTTTTTTCCTTGCTTCTCTTAAAATTCAACTAGTTCTTGCCGTAGACTTGCCTGAAGTTTTATTAGTGTAGCATAGTTCAGGAGAATTACTGAAAACCGTACCTTTTAATCCAGGGATTTGCAACAGGAGCTCTCAAAGCTGAGATGTAATTAAACTAAATATTCAACCCAGGCAAAAGGCTTTGCAGGTGTGGAAAGGAGGAGGGGGTAAGTTCAGCTCAGTGACTGTCACTTGGTGGAAAACCCTCCTGCTTCTATTCCATAGCACAGTTAAAAAATAAGGTTTCTCTCAATGAACACAATCCAGGCTGACACCCACATTAGATCATATGGTAATGATATGTCTCCTGTATTGTAGCCAGAAACTTTATCAGCTCTTTTGCTTTCTTTTCCTCCTTTTTTCTTTTACATTTGCTTTATTTCTTTTTCATCTGTTTAGATTCCCAAGCTACTTGTACATTATAAGACAGATGCTTAGCTGTAATTCATTTTACTTTTTATATTTATATGCCTACAACATATATTTAGGAAAGTTTTCTTGCTTTTAACTATTTTTTTTTTTCTGACTCATTACTGAGAAAAATGTTTGGCTGTTCCTTTTGTTTATATTATTTGCAATTCAAGGAAATGATATAAAATTAATCTTGGAGTTAGTCAAAGTGGAGATTAATATCAAAAAAAGGGGGTAGCTTTAGGTAAAACTATTTAAACAGATATCAACCTGCCTTTGCTTATGTTATAATCATCGTCAAACCAAGTAGTATATAGTGCAATATACTATTATCCTGTCTAATAATAGAGTTTTTATTTATTTCTTCAAACTACAGCATGTTTTTGATATATATGAAAATCATGTTTTCATTAGTAGAATGATTCTAACATTTGTGGTTAGAACTGCTTTATATAAACTTTGCTTTTTTTTACTGCTTTCTCACCAGGACAGCAAAGCAGAGGGGAAATTAGCTTTAACAGTTTTTTTGGGGTGGGGTTTTTTGTTTGTTTTTTTTTTGTTGTTGTTGTTGCTGTTGTTGTTGTTGGGTTTTTTTGTTGTTGTTTTTTAAGAGACAGTGGAGATTTTTTTAAAGCATGAAAGGAAAAGTGTATCTGACCATTGTTCAGATTTATATTTTATATTAAAAGTATCTGTTTTGATGCAAATATCAATGGAAGCTAAAATGCAGTTTCTCTATTCCTGCACAAATTTAAAAGTCTACCAAACTGAAAGGAAAGCAAATACAATAATTATTATTTATTTAGTAATCCAAACACATTATGAACATGTATAGCTTCCCTGTGCTGTTAGCTGTCCTGCCTAAATAGTGGAGGCTTGTGTCTCTGTGTTTTGACTTGTATCCTTTTATTTCTGCCCCTAGGCTAAGACCAGGTGCAAATCTGAAATTAAAGCCCGTAAAATGTGAAATGATGTTTAAAAGAAGTCTGAATTTTTAGAAACACAATAAACTCTTGAAATTTTAAGTCTTCTCTTCATTTAATTTTAAGAAGAACCATTAAAACAGCTCTTATAATTGTTCTCCTTTAGTGAAAGAAAACAGTAGAATAACTGACTGCTAGTTTTGATCACTGTAGCACAAAGGTGTAATCACACATCTTGCATTACAGCTTCTTTATATAGTTCACTCTAAAAGTTAAGGGTCATGAATTCACCCCTAGTCCTTGAGTTAACTTTTTTCCTCTGCCTCTCCACTGGCTTCAGGACTGCTAATAATTTTTGTTGTGACATTTTTTCTACATATGATTAGTGGTGTTCCAAGCTTTCATTCTTACAACAAAGACTTATCTTTGTCCAGAAGTGTCACCATGAGGCTTGCTGAAATCTTGGCTGCATCTTAGTAATGTCAGTTATTTGAACCTTGGTCACCAGCTGCATCTGGTGTTTAAAAACATTTCAAAGCAAGATTTTGATGAGGAACAGGTCAGGGTAAACTTGTTGTCAGCTTGCTTCACAAAATCCATTCATATCCTTTCCCAGTAAAACTGTAATAAATTTGTTTTTATATCTCTTATGGGGTTGAAAGATGTTATAGTTTAATAGTTTAGTCATCTCTTTGGAGGCACAGGAGGGGCTGAACAACCACCTCTCCACCTTCTTTGTCTTAGGCATTGGGGAGAGTCAAACAAAAACATGACGATCAGGGTGGGAACAGGTGGAATATAGGGTGCCTGCTGGGTGGACTGGGGGCTCCCAGTCTGCCTGAAGAAGAACTGCTGCCCCTAGCGACAGAATTTTCCTACTTTTTTCTGTAATAAAGTTCATCCCAAGAAGCTCAGAGGGGAAAAGATGTTAACACCTTTAGGAATTATGAAAACACTTATGCTGCTGGTGGATACCCAGAGGTAGAAGGGGTATGTGTTAGGTGTCTAAGCCCTCCTGAAATGCAAAGTGGAGTATGTGGAGGACTGAGCAACTGAGTGGGAGAGGACTCACGACACTGAATATTGGTGTAGTACCCTATTCATTGTTTTGAGTCATTTGTGTGCTCTTACGGAAATGTGGGATCACTTCTGATACAAGTGTTTCTTTAACCCCACTCTTTGTCTCTGTTATGTCCCTCAGAAGATAAACAACTTTTTTTAAAAACTAACTTAACAACAATATTAAGTCATTATGTAATTTTAAGGCCTATGACCATACACAGAGCCTGGTATCAATAAGCTCTCCTTCCCAGTCTGACCTACTTGGACTACAGCTTAGTCAATATGAAAAAATAATGATTAGAACAATCTTGGTTTCTATGTGATTTTGCTACTCAAATTTAACAAACTTACAGACCTAAATGCTGCTCCAAATACTGATCCACATAAAGTTACAGGCAACTGCATATTAATGTTATTTATATAACAGTCTTTTTATTAAATTTTGATGGATAGCATCTGCTCCATTTGCTCACAGCTTATTTTGTGGACCTTTGATAGGACAGTGATGGGAGACAAGACAGGAAGCCTGCCTGCCTGCTGTTGACAGCTCTGCCTGGGTCCAGAGACGAGCAGTTGCCCTGTAAGGAGCAAATATCCCCTGGGGGAAAAGCTCTTGGAGGATGGGGCTGGGCTGGGCTGGGCTGGGCTGGGAAAGAGGCACGTCCAAGTTCAGCAGGCACCCAGCACTGCCAGCACAGGTTGCAGACTTCTCAGAAACACTAGGAGCCGACATAATCTGCCCCTGGGGGTAGAAAGAAAGGGGTTTTTTTAAGGAAGCCTGAGAAAAAAAAAAAAGGATAGCATTTATTACAATACAGAATATTACTGAAATAAAAACAAAGCAGGAGGATGGGATCTGTCCTGCAGGAACATGATGGCCCAGAAATTCAGGTTCTTCTTCATTCAAAGTTTCCACTACAGAAAAAGGCATTTTTCTTGGTCTGTCTTCTAATAAATCGAAGTTTAGATGATCAAAGACTGATTAGCGTTGTTGTGGTAAGGAAGAGGGGCAGGCAAATCTGCCTCAAAGTCCTCATGAACCAGCTAGGTAAGTGCCAATCCCCATCAGGAAGGGATGAAACCAGATCCCCTGTTTGACTGCCTCTCAGGGGCCCTCTCCAGATCCTCTATCTTTATATCGCATGTCTGGGCTTTACTAGCTCCCTAGCATGGCATCCTCCATGTTCTCTAATATACTACTGCCTGTCTCTCCTCTCATTTATACACTGTGCATAACAATTTCTTCCAGTCACCTGTAGTAAACTGTTCTTTACCATAGCAATGGAGTTCGTCTACTGAAAATGCAAGTAAATATTAACCCAAGCTTAGTAAACACTGACCCAGGTAAATATTGACTCAGGCACAGCCTGACAAGGTAGCTAAAGAGACAGAAATGTAATTTCTGGATATTCTAAGTATTAAAGTTTCATTCAGTGCTCCGTGACCTCATAAATTATAGTCCCAAACTTATTAATATTTCTGCAGATGAAAATGACCAATGTATCAGATTTTGGACAATGCTACCAGTAGCATTATTTTTTGTGACTGTGAAAACACTTCTTTAGCAACTGTTTGAGCAAAATTCAATCAAACTTCAAAAGAGAGAGCCCTCTCTTTGGAGGAATAGTCTCTTCTCTCACTGTGCCCCCTTTTCTCCCTTTTCCACTCTGCAGGAGCATGTACTGTGTACCCTTCATGGTCATCTCCCTGCTGTCTTCTGAAGGCAGTCTGTGGGATCTACAAGTCACTCTAGGAAACAAATTCAAATTGTTCTCAGCTGAAGTATCCAATGTGTGATCATGTCCTTTACTTTGGTCTCTTTTCTTTGGAAATGCCAATCTATTCCTGTATTCGACACTGGCTTTTCTTTCCACTGGCATTTCTATTCTCCTCTGAATCAAATCATTCTGTCCAGGTGTATCCTGGATGCAGGGACTAAACATATCAATGTAGCCTTACTTACTGCTCACAGTGATTTCAAATGCTCTGGAACTAATTTCCACCTTTGAGGAGGAAGCCTGTCTTAAGTATTCCTCACACTTCTGTAGTGTAGACATACATTTTGAGATCACTGTTACCTCTTTCCCTCAAAAATGCAGCAAAAGACTAAAACTAGTCTTTGTACGAGTCCTCCCAGCTCCCAGACATACTAGAAACAAAGAGCGAGAGAAAAGTAAAAGTGATGGTGGACCAAAGATCCCAGCACCTCAGTTTGACTTTACCTCTTCACCTTTAATTAATAGTGAAGAAAGCATATGCAAAAAATATTTGTTATCATACATACTGATATACTTATATATACCCCAGGTACTCCATTTGCTGTGTTTCAGTGATAAACAGCATTACATTTTGTTCCTGACTGTCTTCTGTGTGAGTGTCAGCAGTCTCCTGCCCTCCAGAAAAATCTCTTACATGAAGGAAAGAGTGTGTTGGCAGATGCACCTCATCACAGGTACCAGGAGGCTATAACTCCCTGTAGAAGAGACCTTCCCAGGAAAGAGTGTCACTCAGGGAGTGTGAGCCATGAAAGAGGGAGTGATGGCTAGAGAGGAGAGAGGATTAGTTTAGGTAAGAGGAGATGAAATTTCAAGTCAGCAGCTGTTTCATCAGATTTTGGCCTTTCTTTATATTTTGCAGTATCCTGAGTTGGAGTCCAACCATTTTTAAGTTTCAGATGAAAAATCCAAACTTTAATTCTCATTTTGATGGCCCTTAGATCATGCTCTGGATAAACCTCATCATCCCAGCTGGATTACACAATGCCCTAGAAAAGGATGACAGTAATTCATGCAAATGTTGGAACTATACTTCTTGCATGTCCTCTGTTAGTCAGGGGTTATGAACCAGCATTCAAAATGAGACACATCCTGTGCAGCTCTGAACAGCCTATTCCCTGATTATGAAAACCATCTGAATAGCCAGGTCATGCTTGATTTCCAGTTTAGTCATCACAGAGAGTAAACTTTTTCAGGGGAAGCTAGTGACTGTATTACTGAGGAAAGTCCTGAAAAAAGGAGTGGAATCAGAAAAAAAGGACCTTTAGAGTAGGGTTTGTGTCTATGTCTATGTATTAAAATGCTCATTTTTGTATGTTAGCAATCTGCTGATGAAATAAATAATTTCTAACTTCATCTACACATATGAAATGGTGATTTTAAAGTTATAAGCAATGACATCACAAAACTTAACAGTTTTGTTTGGATTGTGTGATCTCACTATAGAGAGGAACTGTTGAGAATCTTAAGGTGGATGGTAATGAGTTACAGGCGAACCAACCCTGTCTAAACAGGGTGTGCCCTGTGGGGTTCAAATGAAAAAGATGTGCTTTTCATAACTCCTGAACCTTTGAAGTAACCCACTGCATTTGAGTCAATTTAAAAGCATAATAAAGAAAAATAATGATGTGGGAGCAGAATTCAAACAGCACAGACGATATCTAGCATTCAGGATAGAGAAGTGATCATGAGAACACTATATACCGTATTCAAATTTTACCCAATTTGAGACATGGAAAAGTAGAATACAAGCCTATTCAAGAAGAGTGAAATGGAATTTTGGAAAAAGGGGCAGTAGGAAGGTTTTAAATTAATTTTCACACTATCATGGCTCATAATAATAATAGTAATAAAAAGTATTGAATATTTTAGAAATTTTTTTCTATCAGTATAGAATCAGGTTTCTTCCACTTCCAAGATCACTTGGAATTAAGGTCATCAACCATTAAATACTTCCAGGTTATAGTATTGTTCAGGGAGCAGTCTTTAAAATATCTACTGCATTTTATGCAAGATACGGCCCTTCTTTTGACTACTATTTAAAGCATATTCTAGTTTTATTCTTATAAATAAGCTCTTCGGCTCTTCTGACTGAGTAATTGCTCTGATGTTCCTCAACAGTAATTCTCCACAGTCAACCTGGATAAAACAATGTGACGTTTTCTAAACAAAACAGAGCTTAATTCTCCATGGAAAAACTTTCAACATGATGGCAATTCCTTCAGCTATTGAATTACAGTGGAATGTTTACTCTCTTGGTAATCAGAAAAAATTAAGGCTATAATTTTTCTACATTATTCATTGTTTTATTTCCTTCTTTACAACATGATTTTCCGTTACTACTTTGTTCTATACTGTGTTCCTGGAGCAACCTTCTGTTCCAAAAAGATCTGCTACATTTTAATTTAGAGGATAACACACATGTTGATTGTATTTCAACTGAATAAAAGTTACTTTGATAATGAATATTCTTTGTTTGCATTTATTTGTCTCACTTTTGTTTTTTTGGTTGATTTTATTTTTAGATCTGCATATGTAATAGATGAATATATGATCATGCTGAGACACACCCCCAGGAGATATAAATCATACCATCTTACTGAAATTGCATCATCCTGTGATTTATGTAATTTCAAAATTTAGCCACTGAGTTTCTTGACTCATCTTCATCTATCATAATACACCAGGAACACAAACCCTTAGAAATCTAAGTCAGTGTTTGGAAAAATGACTAACAGTTTTTAAAAACATCTCTAAAAGATCTGATTTTCAAAGGGACATTCAAAGAGCAGTTTTTGAAAATCAGGTATTTCATAATGCACTGGAGGATGGACACAGAAAACAGCCAGGCACCCACACCAACTAATCACTTTTGAAAAACTCAGTATTTTGAACTAGTTTGAATCTACCAACTAAATTTAAGGATGGAGTTAATTTGCCTCACATGTAAAAATTAAGTAGGATGTTTCAAAATGAATGTATCGTCTTTTTATAACAAGATGGAAAGCTTGCCTCTGAAGGAGCCACACATACACTTGTAAGCAAAAATCTATTCAGAGACTGTTCTTTATTTATAAAACTAAACCCACTGAAAATTGGATCCTGAGACTTGGACAGGTTAGAACAGTCATTTGTTATGTTGTTAAAGGTCTTCCACTGTGTTCCTGCACCCTGTATCTCCTCCAAATTGTTTGAATCAGCTCCACAAGAGGAATTACTTATCTTTCAGTCACAATTATAAAATTCAGCTCTTCAGGGAGGACTTCACACTGTATGTAACCCATTCAAAGACTGCAATGACATTTTTGTTTCGCTTTAAAATGAGAAACATTTGGAAAAATAAACAATGGAATTAAGTCACAAAAATAAATAATTATTTTCCAAATTATAGGATAGCAGAGAGAAAAACAGTTTTTAAAACTACATGCAAGAAAATTCTAATAATTTAGAGGACTTTGTAGAATCTTTCAGGCCTCACAAAAGTCTTGATTTTGTGGCTTTATTGTGTTTTCTTTCATCTATCCAACTAGGTTATAGTTTAGATTATATTGTATCCTAAAGGACAGTTGCTATTTAGTTTGAAGTGCCTATCTAACAATTATAATTGTTTGTCAAGTGCACATCCAGGACAGAAAACTGTATGGTTTACAAAGAGTCCATTTTGCAACCTCACTTCTCCTTCTGGGTTCTAAAGACGTTGCATTCCCTTAACTCCAACAGAATAAACCTCTGGATTATGGATTACAGCAGATTTGCAGGGGCAAGTAAAGGTTAAGACTACTTACATATATTTTTATTCATACATATTTATTACATTCATACATTTTTATTTTGTTTCATGGCCTTGAAATGCTAAACTTGAAGTCACCTAATGTCACTGGGATCTCTTATACCCTTTGTTATAAGCGTTATCAGGACATGCAGGAGATGGTACTGCCAGGCTGAGAGGCTCAATGGCCTGAACAGTCTGATGAGCTCAAGTATTCAACCATAATGACAACAAAATATGTCACTCTGGTGGCAGATCTCTAATCCCTTGCTACCACTTCATATCCTCATTTCTCAGTATGCTCTGACTCCTCTCCACAAACATTACTGGCCCACCATTTTACATAAATTTAGTACAGAGTTATGGAGCTCCCACCATCTCCTGAAATTCACCTTCTTTTCCTGCAAGTCTCCTCACAACCTCTCAGATCTTGTGTTCATTGAGACAGTTTGGTGTTATTTTCCACAGTAAGCAGCTTCTTCATATAGTTTCTTTTTCAAGTAGTGAATTGATAATTTATTATGGTATGTTTCAGATTAAAGGAGAACAAAATTGGTGGCACTAAAAAAGTACAAAATGTATGAAATGTAACTGTCAAATATGCTGGACACAGCAAAATGGTTTTTGCAGTTTTTAAAAATATTCTTTGAATCTTGAAAGAAGGTTCAGCCTGTCTCAGAGTATTATTTTTTTATGGCTTCTCCTATAAGATTATACCTCAGGATATTTTATTTTTAAAAAATAAAACCATAATATGACCTTCTGTTTATAATAAAACATTCGTGGCTGTAGAAGATGAAAATTTACATTCTTGTATTTCAGGTCTGAAGCTTTTAAAAATAATGTCAGATACCTCTCATCAAGGGAAAACAGAGTCAAATTACTGTTTTATAACAAAAGTTTGTACAACGTTTATTGTAGCTTGAGTTAGTTTCCTTACCAGTGCAATAATTGCTTGGCCTGTTCTGAATAAAATGTGAATTTATATTTTTACATATTCCCATTTTTCACCAAGACAAATGTTTAAGTGTGTATTTTCACCTTGTCCTGTTAAAAAGTGATTTGCACTTAGGGATTTGCCATTTTGTGCTCTAAAGAAGAAGGAATAGCCATTTGATACTGAGGAGAGATAAGCCTTGTGCTGGGTGCTAAGTGCGACTATAAAAAGTATTGTGATGACCCTATGATTCCTATGACTATAAACTCTTGAGTCAGGGCACCTGGCAATTATACAGCAAATTAGTACAAAATATGATTTAATTAAATATGTTATTTCCAGACATCCAGAGTACATTACCCTCTTTTTTTTCCCCGGTTTCATCTTGTTTGCATAGATCTGGTGAATGGAAGTGACTGATGTGACATATGCAACAGCTTTACCAATCCCTGACCTACAGTGTGCCCTTTGCCCAGACTGCCCAGGTTTATCTTAAGTGTAAAACCTTGATTTTGGTTTATATCTACTGCTTACTGAAGTTTGGATTTCTGTGTTAGCTTTTCTGAAGTCCAAGAGACAGTCTAAGACCCATCAACTCATGATTACATAAGGCACAGAAAACTGCACCAGTTTCTTAACTCTTTCAGTCTCTTTGCTTTTGGAGAACAGTGTACTCAATACAGGCAGTAACTGGACACAACGATATTCTCTGTCACCATGCTCAATGGCTTTACATTCACATGTAATTTTATTTAGAAGCTTAAGAATTAAATTATTTTATCAGAACATCCTTTTTCTTGTCTTTATAATCATACAGCTCTTTGAAGAGAAAAAGACCCAAAATCATCAGATAGGAAATTGTCTGAATTGTGTGTATGAAAAAGTCCAAAAGTATTTAATAGGAAACAAAATTGGCTTTGTATAGTATTTTTAAAACAGCCAACACAATCAAATGGAAGATTAACATAAAGTTATATTCTTACTATACAGCTCTGTTCTACATCCTGTTCCATGTAAAAATTCTGTTGAAAGAATATCATTTATTACTTGGTTCTATTGGGTTTTGAGTCATTTCTATAAAAGCACGTTTATTTTATTCCTATTTAACTCAAGAAGATTTTTCAATAACAGTGACTGCAAGATGGAGTCCCACATCTCTTTTATTTAAAAGTACACCAGTCTTTAACCAGCTATATATTATATGGTAAATATGACAGTGTTTACAGGGTTGCTAAGCATAATAGAGTGGTTTCCTTCAGTGTTCATTAATTTCCAGGAAAAAGGCACAGTCTATTTAAGTTAAGCTAACACAATTAATTTGACACATGTCCTGGGTTGCAGGTATGTAGAAACTATAGACACAGATGTGACAAACACTCTTTTGACACTGATATGCTTTTGAGCTGATAACCCAGCAGCACTTTATAGTATATAAACTGTATGCTACATCTCTGAATTCAGAAGCTCCAGCACACATTTTCTCAGTAGCGGTATTCCACTGCAAGCTTGTTACAAAGTGCTGCATGAAACGCATGCTGATAGTAACAATGTAGCAGAAAGAACAAAGGAGTCCATTTAGTCCATCTTCCTGCTGTGAGGTGTCATCAAGTAAAACACCTCTCAGAGATGCTGATTCTCCCCCCGTGGCTGCTCCTGTGCCTGGCACCCAGGCAGATCCAGGAGGGCTCCAGTCACCAGAAGTGAAGCCTGTTACTCAGCTCTACTGATGGTTATTGAGGCTTTTCCCAATATCAAACATGAGTCTCTGCTGCAAATTAAGCCAATTACTCTGTTCTGCTTCATGTGGGACAACTCACCACAGTCTTCTTCATAGAAACCTTTTGCATGCTTGAAGGATGTCATTAATTCATTCCCAAGACTTCTCTAAACGACTGCCAATGCTCTAACCATTTCTTTTGTTATACTTTTTTCCCAATCCTCTGATGATTCATTTATTCTCACACAGATTCTCTTAATTTATTCTTAAAATGGTCTACCTGAAACTTTATATGAGTTTCACCAGAGCCTATAAGAATGGAGCAATCACTTTCTCTGCCTTGTCTGCTACACTAGAAAGTCTTGTGTTTTTATCTCTGTGGAGGTATTTATTGATGGTAAAGAATTTTCAAAATAATTGACTCTTGCTCTAGTTACCATTTCCTTGAAAGTGATTAAATGTCCTGTTATTTTTAGACTTAATAAATTGAAAGGGAAACTTGCTGGTTTATGAACAGCCTTTTTTTTTTTTTTTTAAATGAATCTTTTCTCAGTGTTATGTTCTCTTACACATCTTCAAAATATATGAAAAAGAACAAACCTCCATCTTCATATCCAATACAAAGGCACCATACCACCTACCATGTGAAAACTACAAATTATCTCAGACTACTTCATTACATCTTGTAGCTTGGTTTCCCCTTTTATGGAATAATAAATAACACTGACTTTCTGTGAAAAGTATTCTTGATCTTGCCAAGGATTTTTACATGCTGGTGGCATCATAATCACATTTTAAAGAATTGTGAGGTCGATTATTTGAATGATTTGCCTTCCCTCACAGTCTTTAACCACCTGACTTACAGTAATGAAACAAGATCTACATCCAGTGGATAATTCTCCTACTTCAACATCCAACAAAATAATTCACAAATCAGAAAGAATGGTTTCTCTAAAAATAAAGGTAACCGCATATTCTGAAATGAGAAGGAAGAGTTTTCCTTGAGGGATTGCAGACTTGGATTTCTTCAGTTTGTCTCATGCAAATATTGCAGATTAAAATTTAATATAAGGCTATGTTCAACCTATTATAACCAGGTTTACAGCAGTCATTTAAATTGGACTGATTTATTTCTTTTTACCCTTGCAGAGATCATTTGTAAGTATTTCATGGGAAGTACGTATTATTTCAGAGAAATCTTGTGGTTTGTTTAATTTAGTCCAAAAAAATGATCTCTATCTTTTCATAGGTGTCTGAAGTAAGAAATCATGGAGTAAATTTGCAATGCCATTGAGCCTGGATTTTCTTCTTCACTGGTACAATAAAAATGTGGATGCAAATTTTATAGCAACCCATTTCACATGAATCAGTTACTGAGGGAACATATTAACACTGAGACACACAACGATGTGATTTGTAGACATGAAAGAATAGCCAGGCAACTTTAAAATTGCAGTTCAACAGGACTATAGAGTCATATAGACACAGCAGAGTTTCTTCTGGCACTGAAGAGACTGTTTGCAATCCAGATATTTTCTTGTGAAAGCCATTCTTGGAGGGTGGATATGGAAAAGACAAAGTAGCTATATTCATTATATTTTGTATTGAATTATACTAAATGTAAGACAGTCCAGCATGCAAAAATGTGTATCCCTTGAATAACTGAAAACTTTGTGCTCTAGCACATAGTGCTACAAATAAGTGGTACCTGGGAATGATCATCTCTTGTGAAAATGGTATGTCACTCATATAAGATTAAATGTGAATATATAAAAGTGCTAAATAAATTAAAGGGGAAAATTAAAAAAAAAAAAAAAAAAAAAAGAGACAGAAAAAGGGAGGAGAGTGCTAGATGGAAGATGGAAGATTAGAATTCAAGCTACGCCTATTGCTCTCCAGACTGAATCACTTAGTTTTCCTCCCTTAGCACATATATTTTTTCTGACATCTTTTCCCATTATTCACCAACAAGACTTAAGAAATACGTACTCTTGAACACTCCCACATAGTTATACTTCTTTCTACTTTCTCTCATGCTGAGAAATTTCTTCAGTCACTTCTAGGAAAAGGAACCTGTATTGTTATAAGGCAAATTATTCTATGTATGAAGTTTCTGAATTTAAAAAGTGGGATTTTTTAAAACTGCTAAGTGAGAGGTAGAGTGGATTGAACACTGTAATAATATGATTAAGAGCTAGACTCGCTTCAAGATTGTATGCCATGCAGAGGCTGCTGAAAGCAATCTGGCTGCTCACTGACCACTGCCAGGCAGGGCTCTACCTGGATATTTCAGCTGGGCTGCCCTGGTGTATTTGTAGGGTTATGCAGAGTACCATAAGGGCAGAAGAGTAAAGTCTGTCAAAGACATGTTGGAAAGCTTGTGTACCCTATCTAGGAATGTCCCAGAGGGAAGCACAAGGCTCACAGGCATTCATAAATTAGTAGGAAAATCTGCTTATTAGATATGTACTGTGTTTTAAAAATTTTTATTTGTTTTATTTAACAAATAAGGTTCCTCACTGGAGCAAGTTGTTCAATAAGTGAGGTTTTTGCCTCCAAATTCATTCAGCTTTGCACATAATTTAAAAGAAGATATCTTTTTTTCACAAGAAGCAGGAAGTTCTAAATGCTTATTTAAAAGAGGGCAATGAACGCTTCCCAGTATGATGTAAAAGTAAAATAAATACCATTCTCAGTCACACATTGTTCAGACAGACAGAGTATAAATAGATTATATGAGAGGCCGTGAGAAAACTGTCTGAATTAAAGGGCTGAGATATGAAAATAGTTGAATAGTATTATAGTGCATTTACTCAAGGGTATTTTAATTTTTCGCCATATACATCTCTTTTGCCGTATGATAGAACACTGAAAAGCAAGAAATTGTTTTCTCCCAAATAGTTTGTAAGGAAAATTCAGTGTGATATTTTGAATAAGAAATATTGTAATATAGAGATTTTTGCCACTTTATCAGCAACCATTGTGGTAGAAAACAGAAATACATTTTGCAAAATAAGTGCCAATGATCAGAAATAAACATTTTCCTCCAAATCCAAACTTTTTTATCAAATTATGATTAGGCATTTTAAAGGTTCTTTTGACAAACTTTTGTTTGAGTGGGTGCCTAGATTTCAAGGACTTAGCAAATTCCTTCATCTTACTGCACACAAGGGAATTAATTTTTTATTAATTTCAGTGGATGTTGGATATGACCATAAATTAATAGGTCAATTTTGTGCATCAACTCAGTTGTGTTTGCTCATTGGAGATGTGGAAATTCAGCACTTATAAAATGAGGCCACATATCTGGACACAAGTATGTATTTTGGGAATTGTATTAGAGAATTTAAGCTACTGTGAAATCATGTATGAATAAAACATTATGGGAAGAGTAAGCAGATATTTTACCTACTGAAAAAAAAAAAAAAAAAAAGTGTTGGCTCACATACACTTTAATAAAGATTTGTATTTTACTTCTGCAGAACACATTTAGAAGGACCACTAATTTCACTAATATGGACCTCGTCCATGCTGCATATTTCTCCACTAATGGTAAAAACCATTTAGCATTTCCCAGTTCCCATATCTAACACTTTATCTTTCCTTGGCATGGGATTGGGCTGACATTCTTCATGTAGGAATATTTGGGAAATAGCATGAAATACACTGCTATGTCTTAGTTACTGCTGAGTTTTATTTTATTACCACACACATGCAGAGTATCAGAGTAGGCAGAGTACCAGCTGCTGCTAGTGAATTAACGTTCAGTGTATTAGCCAGACAGAATGCACAGGCTTCTTGGCAGCATTCCTCTTTGCTAATAATATCACTTATAGCTTTTTAATGTACTTGGAGTACTTCTAAGTATCAAGTAGAATAGTTTTATATGCCAGAAAATATATTTCTGCCATCTGAAAAGTTGATATAATAGAAAGTTTGAGGTTGTAAAGTTTTTGATTCTTTGACTAGAAGTAGGTAGTTGTTAGGTATTTATCTAGTAACAGGAAAATAAAGCTTATCTGTCACTCCAGGTCTCTAGGAGCTATGGTATAAATCTTAATGTTAAAACGACATGTATTTAAGTGATGAAAGACTGATTTTTATGTTCCAACCACATGATCTTTTTGAAAGGGGGCATTAGATTGCACTTATCAGCACTCATGAAAGTACAGGGAAGTTGACAAAAGCAGCAATTAGAAAACAACAAATATCACTGATTTTGAGTAACTTATTTTTGGCAAATAACTTGTCTTTCAAAAATGGACCATTTTTGCATTTGAATTGTTCACTGTCTGATTTTAAAGTATACTGACATTTGTCATAATTTCTTTTGAGCAAAGTGTTGAGAAATTATTGGAGGTAACGTTAAGATATTAATTTGAAACAACTTTCATGTGTATGTAAATTCAGTAAAAAAAAAATACAGAAACCAAAAGGAATGTAAGTTACAACTTGTATGAATACTTGAAAATACTTTGCCTTCATGTGCATCAAAAGGTAGTGATAACTCAGAGCTTGTCCCAGTGTAAATACTCTTTACTTCCAGTAGGTATATGAAATTTTCAACTCACATGTTTTCATATAAAGATTTCCATAGACAGGTGCTGACTCTTTTCTTAGGGACAACTTTACATTTTCTGAATATTTTTACAGCTGTTTGAGATTTTGGATATGATTCATGGAGTCAAGCAATCTCTAGGATCCTACAGATAACTTATTGCTTGCATTATTCTGGGTTAAAATTATACCTTATAAAATGTTCATAAATATTAGTCAACCCACTAACTGTAAATATTAGGTAATATACTGGTCTTGACATACATGTTCATATTTCTTGATATACCTTATAGATACATCCAAGAAGTGTGGATGTAATATGGAACTGAAATTGTTAGCAGGGAATAATTTTATACTCCAGTAAAAGAAATTGCTAAAACGCAAACCACCTGTTATTAGGTATATTGTCTGAACTCTTAGCTCAGTACTGTTTTGCTCATTACTAAACAAACCTGCTGGACCAAACTCTTGAAGTCTCATTCTTGAGTGCAATAACCAATAGTAAATAATGAGAAGGGGCCAAGAAGCTACAGATCCTGTAACAACCTCATAAAACCTTTCTGTTCCAGGCATTGAAACATTTTCCAGAACTCCCAACTATGAAAAAAATAGGACAATATTCTTTATATCTGAGTCTGATGTTATTTCTTAAATAAACAAGCATCATCACTTGCTAACCATGCATGTCTCCCGTGCAATGATTCCTGGCTTATGGGTAAGACCCACAGTTTCTCTTCTATGAAGCAACCTGAAGCTGGTAGGGATTCAGAGACACCTGGTCCCAACCCCCAGTGCTGAAGGACAGGGCAGGCGGTAGCCGTGTCCCTCTCAAGCAGCCCTCGCCAAGCCCCAGGCACTCGGGCCATCAGCGGCAGAGGTCCTACAGCTCTCCAGGCAGCCGCCTCCAGCAGCACTGAGGTGACCTTTCCCGGCAGGCGGAAAGGATTTTTTCCCACAGTCTACCCCGAAGCTTCCTTACTACAGCAAAGCCCTTGACTTCCTCTTCTACCACCACTGAAAAGGACTTGAGACTATCCATTTTGTAATCTCAGTAGTTTGTAGACCTGTTTCTGTGCAGCTTGTTCTTTTTTAGCCCACAGTTCTGTCAGTGTTTCCTCACAGACCATGATTTCTTGTCCTCTGATCTTTCTCAGTGGTATCTTCTGGCTTTTTCCATAGGTCCACATCTTTATTAAAATGTAGTGCCCAAAACTGGACTCCAGCTGATGTTCTCCCAAAGCTGACTATATCTGTAGGTCATAAAAATTATTTTGTATATTTCACAGGCAGTATTCCTGTATACATATCACAGATTCTTTTTTCTACTTTTTTTTGCTTTTCTCATATAGCATGACATACAGCTGACTCATGCCAAGATATTGTTCTGCAAAATTAGTACCGAGTCATTTGCTCTCTAGCCAGTGCTTGTGCTGTTGTTAGTCCTGTGTAAGTCTGGACTGTTTCACTCAATGTAAACCTGTTTGAATCTGATAATTAATGAATTTTCCTGGGGTTTACTGATAGTTTCCTAGCAGATGAGTACAACACTGAATGGATGGTTTATCTTTATTTTACATAAGAGCTGTTGAATCATTCTTCAGACTACTGTGACCACATCAGTGTTTGTTTAAAAAAGGTGCTGGGTGAAGAATTTAATTTATATCCAGGTCCGTAACACATAATACTCCAGCTGTGTACCGCCGGTACAGATATGAACTGTCAGGGTGTACCTTACTACTAGAAGCATTTTATTTTTGACAAGATTTGGCCAGTCACCATATTTTCCCCTAGTTCCTTTGAAAGTCTTGGTAAAATGAGGAAAGCTGGAAAGGTAAGAGCCAGGGGTCTCCCCAAAAACAGGGTTTCCTAGCTGTGCAAAGAGAGAAGGAAGAGTCAGAGGCTCAGCTGGGGGCTGCAGAGGGGCGCAGAGCTGATGCCACGTGCCGGGGCACCCTGAGCGGCACAGGAAGGGGGTTCCTTCACCTGTGGGATGTACGAGGCTGCCTGGGGTTGCCTGAACCAGGGGCTGCATCTGCAGAAGGTAGATGAAGTGAAGGTGTTGCACCCATGATGGTGTTATGGCGGGCAGCCACTCGTGGCACAGGGCAGGGCCAGGGCTGGGAGACACCATCCCGTGCTCTCTGGGGTCCCTTCACATGGGCAGTGAAGTGCAAACTAAGCAGCCAAAAGATTAGAGCCTAATTCATGCTTTCTGGGCAATTAGGAACAAGAAACTGGAAAGTTTTTGTATTCATTTTTATTAGGTGCCAACTGCTTTTTTACACCTATTTCAGAACGATAGCCTACTTCTATAGCCCATCCGAAAAATTAAAATCTGAATAATGTGGAGAGCCACATTGAATGCTGCAAATTATTCTTGATTTCATTAAATATATACTGCATAAATTTTGCTGATAAATCTCACAGACAGTAAAATGCCTGGCTTAACACTATTAGCACTGCAAATATGCTATCTTTATAAACTTCCTTTGGAAGTGTTTTGCTGCTAATCCTACTGAACCTTCATGAACATCATTCATAAATAGACACAAAAGGAAAGTGTTTGAGCTTACTGAACAGTGTTTGTGTTTACTAACTAAAATTATATTAGCATTCTGTATGCTCCTTTAAAACTAATTAGGGAACAGACAGCTAACAAGCTAAAAGTAAACCTAAAAAATTCAGAAGTATTAACAGAAAGCAAATAAAAGGCAATTTTGTTCCTCTCTAGTATAGAGGAGTAAAATACAACTAGTACTATGGCTGTTGCTTAAATATTTAGCAGAATAATGCAATTTATGCATGAGAGAGTATAAATATAACTACAGTCAGGAAACTGTACAACAAGAAAAAGAACTGAATTTAAATTGAAGCCAGAAATATGGAGAAGTTCCATTGTCCTCTTTTCCATTGGGGGGCTGTTTTACATATGCAGATACCAGCAGGGAACCTTGGCCTCTGCATGGGTGTAGGGGTCTGCCCCATTTTGTCTTTTTTAGGCCTGGTGTCATAGGAAGTGAGCTACTTCATCATTTAAGCCAAATACTTTTGATACTGATTAGTGATTCAGAGTTGTCTGTACTAAATGTAAAATTTTATCATTTCACCTTTTCCAATGTATACACAGACAGGTTTCCATTGTTTTGTGTTACTATGGGAAATAGGATAATTTCGTGTTTCACCTATAAGAGAAATAAGAAATTAAAAATTGCAAAGCTATAAATAATGGAAGCAGAGTAAAACTTATTTTGACTTCTTGAAGTTAGGTAGGCTTCAAATGAATATTGCCTCTTTAAGGCCAACATTTTTTCCTTATTTCAGCTAAGGAGGAGCATTAATAATAGCTAATGCAGTGAAACAGTTCTTGGTTTTGTGCTATGTTCCAAGTGAGTACAACGATCAGAGTTTCAATATCTTCCTTATCAAGAAAGGATTCAAGATAATAGCACTACTACCCAAACCTGTGAGACTGACTTTGGTGCTAAAAAGAAGACTGAATTTGCATTACTGGGGGGGGCGGAAATGTTATTAAAAAAACTTTTGTCACAGCAAAAGTGCTTCTTTCAGAGTAAGGCCAAGGGCATTTCCGGTTCTGTGGGACGAAGGGAATTTCAGCAGCAGTGACAAGCACTGTATAAACTCCCTAACCTACTGTCCCAGAAGAGTCAGCTTTATTTTCTTTTGCGTCTTGTCTCAGGCTTCATATCTAGTTGCACAACCTTTTCTTTTTCTTTTCAGAAAAACAACATAGAATTTAGTTTAAAAAATATGTGAACTGAGGGCAAATTGGCAGCCTTAATTATGAATGTTCTGCCTGTCTGTTTATTGTTTTAAAATATTTCCTGATGAAGTATAAAGACATTTTGTGCCTCAATAGCATGAGTACAATATTCATTGTTTTGAATGACTTAGATGTCAGAGGATTGTCTGAGCAGCTGTAATTTGAAGAACATATGAGAAAACACTCTCTACAGAGTAACATGATATCTTTAGACAAAAAAAGTTGTTTTAAATGAAATTTTCAGCTGATTCCTGCATATTGGTAGTCAGATCTCAAGCCAGTCAGTAGAAATGAAGGCAGAAACTCCAGTAAAGACAGCAGCATAGGCATAAATTCTTTGTAAATACAGTATTATGCAAAGCCAAAGGAAAAATGTGCTGTTCTCACTACTTATACAGCATTTTAACTCTTAAAAAAAGCTAAATAGTACTGTCGTTCAAATGCTGCACTATCATTAGACAATTGAGTTTGAAGTATTTTATACTGAAGAAAAAGAGGGTGGTGTCTGCTACTGTTTTTAGGAACTCCCTCTCATCTACTGTTTGCTTATATAAAGTTGCTGAACTACCAGTTTTTGAAAGGAAGGAGGTTTTTGATGGAAAACCATTGAAAAATAAAGGTAAGGCTAACATATCAAAAGAGAATAAGGAAAAAAAAATGGTATAAAGGCAGAAACTGATAACAGAAATTCTTATTTACTTGGTCTCAAACTAGCAAAATTTATTCTTCTCAAGCCAGAATTTGGACTCACTACATTAAAAACCTTGGTCTAAGTAAGAAGGGACATTGCTGGCTGAAGGGAGCAAATCACTGACACAGAAACAGATTGTTGACCTTTGATCCTGTCCAAGAAACTGTTACTGTGACATGAAGAGGAAGAAGAGGAAGAAGAGAAGGAGGAGGAAAATGAAGCGGCTGCCATGTGGCAGAGTGCCACTCTCCAAAGGTGTGAAGAAATGAGAGCTCTTAGTTAAGAAATGCGTCCTCTAAAGGCACCAGAAGCCATCTGTTGCATTACGCTGTCTCACAGCCTCATACTCAAAAATTGTATTAAATGTGGATAGTTGTTAGATACTCAAAGACAGGAATTTCCAAGGTGTTAAGCTCTTATTGCTACCAGCTGAATTCACAAGACTTGTGGATACTACATGGTTATGTGAGGAGGAATATCAAATTAAGCAAAAGCTTCTATAAATAATAAAGCATAAATAATACCCTCTGCAAGTGCAGTGCCTCATTTCTCCAGGACTATAAGAGGAATCATATCTACTGCTCTCTTTCACACATACCAATATGAAAACAATAACTAGAGGTGTGCTTGAAACACATTTGTCATGTGAAGAACATTGCATTTCAGTGTCAGGGATTTTTATTCTGTCTTTAAAATCCCATTGAAGTGTTTCCAAACAATGGTGCTGGGGAGCATACTGAAACTGAGAAAAACAGGAGAGAAAATGGGGAAAAGATTCATAAACAGGCAGACAATCACACATTCATTATCAATTTGCCACTTGTATTTTTAAATAATTTTCAATTTGCTATGCCACCAAGTACTATTTCCTCTCCTGTCAGCTAGAAGTGCCATTCTTGCTAAATGGATTGAAAGAGTGGGGTATGAGTTTGCCCAACAGTAATCACTCTTCTTGCATTTACTAACCTCTTTTCTTAACATATTCCACCTAAAACGGTTCTCTAAAATCACTAGTTTAGACTTCAAATATTGCTTTAAAATGCCAATGTATGAACAAAATGTCCAGTCTAGTTGTACTGCCTTTCTATCAGAAGAGCAATTTTGAAATTTATCTCCAAGTATCCAAAAATGAATTTTTCTATAAGGATTAAGTGAAGCAAGTATGAGGACATTATTCTTACTGTAATTAATGAAATACTAAAATTTTTCTTTTATTTTTCTACTGCCTCTGATCAAAGAGTTTGCTAGTCATAAAGGCAATAACCACACATACTTGCACAGGTTTGGGCAAAGCTGCCTGCTGGCAGATAGTATATTATCCTACCTATAAATTGAATAATTTCTGCCATATTCTTCCATCCTAAACTGATTATTCTAATTTGTGTTATTTCTGAGTAACATTGTTACCATGGTTTCTCTTTTTTCCCCTTGTGTAGCTGTGTGACTATGCAGCCACAGGTATCCAGGCACACTGCTTACATCATTGGCTGACATTTAAAAAATTATATTTTAAAATGTACTTCAAACTATCTTTGCAAACAGTAAGGCAGGGCAAAAAATATAAAGCCTACAGCCTTCTCAAGTCTTTCAAAACTATATACAAAAGTATTTTTTTTGTAAAAAATAGCTAATATAGGAATTCCCAAAAATAAGTTTGCCAAAGAATCCCTCTTCTAAAACTGAAATATTTAAGTTGGTTAGTTCAGATAGAAGAAATTACTAGACATATAGAATTCCAATTATTCTATTACTGTGGTTTATAGTATGCATCTTACATACTAATAGATTGATACTGGGATGTTTCTGAGACATTACCAGATTCCACAATTCAGCCTAGCATGACAACCTACAGACGTAGTAATGTGGCCCCTACCAGTTCTTTGGGGGAGGCAATGAGAACACTAACCTAGATGTGGAGCAGATATTAGTTTCTATTTAGCATTGAGGAACTGACTGCACACTTTTAACACAGAGCTGAAGAAGAGGGACTCCATCTCCTCGAGAAGGTGAGTGATCTTCTCAGTGGTACTTGCACTCACTGAGATCCCAGACCCCTCATATCTTCTTCAAACCACTAAAAATGGTTTACTGAAAAACAAGAGTAGCTCCAGATCAGTCTTTCTGGTTGTGCAAAGCTTTAAGCAATGTCCTAGAGATCAGGGTACATAAACCTGAATCCCATCAAACTGAAGAGCATAAGTCTAAATCTTCCAATTTCTTGTTGGACTCAACAGTATCCCTCAGGTTTGCTCAGATCATACCCACCAGGATGGGCTTCCCAGAGACACTGGAAGACCTTTTTCTAAGTGATAGTTGAGTTTTGACATAAGCTAAATTTTGAGAAGTCATTTCAACCAAGGATGTCTGCTCAGACAAGGCACATTCTGAGCTACCTAAGAAGTTTCTGTATTTTGCTTGGTGTTCTTTTTGTATCTATAGTCAAATAGTGCATTGGCCATGACAGGAAAACCAGTGTGAATATCCCCTGCATTCACTTCTCTGCACCTCCAAGACCACTGATGTAATTAGAGTGAAGAGTAAAAACATTTTCTCTTTTCTGAAAAGTTATCTGTGGTAGTTACATTGAGTTATTTGACAGCTTAACACTACGACCAGTTGCAACTCTACAACTGAGGAGATAGCACAGGAGAGGAGTTAATGACCAAAGGCAGTACACAGGGTGTGGGAACTTCCCATGCTGGTTTTGCAGCTGTAGCCACCATCCCATGAATCTATATTCTTGTTCCCTTAGTAAACTTTCTATTTCTGTGCAAATTTCTCAAAATGCAGACCCAACATGCCCTATGAAGATTTTTGGCACAGAGCAAATCTCTTCACTGCTTTCTACATGCTGTCACTGCTAATTAAAAGAAGATAACCCTCTTTTCCCAAAGTAAAACCAAGAATGTATCCTAAAGCTGCTGATATTCCAGTTTAATCAAAAAAGCATACATGACACTCTGTTTAGCCTGAGTTCTTTGCATTAATGCACAAACCATCTGTCATTCAAACCTCGAATTTTGTTTTCAGAAATCTCTGGAATTCCCATCTGCCATGTCCACATGTATGAAAACCAAATTTCCCAGCCACATCTGGAGGATAATTCTCAGACATTTTCTCATAAGTTTTTAGGTGTTAGGAACAATTCACACCCTGAAAGTGGACATGTTACTACAGAGAAAAAATATTTTAATTAAGGATATGTGAGATTTGAGAGATACTATGTTTATTTCTCAGATGATGGTTGGATTATGTAACTAAAATTACCTTACCTTTAGGTTTACATTACCTTTAGGTTTAACATGCTGGAAGCAGAAGAATTGGGCCACAAATATTATATATGGACAATCTGGTCGCAGTCTGGATTTTGGAAGAAAGTAACATGTTAAAGTTGATTGCTATAATTTGGGATTTTCAGAAGTTGTGAGACCCTAAAACCAAGAAGATATGTTGGAAAAATAAGGAACGCAGATTCCGCTATTTAAGAATTCTTTAATGTGAAGAGAGTGATAAGTGAATAAAGCAATGTGGCCCTATAGTTCTTGTGCCTTCCTTCCTTCCTGTCTATTGGGGTCTGGTAGAATGCCTGGAACTGTCCATTTTCTCCATTACAATTCCTAGGTCTAATCTCAAATATACTAATGTATTGAATCAAAGTGATAGTATCAAATATACCAGGCACTGGAATTGTATGCTATTTTAGCAGTGTAGCACTATACTTCTTTTCTCATGTAACTTGGCAACAGAGGCACTGTGTAAGAGAGGTCTCAGCCAGAGAGTCCTATAAATCCCAAGAGCATTGTCAGGATCTTTTGGTTAATATATCTCCCTCTTGAAAACTGAGGTCTCTAGCCTGTTCTGTAGGACTGGTCACCACCAAGGTTTCCATGGTTAAAAAGTATTTACAGTTCATTTGCCTATATTCAAATACACTGTATCTTCTCAAACAGTAGGAGATTCTGAAGTAAATGATAACATTTAATACTAACTGCCAAAATCTACAACAAAAAACTTATTAAGACAATGGAAACAGTGGAAAATTAACACCTACATTAAGAAATACGCTTGGGAAATTATCTTTTCTATTATTTCATCATATCTAACTGTATTAGCCATAAAATAAGACATGTAAGGGGACTCTAGGACTGAAAAAAGATTGATTTCATGTTGACTGATGCCTTGTCTATTTATGTTTTAACAATGGAGAATGACTATATATTAGCATCAACCTAGAAGGCAGCCCTGGAAGAATCTCAGCTGCAGCTTGCTGAAAAAGCATCTATTCTAATCGGGCAAGACAGACTCCTGAGTGGGTTTGATACCACAGACATGAGCCCTGGAGTGGCAGCAGATCTCAGGCTGATGGTAGCATCAGGGAGAGGGGTGATACTTTAGATGAAAACACAAAGTAAAAGGAAAGATAAGGAGAAAGGGGACTTTGAACGGAATGGGATAATCAGGGTAAGGGGAGAAGGCAAAAGGGGAGGCAGCTGTGGCTTAGATGGAGGTGGGTCAGCACATGATAATTACAGGTCCAAATCTCCCCTAGGTAGGAAGTTCTCCAAACGCTTAAAGAACCCTCCTTATGTAGCATCTGGAGCTGCCTTGTAGCTGAAGTTTCTGACTGGATCTTCCCTCTGAGTTTCACCTTGGAGGATGGGTAGGAAAGGAGGAAGATGACTTAACTTTTAGTTTTCCCCAAACTCTCTCTTTCATGGTTCTGGGATCAGATTGATACTTGGGAGAGTAAAAGTTACAGCTGGGCCCCATCATATCCTTCTTCTCCAGGACAGCTGCCCATTCCATCTGGTAGAAATGTGGTTTCTACCTCACACAGTCTCTCTCTCACCACACAGTTACTACAGGGTCTGTTTATTCCACTGTTGTAGCATATTCCCTTCACTGCATTTTTCTGCTCCCACCCATCATTTATTCCTAACAGATGACATTGTTGCTGGACAAATATATGGTGGAGGTGTATTCAGCCTGTGTAAAAACTCTAAAGCATGTGCAGAAAGTCCATTGAGAGACTGTTCATATTTATTAGCCTAGGTTTGTAAAAAGCCCTCCCTCTCTGCCTTTTACTGTTTCCTTTTCCTTTCCTTCCAAATATCAAAGTCTGCTTAGATGTAACCCAAATATTTAGGACCCCAAGCTCTCAAATGCAGTCCATGCCTGTTCATTTTCTTTATGGAAAGTAAGGCTGTGATTAGATGTGAAATAACTGTAGCTAATAAATCTGCTCCCAAGGACTGAGTAATCTCATTACAGGTGGGAAATGATGGCTTATTCATCAACATATGGAGTGTTTTAGAAGTGCTGGAATACCCAAACTAATATGGAGATGCAGGGAAAGTCAGCTTGAAGAAAGCAAGGAACCTCCAGTGATGTTTTACATATGTAGCAACTTAGGTGGGAAAGAATAATGTATCCCATGTTTATCCTGAAAAATACTTCAGGCTAATTGCAAAAGTAAAGATCTTTGGGGTGCAAGACCTGCATAAATGTTTCCCATTAATCTAATAGGTTAATTTTAATCTTAGTAAAGATGAGAACATATGTTATATATGGTGGAAAGGAGGCATGTCATTTGGAAGTGCATTTTCTTTCTGCTTGGAAAAGTCAACAGACCTTTCTGGCATTGCAGACCTTGTGGTGAGGTGTCAGTCTGGTGTTATGTGAAATGCAAGATTTACTTCCAAAAAAATGGGTTCTCTTTTGAGCTAATTCTGTTTTTGCTGGTTTAATTCAATTTGGGAGAAAATGAAAGCTCTGCAGTTTTCCAGAGAGGGAATCAATCTTTCTTCAGAGTTCATTTCTTCCTTTCCTGATTCAATGCAATGCCTATAATGACAGCTGTTTCCACAGAGTGGGAAGCTACAATATCAAACCAAAAGAACTTGTAACTGTCGACACACAGCATGGCTTTGAGAACCTTAACTGCCAAAATAGAATGCTTAATTATCACATTTTTTCTCTTTTCATCTGTGAAATGTGTGGGAAATTTTTTAATTCACACAATGAAATCTGAACAAAAATCAGGCCTTAGATGTCTTTTGTGTATTTTTTTTATGACTGGCTGTGGGGGAGTTTGCTTCTGGAGGTCAGAGGTAGCATTCATTCATCAGCTGTGCATGAATTGAAATGTTTAACTTTTTCATTGGAAAATAAAGTGCAATGAACATCTCTCTTGGAGCTAAATGAAATGGCAGCTTTATACCTGTCAGCCTATATGTTTCATACACTAATCACAAAGATGTTCTGGAGAGCTGCCAGCAAATATGTTTATAAACTGTGAATATATGAATTGTTCTTCATTCTGGCCAAATGGAAGAAGCTGTTGAGCTCCTATCCAGAACAAGACAACTGACACCCACAAAACCAGAGCTCCAGATGTGGGCAATGTCTCAGCAGAGGTTAAGTAACATGGGTGGAGCTGTCCCCACAAAGTGATTAGAGTACAGAATTGGGCATTTTTGGGTTGAAAGTGTCTTTGTCAGAGGCAGATAGCAATTAGAAGTCTGGAAACAGAAGAGAAACAGGTGTGGCCCTGGGAAGGTGCTAAAAGAGGAAAACTGAAGACAGAAAATTTGAGTGAGGAAATAGTCTCCATCTACCTCTTATTCTCAAAACAAATGGGACTTGGTAGACTGTGTTTAAGAAATTTCTGTCTCATTAAATCATGTTCTCTTTATTAGTGGGAAAAAAAAAAACAACCCAAAACTATGCAAAGTTATGAATATTGGCTATCTGCTCGAATTTCATGGGACAACAAACGTTTTTACAGAAAGTAGTAGAATAATGAAACAATGTTGTCTAGATTTGCACATAACATTTCTTACACAACTAGAATACAGAAATAAGTAGATCAAAGGTCAAATGAAATTTAGAGGACAACCAGCAGAGAAGTTCCAGTGAGCACTCAACTGAATTCTAGGAAAGGGAAGGAACAGAAAATCTTGTCAGGAGGGAAGGCAAATTATCGTCCATGTTTTCACAGAATCACAGAGTGGTTGAGGTTGACAGGGACCTATGGAGCTCATCTAGTCCACCTCCATAAAGAGCAGGCTGCTCAGGGCTGTGTCCAGTCAGGTTTTTAATAACTCCAGGGATGAAGACATCACAACCTCACTGAGCATCTCACCAGGCAACCTCTGTTTCAGCAGTACAGACAGATTTGAATGAAGCAGATAGCTGTCAAAGTGAATATTAAAAAGGGCCTGTATGCAGGACTAGAAAAGACAACTAAAGATGTAGGAAAAATACTTAGACATATCCATACAAGGCTCTGAAAAGAAAGAAGAATTCTTGAAAAAAGTAATTTGATGGCCTTACAATATAAGGATATAATTAAGGCCTTGGTTCCTCTGTAGAAAACAGAAAAATTCTCAATTACATCCAGCATGGAGAGACATGACCCTAATGTCTGAGAAGAATATACATAAAAAGATGAAAATAATGTAGCAGTGGTAAGGCAAGTACCAAAGAAACATAATCACCAGAAAAAGGAGTTCATGCATTACAAAAATTTCAGCCAAATGAGATCACACCAAGAATAGATCAAGGTAATATTTTAATATGTTCCCATTAAGCAAATAATCAGGGACACTTTAAAGCAAGGAAATAGACAAGACAATGTTACCACCGTGGCACTTCTGAAACTTGCTAATAAGAAGTTCCAGAGGAAGTAGAAAAAAAAATAATTCCAGGGAGAGAAGGAAACCCCTGAAATTAAATCTCAAGATGTAGACTAGCTGATTGAGATAATACTGCAGTGAGAATGTTTACAGCACCCTGACGAGCTTGTTTTGTCCATATCATCTTCTATCCCAGATTAGGAGAGGGCAGAATTCAAGCACAGGGGAGAGAGCCATGGGGAACTGTGGCAAAATGAGGATAGCTTTTGTTAAGCCACAGTAAGATGTGTTTGAAAGAGAAAAGGCTCATTAATGCCATTGCATAAGGAAGTTCTTATCAAATCCAACATCTGAGACACCTGAATACCTGACTGTATTGTCTACCAGGTTCTTATGAGGGGTGGTCATCATGGTATGACAGGTTAAGATGTCACAACAGTCATGAAGGGTTCAGCTGTGTTTAGTTGAGCTGAAGGTGAAGAGAAACCATAGCATATTCCAGGTGTCACTCCACTCTCCTTCAAAGGTCCATCCTACTATATATTCTTATACCTCACAGTGTTAAGAACTACAGTCAAACCTATTTTGGTACCGGAAAATCCTCCTTTCCTCCCTACAGGTGTATTGGCAGGAAAGTGAACCTTTACCCGAGTGAACCGAGCTGTTTAATGCCATGGAAGCACAGTTAGTAGTAACATAAATCCAGGAGGCCATGAAAAAAGCTGGATGGAACCAATCATCTGGACTACCTGAAAGGCCTCAATAATAAATGTATTGTTGCAGAGACTCCAACCTTATTTCTAAACATGAAATTGCTAGTGAATTGACAGATATTAAGAGTGAGAAGAAATCTAAAGCTGGATCCATGTTTAAATGTTTAAAGTCTCAACAATTTTTTGTGTGAGCATTGAACTAGAACCCACATTGCCTGTGAGTCCAATAGATGGTTAAATGTCCAAGCCTTAAATAAGGCACTGCTGTTTTTTCATAAAAATTCAAAAAAGCTGAATTTGGAAAGACCACTCAGAAGCAAACATGCCCATAAATGCCTTGTATAAACTGCATATTTCATTGTTATATGCTACTGATAAAATTTAAATTTCTTCTTGTTAACTTTTAAAGAAAAAAGTATCATTCTCCTTCTCAAGGATATGACTGCAAAATGGCTGATACCATCAACAAGAAATGAAATTGTAGCGGAGACTCAGGGTTCACAGCCATAATTTTTAAAAAGAAATACTACCTCAAACTCTTTTGCATTCATGCCATCCTTTCACTCTTCCTCTCTATCTGACACTGCAGTGAATGCAAAACTCTGCTATAAATTGTCTTGAGCACAAATTCAATAGGGGGGGAATATGCTATATAATTTATTTTTATTTCCTTTTTTTTTGGATATATCAGTAATCCTAAACAGTCTTTGTCAAACTAAAGAAGTTTTAAAACCTTTTAAAGGTCCCTAAGTCTGATAAAACGTCCTTTTTCACACCTACAGAAGTTTCACAGGTCTGAGGTTAGCAGTTTGTAACAACAGAGTAGTGCTGAGGTTCAGACTCAAGCCTACAGGACACAAGAACAATAAAAACTAAAAAGAAAAAATATCATAATCCACATACTATATGAACAATTTTAATTGGTGAAATAATCCCTCAAAGAAAGATAGGGTCTCTTCCACAAACAATTTCTTAAAGCTTTTAATTTATAACAGGGTAGAAAGCAAAATTAATTCAGAAATTTGGAAGGTGTTTTATTTAGTGATTTGTTAAGAGAATGCTGAACCAGTACAGAGTGCAGAAGGATATGCTGGCAATTACAAATGCAAACTCTCTTGTTTATGAAATAAAAAAAAAAAAAAAAAAAAGCTATAAATAAATGTCTGGGAAGTCCTGGTGCTTACAGCTTAAATGCTTGAACCAGTCTAGGCAATAAATAAATAAATATTGCTACTCTTTGCCAAGCTGACGGGTAAAATGCTCTCACAATGTTTCCAGTACTTTATGCCTATGGCTTGGTCATAGACCACAAGTAAAACTTTTCCATGAGCATTTTGGAATTTCCACTTCTGCACAAGATTGGGAAATTCAGAGCCACCAACAGCACAGGAAAAAATGGATTTTTAAGAAACTACTACCAAACTTCTGCACCACAAAATTGTTGGAATCTTTGAGTCATTTTGTCTTCATACAGCGTGTGCCAATTATAGCACTCCATAGCTCATTATTGTGACAACACAGCCACAGCAGCATCCACAGCTGGGCAATCCTGAGAACTTCTAATCAGATAGGATCTAGAGCCTTCATGAAAAGAAAATGTCTATGGCTGTTCCACAGGATCTCAGAAAGTGAAGAAATGGTGGAATGGATCAAAGTGGAGTCTGTGAGGGAAGCAGAGGGTGGCACATGAGAGGGATGGGACAGCTACATGGCACAGAAGGAACAGGGAAGGGTTTTGTTTCCTCTGGCATCAGAGCTACTGGTGGGAGCTTTGGTCTGACTTCTTGGACAGCTAAGACAGGGAGAAAGTGCTCTCTCTCCTCCTGAAGAGCTTGCTTTTCCCCATTTTACTGGCTATGCCCAGCTCCCACAGTGTGTGGGGGTGGCAGGGGAAGCCATGGCCCATGTGGGCTCCACAGAACTGCAGGGCAACAGCACCCTACTGCTTGGGACACCCATAGTGATCTTCACCAACACCACATACCATGGACAGCTGGGCTGCTGCGCTGCTGGTGCTCCCTCTGATGACTGTCTTGACTGCTTTGGGTATCATGGTCTCCAAACCCTTCACCTTTTCAGTGCTCAATCTCTGCTTAATATCAGGTAAAGTCACACCTTTAGAAACATCCTTCTTGTAAAACTGGCAGGTTTCAGGGTCTGCCCCCCAATAATGTTCTCTTAGGGCAACATCATAGAAGCAGGTGGCTGGAAGGTGCTTCAAGAGGTCAGATGTTAAACCCATCCCCATGTTTGGGAGCAGCTTCAAACATATCCATGCCATACAGACATCTGTGCATTTGAAAGAACATTTATTAGATGATTAAAGGGATTCTGCAACTTCTCTAAGTAACTATACCAGTGCTCATTTAATGTTTGATCTAAATCTGTTTTGCTGCAAAATAAGACAGTTTCTGCATGTCCTACTCTCCATAATCCAGGAATCTAATCAGTCACTGTCTTCTGAGTAGATGTCTTGGCATACCTGTTATCGTTTGCCTTTTCAATTCCTCATTTCCAGACTAAACAAACCCAGCTCTCAGCTTTTCCACATGTCTTATTTTCCAAATGTCTGTTTAGTAGGAAACCACAGGCCAGCTTATAGGTTTAACTTTGAAATCCAGAACTAAGCTTCTATTATCTATACACTACAAATAACAAGATAATATCAAATACTGCAAGATAACAGACAGGAAAATTCAGAATGGGATTTCATAGTTTGATAGCACCTAAAAACTTCTTATGTGTAAAGGGGTTTAGTGCTCTGGATAGTCTCAGAGTGGTAGATGGTGAACATACAAAGGAACTCTGGAAATACCTTGTTTACTATGTTGAAAAATAATCTCTTCTCCCAGATTCCTGTCTCTCTATACAGCTCTCTGGACAATTTCAGTTGTACAAAGTAAAAGAAAATTTGAAAGCAGAAAACTGAAAAGCTGGAGGATTTTATAGGTTCTTCCTCAATCTGCCCTGACGCTTCACATGCTACAGCAAGTGTCTTGCTCAGCATTTGCAAAGGTCACTTCACACTTCATGGCACCATTGCACTTTTTGCTTCATAGAGGGTGGTGTTTGTCACTGATATTACAACTAATGTCAGCAACTAGCTGTACCGGCAGTGTGGAGCCTTTACTTATAGTCCTAATCCGGATGTGTTATTTTTCTCATTTGAGATCTCCTTTCACTGACATTTTTGATCTTGCTCTTGTCTAGAAACCATGTGCAGCAAATGGCATATGTGCCCATATTGGCAAGAGCTGAGAGAAGCCCTCACGGGGCTGCAGCCAGCTGCTTGCAGATGCAGGGCTGCTCGCAGCCAAGCCTGCTGTGTAAGTTTTGAAGATGGCTGCTTGCAATAAAACTGTGTCAATCCACAACACAGCATGCGGTGTCTCCGGAAGATTGCCACGGACACCCCAAGCTTTCCGGAGGTTGCCAGAGAGCTTCCCTCGGCATGAACGGAGCTTCACGCCGGGTGGGGACCACTGTGCGGGGCCGAGCTGGGAGCCACAGCCAGCTCTCCTGTCCCCTCCTTGCCCTGCGGGTTGCCTCTGCCGACAGCTAGCATCAGTGCCACGGTGATAGCAAGATGAGAGGGTGTTTGCCTGTTGGCCCCAGATCAGCCCTGGGGAGAGGGAAAAGGATCCCCCAAGTGTGATGGAAAGAGATTTTCTAAATCCGTCACAGGCTGTGAACAGCAGGATAGTGAGGAGGTCCTACTGCCATCTTTTACCTTCATATGGTCATGCTAAGGCCTGGAGGGAAGTGCCTAGGATAACATGATAAGTGTCTTAAGAAACTTACAAGGGACAGAGATGTCTGATCCAAAAAACTTAATGAACCTTCTTAATAAATTTTCGACCTTATGCCTCCTTAAAAAGAAATTATGGAAGACTGAAGCATGGAGGAGCAAGCACTTTTCCCAACCCAGAGTACTCACTGAGCTGGAGAAGAAATTCCTGTTCTCACTGGAAGAAAATGACATGTTTCTAACATGGTGTAAGAGCCTTCCATCATGCTTAATTCCCTGTTTCTTTATGGGTCGGAGTGTTAATCTAATGTTTTTCTTTCTAAACCACACAGTTGATACTGGGAATCCAAATTACTCTGCACCTTCCAGTATTTCTTTTACTGCAGCAAGAGGGTAAGATAAAGGGAAATGCCTACATTTTGTAGTTTCTAACAAGATTTCAGACATAAATCACAAATATGCATAGTAAATAATAGCTATAACAAATTAAAATGCTTGGAAGAGAACTGTTATGGGGGGCTGCCACACTTCTCTCCAGGATTTCCTCTACTGAAGTACAGGCGTCTGTTCTGTGTGGTGCACCCAGGATATGTTGGATCTACTTACTACATACATTTTACACTATCAGTCTATGCACAGCAAATTTAATTATTTCATGTGACTGACAATGGGCATAGTTGCTCATCTATGAAGCAGAAGTAGGTCCAGAGCTTCCCAGATCCATGTAGGTATACCGCACCATGCAGTCACTTAGGAACATACCTGAGACTTTTGGATATATGGCAACCTGGCCAGAGTTTCTGACATAGAGCAATCACACTTCACCTTCCAGCACTGTCATAGATAGCTGCTAATCTGAGAGAAAACCTGCAAGATCCGTACAAACATTTACAGAAAATTTTCATTTTCCATGGAAAATAGACATGGTAGGGAAAATACAAAAATGTCTCCTTCTTTGTCTTTCCATTCCTCTCTACATGTTACCTGCAATTTGCCATTTTTTTTCAGTTTTTTACTTTCCTCCATCTCCTTCCCTCTCTCCCTCCCTTGCTCTCTCCCTCCTTTTTGAGCAATTAAATCTGCAGAAGTCAGCTAGCATATAACAGGGGCTTGTTCTTTTTAGTATCTTCTGTTGTGGAAGATGCTGGAAGTTACAGCAGTTTTGATGTTTTCCTGGGTTATGGAGCTGCCATTAAAGCAGGTCATGTCTAGGATATCACTGAAATGATATCCTGCACCTTTTTCAGTCAGTTTTCTTCTCTGCTTTGTCTGTCTGATCCGTGAACCTCCAAGGCCTTTCCTCTCTCATGATATGCCAGCCAGGCCACCAGCATACTTCAAGTTGTCCATGGCTTATATTTAAATGGCATCCTTTTCTAAAGATTAAATCCATATGATCTTTGTCTCTTCACCTCTTCCCTAGCCCCAACTTCTAACTAAACTGGAGACAGGATGAGGGCCCTGTTGACCTGTGACCAGGCTCTGTAACCCAGAACACGTCTGCGACGGAAGCACAAAGTGATCTCTGGTCCCAGCCACGTCTGACATACCCCCACCTCCCTCGTCTGCTTCCTTCCTCCTTCTACTGCCCTGAACTCCCAGCCCCCCTCTACCCTTGAACTGTTCCCTGACTTCTTATTCTATTTATTCTCTCCTCTCTCTCTGCACAGTCTCTCCGTCTCTCCCAAAGATGCTACTTGATCTTATTTCATCACTTCCCATCCAGCACGCACATGTTGCACTTTTCACAACCAGCTTCTGGTTAGCCAGTAAACTGATTACATTTCTTCCATACACACACACATACACACACACCCCCCTTTAGCAGGGCTGGATTTTAGTGAAACGCCTGCAGATGTTTCTCAGATTTCAGCCAGGAGCAAGGTTCAGATTTACATTGCTTGGGTGTGACACGGAATCAGCAACCAAAGTATGTTCCCTTGAGCAATTAAGTTCATATAACCCCCGGCTCATGGGCAGATACTTGCTGGGATATTCTCCCTGCCAGTGCTCACTCTAATTTATCTGGTGCCTGTCAGCTAGGCATACTTCTCTGCAAAGACTAATCTCTTTCTCTTTTTTCTTTTTTTTTTTTTTTTTTTTTTTTATTTATTTATTTAAATAAACACATCTTCCTTAGTTTCATTTCCCACGGAAGCAGCAGATTTTCAGTGAACACCTAGGAGTACCTGGTGTAGGAGTGAAGTCAGGGTTTGTGACACTTCATAGGGAGTTATATAGCTGTCCACATGTACACACAGCAGCAGATTTCACCTAAGAAATGGTGCTTTATTCAGAAAGTTGTATGTTAAGATCCTCTTTTTCATTGAATCTGAGGTCTGGACCACAAAACCAATCCTGCATCATGAACAGGCGTGTGCAATTCCAGACAAGACCAGCAAGAGTTTATGGTCTTACATGAAAAAAAGCTTGCAAACATAAGGAGTTCTCCACCTTAGCTACAACAAAACTGGCAATGTACTATAATAAAGCACTTGAGGGCTCTGGCAGTCACAAAGCAGAAACATAAATGCAGTCCTGTTTTACTAACATAAGCACTTTAAAAACAGTTCTACTGTAATGGATAAAGGAGCTGTTAGAAGAGAGTGTCTTTGATTAAGAAATCTCAGACCACATCAGAATACCCTATTGTCTCGTAACAACTACCTTCAGAAAACTCACAACATGGCCTGCATATGCCAAGTACAACGCTCAAGATGGCCAACCACTATGATTGCCTTCCCTTTGTGATCTGAGACTGGGAAGATCAGCTTCAACAGAGGCCTCTCTCCTCTTAATGACTCACAGATGACTTTGCTGGCGTTTCTTGCAGTTCATTCCAGAAGTAGTTTACAAAGTGTTTAGGGTTCAATTATTGCTGAATCAGTGCATCTTCATTCAACAGGAAAAAAGAAATGCACTTCCATTATCGTCTTGCGCTGAGGTTAATTAAAAGCAGCTCTTCAGCTGGTTGTGGCCTGTTTTCCAGTTGCATTATGACACATATTGCCAGTGAGATCTGGAAGCAGTGGTTCTGCTTGCTTGTCAGGGCACACAATTGTATCTGCTAAAGGCAATTTTGCATAGAAGTGTTTAAAACAAATATGTTTATCTGTACATGTGTGTGTATGTTTGTACACACACACACACATATATATATGTATATATATATTCTGGGGCCTCATTCCCTCATGTCCTGTAATTCACCCACTCATTCACATCATGGACAATGTATCTAGCCATCTTTCCACAGTGGATGTGATCTCATTTCCAGAAGAGATCATGAAAACCTTGTTGCTGTCCTGGGTTGAGTGAGTGGTGGAGTTTTTTGGTGGCAGGGGAGGGGGCTATCGGGGCAGCCCCCTGTGAGAAGTTTCTCGAAGCTCCCTCAGCTCCAAGTCAGTTCCACTTCTGTTTGGGAAATTGAGCCAATCAGCTGCGCCTCTGCAATAACGTATTTAAGAAGGGACGTGGTGACGTGCAGTGGGACTTGTGAGGAGGAGTCACTGCAGCTGCATGAACACCAAGGTCAGTGGAGGAACGGAGGAAGAAAGGAGGGGGGAGGTGTGCTGGAGCAGAGACCCCCCTGTATCCTGTGGTGAGACAGCAGGGTGGCCCCCCCCGCCACCCATGAAGATCTACGGTGGAGCAGACATTGATTTATGGCCTGTTGCTCCTGCTCTGATGATCAAGGTTCTGTGCCCGAAGAAGGCCGAGGTCTCGTGGGAAAAGGTAGCCCCGCTGCTGTAATTCAGCACTGGGAGGATTGAAGCATGAGGGGGAGTCCGACGCCGGAGCAGCTCGGGAAGGGCTGCAGCCGTGGGAGGGAATCTAGTCGGAGGAAGTTAGTGACCCATGACGGAGCAGTGTGGGGAATGCTGCGGCCCATGGGAGGAATTCAAGTCAGAGAAAGTTTGTGGAGGACTGTCTCCTGTGAGAGGGGGACCACGATGGAGCAGAAGGAACAAGTTTCGGACACTCCCCTCACCGAAGATGAAGGAAGTGGCAGCGCTCACTGCACCCCCCATTCCCTGCCCCTGCGCCACTGGGGGAGGAGGTAGAGATATCGGGAGCAGAGCTGAGCCCGGGAAGAAGGGAGGGGTGGGGGGAAGGTGTTCTCAAGATGTGGCAATGCTTCTCACTGTCCTACTCTGTTATGTGTTGTTAGTGTCTGTAATAAATGTATGTTCTTTTTTTTCTTCCCCTAACGAGTCTGCCTTTTGCTCATGATCATAAAAGGGGGATTTTTCCCCATCCCAGTCCTATCTTGAACCCCAAGCCTGGCTCTCTGTCCCTTCTCATTGCTGGAGGGGAAGGGAGAGAGAGCTTATGCATTGTGGTTGGCTGCCAATCAGGCCTAAACCACAACAGTTGCAAAGGAGCAGGCCCTGATATTCTGTTTTCACAGTTGTGGCACCTCACTTTCTTTCAGAAAGCCACCTCCAGTATTGCTCTCAAATGAGACAGACTGGTTTAGAATATTCTTGAATACTTACTGGTAAATGGCAAATCAGAAAAAAAAAAAAAAAATTATTCACTACATTTCTTTTGCAGGGCTGCACTCAGGTTTTGTCAGTAACATCAAGCTGCCACAGTGTTGTGGTAGCTTTTTTCAGATGTCCTGCATGAGAACTAAACCCTCTGCTTGTATAGCTAGCTCCTCCACTGCCTTCTATCTGGTTTTACATTTTCCTTGATTACAGTTGGATATTTGAAAATGTCTGCTGAAACTCTAATTACAACTGCAGCAAACATGAAAGACTTCTGCAGTTAAATTGCTCACATAACACTGATTTTGGTTTGGTTGTGTTTTTAATATGAAAACAACAAACATTCCACAGCCAATTATACATACCTTAAATAAAGTTCAGAGCAGAGAAAGACCCTGATCACTGATGCTATTTAACTCCCTTCAAGTAGCCAACTCACAGAACTACAGATGCAGATAAAGAAAGGCTACAGATATTCCACAAAAATGTTGAAAACAAATGCTTGGTCAGCCCACTGGTCTAGCTTCAGTAATTCATGTCATAGAGTTAAAGATTGCTGTTTGTTGTTTCTCCAGAGTGCTGGTTTTATAAAGAGTGGTGAAGGTTACTCAACATGCAGACCCTCCCTCCAAACATATTGCTACTGATTTTGGCCCCAAGAGGGGTTGATCAGCCCCTGTTTGAAAGTGGGGAAAGTCTATTACCATCCAAGACCATATGATGGAAGATATGCAGAGCATCAAGGGAGTGGTTTCAAGAATGAAATGGAAAAGGATCAAAAGGACACCATTTGGATTTGTCTTTAGTTGAGCCTCAACTTGAAGACTGCTAACAAAGAACCTCTTTGATCTAGAATATTTTATTACTGCAGAGAATAAATGCAAGGAACAAAATATTCACCTTAATTATTTTTCTCTCTTCCTCTCCCCTGCCCCAGGAAAGTGAACAATTCAGAGCCTGATGTAGGTTTTGGAAATGTAACAGTGTACTGTTTCACAGTTCCTTTTAACCCAGATTTCTAGCAACCAGCCAAAAAAGCTAAAGATTGTTTAAAAAAACCTGGGTTTGGCTCATGCTAAAATGAAAGACTGATTCTCTAGAAAGCTCTGAGGCAAAGTAAACTGTGCCAAGTGTAATTTCACATCTTTGCTGATTGTCCTCTTTCTCCAGTGCAGTCATTCATTTGCTCTGTTGTATGCCCCAAATTATAAGAACATATAAAGAACATTTATCAGAAAGTTTCTGGCTCATGACTGTCAATGACTATGTGGGTTTCTCTGGAAGCTTCCAGACTTTTTTTCTTCTCTGTTTCCAAAGATGTATCACCTACTTCTGTTTTTGAAGAGGAACTGAGTTGTTATTCCTGTAATTGCAGAGATTATCACTGTGTCGTTCATACTTCCTTTTCCATCAGAGCAAATGAGTCAGGTAAGGCTAATGTGATCATTTAGTAAAAAGATAGCTTATGCATAACTACTAGGAACCTATCTTTTTCTACTTGACAAAACCTTTGCCAAGGGTGGCTATAACTGGCTAGTAAATCTAAATAGAAGCCACATGGTTTTCCAGGGGCTTGAGCAACAGAAACTTGCATTCGAGGCTTTGACTGGAATAGGGCTGAGGCAGATGTTCTACTCCACCCACTTTACAAGTTAGTATGATTTATTAGTCATTTTTTCCAGTATAGCTTCAACTGCAGGTCAGAATTTATCCTTTTCTAGTTTTAGAAATTCCAAGAAATTGTAGCTGGGCCCTTTAGCCTCTGTGAGACAGAAGACAGCTTGCTCTGAAATCAGAATAACAGCAGATGCGTGATGCTTCCACCATGACCACGAAGTCATTATACTTTACATTGCATAAAGGGGAAAAAAACAGTTTTTAAAATAATGCTAGACAGGCTTTCTTCCAGTATTAGGAACAAGCTGGATAAAAATCCAGAGAGTCACTTGATTTTTCAGTTTGAATATTTTAAATAGGTCCCAGATGTACTCCAAAATCATGACCTTTTGCAATCTTGTGTCCAAACCCTACTTCTTATTTACTCCCCTGCTGTCTTTTTTCTATGATAGGTGTCCAGATGCCATCCTTCAATAGATGGTGATTTCTTCAGGATAAAAACTGTTGTCCTGAAGACTCTCATAAACTGAGTCTTTTGAGGGATGACAACCTCATATTCATATATAAATGAAGTAGCAAATAGGCAAAAGAACCAGAACATTTTAGTTTCTTAGGTGTAACAGTGGAATGCATGACATGTAGTTTTACTATGTCTACTTTAGTGTTTGAATCAGCTGCTGCCATTATAGGAGCACAAGTGGCAGAGCAGCTCCATCCCAAAGCCGATAACAAGATGACAGGGCACACTGGGGAGCAGCCCACCAGGAACCTCCTTTTTTATGGCCATGACTGAAAATGGCCATGACTTGACAAATATTTGGCTCCTATTCACTCCATTTTGGTCCAGACACTGCCCAGTTGTAGTATTCAAATGAAGCCAAATTTTGTTCTTGTTCTGGTCCTGACAGCCACAGACTCCGTCTGCAAATGCTGAAGAGTAACTCTGATGTAACTAATAAAGTTTGAGCCTTCATTCTTTCTGTGCTGTTTATATAGTGGAGTTTTGAATAGACTCAATTTAAAAGAAAGCCCCATGGATTAATCTTGGCAATTAATTCCACACTGAAAGCAAGAGAGCTTCTACTTCACATTTATTTAGATTAGTTGCTGAATCCCATTTCCTAACAACTGTTCAGCTACTATTGTCTGTGTTATGAAGAAAATCTATCCAAAGAAAATTGCTCTGTATAAATTTTGGGGGAAAATGTGCTTCTTTCCCTCACCATGATATTGAGAGACTCACTGTACATAAGAGAAAACCTAAAGTCTCTCCAGAGTTGTTGTAAAGAATATATATTTTCCTCCACCTGCAATATAATATATGGTGATATTAACACATAGGAACCTTTCTGGAAGCCGTTTCCATGAGAGAGTCTAAATATATAGAGAGGAAACACAAGGAATTTGGAGTAAGTTTTACTCAGCCAGATTTGAGTTTAGGCTTGCAGATTTTTGTGCTTTTCCAAATAGAGTTTGATGGCATCACTAATATGTAGCATAACGGAAGACAGAGACCAGCTGTGCTTTGAGAGTTAATCTCATAAACTGCTTCCAGAGAAGGTCACACTCAGAACCCTGAGGGCTTCCAATCTGTTCAGACTTGAAAGGTATGTCAAGAAGGAATTGATTTCAAACCACCCAATTTTAACATGCAGTTGGGCCCCAGCACTGCAAATCCCCTGTGCACACAGCAAAACACCAGCACAGAGAGCATGTTTAGGAAGCAGACTCCCTCTCTCTGGAATTTTGCATCTCCAAGAGAATGCATGTAATAACCAGAGATCCCAAAAAATTAGTGATTTATTTGATGCAGTACCTCCTATGACCTTTAAGATAAAACGGTGCATTTCCTGTCACAAAAGTCATATTGCTTGCAGTGCAAGTACTATGTACAGCATGAAGGGCTCTGCTCTGATTTGTTAACTCCCATACTTCACTGCTGTTTTTGTTTTCAAGCTAAAAGCTCCTAAAACTGCCAGGGAAAAGTGCACTTAGCCTTCAAATAATTGTCAAAAAAAAAAAAAAAAAAAAAAAAAAAAAAAAAAAAAAAGGGAAGAGAAGGGAAGGGAAGGGAAATTAAAAGTTCATTAGAACTTGGACACTATTATAAAAGTCCAGCTGTCAATCTGAGATTTAGATTCACTTTATTCAATACAGACATATGTAGAAATCCAAGGAGCTGCTACCCAGCCCCTTTTCCTTCTCACTTTTAGATCCTTTAGAATTTTAGTAATGGTCACTTAGTAATGGAAGTAAAATATGCAGAAAGATGAAGTAAAATTCATTCTTTTTAAGGCTGTGAGGTGATACTTATTAGCAGTCAGTCCATCTCATTTGAGCCAGAGGGAAACTGCTAGTAACAATATTTTTCTCTATGAGTCAACAGGAGACACTGTTTCACAAGGACTGAGAAAAATCAGAGCTCCATCTTAGATCATGGAACATGATTGGTGAACTGTCCCAACAGAAGAGGCCACTGCTCTCAATGAGATTTCATATCTTGTATTCCTACGAATAGGTCTGTATGTCAGACTCTGGCCTTTTGGTGTTGAGCAGTATTCAAATGCCTGCAGTGGTTATTTGGATTACAGATTTCTTCAAGCAGATAGTAGAGGTTCATTTTGCAGACTAAGATAGCTAGAAGTGCAGATGAGAGGAATTAATCATCATTCAAGGAATATTCAGTTGGCATCTTGGGTCAGGTATTGAAGCAATTTAAAAAGAGAGTAACTTCATTTTCTTCCACTCTTGAATATCACTGAAGATGCTTAAGATTGAATAATGCCCACATGTTACATGTGGATGTTCTAGGTTAGAGTTACTGGAAATTAAAGACAGTAACATTGTGCTATTTAAAATTTATTCACACTACAGATAATCTCAGGGGATTTTACTTATTTTAAGGTAACAGTGTGGTACAGTTAGTGTGTGCAAAATTCACACTGTGCAAGGAACTCACAAAAATATATATTCTGTTTGGTTTAAGTTAAAATTTTATTGTAGGTTGATTTTTAAAATGCAGTTCTTGACTGTCATCACTCCAAGTTTATAGTCACAAAGATCTTAATGTTTCCACATTTCCAGGAGTCTTCACTTCCACCCATTTGTCAAAGCTATGTTAGAAAGATGAAACGGCAGATTCCTTTGTCAGTAAGGGATAGGATGAAAAACTGAAGAATCACAATGCACCCAGAGGCTTGATTCCCCTTTCCCACCTGTGTTGTCCACAGAACAGAAAAATAAACCGCATATGGGGAATTCAAAAGTTTTGTCTCATTGTTTTTCACAGAGACTGAGGTACCTCACTCACAAGTTACACAATAGGAACTAAATAGTTATTTACAGTGCTAAGAGGAGAGGACTTTGATTTCATCTAACTTCCATTATCTGTAAATTAAGCACCCAATGTAACCAATCAGTTATGGGTGTAACCTCTCTAGTGCATGGAGAGGGGTAGGCAGTTATAGGAAGTGATTCACTCTGTTAATCATACAGATCTATATTAAGATGAATCTATTACCACATGGCTTATATAGCTTCTTTCCACAGACCACAGAAGAAGTCTGGATTGCTAGATGAGGTTGGATACCTAAAATCCATAAAGTACTGGCAGACCTTTAAAATTTGTCCTTTGCACCATCTTGCCATCCAAACCAGCACTGCAGTGTTAAACTATGAGGAATATTTGCTACTTAAATATAAATACTTTGCAGTAAGGTGTCCCCCCCACTCACATGCTGTTTCTTCCACTTGCTGTAAACACTCAGCGACAAGAACCATACCTTCACCAATTTATAAAAGGAAGGCAGTAATTATACAATTCACCTGTCCAGGATCTCCATCCTTTAGAGAATACGTAGGGTAAGAACAGTATCTGAATGGGTATTTTTGCCTAGGGGTAGTGTGAGTCTGCTACTTCAGAATCATCTTTCTGTGAAGTCAGTTTACACTTGGGTGTCATAAGGAAGTGAGAGTCCATGGCACAATTCTTCTTGAGTCAGTTTTCCAGAATATGAGTATACTGTATTTAAGCCCTATTTCAAAGCTGTGCTTTATGGAAGTCTCCATAATGAAGACAGATTCATCTGTCAAATGCTCTTCCAGAATCCTGAGACCTGCTCAAGTATCAGTCTTGCCAGATGATGCTCTGCTTTGTCTTTAGACATTTCAAAAATACCCCAGGCTGTCTTAAACTTTATAGATATTGTTATATTTGATTGTTATCCTTAATGGCAACACACAGGATTTTGACTTTTCCTGTTTCCATAAAAATGGCATGTTGAAAATTTTGCCAGTTCAGTCGGTCAACTTACTTTTTGTATTTTGAAATTTGCAAGCTCAGAAATACAACTGAGTGGAACTGGGTTTCTTGAGATTTCATAATGGTTATAAGACTTCATAAATTTTCTATTTATGCCAAATAACAATAGGAGAAATCACTATGTCCCAAAATAGTCACTTTCTGGAGAGCTGAAGCAGTCACCTCTCATCTGATAAACCTGAGCTAAAGCATCACTTGGGACTAGTCCTGGGACTAGCACGAAGCTCTTCCATTGCAATGTGTGCCCTAACCACCAGTCAGCTGGGTGTGGGGGGGCTCTCTCTGCTTCTTTCTTTCACTCCTGATCTGCAATTCCATCCTGAACCTAAAAAAGGTTTTCTTATTAAATTTTGTTTAAACAGCACATTCCTATGCAAAGACTCTGTCAGCAAACAGGTATTTTCTGACCAAAAAAAAATCAGAACAACTGCTTAGTCAAAGAAGTTTGCTGACAGCTCTATCAGGGCAAGGCAACCTAATGCCACTTTTCAGATTATCTGTGTATGCTATTAGGAGATTTCACCTGATATATCAGCTCACACTCCAATGGGTCCCCTCATGCCCTCCTTACAAATTTCCTTTTGGAATCCCTAGAAGTTAAATTTTAAATGAACATCACAATTATCAAGGATTTCCAGCTTTCATGATATTAATCTAAACATGCAATACTTGATGGTCTCTGGGAAGCCTCAGTCCTGTGAGTTTAATATGTATATTCTTTGAGGTATCATCTAAGAATTGCATCCTATTTCCTAAGGTAATTTTCAGACATGTTGCTGAAGAAAAAAAAAGACATAAATTATCACTCAGGATCACCCTGAAAGCACAGAAACCAGAAGATGAACATGAACTTTACACTTCTCTTTCAATTTTTTTCTTCTTAATGCAGTCTGTTACGGTTTTTGACCACAAAAAAATGGCAATTCTGGGTTTTTTTTTAAGCAGATTTTTAACAACAGCCTTTGGGTACATTTTGTTCATAGTAGAGACCACAAAACATTTCACAATGTTTATGAAATCTAGACAAAAAAGTTTGAGGCAGTTGTAATTCAGTCCTCTGTGCTACTTTCCTTATTCAGTCAGAATTTCTTCCACTTTTTCTATCATAACTCCTTGTATATTTAATACTATCTGTATCAAATACAACAGCAGGTGAGACGTCAAGTCCAGGGATGATCAGCTATACATACGTACCTGTCTATATCTAGCCAGATTCAGAGGTGTCTTATAGCATATTACCAACTTTTCCATCCCAGATCCTACCAGCTTGTCTGAGACACTAGAGAGTTTCTGCTTAGGAGTAAAAGAAAACACTTCTGCAAAATTCTATATCTATTTTTGCCATGGAAAATTCAACAGCGTTTCTATTATTGATCTATACTGAGTCTGCCCACACCATGCTGGTTTGGTTTTCCTGTGAGAAGACCAGATGCCCAAATCTCAAGCCCAGCAAGTTATTTTTTCCCCCTTTTGATCTTATCATTTGTTCATAGTACGCATCTACTATTTTCTTTTCCTGGGCACTTGTCTGACATTGTGATAAACATAGAGCACCATTTAATTAATTAAGGAATTAAATAGCTAATAGTTTCTTATTGTATTGGTGTTAGAAACTTCACAATAAGTGTGAGAAAGTTATACCAGGCAGATTAAAGATTTTAGTGGATCAGCATACATTGTAATTTTCTGTTGCTTTATGCAGTGCCAGAAAAGACTTATTATAAAGTATGCGGTCATTGAGCTTGGGACAGGCACATATGATATCTAACCAGAATTTCCTGGATGCTTGAGCCCTTTTTTTTGCCAATCTACAGAGCTGCTCTGGAAACCAGAGTTATACTGTGCAGTCAGAGGGTTCATCATTTATAATGTGCTACTTGGTTTCTTAGGATCAAGTGGTAAAGTACCAGGAGAAAATATGAGGATTACTAACTTTAAATAAGCCAGTAGGGAAAATAGGGGCAAATAACACTTGTCACTACATTAAGCAGTTCATTGTTTGTTCACATCCTTTGGGCTAGCTGTTCCTTATTGAGTACTGTCAAACTGTTCTCAAAGAACTTCTCTGCTATCACTTTTTTCTCTCAGGCTAAAATAGGGATACATGGTGTCCGTTCTCTATTGAGCTGGATTGAGATCAGGTGGATCGAGATCAGCTGCCAGGCACTAAAAGCAGTAGCAGAGAAGCAGGTGGGAGAAAGGTGATATTCACTTTTACTTTTGAAAACATGTATTTGGAGCTAATGTTTTTAGCACTAGGAATTCTTTTATGAGCCTCCTAGAATGCTCCCAAGGGCCAGGATGGTCAAACTCTGTGCAGAAATGGAATCAAGTTACAAAAGATGGGAGTAGCACTGCCCTTGAATATGACTTGGACCATGTTGTTCCCCTTAAATAGGTTTTCAAAGCGGAAGGACAGAAAAAAATAAAACAAATTTGTTGGGTTTCTTTTTATTATTTATAAAGTTTTTCCAAGCTTTTAATATTGCTTTATTAAAATGTGTTTCCTATCTGTTTTCCCTCTTCATCCTGTATGTCAGAAGTCTTTGTCAACTGCTTTACATAGTTCACAGGAAGACTCAAAGAAAAAAGCAGCTGTGGGCATGGGGTCCCCTTTTATCCATTTTGGGGCTTTCCCTATATCTTGCCAAGATCCTGACTGTCTTATTTCATTAATGAAAACTTAAGGTATCACATTAGGGACAAAATTCTGACATTCCTGCTCTCCCAAAGACCACAGTGAAGTTGACAGGAAGAAGAAAATTATAGCCTTGCACAAAAAAAAAACAAAACAAAAAAAAAAAAAAAAAAAAAACAAAAAACCAAACTAACAAAAAAACCCCAGGCTTCTTCCACCATCCCCAGAGTATCTGATGGAAAAAGGAGCAAAGGCTGTCTTAGTAAGGCTGGTAGAGGGGAAAAGATGGGGTCCAAGTAGTGAGTTGGGCTGTTGTTTAATAGGGAGGTTTTAACATGGCACTTCATGGGACGAGAACCATGGAAAGGAATAACATGAAACAGATAAGGAGAAAGACGAGCCAGGGAACATGCTCCTTCAGTCTCACACAGGGCAATAGTCCAGCATTGGCCAGAGGATCCCCTGCCGTGTGCTGCTGTGGGCGCTCGCAGCTTTGGGGAGACACCCTACACCTCACCCCACCCGCCTGACTCCCCCCCAAACCCCACAGCCTGCCTGCAAAGCAGCTGAGCTAGCCTGCAAACCAGCTTGCAAAAAGCACTGGCCTGCTCTGCGCTCGGGCCGGGAGGTGACGGCACACGAGCACGCAGAGCTCGGTTTTTGTGGCTCCAGACACCGCAGCTAGCCACCATCACAGAGCGTCCCGCGAGCGCAGGAGCTGGCCACCGAAATCCCCACCGCTGAACAGGCAGAACTGAGAAACTCAGTAACCCCCTCGCTTCTGAGCTCGACAGCAGGGTTTATATAATGATGAGCCATCAGCTCTTTCACTTCAAGTACTGCCTCAATTTACGTGGCATAGTAGCAATCTGGCTTTGATGGAGAAAAATGTGAAGGAATGATCTCCCTGGGGAGTAATGCACTATACAGACAATGTGAGTAAGAAGAAGGCTGTGCTGTTAAATGTTACACATTTCCATCCAGAACATTTTTATTACTCTTGGAACTAAATTAAAGTTTCCACTCTCATTTGCTGAATGTTAATCCAGATTTCTGAGATGCGCCCAGATACAGATATAATCTCTTTAATGAACTGCTCTGCCCATTCATTTCTTTGGCTTTTCTGTTTTCTCCTGCACTGATGACACTACAGACATATGGAAAAGAATGAAAAAGAAAAATCATGTGGAATGAAAAAAACCTTAGACTAACAGATAAAAGTCCTAGGACTGGCAGTTGCAAATTTGATACAGGACTGACTAATGTTTATACACTAGGTGTGAAATGCAAATGATAATTAAAAATTATATGACTGTATTACAGAGATATATTAAATACCTATTTTTTAATCTCTTAAGAATCATCTTTTGTCTTTTAAAATATTATCCTTTAGGTCTTTAAAAAAGGTAAATAAAACATTTGCTACAATCCAGTTTCCTACTATAGCAGTTGATATTATGTATCTTGTGTTGTTACTATTTTGTCTGCAGCTCAGAAAATCCACTGTTCAGTCCTTTCAAAGTTTCTAGGTATATATCATTCTTTTTTTTTTTTTTTTTTTTTTTTTTCTGAATTTGTTATTTTTTTCCATCATTCTTCTTTTGCACCTCATTGATCTCATGCTTATTCACTTAAAAGAGTATGTCTCAGGCAACATCTCAACTGAATTATCACTGGTAAAAACAGATGTTTAAAAGCCACCTATTAACTCCAAAAACTTGTTCCCCTTCTTAAATTCTTATTAAGATTCCTGAGGCTCCAATACACCTGACCATTCTCTCTCAGACTTCCTGATTCTGAGACTGAAATATTTTGGTTCAGTGTCTTCAATAACTTTTTTAAACCCTCTTTATTTTCATCAGACATATTTATGTCTCATGACATACATTCCATTTCTCTGACTGCATCTGATGGGATTTCCAATTTCTGGAATATTATTACTTTGCCTCAATTAACGTTTTCAATGTTCTCATTATCTGTTCTGGATTTGGTGTGCTCCATTTGTGAGGACACTAAATACTGAGCATGCCATCAGCATTTATTCTCCCCCCATCAAACAGTGTTCATGACTAACCAGCAGGGTCACTCCAGAGTTTAGCACCTCTGCTGGTAAATGTACATCAGCACAAGAGAAAGAGGGAAAATTTTTCAAGAAAAGTCTGACTTAACTCTAAAATAAATAGATTCTGGACCTTTGACAAGTCACCTATCTGCACACTATTTGCACAAACTACCACAAGCAATCTGACAAAAACACAATTAGTGCATTTTGAGTTTACTGCCCCAAATCCAGAAAATAAGTAGCATATTAAACACACTAGAGATATTATAGTTCCTACAACAACACTAGATCCCCACTTCTGGTTAGTTTTTGCAACCCACAAGATCCTGTTAAATCTACTGTTATTAAAAATGTAACTGACATTTCAGCTTACCTAGGCATAGGGCTGGCAATACAACCAGACCACTGAGTGTCTGTGGCTGAGCCTTTCCCACTGACGTTGATGGTATCTTTGCCATTAACTGCAGGAGATAGAGAATGAGGTCGTGATAGCAAAGAAAGATATTTACCTCTCCGAAATTTAAAAGTTCCATGTTTGAGGTGCCTTACATTTTCACAGGGCCTGATATTTTCATTAAGAACAAGGTGGGTATGCCATTCAAATAAAGCCGTAGGAAAATTAGACATCTAGTCTAAATTAGTCATTTGGTTCTTCCTCAAAACAGTGCAGACAGAGAGACAGAGATTCATCCCACCTGTCTTAGATAAATATCCTATAATACAGTAAATCTGGACTTGATCTCTCCATTGACTTTGAAGAAAGCCCACATACCTATCTTTTAGATAGCTAAAAGAAATGATCCCACCTAACCAAAAGTGTCTAACTGGAGCACTGTTGTTGCTGCTGCAAATCCAAGAGTAAAGAAGCAGTTCAGATTTGGCTTCCTGTAAACACAATGGAGAAAGAGAGTCCCACTGTCTCAGCTGAGCATCTGTATTAAATGGCTTAAATATGGCCTCAACATTTCAGCTGGTACAGGTGAGAATAGTGCTGATGGCCACACTGATTTCTGCTAGCTACAGACTTGGGTCTGAAAGGTGAGCAGGGAAGATCATGTGGGCTCTATTCCTTACCAAACTCTCATGATCACTTCTGCAGATGTGCCTCTTGATGTTGTTAAAAGGCCCCTTTGCTATTTCCAGCTTATTTATTTTCCATATATATATATATATATATATATACAAATATATCTCCAGAGCCCTGAATCTGCTGCTTAAACCTATGAACATCATGTCAGTGTGAACAAGAATACAAGCTGGCTCTAACACTTTAAACCCAATGTTTAATGCTTGTATTGAAGCAGGATAGTCTTACTGTTTTTGTTCCAAATTTTCACTAAGATGTAGTCCAGTATGTGCCTTGCCTTCATACATGCATTTTTCTTCAGTGTGCCATTTTACAAAAATGGATAAACAAAACATTTCATCCAATTTTTTAACATTAGAGGTACCTTATGTCTACATGGACAGGCTCTTTTAAAAAAATTAAGAAAAGCAGAGAGAAGGACCATTTATTCAACAGGAAGACAAAATGGCCCTAGCATTCTTGCCCTGCAGAAAAAATGTGGACCAAATGTGCTTATTGCAAAACTTTCCATCAATTTAAAATAAATGTCAGGTTGTATTATAACCAACAATTACTCTTCCTATTACATCACAATTTCCCTGTCCTAACTTGACAGACTACAGTAAAAAAAGCCAACCTATTTGTCAACATTACCAGTTTTGCCTTATCTGTTCTCTTTTTCCCATTTGGATTTCTTCTCTTTCTGGAATCTGATCAACCTCTGACTCAGAAGTTTCCCCAGATTTTCAAATAATTGACCTTAGGGTTTAATCAGGAGTGAAAGCAGAAGCAGGTGGGAAGAATCTTTGTAATTTTGTTTACAAGCACATATTTCCAGAAACTTTGACTGAACTCAGTGGAAACATAGCTTTAATTTTCCTTCTACAAAGGATGGATTAAGTGAGGTTGCCGGAAAATGCTCCACTTCAAATATTTGACTGCATGCTCTTTCAGCCTGTTAGAAGTCTGTTAAGGTTATGACAGCAACATGTCTTTGTGATACATTTTTTTATTTGAATCTACATTGTGAACATAAGGAGCTGGACTAAGTTAGGTCATCCTCAAACAGTGCTTCACACCATGTAATGGGTTATCAGGGCCTGGAGAAGGTCTCCCTGCTTCCCATCAGAAGTCTCATAATCAAACAATAGCAAGAATGTATGATATGAAAACATCAGTAATTCAGATAATAGTGCCCCATTCAAAACACAGCGTATGAAGAACATTTTCATAGGCTGTGGTATAAATACAGGAAAGAAAACAGTGTAAGAGTTTGTATCACTTTAAAAGCAAAACTCCTATAATCCTAGATAGGTGTTTTGTCTTTACTGTTTCCACCATAAGCACATGCCAGAGAATGATTCTCACTGACTTAGTAGGGTAAGCAAATTTTCAAAGTTTAAAATAATGGGTGATTAAAACTTACTGGAAAGGTGACTGTGGCTGAATCAGAACAAAAAAAGTGCATTGTACTTAGAAAATACAGAGGGCCTATCAAAAGAGTCATATATAAGCTTTGGGTAGTCAGGAGACTTTTATATGCTTGCATCAAGACTGGGGTTTTTAAGTTACCCAGTTGTTCTTCGTGCATCTACTTAAAATACAAAACTGCACAAGATATAATAAAATTAAAAAAAAAAAAAAAGTTTATTCACTGCAATCTCCCCATAAATGATTATTTAAAAGAGCATATTTTCTTATATTGGTATATTTTGCTATGTTATATCTCCTCTACAAAGTTATTCTCCTTGGGCTATTTACAGAATATCAGATTAAAATGTCATAAAAATAACTGGATTAAAATGTCATAAAAATAACTGAAATATGTTCCAAACAGTGGTAGAGATGCCAAAGCAGCACAGAGTTCTTCCAACACTCTTATATTATGATTACTTAAATATCACTGGCTAGTCGCTCATGTTGTGAGTCATTCCTGTTTAGGTGAGTGGGATTATTTGTTGAATAGGGCATCACAAGGCACCCAAAGGGTGTTTTGAGCTAACAACTAAAATGGGCTGAGAATATCAGTAGTCTCAAATTAGAGAAAATAAAAAAAAAAATACCCCTTTTATAGTGTTGCACGTATCTTTCATTCCTAGCTGTAATAAAAGCCTTTACCCCTACAGACCAAAATATTTGGCTTTATAGGTGTTTCCCATTTGCCCAAAGAACTGCCAGAGGAATAGGTATTGAAGACCTAATTTATCACTTCATGAGACCAACTGGGACCAAAGATTCCTTTTGTGGTTTTCTGAGACATGAAAAAGACGTAACTATGAAAACTAACTCTCAACTTTTCTTTATTTTTACAGTTGCTTTTTCTTGTTTTCATTTCTCAACTATGCACAACTACGCAGGTGATGAAAATAACTTTGGTACTTTCATATTCAGAAAAAAAGATCAGTATTTTCCTGTTTTCAAAGTAATTGAAAAGGTAGAGGAATATACGAAACATGTGTCTTTTATATTTTTGTTGTCATTGCTGCTGTTGTTCCTGTCACTGTTATTGCCAGTCAGTGAGGTCAGTCTATGTCATTCTCCTGAAATGAGACCTCAGGACTATAAGAAGGACACTTAAACTCAGAAGATAGATTTTTTTCTCCATCCACTCTTTCTTTGAAGGGCAAGTCTTTTCCTCCAGACCTCAGTACAGCAACTCAAGGACCACCAAGGTTACAATAAAATCTACAAAGTCCCTTTGAGTCCTTAGGAAAAGTCTAAGGAAAACCCTAAGTATCTTCTGACCCCACTTCATGGGCCTGCTTCCAAAATTGTTGTAATTCAATCATTTTTATCTTATTTTTTTCAGTCCTATTATACAGTTTCTTACTAATTTTTCCGTGTCCTCTTTCTGTTTTGCCCTAGAACTTTAATTCAAGTCATTAAATACTCAAGGAAGAAACACTGAAATAACTGCACAACAGCGTAGATTCCCTTTTTTCTGGACACCTCATACAGCTAACACTCCAGCCCCTTGTGCACGGGAACTCTGTACTAAGATGGCTACCCAGGCATAGCCTATGTGGTAGGAGAAAGTAGATGGAAAGACAGAAGTGATAAAGGAAAATTTAAATTAATGCTTCCCAGTTCATAAGTGACCAATATTTAGGCAAAATAAGTCTAGAGAAGCCTACATCTCTTATAAGAAATGCTGAAAGCTAGGAACATCACACTTGCTGCAGAACTGAATTTAGCTTGTTCCTTAATTTCTCCTTTTTCCCCTGCACTGGGCAGAAGAGTACTGAGCACCAAAGAGGAGCTGTGACAGGCTGTGCAGCAGTACTTCTGCTCCTCAGCAGGAAAAATGAGCACAACTGCTCAGGTAATGTTGTGTGAAAGGCTTCTCTCCCTCTTTCACTGGTTGACTGATTGCTTCCTCTCCCCCGAAGCACTAAGCAGTGAGAATGAATGGAAGACATTTATGAATCTACCAGCTTATCTTGGAATAAGATAAAGATGAGGGTTTTTTTGAAATATAAATTGCAAGCATTTAAGACTGCTGTGTGTATATATATGCTGACATATCTGTTGTGACAGGGGGAAGTTCATGGAATAATGCATATTCTGCTTGGCTGAAGGACTTGCCCAGGAACTTGTGTAAAGCTTATGGAAGTGTTGAAATGCTCTCTTTTGAAAATTACATTTAAAACTTACTTCTTATAATGAAGAATAATTCATTCAGTGCACCTTGAACAGTGGAAGTACTACTCTGTTTTCTTCTTAACTCACTGGAAAATACTGACCAAAGAGCATACATAGCTTTATATAAACAGTTATTTTATCTTGCCTAAGCCTAGACCTGCTCTAAAGTCCACAAAGTACTTTGTCTCCATATTGCCCACTGGGATTAATAATTTATACCTACAGTCTCACAGTATAAATTAACCTAAAGTTTCTCAGTATTTGCTTTTGATTTAACCTCACACCAGCATCTTCACCACTAATGCATGCATCTTATCTTACTATTTGGAAATCAAAAGAGAGGCTTTTTCGTAGATACAAACTCATAGGAGACAAGTGGCTCTCCTGATCTGCTGCTGGATACATTCATTCTCCATGCACATTTTGGCTTGGAGATTTGAAATATTATTTAGGTTTTAGTTATGGTGTTGGACTTCTAGTTGTCTATCTTTGTGAGTAGATTTACCCTTTATCAGCAACTAAACATCAATTGCATTAGACATCTAGAGATCAAGTCTGAATGGTGTTATTTGGTGTAATTTGATGTATAAAGCCATAGTTTAAGCCCTTACTCTGCCTGATTGGGCAAGCCGGTTTTACCACATACCTGCAGAATACAATAATGACCTCCACCCCACAACCATGGGCAATTTTAGCATAAATCTCTCTATATCTCTCTCTGTTTCATCTTGCTTTTATTAGAAATGCCATCCAGTTGAAATGGATGCCACTATACTCCTTTTTTTCAGACACAAATCCACTTCCCAGGTGACTTTTTTTAGCAACTTTACCAATGAAATGATAATAATAGTAGTAGTAATAATAATAATAGTGGTAGTAGTAGTAACAACAACAACAACAACAATAAAATCATAAAGTTTAAAAGAAACCCACAGTTAAAACAGTTAAGGAGCTTTTCAGTTGCCTTTAGTGGTAAGAAAGTGAAGGTTTATTTTTAACTGAAGTTTTCACTGAAGCAGCTATTCTTTTTATTTTCAACCAATATGGGAGTGTCTAGAATGTTACTTTTTATTTCTAAAATAAGTCATCATTTTCACCATTAGCACTCAGATAGGAGTCACACTGATCACAATACTAGTGGTTGAAAAGTCCAAGAATTTTTGTGGTTTCTTGAATAAATATCAGTAATTCAATTTTGGTGTTCTCAAAATTGTGGAATGTGACATTTGGAAGGATATAAGAACTGAAAATCATTCTACTCCAAGAAACAAATGCTTTCAATCTTGTCACACTGGATGGAAGAAGGGCTTTTTGGTTTTCTTTGCTTTTTCCCATACAGGAACAAGAATAAATAAAGTCTCTGCAACACTTAATGGCAATTTATAAAAATGTACTCACTGATTAAAATATTTTGTTTCTTTTAGATATACTGATCATACTTAGCTCATCAATACTCTGTGTTCCTATCCAAGAGTAGCATTCAGTCCTGTTACTGTAAATGTTTTCTGTGAGTGACTCAAATGAAACAAGCTTACCAAGCTCCTAATTTTATTTTATTTGTTCAGGAAGAGGACAGGGTGGTTTCCAGTCTCACAGTCCTGATTATCTGTTTCTGCTCAGTGTCTCCAGTTAATACTGCAAAAATCCAGTCCCAGGAACTAAGCCAATACTACAGCATTTACTTTCTGTGTGAAGTTTCTGAAGACAAAGAAAAGGGCTTTTCAAAATGTTTAAAAAAAAAAAAAAAAAAAAGCAAGAAAATAAAAGAAAAAAGATAAAGAAAACACCACAGTTGGCCAGAACTGTCATTACAGTTTATGCTGTGAAGCGTTCTGTATTTTCTGTTACTCAGCTGGCATGACAAGAACTCACCTCTGCTGCTGTACCTGTTGCCAAATGGGACACATTCATGAGGAAGAGCCACATTTGAAGAAAACAACATCTGGGAACACTACATACAGTAACTGTGCCGGTCAGAGGCAGAGTTTCTTTCCTTGGATGATAATTGTCATATAAGTGCCAAGAATGCCTGTAACTGGAAAACTGTCATATTGCCACAAAATAGGGCGACTAACGTTCTCTTTGGTACTGTTTAAAGGAACCAGGGCCCTTGAAACCCTATAAACACTGAAAACTACTATTTCTGGAATACTGTCCATAGCATTTGAATCTTTAATTACATGTCACTATTAGAAGTGTTGCTTATGAGGTTTTAGTTTGGCCTAAACTGCCTAAAAATGACAGTCCAAAAGAAAATTAAAGGAGACTGGAAGGACCTGCTATGGTCATTGAGTTCGGTCCCTTAGTACCAACATTACTCGCCATGCAGCCACTTTCGTAAGTGTCTCTAGCTACATATAAAGAGTGAACAGGCTTTGCAGCCACTCCTACACCTCCAGAGCATTCATTCTTGTAACTGTTTCATATGGCATATTTTCATGCCCTATTTTTGCAACTTTTTTCTTGTGCCAAGAAACAAAGTGCTGAAGCGAGGGAAGAAGCAGAGTTAACAGAGAAGACAGACTCACACATGCACACAGGAAAGAAAATAAAAGAAAAAAAAAAAAAAGGAAAGGACAGAAGGAGAAAAGAAAACAAACAGTAAGGAGATAAGAGGGAGACCATACTTTCTTGCTGAATAACACCAAGAGCTGCAGGAAAGAATAAATAGTAGCAGTTAAATGCTCAGTGGGGTTTGCACCACTGACATCTGTTCTCCTGCACAAGGTCCAGATCCCTTTGGAGCCTAGAGATGGCATGAGAGATCCAGGTGGGTGACACCTACCCTCCCACCCACCAGGACTCACTGGCATGGCACTGGGCACCCTCTCCTGACCAGCGAGATGATCTGGATTAGAGAGATGGATCAGGACCCTGACCCGTCAGTATGGTGGTACCAGGAGTCAAGCATCCATCTGTTCCGCCACAAACAGGCGGCTGACACCCTCCTTCCCCTCCCTGTCCCCACAGGAAGATTAAGGGTGAAATAGCTGCTAAGAGAACATCAGAGAGCTTTTAAATTGCATCTAACATGACTTCATGACTTCTTTCATCTCTAGCTACAACTTTGCAGTGTAAATATCATGCTGTGAAGATTTAAACAGACAAAAGTGTTGACCTGACTTTTTTTTTTTTTTTCTTTTTTTCCAAAATATGTGAATTCCTTGCAAGAGGAGGGGTCCCTTATATGGCAACACAAGTCAATAGATTCCTATTTCAGTACAAAAACTGACAATAATCTGCCTATACTCATGCCAGATAGGGGCTACTGGCAAATAAGCAAGTTAAAGGAAAAGAAACTCAGAAATTAGTAAGGACAGTTATTAAAAAAAAAAAATAAAACAAAAACAACAAAACCAAAACCAAAAACAAAACTGAACATTCAGCTGGTGTGTTGAATTTTATATAGAAATAATTCAAAACAAAATGAAACAAAAACTTGTCTTTGTGTGTGGTAGAGCTGAAAGATTTGTGGCAGGACTTGTCTACAGGAAACAGAAGAAATAACCTATCTAGCTGCATGGATTGCTGTAATTGGGATCTTAAGCAGAATTTATATGCAAAAATTCCCTCTCAGGTTTTTAGAGGAAAAATATTAATCTGGAAGAAGGTAAACCTGGCAGTTGGTCAATCAGTAATAGTGAGATGTGTGAGGAGAGACAATTGCGGGTGGAGAAAGACAGGATGGGAGAAGTCAGAGGTTAGGGAGGGGTTTTGTAATTTTTGATTGTTAAACAAATTGGATTCCAGAATGAGGGGATGACTGTGTGGATGGATGTTATCTGGAACTGATTTATTGATTACTGGGGCAAACACCAGTGGGAGGAAAAAAAAAGAATATCTTTACAAATTCATCTCAGAATAATTTCTGGAACTACTACATGTTTCATTTTAATTACTGTCTTCCTTCTCAGTTTTGTAATTGTTTCTCCTTCTTCGTCTTTCATAATAGGCAGTGAAAACCAGGATAAGCAAGCGTGACCAAACCAAAAACTTGACCTAAGAGTGGGCATGCTAGGTACATAAACACATTTATGTGATTACTGAATTAATCCTGAGGAAATTATTAGATTACAGGGGTGTGGGGAGGAAGAAAGGGAGGAGCATCCATTCATGCATGGAAACTGTGGTGGAGGGGATACTCCTGTTTTCAAATACAATCTTCAATGTTAGCACACACATTCAAATTACAGTTGTTAGCACACTCCTTCATAAAGAGAACAGATGTCAAGGTCCTCCCAGCCCCCTCACTCTCCCAGACAAACAAACAGACTTTGCAGAATTTCACAGATATTACACAGGTTCAGAATCCTCTCTACCCCCCTCAAGCCTATAAACAAACAAACAAAGAAAATGTGCAGAATTTCACACACAGGTTACATAAAATTACAAGATCCCCTTCCCTCCGAAAGCTGCTTTATTTGCATGAGGCAGCTCCACTGGGCACGAGGCCTGTGCACGGCACCGCAGCAAAGTATGAACTTGGGTTTTCAGTTGCTCTGCACCACTGTGACACCAGTGTGAGGGAGAACAGCTCCTGGGAGGAAGCCTGTGCCTCCCTCTGCAGCCAGTTTCACAGTGGCACTCCAGTGGAAAATAATATAGAGGTAGCTACTGCTATTATTACTGTAATAGAAACAGTAAGCATAATGTGGCTAATTTTCTTTCTGTTTAAATTTCAAAATTCAGAACTGTGCAGCTCTGATGAATAAACAGTATCCATAGCTATCATAGCCTTTACACAGGGACTTCCTTTTCTGCTTTTATTTTAATAAAAAAACCTCTGAAACTGATACTCCTTTGGAAGCCCACTTATGTGTGTGTGTATGTGTGCGAGTGTGCATGGAACAAAAGGGTGGAGAGGAGCTCTGGGCATTAGTTACTACTTGAAGTATATCTGCTTTGTACTTACTAACTAACCTTCTGCTGCTTCCAAGAACAGCTCAGTAAATCATGCCTCTTCCACTGGAACTGCATGCACACCACTGTACGTTTTCAGCAGGGATCCAGATGTGAGCAATTAGGCCACGCTGTGCTATTATGCTGCCTCCCATATATGAGACATGGCTAAATAAGAATAAACCAGCTCCTTCTTAAAAATGTGCACAGCCCTTTCCAGACAGGCAGTGGTTAGCCCTCACTGGCAGATCCAGCGAGCGCTTTCCAAACTCACGGTCTAAATACATGCCTAGACAATCTCCTGACTACATGTTGGGACAAGGGCCTATTGCCCACCAGCCCCTGTTTCCCTCTCGCTCCACCGATGCGAAGAGCTCCGACTCTGAGGCTGGCGTGCAGCTAAATCGTGCAGCACTCCCTTCCTCCTCCTGCCCCACAGACACCCCATTTGGACAACCAGGGAAAAGGAGCACTCCAAAGCATAACATACCCTAGAGACCAGGGACAGCTATTTGGATGGAACCCACCAAGAAGCATGTCCAGGATTGCTCTCAGTCCTTCTTGGACGTGAGGTTTGCCAGGCACCTTGGAGGAAGCCATCATTTCCACTTGCTGTCAGTTTTGTGATGAAATCACAACAACAAAAAAAAAAAAAGCATAGCTAGGGAAAGCCGGTCTGCTGGAGAGAAAGGTTTAGGCCTTCAGTAATGTCTAAACAAATGGCAACAAGCCACTCGGGTTGAGTTTTGTTTCCTTGTGAGATTCCAGATTGCTCTGAATCCAGTAAATAAAAACTGCCACTGGGGAAGGCAAACATATTTTTCTTTTCTCTTGAGAAATTGTAGATGTTATTCTATGTTCTGTGGTGGATAAAAAGTTTCTTGAAGTGACTGGAAGGTCCCCATCAGTGAGATAGCTCTTTCTTAGAACAATCCAATTGCTCTTTGAAAAGACACTAGAGACAGATAGGCATTATACAGAGACATTACAGACTGAGTTTAAGACATAGAAAATATCATTCCAGCTTACTTCCAAAACTGTAACTCTGGATTAGCTACTAGCTGCTCACTATGATATCTAAAATGTTGTTCTAGTATTGAAGTATTTGACAAGTCCACTGGACCAGGCTGAGCTGGCCCTAGCAGATGGCTATGGTGAAGGTAATCAAGTCACCCTTCCTTTCTGTCCCTAGATTTATTTTTGCAGCATGCAGACATATATTGAACTATGAAGGGGGAGAAACTGGCTATGATAAAAGAGGGCAAAGGGAGGGAGAGAGAGAGAACTATTTACAAGGATGTTTAACACTCTCCAACTCTCTTCAAGCTAGGAAAAAAAACCCTTGGAAACCACTAAGAAGGGAGCGGTCACAGGCTGGGCGGTGCAGCTCATGACTGCTGAGTATCCAGGGGGTGGGGGGAGAACAGCGATCATTTAAATGGATGCAGTGGCTTCAGTATTTTGGAAAGGCTGTATTTATTTACTAAAAAATATATACACAAAGGGTATATTTTGCTTATCCACAAGAAAAAAAAAAATTTGGTCCTTTACTTCCCAATGTGTTTACATGACTGCTGTACAGAGTCTGAAACGCACAGTAACTTCCTAAACATTTCTGGAGTTCAGACGTCTTATACCATAGTCATGTATTTTTGCTAGCTCTTCAAACAATTGGCTGCAGGAATGCATTTCAACTGTCTGGCTTCTGAAGGTTTTGGGCACCCTTGACAGATACAGAACAGAGGTTTGGCTCTGCCTGCTGGCTAATCCGCCACCTGCCAGAAAGCCCTTTCCATTTGGTGCAGATTCCTGGTCGACCCAGCTGAGCAGCAATGTTGAGTGCAGCAGGGAGAACTCTGCATTTCAGTTCCCCCACAGGAATGTCTGGGGCTGCTCCTCAGGAAACATGCTGCTCTAACCCTGCAGGCGGCTGAGGAAGCAGGGAACATGCTCCTGACGGCCAGCACACCCTCAAGAAATATTCATCTGCAGGTCTGGGTGTATTTGTTTAGTTCTTTGATCAGTCTGTGTGTGACAACAGAATAGCCTTCCCAGTAATGGTGGATTTCATTTATAGCACCCTTTCCCTCTCTAGACTACTCTCAGCCTGTCTCAGCATGCCACCACACCAGGCCACTTAGCAGCTCCAGCAACAATTTTGTTCTTCTTATGCTCTTTCTGATGTTTTCTTCTTTTTGTCTTGTGTCTTATCTTCCAGATAAAGATGAGACTGTTATCCAGAGGAGGCATAAGCAAATAACATCGACTTCATTTCCTTTTCTTGAGAAAGTGCAGGTTACTGATGCTGGGCTTAGAAGGAAAGAAAGGTAGGCAGACTCTCACTTTGGCTACCATGAACAAAGAGTGTTTGCATGTCTATAGACAGTGGTAAGAGGTGACTTTTCAAATCTCCTCATGCTAAGATCATGGCCAAAGGCAGTATGAGGATATATTTTTTCCAACTGTTTCAGTGGACTTTGAATCAGACAGATGACCACATGACCATGTCCACGGGCATGAAGCATCTACAGTGTAAGACAGTGATGTCTATCCCTTCCTGTTCTGATCTTTGAACTTTACCAACATCCATCAATTGACCAGTAAAGAGATCTCCCCTTTCTGACCACTGCACAACACACCTTTCCGAAAGTCCTGTTCTTCAGCAGCTAATTCCTGGGTTGGTTCTTTTCTCATTGGGTCTCTAATTTTGGTTAACTTCCCAGCTACCCAGAGTTTTACCTTGCAGTGCTCCCTGAAGCAGGTTCACCTGTTTTTCATTGTCCTCACTCACTTCCACACAACCAGTCCTTCTCCCCAACCAGGTACTCTTTTTGAGACAGAGGAATATTTGAACCTGAACTTCAGGAGCTAGTCCTGCCAAAAATTCTTCTTAAGATAAACATGATCACTCCTCAGGTTCTGCTAACAGTTGCTACAAGAGAACAGAGGTCCTCATGCAGGGAGACATGACAGGCTTGTGTTTCAACTCTTCTGGCAGTATGATGAAAATAGGGGTTTGATATGTTGTGGAGGATTTGTAAAACTGAATGTTTAATTGCAGAGCATTTTTTTTCTTTTTTTAATTTTTATTTTTATTTCAGCTGCCAACTAATGAATAAAGTGTTAGTTTACAAGCTCTCAAAATCTGAATGCATGGAAGATTTCAAAGAAAATGTATATAAAAAAGCATCATATTTATCTCATGAAGTTATAACGCGGGCAGTAATTTATCAGGAACCTTCCTCTGTCATTTCATGCACAATTCTTTCCAGTCCCTGCTACGTGGTATATTAACAATCCCTTTCTATCCAAGGCAGCGGTAAGACATGCTTCAAAACAGTGCACTTCTGTAAGACTTTGTGTGACCTTTCCATTCTGTAGGTCTTCCCAGAATAGGATGATGAGTACAGTCCCAGCTTGTTTGAATGTTGTAAGTGGTCAGCAATGTTTCTGTGGCATGTGGTGACTACAAAGCCTATTGTAAAATACATGAAAGGTTGTTGATATGAGAAGTTACAGTGCTGGAAAAACTGGACAGCTGTAGCCCTAAAGAAGTCTTCTGCAAAGCCACAGCAGGGAAAAAAACACATATCAAATCCAGTTAAAAGCTTTCTGAGACTGGCTTCAGAGCCCCACCTGCAAGAGTAAGTGTATAACTTAACTATCGATACTTTTAATTTTTTACCTGACTCCTGGACTGCCAGCCTGGACACAAGGCAGCTGGGGAGGATGCTGGGGATGTGGAGATGGGGACGACCACCACAGCTCCCTGTCCGGTGCCCCTCAGCACCAGTGGTGACCAGTGCTCACGGTCCAGCACCCTCTGAGCGAGAGACTGGCTGCTCCTGGCTGCCAGCACCCCCACCACCTGTGCTGCCACACATTCATTGAAACAGATGCCACGACAGGCTGGGAAACCTTGGCATTCCTTGGTACACCATAGTTGTGAGGCCCTGGGTTTTAACCAAGTGTTCTCTTTTGATCAAAATCCATGTTCTCTCTTCCCCCTCCGCATTTCATTTTGAGATCTGGTTTTGTTTAACCCTGAAATGCAAAGGAAATAATCTAGGTTAAACAAAACAAACGCAACAAAGGACCCCCTCCCCACTCCATCTTCAGGAACTTCTGTAGCAGCAAATCCGAGCATGGTTTTTCTGTTCAAAGCCACAAACCGGCCCGAGTTTGATGAAACCTGGGCTAGCACACGTGAAACCTGCCTGTAAACTGCCCTTGCGGCTCGACAAACTCAGAACTGGTCTGCCTGTTTTCCAAGAGTCCCCCCAAATTTGCTGCCAGCCCCGCCGGTGCCTTTGCGAGCCCCAACATCGCCCCTACGTGGCTGGAACCAGTCTCTGCCCCGCACACTAACACTGGAAAGCACTGGTGTGTTTATGGAAAGGGGTGGGCTCCCCCTGCCATCCCACCCCCTCCCCCTGAATTCCAGTTCAAGCAAGAAATCAGACTAAACAGGCTGCGTGTCCCCCTCCAAAACAGACTTTGTCTACTCCACCCTGCACCCACGCCTCAGTCCCCAGCAAGCAGGAGCTCCAGCTGATCATACAACTCTTTTATGACAGTTTATCAGCTGTCATTTGTTCTCTGAAAACCAAGGGTCCGCTTCTGTATGTGACTGATTTCTCTTCCAGGCAATATGGTACAGCAGACTCAGTGCCCACGTGTGCAGGGCAGGGTAAGAGGCAAGGATAGATCCGGGTAAAAGTGCCTGTAGTACACCTTTGCAGCTCCTCACATTCCTGGCTGGACCATGCTATAAATTAGACCACTTGCACAGCTGTTCTATTCTGGTTTTTGCAGCAGCCAAGAATACTCAGCACACAGCCCCCTCCCAGCCTAAGCGTGACCACCACCCAATCTCTACCCGAAGGCTGCCAGAGTTGTGGACAAAGCCGTTTTCCCCACACACCTCTGCCTCGGATCCCACTCTCCCTTCATCAATTCAAGCATGAATCACCAAGGGCCACTACCAGTTACGCAGTCCCTTCACTCTCCCAGGATGGTAGAAACACAGAGCACTCAATCACTTGTTTGGGATTTCATTTCTTCATTGAAACTTGAAACACTTTGGCATGAGCAGTGTAACCAGATGTGGCTGGGCTCTGAGATCCTTGCATAGCCCACCACACCTCTTTTTAATGTAATGACAGCATTAATACCTGAGCAAAAATATGAGGCACTGGTCTTGCTCGCCTAGGTGGGAATATCCCCTGCTCTCTGGTGCCAAATTGAGGATGTGTTTCATGACTTCTCTGCTCTCTGAAGCAGGCTTTTTGTTATCACATTTGCTCTTTTCCAAGCCTCCCACCTTTCCCACCCGCCCCCCCCACCCCCCCATCCCCCCCACCCCCCTCCCCCCGAGAAGCTGATGGCTTCTTTATCAGAACCAGTCAGTGCAAACTGCTGGATGACACAAACCAGACGGCCTGCATCCGCTGCAGACTGGGACAAAAGATGGAAGCGAAAGATAATAATGAAGCACAGCTGGCTGATAAGCATGTTTAAATTTTGCAGAGATTATCTGTGAGAACAGGAAGGAGTTCTTTCTCTCCCTTCTGTTTGTTTAGCTTTCTTTAATTGTTTATTTTTAGGATGAAAAATGTGCCCATTTAGACTTATCAAGCAAGTTAAAGCAAGGCAGAGGCAGAAATTTGTCTCATTAGAAACACGAAAGCCCCATCGCAGCCAAAAGTAAACAGGACTTTCCATTTCCCAGAGCCACGTAAGCTGGCGAAGGGCTGCTCGGCTCCTGGCCGTCCCCACTGGCGTTGGCCGGGAGCTGGGGCCGGTGCAGAGCAGCGAGCGCAGCCCGTGGGTCCGCCTGGCTCCCCTGGCTCCGCGACAGGGAGAAGGGAGGGAGCAGGACTGCACAAGCGCCATCTCACTTACGGATGGGATACAGCAGCGCCGGCAGGTTTCATAACTCCTCTCGCACAGCAAAAGTCTCCCGTTATTTATCTGGGCTGTTGCCGCGTGGTTATTCAGCAGCGAGCCTCTCCTGAAGTCCGCCAGTAAGCATCTGTGCCTGGTTTCCACAGATGTAAAAACAAGCTCTGGAAAATAAGTGTTTTTGTAAGGGGAACAAGCAAACAAAACACATTTGAAGGAAGTGTTGCAGTCTGAGGGACTAACGCTTCTGCTGCAGGATGACATGGAAGTTTTCCTGATGTGCTGCAAAGAGGGGAGACCCGGGCTGCCACCGGCAGCTAAACTGCCATTGCAAAATAGGGTGTTTCATTGCCCTTCTTCCCCTGCTTGCCTTCCCTAAATTGCAACCAGCTTCTCATCCGTTCCCACACCCACAAACCTGCAGCCCCTTCCGTGGATCCCCGCTGGTGTGAAAGCTGCGGGATCAGATCAGTGGCATACAACATCCCACTTCTCCCTCCTTTCTGACTGACAGCGCACACAGGAGGTCCTCTGTAACACGCTTGTACAAAGATTAAGGCAGAAACTCTATCCAAGCTCCCTGTTCACACCTGGTAACGGTACGAATGAAGAAAGAGGCAGCAGCACCAGCTGTACTCTGAGTGCCTTATGCCACCCCAGAGAAGCAGAGCTGGGGTGGAGCGGGGTTCCCAACAGCTGTGCATCCCTGGGGCCCTGCCAGGCAGCCAGAGGTGTGTCACTGAATGTCATCACCCTTCGCTGGCACCGCTGGAGCTTGGGCACCCGTAACACTGTGTTAAAGGACTTTGGTTCGGGCCTTCGGGACTATTCCTTCACTCGTCATGAGGGGCTGAAACACCACCAGACCAGGAGGGTAATTCTATGATGCTCCTCTCTTACTTTGCCTTTAAAATAGTACTAGCATGAAACGGAGAAAAAAACAGAGCTATTGAAATCAGATACGGTCTTAACAGACATCTCCAGTGGGGAGGGGAGAAAAGTTTTGTTCTGTTTTCAGAATATATCAAGAGACTCTTACAGTAGTATGTGGACAAAGAAAGTACAACTGATAGAAACAATGTGCTTGTGTTTTAAGCGACGTGGTTTGTTCACATGAGCCATCCTTTTGGATAGCCACACAAAGTTGTTTGCAAGACTCACAGTGCACATGTACAGAAACCAGCTGTACTCAAAAAGCTTGTTAGTTATGCTGAAGACTGACAATCCCCATGACATCTGAACACCAACCTGCTGCTTCCCTTGTTGTCCCCCCTGTTGTTGCCACTGCAAGAATTTTTGTTTCATGTGCATTAACGAAAAAATACCTTTTTTTTTTTTTTAATAAAAAAAGTCTCTAGAGGTTGAATATCTCTGAAAAGCCTGTAGTTGGCTCCAGAAGCCCCTTCAGAGCAATAATGTGAACTTTTGTTAATCCTAGCAGCACTACAGCCTCCAGAGGGTTGTGCTGCTCGGGCTCTGCCAGCCACATTGCCCGCGGGAATGCATGGGGTGGCTGGGTGGGAATTCACAGGGTGACCAGGGGCTGGGGGCAGGCTGGCCAGCTAATGTCAGCACCCCTCCAGCTGTGCACAACGGCCTGGATGCCGTAAGAGCTGCAGAAATGTTGCATGCTGTTTCTCTCACTTAGAAGCTGATGGCACCTGTTGAGATTGAAGCCTCCTAGGAAATGATAATCAGCGGTAAAACACAGTATTTGCCCTGAAAAGCTTCCTATCTAATTATACATATTACTCCAAAATTATTAAAAATAATTTTTCTGCTGTCTCTGTTCATTTATAGAAATGACAAGTATTTTAATAAGTACCGTAAGTATATATCAAAGATTCAAAATGACACAAGGAATTATAGGTGCTTTGTAGATGTCTATTTTCTGTAAGATCATGTTTTTATGATAGCTCATGTAAGACAAATATGACTACACCATATAAGTCATCTGAAGGCTTACATATTCCCAGTGTGTGTTTTCCCATATCTACATTTAAAAATGTAAAACAGGATGGATCAAATTCACACACTAGTGGTACTCGTGTGCTTTGCTGCATTTGATGTCTCAGAAGCCAGAATATATCAATTCCCTTGTATGAAGTGATCTTTTTCTGTTCTAGTAGGGGGGATGGAAGGAGCAGATCTGAGGTGCCTAAATGTGAAAGATAAGCACTGATGCAGGAAAACAAAGATTCAATGAAGAAAAGTACCAGTGAGTCCATGTGACTGCTGTGAGACCTGATTTATTACCTTTGTAAGACGTGTGCTTCCACACAGGAGAAACAGTAATAGGAGCACTGATACTCCACAGCCCAGCATGTTGTAAATAAATAATTATATTGGCAAGACAATGAGGTACAATACCAAATAATTGCATTTTTTTCACTGTTTTAAATAGGTCAAATCTTTCCTCTCTGACTCTGAATCAATTTTTCCTCTGTGCTGAGGGCCAAGCATGTGACTCTTTGTAGCTGTAAAAAAGAAAGCACCAGCAGACCCTGGGGGTATAGAGATATTACAGCAGCCACGCAACACATTTCTGCATTCAGAAAAGCTTTAGTGTTGGATCAGGCAACAGTTACTAAGCAGGGACATATGATTTCTTCTTTTTTCATATTGTCAGAAGAAAATGTGGAACTGATAAGAAACACCTGTGAAAATGGAAAGCCATCTCAGAAACCAGGGTTTGTTTAGATGATGAAGAGATAAAATCTGAAAGGCATGTGTTGCAAGGCAAGATAATCTTGAATAGAATGTCTGTTTAAAAAAAAAAAAAAAAAAAAAAGGGAAGAAGCAGTAGTATGTTTCAGGTAATCGGCTTTCTGTGCAAAGAAAGGTCCTAGAGGATCATAAGGCAACATTGGTGCAGTATGAAATACTGCACGAGCTGCATGGATGCTGTTCATTCATTATTCTTCATGGAAACATGATTCCATTTACATTTTATTTGCATCTTGTAAATATTTTCTTAGAACCCCAGCAGGACACTGGAAAGCATAAAAACACACATTACCAGCTGAACATATGTAACCAAAGTTTTCTCTTCGCTTGCAGCTCAGCCTATCCCATGTGCTCCGATTTAAAGCCCTGTAATACACTTACCACATAGGAATTCTGTTTAGCTACATTTAACTTTTTTGAGGGAAGGTTTGTCAGATCATCTGTTTTACTTAATGCATACATATTTTCATGCCTTTGTCCTGCTTGATGTGAAGTAAGTATTTTTTAAAGGAAGTTGATCTTGAAATTTCTTTTCCTAGTCTGGAAAGGATGCAGTAACTAAATGATAAATACTGGGAAATATGCAGTACGGTGTGGATTTAATGGAAACATTGCCATGATTCTACGCCTCAGTGTTGTGGCATTAAATCAGTCAGAAGACAGAGGCAGACTGCTGGTGTGTGCGATGCCCAGAGGAGGAGGCAGTTCCAGTAATAATTTTAGAGACTAAAAAGTGACGCTAAAATGGAAATCTCAGCAGCAGTTCTAGGAGGGCCCAGCTGAACAAGACACACAAGCGCATGCCCAGTTTTAAACACACAAGTAGTCCTGAAATCAATGAGACCACCCACAGGCTTATAATCTCTTGAAGAATTGAGCCCTTAATTGCTCAGTAACTGCTGCAAAAAGACATCAAATTTCCTTTGTATTACTTAATATTAAAAAGGGCTTTGCCAACATAAAACACTGGAGGACCCCAACACAAACCAAAAGGATAAAGTGAGGAACCAAAGCAGCCTTGCAGGAGGGCTGCCTTTTGCTAAAATTCTCCCATTTCAGTCCACACTGAGTTGCTCCTCCTGTTGAGGTCCATGCTCAGCAGCACTCATTTTAGGCAGGACCACCAAATTGCAGTTGCTTCCCCCTTCGAATGATAAGCAATTGACAAGTTCTAGAGGTTTGAGGATTTTTTTGGGGGGGAGACACAAAGTCCTAATTAACTCCTTCTTAGCAAAAATTGTAATATCTATAGCAAATCTTTTTAAAACCTACTTGGGTTGCCAAACTTCTGCAAGGGCATTTCTGCAGCTTCTCAAACGGTGTTACATGAGTGGCAAATGAACTTTAATGACCTGAACCTTTTGCAGTGTATGAGGCAGGGAAGTGTTAATATCTCTGCTTTACAGATGGACAACTGATCTTCAAGGGGTCAGAAACCTCAGCTGCAGAAAATTTGGAAAGCTGATCTGACTTTATTGGAGCTGCACTGATTTATACCAGCTGAACATATGGCCCCAGGAGATTAGGTAGTCTGTGTGAGAAATCTGTGGCACATCTGGGACACTCCAGGGCCTGAGTCACAAGATCATCCTTCCTGCCCATAATGCTTGCAAACATGCCTCTGCTACGCAAGAGCCTCTGCTAACTTTTTCTCTAACCTCTTGGCAAAGCAATAATGAAATTGTTTGAATGACTGAGCCCAGGGAAAGTTGGGGTTAGGTTATGCTGTTGACTAAACTGCTTTCTCTGGTTACTTTGTGGATGACATTATTTTGTACAGGTAAGCCAAAACTATATAAAATATTGGATTATTGTATTTGCAGTCATATTTTAAACAGAGACATAGCAGGAGGAATTTGCAGTCCAACATGGGAAAAGAGTCTGTTAAAAACTTACAGAATGAGATCTGTGTTTCTTTTTTGCCTCTGTCCTGTGCCATACTGTGTATGAGCAGCTGAGGGCCAATACACCACTGCAGAGGTGTTTCCCTGTGTACGCCTTTTTTATCATCATGGGTTTTATATAAGGCCAGCACTGGCATATGCACACTTTCCTAGCTATCTTTTGCCCAGGCAAGAAGCAATTTTTAGAAATACAAAAGGTCTGAATGAAGTTACATATATACTTTAATAGGCTATTAAAGCATGATCGTTCTATAATTGGGACAGCTGTTGTAGCCACAGCAATGTTTATTTAACTATTGCTCCAGGACAAAAAAAAAAAAAAAAAAAAAACAACCCAAACCAAAAAACCTTAAATCATAAACCCAGTCTAAATATTATTCAAACAGGTTTCAGAAAAATATATGTTGGGCCAAAGCTTGTACACAGTTTGTGGGGAAAAAAAAAAACATTGAAGCTGTTCACGTGCAGGCTTTGGTTGGTGTGTGGGTTGCTCCAGGCATGGCTTCAAAATTATATAATGGTTGCAACATTCATGTTACAATGATAATTTCAGATAATGGTACTGGTGAGAAAAGTAATGGCACCAATCAGTCAGAAGTAACAGAAAAATATAATGAAAATTCACTTAGAACTTGGTTTATTACTGCATTATATTTAATTAGCAGAAGGTATCATATTGAGGGGGTCAGTATTGTAAACGACATGAAACAGTCATTTACAAATAAGCAACACTGCACCACATTCCTAATTCCCAAGGGGAAAAGTAGAATTGAACATTTAAAACAAACAAACAAACAAACAAACAAAAAAAACAACAAAAAAAATCTTTTTGAACAAAGAAGAACAAACATATAGCCCACCACACTAGTCTGGAAAATGAATGAAAAATTTAATCAAACTCTTACAGAAGTTAAGGAACACAAAACTTCTTTATTAATTTTCACAAAACTATGACAGACAACTTGCAAGATTTTTAGAGGATGAACAACATTTTATACTGTGAGCTATATTTATCTTGAACTCCAGAGTATTTATTTTAGCAGGATTTAGTTTTGAAACACACTTTCAAACACTTGTTAAACTACCTACTGAAAAGGGGTAAACATTAAGTGACCCTCCAACAAGGAGGAAAAAAAAAAGGGAGAGAAGTTTTCTTAGCATCCATTTCCAGCTTGTTATTTAACAATGAAACAACATCTGTAAGCAGTTTCTCAAGCACTCTGCGTAACCCAGCACCACCACCTGCTGTTTGGGAAGGAAGATTCAACTTCTCTTGTCTTGCACATTAAATCTCCAGTACCATGTATGCAAAGAGAAATCACTCATTTCAAACATTCAGATAGGAGGACAAACAAACAAGATGAAACAAAGCAAAACAAAGCAGAATTTCCCACCCCCAGTAGCGTTTGGGAGAGGCAGCTCTGCCCATTTTAACCACGGAGCGATCCTTCCCCAGATATGGGGTAAAGAAGCTGAACTGGTCATGCCGGCCATAACAGCAAGCTGCTTCTGCTCTCCTGGCTCAGGGTTCCCACAAAATCTTTATAGACTTTGGCAGTGCATATGACTTGCCTCCAGTGTGCTACCTGTGTTCCCCAAATCCTGCAGCTTGCTGCAAAATGTTTTATGTGGCTGCATTTCAGCTCTTCTGCCTAAGGGAACTACTGAAATTTCCTTGAGTGATGCTTTCGTGGGAAAGGTCAAATGAATACTGCCCTCCCAGGTTTATAAACATGGAACACGGTACTGTCCAAAGCTTTTCCTTCAGAAAACCTCATGAAGAAGACCCTCTTCCTTTCCTGTGGATGGGATGGAAAGGAGAATCTGTGACATTTCCTTTTAATTAGCAGTGGACCAAAAAGAAATTGCAGCTGAGCAGGCCCTAAGAAAGCCAAGGGAAGATAATACTATTCTGCTGCCTGTATTCAAGGTTGCAACTAAAAGCTGCGTTGACGGCATCTGAGAATTCGACCTGCCTCCAGATTGCAAGAGAAACTGAATTACAACTGATGGGAACAACTGTGAGAGAGCCACACTCCATATGGGCTGTTAAATCACAGCCCAAAAGCTGCCTCTTTTTTTCCACCAGTTTTCCCTTTAGACAGGTAAATCTCCAGCTAGCCTTTTCAGTCTATCTGCGTACCTAATTCTTTCCAGCACCAATGCTCTGTCCTGTATCTTGTGCAGACATGCACAGAGTATGTTTAAAAGGGCATGTCACTGATTAATGGCAAACGGTGCAATTCTTAACAGATAGTAAAACATTCCCCTGCTGTTAATCAGTACTGTCAATGAACTGTGATGTTAAGCATGTGCATTTCTGTGTCACAGGTTTAGTGAAACTTGGCTGTGGTGTGCACAATTCTCATTTACCCCAAAGAGGAAAGGTTTTGGGGGAAGGAGGATGGTGGTAGTTTTTTTGGGGGGGTTTGTTGTTGCTTCCGCCCCAGAAATGAGGAGTCTTTCATGCTTTAAGGCTATTTCTGCATTGTCTGTTTCCATTCAGCTCCTAAATCGAGATGATTAGGTTTTGTTTTATTTGCATGCTCAGCGAACACCTGGGAGTTGTAGAACTAACCTCCTTATCAGGTTGATGCAGGTTACGATTTTCTCCTCTCCTGGTCTGCAATCCTAGAGCTGTTGCACGAAGTACAGAACAGTCTCATTACCTCAGAGCATCCAGACCTTGGAAGAGTTCCAGTTTGCAGTTTCTGCCCTCCCTAAATTTCTCCTTTGATTATAAAATTAACAGAGCTGAAGACAATTTTAAAAGTAGATGTTTTTTTTTTCCAGTTGGTTGGGTTTTTTTCACAAAATGGAAGAAATACATCTGCTGTATCAACAGAGCTGAAGCTACTTCAGTTGGGAGTTGGACCAGTTAGGTGGCACTAGAGCTGGTGGAGCAGGCACACAGGAGCTCCCCTGCCCTACCACTGCGGAGGACAGCCCTACAACAGGAAACCTCAACGAGGCTGAGAAGTAAATACTGGACACAGAAGTAAATACTGGGTTGGAGATCTCTTTCCATCTCTTTTCTGTACCTATCCCCGCAGGAGGGATGCACTGGGAATGTCGTTTGCAGTAACAGCCATTGGAGTAAATATGAAACTAATACCTAAATATATATCTACATTTTTGTAAGCACTAAGTGCATGCAGGAGAAGTCTGGAATATTTCCTGCTATAATCAGCAGTGGATTTTGGTAGTGGAAAAGCTGCAACATTACTCAGAAAACATACAGAAATAAAAATACCCGATGAATCCCTGTAATGACATACTATAGCACTGAATTTATCAGTGACTTTCAATCTGGGTATGCTGGGAATTCCTCTTTTGACATGTTTAGGATTTTTTTTTTTAAAGAGGACATCTTTTAACTGCAAATATGCAAGCTGCCAACTGCATAACATGGACTGTAAACATGATGGAGTTCTTATTTCACTGACCAAATAAAAGATCCAGGTATTTTCACTCTAGTTACCTCAAGGAGACTCTGAGTATAGAGATTTTTTAAAACACCATTGCTAAATACTTTAAAATAAATCCAGTGTTCTACTACTCTTGTGACTAACTTTATTTATTTAAACTGTTTATTATTGCACCAGCAGAGGTCAAAAGCTAACATCTATCCATCTTTTCCACCTAAAGGAAATTCCACTCTGATCTCTCTATGTGCTCTCTTTCTCCTTTTGCACATATTTTTAATCAAAGTGGACTTCTCTGATACCCTTATAGGCCTCTAAGTGCACACACACCAACGCTATCAGGGTTTATTTGGTTATTCACTAACTATGCAAGAAGATGGCTCTCAACTTTATGACTGCCAGAGAGAGAGTCCCATGGCATAGACTGAATTTAAGTATCAAAGAGAAAAAGAGACTGTAATGTAATAGGAAGTTGGTGATGAATTTCTGATAAATTGTTATGACTTAAATCTAAGGGAAAGAGACCTTGCAGGCCCTTAAATGTCCCATGCTATATGCAGTATTTTATTATTTCAGAAATCAATCTGAGTGAGATTTTCTAGTTTCAGAAATGCCTCTTGTCTCACTAAAATAATACTGCTTTTGTCAAGACTGATCTCTTTCGGAGATGAGGGCAAATTCTGAGGTATTCCAGTAAGCAAATCCTCTGCCAAGTTCAGGTTTTCCAGTTTAATCTTGTTATCAACAGCCGTCTTCCTAAAGTCCTTCTCAGTAATTTGATTGTGACCGAGATGAAGCTTTTCTAGGTCTGACAGCTCACTGAAGACATCAGTAGGAATTACTGATATCTTACCAGCTGCTAAATATAATTCCTTGAGGGGGAGAATTGGGGAAATAAATGCTCCTCAGTTGACTGAGGTTCATCTTCATCATGTGCAAAGATGTTAGGCAGTGAAATGCCACTTTGGGGAAGGGTTGGTGGGTTAACCTGCTACTGCAGAGGCTCAGTGCCACCAGGTTCCTACACTGAGCCCAAGCCCACTCTGCCAAGCCCCAGCTCTGCCAGGGCGGCAGACAGATCTGCTAGGATGCTCCTGAGATTACTGCCACTCATGTAAAGACACATGAGCCTTGCAAACCTTCACAGGCTCCTTTTATAGCTCCATCACCAAGTTGCTTGTTCTTCAGGACCGAGAAGACTGGTGACAAATATTCCTTCAGGAGACCCAGCTGGATGAAATCTATCCTTTTATTCATAAGCGCTCAATATCTGGCACTAAAGGGGGTTTCTTCAGGGTTATCTGATAGTCTGTGACCTGAGAACTAAGCCACTCTGAAAAGAAGATGAGAAAAGTGAAACCACCACTGTTGTCAGCAAAAGAAGAGTTTCAAAACTGTATAAATTCCTTTCTAGTATCCATTTAGCTGTAACAGATATATTGTTATTTACTTCTCTGTATCAGTAATAGGAACATAAAATTGTTGCTTCTTACAGTCAGAGCACTAGTCATCTGTCCTCAGTATCTTTTAAAAAGTAAGTTCTCCAGGGTTATATAATTTGGTTTTATTTTGAGCTGACTTTTCTCCTTCTCTCTTTTGAGTGTATATGATGTATGCTCTGACACCCGTATCCCTCTCTAATGCTCTCTTTGAGCATCTGTTTTCTACATTTTTACAATTTTTTTCAAGAAAGGGAAAATTATTAACTCATGCTTTGATGTACACTTATATATGATTTGTTCGTCTGGCAATCACATTCATGTGATGTATAACCACAAAGGAATTTTATATTAATGTGCCTCTAATTATTTATATCCTATGGTATGACCATTACTCACCTATGACTTCCCACCATACATCATCAACATGTATAGCTACATACCTTATGATAATTATTTTTAAACAGCTTACGCTCAGAATGCAACTAGATGACTTTATCTGGAGGGCTCAACTGCCAGAATATGAATGCTCTGGAGGGCAAGTTCATCCTCAAAAAAGGCTGGTAATCTGATCATCTCATCTTCTACATCCCTACAGCATGATTTCTTTTCTTTATATTATTCTCCTGCCTTTCACTCCCTTTGCTAGCTTACTGCTTGTTTCTGACATCTTTGTCTTTGCGTTTTGTTTTCTTAATAGTTCTTGGACCATACATCCTTTTATTTTTTTTTTTTTTTGAACTCTTCCCTTTTTTTCCCTTTGCTATGAGGAATATTAGTGATCCTTCTCCTGATATTTCTTTCTGGACTAACTGTCTAACTCTGGCATGAGAAAACATGCACCCTTGCTTGATTTGCGACTTACACTTCTGCCAGTTGGAAGGTGCCTTTGCCTGTCCATGGAGATGCTGGGAGAGAAGGCCTGACTGGCTGTACCTGGATGTTGGTAGTGATGTTCCTACCCAATGGACTGGCCTTGACCTCTACAGGGGATGCCACAGAGGCACAGGAGGTGTAGCAACAACTAGAAGATCACTCAGCAACGCAAGGGCTATACTCTCGCGCTCTCCTACAGCTGTGGTCTCGCCCGCGCATTTCAAGACTGCATTGGCACTATTATATTTAAAAGGCAAAAATGCACTTTTAAACATCTTGTTGAACTTATGAACCAACTGGAATGTCTTCACTGCAATTTTTCCTGTTCCTCCTACATTTGTCTCTGTTAAGGAAAAGGCACAAATGCTTCTGGAAAAAAGGCAGGAATACATAAAACCATAAAGCATAAAACATACAATCTCTTAACATAAAAGCCTGTGGATTAAATTTTTAAATTACATAAATTAAGAAAACTTTGATTGATACTTCTGCTTCTTTTCTGATTTATACCAGCCCTGAGGATCTGGATCCTCTGGTAACAGAAAATGTAATTTCTTCTTCCTTTATAAATGCTCATGGATTTTGAAGCTACTAAACACATTTGTTGTATTTTAACATGGGTCAGAATAACATCACTTTTTAAACTGGAAATTGTATTTAACCCACCTTTTAACATACTATCAAGTCACTTCCATATCTTTAGATCACTGGCACATGAAACTTCCTGTGTTGGACACACAGATTGCCGGGGGATGTGTAGAATTAGTCAGACCAAAACAGTTTATCCACATCTGTTGGAACTATGGTTTTTAAATACTGAATTTATGTCTGTCTACTCCAGGAAAGTAGAAAAGAATGGAATATTTATGACAGCTAATTACATCCATCCAATTATATTTAAGAAATTAATTTCTGAAATTGTTGCATTCTTTCTTATCACTTTGTCTATCTATTCATCCATCCATCATTCATCAACAGACAGTCCACTAGGCTACCGAATATAACTCCCTGTCCCCTTGTAATTTCTCAAAGTATTTTCATCCCAGGTATTCTGATGATAGAAAATCTAAGCTTACTTAAAAATCACTGTTGTCTTGTGCAGCTGAGAAGAGAAGTGATATAGCCATAATGATATCTTCATCCTCACTAGGTCAAAGAAAGTTTCTATCCTTTGCTGGAACAAAACAAAACAAAACAAAAAAAAAAAAAAAAGAAAAGAGTTAAAATATCTAACAATTAAATTGAAAATGTAATTAAAATATTTCTTGCAACGTTCCTTTAGTTTTATTCTTACTTATACCCTGTGAGTATAATCTCTCATAGCCTTTCATTTGAACACAGAAGTCAGCTAAATTCACCGTGAAGACTGCTGCTTGGCACTGCCCACAACCCTGCGGGCAGCACCAAAGGGCACCCTGTGGGGTTGTGTGCCTTGGGCTACTTTTCCCAAATGGTGCGTTTGCCTGAAAATGTCTCACATTAATGCTGACTTGTTAAAAATATAAGAGTTAGCTCAAGAAGGGTTAGAGACTTAATAAAGGAGCAAGGCTGCTGATGCCACCACCTTTGTAAGGGATACCTCTGACAGTGGTCTGAGTCACTGCAAGACTCATTATTGCTTCATTATTGCAGTCTCGGAATAGAATCTGAAAAGACACAATTGTTTGACACGAATGAATCACTAATGCAATATCCTAACTTTCCCTGTCATGTTCCCTACAACTCTCCAGGACAATAGCCTTTGCTAATTGCCATAGCCCTGGATGCCTACGTCGACATGCAATACTCCAAGCACCTTCCTGATGTATGTCCCATTCTTCTCTATGTATGTTTAACCTCCTATAACATGCTCAGCTTCTCCCTATGCTACAGGTGTCCTCTGAAAACCCTGTTTTTTTCCAACACTGCCCCAACAGAGCATCTGCAGCTCTCCTTTCTTTCTACTGCCAAACTTTGTTTAGCCCATAGCTGAGCACAAGATAGAAGATGTGCTGGCAAAAGGAAGCTATAACTATACCGTCGAGCAGCCTGCTCCCCTGATGGGAGCCCTGTCAGGGTTTCTCTTCATCATCCAGCTGCTGATTTTTTTATGGAACTTGTAAAAACTTAGTATTTATTCCTCCATCAAATTTGTCTGAACTTGGCCAATGGGATTAGAAGGTATAGGGTTGGGAGAGAGACAAACAGTATGGTTGTGTAACCTTGGTTTGTTTTTTTGTAACAAGGTGAAAGTAGGATGAAAGTAACTTATAAGCAGCGTGTCTTATTATTAGTTTATGTAATAGACCATAATTTTAGCAGAAGTTTTCATCCTTTAAGAAATCTCTGAATTTTCCAAGGGAAGATATCACAGATGAGAATAATGTAAAAGTTAGGATGTCTATAGTAAGCCAAACATTTTGAATCTATCATTATTGGCGAAAATTAAATTCTTTTAAGTGTATTATTTATCCCCTTTAAACAAAAAAATAAAAATATCTAAAATATATTAGGACATGGGTTTTTCAACCAGACACAAAACAAACTGCAAAACTTCCAATTTTTCCTGTTGTAATTTTGTTTTGCAAACTCTTTCCCCTAACTACAATGATGGTATGGTTAGGCTTTCTCACACCCTGTAAGTTACATGGCTTCCAGGGAAACAAAGATTATTAAAAGAACAGACTAAGGAAAAAACAAACAACTTCTGAATGATTAGAAATTATTATATTTATTAATAAGTAAGAGGGAGGGTCATTTTGTTAGCCAGTATGAAAATTAGAAGAATTTTCAGTAATTGTTTTCATTCTTTTAATTGAAGATACACATTTCTGGTTGTACAGTAACTGCCTAATAATTATGTCAAACAGATTTCCCACCACTACATTTTCACAGAGATCTTTCATCACCCTGAACTGACGTGTGGCTCTACTTTACATATCTGACTCCAGCATTTTTTGATACAGCGATTTACATGGTGATGAAAAAAAAAAAAAAAAAAAAAAAGAAGAAAATCCCAAATATTTGCATTTTCGGAGTGCTCTGAACTTTTTCAGCAGTAGTTTCAGTAACAGGACACCAGCTTGACAGGAAGGCTGTGCTCACCATCCCCTCCGCCCGCCGGAGCGCAGGAGCTGCCCCAGCAGCAGCGCCGAGCCCCGCAGCACCCCAGGGAACTGCCACAGCCCACACAGCCCACGCCAGGACACGGCAGGACACGGCCAGCCCGCACCCGTGCTGCCGAGAGCAAGGCAGGGGAGCACAACCATGCTCTTGGCGGGGGCAACGGCACAGAGACTCATTCCCAGCTTGGGCCGGCACCTTCCCAGCTGAAGCCCCTCTCTGGCGGGGGGTGCCCATGAGGGGTCTGCGCCCACGGCCCCTCTGAGCAGCATCTGACCCCTGCCCTGAGGGCCCGCCGGGGTTCTCATGCTGACAGCTCTCTGCAGTCTTCAGGGGCCTTCAGGAAGGCTTTCAGTGCTTTTCCAGGGAGGTTTCCATTTAGATTTGACAGCACCTAAATGTTTATATTAAGAGGGGTTGAGGATGGGTTTGCAATGAGAGCAGAGGCCGGGGAGTCAGACCTGGCTGCTGTTACCACCCTGACAGGGGCCTTCTGTGAAACCGTGATGTGAGTGTCCCTGCTCTGCAGACCCACGGGCACCAGTGGGGCTGGGTATGGCAGACAGAGCCAGGAGGGTTCTAGTCAGAGCCAAACCAGGGGTCAAAAGCATGTTTTATGGCACTTAATTCCTTTACCCCTAAACCAGAGCTGTAACCTAATGCTTGTCATTTGTACAGCTTAATTCTTTAGTACTTGCAAACTGTTCTGGGATCCCTGACCAGAAGGTCTGTACTAGTGCTTCAGTTTCCAAGCCATCTTTGCACAGATTGTCACTGAATTTAAAAAAGGAAATAACGATGTTTTTATCAATTACATGCCCATTAAAAAAAAAAAAAAAAAAACCAAAACAAACAACAAAAACACAACACAATCATTTTACTGATTGACTAAAATCAATAGAAAGTAATTATATCACTGCCTAAACAGTTTTGATTTCAGACAAGATGAAAATCCAGCATTCATTTTCCTCCTGAATGCTTGAAATAGGAAGGATTTCCTAAAGACTTTAGATTACAATTATTCCACTGTGTATTATTTTTATAATCATTTCCACTCCAACTATGTGCTGACATTTACATATTATGTTATAGGTTTCAGCATGTTCCCAGCTCTGACAGTGTTTTGCACTGTAGGCTAAATTCTTCTGTTATTACTGGTGTTATTTTACTAATGTGTCTGCCTCAACTGTCCACATGGAAGACACTCTGGTCTGATGATATGCTTTGTTGGGATTAAAACTGGCTCAATTAATAACGGTCAGTGATCAGAAGCACCTCTCAGTTAGATTACATAGTTAAACATGACAGCATAATTCTTCTGCCTTCTTTAACCAGTCACCTGTCCCAAGAATGACATAGTTCATGATATAAAACAAACTAGAGGAAATAAATACATATTTTTATAATGGTATCACTAAGTAAACATACTTAAATCCCATGGAAGCCTTGTCTATTATCTCACAAAGCAGCACAACTTTAATGTCTACAGAACTCCCAAATGTGAAAAAGAAAGTGGAAATTGAATCGTCACTCTTTAGCCTATTAAAGACAGGATATCCCACTTATTACTCCCCTGTGGCTAGAATAGGATACACCTGTGTGATGGTATGGTGGCATTTGCATGCAAGGCTCTGTGAAATGACACTGACCCATGTGTCATGAGCTGCTCATGCAGTACCTATTCTTCGTTCTTCCTCAGAGGTGTTTCTGCCAAGGTACAGATTCTCATACCACCATGCATTATGTATTATTTGTCATAACTTAAGTGTTACTTGTCATAAAACTCTTCCCTTTAATTCTTGAGGTCTTTCCTTGTAAGGTGTCTTTCTCTGAGACCAGTATCATTTTAGCCTCTGCTGTAGATCTGTTGAGTCTCATAAAAAATAGGCAATATTACTGGATTTGGGGTGGGAGTGTGGGTGGGCAGGGTTAGGTTTGCCATGGGCAATAAGACCACCACAGAAATGTTATGTCCAGCTCTCACAAGTCAAGGAGGAAATCTGAAAAGCAGAAATGTCCAAAATCATTAATGAGAATGACTGAAGGACTTGAGCATCTGTTTTATAGTAACAGACTCAAAAGGATTAGTCTGGTGAGAAATACTTAGGTGACATGATCACAAATGAGTCATAAACATGGAGTGAAAAAAAAAAAAGTGATAATAAAATATTTTCCCACTTAGAAAAAGATGTCAGACAAGATTAAATTACTGAAAGTTGCAACCAAGACACCTCTCAGGCAAAATGCAATACACATTGATCTCAGAAGGTAATGAATTATTGCAGCACCTGATCAACTGTTGCAGCTCATTCTACTAACAGTCTGATCGTGATTGGATGTTTTCCTAAAAGACATTATGTTTGATACAGGATTTAATATGGAAGTCCCATTGACCATGTAATTGAGTAATTCAGAGAAGATGTTTACAACGTTTATATCCTCAGAAACCTGATCATATGATCATTGGCATACCAAGCAATTCCTTAGGAACCATTACTCATTGGTACAGAGGAGATTTGTGCCCTATAACCCCACCTCTGACCTGATCTGTTTCTTTGAGACATTGGAATATCACCATACCAACTATCAGTAGGTTTTAGACAATGTTTTTATATTTTTATCAGCAATGACACTGTTTTTCACTAACTCTTAATTTACTTAGTAATTATGCATAAAGATATGTGGGGTTTTGATACTTAAGGTGATACTCAGCTTCAGATATATTGAAATTTAGGTCTGGATGTGCAAACATCTACACAAACTAGAATTAATCTTGAACTGCTTTCCACCCCTAACATCTATTTCCAGGCAAGCTGGACTCTGCTTCATGTTCCAAGCTTTTCCTATGCATTTTTTACAAAAGATGAGTGAAAAGTGCTTTGCTGTGGAAATGGCATATCTGGTAACAGAGATCAGCTAAGTGGCTGATGGCCCCAGGATGAAGTTTTGCCTGTTCAGTGTCTTCACTAAGGTTGGTCACACATCTGGATTAAGCAATAGCACTTTCCTCTGGCACCTGAAAAGTTGCTGCCTTAAAAGTGGAGGGAGAGCTCCACAGAGGGTCTTGAGTCACTGCTCCCATCCAGTGGGAGTGGGCTTGGTACATGAGGCGCTCTCTGAACAAATACTGTCAAAGCAATATATTTTGCTTTTTATTTTCAAATGCATCCTCTTGTTGCATCTCCCTAGGCTCATGACCATGTTCCCTAATAAAGGTTTCCTTTACCGCATCTTAGTCTGCCTTTATACTGGTAGAGTAGATGTGCCCAAGAGAGCCCATCATCATCAGGCCAGCAGTCACAGAATTAAGAAAATAAATAAAAATTATTAGGCTGAAGATGTAAAAAATCATCTAGGAAAGGTGAGGAAGTTGGAGTAATTAATACTTTGGGAGTTTTTGCTCAGCTTAACAGGGGCTCTTCTATAGGAATGAATGGAGGAAGGAGGCCAAGGAGGAAGACAGGGACCAGTGACCACCAACCACCACAATTTCATCTTGACAAAGGTTCCATGTCAGGGAGCTGTAGTAGAATGCCTCCCATAAAGCACATGAGAAACTGCAGTACAGTTTATATGGACTGAACTATACTGCTGAAAAGGCACTCGCAGAAAAATTATTTCTGACCCAGCACTCCCTTTTTCTGGAGCATTGTGTTTACAGGGAAACAAGTAGAGTGTTAGACACAGGTTTTCTGCTGATTTTCCCTGAGACTTTGGTTTTGGATCATATCAAAATGCAGTTGAATGAATCGGATAGTCAACATGTGTAGCTTCATGTTGTCATTTCCAGTGCATTCCTTCTAAAAGCAACCCTCCAGAAGTGTGTTTATTTGGATAGAGTGCTAATGTAGCTCATATGCTCAAATTTTAAGTCAAACATTTGAGGCTTGCTGGTTGAATGAGAAGTTGGAAAAACGGCCTCAGCTAAAATTTCTTACTTGATCGGTTCTCCTTGTGTTAGCCACCTGTTACCTCCAAAATCTGAATAATTTTCCCTGAATATTTAAAGCATGTCTATTATTAAAGGCACAGCACATGAGCAGAACCAGAAGCAGGTAGCAGTACCTACCGTACCTTGGGAGTCACTTTTGAGACTTCACACATATTCAGCCGTTAGCAGTGCTGGTACATGACTCTACTTCAGGTCAACAAAGAGGTGTGAGAAGCCATGAATGGTTATAAATGGCGCTGCCCCATCTTGCCACCAAATCGTTCAAGCACGTCTGCTCAGCAAGATAATATCATTCCTATCTCACACTTTCCTGTTGTCTTACCATCTGGCAAGACAGCTGAGGTACAGGGTTTTGTGATACTGTTTCTCCAGTGAAACTAAGCCAAAGATGGGCCCAGGACTCAGAGAAAGTCCTACTCCAAAGCATAGGAGTATTGAGTAAAACTAATCTTACAACCTATTTATTAGCCAGGGAAACTATCTCCATGTTCTCAGGCTTGATCCAAGTGCAGCAATAGAGGCACAGTGAAAAGCAAAGCTTTCTGTTCAAAAGTGGTTGCAGAGTTTCCACCTTGCCTGCCAGTGAGATAGTACCACACCGTAATTGGGGAGGGCTGTAAGATTTTCTGAGCTGTGAAAAAATTTCAAGTTTCCAAAAAGTACATGCCTTTCCTATTACTTGGGAGAACTTTCAAGCACAGCTATATACCTTCTTTAGGTTATATCCCAGTTTGAAGAAGTATAAAGATCCCCCCAAATCTTTTTTCCCTGAGCTAAGGGGCAACACTTTTCCCACATTTCTTTTTATGAGCCTTGCCACAGTCACAGTAAGAAGTTCCACTTTCACCCATGTCTTTTTACCCTTTCAAGCTATTTCCCCAAGGAACAGAATGCCAACAAACCCCATGGTTTCCATCCCCTTCCCCATGTCACTATCTAGCTGTCTTCCTGACACACTGCTTTTGGACTGTCTGCTGCCAGCTGATGCTCATCTTGTTTGAACCACTCTCCGCCCCTTACAAATCCTCCCTCCTTTTACTTTTCTTCACTGCTGCTGACAACTGCAACCTTTCCTCCCTCTTAGACTCTCACATTTCCTGTAATCTTTGATCCTGCCTCCCCCAGCCTCTACCCTACATACAAGTTCCGGCAAAATATTTCTCAGATACTGATGGGGTTTTGGTTTGCTGTGTTGTGTTCTGGGTCTTTAAACATTACAAAAATGTGACTCTTCATTGAAGTCTTAGGACAATAAATTGCTTACGTTTTGACAACTCTGGCTCCACATGTTGTAAATTTATCCAGTCTAATTTTGACTATACTGATGCCAATGTCCTCCAAACAACTCAAGAGTTCAAACTTCAATCTTAGCCTGTCAAACAGGGCAAGTTACCCTCTGTACTGATTTCATGGTCAACTCAGTCTTTCATGTTACTCTATGCAATAAGGTTAAACTTTTTAAACTTGAAGGTCAGCATCTAGCAGACTAGCTGCAGAGTTTATCACTGATTCCTTGAGTCCTCATGCTAGCTCTAAAACTTCTCTTAGTTTCTTATCACAGCACATTTTTTAACCTTGTTTTCCAGGATGTGCTAAAGACTTACAGTAAAAACATGTCTTACCATTTAGTGGCAATGTGCAGACTTCTCCCTGGCTTTCAGAAGGGACTTCTCTGACAGATACAAGCCTTCTGTTTTTGTACATTGTGAACAGTCACAGATTGCACAGAGATGATTTAAGACCAAGGCTGGGATAGAAATCCAAGTCTGCCAGCCTAGAAGCTCCAAAACCCTAGAGGGATTTTCTAGCTGAAGTCATTAGCACTCAGACCCACCTCCCCCACTGATCAGTCCTCAGAGAATAAATTTTAGGCCTCTGCTCGCTCACTTTCCACTCAGCTCTGACTACATCATCCTCGTGGGTCACTCAGGAAAACAAAAATAAATATAGTCCATGGCAACCTCTCCTATATCATTCTGTGTCTGCTTTCTGCATTGTGAATAGTGTTATATGGCTTTCTTGCCACAGCTGTCTTTTCTAGCTCCAAGTGCTTTATCACTGCACCTATTCTCTCCCATTAGATTGAAGTTCGCATCCAACTGATAAATCTCATAAAAGATTTTCTGGGATTTAGCACCTCCTCAAGAGCCAACTAAGGAGAAATATACTGCTGACAGACAGAGATACTCAGTGCAACTATATGGGGACGTTTGAGCAGAAGACCTTTTGGTTACTCACTCTCCCCTTTTTCTGAGCCAAAGAGTTGTGTAATCATGCACATCTGTGCAAATATAGCACACAAAGAGCTCCTGGTAGTCTGTGTCAGCTCGCTCTCTCCTCCTTGTGGTTTTGGCTGGAATGAAGTCTGATGATGGACAGAATCAGCTTTAGATAGAAAAGATTTATCAGAAAACCTTGCATGGAAAGTGTATGCTGTTCATGGGCTTTCACAGCCAGCTGGACACACATTTGATTTTTTTTTTTCAGTTCCAAATCTAAAATAGTTTTAGAGGTCACATCAGTGTCTACCATTCTTTTTTAGCTATGAAGAAGTCACTGACATGGTAGAGGAAAAATAATATTAAGGATGACTCAACACTAATATGAAAACTACAGAAATATATCTAAAAACTCAAGATTAATTTATTTTAACTGTTTCCTTTCTGGGACCTGTGTATGCATATGCAGTAGGGTGTGATGGGCAATGGGGGAAAGGGCAATCATGGTAATGTGTGAATGAGCAAGTTTACCAGGAAGTACGTGTGGAAAGTCAGCCTTTTTCCCATATAGAAAGAAGAGTCCCTGAGAATTAGGTTCATAGTATGGGCAGGTGACTGGTGGCAGAAATGGTGCAGAAGTATATTCTCATAGTTGTCTGTGCTGGTATTTGTGAGGGAAGATCTGCCTCAAGATCAGTTTGTTTCCTATGGACTAGAAATCTTGTTTCTTTCTTTTGTATAAAAGGCTGTAGTCTGGAATGCAGCAATATTTCTGGGGTGTTCATGGAGGAAAGGATTATTCCTAGAACCTCTGCAGTACTGTGACAGGTGGATCATAGACCACAAGTCTCCAAACCGCAACTGAAAGCATTGGTCTGATAAACTGACAAAAGTGAGTGCTTTTGTGACTTGATGTGTGAGCTACAGCAATTAACACAAGTTCATACAACCACTCCGTTAAATTGATTCAAGTGACTCGTTTTCACTCCTGAAGCCTCTAATGGTTTATCACCATCCAATCCATCTTCATCAGATGTGATGTACTTTCATTGCAGTCAGTCTCCACTTGCCCAGTTGCAAACTTTCAGTCAAGCATTTTCAGTTTTCTCCTATCTGATCCCCATCCTTGGGAAGAGCTTCTAACAATCATTAGAATAATAAATAATATAAAATAATAAATAAATAAATACTAAATCTACCTCTTATCCCTTTTCCTTCCTCCTGACAGTCTACTACCTCTGCTTCAAAGCCAGTTGAAGCATTGGGATTGCTTAGCTTGCTGTGTGTTGAGGCCACTACATATCACATTAACAGGTAAGGTCTTCTTATATCTCTCCTATAGATCTGTTTATATTTTTTCCTTGGATAGAAATGGCATTTTGCTCAGTGTAGGTTGTGCCTAACATCACAGATTCCTGTTCCAAGACCGGACTTTCATGCAACATAGAAACACAAATAACTTCACAAAAATGTGTGAGTGTGAATATGTGAGGGTGGAGAAGCACGTTCTCCCACATTTTTTGACTGTGTAGCAGTAAAATATATCAATAGAGCAAAAGATAGTAATTTAAATTTAGGTTAGTTTTGTTTTTGTCTGTCAGATAAATAAACTGTCTGGAGTTCAAATTTCTTTCATTTGCTCAGTGTCTGTGAATGTCTTGCCAACAACAGAATAGAGGATGAAAGATTTTATTTCTCCTCTTTCAGGTGTAACAAAATTGCTCTCCAACAAGTAAGAATCCAGAAATATAACTCAGTTTCTTCCCAAGAAGTCAGCTCATTAAGTTTCCTGACAGGAGAAAGCAGTCTGTTAAATGTTGCTCAGCAGCATGCCAGAGCTTCAAAGAGATAGTACTTTCCTCCTCAGAGGGGCCTTATTCTTAAAGTATGCACTCATAAAAAATGAGGATTTAACACAATGAACTCCTGTGGTTTAAGAGTTAGTTGGAGCTAAAAATGTAAATAAATTCTATCTACTAGACTTTTCTATCAGTTAGATCTGTACAGTCACCATTAAGAACATGTGTTTAAAGCTTCCTTATCAGGCAAACAATGACCAGATATACCTTCTGTGTATGTTATTAGAAAGCAATAATCTTACAATGGGCTTCCTTCCATCTATCAAGTTCAAAGAAGAAAAAAAAAAACAAACTCACATCATGAACACAAAACATAAACTCCAGGTCGACTAATGAATGCGTGCACCGAAACTCATCTGCTCACACTATCAGCTTACAAAATCAACTGGTTTGATGCATGTGAAAACACGCAGGAGGGATCACACAAAAGCAGAACTATTTAAATCAGAAAAACTTGTGGTTCAAGCAGGGAAGTTTTTGATCTGTTATTAAAAAAAATATTATATTGGCCATAATATGGCTATTTTGTTATCAGACCTCAGCTCAGCTGATACATTAAATCAACTCTCTTGTAACTATTAGACATGGAACAAAACCAGACTCAAGCCTTAGTTCAAACTTTGGGAAACTTAGTTTGAGATACAGAATTTGCAATTTCACCATTTATGATTACTTGGTTTTCAGTTTGGGCTTTAGCTTTTATTAACTGTAACAAGTAGTTCTGATTTCACTTAAGGTCCCCACCCAAGTCTGTTAATACCATCCTTGAGTAGTGATTAAGGACCACTAAGCTAATTCACTCTTCCCTTTCAACCTTCTGCATGGTCTCATGTATTCTCATTGAATTTTTTCTTCACTCACTTTATTCTTATCTTCTTTTTACCATGGGAGAAGCTTTATGAATGCCTTACCGAGCTATATTTACCTGTTTGGTGCAAACTTTGTACTGACATCCTGAAGCTTCCGTCTAGGCACTGAATTAAGGTGCAAGTCATTATGAAGGATTTGAGGAGCCATACTAACTCAGCCCTCCCTTTCTCCTCTATTTTTCCTGTCTGTCAACTAACCAGTACAAATGGCACCTAAAGAATTCTACCAAATAATTCAATTTTTTTGTTTACTCTTTGACAAATGTCAACACTTCATTTCCCATCCAAGAAGAAGAGAAGATTTTGAAGCAGGCCTGCCTGAATTTTCTCAAAGGATAAACACACAAAATGTCTGTGACTACTCACAGAGTCATGGTTTTGCTAAACAACTTTCTTTCTTTGGCCATACCTTTTCTGAAAGCTGAACAAAATACCACAGGCATCCAGATGTGTTACTGCAATTGCAATTGCACCTCCCTGAGACTGAAATGGATGAAACACCTTTGACAACTGGAACTGCCATATATAGTCCACCAATGGGGTTGTAGTCAGTAAGTCATTTGACTTTCAGGAACACCATCTTATATTTCAGCTGAGGTCAAACAGGCAGATTTATGGGATCTATAGAGATACTGAGCAAAATTCCATCTTACTAAGGAATACCATGAAATATTGTGGTGAAGCTAGAAGAAAAGTTATTTCAATTTTGCCTTTTCTTTATATCAGACCTTTTATTCTCTTTTTCAAAAACACTTTCTAAAAACTATAGTTAGATTGCAATGGCATACATAGTTGTTATTTTCTTTGAAGCTTAGGTAGAAACTTTCAGCAGCTTTCTATCACTGTGTCTTTAACCCTGTGTTGTCATTCCTGACCAAAGCATCAACTTAAACACTGGATGTTGCTGAACTTGACTCATTTTGTCCCTCTGGAAGAGTAAGTAATGTGAACAAACTTGAAACTTTGAACAAACAAAAGGTGATAAAAGGTCTGTCTCCAAATGGCATTTTGAAAGCTATAAGCTTTGCTTTGTCAAAGACAAGACCAGTTTGCCAAATCCACCAGCTGCACATAATGAAGGACAGCTGTACTGGTATTCTTGAACCCGTGCCTTTCAAGGTGGGCAGGATTTATTGATCCTTTCTTACTATTTCAGTCTGTTTGTCTGTTTAGCAACCAGCTGATGTGAGCATGTGTGCTATTTTTCATTAGAAGTATCAGATGCACAATGCTTGTCTGGACTAGGGAAGCATCATTCACCTTTCTTCAGTGGTATTCTGCCAAATCACTCCTTCACATGCTACCCATTTTGAAGAATGGCAAGTTCAGGACCCTCAGAAAGACACTGGACTACAGATCATGGCCAGTTCTTTGAATGCGATCAACACCACTTCTTCCTTGTGCAGGCTGTATCTAATTTCAGTGTTTGTGATCCAAATTTTAGGAGGTAATTTTTAATGAACAACATAACCATAAGTTAAAGAACATGAAATTCCTGCCGACTTAAAGAGAGCCGAGAGGTTGTTTCCCTGGACTATTTTCCTAGTCTCTATTGGTATAGTGGATTGGAGTACATTTCTTCTAAATCTCTTGAGAAATTGGTTATTTCTGATCCAAGCTTGATTTTAAATGAAATATTCTTGTATGTATTGATACGAATTGTTCTGCCTGTTCAGGTGGGGAAACTAAGTGTTGAACAATAATCTGAATCTTGAGGACAAACTTCAAAAATAAACCAAATAAATGTAAGAAATAACAGCGATATTGATTTTTTTCTGGTCTGGCAAATACATTTACAAGGTCTTTTTTCTTATATTTCTTCTATATGCTTCTGTTCAATGAGACTATCTCAGTTCACAATAGTTTCAGCTTCTCCCAAGATAATTACTGTGAAAGCATTAGTGCAAGTACAGTCACATTTAACAGTATCTGTGAAAAACTGCCTTGAGCAGCACACGTTGTCCGACTGCTTAAAGGTAAAGTCATCAAGTAAGCAACCGGTTCCACTGTGCTTTGGCTCATGTATCAGGTCATAAAGAAGGGGAGAGAGGGAGCTGGTGCTGGTGTCTCCTTGGATGGAGAACCCACTGGTTTCCCTGCCAATGTCTTGATCCTGTCAGTTCTACTACACTACAGGTGCATAAAATGGTAGCCAGTGTCTGGAGCCATTTCAACTTTACTAGATCCATCACTACACCCTTGGAAAAATGAAGTCGTCATTAAAATACATAAATATATATCAATGGAGAATGAGACGTTAATATCCATCCAACTCTGTCAAGAGAATTTGAAATCCTCTTTATATTAATGGTACATAATGAATTGAACATACCCAATACAGGCAGATGGAAAATGAAGGACGTGTACATATTTTTAAGGTGGTCTTGAAGTCTCTCCAACATAAAAAGCAACTTCCCAGGAGTGAACTCTTACTTTTTTTCTCATTTGTTAACGCATACCCAGGCAATAAATCACACACAAATTTCCATCTTGTGATGGTCAGAATTTTAAACAACTCTGACTTCAGCTGGTTTTGTTCATTTGTTTGTCTTCTAAGCTTGGGGGCAACATTTCAGTGGTTATGAATTCAGGCTTAATTTCTATCTTATGTTCTACAGATTGACTTCCAAGAATGGATGCAATGCAAAGGTATGACTCCTGTATGAGACAGGTACTTTTAAAACCCTTGAGCAAGAAAATCAAGGTCAGTGCTACTGATCCAGTAGGATATTCCATTTTGAGTGGTTTTCTTTCTCCTCATGCTTTCCAGTAATAAGTCACTGTACAGAATACAAGCAAACCACAGTTATTACAGAAACCAAGTACTCTGTAGAACATTTTGCAGCAGAAAATTATTATATAAGTTTAAAATATTGCTGAAAAGAGTAATTATTTTGTCTGTCACAAACATCGTGTTTGCCACATCTCAAAAGATGATTCTTATCTTTAGCTGAGTGACTGATTCACCTTTAACAGACACTAAGAATCAGAAATGGAATTAAAAACTATATTGCCTGGATACAAGTGCTCTTGTACTTCTCAGAATAACATTCTATATTTACTTTTCAACTGGAGGATCATGTCTTCTCCTCTGATTGAAGGAATATAATCTCTTACTACGCCACACAATCTGCTTCAAATTCTGCGCATGAGGCACAGTCCTCTTCACGTCATTCCAGACCAAATGCAACAGCTGCTCAGTGGTAAAACTACACAAATTAAACAAACCACAAGAAATGGCTTGTGTTGTGGGGAGCACAAAACAGGGGAAAGGAAAGCAGGGGCTCAAGTAAATGTTATGTTTGTTGAAGTGAATCATCTAGAGGAAAGTTATGTCATGGATCTAACTGCAGCAAGAACAGAGGACACAGAAGTCCAACCAAAGAATACAAACATTTGAGATTTTCAAATAAAGCAGCAACTTATTAACTTTCTCCAAAGCCAGTGGATTCATTTCACTGCAAAAACAGCATGGATCAGCTCCGTGAATTGTGTGAAAGACTAAAGCACTACAGTATGGATATTCTGGAGGACACTTAATTGGTGACTTTGCTTCCTGACACTCTTGCTCCCTTTCCAATGACACAGAATATTAATTCCACTGAGATATTAATTTCTGACACTATCCTTTATTCTCTTAAGGTTTTTCCTTTAAAAAAATCAGTTATTTTTCCATTTACTGACATCTCATTTCCACAGCACCTTGCAGCAAAAACCCTTAGTATTAGCGAAGACAAACAAAATCTTTGCTCAGATGGCATGTGGTCCACGATATTTCCCAATGCATCATACGCACAAGACCATGTGACTGGTCATGCCCCATGGAAGGATGGTCTTTTCAGTTGCAGATGTCACACCTCTTCCATCACCCCAAGCTGGTGACAATTCTGGATGATTCATGTTGGCTCCTGAGCTTTACTTTGCCCCTGTCTCTCACTGATGCTTAAAACCCCTCAGTTCAATGGTTTTAAATTCATTTACATCGACGATGATGAAGATTTATAGAAGCAACTTTCATTCTGTTTTTCTCTAGCCAAGAACTGAGGGTAAGGTATAGTAATGATGGTTCAGACTTTCTTCTCTAGAGAGCAAATCTGGGCTTCTTTTATTCTAATCTCTGAAGAACATCTGCATAAACAGACACATAGTCCATGGGTATGGTGATGGCTGGTAAAACAGACAATATGTAAGACTGATACAGAAATAAAATCTTTTCTTACTTTTTGAAGGTTTATCAATTAAACATGTGCAAGTATCCATATTAAATTTAGATCACTTGAAATTTCTGGCTACAAAATAACAGAGTTATGCTGAAAGGACTAATGATTACAAATTATAAATAGAATGTTCTTTCAGCTGTAAGAAAGTTAAGACATCTGTGTCTTCCATGGTTTAGAGGTGAGTCAATTCTGAGGAATAAGTTGTTTGCAGCCAAAAAGGTTGAATATCTTTTAACTGTAATCCAATGTACGAGATTAGTAACTTCAGGGCCTGCTTGCAAATACTTCTATTTGGCTGAAACACTTCCACTTCATTTTAAGGTCTGGCATCAATGTCTGTTTGGCTATCCATGGATGTTCCTACAGAAACTGATGGAAAACTATTGGAGTTAAAGTGAAGTTATGCTGGGGCAGCTGAAAAATATAATGTACTCCTTGATGCCTGTGATCTGGGATGAAATGATGAAACAAAGCCACGCTGTAATTTCAGCTCTGAATAGTGTATTTAAAGCTGGTACTACCATCTAGTGGGCAAAGAAAGAGTTGAAGCCCACAAATACAAGTAGTCAGAATCCTGAGAAGCTAAGCATTATGTGCAGATTTAGGAAATATAATGGCAATAGATACCATTTATAAAATTACAAGATTTATAAGATTACTTATTACTGTGACAAATATATTTAACGGAAGACATTTAGGAAAAATGTAAAAGAATTTTATACAAATTTTTCATTATCAGTGACATACTTCATCTAAATATGATTGCTCTACAGCTTCTTTCTCATACTTGTCAAGCCCCATGTTCCAGTTCTTAAACTCTGTTGGTTTTGGAATGTTCCCTAAATCTGAACAGACGCACTTAACTTTGGTTTAGATTCCTTCTTCACTTTCTTTTCCAAAATCTACATCATAGTTCTTATTGCCTCCTTGTTATTGTAATGTAGCTCAAGAGGAAGCACAAGAGATTTCAGTTTTCTTTCTGAATTTATACAGGGTATTTTATCTTTTTATCATCTTCTGGCTTAGCTATTTTAGACTGCCCCACTTCTGGGACATTTCACAGCTGCTGGTTATGCATAGTATGCTAGTCTTAAGAACTACCAAATTCTTACAGTATGGACTGCTCAGTACACTTGGTACTGTAAAATGGCAGGGTAAAACGCTATTTCTGATTCTTCATCTCATTCTTTGTGTGACTTTCAGTAATCAAATTTATAGGCTGTACTTCCCTTTCTCCATCTCTGAAAACTGATGAATCTTTTTTCCTCTTCTGAGAAATCAGAGTTTTGATGAAAATTTTAAAATAGTTTCCATTTTCAATTACGTCTGCTGTCTGTAAAAGACATTTATGTTTTTGCATACACTACATAAAAATAACATTCTTCAACAACTAGAGTGCTACTAACCGATAACTAGTTCTTCTCTTGGGACAGTGTCTCACAAGCAAGGATAATTGCAGTATTTCATGAACATTTCTATGTGCCAGCCAATATTCTTCTCTGATCTTTCATTTCTGTCTTGCTGATGGTGAGTCACCAAATTACAGCCATCTCAAGAGGACCATACTATTCTCACAAGATGATTTATGAGTGAAGAGTATGAGCAAAACTCGCCTTGAGAGTCCATCCCTGTTTGCAGACAGGCTGAGGAACCTGAGAGGACTACACATTCCTGGATATCTTCAACCATACAGCAGTGCCTGAGGATGTCTTGGAGAGGCAAAGTTTGTACAGGTTTACTTAAACTTCCTGGGGCAAATTCCTAGCTCATGTTAACTGTCACCTGTTCATCTCAGACAGAGCTAGGTCAGTTTACAAAGTCTGTGTACCTTCCTCTTCCTCTCTCTTCCCCCACAATGCTTATACAGTGAGCTGTTAATAATGAACATGTAGCATATGTTCCTGGGGTTTATGGGATTTTTCTTGACAGTCATGAAACAGTAGTCAGTTATGAGCAAAAGCACAGAGGACTGACAAGAGTAAAAATTATTTGGAAGAATGCTACTGCAGAAGTTGCTGAAACAACTGTGAACATCTGCATCATTGCTATTAGACAGTATTTGGCAATGGCAAGAAGGTGGCAGAAACTGCTTGTCCTATAAAGATCTTACAAGCTATTCACCTCCTTTTACTGAAATGAAACTCGGGTTTCACTTACAGAAAATGCAGAACTGATAAAATACAAAATCAGTAAGTGGCAACTCCCTGTGTTGAATTTCAAATTTTATTTGAGTTAGAGTAGGTTCTACAGGCTTCAACTTTACAGTGCCACTTTTGGAGGGACTAAAAATAAATCAACAAATAGTAGCCTTAACCTCAAAGAGTTCCTCATGTAAAAGGTAATACAAGACCTCAACAGCGGACTTTTTCAAATGCCATATATATATATTATCCTACAATAACCGTATTCTGGTCACAATCTGCCATTTACCACCTCATAGTGTATCCAGAACTTTAAAACTACTTTCGTAGTCTATTATTGCTGTGTGTTTGCTTCAGGGGAGAGCAAGGGTGACATCCAGTGGTCTATTAAATTATCTGTACAGAGGGACTAAACCTTCAGTGAAGTGAGATCTCACTGAAGCCTTAGAGACATAAAAGCTTAGATCTCTTAAAGCTTAGATCAAATTGAGACTGCATGATTTCCTACACGGGTCCCAGACCACATCTTTTTATGAATCGTTTCCATTTCTCCATACATTTTAATTCCGAATTAGGGAGCAGAGAGCGTTAGTAAACAACAGGAGGCTAAAGGAATATTCCAAACACTAGCTTTTGCTCAGATGAAATAATAAGGTTCCTCCCCAAATTCAGCAGCTTCCCTGGGGTGAATGTTCAAGCCAGAACTGTCACTGATCAACTGTGTCTATGGATGTTGCATTTGTATTTGTAGAGCTCCCTCTCCCCAGCTTTGCGATAGGGAAACAGTGAGAAAAATTCACTATTTGCTTTGTTTCCTGCATTTTCCTGCTGGCTTTGAGTATTTCAATATCAGGGCAGGTATTACGCAAAATTATGAAGAGGGCAGTATTATTTCAGCTTAAATCACTTAAATTAATTTTTCCAAACCCAATATATTATAGAAGGCTACTTTCTCAGTCATTCCATACTCACAAAGCTGCTAGAACTGGGGGCACTTTACTGGCCAGAGGTATGCAGTGAATGTATTTCTGAAACTCATGACAGCATGTATTCAACATTCAATTTTAGTAAAAGAAGTAAGCACAGTATTTCTCCTGATCTGCCTGCCTTCCAGCCCTGTAAATGCCTCAGGGATAGCCCACAGCAACCTCTAAGGCTGTTCAAGCATATATTATTGCATAGACAAATGCTATACATGTGGGGTCTTGTATGCTCTGCAGGGCATCTCCCAGCTGTATGTCTGTCTGTCTTCAGGAGTATGCTCACTGTAGGTCTCGATGATCCACAGAAGACAGACTAGGTATCATACAGGGTAGGTAGGCTCCTCTCAGTATTAAGCAACCTTTAAAATAAGACTTAGGCCTAAAATTTGGGGGTTAAACACAAGCCTGCCTTTCCCTAAAATATAATATAGTCCCACTCAAACATTAAACCTACTAAAAGTACTTCTGTTACCTTCCCTTTAGGGAAAAAAAAAAAAAAAAGGTGGCTTTTGAATCTCAAAATGGCTTTGAAAAATTTACAGTGATGCCACAATAGAAAAAAAAGCAAACAGCTTTCCAAATAAATCAATTAATTAATGAAGAAAAATAGGAGAGAAAAATATTGAAGTATATATGTTCATTCTAATATTTCTATTTAGGTCCCCAGTTCTGTAATTTCAGGATAAGAATTTCTATGTCATGTGGATTGACTCCACCTCTCTTCAATGTACTTAGAGGTTAATTAATTCATGGAGATTTGACAGTTGCTACAGTCATTCACTAATAATCTGGACTGCATTTGTTTTAGCAAAACAGCTTTTCTGGTCATAGGATATTGTGATACAACTTCTGATGCCAGGTTTAACAAAAAGCAGTTTTAATAATGTCTGTAAAACTAAACCTCCAACAAAAAAGTGATGTTGCATGCACCTTCATGTACTATTTCTGACTGATATTGGCAATGCCAAGAGTATCATCATCCAGATCAGCAAAATTACCTCCATGTCCAAACTGACTGGTGGTATCCTGAGCCCTGATTTAGGTGGGTAGGACCCCAATAGAAGTGAGGAGGGCTCAGGAATTGAAGTAGCATCTTTTATTAGACCAGCTGATGCCATCAGAAGAAGTAGATGAGCCTCTGAACTCATGACTTCAGACTGAACTCAGTGCAAAGATTGAGGAATCCTACCAACTGAAGTAGAAAACCCCATGGGCTGACTGGGGATATGCCTGCACTGCAGAAGTTCAAGTGTATTATTTGAGCTGCTTCTCTGCAAGAAGGTGTTACTTGGGGCTGCCAGGTGGTGCTGGTCTCAAGATGATGATTTTGGACACTGCCCTTGATCTCTGCCTGTCACACAAAGCTGAGGGGGAGGATGAGTATGCCTCCTCCTTTTGCACAGTGATTCACTGGTTAGGTCTCCTGTCCAGCAGGAGGGAGACCTGGGCTACGTCTCTCTTTGGTGCCTGTGGAGACCTGAAGGTCCATCTCAAAGGCCCCACTTGGATGCTCCAGCAGAAAGGGTATTCTGAGTTACAAGGCTTCTGCCCCTGCTCTCACAAGTGTCTGAGTATTTAACATTCAGTGTTCAACAGAGCTTGTGCAGGAGTCAAGCCACCCTCATCCTTGTCCCCAGGCCATAGACTCATTCTTTCTCTGCCCTAATAATTACTTAATTATTGCCGCATGGAAAAGTTTCAACAGATGGTCTGGAGCTGAATAAATTCTATTCCTGCAGGCCACGGATTCAACAAAATTTGGACCCCACACTCCAGTGAGCCCTCTAGCAGCTGAGCCTGTGGAGCTGGCAACAAGCCCTAAGCTTTTTACCGGATGATGTATTTTGTAGATGTTTTCTGTGAGTGCCTATCAAGATTGTAGGTAAAGGGGCACAGGGATCTGGGCAGCAGCTGAGCAAGCATTTTAAGGACGTAAGTTTTAGATCTATATACCAGTCAGGTAGTTCATAGGTACCCTGTGTCCTCCACTGATCTAACTGCAAACAGCTAAGGCATGAGCATATTTATATCTTAAATCCAGTCGATTATTCTTCGGATAACTCCTTTTTACCAATGAATAGGAAAGGCTTGCTTCATATCAAATCCTATCATTACTTTCCTTCCCTCACATTCCCCCTTGACCTCCCCACAGTTTTGCCCCTAGTCACTCACAGCCTTGCTGTTGCTTCCCCCGAGTCCTGAGTTTACAGCCATATTCTGCATTGTGGAATTATGCTGTCCACTGAGACAACTTTTTCTTTTTATTCTCCTTTTTTTTTAACATTAGTATCTGAACAAAGCAGGAAGTCAATTGATAGATTTTAAAACAAGAGGCCAGTATGATCCGCTGCTTTGACCAGCTGTATAAAACATGCTGAGGAACCTCACCAGGTCCTTTCCACAAAAAAATGCATGGGCCAGAGACAAACATGTCATGTAGCACAAGGCTGTGGGAGGACATCCCATGCTGCCAGAATAATACCGTGTGGCAGCAAAACCAGCAAAATTTATTTCAGGACTGTCTTAAATAGCACAGATATCCAGAAGCAGTTTCCGGGGATGAAAACAAAGTTTGTCATACATGAAATGATAGTAACCATAACAAGAAAGATTGAGGGCCCCTTGTGCATTTCAACTACATTTAAATTGGCCTTGATCTGGGGAACAACAAGAGAGAAGGATTTGATATGAATTCTTGTTGGTAAAATCCATCAGCATATTCTGTCTCTGTTGGTGTCATTGAAGTTACACAAGATATGAGTGAAATCAGCTCAGTGCATCTGGAAAGCACTGTGTAACAGCTAGGAACTGAATTTATATAATACGCCCCAGGGAAAAGCAGCTTATTTTTAGCTGACCATGTGTAGCAAACAGGACTACAAACTGCGATTGAAATATAACAAAACAGCATTATCCTAAAAAGAGAAATTCTGTAACTAAAAACAAACACACACACACAAGGGAGTAACGAGAAAAAAATCAGGATTGACTACACAGAGCAGGAAGCAAGTCTTGATGTGTTCAAAGTAAGAAAGAGTTAAAAAGAAAATAATTTATTAAAATGAGCTTTGTATTCTGTGGTTGTATTTTTACAGATCATTAAAGAGGCACTTACAGTGTCTTCACACCACACCATCTCGAGATTTCCACCTCAAGTAGGATTATTTCTTGTTTCTGCTCCAATACATTTTATTTCTGACTTCTTACACATGCTCTCAACACCTAGCCAGGGATGAAGGTCTGGGATACTGTGCAATGGGTTCCAAGCTCTGCGCTTGGCCTGGCCGAGGACAATTCTATTTTGCGGCAACTTAGAGAGGTGTAGCATGTGATTTTTCCCACTAATTCATTGCGAACAATACCTTTAAGTCCATGACATGAAAATGCAGTGTTAAAGTATGTGCCCCCCCTCCGCCTCGGTAGCAGGTGCGTACCTGCATCCCCCAGCACACTCTGCTGCTATAGCCCTTCCCAGAGCCGAAACACACAGGTGGGATGTTTGGCTCCATCAAAGAGACTTCTGCAAATGCGACTTCCACGAGGGGTGAGGAATGTCACACCCTGCGGAGGACACGCACTTTGCTGCGGTGGGCAGGAGCAGCAGCCCCAGGTTCCTTATCCCAACCTGTGCTGCTTCGCAAGCTTTTGCACGGTTGGTGTTGCTTGACGATTCACTGCTTAACATTATTTAAAGTGCTACATTATGGGCTGAAGCAAGGATAGGTGTCAGTGCCCGCTTTGTCATGTGGGGTCTAGTCAGACCATGGGGACCAGAGGCAGCCTGTGCCACCTCCTCCCTGGTCCCCACCACCCCAGCCCTGGGCTCCTGCAGAGACCCACTGGTGACAAGGCCATCGGCCACAGCGGTGCAGGAGGGACAGCACAAGGCACACACATCTGCACTGAAAGGCTCATCTCTACCAAAAACCTTCTTCCACAGGAGGAAATTAATGAAGGAAGAAGAAATTAAGCTTTCAGGCTATGTTATCAGTTCAAACACTTGTGTTAATAAGAATCTCAGTTTTAGTTGTTGTTGTTTCTGTGCAAACTACCCTTTCCAAATAACCATGATCTAATGAAAGATAAACCATCCAGATGTGCTTGTATAACAAAATAAAACATAAGAGACACTTTGGACTCAATAGACCCTCTAACAATAACAAAAACAGCAAAAAGTTGACAGAGGAACTTAAGAATTATTGAAAGTTTTCCAAAAGAAGAAAAAAAATCTGGTAGGGTCATCCCAAAATATTTGAAGTCTAAAACAATCATCTGAAATGTGCTTTTCGTACTATAGATTTTGCTGGCACATCTTTCCACATCCTTAGAGGTATCTGCATAAGTAATACATGAATTAGCTAGCAATACACAGACAGTGATATACAGATATATGAATTTTATGTAAATTGTCTGTAGCATACAGCTTGACTCTTGTGTCTTTGATCTGCTGATAATCTCCAAGTGTTTGGATTTCAGTAGGCCAAAAAATTTTTATTTCTGCTGGGAGTACTTTTGGCAAGTTTTCTATCAGTAGGAAATGAGCTGGAAAACTCTGGTGAAACTTCAAAGCAACTGCTTAAGGTGATATTTAATTTCATGAATTTCAGACTGTCTCTACTGCTTAACATCATACTGAGTTCCTTCTTCCCAATACACTTTTAAAAATTTTGAGTAAGATGAATTTATGAAAATCATACATGAGATATGTAAGAAACCCTGTCACTTCAGAATACAGGGCATTTTTCAAATTATAAAGATACCAAGGGAAGTATTGAAATCTCAAATGCTGTCTCATGAGTGTATTCATTTGTACAAATAAATGGACTTTAAATGCTTTTACACCACAGAGTCCTATTTGCTGGTGCAGGCGGTGCACTGTTCATTTGTTAGACTGATTTCTGCGTTTTCTCTCAATTTTCACACAACCATAGAATGGTTTGGGTTGGAAGGTACCTTAAAGATCATCTAGTTCCAGACCCCGCTGCCATGGGCAGGGACACCTTCCGTTAGATCAGGTTGCTCAAAGCCCTATCCAGCTTGGTCTTTGTCATAAATATCCGTTCTTCTCCATCCCACATCCTGTGATAGCAAATTTATGAGCTCTAGTAATGCCCTCAGGTACATCTCACACGGCTACAATAAATTAGGGACAACGTGAAGCCTGCTGTAACTCATACTAGGAAGGGGGGCAATCTAGCTAAAAATCCAAAGGGCACAAAAGCAATCTCTTCCAGGGCTTAAATTCTAAGGTAAGGCAAGACACGAGTAGATATAATTAGAGGAAGAATGAAAAGTCTCAAAAATATCATAAAAGATCACCTGAACTCAGAGGTGAATGATGTGCGGAGAGCATTTAACTGCAACTTCTCTTGGAGCAACTGATCCAGTTATTAATTGTCCAGTCATTAACTAGGGCTGTGCAAACAACTTCACATGCCAAGTGAGGTCAGGATATATTTGACTTCGTGAACATTATTTGCAATTGCATTTCTTTCACTTTTAGCATAATCATCATTCTTAACAGTCTGCTTCCTTATCAGAAGTCAGTGTTACTTCACAACAGAAACACTTCTGAAAGTCACAGAAAAGACTGCATTTACAAAATTATTGTTCCAATTCTTGGCTAAACACCTATAAAGCAACACAACAGGGTCTGAACTAATTAGTCGCCATAATGCATAATCCTATCCCAAGAGAAAACAGAAACCAAAAAAGCTTTAAAAGTGACCAGTTAAAAAAAGAATTTATATAAACATGAACGGTTTCAATGTTTGTTCACTTGATGATGGTAATCTTAAAGGAAAAACAAGAGGATGATGTAGCTCTGGGAGATCATTTATTTTTTCAGAGTGCTGGAAGAACATGGGATCTATTGACCTGAAAGAGCAGCAAGAACAAAAAACAAGTCCAATGACAGTGCCCCTGGCAGCAGCTAAAAGCTGATGTTTCGAGGAAGGGGGAGGCCAGGAGCCAGCACACACCAGTGAGCTTGCCAGAGTCACAACACCACCGGCAACAGGGATGGATTTGGGCTTCATCTCGGATGTTACCATGCTGTACAGCTGCTTCTGCCATATGGCACAGCACGATTTCTCTAACCTGCATCAGGCTGTGTGCCCTGCTTCTGCCTAAAGCCATCTGCAGACAGAGGAAGGATACGCCCAGAGATCTGATGACCTCCTCATCAGTTCATAAAAGGATGCATCAAAGCAATGAGGAAGCATGGGGAGAGGCAAGGCAGGTTAAATATTCTCTGGTTAAAAGAAGCATTGGCAAGAAAGAAAGGGAGGAGTCAAACCAGACCCCCAAGGCAGAATCTGCTTCTGCACCCCCCAAACTAAAGGAGAATAGAGAGGATACCCCACAGATACTACATCTGTAGGTATCTCGTGTAAGAGAAAAAAATTCTCCAAATCACTCAAAACAGGAATAGGCCCAGATGTTATTCCTCTGGTCTAAAGGACCATTACAGATGGCTGTACTGAACTGGTAGCAGTACGAAGGAAGAAAGGACTCCAGACACCACTGGATGGAGAAATGCACCTGGAATATGACTTCAAACCTGTGGCTGGGGGCGGTCAGTAACCCAGACTCATTAACCTGGCTAATAACTGACTCTAAGGGGAGATTAGTCAGCCCTTGGACATGAGCTGGAAAAGGATGGAAGCAGTTCCCATCTTTACATTGTTCCACTACCATGATCGTACTGTAAATGCTACCGAACTCATTCCCAGTCTTTAAGGCAGTGCACATTACCACTCTCACCAACGGGGAGAATATGAAGCTGATCAGATCGGCTGATGTAGCTAGATCTGTTGCATGTGTATCAGGGATGGGGACTGAACGTGGATCTCTGGATTTCCTCAGGGGATGCACCTTCCTCATCAAAGAACTGCTTTTCAGAAGTGGTCTGAATGTAGCACAGAGCAGAGGAAATTAGCCTCTATTTCTAGTACTAAAATGAACGCTCCTAAAAGATAAATCTCTTCTTTGATAAATGCTTATCAATAAAGCTTCCACCATTTGATGTTATACATAGGTAGGGACATCCTGCAAGACAGTGCTGAAGATGAGTCCAGTTTGGTCAGAAACAAGTTCAAATACCAATACGCTCCTAAACCTGCACTAACAACTGCAAAGAAACCACCCCATACTCCCTTCCTTCTTCCAAGGCCTAGGATGTGGCCATCAATAAGGTCTCATGGCGAGCTGCAGTAGCTGAGGACCAAGACTAGAAGCCACTGCCTTGTTAGTTCACCAGAGACTCCATTAGAGAGACCACTTTTACTCCACTGTCATTTTAAAGGCAAACCTGTAGGTTTGAACAACAAATGCTGTAATTAAGGGTAGGCCAAGTTTACTCATGTCTCAACCAGGAACTCCAAATAGGTGAGTTTGTCCTTAGATGGCTGACAAAATGCATTTTTGCCTGTGAAAATAGTTGCTAAGCCTCCATTGCAAAAATAAAACAATCACAGTGTCACATTAGCTTAAAAATTTTATGACACATTAATGTTTCCCTGAACTCAAAGTCCTTTTAAAAAAGTGGCTTGGAGAAAAATGAAAAGCAGCTTCCAGAGTGTTTTACTGGCACATTAAGTTATGCATTCTAAGTCCTGGAGCCGAACCGTTTTTAGCATTTATGGGAGCTCCGGGCTTCCAGTCCTTGTGCTGAGCCAGCTATTAATACGTGACAGAAAGCATCTGTGATCTACAGCTTGCAGGGTTCAAGCCCCAAAGCACCCAGAAAGCCTGTGCATAATCCTTCACTCTCACAGCTGATTGACCACACCACACATAAGTCAATGTGATGTATATGCTCTGATGTGACAGGTCCAAAATATAATGTACTCTACAAATGATTTGATCTTAATTAGAAGAACAAGGGTCTTTTACATGACAATTTTCTTTTGGAAAAAGGCATAGTGCATTGAGAGATATTAATGTCAGCATCAGTCACCATAAAACACAGAGACATGATCTATTTTAAGGCTTGTGGATGTGAAGTACACATTAAAAATGGGATTATGCTACTGCTAATGCGAAAATTATTGCCATTCTAACTTCCCACTAAACCAGACTGGGGTGTCATTATGAGCATAGTAGCTCTTTACAGAGAGAACAACAGCCCAGTCTTCTGTTGGAAAATGCTTGGCCCATTTCTTTGATGTCCAGACTTCTGCTAGTCTCCATGTGAGCACAGAGGCAAGTACATCGGTGCAGGACTGTGGCCAAGCAGCTGGCCCGAAGTCAGGAGGTTACAGACCTTTCTGAATCACACAGCCTTCGTCACATGAATGTTTCTACCCTGCACTGGTTTGGGTGTTTTTTTTTTGGTTTTTTTTTTTTTTTTTTTTTCTGGAGGACTGGATCAAAGCTGTCTAGCTTGAAAAAGATTTCATTCACTTCAATCAGCATGGAAATATGTCTGGTTTAAACTTGAATTTCGATGAGACCATATTTTCACCACTTTGGTCTTCCTTGAGTAATATGATCACTCTTTTTTTACCCGTTGGGGCACTGGTGTCTGCCATCCAGCAGCCTTTCCCTGTTGGTATAGTTTCTGCAATTAAGATGTCAAGCAGGGAAATTACGTAAGTGGTGTCTATGGGAAAACTGACTGGATGAAAAGAAGGAAAAGAAAAAAAGCTGTTACGATAATACCTGGCAAACGTAAACATCTTCTAAGTAGAAGGGTGTGTCTCCCTTTGCTAGCTTGTCTCAGAGCACTGCATGGGAGAACAGTCTGTGCCCTCTGATGCTTTGCCCAAGGAGAGCTTCGGGAAGGTCTGCAGCACAACCTGTAAGTGTCTCATCACACTCCTGCTGCGGGGATGCGTGCCTGTGGTGCCTCTTGCCTTCCTCAGGCAGCTGCTTGTTTCGTATGGTGGGGTGGTTTGTCTTCTGTAGGAGAGCCCTGTATGAGAGCTGTGATTGCAAGTCTGAGCTACTGAAAACTTACTCTGCTCATCTCCCCTAAGTCAGAGCATGCAAACATGGATGTGACACCCCATGATCTGGAGAATGATTTGCCCAGACATGGCCATTCCTTGCATTTCAGGGGTGCTGACTCTGTTACTTTCCCAAATGTAGGTAACTCAGCTGCATAACTAGGAGGGGGGAAAGGAGGGCAAACTCATGCACACTCTTCCCTGAAAACAAACAGCTAAGGTGCACAGCCACCACATGCTCAGTTCAGTACACTCCACATGCTGCAACGCCAGTGTAGGGGGATGGGAATGCAATACCCATAGCTCACCTAGAAAATCTGTGCCTGCTCTCATGTGCTGGAAACACACAGACTGAAACACAAAGCAGTGTATCTGTGAACAGACTACAGTCACAATTTCCTTTACTGGCTAGGTTAACAATTGTGGGGAACGGACATTCGTATCCCAAGCCCTGTCGAGGATTCACAAGAAAACTGTGGTCAATTTTATTATGCTTGGGCTAAATCCTCTCATGTTTGGTCGTTTTAACTCACTTGATATGGAATGAGCCCTTTGATTTGACTCCTTGCCTCCACAAAAACACATCACATTTTTTATGTTATTTTCACCAACTCCAGTTCATCTCAGTGCACAAGCAGAGACTTTGGGTTGGGGATCAATAGAAACTGCACTAAAAAAATAATTGATACAACTCAAAACCTACTGGAATTTAAACAACAAAAACTTACAATTCGGACCTGGAGTGTTCAGAGTGAAAACTGGGGTGATCAGAATGAAAACTGGGGTGCTGCCACCTGCATGTTCAGTATGGCCTCTGTGTGAGCCAGAGGCCATGACATCTGCAGAGAAAAATGCACATCAATCCCAAATAGCACATTTGATCATTTTAATGTCCACAACAATATGTGACAATAGGTTGCAACTTGTCCTGGTGACAATCTACAAGTCCAGTGATGTTTGGGTATTTTAGTCTTGCAAATGCATTTTTCTCCAAATGGGCTGCTCAGCAGTAATGATTATTCAGAGAAAAGTGGCAGACAGGGTCAGGCAACAGCATAATGAAAAGTGAAAACTTGAAAGATACTAGATGAATATTTATGCAGAGCAATCTTCACTCTCGCATTATGGTGCATAATGGGATCAGCAAAGCTAACGGAATTCATGCTGCGTGAACTTCCTCTGTGAGAACTTAGTTTAATCTGCACATAAGACTGACAACCCGTGAACACAGAGAAAACATTCAATGGCATGTAAAAACTTCATTGAAATAATGTTTCTGACTATATCAATGTTCTGGCAATGACAGAATAAACAACGTTTTTTTTTTTCCAGGCAGATTTTAAATCCACAGGCCACTTTTTTTGAAATGGCATCCAAACATTGTCGCAGCAGACTTTGTTCTTTTGTTTCGCTGCTGATTTGGTATGTCCTACTGTTCAGTTGAAAAGCATCCATGGGGATTGAGTAAGGAGGACAAGGATTTCAGGACAGTCTGACACTGACCAAGAAGAGCAGCCGGGCAAATTTCTGCTCTGATCCTGCAAGATTTGTCAAGGAATACTTTCCATTGCAAAACAAATGGCTGTTGGCTGACTCTCGAGTCTGTCTTATTTTGCAAAATTTTCTTCTCAAGGTGTCCAAAACTGTATCTCAGTACACATCGGCAGTGAAACCCATTCCTGTGCTGTACTGTCAGCACAAAACAGCTCAGTTTGCTCATGCTGGGGGCTGCAGGTTTACTGCACAGATAGGTCTGCATTGCATCCACTCTTTGTATTTTCTGTGAGCTGGTCACTACAAAGCCCAAGAAGCTACTGCTACCTATCATTATGCACAAACCCCCAGTTGATCACCTGTGGCTAAGTACCCATATATTTAGCCGACCATCTAAACATTTTATGTTTGTACAAGGGTCTTAAAAATTTGCTTAGGAATACCAGTTTTTTCCTTGACATTTCTACAATATACTGGCATTATTACTGGTTTATCTTGATTTAAATATTAGAAGGATAGCTTTGTTACTGAACTTTATGATTTCCTTTACTATACCAAGGGCCCAGCTTTACCCCTATACTTCACTGAATGCTTCAGCACATCTCATCCTTCTGAAATCAAGGATATATGAATACACTCTATTGAATCTGGACCTTTGTGAGAAACGGGAAAATAATGCAATTCTAGTTATGTGAAAGATCAGAACCCTCCAAAACGCTCAGTGCAAGCATCATCCAAGTTTAACTTGTTTTCTGGAGAGCCTACACATCACTATTCAATGACTGTATCAGAAGCACATCAGTGAAGAGAGATAACCTTAGGCATGACTTTAAACGAGAGCACACAAAACAAACTTTAAAAGATGCATCGTTTAGCCCATACTAGTAATCCGAACTTTCCCTTCTGCTGTCGATTTGCCCTAGGGGCCGCGTACCACCGACACGTTGGGCTCAGGGACTCCGTACGGGCCCCTCCGCCATTCCGGGCGCGGGCCCGCCCTTCTCGGCACTTCAAGGCCGGAGAAAGCAAAGCTGTGAGGACAGGGGGTGGAGCGGGCTGCAGAGCCATTCCGAGTTGCGACAGCCGCTGCAATTATTTTTTTTTTTTTCTTTTTGTACGTACATAATGCTTTTTGTTTCAACACTCTCTTTACAAAGCACGGCTGGAAGCGGCGGGGGGTTTGGGTTTTCCCCGCCTCTCCCTCCGCGGGAAGGTGCAGGGCAGCCTGGGCTCGACGTTGCCTTCCAGCACCCTCCCGCTCAGCTCGGGCTTCAGTCAACGCCGCGGCAGCCTCAGCGCCTCCCCCCCTCCGCTCCCGCCGTGTTCCCGGCCCCCCCGGGGCCGATGGCGGACTGCCCGCCTGCGCCTACCCGCGCCCACCTCCCGCCGCCTCTGTTTGTGCGTGCTAAAAATAGACGGGAGCGCCTGACAACTGCCTTCTGATTGGCTGCCGCCGAGGTGCCGCCAGCCTATGGGAGCGCGGGGCGCCGCGGGGCGGGGCGGGGCTGGGCGATTGACGGCCGCCTCGCTGGGGCCGGGCGCCGGGCCGGTTTGGGCAGGGGGGTGCGTGGCGCAGCGCGGATCGGTGTAGGCAGAAGGGGGGGGGTGAGGAGGGGAGGAAATCGGTAAGAGACGTGTGGGAGCCACCGGGCAGGGTTAGAGGCCGGCGCTGTGTTACCGGGCCTCCGGGCCCCGCCGTTTGCTTTCCGGACTGTTAGCGCTCTCCCCTCCGTAAAAGCTCGAATTAAGGAAGCCGCGGGTGCCGCCCCCGTGACGGCCCCAATCGCCCGCCGCCCCCCGCCGGCCTGTGGGGGCCGCCGCCGCCCGCCCGCGCCGGCAGGGGGCGCCCGTGGCTGCGGCGGACCCGGCGGGGGCGGGGCGCGCGGGGCGGGGGGCGGGGCGGTAACTGCCTCGGCCCCGGGGGGGGGGGGGGGGGGGGCCGGGCTGAGGGCCCCGGGGCCGCCCAAGGGCTGCACGGCGGTGCCCGGCGCGGCCCTCGGCGGGGGGGTGCAGCGCCGTGTGAATCGAACCTCTTCCCGGGAATTGGTTACCGGGCCTTTTCATGTATTTTGTAGATTCCAAAGACATCTTGCGGACTTCCGTGTATAAAAGTAGTACCTGAAGTGGCAGATACATAAATCGGGGAAACAACAGGTAGCTGAAAGAGCCAAAATGGCATAGAAAGGCAATTTTTTTTTTTTTTTTTTTCCCCACGGAATTCTCAAGAAACAGTGTTAACAATTGCAATGGAGAATTAGGAGAATGCCTTCAAATCTAATTTCAAATAAATATGCAATTTACAATAACTGCACCAAAACAACAGATTGATTGGAAAGAAGCATCAACTTTGTATATAAATAGTTATATAGGCATATATTAAAGATATCTGCTAGTGTTTCTTAGTCACAAAAAGTGAGCTGGGGGAACTTGGAAGGCAGAACCAGGAGCTGATTAGCAGCAAACTGTGTCCTAATTTATTCAAGCACTGGATAACACCTCTGGAACTGTTAAAAGATCTCACAGTCTCGAGGAGTGGTTTGACTCTTTCATACCTCTCTTCCAGAACCTCTCTTCTCATGGGTGCCACACAGACTGATCATCACAGAGGTGCGAGTCCAAGTGTAGTGAAGGTAAGAAGTGTAAAGAAGGGAAGTGAAAGAAGACTTTCTTCCGAAGAAATTTGCATCTTCTAATTTTCACAGAGTCTGTGCCTTGGTTCACACCAATAGAAGGAAGCAAGCAGTTCTGTGTTCTGATACACTTTAAGTTAAATTACTTGAAACTTCTAAAAGTCATAATTTTCTATTGCTTTTCCATTAAGCACAGGTAGCCTTCAGTGTGTGAGCATTATCTTGTCCATATGAGCTGTCGGTGTCAACTTGTAATTTGCATACTAATTGCCTGCAGTCTTTAGCGGTAGAAAAGTTAGCTCTCCACAATTCAAAGGACTTCTTAATTATAAAAGGAAAGTACTTCATGGCAAAGAGTGTAGCCAATAATTATCTACTGCCAGGTGCCAAAACACATGTGAAATGTTAACTGCTGGGAACATAAGGAAGCTGATTTCTTGTGTGGCATTTGAGGCTTCTAGAATGAGAAAGAAAATCATTGTTCGTGTTGATTTCAGATGTAATGGTATTTGCTGTGTGGTGATGGCATTTCGGAGAAACAGCGTGGTAACTCTAGCACTGTTAATGCAGAGGTGGTGCAAGTTATCCACAGAGGGACCATTCTCCACATGGGTTCTGAGCACTTCTGAGGGCTTGTATCATCTCTTGCAACTGGTGGGACTTTCCCAGTGTGCACACAGTCACCCTTCCCGTCTCTGGGCAGCAGCAGAAACTGGTTTTTAACCATTCCTACCATCTGGTCATAACCTAATCCTCTCCTGTGTCATCACCTCATGAAGCCAGCATGAAAGGGTTAAGGCTTTTTTAGCAGGGTAATTGTTCGTGTTTCTCTTGGATTTAACTGAAGGATTTCTCATGCAAGTCATAAATGTGAAACTTCTTTAGATTCGCCCTTTTGCTGTATAAGAGAGTCCAGCTGGTTTTGCTGTGTGCAGCTGCATATACTTCCAAAGTTCAGGGAAGTGTAATAGCTTGGAGATCTGTTTATACTGACTTTAGTATGACATTGCACACTTTCAGTACTACTGCTTGCCAATTTATCACAACACTAGAGATAACTTTTTAGATAAGTCCTTTAACAAGAATATCTTCAACTTTTAGTATTTTTTATACATTGCTTAGTAAACTGTTTTATTTACAGATTAAGCCTACCTATAGTTTTACTTCTTAAGCTGTCATACATTTTATTTTCACCTTCAGCACTATTTCTTGTCATGTATAGCTTGAGTGTCTTTTATAACTTCTGAATAGCTAATTTATGGTGACATGTCTTGCTGTACATGCTCTGTTATGTAAATACGATATGTTGATAAAGTTACAGTTCTAAGGGCATCTGTTCAGGGATGCATATATAATTTCTTTCCCTACAGTGTTTTACTTAGTCCTTTTCTGGGACACCTGTATTGTATTTTCTTTACCTTCCTGCACAGCCAGTGCCTCTGGGCTGTTTTTCTGAGGGCTTTAATTACCGTGTTGTCTGTAAGACAATTACATAATTAAGTGATTTTTATTTTCATTCTGAATTTGGTAATTGTAACTAAAACACCAAAAAGTGCATTAGGTGCAATATGAAAAAACTCAATCATTAAATGTACCTTGTAGAGAAACATAGTTGAAAAGGATCCATTAAGAACCAATAAATGAAATGAAAACAAAGAAAAAAAAAAAGAAATACAATTGAGTTTACTGGACTCCCTCAGTCTGTTGCTTTAAATGATAAACTTTTTGTAGCTTTGGTGATCGCAAAAATGTGGTGCTCTAAGGCAAATTTATAATTGTATTTAAAAGAAACATTGAAGAATAGAGTGCTGAAAGGACAGGTGTTTTATTGGTTCATAATTTTCCATATGTAATATTTTAAAGATAGATCCTGTATTTGCTCTCTCTAGTTCTAGCGCTGACCCAATCATGTATGTGTTTGTATACATTTATACTTTTCATTTTTTATTGAAACAGATGGCATATCTCCCCTTTCAAGGCTCAGGCAAGGGGGACATAGGAAATATCATAGGATTAAAATTATTTTGGAACAAGAAGACGTCTTTCTCATATCCTGTTTCCCATGCACCTGTTAGTCTTTCAAGCTAGCAGTGACAGTAAACACTCAGAGCGTGTTTTGGTTGTGGTGTTCTGAAAACCCTGCCCTGTTCTTTGATATTCAGTTCCTATGACTACCTGTTTTTCAAAAACAGAAGTCTTAAAGTTAGCAGCTGAGCTTCGCTGAGCTCAACAGTAATACTCCCACCAACCACAAAGGGAGCAGATTAGGCATTTGTTCCAGCTCTATTAGAAAACCTCTCCCCTAAATCCACCAGTCACCTAAGGCTCAGTGCTTTTAAAAATCGGGTTGTTTCTTAAAGCATATAAACATGAGTTCAGAAGCCTGGTTTTCAGCTGTTCATTGTGAAAATGTTAGACAAGCTTAATTTCTGCAGAAATACTACAAAGTCAGGGTTTCTAGAATTTAAGATATGTATTTGTGCTCCAGGGAAGATTTGGAATGCTATGACTAAAATGCATTTTTTCCTGGCCTCTGATATCTGTTTTTAATATACAAATATGCATGAAACATTATCCATGCGACCGTGCAGTGTGGGACATGTGAATGGAATGGTAGTGATGTCTCTGGAAGTCCAGATGAAAAAATGGCTCAAAGCAGTTAGAGGTCCTTATTCAGCCAGAAGTTTACATACGGTTATGCTGCCAGCGTCAGTGGGTGTTCAGGCAAGCATTTATGCTCTGATGAATTTCCACTTGGTCCTGCAGGAATGTCTGTTCAAATGCATGTTTGAGATACTTAAATTTCTATCGGAGTAGCGGCTGTGAATATTTAGAATTTTAACATCTACTTTAACACTTACTAAATGAATACAAGACTTACATAAAATATATGTCATTTTCATTTCGGGCCTCAGTCCTTACTACTGGTAAAACAGATTTCCCAGAGCATGGATTTGTGTCAGCATGCTTTTGGATATAGCGTAGAATGTGATCATAGGGGAAACCTGGACAGTCAGTCATTTAAAATTACCCTTTTTCCTCATGTGATCGTTAGGCATAGAATTGAGACCTTCAGAACATGTTTTGAAATATATTTTAAGGATGTTGTGATTCTGAAGCTATAATTCACATCCAGATTTATGATAATAAAAATTCAGAATGAAGGGCAAAGCCTGTAATTTAGCATTTAAGTTAATCTCCGAGTTACACTGAAAATCAGGGTGAAGCCTATCCTGGTGGTCATGAATGCCTAGCTTCTGAAGTCTTCATGTTACCAGAGACAGGATTAAATGGGTCAGGGGTCTAATTTAGTAAAACAGTTCTTGTTTTTCCAGAGGTTTCTAGGGACCTTCTTGGTGAACACCGGGTTATTTTGAGAGACGAAACATCAGAAATTTGAGCTGGTGGAATGAAATGTGCACAGTCAGAGCTGTGCATCTCTTAATTCCAAGTCCCATGGCTTTGATATATGGACCATAGCTAATCTGTGGTGTTCTGTTAAACAGCAAAATTGGTAGTGTTTTCAGTTACAGGTTTGGTGAGCAGGCTACATGGCAATCCACAATAAACTTGAAAAGATCGATGGTTGTCCTTTGGCTCTAAAACCTGGGGAGTTGGTTTGAAGGACTAACATCTTGTGTAATTTTTTAGGGCCTTCACCACGCATGCGTCTGTCAGGCTATATTTTGTATAAAAAAAACGTAATAACCACAATCAAATATTTCTCTAGTTTTCCTATAGCCACATTTTACAGTTATATCATAGCCTTTCTGGTAGACCATACTTCAAATATAATATTTGTATTCAGCTGTCACCAGCTCACATTTGCCAATCAACATTCAGTGAGTAGACACTGCTGGCGGAGTGCCAAGGTGGTGTCAGTACTAATTCACATTTGAGAAGGCAGAAGATCCCATAGACATGTTAAGATTTGTTATTGATCAGGACTTTGTCTCCACAAACTGAGGTTATTATTTTCACTGGAGTCAGGAGTCATACTGCTTTGATGAGGAAGTAACTTGGACCTTATCCAGCTATTGATATTTCTAAAGTGATGATCTGGCTCTAAGTCTGACTGCAACGGTGCATTGGTTCACCACACAGATCTTATTACATGTGCCTGTCATTAGTAATGCTTCTGACTTCAACTTTTGAATGCCTTGAACTCAGAGCCTAGTGGTTTTAGTTTTAATAGGTTTTGTGTGTAAGGCTGTTCATCCTTTTGTATAGTGTTGCCAGTGATTTGCTTGCTGTTCACAATCGTGTAAGAAAGTTGCTGCATGTGCAAAATGTGCTGCTTGGGAGAATTGTGCAGTCTGGGAATACTGTTGTATAAAAAGGTAACCTGCACTGGATTTCACCACAAAATTTCAGTATTAAATATTAAAATCAAAATGACATGTCATCTAATTAAAAAATAACAATTTTTCGTATTCATAAACATCTCTACATGGACTTACTTGGCAGTATTAGGGGCTAGTAAGAATATCTACTGTACCACAAAGGATTCCAGAGTTGATGGTCCAAAGTTACTTTTTTCTTTCTTAGAGTTTGTATGGGCTGATGGAAATGTCACCAAGCTACGAAATGAGTAATGAAACCTGGATTTGGTCTGGTGTTTTTGTCTGCTGACGGGTGTGCCTCTCAGCTCATGCTGTGTGACGGCACCTGTAGCACTACGGGAGTACCCATGTTCCAGCAGAACTCAGGCAGAGCAGCTGCTGCACATCCACTGCACCTGCTCCTGCACTCTGAGGCTGAAACACAACCCCTGCAAGGCCAAGGTGATGTTGGTAGGGGAAGGGAGGTGGTCTGAAAGCCTTTTTTATGCACGTGCATACATGCCACCATCGAGTCAGTGCTCTTGTGACTGCTGAGTCAGCCTAGATAATCAGATGCCAGGTGATATTCTTTTCACACTTCTGGGCAATATTTCAAGTAGAGCTTGACTACTGTACCGTATGTTTGTCACTTCAGATGAGATTCTTCTCACCCAGTTTAGATCCTTGCTTTACAGAGGCCTGTTCTAGGTCACAGCCATCTCATTTTAGTGTACACGTCTAAGTGTGCTATTGTAGATGTCTATGTCTACTGCGGTAGACATTCATATTAATAGTTTGAAACCTATATTCCAAACTAGTGAAAAATACAACTGCCTTCCTCTTTGTGTGCTACTTTACCAGGAGTACTTTCCTTTTTTTTTTTTTTTTTGGTTCCCATGAATCCCATGAACTAGATTCTGGCTTTACAGGGATCTTGTCAAAGGCTGATATTGGAAGAAGTCTTTTTGACATCACATTTCCAGTTTGGATATATGTAATAGGAAAGGGCTATTTATTAAAATCCCATTACTTAAGGATGTACCCAGGCTTTCCGCTATGTATCTGCAACCTCAAGATTTCTGTGTATTTTTCCTTTGCCTGCATGTTTGGGTGGTAATAATAGCAGCCAGCATGCATTTTGCCATTTGCCCTATGCTCATACATATTGCATAAGCCCACAAGCAAAGTCATCAGTGTAAATAAATTAATTTTTGCTTTTTTTAGTTTGTCATGGGCAGCAAAACCCCCAAACATATTTCTAGCTTCATACACCTTCCTAAATACATTTTATGCATAGTGTGTATTCAGTAAGTCCTCTGGCCTTATTGAAAGGACTTTCTTGTTTGTTTTTATTTCCTTACTTTAAATGAGGGTAAATTAACCCAGTTTAAAACTGTTCAGTAGGATTACTTATTAATCATTATTTGGGTGTCTAATAAGAAGAGACCCCCACTTGGGTGTTATTTTTATTTAAAAGTACTGAATTATTCTTTAGATTAAACACGAACAAACTAAATTAGAGCAATACCTTGCTTCCCCAAGTGTTCCACTTCACCCGCTGCAGAAATCAGAATATGGAAAAAATAAAAATCTAATATCAACGAGATAAAAGTAGCACAATGCAAAAGAAGATAATTACATTGCTCAGCTGTCACAAGGCCAACACAAAAAAATTAAGTGACTCATCTTCCTTCACATGCACAGCCTGCTCAAACATACATATATAATTATTTATTTGTATGGTTTTGATTCTTTAGCCAAATGTCACTACTTTATAATGTGGTTCAACCACTTAGAGATTTTGTTCAAAGTGTTCATTTGTAGTTTTATCATTGAACCACAAAAAAGTGTTCCAGGCTCCAGTGTAATTAAGTTGCATGCAAGTGTTGTATATCATTAAATCTTACTTTGTATGAGTGCATGAGTTCAAAGACGGCTCTCCTGCAAAGATAAGGTACAATATGCAGTGAACAAGGGCTGCTTTCTTGTGAAGGCGTTTTCTTTACCAAACCAGTGTATCAAGCAAGGGTATGCTCAAGACATAAACATCCAGAAATCTTCATACAATATTGTAATTTTGACTTTGGAAGTAAGTGGACAATTGACTTAGACCGTTTCTTAAAAAAAAAAAGGAGACTAAGACTTTTAAGTGTGTTTTTGAGAGTTTTACCTATGATCTTATGAACAAAATTATAAAAATCTGCAATATACAAAAATACTGGAAAGGAAGAACAGTGGTATAAAACCTTTGAATAACAATTGCTATTTTAAAAATTTTGAAAAAATATAATACTCCCATTAGGTGGAGACTCTGAAATAAGGAAGAAAGAAAGATTTTCTGGGTTGAAAGTATAATTATGCTTTTGTAGAAAGTTTTTATGCAATCCTCAAGAAAAAAGTGTCACAGTTTTGCCTCATAGAAATTAATGTAGAAGGTAAGGCTGAGCAAATAGTATTCATGCTAATTTAGCTTCTTTTTTTTTTCTGGCTGAAAGTCATGGTTGTTGGACAGTGTGTTAGTGGTTCATGTTTGCTGAAGTTACTTGAATGAATTTGAATTTTCAGCCAGTGATTTATTTACAAATTGTTTGCTTTGACTGTTCACCCTGCTCTATTAAATATTTGCTTTAGTTTATTCTATTGAATCTAATTAATCAGTGTCTGTTCCAATATGTGCAATGCCTGCCAGTGCAAATGAGAGTAACCCTTTTGCTTCTCTGACTGGCATCAGGAAGTGCTTTGGCAAATCATACTGCCCTGACATGCTTCAGCATCTTTGTTGAAACAAAAATGAGAAAAAAAGGTAAACTTAGTACAGATATATCTTTTTGTGATGTTAGTAGCAAACCTGGAAAGCTACTGTAAAATAGGAAACTTCCTGAGCTATATGAAAGTCAAACCATTGAAACAGTAGGACTACAGAAGGATTGTAACTGTAAACAAAATTTGCTGACTGGTGTAATTTTCTTGTCAAACTCAGCAAATATCTACTCGTAGGCAAGCATCATAAGTAGTGACCTACTTCCTAAAACTGATTTACTGCTTTTCCCTTCTTTTTTTTTTTTTTTTTTTTTTTTCTTTAGAAATCTTTTGAAAAAAACAGTTCAAAGGGAATAAAAAGGGTGACATAATGATTGAACTTCTTGTAATCTAACTTGACTGAGGAAATGTGGCTGCTTGGTCCGAGTTCCATCCCCAGTTAAAGAGGGAGAATAAGCACTATCAGAAATCAGTTCAGCCAGTGCAATGGTAGGACTGTATGATAGGTCCTTTGAGGCTATATATTTCCTTCTGCAAACTAGAGATGCAAGAAGAGCTTACTTAGATGTAGATCCTCAAGTTATATGAGGTGGAGCCAATGCCAAAAGAGATTGGGAAAACAGCACAAGTTCATCAGGCACCCACCGAGGGAGTCAGGGGCTGGAGCATGTGCCCTGTGGGGAGAGGCTGAGGAACTGGAGCTGGCTCAGCCTGGAGCAGAGGAGGCTTTGGGGGGTGCTTATGAAGCAGTAGCCATCAAGAAGATGGAGCCAGGCTCCTGACAGTGAGTCAGCATCCACAGATTGAAACAAGAGCAACTGAGGCAGAATATAAAGAAAAACTTCTCGGTATGAGAACAATCAAGCAGTCCCTTCCAATCTGAATTGTGATCCTATTTTACTGGAAGAACTGCCTATCCAGGCCAAATCTGCTATTGGGTGAGTTGTTGGATCTTTCATGAAGTCATTAAAATGACAGAGAAGGAAGTCACATTGCTGCTGTAAAAACCTTTTAAGATGGTGCACTGTTGGAAGATCCTCTGTAGCATCCAGTCTTGTTGAGAGCTGTGTATTGTGAGATCATTACACATCATTACAAAGGTGTGATACTACAATATCCCACTGTTTTCTCTATTTTTCGTGTGTTTAAGATAACATTTGAACTATATTAATCAGATTTCACTGTTTTATGAGCTTTTAAATACAAATGCTGAGCTTTTACTTGATCTTATGTTAGTCCTTGCACCTGTAGTACTGTTATGCTCTCAGACGCCAGCTGACATAGCTGCTTGAACACGTGTATCTTGACATGTCATCTTCTCTGCTTTGTCTCTGAGTTCCCCTATTAATCTCTGTTCAGTATTTCTAAGGTAGTGAGTTTACTACCAACACTGAAGTAGATCACAAATAAAGAAAAGCTCTTGTGGCCTCCATGAATCATATTCCTCTTAAAAAATACCTAATTCTCCATCCAAAATTCTTTGTTCCTCATAGTACAGAACTCGTCCCATCATTGCTAAAAAAAAAGTAAAGTCAGTAGGCTAGAAACATATCCAGAGACCTAAACTGATCCACTAATGCTATTGTTTTTCTGGATTTGTTGATTTTGTCCACTTGGTTAAGTACGGTAACTTGTTTTATGTCTTCCCCTCAGTTTCCATGTGAGAAACCTGGTATGTTCAGCTCAGTATACAAAGATGCTAGCAACACAAGCTGCAGGTGTCAGACTTCAAAAGAAGGAACACAAAATGCACTCTGAAGATCAAAATCAAAGTGTCAGCTCAAATATGAGTAGTCCATTCCCACTTTTGGAGAGGTGAGAGTTTTCTGAGGAGAGATGCAGTGCCCACTAACAGGATCAGCTTCACATACGTACTGACAGCTGAAGTATGGCAGATACAGCCTGGGCAAAAAAAGGTCTAAAGATGTAGTTCCACCTTTCCTTTCAGACACAGTGCAGCATGTTTCATGGGTGGTGGGCTGGCAGAGGATGGAGGAGGAAGACCTTCTCCTTGCATTGTTTTTTCAGAGATGTGTTGCCTGAATTTCACTACGAGGTAGTAGATGATGGATTGCCATCTTGTGAACCTGGAGAGATGAGGCTGAGTCCTAGGTCTGTGAATAACTAACCCTGTGTAATGCACAGCAGTTACATATTTTACTTTGCTGATCTGTTGCCCCACTAACACTTTGCTTGTCTACTTTTATAGGAATACATTCAGGAAAGGGATGGGAGTATGTCTGTGTGTTTCTTGAGCCCATTTAAGGTTCTCTAAAACGTTTGAAAACCATATTCTGGCTATTTAAAAAAAAAAGAAGTCATAAAGACAACCTGTGTTCTCCACAGCTAGGTGGATTTTACAAATAGCAGTTCTTGATTTGATTGGCTTACTTTCTAATCATTGCAAACATGTTTCTGTCATAAGCAACCTGTGCTAATTTCACACTAAATAGAAATGAAGCACTTATGAAGAAAGACTCCGAGGTGGTTAAAATATTTTTACATAATGTCTCAAAAGCTGAGTTCTGTACAGTTGATTCTCCTTTCAGTCTCTTCACGGGAACTGGTTGTGTTCACCATGCCATCAGCATGCTTTATGTGGAACAAGGCTCTTCTGAAAGTTACTTGTTTAAAATCTGCAGGGATTTGTTTTGCTTGTGGAAAAGGCACTGAAAAAGGCATTTGGATTGAAGGAGGAGATTACCTACTCTGTATCTGATACTGAAAGCAAATATAAACTCAAACCAAGCCACACTTTCCTTTGTATATTCTCTCTGTGTGTCTTAGCACTAGCTGCTATGACTGTTTTTTTTGACCAATTTCATTCTCTTACTTCTCATTACTGCTAATACTGGGGGTTATTTTGGGCTTGCTGCAGCACCAGGGTGCAACTGCTGTTTCAGGAAAAACTTCAATAAAGCAGCCAATGAAAGGTGACTTTAAGCCTAGAGGAATACATCTGGTGGAGTGCTTGCCTCTGAATTAATATTTTGGAGGGCATACTACTGATGCTATCAGTGCCTTCAAGCTCAGCACCTGCTGCTTTCTTGCTCATTTGAAGGATTAGCATCTGAAGAGATTCTTTGGGGCACATACTCCTTAACGTGTGATGAAGGTCAAAAATCTACCTCTGCTGTGCCTCCTTTCCATGATCCAGTAGAGGTTTTTCCACAGAGCACCACTTGTGCAAAGTTAGCAGGGAGAGCGGAGAGTTTCCAGTGTCTGCTGGTCTCTGCTGTCCTCCAAAGACATGTCTGAAGGCAGCATGGCTGGATGTGTCCTGCCACCAACACTGGTTGCAGTCCCAGAGCTTGTGTACAAGGCAGCTGGGGTCTGTGAAGCCCTGTGGGGCTGTCGGCAGAGTGGTGGTGGCTGGATCTCAGAAGTAATTGGTGCTGGGGCTCTCTATGAATCTTGATCCACAGCTAAGAGGGCATAAGCCCTCACTTCTGGGAGAGAAAACACTTCTGCATGTCACAAAAGAAGGGAACAAAAAATACTTTGAGCTGAGATACAGATCGCATTTCTCTCACATGGGGGTTACTCATTTGCAGGGGAAGACAGAGTCAATGATTATGGATCTTGATTTTGAGAGGAATAAGGAATGCCTCTTGAATTAACTGGTGTCCAGGGTAAGGAAGAGTAATAGAGAAGGCGGAGGAATAGGCTTAAAATTCTAAATTATAGCTCTAAACTAAGACTGGAACTCAGATTAAAGAAAAATCAGATTATTTTTTTATTTTGATGTTTTCTTTATTTCTGAAAGGGAATATTGGATTTGGTACTACTGGGCATTGGACATTAAGTTTTGCAAGAAGAAACTTATGAGAACATAGAAGTTTAAAAAATCGGGTTGACAGAAATGCTTGCCATTTTCAATACACGTTTCTAAAGATCACCTATATCCAAGAAATGAAAAGGCATTTGAGACAGATGACAAAAAAACCTTATTGATAGTACTCTTTTATGGTGTCCTAGTGTCACCTCAGAGTTTTTATTGTATTCCTAAAATCTTCAGTTAACTTTCTGTAATGATGAATTTGAGGGCATGGTACTGCCTTTACACCTCTCTTGTCCTTCAAATCTGTTATAATAACATGTTCCAAAGGTCAATTTAAGGTCAACAGGGTTTCTGAAAAAAAGAGAAACAAATAGGGAGACAAGAAAAAAAAAAAAGCAGCTACCAGCCTTTAATTGATATAAGCTGAAGAATCACTGTATGGGGCAACATGAATGCACAATGAAACTGGAAAACTTAAGGGAAGGAGAAGAGACACAGAGAAAGAAAAAGGAATGGGTTGGTTTGTGATGTCCATGTGTATTACATATGAGAGGTTTTCTTAGAGTAACCAACACTCGTATTCCAGACAGCCAAGTGCTTCACATTATAAAATGCCCTATTCAGCACTTGGAATTAGCCAGGCAAACTGAGTTTTCTTATTTTGGATGTCTGCCACAATTTGGGGGGTTTCTTGCCTTCAAATCGTTTAGCTGTTTTTGGTTTTTTTGGTTTTTTTTTTTTTTTTTTTTTTTTTGTGAGTTGTTAATTTAATTTTGCCTTCTGTTTAAAAATCCATCCATACTTGACTGTGCTATAAACCAGGTAAATTGTCTACTTTATCTTCAGAGCCCTGTCAGACAGTAAAACTAAGGTATGTGGGGGCAATTAAACATATTTCTTGTTCTCTCCTCTTTGCCCTGTAACCCACGCACATGGGAAGAAAGCCATTTGAGTTGGATGCCAATGGCACAGAGATCTGATCTAAACTAATGGGGGTGAAGAACACGAGATAAAGAAATTGAGAGTAGATGTTGGTGCTGCAGAGAAGGTCTGGTTTTGAAGGCTGGTGCTTGCTGAGAAGGGAAAGGCAGACTGGTAATTGGGGAGGAAAGTAAGTGGTACTGGGAATCAGCAATGAGAAGAAACAGATACCATGCAAATCACCACTTGGTGGAAAACAAAGGTGAACATGTGCTTAAAATTGGTAAAGTAATGCCTGATACCACTGAATGAAGATGTCTTATATTTCCTTAACCCTTGTGAACTTGAAATTGTACTGTTAATGTCCTTTCAAGGCAATTGAGTATAGACGTCCCCACACATGCACTTTAAAAGAGCGATGTTTTGTGGGTTTCACCCACATACATGCATTGCATCCTAACTGTCCACTTCCATCAGTCACGCTGTAAAACATGAAGTGATCTTCACTACTATATCACACAGCTGAGAGTAAAGAAAACACTCTTAAGTGTTGGCAGTGATGAGTGCTACAGAATAGTGCTTTAACAGAAACATTCCTTCCTTTACCATTGTGCATTTCTGTAGAGAGCTGGTAATACCTCCAGCAGTTTAATGTAATTTTAAAAATGCTATAAAAATTTAAATCATTAGCAGTACAATTTGAAAAGGAACCTCAATGATTTTAAAAGGAGGAAAGAAATACTGTAGCAATCTTTTAATAAGCTCAAGTAAAATACAATGACTAATAGAAATACAAATGTCATGAACTTTTCTGGCTACAGAAATCCATAAGCAGCTCAGAAGCAGTTGATGTAATGTGTTTGGTTCATTCATGTTAATAAAGACCTCATCTGTTTTACTACCAGGATTTTTTTTCATATGCCATTTTTTTTTTTCACATTCTTTAATTGCCAAAGGGTATCTCAAATGTTCTGTTGTTCCAGAGGGGAGACAAAGCCTTTAGAAAGAAACTCTCAGTTCTTTCAATGACAGCATTTGAAAAGTCTGGGTACACTGGAAAAGGAAAGTTAAAAACCCAAGACCTCACTGTGCTTCTTTCACCTGAATTCAGTCATCTGTCATATATGAGGAGGGAGTCCTAAATTCACAGTGTTAAAAAAAAGGCCAGTTTGAGAAACTCTGGCTTACTGGCCTACTTTCAGATAGTATCTTCTCAAAAATAGCTTTAATCCATTTGTTTAGTGCTTTATCCTTGAAATAAAGAGCTGAAGAATAAGTAATCCATTTCTGTACAATAAATATTTGATATTCCTGTAGCTTTTCCTACAATACTCGATCACTAATATTTTGACACTGTTCCTTAGTGTTTATTTCATAATTTAATTCAGATATTGCTGCAGTCTTCAGAATTCACCAATAAAAAGCCTTCTTTAAAGAAGCACGTTTTCGTATGCTGGATACTCAAAGCACTGAATACCCTCTTTGGTCTCCAGGTGGATGCATTACTGAGCTTCCACAGCCTTTTCCAGCCCAGACCTCTCACAAAACCACTGGTTGTTCAAACACAGGGCTAGCAAACTCTACCTTGTTTATGCCATCTGCCTCAGTAGCTTTCAACTTTTCCTGATGCTGTTACTGGTAAAAGAACTTCTGCTTCTTTTAAAACAGGTACAAGACCCTTTTCATAAAAGTAATCCACGTTCTCTGGCTAGCTCTCCTGTACAGCTCTCTGGTGGAAGTGTCAGGCAGGAGTCACCTCCAAGTCACGCTTCCAGCTCTGCTGTGGGTTTCCTGATGCCTCTTGGTTGAGCCCTTTATGCTGTTTAATGCTCAGTGGTTTATGTGGACAATGGAAAGGGTAGCCTACCTTTCTCCTTGCCTCTTGACTCTTTTGTCTTCTCTGGTTATACTGAGGGCTCTTTGTAGTAGAGTTGTAGGAGCACTCACTCATAAAAGATGACTGAGATCACCTCTTGTAAATGTCCTGGATTTTAGCTCTGGTCTCTATTGTGGTATTTAGCGATTTAGTGCTAAAAATGTCTTCTTTAGCTTTTCTGAATCAAAACATAATGTGCTGAGCTCAGAGGTGCTAGATATAATCAGTACCAAGAAAATACTTTCAGATAGCGAATGGTTCAGTCACTGCGAGCTAAAAGTGTATTGTACAGTAATCTCATCCTTCTCTTTGAAGAAATCGATACATCTGTGCTTCCTGACCTAGTGACATTTTTTTGTCTTTTTCATATTGAGCCTCGAGTATACAAAATATGAACAATATCTTTCTCAGTCTTGAAAGGTCTTTTAATACATCTAGAGACAAAAATCATACTATTCACAGCGGCCTTGGTGCTTGTTAGTGTGAGGAAAAAATCTGTGTAATTCCAGCTACCAACACTACTGCAGGAAAATGAGAGAAAGGCAATGTTGTCTATGAATCTTATTGAATTGCAAACTGCTTTCTCAGCAATCAGAGCTGTACACTGATGCAAATCAGATGCTTACATAATGCTGTTATGCAAGGAGGGTGACAAGAGCTGCAGTGATTAAGATACTCTTTGTGTGTTCATACTGTGTTGTCCGTTCACTTCTGAAAAAACACCGACAAATTAACTCCTTGAAATGGACCATTCTAAAGCAAACCAGAGTCAAACACATCTCTGTGTGGTGCTGACTTTTCACCTAATTATTTTTTTTGTTGTTGTTGGGTTTGTTGTTTGTTTTGTTATGTTTTTTCTGAGGTGCTTCATGGAGCACAGCAAGATGAACAGCCCCTCTCCCATGACACATCTTGGGACCCGGCTCTTATCTCAGATGCACATTCATGTGCTGTGCAGAGTAGCACATGGCTAAGATTAGGATGTGGTCTTTAGCTGACATACTGATAAAAAGGCAGCTTCTAATTTAAGACATGTGCTCTGCATCACCACACATCCTGACTAACACAAATGATAGCATTTGTGTATGGTCTTGCAGTAGCTGTTTTTCAATATAGCCATGTCAGGAAGAGGATTAGAATCTAATCATTATTCTTTTAGTTGGTTAGTTTCAAAATGAGAATATATGTACTAAACATCTAATACTGGTTTAAATGTTTAAAGAGATTTTTTTTTTCCTCTTACTTGTCTTCTTCCACCATTATCTCTCTGCAAAGTTCTCTGGCAGATGAGTCGAAAAATACATCAAATAGTACAGACTTTGCTGAAGATCAGTTTATTTAGAACTGATAAATGCAACGTCCTAATGGAAACTGTATTTATGGAATTTTGTGTGCCTGTATGCATCTACAGTGGAAAAACTCAGTGTGAATTTTTTACATTTCAGATACTCAGTGGTACCAATAATCCGCTTGTGCAGAGTCAAAAGACCAAGGATTGATGACAGAGATGGTAGAACTACTGTAACCAACTAATTATATAAAGATATCATCTAGTAACTCTTTCATTTCTAGATGGCATACATAAGCATCTAAGCTAGCTCAGACAGCCTTAATCATTTTGAACTGATGATTTTCTCCATGTTTCTTGGATTAATCTTACCATACTATGAGATAAAGCAAATAACATCTCATGCAGAATGAATTCAGATAAAGTTGTTAGGGAATTGAAATAAAAGCTTATTTGCAGCTTTGTGGTAATAGTAGAAACAAAATCGAATATATTGAGTATGAGGAAGAAAACTGCTGAGAACATTTTTATGCTAAAGAAGATGTTTGTAAGGATATTAATATGTAGATTTTTTTTTTTAGAGTTCCTTTAGCATATTCCTTTCCAATAAAATATTTTTACAGCAGTGTGAAGTTTCTGTGCAGATAGTATAGCTAAGGCCAAGTCATGATCAAGGCAAAATGTGAGATAGTAAAGAAGAAAATGTATCAGTAATTTGGATGATCTCCTTTTCCCTCTTCCACGTTTCTCCTGGGGTCACCAAAACCAAGAGTGCAGAGCCCTTTTGCTTTAAAGAGTGCTGAATGAAGCACCTGTAGCTGCACCAAGCCAGGAGAGGGAACCGGAGGAAGAAGACAAAAGAGGAAACAGTCATTGAAAGAGTACCAGATATATTTGTCCAAAAGTTTATACTATCCATGTGGCAGTGGTACAGTATTTCTATTATTTGGATCATACCTGTAGGTTTCAGCTGTGTTCCTGCTGTGTTGGCTGTTACAAAAGCACATAGAAATGAAAATCTGTATCTAAAATATTCTGAGCATTTGAGACAAAGAGAGTTCAGAAGAAAAGCAGGTGCCAGACGTACCTTAGATTCTGTTTTTGATTGTAGTACTGATCTGGTTTTGATTGTGGTCTGACTGCTGGCCAGAAACAATATATTTTAAATGTCTATTTATATATAAAAATATTCACCCTGTGTCAGAATTCAGATCTATGGCAGAGCCAGAAATAGATTCAGGTCACCTGGGAAACTAGTTTATTTCCTTACCCTGAGGTTAACTTATTATATATAATGTAGTGATAAATTAGCTGAATGAAATCCTTTCCCACTTCCCTTCCTTGTAACTATTTGGTGACAATAATTGTATTTCCACATTATCTGACCTTCCATATTTATTCCAGTATCTCTTCCCAGAAAATGTAAACACTGCCCCACAGGACAGCTCTGTGTAAAATACTGAAAAAATCACTATTAAGAAATGGCAAATAAAAAGAATTTGGTATCAGCTGTCTGATCTTATGTCAGATGCATCCTTTAACTCATAATACCATAAATTAAAAAAAAAATCACTGACATGAATTACATTGTCTTTCAAGCCTGCTGCTATTACAAGCGAAACTTGGATGGAAGACAGTCACAATCAAAAGAATTAAAGATATTCTGTCCTTCTCTGAGCTTCACATACAATCACAGATCCAAGGGAACTGGGGCATTTTTTTAATGTAGCATTTGTCTCTTTTTGTATTTAATAAAATATGAAAAATAGATTTGCTTTGTTATGTCAAGTAGGCAACATGTTCAATAGTGGGGTGTGTCTTAACATAAGGTACTACTGTGTGTTTCTGTTCTCTTGGTATACTACTGCCAGATATTATGAATATTTTCATGTCCAGAGCATGGATGAAAACTCAGTCCCTGACTACTCTGAGTATATTGGAAAATAAATAAACAGTGTTTCTGTGTACATTGTCTGGAAATGAGAGGTACTAAAGTAGCAAGGGCGTGGCAAAAATGTTATTTCTGCATTCCCTGTGCAAGACTGCTTTTGTTTTGATGGGGAAAAGAGAGGTTGCCCTGAGAGGAGCCCAACCTCAAAGACAAGAATGGAGCTCTGCTGTTTTACGGAGGCAGACAAGCCAAATGCACAGCGTGAGCTCCTGCTTCAGAAACGAGAAAGGGTATTTGGTACACTGATAGGAACCAAATTTAAGTCCTTTTTGTAGTTACTTACTCAAACTGGATATCTTGGATGGAGCTGAGATTTGGGCAGGAGAGGAGGTGTCATGACTAAAGCTTTTGACACTTAGTTCTTAAGGAAATTCCTGATTTTTCCAGTCTTCCATTTGCTTTCCATTTGGAAAATTAAGATGCAGTATTTTCCTCCGGATTTCACATTGCCAACTCAAATCAAACACACAAAAATCTTTTGCTTTAATTTCAATCTGCTTCAGTATCGGGCTTTGTGAGCCAGGGGGTTACCACACAAACTGGGATTAAAGAAGATGTTTTGCAGTGGTCTCTGGGAATTACACTTCCAGAGTTTATTTGTTTGCAGACAAAACCCTATCGTCAACACTGTAAAACGAGTTCTATTTTTTAATGTGCTTTTCTGTTCTTATTACTCTCTTTGTCCCCAAAGTGAGTCTATAACGAGAGTCACTGCTGTTGCAGTGTTGCTATAACTTGTTATTCATAGACAGAAATGAGAACTGACCATGGCACAGGATGAATCTGTTCCCATCCCAGCACCTCCATGTGTCATGCAAATGAAAGATGGCAGCATGTTTGCTCAGTCAGGCTGTGACAGGAATGAGAAATGGGACAAGGGCAGCGCTGTTTCCTTCTAGGGGTATGCTTTGAAATGTTTTGGGTCCTGAAAATCTCAAACAACAGGTGGTTTATAGAGCTTTTTGTACTTGCCCATCTTTTTAAGCAAAATACTAACTGGAGGAAAAGCTAAACACACTTCTTTTTTCACTGGGGCTTGATCCTGCAAGAAACTGGCAAGCTGCTTGCAAATACAGTGAAGGCAATAGAGTGTGCAGAAAACACACTCAGGACATCAGAATCATTCAGAAGCAATCTGTAAAGCTTCCCCATCTTCTCACCAAGGTAATGTTGGCAGAGTGTATTGGTCCTGTTCATGATAAGAATAGTCAAAATTGGACTGAAAAAGAGCCCATTCTTGGTCCATTATGTGAACACTACTGTAAGGATTTTTGTATGTCTGCACCATTCTCAGATCATTAAGTTCCAGTTTGAAAATTTCCCTGAGAGGCCACGCCTTTGGAACAAATCTATGTTGCTAATTTTTAGTTGCAGCTACTTCTAAAGTCCTAGATTTTGTGTTCCTTGGCCATCATCATGGCATTTGCCAATACTTGGTAACAATCCTATCCACATACCTCAGCTCTGTTCCCTTCATATACTGTGTGTTTCTGTGTTGTTCTTTCAAAAGCATTACATAAAATGGGTCAATAAAAAGATGTATGATAATAAGCATACATGCCTCAGGCTTCATGGTTTTAAAATGTCATGCTTACACAGAGAGCATTGTTTGTTAGAAGTCAGCAGTCTCAATAACCCATTATAGCTTTGTTTACTCAAGGGCACACAATAAGCTCTAATTTCAACTCCCAGCCAAACACTCCTTTGCTTAAACCCACAGTAACCCATCACGCACTTAGGCTGCCATTCACTTCACAGGCATTGTTTCGGTACATATTTTCCATAATATAAAGTTGCTCCTCATGCCAGCCCAAAAACAAAACCATTCTGTGAATCAAGGGCACAGTTATTTCATGACTTTGGCCTTGGGTTAATTAGCCTTGAAGTAATGTGTTTCTGTTGCTCTGGATCAAGAGAGCACAGTAAGTGCCGTACTCTGAGATGCTGAGAGTGACAGTGAGACACTGGAATAGCTGCATTTTCAGAATTGCAGGAGTCCGTCCTTGCAGTAACACACACTGAAGGACAGGAGAGCCTCAGAATAGGTTCTGAGTGGGGTGAATTGTGTGGAATAATCTTGGTAAAGGACTTGTTCCCAGAAGGGTGTTCTCACACCCGGGGGGGGGGGGGGGGGGGGGGGGGGGGGGGGGGGGGGGGGGGTAGGGGGGAAAGGAAAAACAGGAATCAAGTAATCAAGTGCCTTTCTTTCCTCCCCCTTTCCTATTTTCAGGATAGAATCCAGCAGCCAGAAGTAAAAAAAAAAAAAAAACAGGGGAGAAAAGGTGTACTTTTGTGCCTTTTCATACTCCATCACTTCTAGTCCATGCATGGGATTGTCTCTGCCCTGTGTGTTCTGGTAATTCTTTCAGTCAAATCAGATGTCATCTGGAATTTCAAAAGTTTTGGTGGAAAACATTTTTTGTCATTCACATAACTGCGCTGAAACAGGTTCCAGGACAGTTTTGGCACTCCGGCTTCTAATTCCAGGAACTGTAAAGAGGCATGTGGCAATTAAAAATTAGCAGAGTTATCTGAACTTTGTGAACCTCATATGATGTTTAGTTTGGGTTCAGACCAAGTTTTGGGCAAAGGTACCAAGGATTCTTATTTAGTAGGAGCTGGTTTTATGCTCCCTGTAATTTGGACTTTGGCTGGAGCTGTTTTTCATTTGCATTATGCTAGATGTGTCTGTTAAAGAAATATCATTCAGCTTGTGAATTTTGGCAACTTTGATCTTGGCTTACATTTGAAGGTAATTTGTAGTTTCATCATTTTCATAACTACATTTTAATTTTGTTAACTGCTGGAGGAATTATTTAGGGAATTTTTTTCCCATTAATTTTATTAAGCTGCAAAAAGAATTATTTTCCTTCTCTCTAAGAAAATTGGGAAAGCAGGGTAAAGTCTGTTCTTGTACTCAGCTGGATTCTGTAGTGAGAGAAGCAGTTATGGGACTGCTCAAGGTGCTCCTTGAGGACATGACAGCTGGTCACTTAAATCATGGATGACCTCTTTCTTTGGGAGGATTCACAATTATGTTTTAGGAGCATGTTTACTTCCAGTTGTGTTTTAGGAGCACATCTTTGACTGTTTTGGCAAGCCTCTCAGTTTCTTGCTTCACTTTTGTATCTCTGGTAAAAATTTTCCCTCTTAGTAACTGCTTCTCAGTGTTAAGTGTAACGGAGTCTCTTGTAAAGCTTTTGCTATTTTCAAGCAAAACAGAATCAAGCAGGTAGTAGGGAATCCTATGCCAAAGCAGTTTCACAGAGCACTAGTGAGTGGCACAGTGACCACCATTCCTCCTAACCCATTGGGCATGCTGCAGTTGCTCCTGTTGGATAGCCTACGTCTTTCAGCATGCTCTCCCCTTATTTTCTCTGAAAGACTGTTATTTGCCCCCTTTATTCCTGCCCAGCTCCTGGTCTCTTTTTCTGGACTGTGATTGAAGCTGAGCCACGTTTAGTGGTGCAGTAATTCGCTTACAGTGGGTTTCGATTAGAAATCATGGCCATGATTCTGCTGTTTGCTGAGTCTCGTTGCCATTTCCATCTTCATTCCTTCCCTTCCCCCTCCCCTTTTGTAATTTTTACTTGTGTTCTCACTAGAAGTTCCAGATAATACCGGGGTCTCAGTGCAGTGGTGTGGGTCTTCAGATACCCAGTTAGAATGGGACCCTTCCCCACTGAGCTTAGAATTTGATGCCCATTTTGTAATGCTGTTGAGTTTGGCTTTGTGCACATACATAAGCACAGCATGAGACATTGCCTGCCCAAGAAGCATACAGTGCAAGCAGATGTACTAAACAGAAGAAACCCAGAAGGAGATAAGCAAATGAAGTGGCTCACTCCATTGCAGAAAATAGCAGTATTTATTCCTTTATTTTTCTATTTTGAGATATTTCCATTTGATTCTTTCAGTATCTTAAATTGAGTTTGGAGTCTATGTCAGGGGATCCCCAATTGTAGGATGGAAACTACTAACGGTACTTAAAGGTTATTCATCTTTCTTCCACAAACCTGTATGGCTGAGAACTGGTCTTTTGTTGCCACCAAGACTGATTATATTAAATGGCAAAGTAGTTGAGCAAGGTATCAGTATCTGATATACAACTAGACAGCTTCTCCAGACTGGGCAGTCAAGAAGCTCAAATGGTATGTTTCCAAGCTACTGGAGAAGCTGTTCCTCCTTTTAAATGAGGATATCCTACCAAATACAACCAAAAGCCAAGACACCATGGTATCCTGACAGTGATGGGCTCCATAGTGGCTGTCTGCAGAAAAACAGGGCAAGAGAGGACTTGCCTCCTGCCATGGAGTGCTCTCCCAGCCCCCAGCAGTTTGCAGCCCAAGAGCTTTCTTTGTCTTCCCACAGTTTGCCACTGCCACCTAAATGACCAGACATTACTGCGGTGGATTTAGATAGAGAACATGGATCTGAATTTAACTGCCCATGCAGTAGAGCTGGGAGAACAGTTCATGGGATCACTTGCTTCTGTTTCTGTCAATATGGTGGTTCAGAATAAAAAGATTAAACCCAAGAGGTTCCTGTGAAAGTTACAGCCTAAAATAATAACACTTTGTAGAGGGGGAACTCCAAAAAACGAGGACATCTTTATATTAATTTTACCCACAAAAATAGACTTTAAATGGAAAAAAAACCTCAGTTTTGTAGTCAAAGACAGATTTTCTCCTTCTCTCTTTTCTCTTTCTTAACACTTTTAAGTATTTCAGGAAGAATACTGAGGACAAGAAGAGGTTAAAAAAGACTAAATCAGCACAATTCTGGTCTGATCTTGAATCTTTCCACAAAACATAAACCTAATTCCTCTACCTGGTAGGGGAACCAAAGCTTGTCTGTGTGTCATGGCTTACTGGGTGTGACATTCTGAAAAAAGCATCCACTCGCTCCTGGCAATGATTTTCAAAAACAATTTGCACTTCATCTCTGTGACACCAAGAGATCACACATCAGCCAACACAGTCAGGTATCAGGAGCGAATCAATGGCTGGCTTACCTCCCAAGGTTTGTCCCCTAGTTTTATTACTGCTGACAGTGGAGCCAGCAGTTAAAGGGCAGCATGAGACGACCAATTTGTTGACCACACTAGGTTTTGCACACTAGCTGAGCCTACTGGGGCACAGTTTCCTTTAGAGTGATGATAGTATCAAAGAACTTCCAGCATAAACTTGCAAAGAGGTTATCCAGTTTTGTCTGCCATTTGAAGCCCCACAAATATTTTCTTAAACAGCGGGATAAAAGACGGCAACAATAAGAATAACAAAACCAATAGCTATATACAAAATATAGCAAGAAGCAGTGTCTTGAGAAAACCATGCTTTTTAGCAAGTAGAAGCAAAACCCCAACATAAACACATGAAGTGGGTATAAGACATGTGGTACTGGGATATAGTACCACATTTTCCATCCTCTCTAGGGAAGGCCACACATATTGTCTGTGAATGGGAAGCAGCTGGGGAGTAATCTTTATCAGTTTGAAACATATACTGGCAATCTTTGGACCAGGCTATATTTTGCGAATTACACTGCTCGAACTGCCAAGTGGAAAGATGTTTAATGTGAAGAGTTCAATAATGAAAGGATTTTAAAATAAAATATCCATTCTTAGCTCATTATTCTCTGATATGGGAGCATAAATACTTGTTAAGGATAGTTGAAGACTATCCCTACTCAAAAAAATCTAGCTGAGTGGCCTTATGTGGTCTTATTGAAACCAGCAGTAAATCCACTGACTTACGTAATTTCTATGCATAGTCTTCCATCAGCTCATCTGAGTATGACATTCTGTCAAAACTTGTGTTATTTCAACCTCTTTCTCATAATTTACTACATTTTGTAACTCTCACTTGTTCTCTAGGTCTCATCGTCTTTTTGCTTCTAAAGATTTAAAATTATTCTGGAGTCCTAATCATAAATAACCCTAAGCATTAGTGGGACAAGAAGTCTTTTTCAGATATTAGTACAAACTTAGTCAGTCCCTTGCTGGCCATGACTTGAGAGCCCTTTTTAGTCTCACATATTTTAGATGGATGAGTGTTTTGTGTGTGAATTAGTAGCACTTTAGTGTTGGCTCTTCGTTACAAATCAGATGAAGAATGTGCAGCCAGGATGAATAAATAAAAGGAAGTCCTACAAAATTACTCAGCTTTTTAAAAATGCCTTGGACCGTGATGCTACATTTTCAGTAGACTTTTTCCAGTTTGATATGAGTTGTGTCATATTGAGTTCAAGGAGAAAGATGCTTCTGCATGTCAGTACAGCTGGTTTTCCTAAATATGGAAATGTGAAGGATCTAAGGTGAAAGTGTCTGTCATTCTTCTCTCCACAAGCCCGTTAGTTTTTATCATAACCTGGATTTAGCAGGAATGGCTTTAAAATAATGCTTGCAAACACACAAATAAAAGGTGGCCATGACTGCATGGCAGAACCTTTAGGTGATTTGTCAGAGGACTCCAGGCAAACTTTGTGCCTTGCCTGTGGTATTACCCAAAGCTGGGCAATCTGAAGGGGATGTGGAAAAGTTACAGTGTGTTTGTGAAGGGCAGGGGACAGAGCTAGGGAGCACCTCAGTCCAGTTCTGATAAACATGTCAATATTGAATGGAAACGATGTCATCATCTGCACCCTGCCCCAATCACTTTGTGCTTCTAACTTTGCACAGCGTTTTTACTTTCTCTTATTCTTGCCCTTGTAATTACTGCATTCCCTGTCTTCCTCTTTCCATCCTGTTAGCCTCGGATTTGACAGGGAACTTCTGGTGATATCTGAATCTGAGTCAGAACCCATCCAGAAACACAGCTTACTTACCATATTGATAGCCTTGGGCTTTTCCTGAGTTCTTACTATCCATTGTATAGAGCCATTTTTAAAGCACAGTGTGGCATTAAACAAATATTAGATCTAAAATCTAGGTCACCCTTCTTACTGAAGGGCAGATAATAGGTTTGCTCATTTCCTAGTGAAAAATAATTTTTATTGGTTGACTTGATGATTTGAAAAGGAAAATAATTTAAAATAGCAATAATGTTGATAATTACGCAGTTTGAGTTCAAGAGTGGTTTTTCAGCATTAGGCAGAGTATTGTTTAAATGCTATGGATGACAATGATTAAGGCAAATAATTGATACCCTCTTTAGAGTGCTGCATCTGTATCCCAGTATTCTCCTAGGATACAGTCAGGTGCATGCTAATGAGGAATTACTAATATTTGGTGGGTTTTTTTAGTGTATGGGAACTGTGAAGGCAGAACTGGGTGCAGAAGATAAACTTTTGAGCAGTCTATAACTGTTTTGAAGCATCAGATATGTTTGATTTTACATAAAACTAAATTTTCTGGGAGGCGCTGGGTATCTGTTAATAATTTTTCATCACTTTGGTGAATGGTAAGATTTTCAGCCTTCTTTGTTTGTTTAGCATTTGTGTAATATTCAACGATTCCTTCATTACTTGGTACCCAGTCTTTTGCACATACACACATACAGAAAAGTAGACAAACTTTTATATAAATATTTGTTCATACTAGGAATACACATGGTTATTTAAACTCTTTACCACAGATGCTAGCGTTACAAGCTGGCTTTGCATACAGTAGAATACTTTCTGGAATTTCTGGTTTTAAAATAAATAAAGTTTCTTTCAACAACATGTCATTGCTGTTGTTATGCATGTGTATAGGACCAACCCAATGGTAAACATGTCAGAGATTTTGAGGTAAATCTGTTGCTGAACAGCATCAAGGTCTTCCACCCCCAAACCATTAAAGAACGTTGTAGGAGCTCCAAGAGGGTCAAAAAGTCCCATTCATTTCAGTACTGAAGATGACAATGATGTTTCAAATAGAAATTTTACTATGCAAAGATCAGTGCAATGTGCTCTTTTAGAACAGCATGATTGGAAAGAACCCCAAAGCTGTTTTAAACTCATACAAAATATCTTATGGATGCCCCTGAGAGTTAAAGAGCAGAAACTGGGTAGGAATTCACATGCTAGAGAGAAATAAAAATACCAAATGAAGCCATGGCCTAGTTGAAAATTCAGTCTAGCATACCAGAAGCTGCCTTTAATTCTCTGCATGCAATCTGCTAGCACTTTTTGTTGATAGATTGTCTCCCATCAATTTTGTCCATGCCTAGGAGAAATTGGGGGTCAGTCTGTGCCCTCAGAATGGGCATCTCTAAGGGAAATTAGCACCTGCTTTACAGAGGTCACAAATGTAATGTTTGCAGAATGCTCTGTGGAGTTCAATCTGGCCAACAGCCTGTCAGAGGAGGAAATGTAAACAGCACTGAAAAGATCTCTGGTGCTGAATTCACTTTTTAATTAACTCTGCAGAACAACAGTGAATCTGAAAACAAATGCTACTTTGTACTGCCTCTTACAATGCCCTCAGTATTTTTTTTAAAGGATATGATTTTATTGGTGGGTTTAAAATTCACACAGATGCCCAGAGCTTCCATAGATTCCCATCCCAGAAGTGAGGAACCCATGCTCAGAGCATTTGGAGCAAAGAGCTTCATTCTACCATACCTTGAATGATGTCTCTATGGCCAGGAAAGTTAGAATTCATCACACAGCCCATGAATGGTATCTGTCAGAAGTCTAGAGTCCCTTTATAGTTGAAGGAAGGAAAAAGACATTTCTAGGACATGATGCCTCTCATCCCAAAGTAGATAGGTCAGATTAATCATTCCCTAAGAGTACCCATTTCTCTCAATTTTCTATAAAAGGAGCTCAAAAAGGAGACATCTGATACTGAAGCTTTCGTGAGATCAGTCTCACCCAGACAGCCTTGGCATGTCACGTAGCTTCAGTGGGAACACTTGTAAATAGATCCAAGGGGAGTTTTAGGATAACAGCACTGAAGAGAGCAAAGTTCTGAGGTACTTAGTTAATAAAGTTACTAACAGCCTCATGAATATAATTAATGAATTATTAGCTTGAAATTAATAGCCTGAATATATCTCTAACTCATGATGTAGCCTAAAACATATTAACTAAAAGGTCAAGACTCTCACTTACTTTCTCAAATCAGAATACTTGAATATGAGGAAAATTAATAGTTTTTTTTAGTGTTGATGAAATCAGAAACTGAAAAATGAAGTAGAGAAAATGGCAACTCAGCTTTCATATTTTTTTTCCCTGAGTTTGAAATTACTGTGGTGGTGTAAAGAATAGTTAAAAATGTTAAGAAAAAGAGAAAAGACAGAAGGAGAAAATCTGTCTTTGACTACAAAACTGAGGGTTTTTTTCCATTTAAGGTCTATTTTTGTGGGTAAAATTAATATGAAGATATCCCTGTTTTTTGGAGTTCCCTCTGTACAAAGTGTGTTAATTTAGGCTATAATTTTCACAGGAACCTCTCCAACTTTTTAAAATTTGATTCTTGGATCTCATCTTTTTTATTCTGAACTACCATATTGACAGAAACAGACAAATCCAAGTTGAAAAATTAAGCCAGAATGCCTTGCCCAAAGTGGTCTTTTTACTAAACTAAAACAAAAGTGACATCCCCCCTCTCCCCCAAAAAACCATGAAGTACAGTCACAAGTGTGACTTTCCTGACTCAGCTTGGCTTGATTTCAGATCCTTCATATTTCCTTAAACTTTTAATAGCTCAATTTCCTTTCTGCTGCCAAGAAAGAGAGAAGAATCATGTTTCCACATAAATTCTTCTCCGGAGTCTGTAATATGAGCGTTTAAAATGTGTGTGTGTGTTTAATAAATTACATAAACAGATACTCAAAGAGTACCTTGTCCACGGATTTTTGGCCTGAACCACTGACAATACTGTTTTCTCTTGATCTTTCTGCTTGAAAAATGTTGACTTCTTGGTTCCGCAGATCCGCACATGTCCAATAACTCGTGCTGTAACAGTTTATTTTTTGTTGTGGGACCTCAAGGTTTCATGGAGACTAGATTGATTCTGGGGAGGACCACAGCTCTTCTTGCCCCTCGTGGCATGCCTGCGCTGCTGCCGTGCCGCCCCTTGCCCGGGTGGGCGAGCTCGGGGCACGATCCGGGAGGGAGCCGCCAGCACGGCTCCGCTCTCCAGCCGGGAGTTCGGTCTGGCCACTTGTGGGATCACGAGTACATGAGGGTTGTGGTGTGGAGCGCGTCTCACCCGTAGTCTAGATATTGTCTAATCCTGCTGGATATTTTGCTTTAGGCAGATAGGTGATGTTTTGGATCACACTGTAGATCTCAGCAGAGAGGGTGCAGAGCCACAGAAGATGCTGTTCTTTTGTGTGAGATGGTGGTTGCCCAAGGCTTTATTTCAACTGTGAAGTGTGAGCAGATACCAGGCTACAATGAATTTCATCTCTCAGAGATTTTTCAGTTGTAAAATGGTATCTCAGACACTGTCTAGTAGAATTAGTGGACTGTTAATCTGACAGTATAAATCACTTGTAGAAAGTGTTAAAAGACATAGTTGGAAACAACAGTAATTCATCTGAGGTAATTGAATTAGTTCATAAATAAAAGAAAGATGTGTGACTCTTACTGATTTTCTTTCCTCTTTGAATATAGTGGCTGCTGTTGGAAGGAAAGGACAAGAAAGGAAAGCTTAGAAAGGGGGAGGAAAGGAGGGAGGGAGGGAGGGAGGGAGGGAGACAGACAACACCTCACAGACACAGCACCAAGGAACAAGACACTGGTGACCTCAGTATAATATAAGCAGTTTTAGAATTCGCTCACAAGCTTCCTCTGCTGAATGTTTAACAAGGCAGTTCCAACTTAAAGCCACAATTACTCCATTTTCAGTTAATCAGCACTAGTGGATTCACCCTATTTTAATCACAACATATGTTATTAGTTCTCACTGGTAGTGTCTGTGCTGTAAAGTGGGTGCACTTTGAGCTGTTCCATGCAGTTCTGTTTGACAATTTTGAAAGCTCTTGGACCATATCAAAGCACCATGGACATCCAGAATTCCTGCTAGAGAACACTGGGATGTGTGGGGATGTACTACAGTCTGAATTCATGTAGAGAATCAGAGAGATCCACATATTGCCCTGTGGTATAAATAATGTGAAATAAACAATTTTTATGATGCTTTTGCTCATTCTTCCAACATTTTAGATACAACTTTGCTACCAAGTATGTACACTCAGTAATAAGATGAGAAAACTAAAATCACACAATTATTTTTGAAAGTCACTCCATTCTGCAGCTAGAATTTGGAGAAATGTGCATGCTTGTGTGAGTATTCAAAATATATGATCAGACCACTTGATTTAAGTTCAATTGTTATGACAACCTATCCTGATGGAAATAGTCTGAAATCCGAATTACCTCTTGTTAAAAGAAAGGACAGACAATTTAACTGATTTCTGTAATGCAAGGACTTCTCTGACTACCAGACTGAATTTGAGTGGCAGATCCCAGCTTCCTCCTACTAATATTCCTCTACATTGCAATTATTGAAGTAATGAAAACTTAGATTAGTAAGAAAATGGTGTTTCTGGTGCTGATTTGACAAGAGTTACAGACTGTGCTGATTAATTCTAAAATGTAATTTTAAACCCCTTATCTTGTCCTTCTTTCTTGTCACCTTCATGTTTATCCCATTCATTGTTTAAATATTGTCTTTTCAGATGGCATTCACCTAACTTTAGCCATCTAGAAGTTAATAATCTAGTCTAAGTGATAGTCAACGGAGAGTGACAGGAACTTCCTGAGGTTGATTCAGTTTATCCTAAAAAAGGTTATTTAGTCAGATTGGAATGAATTGACCTCTGAAAGTAGGCTACCCATTTCTCTGTTAGAGGGAATGCAGCCTTCTTGCTTGGAGTATGTGCCCAGTGAATACGTCGGGAAAGGCAGGTGCATCCTGTCTTTAGAGTGGAAGCTGTTTGGGGAAGAAATTCAGGGCTACAATTTAACATTTCCAGATGTTTCTGGAGATACTTGTGGGATGAAAAAAACCCAACACAACAGAAAACAACAAACAAAAAACATACACACACACACAAAAACAAACAAACAAACAAACAATACAAAACAAACAAAAAACAAACTCCTCCACCATTCCAAAACAACACCAATAAACCTCCTAAACCCGTACAAAAGTGTTTGGCTTCTACCAATGATACTCTGTTGGCATCTTCCCAAGCTATCTTTAGAGTCTTGGAAAAGCTGGCCCTTTATGTCTAAATGCCTGAATAAGTCATCAAGATCTTGGGGCTGCTTGAGACCTGCTGGTCTGGGAAGTCCAAATCTTAAACTTCCAATGGTACTGCACAGTCCTCATGAGGTAGAGCTCTTCTTATGTTGACCTGCTGCAGTTTAAGGTGTGCACACCTAATTTTTAAAATTTGTAATTATTTTTTTTTGTGTCAAAGTGAAGCTAGAGATATTGCATCAATTATTTTGTCATTTAAGTGGCCTCTTCTTAAAAGAAAATTTGTTTTAATTTTAAAAAAAATCATCCAAGAATCTCTTCTTCCTTTCCTTGTCCTACATGTAAGAGATTTTAAATTCACTTGATTGAAGAATAAGAATTTTCAGGTAGCACCTTGGATTTTTTATTTTATTTTGGTAGCAAGCTTTCTGAATGCATGTTCATCAGCTGTATTAGCCAAGCTGCTTAAGCTATCAAACAATTTGACTCCATTAATTATATAGCAACATGGAGCTTCTTTCTGGAATTGATTAGCTCCACTGGCTATGTTTAGGCAGAACATAACCACTTTTCACTGCCTCAGAGATCTGAAACAGTCAGTGAGAAACCAGGAATATCCTTCCAAAACATAATGTCTGCAAGAATGATGGTGAAAAAATGTGGTTCATCTCATGATTGTTTTGGAGAAAGGTGTCTTTACTCCAGATTCATTAAGATGCTGTTCTGCAGTACTGTTATAACCAGTATGTGCTTGTTTGCTACTAACTGCTTGCGGGCAGTCAGGGGCTGTGTGTGGTGAGGGTCTCACCCAGCTCCTCCCGAGACCCACTGGCAGGGCTGGCTGGAGGAGCGTCGTCACCCCTCCACAGGGCGTTCAGTCTGTCACACTACTTCTGTTCTAACGTGCTCCCCCTTCCAAACCTGAGGACTTTTTGAAAGACTTCTTTAAGGATCTAAAACACCAAAATCAGGTTTGAATATTACAGCCTCAGATCCCTTACTCGCTGCTTTCTACTTCTGTAGGTGCCTCTTGGGGTTCTAAGGTTCCCCAGCAGCTAAAATTCTGTTTTCCTCAGGACCACAAGTGTTGCAGTAGGATGTTTCACCATCTATCTTCCCTTCAGACTTGAAGGGAACCCAGCAACATGGCACTTCACAATGCGAATCCCCTGAAGGGAGTAATTTCCTAGCTATCCTCTTGATATGTCCAAAGTAAATCAACAAGATGTGACTCTTCATAAAAGGTAGTTGCAAGAAATTATCACTACAAATTACTTCTAATGCTACAGCTTAGTGGCAAGGGTACTTTCCCAGGGTTTGTAGGGTTCCTGGGCTGGACATCTTCTCAGTCTAGCAAAGCTCAAAAGCACAGTTCTTGCTTCTGAAGTGGTGGCCTTTACCATCACATTACATGCACTTTTGGATAGGGCAAGCTCTCCACCTCTCCTTCTGAAAATAATACAGCCAAGACTCCAGAAGATAAGCAAACAATACAGGGAAGCTAAATCTGCATCCTGGATATTGGGTTGCTTGTCTTTAACTGAGGCAGCCTGCATTGTGATCCTCACATTTTAAAGTCAACAGCCATTAAGTAGAACAGAGAAAAAAAAATCCTGGGATTGAAATCTAATACCTGGTCAGCACCAAAGACATTAGTCAGGTCAATTTACCACATAAGCTTTTGTTCTATCCCTTTCTATCCCTCTGTCTCCTTCCAGCCTTGGGACCTTAGAGACCAGATTTAAAAATGCAGTGGTTTTATCTTGGAGTTTTCTACATGAATGACATCTGTCATGGTTTAACTCCAGCTGGCAACTAAGCCCCACACAGCCGCTTGCTCACTCCCCCACAGTGAGATGAGAGAGAGAGTCAGAAAGGTAAAAGTGAGAAAACCGATGGGTTCAGATAAAGACAGTTTAATAAGTAAAGCAAAAGCCACGCACACAAGCAGAGCAAAACAAGGAATTCTTTCACCCCTTGCCAAGGGCTCGCAGGTGCTCAGCCACCTCCGGGACAGCCGGGCTCCGTCACACGTAACCGTTACTTGGGAAGACAAACATCATCACTCCGAATGTCCCCCCTTTCCTTCTTCTTCCCCAGCTTTATATGGCGAGCATGACATCATACAGTATGGCATGTCCCCTCGGTCGGCTGGGGTCAGCTGTCCGGCTGTGCCTCCTCCCAGATTCTTGTGCACCCCCAGACTGCTGACTGGTGGGGTGGGGTGAGGAGCAGAAAAGGCCTTGACTTTGTGTGAGCACTGCTCAGCAATACCGAAAACATCCCTGTATTATCAATACTGTTTCCAGTGGAAAGCTAAAGCAGAGCCCCTTACCAGCTACTGCGGAAAAAGTTAACTCTATCCCAGTTAAAAACCAGCACACCAACTTGTCACAACGCACTTTTAAAATGTTGCTTTCTGTAATTACAGTGGAAGAGTGCTTAAGAAAGGAAGAAAAACATTTTTAGAGTGGATAAAACATTTCATGAAATCTGAATGCTGTAGGCATAGAAACCCAGCTCAACTGCAGACAAAATTAAGTTGGTGAGGCCAGGAGTTGGAAAAGCTGTGTTCCTCATCATAACTCTGCCATGAAGGTCCTGAGGAAAATGTTGAAAGGTACAGTTTGTTAGAGCTAAAGCTGTCTTCAGAGAGCAGCTGTGTTATTTTCTACATGTAAGAATTCTATGTTTTGATTTGGGCTTTTTAAAATCCAAAAGTTACTAATAGTATCATACAACATTGCACAAATGGTATCTTGACACTAAATCAACTCCTGAACGATATATCTAAACTAATCATATTGAGCCATTCCTTGACCTTAATTCTGTATTCATTCACTCACTGCATAATTAAGATTGATTTACATGGGAAATTTGTCATCCATTCTACCTGAACCCACAAAAAACTTACACATGTTGTGAGTAATGTATGTACATGAATCTCTTAGGTGAACTAATGATCCCATATACCACATATATTTTTTTTTCAGACACATCAGTATTACTAGTACTTTTGAGTAGAATTTTTACTTTTGAGGTTGCGGGTGATTGAGTCAGTTTCTGAAGTGATATCATCTCAACTCTGACAGGCCAGTGGAAACTGACATTTTAAAGTAATATTGTTTAAAAGCAGAGCACTAAAATGATAAGAGCATTTGCAAGGTTAAAGGTTTATAAAAATAGATGGAATGCTCTTTAGATACGAGTGACTGGATTATCTATAAAGAATATGACTGTGAAAATATGATCTGCAAATATTTGTCATCATTTATAGTTTGTGCAGAAAATCCTGAAATTATTTGTGTTTTCTAACCCTGTAGTGTATTGAAATAATTTTGCATTTTGCCTATTGTCACAAATGTCATGTCTTATAGAATCACCCATCTGCAGAATGTCTTCTGCCCTCTTTCCCACCACCACATTTGTTCATGCTAAATTGCAGACATGGAAGTACCTCCCCTCCTTCTTTCATATTTTAAAACATAGAAGTTCCATAAACAGCCTTCTCACACAGGCTGAGATACAAACACAGGCTGTCAATGGAGGGAGTTCTATACTAAGTAACCCCTAAAACTAATTTTTTTCCTTTAGCTGATGCTGAATGGGTGACCTCAGCCATGCAGACCTTCCAGTTTAATTTCCCAAAGCAGTTACAGGCTTGAGCTCTTAGATATTTTTCATATATCAAAACAGCTGTGTATACTCTTGTAGAGAGGCACGACATTTAATCTAAATAAATTTGGGAGGCTTTTGGTGGAGACTTGATTTTGACTGAATTGCTAGAATCTGCTGTTAAACAGGTCTCCTGTTTTAGCAGCTGGCTAAAATACTCAGGTGAAATCCTTCAAGAATCCTATAGTTTATACTTAATAAGATTTAATTATTTTACCACTTATCTCTTTCACATTAGTGCTCCCCTCTGCATTTGCCACATCAGAAGGAGCAATCCAAGTGTTGAATTATGAAAAATAATTCCAGTGTAGAAATATGAGTAATATACACAAGGTCAAAAAACAGGCAAGAGTAATTTGCAACTGCTAAATTGCTTGATGTAATGCTTTGGCTTGATAGTCTTTAAGAGGAGGCTTTACATAAGTCAAAGGTCTTTGGAGTAATATGCAAATCAAAATCCTACCACTCTCCTAAATCCTTTTAATCCAGTCGTTAATCTCAATAATGACCTAGTTTTTTGAACCTTTACTGTGTTCAGGCACTTAATCACATTACCTAATTTGCCCTTTGCAAACTTTTAGAGGAGAAATACATGCACATAAATAACATCCTGCTAAATGTAACTGAAGCCCTCCTGAACAAATGCAGTTTTATAGAAGAAAATCTCCTAGCACCTGCTGAAATCTCACATAGCCTCTCTTTACCATAACACTACATTTTTTAGCAGGTAGTAGAGCTTTGCATAATGCAAAGGAAGAGAGAGGTGGACACCTAATTCTTGTACTTAGCTGACGATTGTTAGTGAAACATCAAAGTGAAGAATGAGTAGCCATTACATAGTCTGGATTTTTTTCTCAATGCAAATTGCTCTGTATTGTATTATCACTGACATACCTGGTTTTCTGCAAAAATAAATAATGGAGAAAATCACTGGATTCGTGTGAGTTTTGAAATTGTAGAGGAAGAAAATTACCAACCATGAAAATACACAGTAAATTTTTTCACATGATTCTCTTACAGAGAGTAAGAACTGGTTTAGATTTAGTAGAAAACACTTCACTAATGTCAGAATTCCTAAACAAGGCAAGGCACACACCAGCTAAACCACAGCGTGTACAGCACTAAAATGCTCTCCAATACCAAGCACAGGTGCACATTAAAGCTTGAAGTTCACTTACAGTGATTACTTGGCTGGCAGATAGGCTTTGTACTTTGTGTCTGGGGAAGTATCTCAGACAAGTTTTACACAATAGGATGATGCATTTTCTGTGTAATTCCACCAGTGAGATAATCACATACCTACTTGATTGTCAAATATCTGTCAAAAATGTTAAGCACATTTTCAGATGAACTGATAGGACAGTGAGTGGGGGGCTTGTTTTCTTTATTTTACTTTGTAATTTTATTCCATTTTATTTTACTTTACTTTTAAAATAAAGTTCTTAAGCCAATCATATTTAAAAAACAGAACAAAACTAAACAAAAAAAGCACTTCTACCTCTGAACTTTCATAGCCGTCCTGCACTAGGACTGAAGTTGAATAGTGGTTTTAGCTGTTATGCCTCAAAGAGAATACTGGAGTGTAAAAAAGAACTACACCCCCATGAAGTGGGTATAAAACCAGACAGTAATGTATGCACTCTTCATAAGGAGTCACAAAAGCTAAAAGCATTTGTTAGTTCTCTGAGGGCTAAAGGATTGTGACAGGTACAATAAATGTTCTAGTAACTAGACACTACAACTCTGAATTGAGTTTATCATTATTAGGATTTTTGTCTTTTTATCCAGTGAAAGTAGAAGGAAGCCAAAAATAATAACAATAAAATCAGTGCATGTTCACAGTACTGTTGAGGATCTGAACAACGGGAGAAAGCCAATACTTCTCCTATAGAGAAGTAATATGGCTCTATGAAAATTATACTAAAAATCTATCAGATTTAATAGAACAGTAAAATCTGTGTCCAGATTTTCTGAAGTATCCCATAGAATTCTGTGGAAGTGATATAATTTTCCATTATATTGCATGGCCTGGTGAAAAAACCTTTCAAAAGGTTAGCATTTTCTATCACATTAATGTATTTTCCAGGACTTTTCTCTAAATAATGTTTTCTTCAGCTCATAAATTCCCTCTTTGCTTTATGTATTTTTAGCCTTTATATTATTTCAAAATAGTCCATATCTAATGAGTTTCTACATTTAATCACTTGAATGAATAGTTATGAAGTTTTGTATGTCCTTGTTCTACTTTTCTTTGTAAGATTACACGTCCTATTTTTAAGAAGTGTTTTACAGGTCTGTTTTGAAATTCAGATAGATCCAACTGTTTAATGAGCATGCCAAACAATGGTCTTTCATAATTACTCAGAGTAGCTGACAATTTTTTTAGATGATTTCTTTATCATATTGCCTGTGTTCATGACTATGCCAACCATTACTCATGGATACTTGTGAAATAACAGAGAATCAGAGTGGTGGAGGTTGGGAGGGACCTCTGGAGATCATCTAATGAGACCCCCCCTGCTTGAAGCAGGATGAGCTTCAGCAGATTACTCACAGTTGTGTCCAGTCAGGTTTTGAGTACCTCCAAGGATGGAGGCTCCACAGCCTCACTGGGCAACCTGGTTCAGTGTTTGATCACTTTCACAGTAAAACATTTGTCTGGTGTTTAAGTTGACTTTCCTGTATTTGAATTTGCACCCATTGCCTGTCATCCTGTCACTGTGCACCACTGAGAGGAGACTGACTCCACCTATTTACTTTCTCCCATCGGGTATTTACACACATGGATAAGATCCTCTTGAGACTTCTCTGCTCCAGAGAATTGTTCTCTGCTGAACAATTTCAGGTCTCTCAGCCTCAACTCATATGTGAGATACTCCAGTCTCTTAATCATTTTCTTGGCTCTTTGATGGACTTGGTCCAGTATGTCTTTGTCTCTCTTTTACTGGGGACTCCAGAACTGGACCTGGCACTCTAGCTGTGTCTCACCAGGGGTGAGTTGAACAGAAGAATCCTCTCCCTCGACCCACAGGTCTTCCTGATACAGCCCAGGACGCTGTTGGACATCTTTTCTGCAAGCACACACTGCTGGCTCATGGTCATTTTGTTGTCCATCAAGACCCCAAGATCCTTCTCTGAAGAGCTGCTTTTCAGCCAGCTTGCCTCCAGGCTGTACTGGTGCATAGGTTTATTCCTGCTGAGGTGCAAGACTTGGTATTTGCCTTTGTTGAACTTCATGAAGTTCCTGTCAGCCCATTTCTCATACCTGTTTAGGTCCTTCTGAATGGTAGCACATCCATCATGTATCAACTGCTCCTCCCAGGTTTGTGTCACCTGCAAATATGCTGAGGCTACATTCAGTCATGCTATCCAGATCATTAATGAAGATCTTCAGCAGTATTGTCCCTAGTATCAACCCCAGGGTGCATCACTAGTGACTGGCTTCCAGCTGGACTTTGTGGTGCTGAGCACAACCTGTTGAGCTCGACAGCTCAGCCAGTCCATTGTCCTCTTATCTGGCCTGTACTAAAGTCAATAAATAGTATCAATTGTTCTGCCTTCCCATTCTTTTGAAGAAAAGATGAGTATGTACTAAGGGTAAAATTAGAAACACATATATGGATATATTTTTATGAGAAAAGCATGTGCAGTCTCTTACAGTTAGCATTCACAAAATTGCATGCATTGGCCTCCATATAGCTGAAAATATCCTTTCTACTGAATCTATGTAGCTAAGTAAATTTAACTCGGACCTACAAGGCTCTTTGGATTTTATCAGAGGCTCTATGGATTTTTACCACCTCCAGTAAAATTTTTCTGTAACATTTAACATAAGTAATATACCTTTGACCATTTGAAATACAGTAGTAAATACAATTTGCGCGGAGTGTAATGTGGGAGAGCAAAATGCTAGTATATGAAAATTGCATCAAGGTAACAGTCTGTGTAATGATAAACAGAAAGGAGAAGAACAGCTTGTTGGCATTTTCAGGGTTTCACTTACCAGTTCTAGTGACTCATCTTTGAGGCAGTCTCTGAACATCGACAGATATCATTCAAACAGTTACCTTTCCTATTCAAAAATTACAAGCTACTCTGACGGAACCAAAAAGAATGTCTTTTTTTCAGTCATTTTCAAGATGTTTTCTTGATAATCATAGAAAAAGATCACAGATTTTGTATTTCTGTATCAGTGGCAACTATAATCTCATTGGAAGCAAGACAAGAAATCAGAAAGATAAAGGTCTATAGCAACATGCAAATGTAGCAATTGAAATGGGAGTTGGCAAAAATAAAATTTAAAAACTCTTGAAGCATTTGTAGAAAGGGGAACAGTAGGATAGGGAAAAGATTGCACCAATATTCACATATATATATATATATATATATATATATATATATATATATATATATATCCCTCTTTCATGACTATGCTTGGTTTTATGCATACAAATACTCTTAGCAAGATCAGTGATCAAGTGCACCTGTAAATACGTCCAGGATCAGTACTATTGTAAAAAGAGGAAGATTTGGGATGAGGGGTGGAGGCAGAGTACCTGAGCTAAGAGTGCACAGAATCATAGGGAGACTGAGGTTGGGTTTTAGTTGGAGGTCTCTGGTCCAACCTTTAATCCAACCACATGCTCAAAGCAGTGCTAACTTCAAAACGAGGTGAATTCACTGAGGGCCTCACCCACAGCTCCCCTGAGCAGTATGTTCCAGTGCTTAACCACCGTTGTCCTGAAGACGTTTTGTTCCGTAACCTGACTGGATTTCCTTTCTTGGGACTTCCCACTGTTGACTCTTGTGTATGTCCTAAATTGTCTGTGGGGATTATGGGCAGCTCTAGAAGGCAACCCAGCACATGTGAGTTAGAGCTACCTTCTTGCATTTCCTATCTTTCTCCATACAAGAAGACTGTTCTTCCAAGGCTGGCACTTCACTGCATTACATGAATCTATCTTCACTACTGCTCTTCCTCAGAAGGAGAAATAAGTGAACTACATGTAGGAATTCTGTTGCTTGTTGTACTTCATATACCAGATTTCTTAAACTCTGTATTTGAGAGAGTCTTAGTCATTCAGCTGTACCCATTGTACCTGTACTGCTTTATGTTGGTTTATATGTTAGAGTCTATTTTTTTTCAGCCATATTTCATAAGTACTTTATTAAAATACTACAGGATTGACTCTCCTTTCCAATGTATGTTTTGCAGGCTTTATAAAATCAGTTCTGCATACATTCCTGTCTTAAAATGTAGGCAGTCATGAAAGACCCCTTTAAAATAACAATCTAAGACAAAAATTGCTCTGGTAAATAACATAACATGCTGCTGGCAAATTAATACTTCATACTACTGTGTGCTATGTGCACACCCCCCACCATGAGAATCCATCAAAGGCATTTGCATTTCCACGTGTGATGTGGTGAGTCACCTTCAGATTTGACTGACAAAAAGGCACTTTAAAATGAAGTTGAATGCCACCATGTGTAATTCTTTTTGTGAATCAAGTCTAACAGCCATGGCCAAGTTTCCCCAGATTTGATCTCATTAAAATCATATCAGTAATCATGGAGCGCTTGGTGTTCCTACTTGTTTATCATAGAAGCAAAGGTCTGAAACATACCTCACTTAGGCTTTCCCAGCATGCACATCTCTGGGCAAAAAAGGCTCAACAATGTCTATGTCAGTTCTGATGGGCCTCAAAAACAGAGAGTAGTTTTGGTCCTTGTGCTAGCATCCATTCAGCCAGTAGCAGCACAGCTTTCCCCACAATGCAGCAGGTTCTGTGTCTCCACACAACTGTTTGTGAATGGAGATGTCTCTGGCAGAAGGAGAAACGTCTGGTTAACAGTGGAGTCAGTCTGCTGCTAATCGATAACCCGAAGCCCAGTGCTACATGATTCTAATGCAATCTGCCAGAGCAAGAAATCTGTGCTGGTTCATAATTCAGACAGATATGATTCAGACATTGAAAGAAAAGAAATGGGGGGAGAGGAGATCAATATTGGGAGATCTCATCTATAGCTGCCATCTGAAATCTCCAATGATTGAGCGTTCTGTAACTTGAAACATTAATCTTGATGATGTGCAGAGGTTGGGAGGATGAAAAGGGAACACTGGGTAACAGAATGAAACCTCTTAACAATTTTATCAGGCCCAGCTTTCACTGTCACTCACATAAAAATTGAAAGGGCAAGCTTAAAGATCTGCAACCTTTCAATACATAAGGCCTTCAAAGTATGCTCATATTGTTCAGGAAAGTTATTTTGCTTGGTAATCAAAATAACAGCTGAGGGAGCCCAAAAGGAAAAAAAACAGTTATCAGACACATCCTTCTGAAAAGCCTAACATGAAGATACTGGTCATTCCATCACCATCAAGACAATGCACACAACAGTTTGATTTAAAGCTTCTTTTTGTGAACACACACTTCATGCATACTGAAAAAGTGGGAAGTTCTTGTGCTCATTGGAATTCATCACAGAATGAGCCTTAATAAGTCAGCTATTTATGCAAAGAGTGGTGAGAGCCATCATGGTTTAAGACAGAGGAAAGATTAATATATTCAAAACATCAAACTAATTTAAAGCGTGAAAGGACAGCAGACCAAAATTTATAATCATCTCAAACCGTTTCTAGGTTGAAAGTCATTCATTCATTCATTGCAAGGAAAAAGAAAAATAGATGTTGTCTAATTTGAATTGTCATTTGTTTGATTCAATTTTGATTGCATCAGGATTGTCTGGTTTTTATGTGCAAAATTTTCCTCTTTTGATTAGTGTTCCTCTGTCTTCTGGATATCAGCTATAAATCACAGAATAATCATGACAAAGTTTGGTTTTGTTTGAATGCCTATTATAATTCCATTTTGTCTCATTTATACCCTAATCAAATAAATCCCACTGGAAGTTAGCCAAGGGACAGAGCTAAAGCAAATGACAGTAAATCAAGAACTGATTTTCCTGACATACAAAGTTTTAACCTTTGCAAGACAAGTATTTAGTCTGTAATGAAGACAAAATGCAGCAAAAGGTAAGGCTGAGCTATCTGAACAGCTTTGAGGCTGAAAGCACCTCCTCTGCTGCCTTCAGAGTCCAGCATCAGCCCTGGACATTGGTTTACACATTGTAAAGAAGGACACAGCTCATTAGGACCTACAGGCCAGATGGTTTCATGGGAGTGAAATAAACATTTGTGTGCCTTTATGAACAGGTTACATTCCTCAGTTGCAACAAGAGTGTTGCTGGAGGTGTAAAGTGTCCAGGTTGGGGCTGGACTAGAGCTCCCGTTGGTCTGGCAGGGGGAGGAGCTGCAGCCCCCTGAGACCCCAGGGGCTCCCCAGGTCCCAGTGCCCTCACCTGTGTGCGGGGGCGGGGGGAGCACAGCTGGAGGGCTGGGCCCCGATTGGCCGATAGTCCGTGTCATGTGACATTGTGCTCACTATATAAAGGCAGGAGTGAGCCAGGAGGGGCTCTCACTTCCCGGAGCAGTGCTGCAGTGTCTTTGTGTTTGGGATTGCTGGCTGGGAGCAGGTGGGTGTTGGTCAGTGGGTGGTGAGCAGCTGTATGGTACGTTACCCGCTGATACTGCTGTCAGCGTGTTGTTCTGTTACTGTTATTAAACTGTTTTTATCTCAACCCGCGAGTCTCCCTTTGCCCCTCCGATTCCCTCCCCGTTCCCAAGTGGGGGGAGGGTGGGTGAGCGACTGCGGGGCGTTTAGCTGCTGAGTAGGCTCAAACCATGACATAAAGTTACAAAGAAGGTATAAAATTAGAAACAGTGAGTATGTGCCTTGAGGTTCCCACAAACACAAACTGGTCCTCTAGTTTGCGAAGGCAGCACAGACCTGTAGCCATGTGCCTGTAGGGTCATCTCATGTGCCTAAGTGCCCAGCAGTGACTAAGCAAGCAATAGTAGGTTACGTTCTCCAAAATAAGACTTAAAGTACTCAGCGAAAAATTTACATTAATAAATTAAACGTCAGGCTAATAAGATCTTTAGGGGCTTTTTTTGTCTCAGAAATTCATGGTAATCACAGAAGTCAATGTAAAAATACTGAAATATCACAGAGCATTGGAGCTGGATAGTTCTGCCACTGGAAAATGTCTTTATCTCAGGGATAAGGATATTTTCCAAGGATCCATCAGAGGTAGATGTTGCACCATATGAACAAAGCCTCCATTGTGCCAGGCACCCTACAAGAGCACACAAAAATCTGTGCCTGAAAGAAGTTTCCATGTGAGAAGCCATGTTGACTCCTTGTCCCAATGACATGGAATGTCCCAAGGAATGAAGATGCAAAAGGAGATTTAGAATGAGATTAATTTAATCTTAATTCAGACATCTACAGTGCTGATCCTGTGTTTTAGTCACCCAGGGTTCCCCTCATGCAACAGTGCAGAAGTAGACATTTTATGGCATGTTTCATCTGATCTATTTTGGATGTCTACTTTAAGATGAGAAAAATTATCTCTAGCAACACCTATTTCTCTCCATGAATCTGGCAAACAGCCTACATGGCAACTGTGCTGTAGGTGTCTACACTTGGTCAGATCAGTCCTTAGCCTTGTTGCTTTCTCTTCCCCTCATGTACACAAGCTGAGGCAAATACAATCTGCTGTTAAGGTTGGTTTCCAAATTTCTGTTTGGAGAGTTTACAGAAGACTGCCAACCAATTTTTGTTGCCAAAAAAAAAAGGCATAGAATAAATGCTTTCGATTATTCTTGAGCAGTAGTGCATCTAGTGGGTATTCCATAGGTGCCTTCACCCCTCCTGTGGCCCTGCAACAAACTGCCTGCCTTTGGCCAGAAGCAGCTTTGCCTGTGTAGCAGCAGCAGCTTGGAGCCTGAAATTTGGTGCCCCTCTCCTGACCTCCCTGTGCAGTCAGGTCACTGGTGTTCCTTATGGGCTAGCACTAGCCTATTGGCACCATGTTCTTTCATAAAATCATCATCATAGAATGGTTTGGACTGGAAGGGACTTTGAAGATCCCCCAGTTCCACCCCCCTGCCACGGGCAGGGACACCTTCCCCCAGCCCAGGTTGCTCCAAGCCCCGTCCAGCCTGGCCTTGGACACTGCCAGGGAGGGGGCAGCCACAGCTGCTCTGGGCACCCTGGGCCAGTATTTCCTTTCTTGAAATAACTTACTTCACACAGGGCGAGGTATAAAACATGAATTAACAGTACCTTCCTCTGTACCCAAGCCAAGATACCTACATATGATCACTTAAAACACCCCTAGTATTTGTTTTGATTATATATAGCATATAAGAAAAAAAGATTGATTTTAGAAATGGGCATTAACCAGTATGTAAGAATTATTATACTCAGGCTCTTGTGTCTATATAATCACATCTTTTTGTGAATATAGTTATCTGATTTTGTTTTGGGTGATTTTTTAAATCTAGTCACAAGTATGAAGAGGCATGAAAGCTAAAGTAAATCTGGATTAAAAAATGTTTAGTTTGTGTAGAATTTATTATGTACTGGAGCATATATATATGCCTTATTTCAGTCATGACGAGAGAAGAGACACGAGAAGAGGCAATCCATGTGAATGTAATGGGATGCCTGGCTAAATAGTAGATTCCTCAAGGACAGATCAGAAGAGCAACTGTACATGAGTGCCATTCTGAACCTGACAACAGTACAGTGAGAGCCCCAGAAATGTTTCTAATCATGAGGTTATTCAACTGAAAAAAAAAGAGTTTCATGATGTTGAAATTGATTCATTATTTTGGTCTCGAACTGACTGAGGAAAAAATTCAAGTTATTTTTTTTAAGGAATCAGTAGATTCATTTGGATGTGCTATATGCAAAATGTTTCAATTTCTTAAGACACAATTCTAAAGTTGAATTTTAGATAAATGCAACTTCTCACATTCTACCAAAATTTTTTTCTTGTTTTTTTTTTTTTTTTCTGGTTTTCAGTTTCATCATCAAAACAATGAGTAGTTCTCAGCCATGTTCATATGCCACCGTTTGTTATCACAAATGTGTTTCTTTGGAAGTTTTGAAACAGACCAGGCTTGCTTACCGCTATCAGGCTCTATTCCAATATGTAGGGGAAACAAAAAAAGCCATTAAATATAGAGCAAAATGTCCAGTACTATAAACTAGTATTTCTCAGTGTGCCAATGTTTTCTTTGACCTTTCTACTGATGTTATGATGTCACGACTCTGCAGCTTTGGCCTATTTTCTGCATAGCCTCTACTGGGCTAGATTTGATGGAAATAAACATCTTACATAACAGTTCGGCTGTGCACTCAGCTTTTCTTCTCTATTTTTTGGATTTTTTTTTTTGAAGGAGATTTTCTCAGCATGAATTCTGCACGTACAATTAACATTTGCCAAATTTTATCTTCAAAATCTGTTAGGGTTTATAAGAAGATTAAGAGACAGAGCTGATGTGCTTCATCACCCTTCCCCTGTAATCACACAGCTTTGCACTAGGAAAGAGAGCAAGAGGCAGGTTAAAACTGCAGTAATTCCCTTGAAAGGAGAACTAAAATAGAAGACTATGAATGTGAGACTGTACTACTGGGATTGTTTAAACCAAACTCTTTAAGGAAAGAGCAAAGATCACATACAGACTATACTCACAGATGTAAAACATACTCTGACCTGATAGCTTTTGCACTATGTTAATAGTAAAGACAAGGATGAACACCATTGCACAATAGAATCTTTAACACTTTATTTTCTTGTTTTCTGTATTTCTTTTGACTGAATATGTAATGTAGCAGGTATGTATATGGACAAAGACTAAATAAGAAATCTTCCTAAAGAATAAAGGCTGAAATGCATATTCATAAATATTTTTAAACAAAGTGAATACAGAAATAGATGTATATATACCAAGGCAGAAAAAAAAAAAAAAAAAAGCAAGCCAGAATATGCTCAATGAATTGGCATTACCCAAGTCACAAACACAGGTTTTTAAAATTGGGAAAATTTGCAGAGGAAATTTTGCAAAGATTTCAGGCTTGTTTACTTTGGCACTAAAGTCACAGGAGATACCATCAGCCTCTGCTTTCAAAATCACTGAACAGTTTAATGACAGTTAAACTTCAGTATTTTTGGTTTTCTTGTAGTTTGACTTCTGTTTTTCCAGCCTTATGGCTTTAAGTCACCACATTTTACTCCACAAAACACAGGCAGGAGAAAAAGCTTACTTAAAAGAAAATGAGGAATCTGAAATTTATGGTAGTCATTAGGCACTTAAGGTAGAGTGAGATTTTTTTTCACATTTATGGTACCAGCTTTTCTCTCTCTTACACCAATTTTATACCCCATATCTCTTTTGGCACTAGTGGAATGACCTGATCAGATAAACAGCATATTAAATTATCAGACCTACAATTTCCAAATCGGATGTGTTAAACTCTCTGTATTAGAAAACAAATAATTGGCATGCCACAGTGGAAATGAAGTAGCTCCTTTTAATTTTTAATGATTAAATAGTACCTAAGCCTGTGTCCTTTAATTAACCTAATCACTTGTGTGCTTGCAAGGAAGGCATCTTGTGCTGCAGAACTGCATCAGCAGAAGCCCAGCAGCAGAATCACTCACCCTCTGTGAGTTTGGGAAGACACTGTTTCCAGCTGCAAACTACAGGATAAATACAGACTGGCTTCCTCCACTGACTGATCCAATGCATAAACCACCATGTAATCCATTTACTGCACGCAAGACAAGTTTTTCCAAGCATTGTTGAACTCACTACCTCTATCAGCAGGGCATGTTATTATGTTTAAAAGAGCTCTTAAATATTTACTTTTATCTGGAAATAACATCCCTTCAACTCAACATTCTGTTTAAAGTTACGGGATTTTAGGAATAATTCTTTAATAGGAATCCTTCCTGCATTAGGAAAAGCTATGCAAGGTACAATGTAACCTACAGTCCTCACTACATCAGATCATGTAAATGTTCTTTCTGAGATAAAAATTCTCTACTTCTTACTTTCTTTCAATCTTTCTTTTTCACTGTAAATTTGTCACATTTGAAGCATTAGGAATGATACTTCAAAGGGAATCCTTGCCTGTCTTCTACATGGCCTCTCAGTTTTTAGGTGAACCAAGCCAAAGAATTGAAAATGCACATGTAACTTTACATTTATATCACCTGACTTACATTTAAGTTATGTAATTTTTTATGTCCATAAACATGAAAACAATAATTTAAAGATTTGTTTAATGGATGTTGTTTTTACTTAATTTATTCCATGGGTCTAATGTCTATAAAGCAAGAACAATCTGGATTGATTAAAATAATGTGCATTGCACTGTATATAAGCCATACTTCATGTCCTAATGTTGCCAGAAAATGGTAAACTACAGACCAGTACATCACATCAGTTGAGAATGTATCACTGAAGTTTAGAGTTGGCAGAGACCTTTACCTCTTAATTCGTGTTTAATTTCAAAGGAACAGCATTTAGTGAAGGGTCCCAAAAATATGTAAAATTAAATTAAATCCAGGCAAGTTAAAGAGAATTCACTGTCTATTAAAATAAAATTCATTTATGTACTGGAACCTTCCCAGACTATCAACATTGCATTGTTTTTAAACCAGATTTGAAATGGCAAGGAGAATGTATTCTCTCAACCTAAAGGCTATGTGTTGATAACATCTTGTAATGAATGTCGCCGGCAGAGTGTCGCAGCCAGGTAACACCGAAGGCATTCCACAAAGGAAACACTTTTAAGAAGGTTTGATTTCCTGATGAGAGGGAAATTGTACAAAGAAATTCTGGAAGAGTATACAGGTAAACTTGACAAGTCCATGCTGTGGGGAAATTGATCTTACAGTTTCTTTCCTGTCTGAGTTGAGGAGAGAAAAGCTTTTGATTCTCTGCTGCTTCTACATGTCCTTGATCATAGACTGGCTTTAGTTTCTCAGAAAATCCTTCTGAAAGACAATTAGCTGAAAGAGAAGCTGCTACCAAAGTAGGAATAGGGGAGAAAAACACCCACTAATGGTGTTTATGGAATCACAGCACCCTGTTTAGTCATATTTCCTCCATTGAAAATCCTGGTTTTGCTTCCACCCATGAGCCTGACTTCTGCAATTGAATTCTCCTTGGGTTTGCATTCCTTGTAATAGTTACAAATAAAAAGTGACAAAGTGTCATGACTTAAGGTCAGGACCATAATTTTGGAAATACTAGTTTAGGAAGAACAAGCACAGCATCTCAATAAAATATGATCTCTGTCCCAGACTGCAGCTGAAAAATGCAGCTACTTCTTAAAGCAGGATGTCTACCTCCATCCATATGATGTATATTAGAGCTAAAAATGCATTGGTTACAGCGTTCAGGAGGTAAAAAAAGAAAAAAAAAAAAGCCACATAATCATTTATGTATGAATGGAAGTTAAGGTTCTTAATTAAATAGTTTGTATAAATTTCTCATTTGCAAATGGAAATCTCTGGAACTAAACTACTACAGTTTTAGAAGGCTTCAGCTCGATATAAATTCCCCTTGCAAAACCAGGTACAAGAGATCCAGGTACCAGGTCACTGTGCCATGTAGATACGAAAAGCTCAGAAAACACAGAGGAACTGTAACAATAAATTTCCCTTTAAAGAGGAAGGCTGATTTTTTTTTTTTTAAGTACATAGCTAATCAAGAAAAGGATTACTCACTTCATGGGTATAAGAAAAAGTGAAGTCTTAAATGTCTTAAAGCAGCACATAAATTTAATATAATCAGAAGTCCTACATTTAAATTACATGAACCCCAAATGTTTTAGGCATGTTCTATTTTAAATTACAGCACTATTATAAGATTTTTAATGAAAATATCCTCAATCCCTTGCCCCCCCAAAAAATTTCAGTATGACTTTATGAAAATGCTTTGATTTTTCCTGACAGTTTTGATGAGGTAAATGCTGAGTTCTCAAAAAATTCAGTAGTAGCCATTTTTCCTTGAGGTATACACTAAACATCATACATGCATTTCAGTAGGCCGATGAAATACTTTGTTAGTGTTGATTGAAATCAACACTGCTTTTATAAATGAAATGTCCCATTCCTCCACAAACAACAAACACATCAGTTCAGTCTCAGAAATTGTGATCAGCCTCAGTCTGTGGGTAAAACCCTTCTTGAAATTATAGAATTATCATATCAAAATATTTTCCTGGGAGAAGATATCCTTTTTCCAATACTCACCTTTAAGAGATCTGTATTGGTTTGGTTCCTGGGCAGATGACTTTAAAATTCTCAGGTACTGAAGTTTTCTAAGAGTTGCCTAAGAGGTGAGAAAACTCATGTGAAAAAGCAACAGAACAAAGATATAACTTTGATGTACAAAAATACAAGTTGGTACCACAATGCCACCAGAAATCAGTGGCATACAAAGTGGTTCTGCAGCTTTTGGATTCAAACTTCCATAGCTAATTTAGGAAAGTGAACCTTCCCACTTCATCCCATCTCTGTACATCAATATTGTCCTCTTTATCAATATAATCCAAGACAGAGAAAAATCTTCCAGGCTCAGTAATGATGAGTTTCTAACAAAATGAATAAACAGATGCAATTCATGACCTCTTTATGGGAGGTCAGATTTTAAAGTTTGGTCTTAGGCTTAGTAAAAGTTACAGAAAAATTAAAGTTGAAACTGTATGCCCACATCATTAGAAGTCAGGTTTCCAGGAGAATTTATGAGCTGCAAGGAATTCATAAGCCTTGGACATCCATGTCTTTTCCTCTTAAAACTGATACATATTGTGTATGATTTATGAGCAACACTGGTTAAAAAATGGATGCCAAACTGAAGCTGTTCCTTAAACCAATTTTATGTACATCTATAAAAATGACAGATACAAGATGCAATGTCAAAAAGGGAAGGATAAACCAACCAAAAGTATTAACAAGATTTAGTACACCACTTTGCCAACTCCTGTTCAAGAGAGGGGAAAGACACTAGGTGGATGGGGGATGGTGTCAGGTTTAACAGCACTCCCTTCTCTGTGTTAGTACACAGCTTTGGAACATAAAAGCAAGAAGTGAAAGCATGAAAACATCTGCTTGTAAAGGATCATACTTTAAGAGGCTCCCATATTAGCTATTACTTAGCTATCACTAAGTTGCGTAAACTCTTACGTTACATGAGGATTCCCGGTTAGTTCTCAGACACTGCAATACACAGCTTCTGTCATGCTCAATGGCTGTGAGAGATAATTAAAAAGTAAGAGTCCCCAGGCATAATTCAGAAGATTTTCCAGGCCTAAAAGACATCCTCCTTCACCTTATGCTGCCCAATGGACCAAACTGTGACTCAGTTCTGCATCATTACCTGCATCCTGCGCTGAACATACCCCTGCCACTTCCAGGGCCTAAGAGGACTGCTTTCTGTGGCACTTAAGCCAGAGGAATTATCCTACTGTGAAAGCAGAGTTTTAGCAATGCCTACATAACACCTCCTGCTGCCTCGTCCCTTTCATATGATGTGAAGAAGCTGGACTAGAATGAAGCTCTCACAAGAAATCTTCAAAATTAATTCAAGTAATATTCTAATTTGTTTTCTCTCCTGTTATTGGTGTCCTTCCTTTTTATACCCTGTTTTCATACTCATCACATGAAGGTATTAATGGGCAGGTAAAACAGATGCTGTCACCCTTTTGAGTCAATGGGAATTTACACAGGGAGTGAAACTGACTTTATCCAGATAATGTTAAAAACAAAAACTCTTTGGGGGTATTTAGATTTGGTATGATACTGGGTGAATGGGTATTTGCTTATAGATCTGCAGGGACCTAGGTAATATTCCAGGAAAATTTATGAGTCCAAACCTAACCTTTCTGGCAAATAATTCAGAAGATATAGAATACCTACAACTATACAAATATGTCTACCTTATGAAAAGCCTCATTTTACACTTTCTTGACCTGAATGTGACCTTGACAAACATGTGCCTAACTTTTGTTCATGCTGTTGATGGCAATATGACTACTCATGAGTTCGCAGTTAAGTGAATTTTTGGATCTAGATCTATGCTACTTGTATTGCAGGCTTTTGTGGGAATATGGGAACAGAGGGCTCAAGAGGACCATCTGATCCCTCAAATCCAGTTCTCTGTGATCTTATTAAACATAGCATGATGTGTGCCACAATAGATATGTCTAATTTAGAAGGGTCCACATACTCATCGCACCACCTCACCATTACACAGCACTTTCAAGAGTCCAGAGTAGCATCTAAACAAGAGAAAACCCAACCAGAACTGTAACATAGCACTGGAATAGGCCAGGATGGAAGGAGATATGAGGTGAAAAGCTGGACAACTGTAGGAGTAGAGAAGCACAAATACAAACATTCAGGTGAGCCTAGAAAGAGGAGCAAATTCCTTACTTCAGAGAGAGCAAAAATATCCCAAAGTTCAGCCAATCTGACCCAGGATAAAAATATTCCTTATGTCCACTGCTTGTGGTTTAGCTCCAGTAAATTAGCAGCACTCAAGACATTTTAATGCATTTAGAAATATGAGTCCATCTCAGTCATAGCTACCTGTGACATGAGTGTAATGCTTCATACGAAGGCAAAAAAGAAAACAAAGCAAAAGAACAAAAAAACCCTCAGGTAAAACATTTCAAAACCTCAACTGTTGCTTATATTCTATGGAACTTGTTTGGGGTTTTTTTTCAATTAAAATAGAATTCATCAGACTTAAGGTAGATGCTTACTTGTATGATATCATCTGATGGTCAGTTGAAAGAAACAAAGGGCAAATTAATTTATTCCTAAAGTAGATATCCGAAATGGGTTGTATTTTTTGCACCTTAAAAGTGTTTAGTTCACTCTATTCATTGGAAAAGAGTTCTAGCTCCAAGGTACATGCTTACACTGTAAATGATAATTGTATTAGCTGAATCCTATGCTTAAATTATAAGAAATATTTTATTTATTTGAATTGGAATTGCTAGCTTTTTTATTCCAATAAATTTTCCTGCTTTTTTATTTCCACTCTGAGTGACAGGCAAAACAGATACATTTCCTGAGCACATATATATTTTTGTCTTATTAATTCAACCAAAGTTGAAAAAAAAGGTTTCTACCTGAAAGGCAATGAAAACTGATAACTGCAAATAGTATTTACCACCTGTGATTTGAGCCCAGATTCAAGTATTAGAAATACAGAAAATGAATTTTTCTTGAGTGAAGACGTGATATTACTTATTATAATATATATGATTAACGTGTGATTATTTTGAAAGGAAAATATCTTGTAATTCCAGGGTATTTTCTCTAGGCTCATTGTCAGGCAAATCCTTAAAGCTGTTATTTGAAGTTTCCCACAGACATCACTAAAAGCTCTTTTCAGCACCAAATACCAGCACAAGTCTGAACAAGCTGCACTTAAATGTTCATTCCCGCAATCCATCCACTGGTGTTTCAAAATGTCTTGTTGCTTGCATTAATATTTAAGGCAAAATTCTTCCTCAATAAAGCTGGCAGTGGCTTACCTTTGTTATATACTAAACTTAAAGCTTCAGGGAGTTTAAACTTAATTTGATTAATTAGACAATAGTCTAAAGACATCCATTCTGTTTACAATAGGACTTTAGCACAGTGAAACAGTATTTACTAGGAGGAGACTTTTTTCTTGTTAAGGTCATTGACAGTATTCTCTCAATCCAGTTATAGGCATCTAGGCAGGTACTCTGAGTTTGAACCTGAAACTATGCCCTGTGACCCTAGTATGAAACAACTAATGAGACAACACATTACTGTTGTATTCCATTTTGCCCATCATTGGAGAATATGAAAATTAGAGTTTTCATAAATGAGAAATGCTCAGAAGGCTGAAAGCAGATTATGTTCATATAGCTCTTGGTCAAAATGCTCTTCTGAAGAACATTCAAGATTCTAATAACACACATAGTTGGTGCAGTCCTGAAGGGGCATGTTTCAAAATTAAGGTCAATTTATGTGCTTTGAGAGAACACTCTAGATTTACAATGTTGACTCATGCTGTTGATTCATGTTTCTTCATATCAGAACTGTGCTTTGAAACAGGTTTCCCAGTCATCTCACCTAAACATGCTTTGGTCTGCATATTGGTGTAGTCTTGGAGCACCTAAACCAGAATCCTTTAGGATGAAGCTAAACCATAAGCACCGAGCACTGTACTGTATGCCAGTGCTCCAGCAGCACCCCTGCTGTATGCCAACTGCTACTGGGTGTTCACTGACCCAGAGCAAAATCCCTGTATCACACACAGTATTGGTTCCCCTGTATCTCTGTTTCGTTCTGTAGGTTGAGATCCATGCTCTTTCTACTCCATGCACCATACTACTTGCAAATGTAAATACTGACTCTATAATATAAAGAGCACAGGCTTTAATCTCAACTGCTGTTAAATCCAGGTTCTTTAACATCAGTGAAGCTGCACTGATTTATGTCACTTAAGGATCAGGGTCTAGTGAAATATTTTTGAATGAACCTGAAAGATGTGTCAGGAAAAAGATGTTACAGACATTGAGTTGGCCATTTCTGTTTTTTTATTAGGCATTTCTTACTCTTCAGATGGCTGAAAGAGTGACTCCAATGAAAGATGCAAAGCTCAAAACCCTACACTGCGCTTCAGTAACTCCAGGGTTTCTTGCTAATCTGAAGCTGTGATCCTCGAGGACTGAAATGCTGAAGGTAATGAATTAAAACAGATCAAAGCCATGTACAGATAATGAAAACAACAGGTTATCTAAAAAATTTACTTTACTATCTAGAGCATGGCCTTGGCCATGCCAAAAGACCTTGGCTTCCTAAATTTCGTGAGTTGGTCTTTCCTCCATTTTATCATCAGACCCATCAAATGCAGACTCTCAGCTGGCATCTGGGTGCATAATTTCAATTTAAACACTATTGAAAATGTAGTTTAATATAAGCATCAGATTTAATACAGAACCACTGCTGAGTTTCTGGGAAGAATGAAATGAAAGGAAATCAAATATATTTCACTAGCTTCTGGTATTATTCATTGTTGTCACTATTAGTGAGTGGCTTGAGGTTGTGGAATGAATGCAAAAGGATTCATATTCTCCTTGTTAGTGATGAATGACTGTTATGTAGGAAGCCATTAAACTCCTTATACTGTATAGTTCACTTTACTTCCTAAGCGGCCAGGACTTGAATCCTCCTAAACCCCTGCCATTTTGTTTTGCAGATCAAAGTGGGTGATTACAGTGCACCTTCTGGCTTTCAGATATGTTACTTGCTTGTATTACAACACCATCAAGACAAAACCCACTGTGCCAGGCCCAGTAAAAAACACATGATAAGAGCCAGTCTTTGCCCCTGGAGAACTCATCACGTAAATAAATATATTCATTTTGTATTGTAGAAGTCAGCAGAGAATTCCCCTGAGGCTAAGCACAAAATAGTCTAAAATGCAATTATTGAGAATTGTTAAATAAAACAGCACTGGATGAATGTGAAGTGTCACTGTGATTCAGGTATGTTTTGTAAAGTTTCTTTTTAATTTGTCTGTTCTCATATACCACTAACATTTTCCAAGCCATTAAAATACCCCTGGCACAGCCTATTAGTGATGCAGAAGGAAATGTGCATTTTCTCTTCAGCATTATTCTTTTATAAATATGGGGTTTGTACCAGCTATGTGAACTGGATAGACACAAAGTACTAACAAATTTTCCCCTATATCTCCTAATTTGGAACCTGAAGTGATTAGGTCTTTGTCAGTCAATGTGATGGCCTTGTATCACTAAAGTGTTAGAAAGGGCTTTGAAATGGGCAAACAAGCAGGATATGTAACTCCAAAACTGACGGTGTCCATCAACTACTCCAGTAAGGCATTTTTTTCCATGTATTAGACTCATTATTGACCTTTCATGCTGTGTGTTCCATGCTCCTGCCAACAAATGCCAGACAAAATCTTCAATTAGAAATGCAGACCATCTGAAGAAAAGGCTGTTTCTTTTCACTTCCATTTCTTCCTCATTTATTTTTGTATTTATTCAAGGACTCTGGAGAACTGCAAAGCCTACATTACGCCCAGTTAATTTACAGCCCTCATTTTTATTGGGTTACTGTGAATTCCAGTTTTCAAATCAGCGTTGCTATGTCACAAAAAGACATGTGTGTACATCTTGTATGCAGGGCTAATTTTGTATGAAAGTAAGTGCTAGGATGAGGTGCTAGAATGTTAATAGCATATTTGTAAGTTACATAGCAGCAGAGCTGACAGGCAAACAGATTCTGGCATGCCATTTCAGACTATTTTGTCACAAAATTAGCTTTGTGAAAATGTTGTTTAGCACTTTGGAGTTCTTTTGTTTTGGTTTTCTTCTATTTTTTTTCTGAAGTCTTCTAAATTGAAATTCATTGTGTTAAAGTTTCAAGTTCTAACCATCCAAATCACTTTTTCCTAGTTTTCTGTTTACAAATGTTTCCTAAGTGTGAAGGACTTGGGAGGCCAGGGGAGGTCAAATTCACAATACAAGGTATTTTAATCAATTGTACCTACTTTTTGCTTTGATTTTCCCTGGCTTCAGACTCCAGCCATTTATTTTGGTTTTTCCTTTCTCTTTGGAAGATCTTATTATTTTCTTTCTATGAAATACATGATGACTAGTCTTTAAGCAACCATAAATTTTGGTCTGGTTATTAATTCATTTTTTATATATTATAAAGTCCAACCCAGTGTCACCTTGTATTGGGTAAAATACTTTTTAGCTGACAAAAGACAGGCATTTCACAGATATGTTAGCCTAGAGCCCAAATGAGCACAAAAGGTGGCAAAGATCCAGTGACCTCAGCCGTGTTATGCAGTTCTCTGGGGTCACTGAGAAGTTGTATCCACATGCTTATTCTCTCTTTAAAGTGCTGAAAGCGTGTAGGGAATTATTTGGAAAAGATGTAAATGAAGACATAGCAGCCAACATAATTAAGTTCTGTTTCAGAGCGAGGAACAGAGCCCAGTGTGATATCTCTGTCCTCTTGAAGCTAACAGGGAATGTCATGTTGGCTTCAAGAAGTCTCAGATATCTCCCTTGGCTGCCTACTTCTCCTTCCATTGCATTCCTCCCTTTCACTAGACCATTCTACTTCCTTCAAAAGGTCATGGGATCCCCTTGGTTTGCACCATCCAAATGTCTGATTTTAATCAGGTCTGGGCAAAGGATTCAGGGTTGGTTGGTTTGTTTACCCTGTATCATTTTACTTAACACTGGTCAAGCACAAAACTGAAAATTAAATAGCTGACATGTAGATGTTATTCTTCCAAGCCATCAATTACCATAACATTAGCAAAGTTGCCTGAAGCCATAGTTCAACGGCAGCTGGGTTTCGGCAGCAAAGCTGGCTTATGAAGTCTCATTCATTTCCCATCCATCCTGCTGCTGAGTCCTCTCCCTCACCCCCTCAGTGCTATGGAAGGTAGTAGTTTATGGGGCCATACTGCATGTCACATAAATGGTTAAAAGAAGAACCCTCCCCAAAATAACCCCTAATTTCAGTGACCCTCCAATCGGTGCAGTGTCAGAGGTACCACTGAGTCGGTGGAAAAAAGAACCATGAAGTGGCAATGGGAACAAGCATGTCAGATAAGGGAAGAAAACCAGTCAACAGCTTCTTCAAATGGCTTCTCCTCCCTCATCTGTGTGTCATGCACTGGCCCTTGCAGGAGAGTTGAACTGTGCCTAATGAAAGAAAACAGTATGCATGCATAAAAAATGAGCAGCCCAGGATATTACCAATGAGATAATAAAGTAAGAAAAAAGAATTTTATGACAGTTTCACAGAAAAAGATACTGCATAGGACAAGGTCTGACCTCTTAAGGGCATATTATCAATATTTCATGAGAGTGTGATGAAAGAAAATATTAAGCAACACAGCGTTAAATTTCTGTCTGACAATATATATCTATGGCAGGCAACAGAAATAATAGCTTGGATTCTGAATGTGTGTAGATTTTCAAGGAATTCAGAAATTACCTGTGTGAAACTTACATAAAATTGAGACAGACAATGTAGTGTTTAAAGTTACTGATCAGAATTTTATTAAATAAAAATTCTTCAGTAATGGCTTAAAAAAATATTCATTTCACTAGCTTTCTGACAAGGAAGGTGCACAATGTGCGAAGAAATATTATAAGTGTCTCTAAGTTTAACCAAATGAAATGTGTCTGGGACTTAAGCATTTCCCTTCAGGAAGAAAAGATTGAGCAATATGCTTTCAGATTTAACAAAATACTAAAGAGAAGTAGTTGAAAAAATGAGGAAAAGTGTTTCCATCAGAAAACACAATTTCATTGAAATGGAAATATTTTGAGTGAATAAATCAGTTCTAATGACATCCTCTGGGGTAAATCTTTCCAAGGAGCTATTCTGATAATGTAAATATAGTGTATTTTTACTTCTAACTCGTTTAGACTTTTTGTTCCTCTATACAATATACCACAATATGTCATGTACTACATAAATTAAAAAGATTGCTTTTTACTGGAAAATAAATGCTTAAGTAATACTTATTCAGTATTTATTTTTGAACTTCATATTCTTCTGGAAGTTCTTGATGAAAAGTAAGGCATATACTGAAACATTAAGATCTCCCAGAGAATTGTATTTCATGACTCCCACATCTTTGATTCCACACTCAGTATTTCCTTAGTACCCTAAGTGACATGTTATCCAGGATAAAGCCTGATGATTTTTACAGTAAATGACTCTTTGAAGAAGATACCTAACCACAATTAAGGGGCTTTCCATCATTAATAAATGTGGAGGCAGTGAGAGGAGAGGAGAGGAGAGAATGAGGACTCAGCCAACTGAGATCTTCATTTGCCTGGGAATATAATTAAACAAGCACATTGCTCACAACACTGGATGGATTAACAGCCTCTCAGCCTGAATGCATTATATCTGAAGAGATGCTTTGCCATAAAAAATTCACAATATTACCCTTATAATATGGTCTGGTGTCCTGGGTTGAGAGAGTGGTGGAGTTTTTTGGTGGCAGGGGAGGGGGCTATCGGGGCAGCCCCCTGTGAGAAGCTTCTCGAAGCTCCCCCAGCTCCAAGTCAGCTCCACTTCTGTTTGGAAAATTGAGCCAATCGGCTGCGTCTCTGCGATAACGTATTTAAGAAGGGACATGGTGACGTGCAGTCGGACTTGTGAGGAGGAGTTGCTGCAGCTGCATGAACACCAAGGTCAGTGGAGGAACAGAGGAAGAAAGGAGGGGGGAGGTGTGCCGGAGCAGAGACCCCCCTGTATCCTGTGGTGAGACGGCAGGGCGGCCCCCCCTGCCACCCATGAAGATCTACGGTGGAGCAGACATTGATTTACGGCCTGTGGCTTCTGCTTGCCTGATCAAGGTTCTGTGCCCAAAGAAGGCCGGGGTCTCGTGGGAAAAGGTAGCCCCGCTGCTGTAATTCAGTGCTGGGAGGATTGCAGCATGCGAGGGAGTCCCACACCAGAGCAGCTCGGGAAGGGCTGCAGCCGTGGGAGAGAATCCAATCGGAGGAAGTTAGTGACCCATGATGGAGCAGTGTGGGGAACGCTGCAGCCCATGGGAGGAATTGAAGTCGGAGAAAGTTTGTGGAGGACTGTCTCCTGTGAGAGGGGGACCACGATGGAGCAGGAGGAACAAGTTTTGGACACTCCCCTCACTGAAGATGAAGAAAGTGGCAGCACTGACTGCACCCCCCATTCCCTGCCCCTGCACCACTGGGGGAGGAGGTAGAGATATCGGGAGCAGAACTGAGCCCGGGAAGAAGGGAGGGGTGGGGGGAAGGTGTTCTCAAGATGTGGCAATGCTTCTCACTGTCCTACTCTGTTATGTGTTGTTAGTGTCTGTAATAAATGTATGTTCTTTTTTTCTTCCCCTAACGAGTCTGCCTTTTGCTCGTGATCATAAAAGGGGGATTTTTTTCCCCCATCCCAGTCCTATCTTGAACCCCAAGCCTGGCTCTCTGTCCCTTCTCATTGCTGGAGGGGAAGGGAGAGAGAGCTGCTGCATTGTGGTTGGCTGCCAATCAGGCCTAAACCATGACACCACGACATCTGGAAATCCACCCTCAGGGCTAAAGGATCTGGTCAGTTTTTATCTGACCACAAATTGCCATCTCTACCAAAGTTACAGGATAGGTTAGTGGAGTAAATCTGTAATGGGAGCAGTGGGCCACCAAAAAATGCTTGAAAGCAGTAGCCTGTTTCATATAGATTACTAAAAATTCACAGGCATTTGGCTGCAGGGATTCATAGTTGCTTCCAACCAAGTGCACTCAGGCTGCTGACTTCAAGCCCTTCACTGTGCAGTTTTCCAGGAGAGCACTCTGCCAAAGAGGAGTGGCACTCTTATCAGTAGTTTGGGATTTTTCCCGCCTGCATGTTTTTTCATAGCTTTTGCTTGATTTGCATTTCTTAAAAGCCTATTTCACAAATACACTGCATCTGCAGTGATGAGTGAAAATGCCTCATTTGTTCCTGAGACTGGATTGTGGGATCCCATCTAGCAAAAATGCTAATGAAGAACAAATACTTCCTTTTTTCCTGAAGGGAAATTTAATCATGGAAGCGTAGCACTTCTAATTGCATTAACACCTGCAGTACAGTAAAGAGAAGTCGGTAGTATCCAATATTGCCTTCTAATCAGTCATGCAGAGGTGTTTTCATTACAGAGAAATAATGGCTACATTTACTAAAATCAATGGACTATATTGTGGTTAGAACTGAGTGATGTGTATGAGTATATTATATATAGTATATATATATATGTGTGCATGTATATACTATATATATAGCATAGTATATATACACATATATATTCGTGTATATATTTGTGTACATATATATATTTGTGTGTGTATACATGAAGTATATATGTATACTCATATTATGTATATGTATGTATGTAATCATATGCTCACTCTCTTGCACACTCTATTACATATATGTAGAGAGAGAGACTTTGTAAAAAGACCATACAATGTCTTCTTATTCAAGTGTTCCAGTGTTAATTTCTCAAAATTATTTGGCATGTATTCAGTTCATACAAAGATCTTCAAAACGTTGAACTGGTTCCTCTCAGAATCATAATCAACTTTGACTGCTAAAATATAACTTCAGCTTTTACTGCTGAAGTCCAGACAGAAGTTCCATAAGCTTCAGTGCAGATGGATTTTTCATGCTTAAAGGAGTCTTGTGGTTATTAAAGAAATTCTACTTTGACAGGAAAACAGAAACTGTAAGAAAATCTAGATGGAGGTGGGGGAGGAAGTACAGAGGGAAAACAAGAGTCAGTGTAATAGAGTTAACAAGGGCTTGTAAAACATTAATATTTTAAAAGATAACTTTGATCACAACAAATACAGAAAATGGGAAAGTATTGAATGGAATAAATGCTGTGACCAAAGCTGCAAATCCACAAAAGGGTTGAGTTCTTAACGACAGAAGAATTTGATTTGGGCCAGGAAATTATTAGGACCAGATATATTTATGGCTAAAAAATATTAAAGATTTTAGGAATGTAGCTGGATTCACAGAAACTCACAGGTGGGCTAAGTATCTCATTCCCACTGATTTCCTCAGTAGAGAAAATGGGCGTCTTTGACACCTTAACATTATATTCTTTAGAAAATCGTCTAATTCCCTTTGAAGTCAGTGGAAGAGTTAGAGGGGAAATAATCACAGTCTGGGCAAACAGCAGCACTGATATAAAGGGTCGAACTAGGAGAAGGTAACTGAAGTGAAAGAAAAGGTAACAATCTTTCTAGCTCCAGAGACAAATTAACTCTCACTTTGAAGCATGTCAGTGCAGAATCACAGAATTAGGGAATGGTTGAGGTTGGCAGGCACCTCTGGAAATTATCTTGGTCCATCTCTCTCCTCAAAGCAGGGTCAGCTACAGCAGGTTGCCTTGGACTGTGTCCAGCTGTTTTGAACATCTTCAAGGATGGAGGCACCACAGCCTCTCTGAGCAACCTGGTCCAGTGTTTGACCATCCTCACATTGATTTTTTTTTTTTTCCTCTGTTTAACAGGGATTTCCTGATTTCCTGGATTTGCATTTGTGCCCATTGCCTTTTGTCCTCTCATTGGGCACCACTGAGAAGAATTTGACTCCATATTCTTTGCTCTCCACCACCAGGTATTTATGCACATTGTCAAGATCCTACAGGCTGAACAGTCCCAACTCTCTCAACTTCTCATATGTCAGATGCTCCAGTCCCTTAATCATCTTTGTGTAACATTACCTGTGATAGACTGGATAGATGTGCTGAATGTGATCCATGCCCATTTTCTAGGATGTCCAGATGTAATTCCGTAGTTTAAATCTGTCCATTCATACTCATGGATCTCAGCTTTCCTCACTGCAGCTCATGTGTCCATCTGGGTTGGACATTGCCATTACTGTGGAATTGAGCTCCCTGGAGAATACCCAGTTAAGGAAGCAAAATACAGAAGAGTACTTTGTGCTGGCCTTCCAAATACGATACTTACCTCACCACTGTGAGCAGGAATACTAAATAGTGTATATAAACAGCCATGACCAAGCATTTGAGCTTTCATCCTCTGGCAGTGCAATCCACACTTCTTGGAGAGATCAGTTCTTGACACTTGAAACTGTCATGTTGGTTAGTGACAAAGTACACTGACAAAGTTCTCTTTGCAGCTGGAACAGTTAGAGATAAAAATCTAACATTAGCAGTTCCCATGTCATTTAATAAAAGATAGGGACACGCAATTGAATGTTCTGAACAACCTGGCTATCATAGTATACTCAGTTGCAACTTTTCATGAGCTGCACTAACTGGCCGTGTGCATATACTTAACCAGATCCCTTATGAAGTGAAATGTGCTCAGTTAAACTTCAACAGGGGTGGTTCAAGCTGATGCATACTCCTTTTCAACTGTGACAGCTATGGCATATACAGGGTTTATTATACCAGTTTATTAAGCTGCCAAACTCTATAGGTTTTCTTTCCCTATATACTGACATACTGGTACTTTTACTAATATAGCTTGACTAGGATGGGCATTGGTTCAGTGTCATAATTATGCTAACTCCAGTAGTTTATTTCCCTCCCAGTATAGGAATATCTTTTAGTGATATGTATGTAAACACACATATAATTGTATTCACATACCTCAATGTTACTGTAACCCTGACCAAGCTGGGAGGGGCTGCTGCATTACTTTAGTTCTGTCAATGTAGGTACAGCACTGTATTTTTTGCCCTATCTGGTTCTTTTTGTAAGAAAATGGTGAGGAAAATGAGAAAATGCCAGCAACCTAAGCCACTGTCTAAAAGGCCTAATTAAGACCAGGATATTCATGATTAATAACTGGTGACTGATAGAAGACAAGTGGATTTAATCTATGCCTTTTGCAGATACATTAATTCATGTATATTCTCCATATGTGAGGAGATGTGACCATTTTCCAAAACTCCACTGCATCCAGCCCGTGAATGGCAAACTGTCATCATAATATTTCCACATGAGGGGCCAAAAATGTATACGAAGAATAAATATTTTGCAAATGTGGTAAACAGCTTGTGCATGGGTAGCTGCTGTCACAGTGCGGACACGGGAGAGGACTGCGCAGTCTGCAGTTGCAGTTTCAGAGCACAGACCCTCTCCTCTTCTTGTAGCTCCGTGGCAAGGAGAATGGACAGCCTCACTTCTCATCAGCAGTTCTGTGCTGGGACAGGTGCACAGGAAGACCATAAGAAATTCAACAGTAACTAAATTTGGCTTCTATTTTGCTGCTCAGTAGACATCCTGTTGGAGAGAGAATGAGGGGGGAGGAAGCTTTCCTGGTCTATGAAATTACAGATCAGTAATTTAAAGCAAAGAGAATAGCATGCTTTCATTTTCCTTGGCACAGAAGGTATCAACATGTACTTACAAAAAAATGACGTAAGAAAGGGCACAGAAGAAATAATAATCAGAAAGTAATGAGCTTTTTCAGAGTAATTTCTCTTAAATATACATTTCTTGCCTTATTCATATTTGTTTAGTAACATGAATTATGCTAACTGCTTGTATCAAATGACTTCATCTGAAAGCACCACCTTTTGCATAATGCCCTTAAGCTCTGATTGTGCAAAGATTTATGTACGTATTTAACTTAATGTACCCTGGGCCTTATTCCTAGTTAAACTGAGGCCTTTTTACATCATTGTAATGAATGTAAATGCACTTGATTACTACGTTCAGACCAATCTTGCTACCAGACCATTTTAGAGAAACCACAGAGTAAATAAGTCATAGACACTGTGAGTAGGCCCATTGATTGCAATTATGCCATTCACAATGGGTTATGTGCATCTGTGTGCATGTGAGTATTTATACGTATGCATCTCTGCAGAATCTGGTTTCTCTTACATGTCTGACATCTATTACTGACTGAACCTTAGAGAGAACTCTTGGTAATTATATCCTCCAGCCCTTCATATTAAGCATTGTATAATGAGCTGTTGCTCCCCTTCCTTAATTATTAGGTATTGTTATTGTCTCTGGGTTGCATGATGAAACAATTAGTTTTTATTCTGAACTCTATTATGTATGGTCATTACATGTAGTATAAAAAGCCCTGGTAGTCTGCCACTCAGTATGGATTATCTCTTTCTCTGCCTAGATATCTACAAATGTTGAAGGTAGTGCTGCCCATCTGCAACCCTTTGCAAAACACTGAATATACCTTTTCATCTGCATTTCCAGTATAGTTCATCACATTGTGGGAGAGATTACACTAAATATATTATGAAGACCAAACCATTAACCAAACGTCACTCAGATGTGTCAGTGAACAAAGGGTAGAATCCAGAGATGATGTGTTTAATAGACTTTGAGCTTTCAAGTCAATAGTTACGCTGATTCTTCCATCCATCAATATGAACAAATGCTGTATTTCCAAACAAAGCTTAGATCTGACAGCTCAATATTTGTATGTGATCAGAATTGTAATTATTTCAATTTGAATGTTAATTAATTTATTTGTTAACTGCCTCTTGGGTTTGTGCTCCATCTGGCCTGGTTTCATGTCTCTTGATAGTATTTATTTGCGGTCTGATGATGAACACAAGGTGTGTTTATATACTTTGACATAATACCACTTAATGGCAGAAGATGTTATTCTTCAGAATTCCTGAGGCAGACTGCCAGGTATTTAATTGTCAATCTATTAATTCCATCATCTGAATCTGCATGTCTGTTATCCTTTGCATATACAACAAAAATCTGAGTTAAGAAAGTTTCCTATGTATACTAGCACACATAATTTTTTAAAAACATCACGGGTCAGACTCAAATTATTACATTATACTGTTTCCACAGCCATTTAAAGAAAGCAAGGCGTAAGTGTATTAGTTTAAATAGGTAAAGTTCAGTGCAAAGGTAATGGACTTCTGAGAGGAACAACCTAAACTACTCACACATGACTGACTTCTAAATTAATGACAAGCACGCAGGAGAAGTTCTGGATTCCTTGTGGACAGCTTAATAGAAACATCTGCTCAGGCACAGCACTGGCAAAATAACTAAACAAACGATCATTCAAGCCAGCTCTCCACCTTTCTGAAGTTGCGGAATTGAGGTGGGATTCAGCTCATTAACCTCAGCAATTTAAAAGTTAGAAATCTAGTGTAAAGTAGTTACTGAAGCTCTTTCTGTGGTCAATGAAGGGAGACTAACCTCTGCAGGACAATCCAGCTAGCTAAAGTATGTCTGAAGTAAGTGGAATTAAGTGCCCTTTTGAGGTGTCATTTTTTCCACCAGCTGTAGAAAGGCAAAGCAGTAGCTTTACATTAGAGGCCTACCTTTTAAATAGATAAAGCTGTGGAGGATGTTACCATCTCCGTGCCTTGCTCTCAGACCTTAACATTGCATTTATTTTGCTGAAAAATTATGGGGCTTGGATGATAAGGTTCTCGTCAGGTACAAACGGGTCAGAGCATGGTCTCCACACGGCTGTTACAGACTCTGCACTTAGAAGACTTTCCATGCTGGGAATTGTAGCCGTCTTCAGAAACTGTATGAGTCAATACTTTGTTGTTGTTAACCCCATCAGCTTGCACTCTCCTGGCTGAGAGGCTCATGGCAGCTGTATGCCAGCACCACTTTCCTCTGACAGTTGGCATTCCTGTTTCCTCCACATTTTCATAGTTTAATCAGTGGAAAACCTGGGGTCTGACTTGTATTTAAGCTGTTGAGTTTATTATTTAGGATAGTCATGTTCCTAACTCGTCATCTGATTTGATGGATTAACCTAGTAGTAATTCACAGGTACAGTATACAATTTAATAAACAGGGGAGAAGATTGCTGTTAGTGTAAGGCTATTTTAACAGGGAAACTTCCTGTCACAAAATTTACTATAAAATTAATAATTATATCTACTAATAATACTTTTTTCCCTTTTTAAAATTGGGGGTCATGTTTCCTCTGACTAGAAAAGAGAAAACACAACCCCCATTTTTAAAAAGGGAAAAAAGGAAGACCTGGGAACTACAGGCCAATCAGTCTCACCTCTGTGCCTGGCAAGATCATGGAGTGGATCCTCCTGGAAACTATTTTAGGACATGTGGAAAATAAAGAGGTCATTGGTGACAGCCAGCATGGCTTCACTAAGGGCAAATCATGCCTGATGGATTTGATAGCATTATATGATGGGATTACAGATCTGGTGGATAAGGGAAGAGCAACTGACGTCATCTGCCTGGACTTGTGCAAAATATTTGACACTGTCCTGCATGACATCCTTGTCTCTAAATAGGAGAGACATGGATTTGACAGATGGACCACTCGATGGATAAGGAATTGGCTGGATGGTCGCACTCAAAGAGTTGTGGTCAATGGCTCAATGTCCGAGTGGAGACCAGTAATGAGTGGCATTCCTCAGGGGTCAGTACTGTGACCAGAGCTATTTAACATCTTTGTCAGTGACACGGACACTGGGATCAAGTGCACCCTCAGCAAATTTGCCAGTGACACCAAGCTGTGTGGTGCAGTGACACGGTGGAGGGCAGGGATGCCATCCAGAGGGACCTGGACAGGCTGGAGAGGTGGGCCTGTGCAAACCTCATGAAGTTCAACAAGGCCAAGTGCAAGATCCTGCACATGGGGTGAGGCAATCCCAAGCACAAATACAGACTAGGCCATGAGTGGATTGAGAGCAGCCCTGCGGAGAAGGACTTCAGGTATTAGTGGATAGAAAACTGACTATGATCCAGGAATGTGTGTGTGCTCACAGCCCAGAAAGCCAACTGTATCCTGGGGTACTCAAGAGCAGTGTGGCCAGCAGGTCGAGGGAGGGGATTCTCCCCTCCTACTCTGCTGTCATGAAACCTCACCTGGTTACGTGTTCAACTCTGGGGTCCCCAGCATAAGTGTCCTGGGTTGAGTGAGTGGTGGAGTTTTTTGGTGGCAGGGGAGGGGGCTATCGGGGCGGCCCCCTGTGAGAAGCTTCTCGAAGCTCCCCCAGCTCCAAGTCAGCTCCACTTCTGTTTGGGAAATTGAGCCAATCGGCTGGGCCTCTGCGATAACGTATTTAAGAAGGGACGTGGTGACGGGCAGTCGGACTTGTGAGGAGGAGTTGCTGCAGCTGCATGAACACCAAGGTCAGTGGAGGAACGGAGGAAGAAAGGAGGGGGGAGGTGTGCCGGAGCAGAGACCCCCCTGTATCCTGTGGTGAGACGGCAGGGCGGCCCCCCCTGCCACCCATGAAGATCTACGGTGGAGCAGACATTGATTTACGGCCTGTGGCTTCTGCTTGCCTGATCAAGGTTCTGTGCCCAAAGAAGGCCGGGGTCTCGTGGGAAAAGGTAGCCCCGCTGCTGTAATTCAGTGCTGGGAGGATTGCAGCATGCGAGGGAGTCCCACACCAGAGCAGCTCGGGAAGGGCTGCAGCCGTGGGAGAGAATCCAGTCGGAGGAAGTTAGTGACCCATGACGGAGCAGTGTGGGGAACGCTGCGGCCCATGGGAGGAATTCAAGTCAGAGAAAGTTTGTGGAGGACTGTCTCCTGTGAGAGGGGGACCACGATGGAGCAGGGGGTAACAAGTTTCGGACACTCCCCTCACCGAAGATGAAGGAAGTGGCAGCACTGACTGCACCCCCCATTCCCTGCCCCTGCACCACTGGGGGAGGAGGTAGAGATATCGGGAGCAGAACTGAGCCCGGGAAGAAGGGAGGGGTGGGGGGAAGGTGTTCTCAAGATGTGGCAATGCTTCTCACTGTCCTACTCTGTTATGTGTTGTTAGTGTCTGTAATAAATGTATGTTCTTTTTTTCTTCCCCTAACGAGTCTGCCTTTTGCTCGTGATCATAAAAGGGGGATTTTCCCCCATCCCAGTCCTATCTTGAACCCCAAGCCTGGCTCTCTGTCCCTTCTCATTGCTGGAGGGGAAGGGAGAGAGAGCTGCTGCATTGTGGTTGGCTGCCAATCAAGCCTAAACCACGACAATAAGAAACACATGGACCTGCTAGAAATACTCTATCCCCAAAGGAGGGCTAGGAAGTTGATCAGGGGACTGGGGCACCTCCCATATGAGGACAGGCTGAGAGAGTTGGGGTTGTTCAGCCTGGAGAAGAGAAGGCTCTGGGGAGACCTTACGGCGGCCTTCCAGTATGTAAAGGGGGCCTACAGGAAAGATGGGGAGGGACTTTTTATCAAAGAATGCGGTGATAGGATGAGGGGGTAACAGTTTTAAACTGACAGATTAGAAGAAATTCTTCCCTGTGAGGGTGGTGAGTCACTGGCACAGGCTGCCCAGAGCAGCTGTGGCTGCCCCCTCCCTGGCAGTGTCCAAGGCCAGGCTGGACGGGGCTTGGAGCAACCTGGGCTGGGGGAAGGTGTCCCTGCCCGTGGCAGGGGGGGTTGGAGCTGGATGATCTTTAAGGTCCCTTCCAACCTTAATCATTCTGTGGATTATAGATTGATTCTCCTATATTTCATACCTCAATTAAAGTTTCATTCAGGACCGGTGGGAGCTCCTTTCCACAACAGTGATAGTTTCTCAGTGGTGTCCTAACAGTGAACACAGAATTTAGTATTCACCTGTTTAAATTTTAAATACGTGCTGTTTGGAAGAAGCTTTGGAAAACTTTGAAGTAGGTGCCCAGAAAAAACATACAAGAAGCGAACTTCTTGGTTTCTGGCTTGCCCATTCCCACTACAGACAAAAATGTTCACAAGATTTAACAGAAAAAGAGATTAATAAGCATTTCTTAAAAGCCTAGCTATCTTTAGATGCTAACAATTGTGATTTGAAGCTCCTTACTTTTAACATGATGTGTGAATATACTACATGAACATAACAAGTGGCACACCTTGTACATTTTTAAGCCTCATACAAATAAACCCAATGCTCTATGAATACTGACAAAGCTAGAATTACCATACTGAAGGATCAGGCTATTTGTTTTAGTTAAGCTGTAAAAACTATTACACAGTACAGCGGTTAGCATTGTTCTTCCAGCTGTTAACGGCTGGTTTGTCTTCAAAAGGTTCTGCGCGCAGCCTGTTAGGATTGATAAATACACAACTCAGCAAATTCCATCTGGGTATTTTCAATACATTGGAGGGCAAATGCAGATAGGAACGCGAATTTCAAGTTATTGTACCTCCCTAATGTCCTCTACAAGGAACACCAGATTGTCCATTTGCATAAATTTTCATTCATTTTCAGACCTTATAAGTACCCACATGCTTGCTTTAAAGTTACAGTGTAATAAGAAGACCCCCTCCAAAAACAAACAAACAAACAACAAACAAACAAACAAACAAACAAAAAAGTAAACCAAACCAAACAAAACAAAAACCAACCTCAAGGAAGAGAGAAAAATTCCATACAGTTACGGGACTGGCGTCAGTTTATGATAAATGCCATATATCTAGGTATGAATTTGATACAGGGATAGGAAATTTTCATTAAATGTGTACAGTTTTACTCTCATGATAGCGGGATAATACTGCATACTGACAGTTCTCAGCTAGACAGAACAAAGAAATAGAAATGTCTGGTCAGATGAATTCTGATATAAACTGAAAAAAGATACAGGACAGCAGCACTACAGAGTTTCACAGATAAAAATTAGCTTATTTTGTTTTCTCTGCAGTGGAATTTGCTTGCTGTCTTCAGAGAGCAACTTAATCAGCTCTGAAGTAGCTCCAAAATAGTCTCATAGAAAATTTGAAATAGGAATAAGTTTAAATTGGAATTGTATCTCACAAGGGAAACTGTACTTGAATAATATAGAAATAAACAAGAATGTCTAAATAACTCTGCTGTCAGACTGCTTCTTGTAGAATGGCAGAACAAACTTGCTTGCTTTCATCCTATGCAGAAGACCATGGAAATTCAGATTCACCACCTGGTATGTCATTGTCAGTTATTCTTTTTAAGGCCAGCATTAGTAAATACGAATGTAAAGACTAATTGCTTAGGCAAATACTAGATCACTTTTATTCACATCCAAAATCTGATTCATCAAGATCCACCATGCCTTTATTATGAATTTTAAGCAAACTCATCCTTTCTTTATAAGAAAAACTACAAGCTGTACATGAAAAGCAATTCTTCCTTAAGCACAAAAGCAGATTAATTTGGGAAAATCCAAGTGAGCTTCATAGCTAGCACATTCATCTTTTCACTCATGACTGTAACTCTGAACAAGGTTTGAAGGAAGAACACTGCCTCATCAGCACTGTGGGCAGCTCAAGTGAATCTGCTTTTTCTTGCCCAGTATATATTCAGTGTTGGCTCAAGGAAGTTGGTTTTGCTGGTCCTGACTCCAGAGGTGATGATGTCTTTCCTAGCAGTTCTCTTGTGTTGCACTGTTTTTATATTCAGAGATGATTAAACTTTTGGTTTTCTGAAAATGAGTAGTTAATTTTCTGGAACATTAGAAAATAATATAGAAATATTTTATTGGTGCATGTGGTGGCCTTGACATGTTTATTTTGCTCAACAGAAAAAGAGTTTCATCCAAGAACTCACCTCTAATGTGCAATATTCATTGTTTGACATCTGTATGGATGTTCTCACATTTAGCAATGACAGTTAGTCATGAGACAAAGGTAACATCCCATAGCAGGAGATGACACATTGAACATGACGAATAACCATGGCAGTGTCAGTGATACAGCCAAAAAGAGTAGTTCATAAGTGTGTTGTAAATTGAGATTTGGCCACAAGTGAACTGCATGGCAAATTGTTTTTTCACTTGCACAAATGCAAATTGTGTTGCTGAAGATCTGCAGATTAGCAAGACAGTATTTGTGATTCAGCTGCCCTACTAACTGGTAGTCTGGTTAATGTACCAATTGAAATAAATGGAAATGTTTTGCATCTGGTGACATATGCTATGTGCAAGTTTGAAAAAGGAAGGGATATTGTGGTTGTGACTTAACTACGTTCTGAGAGTATAATACCCTGGGAAAAGTTTAAGACCATATCTGTTGAATTTAATTCTCAGCTGAGTATCATTCTTTTCATAAACTCCACATGGGCAAGAAAAGAGTCAGGTGGCCTTGTGCAGCTGCTGATGTCTCTAATCTGCACTCTGCTGCAAGCTCTTAAACAATTAGCTTAATTTTTGTAATTAGTTTTGATCTGTGGTTTGGGGTCTGCAGAATATTAGGAGCTGTTTCAACAGGCATCCATAAAAGGGGTAAGCAGTGTTATAGCTGGAACATATGACTGAATTAATATTCTCTCAGAACACCTGGAATCAATATTATCAGCTAGAAACATGTTGTGTCCTGTATTTTTTCCATTATCTTTAAATTTTGCTTTATGAGCCCTGGGTGGTATAGTGATGAATATTGTGACAGGAAAAAGGATTTGCTGGGTCGACGTGACACTGTACTGCACAGTGATACACACGTTTTGTGTGGAGCTGGGAGGTATTATTTATTCATTCATTTATTTAATTTATTTAATGTATATGCACTGTAGTGGTACTGCATTAAACTGTAGCCCCTAGTGAATAATATTCCAACAACTGTTTCCAATCAGTGGAAATAAATTGGACCAAAAGTGCATGTACTAGAAACAAAAAGAAGATATTGCAGCAAGACTGGACTCTTCAAGTACAAAGAGAACAGTCCAACTTACAAGTCATTGGATTAATGCACCAGCAAACTGATAATTCGCTCAAGTTGGTGCAATGCTAAGCATTAATCAAAACTGCCTTTGTATGAACAGTGATTAAGTCAGCAGGTATCACCCCCCCCCCAGTTTATGTCATTGGCCCAAAATGAAGAGGTGGTTGGTGCTGTATGTATGACAGGTCAGTAGCACTTGTGGTTTTCAAGAACACCTGGCGATTACAAGCCCAGGAGAGGACTTCAAATGGTTGAATTATTCCATGTGTATTTACTTAAGAATGAGATCTGTTAAAATATTTGGAAAAAGCCAAAATATTATGTTTAATTTCTCATATTTTGCTAGAACAAGAGTCAGTTTCCCCCAAAAAGTAGGGAAAACTGGAAAGTGGGGAATTTCTTTTTCAATTCTTTTTTAATTCTGTAATTTCAAATCTGTAAATGTGAGAAATTTCCAGGCTTTTAAAATTCAAAGACTGTCCTTGGTAATAAGTTTTCTGGACATCATGTCAGCACAATAATTCATAGAAGAAAAACAAAACAAAACACATTATTTGAAATCAATTAACAGCAAGATCTGAAAACATTCAACATCTTTTCAAATTGAATCCCCAAATCTACATTGAACTAATTAGTCCTACAGAAATACAACAATGGACTTAGCGCACTTGTCTGTGTCACCGAGCACCCATTCTCCATTATATGCTTTGGATTCATTAGTTGTAGAAATGATAAAGTAATGCTGTGGAGAAGCACAGGATTTGTAGTGGTTTGGAAGGTATTTAATGAGTACACACATTAAAAATAAATTGTTGATGTTTACATTGAGCACCCCTACCTTTTAAAGAACTGTAATGGCATTACTTGTTTGAAATGAAAGATATTTTTTTTTTCTGAAGGTAAAGGGAGATTTTTTGAGTCCATAATGATGGATATATCAAGCCTGCTTTTAATGAGGTTTTGAATGTGGAAACATATATACAAGTAAAAATCACAGTAAGTCTTCATTAGAATACACTTTCTGGTGCTTTAATATGTTAAACATGCTTACCTGCAAGTTGACCATAGTGTATGTAGCATGTGCCTGTTCCTGAGCAAGCAATTATTTTAATGTACTCCAGTGGATTTAATTCTAAATAGAGTGAAGTTACTCTACCATGTCTGAATTACTTCTAAGGCTGTCTTAGTCATCTACCATGTCTGAATTACTTCTAAGGCTGTCTTAGTCATCGTTTTCTGGGAAAGATACTCATCCTGAGACAATCCCCATCCGTATTAGCACTATACAGCCTCAATGCTGCCTGCCATCTGCAGGCCACCGCATGGGAGGACCACGTGAGTGCTCTCCATGGTGCAAGTCCACTGTCATCTCTCAGGGATGCAAAATCACAATGGGTACCAGCTCCAGCCACACGCCTGGCAGTCCTCAGAGCCCTGAGAAGACTGGTGACTCCTGCTGTCCATATCAGCCCCGTTGTATCTTGATAGTACCCTAAGTTTGCCTGATGGCTTCTATCTCACCAGTGGGCTGCTATTTTCCAGGTACGAGGTTCAGGAATCTGTTCACATGTCTTTGTCCCATGAGTTGGTATGGGGTACGGAGCAGCAGTACCTCTTTTTCTATGCCCAGCTTGTTTCCGAAATCAGTATCACCCTTTGAGTACTTGGTATGCCAGACCTGTATGAGAATAGATGAGTAGTTCAGTACTGTCAAGTACCTTCTGCTGTTACTGAAATTTTGCAAAACACTCTCCAACTTGCCACTATCCATGACATCCTAGTTATCATCACTGGGGTCTGGAAGAGTGAGGTGACCAGCTGTGCTGATACTATTAATGGAGTTGCTCACAGATCCTGTGATTATTGCAGCTGTAAAGGTGTTTTTCCACTTCAGATACATGAACCTCAGCTCCAGTGAATATATGCATAACACCCACACCTTACAGAGATCTATCCAGTTCTCTTGTGGCAAGTAGAGCATCCTTTCACCGCTCTCTTATTCCACTGATGATATAAGCTGGCATCCGTGGCATCATCAGCGATGGCATTAGCTTCTGCTGCCACAGGAACTTGTGGAGATGGCCTGAGAAGCACAGAGCCTAAACGCAGTTCAGCTGTATCCCTATGTCCTGCCAGCCATCTAGGAAGGGCACTGCCCATAAGAAGAGGTTGGTGGAGAACCAAATCTAATGACCCTCACAGTCTGTTAGAGAAAGTCTCCCTGAAGGACCCCATGCACCCTCACTCCCATACCTCAGGCAGCATCCTTATGATCATTTGTGTCAAAGCCATTTACCACTCACCAGAGACGTGCTCAGTGGTGGCTTCCCAGCTTTAGCTCAAGATCCTTGTAACAGAAGCATTTTCACAAGGTGCCCCAACAGCCAGCTGTGGTTCAGATATGCAAACTGAGCTACCTGTCACTTTTCAAGTCTCCCTTGTCTCCCATACATCTGAACCTGGTTCTGGCTATCCCACCAGCCACAGCCACATATTGTTGCCAGCAAAATTCTTAGTTTAAGTTTGCTTCCTGCAAATATTTACAAGGGTCTTAAATGTCTTCTGAGCCCAAAGTAGCTCCCTTATGGAGAGCTGACACAGTAGAGAAATTACTCATTAAATAAAATATAATTACCTTCTCTTGCAGTTCCCAGAACAAGGATTTTCTGGGGAACCCTCCAAATGACAGAAGAGGAGAGTGAGCAACATGCTGTAATCTCTCAAACCCAGAGCATGGGGCAGTCCCTCAAGAAATTCCCAGAACACTGTAAAACCATTCTGTGTATCCTCTCTCCCTCCAGTAGGAGGTGAAGCACTGAATCTGGCTCCAGATACTGTTTCAATTCCTTCAAAGCAGTGCAACTGGTGACTGTGTATTCTACAGCCTTTATTCCCTGTCAAGTATGCAAATTGAAGTTGAGAGGAGGCTTTTGTCAGAAACAGGCTCATCCTGAATTTCCCATTTGGTTTCTGAACAGCCTAATGAAGAAAATTCAGCAAAATGCCATAGGGTAATATTGGAGAATAAAACTGTGACAAAATAACATGAGTGACTCACAGACTGCAGTAGGAGTTTTATTTTTTTTTCTGGACTGTTATATCTAGGCTCTGAATACTGCAGAATAACAATGCAATGAAATAAACTGGGTGTTACAGGCTTAGTGGTTCACCATTAAACAGCTCTTTCAAAAGTCTTCTTGTTGTTGAAACCAGTGTTGCCACTAGGAACCTAGGAAACAAGGTCAAAATTCTAGATTCCAGAAATAAAAGGATAGTTCCCTATGAGTGGCTAACATGCTCAAACTGAAAACATAAACAAAACACATAACTATGGATTCTTGACCTATATTCAAGTAAAATGCTACTTTTCAGCTGCTCTTAAATATTTTTTTCAGCTTTATTCTAGAAAAGGTGTTGCAGTTCCTAAGAAGCTTGACTTCTGGAGTACATCTGCTGATTTAGTTTTAAAAGGCTGTGATTGCAGAATTCTAGACACTTGACAGAAATTTCTGTCTTAAATGGTAAAAACATTCTTAATCTAGAGAACAACCATATTTGTTTCAGTCCTGGAAGACCTACTAAACACAGAAAAATTATTTGCAGTTCAGATTAAGTAGCTGTCTTGCCATTTTAATTACAGTTAATTTTTTGCCTTTCCTTTTCTGATAAATTGTGCATTGTTCCTTCTCTTTTCCCTCCTGTCATCTTTACTGGGACTTTCTCATTGGATCCAATTTGTTTTCACTGAATGCTGTATGTTCATTCCTTTCCATGTTTCCAGCTTTAATGTCTGTTAGTCCAGGATTCTGGAAATGAAATGCCACATATTTACCTGTATATTCCAAAAATCCAACTAGAAGAAATTTCTTTTCCAAGTTTTAGACTAAATCTGAACGAGTTATTTTCTCTGATGTTAAAATTTCTGACTCATTCACTCTTTTTTTGGACTTGTTTGTTGTGACTCTTCAGAGTAATTTTGAATTTATCACCAGTCCTGGATATTTCATATTCAATATTAATCCTTCCATCCTTTGCTGAACAGAAAATGACTTAGTCAGAATCACAGAGCAAAGTAATTGTTCAGCTGTGAATAAAATGCAAGAATCCAAGGTTACTAACTCTTATAACTACTGTGAATCTTGTGATAACAAGTAGGTCTTTAAAAGTCTTTGATCTTCAAGTCTTCTAAATGTGTGACAGCACAGATCTATGAGAGTCTCAGCCTTCACTCAGTGCGAACCCGCCTCGGGAAACACAAATGAAAGAGCCAGACAGCTAAATGTACTTTCTATTGCATTTATCAGTGCTGTTTGAAATGAGTTTTATTATTTTGGGGAGCTGACATACAGCATTTAGGCACCAGGTGTGTGATGATTCTGGTGGTGCTGATTTCAGTTCCTTCTACTGTTGAGACCTTCAGTGTTTGGGATCCAGTGGTTTTACCAATTCTTCCACTCCTAATTAGGATCTGCATCTGTTACAGGAACTGTGGGAAAAATCAAGACAAATTCTCACTCTTAAATGTTTTCTGTTTGAATTTAGGGACAGCATTTTACTGCAGATTTCTTCATATGAGTGAGGCTTTTTAATGCTTGATGATGATTTATGAAGCCACAAAACTGCTCATCACAAGCTTGTTCAAGCACCATAGCAATTACTAATATAATTAACACATTTGAGGACAGTGAAAACAGCAAAATAAGCAGGCATCAGTCACTAAAACAATAGATTGATTTTTCCAGTGTGTGTTCTAGTGCTTTTATCAATACCATGCATTAGTGCTTTCAAACTATATCATTCTCCAGTCTGCTCTTTGCTTGCTAAATGTCAGTAGAAAGTATAATATCTTAACTTATTAGTGCTTTTAATCAACTGTAAGTACCATGCAACTATTACCAGATACTATTTGATGGTCAAAGTAGTACAGGCAAGCATGGGGAAATGGAAAAGGTCAGTGATATAAAGACACAGATTATATTAAGGATTAATTTACCCCTTTCTGGTCTTTTTTTTTATTGCTCTTTCGGAGGCACCATCCTTTTACGTACTGCCTTCTTTCCTTCCCAGAAGGGACATGAGGTTGGACAGATTACATACATATAAATTATTTCCTCAACTTGCTCTCAAACCTGTAAAATGTTTCTTTGAGTATTCCAACTTTGACCCACCAAGAGGTAATAAATAGCTTTTGCTTTGAATACTTGAGTAATGTCCCTAGTGTCAGTATGTAGCTAAGTTTAACCAAATCTAAACAGGAACTAAGACACCTAAAATAAAATTCTGCAATACATGCAACAACTAATTCAAACATATTTCTATGTTAAAGTTCAGGATGGTGTGTCTTTTTCTACATTACGACTAGAAATGTTATTAAGGGGAAGAGCTGGATTCAAGATCTTCTGTAGAGTATAAACAGTTTAATTAATTTGTTTTGCTTAAACACGCCATCAGTAAAAACACAGATGAGGGTCCTCCACTGGCATAAATACCCACAGTTTCTTTTATGCCTGTGGACTGCTGAAAAATTATATCAGGTGAGGAACGTGTAGCTTGTTAGCAGAACTCTGCTCCATCTGGATTTGAAGAACGCTGACCCAAAATTGGGATAGTACATGCTGGGATTTTTCATCAAGAGAAATATACAACTTAGGACAACCACAGGATGAACGGAACAGTCTGTTAAGTCTTTAAATCAAACTGAAATAAATAAAAGCCTGTCTTCACAACACAGAACTTTTAAATCAGTCTTCACTGCGGAGGATTCTTCCTATGAGACTATGATTTTCTTGTTATAACTTTCCAAAAGCATGAAGAGACATTTTTTTATAGCATGAAGTAGGCCTTAAAATGGGTAATACTGTTGTATAAATTATTTGCAAGTCTATGAATTATAGAAGCATTTAATCCCTTTCCATAAAATATAAAAATAAAAAATAAAAAAAAAAATAAAGCAAACCCTACGGGCTTAATGAAGACCTAGATGATAAATCTTACTTAAAACAGGCCAGGAATACTCAAAACACATTATAGTCAAGAGAATGTTTTGCCCTTTTACTAGAGTTAAATAAGTAGTGGAAATAATATCTAGAACAACCTTTTGCACAGCAGAACAAGAAGATGACTTTTGGTTGGTAACTGTTTAACTAAGCCCAGCTGCTTCCATCACTTGGGAGCTGTGCTGTGGGAGGGTAGCAGTAGCTTCTCTTTGAAGTAAGGCCAACAGGCCTTGTCAGGGACATCTGTGGTACTCAGCAAAGCCTGAGAATTCTTTGGACAAGCTTAAACTTTACCCTTAGTATAAAGGACCTGAAATAGGAGCTATTTGGAGGGTTCTGAATTAGTTTCTATATTGATAATTAATCCACAAAGGTCAAGCAGGTGGCGTTGCTTGCAATGACCAGTTTTGCTCCATTTATACCCTTCTGCCATTTTTTTGGTGTATAGTTAGACTCAAAGTGCTCTGGTTCTTGGATCACCTTTCTGTTATTTATACGTAGGATAGTTCCACCAGTGGAACCTGGCCCCCGATGAGGTACTCTGTGGCCAAATTGTGACTGTGAAGCTGCCATTGCTGTTGGTTCTGCTAGGACCAAAACTGCAAATCTTTCAGAGAAGACAGACGCTGTAGCAGGCGCTGTGGCTGAGTGTTAGACAACAAGCCAATGGATGAAAAGAGTGTGCAAGAGAAAAGCTGAAGGCAACACCCAGGAGGGTATGACAGAGAGAAGAATGTAATCTGGCCTGCAGATGGAGGACAGGTAGTTGATGAAGGACTGACTGTAATACTTTAGTAACTTGCTTCAAGATGACAAGGTAACGTTATTATTGTCTTTACTGCAGAAAAATATGAGTGAGTTTGGATTATAAGAAAGGGGTTTGGCTCTTGAACTGCAGGTGTCCAGTGTTCGTGTGGGGTGTGTGTCCCGTGACTGTGCTGTCCGCGCGTGGGTCTGGAGGTGGCCTGCATCCCAGCTGTGAGTGGAAGTGAGCTACTGCCAGCAGGATGTCGCAGTGAAAGCACGCAATTCTTTGAAGGAAGACTCTAGGTGTCCACCTGGAGAAGGTGTGCTGGTGACCCTGAACAGAACTGTTCTGTGAAGCCTGAATACACTCAGGAGGAAGGAACGGTTTCAGGGGTGCTTCCTGGGTCTGCGCCTGAACAGTTATTCTTATTTCCTAGCTCTAGGCAGCTCAATATGTGGGTTTGATTGGATTGCCATTCTGAGTCACCTAATTCTCCCTCTATAGCAATTGCAGGCATCTAATTCTGTATTCTCAGCTAGGAGCTGGTTGTTAAATGCAAGGTAGAGAAGCGCTTAACTCAGAGACGCCTCCGTCCGATACTGGATGTGTCCAATGGGAAGACCAGTTCTAGCCTTCAGTCCCTGTGGGGCAGGCCAATAGTTCAGCCATGCAATTCATTTCACAGCCATGTAAAGATCACCCCTGTGGGGCTTATTGTAGATAAAAGCAGAGATTAACCTTAAACTGGCTTGGCCAGATTTGACCATTTAAACAGCAGTGGGTTTTTTATTGTGTTTGGATTTTGTGTCTATCACACATTTCTATGATTAACTTAGTTATAAAAGCTTTTAAGAAAAAAAAAATGTCACATAATCACATACTGACTATGATCTCTATGTTTACTGTAAATTTTGCAAACGTGAGGGATGAAGACCTTTAAAATATTGTGACTAATATGTTTTACTGTTTTACTGAGGAATCCTCTGCATTTGCAGCTTTTCTGCTGGGAATTCTACAGAGAACATTCTGAAGTTTGGCCCCAAGCGTAGTACTGAACTCTGGACCGGCACCATCACACTCCCTGTGGCAGTGAGATTGAACCTTTGCTTTATTTATATTGCTTCTGATACTGGAATGATGTTTTCCATTGTTAGTTTCTACACACAGGGAGAAATGAACCTCCCAGCCTATTTGCATCCACTAGCGATAAAGCCCCATTTTAATGAGAAAATGAGTATTTGGACTTTACACTTTAGCCAGCAATGTATCATTTCTGGCAGCTGTGAATTTTATTCACTTACTCTGACTGAAACAGCTTCAATGACAGCAGCCAGGATCCTCCCCTTCTGTTCAGCTTTTCCATAGAAGGCAAAACAAAATAGATGCCTCTAAAGATAGGCCAGTACTATTTTGAGTCCATCCTTTTTCATAGGATCATGCCAATAAACAAAAGAAAAAGCCTCATTCCTACCTTTATCTTTTATGAGCCAAAGCACTCTTTCAGGAGTATCAACTATTTCTTCCTACCTCGTTCTTCAATTTCACATTCTTCCTCTTTTTATCTATCCTTCTTAGCTTCTTTTATCACACAATAAAAAATGTTAGCTCTATGTTAGATTAGGTTTAAAAAAAAAATATAAGAGTGTTATTTAACTGTTCTACAAGGTTTTAAAGCTAATAGCCCAACTCACAGGTAGTAAAACAATAGTGATTCATATCTTTCTTTGTAAGCAACATTAGCCGAAGGGCATTATGCAACTCTGGTTTTGATAGGGTTTTTCTTTTTTTCCTCAGGCATAATGACTCCAGAGAGACTGAACATAACAGTGATCAATTGGGCTGCTTTCTTTTCCATTCCAGTTTTACACAACAAAGAGATCCGTTGATTTTCTTTGTCATTTATTTATGCTTTAAGCAAGCCTGGTGTGGATAATACTGGTCTGTCCAGTAGGCACATCTGCTATTGGTGCCTCAGCATAAATATGTTTTTACCCTGTCTGAGATTATGAGGCAAGGTCATCCGTGGTGTTACTGCACTGAAATAAGCAACAATACTGAGAGCTGTATGCTTTTCTGGTTAAATCTAGTGAGAATTTTGTTGCTGGGAGCTGTCTATAATGGGATACAAATCAGAAGTTAACATGTTCTTTGTTGACTTTGAGCCAAATCTAAAACGTGCTGTAATTCTGCAGCAGTCCAAAATTGCAGTCTAGAAAAGCCCACTTACTTGTGTCTACTGTTGTGTTTGCCTGAAGTGCTAAGACATTTTTCCAGGTGGATGCAGCTGGATGTCTCAGCACCCACAAGCAACCACGGTGTGGCTAGATCTGTCTAATCAAGCCAGGCCGTGAGACCTGAGAAGTCCATGTCCAGTTCCTGCTATTCAGTTCACCCCATGCTATTGGGGTGAACTAAAGATCTCTGGGTAGGATTCCTTGCCAAAATGTGGTTCCCCTTGCCTTTAAGACATAGCCAAAGAAGAAGGTGGTGCTGATAATTTTCTTCTAGTGGTGGTGGTGTTAAATTATCTTTCCAGCAAATGCACATCCCAGGTTTATGCTCTTTTGTCCGAGCAGGAGATTTAAGCCTCTTTTCCAAATATTTCATTTGAGTGCCCTAATCAGTGAGCTGGCAAATCAATGAAGAGGGCAGCTAGAGCATTATGCTTGAAAGAGGAACACCTGCTTCTGATACCTTCTATTACCTTCTCTCAGGACCACAACATAAATAAGATGGTGTTTGAAAAGTACGAATTCCTCTGCCCCTGTTTGAAAACATGATGAGTGAACCTGGCTCATTTACTCAAAAGAGAGCCAGTAGGTACCTGTTTCTGGGAAGCTCCTCCAGGCTGGGTCTCCAAATGGACTGCAGCCTGTGAACCAGGAGCAAGGCATCCTTGCCCCTTGGCGAGGTGTGTTTGCCCTTGTAACACAGGGCACAAGCCTCAAGGCGTCTTCCTTCTCTGGAACTCACGGGGTCTATTCTGAGTTCTGTTTACATAGGGCCACTGAGCACATTGGAAGCCTAGGTATGACTCCACTGATGCCAGAACAATACAAACTAGGTGTCACAGTGACCAACAGTGTGATAGCAGGGTAGAAGGGTGCCTATAGCTCCCTCGCCTAATAGTGCCACCTACTCACATGTAGCTGCAGAGCCCCCTCCCCATGACAGCAGCTACATCCTGCCCTGAAAAATCCTAACATCCTGACTGATACTGGCTCTTTGTCCTCTCGCCCAACATACACATGGATTTGATAAGCCTCTTGTTTTGTTAAAATTCTGCACATTAGTAGCACAGATCTCATTACCACATATTGGTCACAATACCCTCTTTATAGCTACAAATATCTCTGGCATAAGTAGCTTCTAATTACCTTTATTCTCCATGCTGAATATGTGAAAGCAGTGACACATACATTATTAGCATGCAACTGGAGAAGAAGTTTGAAACCAATGTGCTGCTGATTTTTCCCCTCACTCCTTAGGAGGGGTCTTCTAGTTGATAGCAGTCACAAGGTGTGTATTATGTATCTAAAAAGGGGATAATTATGAGCATTTTGCCAATTATTAAAAAGAAAAACAAAAAAACAAACCAAACCAAACAAAACCAAAACCCAACAAGAAACCTACTGTTCATTAGCTGAGAAATGAAGCTTTATGTTTCAATAATGGTACAGTTCATTTAAGATGTTGCTGACCCAGATTTGTATTTCTGTACTGAATTTCTTCAGGTGAGTAATGCACAGTCTATTTATAAGATCATTATTAAATTGGCAATTGCATGGTTTAAATCCATTTGCACTTGATTCACAAGGGAGACTCAGGCACTCTTGTCATCCAGTGGGTAGCAAGATTGGCTTACTGTTCACAGGAGTGGTAGTCTGGAGTAGTTTTCCAAAAGGAATAACTGATTTTGAGATGCAAATAGAGCTTTCTGTGAAAGAGAAGCTTGTCTGACCTATTCTGAACTTCTGCTTTTGGGTGAGATGAATTATACCCCTAAGTGCTTCTTTTCCACAGTTCATTTTCCATGGCTGGTTTATTGAGGACTGTAGGTTTTCAACATCTGTATTTAGTTTATGTAAACCCCACCCCAGGGTCTGAATAGGAGCTGGGAAGATCATCACCAAGTATTGTGGTAGTGTTGCAGTGTGCTGTCTTTGATTTGTTGAAGTTGACAGCAGGCAGTTGTGCCAGGGCATGTTGTAGTGATCGTTTCAGTACATGCAGTTTTCTGCCTTCTTTTAATAATGTAATTTCTACAACAGTCAGCATGGCAAACGTGAAAGCGATCCATCTGAAAGGGCTCGGAAGCCTATTTCCCTTGGAAATGATGGGAGCTAGGTGCTTAACTCCTCTGAAAAATTTAGCAAGTAAAAGATATTTTTAAAAATCTAATTAAGAGTGTTATTTTCAGATGTAAGCTAGGCATCTTGAAAGTTTGCCAACTTTGACTGGAAGGCATAACCAAAGAAAATCAAAGAGATAGCTGACATACATAGATTTGTCCAACTAGTTTTGTGGGACAGTAGCCATTAGAAACTGAGTTTGGATGGAGTATACTGGTCCTGGCTTGGTTTTGCCTCCATTCTTCCTTCCACTCTACCTTTGCTTGTAAACTGGAGTACTGTTTGAGGCAGGGGTTGTGTTTCATGTCCATACAGTGTGGCACTTGATGTCATGGGGCTCCAATCTTGATTAAAGTCTTCCCGCTGAATCATCACTTATGCAAGTAATGGTCATACATAAAATACCAGTATCTGAACAATGTGTTTGCTATTCTAGCTTTGCCTGTCATTTCAAATTCACTTTTACTTTTTGTCTTGCTACTCAATGTCACCTTTAGGTTTAAGTGCATTTTTCCTGCAGCTATGCAGCAATTTCAGAGCATTAACACATTTCAGTATAAAGCAGTACAAGAAGAAGATTCAGAATATGTCCCTTAGAAGGAAGTACTGTATAGGTCAGTATAATTTTGAAACATTTTTTTGAAACCTTGAGGGAATGAATTAAAATAAATGTCCCCTAACTGTAATGGGACACTAACTCTATCAAGAATAGGGTCAGCCTTAAGTATCTTGTACTCCAGTTGAAATATGATTGCACTGACTTATACAGTGGAGTAAACAAAAATATTTTAATTTTTATTTTTATCATTCATGAAAGTGTTAGGATTGTCACTTCAAAGTAAAAACAAAGCTAAACACACTAAGAATGGACAGAAATGTTGTTAACATAATGGACATACACACTTAGAGGCAGCCACTTTTTTACCAACATTAAATCTTTAGACACTTTTATAAGGATGCACAAAAATAGTAGTAGTTATAGTACTAGTAATTTTTAATATTATTATTATTATTATAATGTTGCTGTTTAACCCCAGCTGGCAGATAAGCTCCACACAGCCGCTTGCTCACTCCCCCACAGTGAGATGAGAGAGAGAGTCAGAAAGGTAAAAGTGAGAAAACCGATGGGTTCAGATAAAGACAGTTTAATAAGTAAAGCAAAAGCCACGCACACAAGCAGAGCAAAACAAGGAATTCTTTCACCCCTTCCCAAGGGCTCGCAGGTGCTCAGCCACCTCCGGGACAGCCGGGCTCCGTCACACGTAACCGTTACTTGGGAAGACAAACATCATCACTCCGAACGTCCCCCCTTTCCTTCTTCTTCCCCAGCTTTATATGGCGAGCATGACATCATACGGTATGGCATGTCCCCTCGGTCGGCTGGGGTCAGCTGTCCGGCTGTGCCTCCTCCCAGATTCTTGTGCACCCCCAGACTGCTGACTGGTGGGGTGGGGTGAGGAGCAGAAAAGGCCTTGACTTTGTGTGAGCACTGCTCAGCAATACCGAAAACATCCCTGTATTATCAATACTGTTTCCAGTGGAAAGCTAAAGCAGAACCCCTTACCAGCTACTGTGGAAAAAAAATAATTCTATCCCAGTCAAAAGCCAGCAAAAATAACTACATTTTTTGATCATAAAATATATTTCATCAACATATAAGGGTTTGCAGAAATACATGCATTCAAGGACCTGTTTTCTGAGAGCTAGGAAATTTAGAATTAAAACACATAAGGAAACAAATGTCAGAATGGATAGGAAAAAAAAAAATCCCTAATCCACTAGAATTCAGCTTCATTATTGGCAAATATGTATTCAGAGATGTCAGACATTTGTTCCAGCACTATTTTGTCTGGCTGGCCAGGATTTATTTAACATGCCCAGGCATAACTGACTTAGGTGATGACCTTCTTTATTGACCTGTGAGGTCTTCGAAGGCCTAAGATGGGATATCTTCTTTGACCTAATTTAAAGGGAGATAGATATCTAATGCAGTTTAGATTGAGCAGAAGTCCAAGGGATAAAAATAGGGGAAAGGAGATGCAATTCTTCACAGGAAAAATGCAATACTTCAACACAAACTTGTCCCAGTGCATTCTGAAACTTCTGTTACTGGAATTCTAGTGTGAAATGTATGTGTTGCTGGGAATTCTACTCTTCTCTCCAACAACAGTCTCAGAAGAGGGTGCAGAAACAAGCCCAGAGTTTTGTCTTTGCCTCTGGGTGCAGTAATGTTATTGCATGACAATATGTATTTTAAAAATATAGAGAAAGGGACCGAGTCAATACTCCAAAGCAATGTCCATGGCCACTTGGTTTGGAGCATCTGAAATCCCTTCTCACTCTGGATGTTGTTTCAGGAAATGACAGCAAAAGGCCAGAGTAGGGACTGGGTGAGGCTGTGGCCATTCCAGCAAGGTCTGCAGGCTAAAGCCAGAGCTGCCTGGCAGAGATGTGCAGCTGACATGAGTGTCCAGCTCAGCCTTCACTGCTGGAGCAACACCAATGCTGGGCTTCCAGTTTGGGGATTTACTTCTCTTGAAAAAAAATACAATCACAATAAAGATAAAAAAGAGTGTGTACCTTTGTGTGTGTGTGAGTGCATGCTACCACGACTGTTAGATTACATACAGAATAAGTAAGTGTTGCCCTTTTCAAAATTTCAAAAAGCTATATATTTCCATTTAAAACATTTTGTTCATTATGTGAACCATAAACAATTTATACAATAATGGGTCCTCTCAAACCAAAACACTGTTTCTGTGAGTAGACTGGCATGGTGATTGTGTGATCTATGTATATACAAAGTGGTTAACAAAGTAAGCACACTTGGTTATCAAAATATTAGGCAGAGTTATCTTCTGCAAAAGGCATTCCTATTTTTTTCTTGTTTTGTGTAATGACTTGATACCAAAATATTATTAGATAACTCAAAAAACACCCACAGATGCATATTCTATGAGTCAAGAATATGTTAAATGCATTGTGCTGTGTTTATGAAAATGAATGATTTTACATAGCTGATGCTAAAAAGATGTTTTCTAAAATACTGTGTCACAAATGAAAAAAATGAGGACACACATGATAACCGTTTTATCTGAATAATGTGGGATAACCTTACAAAAGCCAGAAAAGTCACAGATAGGACACACTTTTCACTGTAGAATTTCATGACTTGTTGGTTTACTATCTCATCCTTAATGCTATCTAAATGCTGTTTCAGCCTGTGAATTGAATTTTCTTTTAATTTGAGCAGATCATATATTCATTTGTCGACACTCTATCTTCATCAATCAATGCATTATGCCAGGCAGCTTCATCTCCTCCTGAAAGATAACCTTGGATTATGTCATGGATCAATTCTGTATTGCCCCTACAGAGATAATGAATTCGCACATGTAAGAGGATCATTTACCAATGGGGGTGGGACGTTGTTTTGAGCATATCTTTTCCATCTGCCACAGGATGATTCCATTTGCAAAAATCGATCTCCTGGAGGAGGATTTCTTAGCTACGGTAAGCACACTGTAGGCACAGTGTAGCAGAGTGTGTCGTCTGACAGGAGAGGAAGAAGGGATCACATTGCTGCTGCTGCTGCCCCCAGAAAGTCAAAGCTGCAGGGATGGGTTTGCATCTTCTCACGCTGAGCCTGGAGAAAGAAGCCGGGATGGGGTAACAAGCCCTTCCTTCTCATAGCAAGGGGTTGCAGCTCAGCAGGGCTTAGAGGAAGAATGCACCCACATAATGGGGTGGTATGGTGCAAGCACAGGCATAGTCAAGCCACTTCTGAAACAGTTCAGCCCCAACTGTGACAAACTCTGTTAGATGCTGAAGCAGGCACTGCTGTGAGATGACCTCTTTTAAACAGGTTTAGGATTCAGCTTAATGGTTCCCAGAAAATAACTGAGCCCATTCTTAATTAGTGTGAATAAAATTATGCATTTCATCAGCTGTAAACAATAGTAATCACACATATCACAATGAAAAATTATGCACTTCAAGCAACTTTACTTGTGTGGAGTGGAGTTTGGCAAGAGGTAGTAGAGATGGAAGCCTAAGAAAGTAATCTGCTGGGGCTCTCCCAGTGGACCAGGAAAAGACACATACCAGTTTGATCAATGCAAGCCTTAGATGGCCACAGGCATCAATAAACAAGGTAAAGTAGATCTTGCATATTACATCAGTTGTCATATGCCAGCAAGACCAAATTACACACAAGGCAAAAGGAATCACAATGATAGGATAGATGAGCAACTTAGGGGCTATGAGTGTTTGCACCCTCTGCCAAAATTTGCCAGAATTGCATCCCCTCCTGTTCCAGTGTTGTCCCCTCCTGAGTCATGAGAGGCAAAAAATAGTGGTGAGTTTGCAAGAGCAGGACAGTATCTCTTTGAGTAGCCTGAGAGCTACCGCCCGACTTTCAGAGCAGCTGTGTATGTGTGTAGCTCAAAAGTCATGGGTTAAATTCAGTTTCAAGGAACTCACCAGGTCCTGCCATTACTATCTGTTCTCAGTGCTGCGGAAAGAGCAAAACACATTCAGCATATTTGAAATCATAAATTTTACTTGTTATTGAACTAGACCTCCACAGACCTATAGTACAGTTGCCTCAGTGCAGCCATCATCACACTGGCTGTTCCTCTGGCTCCTTCGCTCATGTTGATTCTAACAGGAGATTCAGGTGTAATCCTGGTCCTGGTGACATAAGCGTGTTTATGTGATGGGAGGGGGACAAGACATTTCTGCTTAATGCAAATTACTGATTATAGGTAGGCGTTCTGTTCAGTGTGTTTTCATGTTCATTTTTGAAGAAACATAGGTGTTTTTTTTTTTTTTCCCCAAGTCCACCTTTGCTGTCATATTTTGGTACATTGCATGTCACTGTTCAGTGTGTATTGTGTCATAATGCAATCGTATCAGCTGTCATAAAGGATAAGCTAATATGACAACTTGTGTCCTAATGCAGCTTAACAAGATGAACTTTGCAAAAAATAAATATGTTTCCTGCCAATACCCACTGGTCATAATGACTTCAGGTGTTCCTCCCTTAATTAATCACTAACTAATGATAGTTTCCTGATTAGCTGACAGAAACAGGGCACAGTCTGGATATTGTATATCATCTGTGACATATTTCAGGCTGGCATACAGATTTACAGAGATATTACCTGTATACCATGCAGTTCTTAACAGGTTATTCTGATTATTTTTTCTGTTCTTGCAGGTAGGCAAAAATATGAATTCACTGGAACAGCTTTTTCTTTTTGAAACATATGAATCAATCTGAATTCTTTGAAATTGCATTATTCTAAAGAGTTCATAAATCTTGGAGATATAATTTATTTTTCTAAATATCTATATTTTATGAAAGACAGTTTAAATTTGCACCTGAGACCATTATAGTTTCTATGAAAAGAGAATGGATAAGAAATTGAATGGATGGACAATCATTAAAACAAAATTGCTCGACAAGAACCATTCTGAATCAATTAATCATAATGTAACAGGACTCTAATTTTCTGGCATTCTCAAAATCAAAAGTAAGTATTTGCATCATTTTTCATCATAAAAAATGTGATTACTTCTGTTTACAGCTGATTGAATACGTAATTTTAGTCACATTAATTAAATACTGGCTCCACTTTTTTTTCTGGGAGCCATTAAACTGAATCCTAAGATTGTCTAAAGATGGTTGTCTCACAACAGTGCCCTTCTGCCCTTTACTCTTCTCCCTACACACTTTCCATGAACATGTGTAAAAAGGATCAGAAAATCCAATTTATATGATATAGCATTATACTCTGAGACACATCTGTAGTTTAAAATTAGATTTGGTTTCAGGTGTACTGCAGGGAAATAGCATCATCCCTTCATCATACTTCATGTGTGACTGTTATAAATGGACTTTTTATTTTAATATATTATTTTGTTAATCAGTGTGTTTTGGGTTTATCTCCAAGTTGTTTGATTTAGCATTATCAAAACAATCCAAATTCTTGACACCTGGATCTGACAGCTAGCAGGACAGCAGATTATTCAAGCTAAATTTCCCATGGAACATTAGTCATGGGATTGAAGGGTGCTGCCTTGACACCAAGAAAAGCATTTTACTTACTTTGATTTGCCCAGCAAGGAATGTTAATTATTAGGATAGGTGGAAAGATGGTTCCTGTTTATTATCCCATGGAAACAAATGTCTCCAAAGCTCATTTTGAAGAGAATTTTCTTCATATTCTTTCAGAGTCTAACTAAATTAAAATTTTAAAATGTGAGGTAGAGGAAAGAGTTAAAGAAATAAAACACTAAAGCTTGCAATTAATTTCCAATTATATTAAATAAACTCCACAACCCAGTTCTTGTTTTGACCAGCCTAATTCACAACACTTACTGTAATAAATATAATGCAGTGAACAGCACAACCCACTCCCTCATGCCTGGCACACACATTAGTGAGGCATCTTAAGGAAACAAGATATGCAGCTCTGAATTCTCTGACCAAAACATGAATCTAGTGCACTAAGCATTTAAAGCCCTATAAGTTTGGAGAATTCAGATTGTGAGGCAGTTTTAACGCAAACCATGCCTGGCTTCCCAAGTAAATGGATCTCTCTATGCCAGTACAGTGATCTGTTTCAATAAGGCTATCCCTTTTTGGAAGTACAGCATTGTTTTAGAGAAACTTACAAGGACACCATAAGAGTTGTTACATTATTCAGTGTTGGTATACTTCAGGGACTATGACAGAAGTATTATTTACTTATTTAAAGCAATCAGGAATGGCTATTTTTCTCTTCTAGTATGGCTCATACAATAGTTCAATTTATATATTTAAATCAAATTAATTTTCTGTCTCTTGATAACTTCTGTTAGCCTCTTCTATTATGGTGTAAATTGCTTGGTTTTATTTATTCCCAAATTTTAATATACCATTTCTGTTGTGCTGTTAATGTCCATGCATAAGGCCAATATTTGGTGCCTTTCCGTAGCTTCTTAGTTTATAACAGTGGATGTCTTACATCACAGCAAATTTCACTTATTATATTCATGTTACAGAATATGCACGTCATCCAGGATGGATTAGGCTGGGTTGTGACTATATTATATATATATATACAGATTTATATGAACACTTACTTCTCTTTGCCTCTGCTGTCTACTTTAACAGAAACCATATCAACTCTTCACTAGCCAAATTATAGACTTGGACCTAACCAGGCACCAAGATATGTTTTGTGACCCTTATGATACTGCTCTTTGAAGAAATATTTTAATACCTTTGGAACTGGCCAAAGCAGTGAGAAGATAAAAACTAATGTCCTTTAAGCTTGAGAAAGTATGAAAGAAATGCTGATGTGTACAGTAGGTTAAAATTAACCCAGTTACTTACAATGCTCTTCCATCAGCACAAAGTTCTTGATTTAGAAGGCCTTGAGGTAGATGGCTAATTACTTGCTGAATCAGGGTCAGAATACTTATACAGAAACCTTTACTAATTTGGCAGAGCAGAAGTTCAGGGGAAATATGTCACTAGCTTTGGAATGTGTATGAAACTTTTGACAAAATGAATAGGGTAATTCCTCTATCAGTGGGAGGTACCACGTTTTCATGCCTGTGGCCCACAGTTTATCAGTGTGCTTTTAAAAATATTAACACACTACTCCTCCACCTTTAATGCTTCCAAAGCAGAACTGTTTGTGGGAGGATAATACAGTGATCTTACCTGCAGGGCAGACAGGTGTGGATTTAAAAGGCACAGAGCGATTAGCTGAGGTTCATCACCCAATTGCTGCAGCTCTCACGCTGTCTCCAGACTGCCAGTTTTGAGGGAAAGGGGGAGCTAGGGGATTAAAAGCCCTTCTCATCATCATTGCTGTAGATCCCAAAGCCTATTGTGTCAGGGCTGAGTATCCTCCGTTGCTAGTTGGGTGCCAGCAGAACCTCATCCAAGGCATCCATTTTCCACCTGAAGGGAGCAACTTGGCCTCTCCTGGAGCACGAGCCAACCTTTTGCCCAGGAACAAGGCCACTGATAGGCTTTTGTTCCCATGGGAACTCTCAAGGACCCAGCAGGGATGGTAGGGCAGAGGAAGAGGCTCTCGACCCAGTCACCCTGGACTTTCCTTCTTGGATAAGAGTTTTCTTCCTGCATGGGGAAGCCCATCAGGGTGGTGGACCATGGCAGGTTATCCAAGAGCTTGATTTCAAGGAACAGTAAATTTAAAGGAATTGGTTTTCTGAATTAACAGTTGTAAGTATCAGAGTGCAGCAGTTCTCTGCATGTAAGTGACTTAGTAAGTGAGAGAAAGGCACTAAAAGATGCCAGAAACAAAGGCCTGGTACACACACATCTCCTACTAGCTCCCAATAGCGGTGAAGAGGTCACAGTGCTGCTCCACATCATCTTTGTCAGGAAAGAGGAGCAAAGGAAAGAAGGGGAGACTGGATCAAGTGCAACTCTGACCCTGATTTGGTCTATCAGAGTTTGACTGAAGAGTCCAAGAAGAATTTCTTCCCTAGGGAGGCTGTTTAGGTCATGCTCACTGCTCAGCTGATAACTCAGGATCCAGCAGGGTCTTATACTGATTAGCAGAAGATTTAATGTCACCCTGATTAAGAGAAAGCAGATGAAGAAGGATGCTGAATAATCCTACAGACACATATCAATTCTTCAGCAAACATGCCTTTTAATCTACTGTGGTGAGCAAACCAGGCGCTCAATTTTGACTCCCTTGACATTTTTTTCTGAAAGGCTCTTCTCCATAAATCCCCCAGGCTCTTGTTTTTTATAGTGACATTGTCTCAAGTGCAGACAAAAAACAACCTTGCTCCTGCTATTCATTAGAATTTATATTTATTTATTTATACCATCCAATCAGCTTTGTTTTCTTTTGTAAGTTTTCTACAAAAATATCCTGCAAATGTGCTTTTAGTAATGGCCAACTTGATTTTTAGGAATTCAAGTCATAAATGTTACTCATTAAAAAATTTCTGTTTTGCTAGTTTTAAATAACTGCATATTTTAGTACATTGAGTCATATACAAATGTGATTAAAAGATATATTATCTTCCTCTTGCTGGGAATATCACTCAGAAACAAGAAGGGTAACATTTGTCTCTTGTGAATAACTGTTCAAAAGATTAATTCATGTCAAATGTTGGCTTTTCTGGCATTCTGCAAGAAGCTGAACTCTAACACAGGATGGCATCCATGCATGTTTACACATTTCCCATTTCCTAGTACAGTATGCTACAAGAAAATTGCTGAAATATGTCTGAGCTAACACACATGACAGCTGCTTCCAAGGGTTATAAAGGTATGTAATAGTTTAAGGAACATTTTATTAGACATAGAGCTATTGTTTGAAAAGTGAAATAACCCACAACATACAAAAAGATGTGGACAGCTGCAATTGATGGAAACTACCAGCCAAACAACAATGTTCTCATACAACATTAACATTTACATAAATGTGGAGACTTTAAATATTTCTATCAAAGATTTTAGAACATTTTGCTGCAAGTAAGCTCATAGATAGATACAAGAGTTCATATATTATATGTGAGTACAATCAGAACAATGGTACAGAGACATATTTTCTAATTAAAGAGATGTATACAAAATGTAAAGAGAAAAAAAACCCAACAGATTGCACAACAGGCTGTTGAAAGTATTTTGTCAAAGTCCCTTTGACTTTTAATGCTTATCATCGTGCTGATTTGTAAAGAGCAATAGTTAGATCCAAATTTAGCGCCCTTGTGTCTTTAATAGATACAGGTAAGCTTCCTGCATGTCTTGATAAAACAGTAGGAGGAGGACTTCCAACCTAGTCCATGAGAGCTACTGAAAAGCTCCAGAACTCCAGAACATTTCAAAAAATGTTCTTAATTCCTTCCATTTACAGACATTTCTTTAGTTTTCCTCTTCTGTTATCAGCAGAAACATAAAACTACACAACACGTCCAAGTAATAAATACACACCCAATTTATAACACCAGAAAGAGTAATATTCACTGACTCTTTGCAGGAAATCTCACTCAGGCAGATGTTTGACTTGCTTGGTAGAGTGGGGTTTTTTTGTTGGTGGTTTTTCTTCCTCTTCAACTTTTCCCTTTAACAATGGATCTTTTTATTCATTGCCCTCTTCCTGAACTCCCTCCTGGATTTGTCACATAAGAATAGCTTGGCCATATTCAAGATGCCAGATTGTCTGGAGAGTTACTCCTGGAAGGGAAATAAAACTCGCCCCTTGACTTCAAGCAAACAGAAAAACACACACCTTCACCTAAGTTTCTCTCAGATCCTTTTAGGTATAAATCAGTGTGACTCCATAGTGGATGCTATCATTACACTTCTCTCTCAGTGTTTTCCAGGTGGGGAAAGAATGTGAATAAAGAATGTGAAACTTCAGGAAAGTTTCTTCTCAGATAGACAAGGGGAATAGGTATGCTGACAGTACAAAAGATTTCTGCATCACTCACACTGTGCATCTCGGGGCTTGAGGGAGACTTTCAGCTGGATAGATTGAGGGCCTTCTCTAGCACAATTTCCCAAGTATTTGCAGGTTCAGTAAAGCTCTTCATTAGGGTCCTCCTCCCTCTTTAATTCTCCTAAGCTAACAAAGCACATTCGCAGAGACACGTTGCTGCTGCTTGGGGCACTGACGCCAGCAAGGGGTGGAGTGGCTGCTGCAGTTGTGCAAGGCTCTGGGCTGTGCCTGCAACAGCAGGGACCAAGGTCACCCACCGTTCAGCAGGGGGGAGCCTGGGGGCCAGGCCAGCACCACCAGACAGGGGCTGCAGCCCACAGCAGGCTCTCGTTTCTGTTCTGTATGTCGGGTCAGTCATCATCTTCTCCCCCCTTCTCTCTTTTTAATTTAATACAATGGGTGACATTTTGGCTCAGAATCAATAGTTTTTACCATTGATTTCAATGTGGCAAGAATTTCATCCAAACCTTTCATGCCTCACTGAGGACAATAACACAAAGAACACTATTTTGGAACAGAGAAAGGCATCATGGTTGCCAGCAGCTTTGTTTATTGTGTTTGGGGGGCTTCATGATGTAGTCGCCCACCCACTTCTCTATTAAATGTTAGTTTGGCTCTTGAAAGTTTTATAAGCTACAATATAATAATAATTAAAAGTTCGTATGCAATTTCCAAAGCTGGTTTTCATTCCTTAGGGAGTATTAATTCTGGTTTAATTTGTTTTTCATCTCCGTTGTGCAACCAAACAGAGTTTGTTTTTAAAAGGATGATCAAACTGATACTGAAATATGTGTACATGTGTTGGCAGGCAGCTCTTGAGGAGGGCTGCAGCCCATGAACTTGGACTTCAGACAACAAATGTGCAGAGCTCACATGAACTTGAAGTTGCCCTTTTATTTGTGACATCCATAAACATTTATGATGCTTTGGTTTTAATCCCAGTAAGTCTATGTTGTTACTCTGGGTCTTTTAATAGTGTCTATTTATATTGTGAAATCATGACAACTGTGTTGTCTTCCTATAAAGCCAAAGGTCAAGGGTCTGCTACAGCAAATACTAACACATGTGAATAACTTCACTCATATGAATAATCAGACTGATTTTAACAGGGAGGTGTTTTTAGGGTCAGGCTCCCAATATTTTGACATACTTCCTGAAATGTTTTGTGGACAGGAGTCATTGACTTTCATATGGTGATAAAATGCTCCGAACACACAAAAAATTCCCCTTCAAAAGATAGGAATATGCTTGGGTTATCAAGTTTATAGTTTTACAATTACAGTTTTACTTGTTAGGTTTCTTTTCTTGGATACAAGTAGTGTTGGAACAGCACTTAGAAGAGATCATGTAGAATTAGCATTAAACATTTCTATAAGTCAGTGTATATAATATTCCTCTCCAGTCCCCTGCAAGGCTGTGTGTAACTACACGTTTGGAGATCTCAGTGTATTTTTTTGCCTTCATTTTATGGGAAAGAATGATGGAATTAATTACTACAACAATGATGTATTGCATTTTCTAATTTATATGGTGTACAGATCATTGCCATGATGAAATAGACAAATGTGAATAAGAGAACACTCTTTTTAATCATAAGAACTATAAAAAATCATGCTTCCTATAATAAATATTATTCTATTTTTAATGCTCTACCTAGCTGTAGTGCCTCTGTAGTACATGTACTGTGAAAGTAATAAAAGAGAGACACAAAATACCAAATATACAAGAGATACATAAACTTGAAGGTATTCAGAATAAGCAGCTTGCCTTATAAAGAGAATTTTCTAGTTGTCTGTTGAGATACTATAATAATCCTTGGAAAGGTTTCTATGAATATACTGATCCAGTTTTTCCTGCTGTTTGCACAGATTCCAGCTGTGTTAGAATGCAATTCTTGCAAAAACTTGTTTCAGAAAGCATGTCAGGAACAAATTGGATTTCTGCTTTTTATTGGAATATATTCAGAGGTTTGCCATGTTGCACTCTGAACCTTATTCTCAAAATACATATTTTATGCCTGTGACTTAACTCCTACTGTTAAATTAGGGAGAAGCTTAACATATGTTTATTCTTCCTATAAAGGTGCAAAAGTTTTGGAAGAACTGGAATGCAGATGAAAATCTATGAACATCAGTATCTTATAGAACCATAGAATTGTTTAGGTTGGAAAAGACCTTTAAAATCATCAAGTCCAACTATCAAGTCCAATATTTTATATTTGTAAACATATATGAGTTATTTTATTCATATTACCATGCTAAAATATCCTGCTTGAAGCATTTCCTTAAGTAATAATAGCACAAAACTTACAAAGGACCCTCAGTTTAGGTGTCACAACCTTCCTGACAGTAAAAGGAACACATTTTCCATTAACATGGAGTCATGTGCGTGGCGTGTCCAGTGATGAGCAATGTCATTTAAGACATTCCATCATTCCCTGCTTGAGCACTCTTCTATAATCTGATGAGGTACCCAGGGAAGAAACAATGATAGCCGAGGCATTAAAATGTAATCAAGATATGCAAATTCATATCTAAATGTGATTTGCTTGGAAAGAGAAATTAATCTAGGCATGGTCAAATAAACAGTGTGTAATATGGATAATTAATCACCAAATTAGCAGCTGTGGTCCCATGAGAAGATTATGAATATTAAAAAGGCCCCCATCTACAGTCACAATTAGACTACTTAATACCAAACTCTAAACAACACACAGCCCCTGGGAGCACCATAAAACAAGCAAGTCAGACTTAGTGGGTCATCCTCCAAATTTTACAGACAGATTTTGTAAGTATGTACTTTATTTTTCCTGATTTACAGAAACTGTTTTATTTTCCCACTGACATACCAGGCTCATTGAACAACCTGCAAGCTTGAAATGCCACTAATTTCACTTTACACAGGACTAAACTTCTATTCATACAGTCTAAATCAGCAGTTAAAATAGGTAGTGACTAGAGAGGCCCAGCCCATGTAACAGGGATGGATACTGCAGAGGTATGTTGGGGTGCCTTCTGTGCATGTAGAATTTATCCCTGGCAACTTCAGTTACTGCTTTGCACTTGCATTTCAATAACAGATCAGTCAAGTCTTTTTTTTTTGTCTTTTTTTTTTTTTTTTTGAACATGGTATTTTTCCCATATTTCTAATATTTCTGTAAAATATTTGCTCTACCATTTCTGAAAATCTAATCAAGGCATTTACTTTCCACTGGTTAATCCAAGCCAGTGAGGCCAAGGATACCTCATGCGCACTAGGCTGGGGTATGATACTACCTGGCCCATGACACCACTGTGTCCCCTGAGGCTGTGCATTGCACTAAAACCATGGCCCAACCTGGCATATGTAAAACATTGTCCAACTAGGAAACTTGAATCACAGGCAAATGAACAGATCTAGACAGCATTTGAAGCACAGCTTCCTTGAGACACTTCAGTAGCTCAGATGTATTCAACTTAACACTGACTCAATCCAGAGTGAAATATTCTGAATACAAAGTTTATATTTATTTAATGAAAAATTGTAATACACTGACTCTTGTCTTCATTTATAGTGACATCAATAGTTCAGATATCAAAATTGGCAAGGTAACTGAACTTCCGTCTCCTGATGAACTCCATATCTCTAGTTCCATGGGAACAGACTGTTTTGGGAATGACCTTTGTACAATGCAGGCAATAAATTCCTCAATACATCCTCAACCATGAAAAGCAGAGCTTCTCACTGTGAGTTGTAAGGTACATGTCAACATAAGCACTTATGGGTAGAAAATACCTTTGAAAACACATCATTGTGACAACCTGGCTCAAGATGGACTTGTCCTAAACTGTCACTGGGAGTGAATAGAACATGGGTTTGTAAGAAAGAGAAGTTTTCTCTTATTCTGAGATGTTTGTGTTGGTCTTCTTATGCTCTGGAACATGATTGGCTTTTAGTTGCTCTGCATGTGTTCAGAATAAAGTGCACTCTTCTTATTTTACTTAAAGTTTTAATTCCTTCTTACAAAACTATTTGTGCATCTTTTGGAAAGATTTTTCAACAACTTCTTCAAGCAGCTACAGAATACCTGTGTTTCAAGGCTCTTAAAGATGCACAATAACAATTGCTTTCAGTGTAGAATAGTGTACTCTTCTCCTAGGCAGTTAGCTGACACACTGCATGCAGCAGTTTGATGTTGTGTTATCAACGCAATGAGGTACACGGCTCTTGCGCACTACAGCATATGCTTCCTTGCTAATGTAGATTTTGTCTTTGGATCTAAGCAAATATGAATCAGGAATAACCTCAAAGGGGAAGCCCCAGTCACACTATAAAATCAGAATTGCAGAAACTATCTTATAAATGTTTGTCTTCATGGATGTTTAGCCCCAACCAAGAGGCTGTTTCTCATCAGTCTAAATCACATGAATCCCTACTTTCATGATGTCATTTAGCCTTCACCAAAGCTTCCAACATTGCTTTGTATTTTTTGCAAGTGCAGCACCAAAGTACATTCAAGGTTTCCACATGCTCTGTCAAGCAAACTATTCCGGAAAATGATGGGTATGCTGTCTCCTGTATGCTATAGAGAAATTGCAGAAAATCAGAACGTGGAGAAAAGGAAGTGTGGAACTACAGCTGGCAAATTGCTTGAGCTTTCCTGAGCTTAAAGTCGGGATGTGTTTTTAGTTGCCAACCAAGATGTAAGACAGAAGCTTTGTCCCTGGAAGTTCTTTGGGCCTGGGCTGGACTGTCCCTGGATCTCAAAGTACAGATGGCTGATGGCTATGGGCTTGAGGAACATTAACAGAGGTTTTTCTTAAAATTCCTTGAACAACTGTGAAACAGACTGGAAGAGTATGGAAAATTTTAGGAGCCTCATTTGTGAGCAGGTCCACTGAAGTTGCAAAAACTATTCGCTCAGTAAGGTTATCACCCTTTGTGGGTAAGGTACGATGCAAATCTATTTCCCCTGAAATGAAAAATTCAGGCACTGCTGGAGATTTATGAGGCAATGGACCAGTTCAACCAGTCACAACCAAATTGCAGTACAAAGTGTTTCCTGGCCTGTATTAGCCCCACAGAGTTTCCCCTTATCTGGATAACTCTTCCTATCTTGCAGCAAACTATGGGGCTCACAATTGCATGCTGTCCATGGTTGACTTTCAAAACTACTAATTTTAGAGAGGGAGTGACAGGTAGTTCTGACAGAAGCACCCCTTCAACCATCCGTCTAATGTAACAGTACCCATTGCAGTTAATCAAGAAATGGCATTTTCTCATTTAGTGTGTCCAGTGTTGCTGCAGCTGTCACGTGTTAGCAATTACACTCTTAACTACATACGTATATGCTAACTATATGGTGGGCCAAGTTCTGCTCTCGGTTGCAACTGGTTTACATCTGGAAGAATCCTTTTTGCAAGTGAGCCTACCCTTGCCACTGAGAAAGAGAACCATTAATATGCTAGTTAAACAAACAGCAGCAACTGATCAAGCTGAATTTTACCTTTTATACAACTTTTTGTTATAGTTCAGCAAAATGTAATTCCAAATAAAATAATAAAACTGCAGTAAGGACACAAGGGAACAAGCAAAGTAGATTAACTGGTGAGACAATGATATTGACATCATTTTCTTAAATTATTATTAGGAAGATAATGTCACCCAGCACATCTGAGCAATGTTTTGAGGGAAAATGACTCTCTCCAGGGAAACATTTTAATTAAGAAAAAATTTCTAGATTGCTGTGAAATTCTTAGGTTGACAGTCTTTGTCACAGTATTATTTTCTACTAATAGTGTATACAAGTTTAAAAAAAAAATCAAGCAATAATTACTTATGTGAAAAATACACTAGCTTGCCAAAAGTCCACAAGTAGGAGTTGTTTCATTTATATTTTGTATATCAGAAATACCAGCAGGAATGGGAACACATGAAGAGGCTCACCTTTCCAAACAGCCTTATTACTGAATTTGATTACTAAGGCAGACTGAGCATTTTCATCATTCTAGTGCTCCCATTTTACAATAATAAAACATCAGTGCTGATAGGAAGATTGGACCTGATGTCATATCTGGAAACTAATTTAATGGGAAATTGGGTAGTGACAAAGTGATGATGATTTATTTTTAATAGCAGATGCCTCATTAGTTAAGATTTATATAGATGACCTTCCCAGTCCTATGGTATTTTCTTCTATGGTATTTTCCTCCTCTCTGCACTCCAGCCCTTCCAAAATCCTGTACTGTCCAAAAAGAGAAGAAGTAAATACTGATGAGCAGGTGCCTGGTCCTGCAGACCTTTACTCCCGTTCGTTAGATCCATTAATTTCCATGGTCCTGCTCATGTATGGAATAAGCACAAGACAGGCCCCTGGATCATTATTGCAAATCTCTACATATCCCTCATAGGATGCTTATTATCAAGTATCCTGAGGCAACAAAATAAATTTTGTTCTTTTTGATTCTTTTTTTTTTTTTTTTTTTCACTTGACTTACTTGGATTTTCAGATTGGTGGTGACAATGACGTTTATTTTGCCTGAAATGCACTGAATAATCTCCCTGGCTCTCACAGGACTTAAGAATGCCATGTTTGAGTCATTATTTAAAGTGCACAACTTTTGATATTTTTGGATTTCCTCTTCCAAAGAAATCATGTTAATGATTAGTTGTTCAAACTGAGAGTCTAAGAAAACAGCCCAGAGAGTAATACCCAGCCTCCATTAAGCAAGGAGAAGAAAAACAAGCACAACAACAAAAATCTAGCTTCTTTTCTTCAGGAGCAGGGCTAGCAGGCTCGCAGGTTAGCAGAGACCGAAAATGTTGACTTCTCTCCACTGATGTCCTAACTCTCTCCAGAGATATGAATCCCAGTCACTGCAATTCAAAGAAGTAGCAGCTTTCAGTATCAAACTACATGCAGTTCTTTACAATGCACTTTTTAAAATGTCTAGTTTTAATGGTGTCTTTCACTATTTTACTCCATCTGTTGGTCTATCCTGTTAAGGGAATTAAAGTGAATTGAAATGATTGATTTTCCTGGGTTCCTTACACTGTTTTCAGAGAGATCTGAGAATGGGAATTCTTATTATATCAGTTGTTGCATTTTTTTTTAAAGTTGTGCTTTATATGTAGTAACCCAAACAATTTTGCAGCCTTCCTTGAGCAAGCCAGCATTAAAGTAAGTCCTCTGAAATTCAGCTGGGTTCTTGTTTTGATTGCAAAAGTCTGGGCAAGCAATTTGTAATACGTATGAGGGAATCTCCAGTATTAGCAGACAGCTTTTCTTGTATAAGCCCCAAATCTTATTTTTGCTTTTTCGTGTTGATGTCATTTTTACCATACAACTAATTTTTCAGATTTCATTGCCAGTTTCTTATAGTTATGTTTAGTTTAATATTTTGAAACCTCACTAAGAATAGAAACAAGTTGTCACAGCATTACAGAGGGACTTATATGCCACCATGCTAACCTAATACAACTTAATTTATGTTCCTGGTCTCAGGGGCAGAATTCAGATCACTGATCCAAATCACTGCAGGCTGCAGCAAACATCTCACCACAGCTTTATGCCTGGAAGCTCAAGGCTTTCCTGGCCTCACATTGTCCCCTGCGAGAACGACTGGTCACTCAGCACAGCAGCCAAAGCAATATTGAGCATGTTGCTTCCTAGTGTGCTGCTGGCTATGGGCACTGATGTGCCTTAACCTCCTAAACCAGAGTGCCAGCTGGGTTTAGAGACAATCTGAGTACTTCTGTCTGAGAAAGGTAAGCACAGCCTGGAGCTGGGTGATGGGAAGAATGATGTGTCCTAAATCTTGTCTCCTCTAGTGCACTTGGCTTCTTGATAAATGCTTCAGCAAAGTGATTCCACCTATTTAAGCTGGCATCCCAGATCTGCCCCTGAAAGTAGGATCATAAATTCTTCCTTTAAACAAATGAAACAGAGATGGTGTTTTTTCAAATCAGTTATTGCAGGTTAAAGTTATGTAGTGGGGGCAGGAAGCCAGGATCCCTTTTGTCCACTCCTGTCAGAATACACCAGAGCTGTGTTCTTTCTCATACTCACAGTTTCAACAGATATGATCTCCCTTCCCCATATCCTAATGCTCCGAGCAGGAGAAATTGTTAGAATATCGGATAACCCAACTCAGATTTTTCTCTACCTTGATAAATGTTTGAGCCATTATAGGAAGGAACAGGGCACTCTAGGTCTATTAAGAAAATGACAAGTACATTTCTTATGGGGTCTGATGGCCTCAGAATGAGGTCTCAGAGCAATCTGAGTTGAATTCCTGAAATCACATTAAAAAGACTTTGTCTTTGGATTTTGACTTAGGTAGGGTATAAGATACTTGCTGCTCTCCAACTATTTTTGACCGAGTGCCGAAACTTACATGTCTTTCGTTGAAATGTTTTCTTTTGAAAGTTTAGTTTTCAGTGTTTGGCTTTGCAGACAGCTAGTCAGATCTTGCCAAAGAAAGATGACCCTTTCCAAGAGTCTGGAAAAAAAAAAAAAAAAAAAAAAAGAGTAGAAAAATGGTTACTTGGAGGTATTTATGTCCTCAAAGCCCTACAAAGAAGCAAATTTTTAGTTCAAGGTGTCTGAGAACACAGACATACCTCTTTTAGGAGTACTTGTGCCTATATTTATTTACCAAAACTCAAGTTTCAGATTCCCTTTTTTCCTGTGGAAACACTGATGATAGCATCTCACACTTTCCCTGGGGTACTGGTTCAACAGGTTTCACTGTTTATCAGCAGTCCTTTTTTTTCTCTGGGGTTGCCTGGGTTTACCTACTTCACAGTTTAGGACTCACCTTTGCCACCGAAAAGGCACCCATGAGCAGCAAAATGGGAGTGTATCTCCCAAGAAGGAGCAGCACTTTCTCAGAGTGGAGCTGCGTGGACCTTCTGCAGGGGCAGCAGGCTTGCTTATGCCCTGTCCCCCACAGATGGTGTATACCAAGGTCTTTTGCTGCAAGGCAAGTGGCACAGCACTTATAGAAGAACAACTCAGCAGCAACAGTTCCTCTTCTTGAACAAACCCAGACAAGTTATTCGGAGTGCTGCAGAAAAGACCTACTGGTTTCTCCATATGGATTGCTCTGGCCTTTTTTCTAAGCTACTGTTTATTAAATCCAATTGCACAAATTGTAGTTTCAAACAGTATTTCAGTCCTTACAGTTTTTCCATTGCAATAGAAACAAAGAAATGTTTAATACTATTTTACTATTTTGAGATCCGAGGTGTTGAAAGCACAATGGGTATGGGAAAAAGATCATTCTAATGCACATTTTTTCCAAAGACTTTATCTTAAAACCTGAAACCAAACATGAATTATCCTCTGGTAATTTAATAAGAAATAGATTTAAAATTTGAACATATTGAAAATAATCTTACCATTCTTTATCACTACAGAAAATGGAGCAACATAATATATTTATGAAACAAAGGAAAATGAAATGTCTGACAGCACTAGTTCTAGCTGCAAAAAAATCCATCAGTATAATATAAAACCAACCGTGCCAGACTTGAAAGCCAAATTGGTTCACAGAGCATGCTGAACATTAACTATTAACACTTTTTTCTTCTACCCAGAGCCACTTTTCTTGCAAATGGCAAAACCATTAGTGAGCTGCCAAACTATATTTTCCACTTAATTTCAATGTTGAAGAATCTAGACATAACAAAATGTGGGTTATCAATGGAATACGAGGAAAACAAGAACTCAAGGCTCTCATGACATTTTTTTCTCTATGAACTCCATAATCTTGTCTAATTTGAGTAATTATAAGCTTCACAGCACTGACAAGGTTCACACAGGTAAACCACTGTGTTATCTGCTGCATCTGTGATCAATTGAAGTCTTAAAGTTGCATAACTGAACAACCAATTTTGTCCATTTCTCCCTTCTGTAAATCATTGAGCTTTATAGTTCTATGCAAATATAATATTGAGGAAAATAGTTGTGATGAAAAAAGAACCAGGGATATTTCCACCCTTGAGTTAAAATTTAATACGCAGAAGATTTGGTAAGAGATCTATTTCACAGTCTCTTCCAACTTAATCTTTATTTTAAAAGGTAGATAATTTTTTTGAACACGTCTTTATTTTTTGATAGCTTTTAGGAATCTTGTCTGCAGGTAATTCATCTCCCTCTCTCTCACAGCATGCCTGTGTGGATATAATTGCTTATCTTATGAAGTCATCAGGCAGTTCTTTCTATTCTTTCAGCTGGATGCATTAGGAAGCTCAATTTATTATATCAAAATATAACATCTTTCCATCCTCCAAAGATCCTTGAACAGCACATAGAACTCAGCAGCCAAATGACAGCATTCAAGATGAGTTTTCAATGGTGGGGAGTAACAAAAACAGCTTCAGATTTCCTGGAGCTCAAACTGATGATTTGATGATTATGTTAATCTTTTGCATTACATTAGTAGCTAAAAGACATGATCACATTTTAGGTATTTTTCTGCTGAATAATAGGAGGTTATAACTAAAATAGGAACCTGAGGAATTTGGGCTATACACAAGAAACATTTAATTGAATGGAAGAATGCAATCTGCAAAGCCCTGGGTAGAAATGCTGATATTTGTGTGCATATTTTCTTAAAACAAGTTGGCTTCCTATTGAATCAGCTCTAAAACTTCCTGGAAACAGTGGGAGGACTCCCACTGACTTCAGTAGGCTGTGGCTTTCACTTCTATATGTGCATATGCAAGTTTTACTCAAACAAAACAAATCCATAGAGACCACCATTTACCTCAGAGGTCCCTGCTGAATGCATGTTGTTTAGCAGACTGGTCCCGGCAGCAATTTTGTAATACTCTAAATCCCCAGAAGGAGAACTCAGTTCCAGCTCCAGCTACACACTACATTGAGCAATGGGTCACAGCATGGGACTGTCTCTATGGCTCTCTTTAAAGGAATTAAAATGGTTGTGGGAGGGCTTCCCACACCCAAGGATGGTAGCCAGAAAAGATCAAGTTACAAATACTACCAGATCTGCTAGGATCCTGTAAAGTTTGCCTGTTTGTCTTTTGCAAACTATATATTGTTTTATTATATCCTGCAGAAAAGTCAGTTGGGTCTGGGAGGCTGAATTGGGAAAGGGAAAAATCTTACCTACAAATTCTTCTCCTGGAACTTTTCATGTGAAGTGATTTTTGGGAAGGAAGGTTTGACTCTGAGCAGACTGTGTAAAGAAATCCACTGATTTCTGGGATTTCTATAGCTTCTGGAGGAAAACAGAAGCACCTACAGAGGGGGTCTGTCCCTCCAGTTTGATTGGGGACATAACACAAAACAAGTAAAACAGATATATTTCAGGTTGGCCAGTTCATCCTCCCTGTCCCCTAGCAGAAGTCAGCAAAATACTTTTCCAGTTTAGGGAAATATTTGAAGATGGGGTAGTTGTTTTCATTTCAGACCTATCCAAAAGACTTACAGATGTTTTTCAGCTATCAAAGAAATAGTTATTTTAATCAAAGCCTTATATTTACTTCAACAGATATAGGTCCAAACATAGGTCAGGATTTTATTTCTAGATTCAGATGTTTGTGTTAATTTAATTTCTTTGTGTCTAAATCATTTGAGCCCTTTTCAGGAAGCAATGATTTTGGTGGGGAACATGATCACTCAGATGAACCAGTCTGGAGAGGGACTTTATGTTTTACTTACAGTGAGTCCATCAAGAACACCAAAAGTATTTTCAGCATCTAATGTTCTAGGAGGGTTAACTGTTCTTAAATAGAAAACTCAGATGTACTAGGCAGGAAGGACAGAACAAAAGAGAAGGGATGGCAGTCAATTCTCTTTGCCCAGTATTTCCCAGGAGAGAGGCAGTGTTTTTCCCTCCAATCTGCTTGCTCTCAGGCCAGCAATTTTTCAGTAGCTTCCTGCACTGCAATATCCACTGATTTTCTCCTTCAAATCACAAGAGAAATCTTATTTTTATTTTTCTGTGAGGCTTGGCAAGGTGTTTCCTCTTTTGCCTGTCTCACCCTGCACTACGAGTAATTCTTTCAGCCTTGGCACACTCAGGTGCAGACTACCCTAATTTTGGGCAGCTATTTGTGAACTGAGACAACAGGACAAAGCAAATGGGAGGACTTCTCATGCCTACCATAGAGACTGCATGCTGTCCACAGCAGTACATGCTGAACAAACCAATATAAGGGAAGCATTCAAGACATATTTATCTAAATGCTTTTTTGCTTTTTTTTTTCTGAGTGTGAAAGAATGAGGTGTATTGAAATGAAAAGAACAGTGCTTCATTTATTATTTCTATTATTTCTCTTTATCATTTATATTATAATACTTGAACACCAGAAACAGGAAGTATCACTGACTGCTTGATCCATTCTTCTCTCCTTCTTTATCATGCACAACTAGCTGTTGCTGGATATATAGAGTCCTGGTTCTGGCAGTCATTTTGTTTCATCAAGTATGGACACTCATATTCATGTCCAGCATAGTAACTTCCCACTCTTCTTATCAATGTATGAACATTCAAGGAACAAAGTCCCTTCCCAATGCATGTTTCTGTGGTAGTAAGATAAAGCAATAGAACAGTTGCTAATTAGAATCACAGAAGGGATCCCTGGAGGTCATCTGGTCCAGCTCCTCACTCAGAGACAGGCTTTGTCATTAGATTGTGTTGCTCAGGACCTTGACCTTGCAACTTAAAACTATTGTACCACTGTATGATTTTCCACTTCATTTTCTTTCCCCATCAGATTGAAGAGACATGTAGAAAAAGTCTCTGGAAATTTATTTGGGGGATGTGTTAAGAGCATGATTGGGATGGTCTTGCACTTGATAGAGGATATAAAGGTACTTCCATATTCCCTTCCTCTCACAGTTTGGTCAACAGCTTTCAGACACTCAGGGTCCTCTTCACTATGGTCAACATGTGGGACAAGAGCAAGTATAGTCATGGAACAAAGGAAATCAGTTTACAAACTGTCATACTTTTGTCTTCAAATTCCTCTCCTGTTCTTGTAGTCTTCCTGATTTGCCATATAGGCAGTTTTAAGTGGAAATGTAGTCTTTTTCAGCCTTCCTTCAGACAGGATTACCTGGAATTTATTTCACCTTTGTATGCATGGCATTTTCATTTGAGTTTTTTTACCAATGCTAACTTTCCTGCTGAAGTCCTCTGTGTTTATATCAACTATTCCCACTCAAGATTGGCAAGGATCTGATTCACTGTTTTTTATGACTTAAGTCGACTGTGTTTTGTCTCTATCTTTCTGTTATGCTGGAGTCAGTAGGAATACATGGGGTGTGTGTCTTGTGACAACTATCATAAACATACACCCCCAGAGTGACCTATGCATTCTGAATTTTCTTTTATTTTTTTAAGTTTCTATAGAATCAGGTTCAGAGATCTCCAAAATCCAGCTCAGGTTATGCAAGTGGTGAGGCATACTGGACATAAAATTTATATAGTTTATCACTTTCCAACTTCAAAGCACTTGAAAAATTCTAAAATTTTGGCACATCAAACATCAGGAATGCTGGGAAGGAGTTGTACCACTTGAGTGGTAGCAGATGGTGATGTTGAGTTTGCAGATCATACTGAGCTAGCAGTGAACCTTATGCCAGAAACACAGGGAAAGCAATACAGATCCAGCAGAGACAGTTCTGTTACCAGCTCAGCAGATGAGTCATTGTGTGACCAAGAGAGTGACCCACAGGATGATTTCAATTACTCGTGTCCCAGTTCTTCTAAACCAAATAAACAGAAACCTTAGGAATGAGCATAATTTATAGCAACCCCTCAAAGCCAACTGAGTTATTTCCATGTTAAATTTTTAAGCATCAGCATGTACATTTTCTGGTTCAAAACTATGTGCTTTCATTTTTCTTTCATTTTTTGAAGTGTCAGCTAATTGTGATGTTGGGTTTTTTATTTTTGTTTGTTTGTTTGTTTGTTTGTTTGTTTGTTTGTTTTCTTTGAGCATGAATCTCTAAGGAGACCATGATCTAAACAGATGAGTCCCAATCTCCATCTCTTCCTCATATTTGTGAGGGCATTTGCCTTTAGCCTTTGATTGTTTCAACTTTCTATCCATATATGTAATCACAGACCTAGACTTGTTAGCTTCCTTTAAGAGTGCTGATTAAAGCATGAACCTGAGAGTTGCAACCATTTTTTTTTAAGGCACACACAAGATATTTCACTAAAATCAGCAAGACTTTCCTTGGAACAGTTCAAAGGCAGGTTTTTATCCCATGTGAGGAGTTGCTTGTCAGAGACTTTAATATTGCTAATTTATATATGCTTCTATTGTTCTACAATGATTTTACTAGTAGCTAAGTGGATTTATCAAGTGCTTGTCTGTTTTCTAGGAGAAAATTGTGAATTGGGGTTCTAGAAATACTGTGGTGAACTTCCTGTGTCAACTAGAGATTAAAGAATCTTGTAATCCAGTATTAAGAAGATGTACCTTTTAGAATAATTTTTAAATCCACATAAATGTAAACTCTAGAAAATACATTGTAAGTCTGTAAATATGGAAACACTCATGGACTCTTTGCTTTGCTATTCTCAAGCAAGAGCTTGACAGGTGTATACCACAACAAGATACCAGTGAAATAAATCCACACTGAAGGAAGTAGATTGGTCTGTGTTATCTTCTAGGCCCATCCTTTGTTCATGTCTGTAGGTACTTGTCCTCGTTTGGGCTGGAATAGAGTTAATATTCCTTTTTGGGAACTAGAAGAGTGCTGTGTTTCGGATTTAGCTTTGGGTTTGGTATGAGAAGAATGCTGACATCACACTGATGTTTTCAGCTGCTACCGAGACTTCAAGGACATTCCGACTCCCCATGTCCTGCCCGTGCGCAAGGGCACAGGGAGCAGGGAGGGAGCACGGACAGAGCACCAGACCCAAACTGGCCAATGAAATATTCTACATCATGGAACATCATGCTCAATGTATAGAGGAGGGGTGGTCTGGAAGGGTCTCTCTCGCTTCTGAGATTGCAATTGCGGCATCTTGGTATTTTGGGATTGCTAGCCGGGAATGGGCTGGATTATTGGTCAGCAGGTGGTGAGCAATTGCATTGTGCATTGCCCATTTATGTTTTCTATTTCTGTCACTCTTTTCATTTATTACCATTATTAAACGGTTTCTGTCTCAACCTGTGAGTTTCCCTTTACCCCTCCAATTCCCTCCCCCATTCCCAGGTAGAGTGGGGAGGGTGGGTGAGCGGCTGCGGGGTGGTTGGCTGCTGACCAGGCTCAAACCACGACAGTATTTCCAAAGATAGCACAAGGGAAGAAGACAGGACAGTTCCAAGGCAGAAATATATTTCTGTAGGGAAGTTTACTCAAGGAGAGGGAGTGGAAAAAGTTATTAGTAACTTGATCATATTAGTAGCTCAGAGCATCCAGAGTAACATAAAAGTTCTTTTAAAAAAATGAGGTTCAAACTGGAAACGAAGAATAAAGAAGTATCTTTTTTCCTGTATTACTCAGAACTTCTTTGGTTTTAAAGGTCACAGACTACCAACAGTCATGCATGTATAGCCTTTCTGTTCACTTCACTGGAGGTTGTAAGCTAGTAATGTAACTAGAGAGAAAATTTGGCAATAAAAATCCAATTTACTTCTGAGCAAAATATGCCATTTGTATTCCTCTTAACATATTTGTCATCCAAGCAGTGAAATGTCAATACAGCCACAAAGTAAGTTGATAAAGGTGAGATTTCCAAAAGTGTTGGACAAAAGTGTGCAGGCATTTGAACCCAGCCTGCATATGCAGAGCACCAGGGTTTGGTCTTGCAGCCCTACATTACAACACTCATATTTGTATATGTGCATATGTAAATCAGCCTCTGCATCAACACAAGTCAGACATGCATAGGCTTAACAGACACTGTTGCAATCCTATCACAGGTGTTCCAGCTTTCATGCTGTATATGGTAACAAAACATCCTCCCTCTGTTGCAGATATTGGAAGGAAAATATAAAATATGTACAGGTAAGCTCTCTGACTCAAATGCTGCATTATGCTTTTCTGAAAAAAGTGGGACATCTGTTACTGTTATCAATGGTATACATTCAGAAAGGTGTTTCGGAATTACTTCTTTCTAGATACTATCTTGATTTTTACACTGTGAAAAATAGGGATTTTGTAGAAATTCCACTTAAATACAGTGTACAACTGCTGAGCAACAATGTAGCCAGAAGCTATTGCATCAGGAAAAAAATTCCCAGAAGAATAAACAAAAAATCTTACCAATTGATTTTTAAATTTGCCCTTGCTTCACATCTATTGCTTGACTAGCACCCCAGACAATATTATAATGACTTCCATTTGAAGCTGCTCCAGATTTTTGAATATTAGATGCATTCACTGCAGAAATGGATTAGTGTGCAGAACACAGATGAGAGGTTAAAAGTTGTGATAATTTATCATATGGATACTACCATCATGGATCAAAACTGAAAGATGTGTTTGCACAAATTTCCTTTTATGGTGAAACCTCTGCATTACATCATGTACTGCATGCAATTTCTATACCTCTCCTTAGTGAACAAGAACCATAGCATCTATTCCCAGTACTATTTTAATAGTCTCAATACTAAAACAATATAGTTGTGGAAAGTAAACCAACTAACCAATGGAATTATAGAGTACTCAAAGTCAAGATTCAATTTTCAATAAATCTAAGCTTTTAAAAACATAAGCACCCAACCAATCAGAAATCTGGTGCTATAGTGATGGTGTAAGCTGTAAAAACATTAGCATGCTGCTCTTGTAACAACTTTTCATCTTATAGGTGACTACAAACATGAGCAATTTTGCTCTTAGTTCTGCAGAAATTGTGTAAGTATTGACCACTTTAAGCCACATATTGTTTAAAGGAAAACAATATATTGCATAAAAAATAAAACAACAAATGCCTTATTCTCAGTAATGTAAGCTGAATCAACAGTGTATTTGCAAATAAAATTGGGAATGACTAAACAGTTGAAAAACCATGATGTTGATACTGCAAAGCATTTCTTTAGCAGAACCACAGACTTCAGTTAAAGCCAGTAAAGTAAAAGGAATGCTGATACCAAAATGGTCTATAATATGTCAGGCAATATGAACATCATTTTGGCAGTTGAGTGGAAGAGAGAGGAGCTCAGGCATAAGCATGCTGAACATATTTGAAGGAATGTTGACCTGAAAAAGCAGAAACAGGAAAGATCTTGCATCTACTTTCTTGTAAAAAATACACCGAATGTTTTAAATCACGTTGTATGTTCTGCAGTCCTATAAAATAAGAACTTAATACGTTTTTTTCTTTTAGTTTTTTTTTCCCTAGAGATGGTATTTAAAGTGACTGGCTTCTATTCCTCCAGCCCTGTGTCTTATAAGATATTTATATTTGTTGTGTTTACTTTTTTACCAATGCCTTTGAATCTCATCTATGTGAACTCTCAAAGATAACACCTAGTTGTTGAAATGTTGTTTTGGTGATTTTCTGAAGTGAATTTCCTCAGGATCTTTAGTCTGAAAAATCTAATTATCCTAAACATTATTTCATTCATAATTCTGGCCTGTATGGAGATAGCTGCTCTTTTTGGAATAAAATGTAACATTTCACAAAACATTTATATTTAAACCTGCATATGGTTCACACTTTGACTCCTGAAAACTACATATTCTCTTCTTCAAACTCCCCAATGCTTATTAGTTTACTTGCTTATATTAAAGTCATTCCTGTTGGTCATATGCTCTGACACAGGATTCTGATTAAATAATACTACCATCTATTTTTCTTTTTGCCTTGCTTAAATTGATGTTCGCAACTAAACCTTACTATAACAATTCACAGAAATACTTCATTATAAAGACTGAAAAAAAGTAACATTAAATACCTCACCCTTCGCTGGATCATAAGTTGTTTGTCCTCCTTCTTTTCATGGTGGGCCTGCATTTTCTCTTATTATTTTTGCATTTGTGAAACTTTGATTTTCCCTTTTATTTCCTTTGATCATTGTGACTCATTCTGCAGCTTGCCCCTTACTCACTTTATTCCCATGCATTTCCATGTGCAAGGAGAACTGACCAATGGGTCATGTTTGTCTTCACTGCTTCAGAGATAGGAGGTTGGTATTTTTTTAGTGGTTTGTATTTTACAATGAGGTAATAAAAACAAAGTAGTTGTTTTATGGTTCGATCTAAATGGGCACTAACTCTACAGCTACCAGAGAGGTAGCTAGACAGGATTAGTTCTGTAACTGTGCCCATAACTATCTTTATTTATTCTACCTCATGTTAATAGTCTATTGCTCCCAATAGGATTTTACAATAACACAGGAAAAGTTTGTGAGCACTCTTACAGTAAAAATATATGTTTTGATGATTACCAGAAATCCTGTGCTCCCCAGAGGGATGTTGCTGGTCTCCAACAGATATGATTCTTTTGTTAGTCTGCCTTTGTTTCCATGTTTGATGGTTTAAAGCTGATGCTGTCTGATTGCTTTGGTCTCCAAACCAGGCCAAAATGTGCAGATAAGCAGAGCTTTTCTCATTCCTGCTTGCCCACTCCCTGCACATGCTGGAGTGAAGTTGCTTCAGGTGGCCATGAGAAATATGATGTGTCCATATTGGGGTATTAAGATGTTGCCTTTAGGAAAAAATGTTGAGACCTTATTGCTGAAAGGAAGATATTTATTGAAGTTAAACTAGAAAAAGGCATAAAGTCTGCAATCATGATGAACAGATTTTGCACATATATTAAAAAGCCATATATGCTTTAGACATAAATACATACAGTACTCACCTCAGTATTTTCAAATATTTCCTGAAAATCATGTGCTTAGAGTTTGAAAAACAGAAATGCAAGTCAGATTCTAAAAGCAATGAAAATATTAAAAAGCTAATCATAAAAGAATGATTACTCTACCAAAATAGAGAATCTTCTTGTTACATGTTATTCCCAAATCTAAAATTCACAACTTGGATTTGAATTCGATGTTCAGTTTCAAGTAAAAATGAATTCCCTAATAAAATATTAATCCTCAGTGAATAGTTTGCTACCAACAGAATAGAAATCTGGGAAAATGAAACCCTGTAACAACTGACATGATAGCTATATGTAGGTCAGGAACTGGAAATGCTGAGATTGTATATTACATTTGGTCTGCTCTGTTAATCCCCGTGTTCTCAGACATGAAATTCATCCAAATCTTTTTTCCAAAATAATGAATTTGACTTAAAATAGAAGAATGTCTATGTGGGAGAAGGCTTCTAAAGATAGAACTAATAATATTTCAACACATTCATTTATCAGAAATGTTATTTGTGACTTTTGGGGGTGATAGTTGTTAAAAATATTCATTAATTTAAAAAGACTCTTTTTCTGCAAACCATCTGCTGTTCTTTTTCAGTCTGCCAGTGAAGTCATGGTACAGAAACAGCGATATCACAGGTATTTCTTTGCCAAGAGATGATAACCTCAAAATTAGATACTATGGCATCACTGAGAAGTTCAGTCAGTAAGAAGGATGTTTATTCCTATAATTTGGGTGTTTTCCCATATTTTCTACTTATTTATTTAAAAGCAAACAGAACATTAAATTTTTCCGTAGGCACCCACAAATGTTTTATATTGTATGCACATAGAAGTCCCCTTGAAATTCTGACCACTTAGATGAAATTTTGAAAGGAAGAGTATTACATGCTGGAATCTGATCTGCAAAGCATTGCTATATCTGCATCATATTCATGTGTAATTATGTGGGTTTACACTATCTGTTAAGTTTTCTGCTATTAGTGCAAATGGTCAAGCTTAAGTGTCACAGGAATACTTTATAAACAAGGAAGTTAAGAGGATGTCCTAAAATCTCATTTTGTTTCTGTGTGTAAATGTGGGGTAGATCCATTGGCTTTAACCCTATTCCAGCAGTGAAATGTTAAAAGAATTTGGCTCCCGAGTTCCATTCTCTTCCTTGTTCAAGCCATGTTGGACCTCACAAAGCAAATAGCAATGATGAAAGCTGCTGACTTTTGAAGTCCAGGTAAAGCAGCCTGCATGGAAGAACTGACATTCAAGGGTAGCTTTTAATAACCAGAATGTATTTGGTGAACAGGAGCAGCAGAGACCAGCTTGCACACCATGAGGGGAGATGTCTATTGAGCAGGTCTCATTGTTCCTTTTCGTATATTTTGTAAGGATTAGGTCTCCTGAGATTTTTCAAGATAATATTTTGTTTATTTTATAAAGATTACTGTGAGGTCTGTTACACACTCTTTTTCATCAGATAACATGAAGATGAATTTCAATGATGTATCTGAGACTTGTTTTCTTCAACCTCATGATCATGGCATGTATCATATGAACATGTGGAGTTGCCTCCTCTTCTTCTTCTTAGATCTTTTCTATTGATGGTAAGAAACAGGCAGCAAAGTCAAGATCAGCTGCAAGGAAGAGTTAAAGGGTTGAAATATTTATTATGCTTAGCTCCTTAAATTATAAAGCAGACACATTTATATCTCAGTGCTTCTTTTTTGCTTGTTTTGCTTTTAATTGTAGAGGTTTTTTCCACCTAAGTAAGTGCTTTTCTGATTGACTTAAGCATCTTCTTTCCTGAGCAGGCTAACTATTTTTTACTGCTGAGTAATTCCCATAAAAAGTTAATTAAGCCTTTGACCTGATGTCCCAGTTGCTTCTTGGCTCAGGAGGAGTCTAGGCCACTTAGTTTCCTAGGAAACCAACAAGAAGGTCCCTGTTATTGTTCCAAAGAATTTAAATTTCCTTGATTTTGTACTGCAAAATATCATGCCATGGCAGCCATATTATTTTCTGACATTTATGCCTTTCACACAAGCAGGAAGAGAAAATTCTTTTTGCCTTTTTCTATTGGGAGGTCATAGTTAACACTTGGAGACAAAATAAGCCTTTAAACTTCTAAGCTTTATTTAACAACCAAAGAAATGCTATGCGATTTTCTTGGTTGTATGGATAATGCAACTTGCTATGCTTTTCTCTACAATGTGCCTTTACCCATTGAAACAGATATTTGGTATTTTGCTGAGTGAGTCAATGACATAGTTGAGTCAGTAGACCTTAATAACACTTCATATTCAAATCATTCAAACAGTTCTCTTTTTAAAACCAGTGTAAAGTAGTATTTTCTGAGGCCAAATTATTCTGTGCTGCATTTCTGTGAACCTCTGAGAAGGTTACTCTGAAGTAGATCATGCTTTAGGTGAATGCTAAAGGAAATCAGCAGATTAACAGCAAAAGTAGATCACAGTGTATTTTCTGTGAACTTGCTGAATTAAAACATCAGCTGTACCAGACAGCACCATTGAATCCAGCAGATACCTTCAGTTTACACTAGTTGAATTAAGCCTTCTAATGTCAAAATAACAGAAGAAAGTTTTTCTGAGTATCAGATCAATGGGATAATTTATACTTTTTATTTTATTAGAGTAAAATTAGAACAATTAAAACAGATTCTATTCTGGATTTCTTTTTAATGCTAGTCAACTTGTTAGAGATCATGGCTCACCACAAAAATAAAATGTGAATTCAAAGTTCTCATGTCTTTACAATAGTTATCTTGCTAAATTTTTTCACCAAGTCTGTCTTCAATTGGCCAGACCATGTAGCTTTAAATAGCTACTATTCATCAGCTGAATCTTGTTGTACAGCTGCATGTCCCTTAATTGGTTTAAATCAACTATATACTCACATAGTCATAGGGAAAAGCTATACTACATGGAGAAGTAAAACAATTGACAGTAAAATGCATTTTAAAACCATTGCATTTTAATGAATTTCCAATTACAGCAACAAATCAAAGGAATTGGCATCTGTGAATACTGCTCATATGGACTTTGATCTCTTCCAGCAGATCACATTTCTCTGATTAAACAACGTAAGAGAAGGCTTTTTGTCTGGCTCTGATGAAATAATTAGCCCAAGCTTTATTGACTCAAATGGGCCAGGATTTCATGTGTTAATGTCAGAAAGAAAAGAACTAGTCCTCTTGAAGAACTGATGCATTTACTTTATAGTTATAGGAGTATACATTTCCTATAGCAGTTCTAAACAGTTCATCATCAGAATAGCATTCAGTTAAAAGTTCATGTTGTGAGGAAGAACTATCCATATTTGCTATGTTTAACCTTATTTATAATCTGTTAAATCCTTGATTTAACAGATTAGAAGATGACATGTATAAAGTCTTTTTACTTGTAGTCTTTGATCAGTTATAGACAAGTATATAACAAAGAAGACCTCTGTCTTTCTATGCATACTAGAAGAAAAGTTGCTGCCCAATAATCTCTTCTATGGTTAATGACTTCAAGTGGTTCTACAGTGAAATAGACCGTACATGAGTGGAGAATTTGCCTCAATTTCTTGAGATTACAGCTGCATGTGAAAGGGAGGTGGCAGGAGGGGAATCTTGATGTTGCTAGTTTTCATGAGAGGTGATTTATCTTGCATGTAACTGTACTGATGGTCTTAGGCAGTTGGCACATGTTTTTATACATAAATCAACAGGACGCAATGAACAGAACAAGTGCTGGCATCTGAATTTATGGTTTGTGTTCTCAGACATTTTCTTTCCTTTGTGAAAGTGTCTGCCTGTTCTTTCCACTGCTGTAAACTCTGTTAGCTTCTAAAATAACTTTAAAATAAGCAGGATTATTGTAGTTTTCATCTATTGCTATAAATATATTATTCTGGGAACTACATTCATGTGATTTACCACCACCATGAAATCTGGGATCTTATGAAATCTCTTCTCACTTTTCCTTGTATGGTTTAAAATACTCTCAGTTTATTCTGTTTAATGATAATATAATTTGAGGAGAAAATAGACTTCGCAAACGCATGTACCCTTTAGCCAGTGGTCTACATGACCTTTTCTTTGCTAAATACATGTAAAATCTGAAGATGCTCTGACTTTTAATCTTGCAATATACTTAGTCTTACTATGTATCCCCTCCACCCTGAGCACCCAATTGGTGTTTTATATTCTAAAACTTCATATTCTTGTATTTATATTTTGTGTTTTATATGGAGATAAGTGGGGATGGGATATTTTGTCTTGATGCTGAGCCCAGCAGCCCCAAACAGTTACTCAAGATTTGTTTGGCTCTGCTGTTGTCTAATCTCAAGTTCAAACTGGAATGTGAAGGAAGATTTAAAAGCCTCATCTTCTTCTATCCCCCAAACACACAAACATCTTCAGTGAAGTTATTAAAAAAAAAAAAAAAACAAAACCAGTTCTTCAGCTGTTGTTAAAGCATCATTGTCTGTTCATGACAGCAATAAGAGAAGTGTAGAAAGAAGAGTAAAGGACTATTGCTCAAAATTCTCTTAAAGATTTGTAAAAATGCTTCAGGAACTGATCTTTAGTACTTACACATTATGTATGATAAACATTTATGAAAACCTTCCCAAGCCTCTATTCCTTCAAAAATGCAAGTGTTGAGTAAGCATTGATTTCATTTTTGTAAAGGAAATTATCATTATGGAAGCATGTTGAAAAAGAATGCTGCAGCTATCTATTACCTTTTATGACAAATGTCTAGCAATAGTTGGTGACGTTCTCTCACAAAATGCTTAGCTTTTTAGGCACTTGTAATTTTTATTAACTTAAATAAACCAGATATTTAGAGGGTTGAGGGGATTTTTCTTTTATTCCATTTATTTTTCTCTTCCATTTGCATTAACAGCTTCCAAGTTCTGTGGTGCCAGGATAATAGAATTTCTTTAGCAAGAAATTAAACAATAGTAAACATAGTTTGGACTCGGTACGAGTGATATTGTTTAATGTCAACAGTGATTGAGGCTTTGTAGGTCTGTTCTTAAAATAATTTCTGCTTCTTGAAGGCCATTAATTTAAATTGCATGTCATATAAGTAGTGACTCCTCCATCTAGCTCATATCACCATTTCCAGAGCAACCTGATGACCTGATGATGCATATTGTGGAAGGATTCACATTTCAGGGCTATTTTCTATTAATTTAATTCCACTATGCCTGGCCTACCCTTTTTACAGCAAAGGAATCCTGCTAATTTAATGTTAGCCTCTCTGAATAGTCTTGGCTTTGAGCACTGCAGAACTAGTGACTGAATACATTTCAGCTTCCGTATAAACTGAAGCCAGTGAAATAAGATACCTAGCATTTGAAAAGTCAGTTAAATACAGTAAGTGCAGTATATACAACTATTGCCTTCTGATTTCCCTATTCCCATGTTTGTATAAAGATTGTGGGAGATAGGAGAAGGAAGGAAAGTCAGAGTTCAAAACCAGTAACTTTAAGGAAGAAAAACAGCACAGGGGTCGTCTGCTCTTAGTGAGATGCAGAAAGTTAAGATTTCATACTGTCTCAGGCAATGCAGCTCCAGAGGTGTGGGACTGCAAAACTCTCAGGTCTGTTTTGAGTCCTCCTCCATTCTCAGGAAGCTTGTACAGAAACACAACCCCAGTGTTTCACATTTATTTAATTAAGACTCCCTTATTGTCAGAGATGAACTTCAGATGAAATCCTGGCCTGAGTGAAGTCAGTGAAATAATTCCTGGCAACTACATGGAACACAGTGACACAGTATTTGCAGCACACCCCCTCTGTTACTTTTCCCATTTTATCTTCAGCACTATCAAAATGTAAATATTTCCCTCTCTTTAATGAGTATAACTTCCTGTTACAAGTGTATAATTATAATAGTATTTGCACAAAAACAGTCTACGACAAAATGTAATACACAGGTTCAAAGACAAAGGTCTCAACGAGTATCTATTACTAGATGTGAAGATATATTGTTACCTTAACAAGGCTTTACTTGAATGACAGGAAAAAAACCCCTATGTCCATCTAACCTACTGAGCTTCCATGTTTAAATTTGCACAAAAGCAGCTTAAATTTGCAGAAGATTTGGGTTAGAAATCTCCTGAAGGCTAAAGCCTCCATGTATTATTGGTATAAAAGAAGGGGAAGAGGACATGCTAATGATGGTTTGAAGGCATATTGGAATACTGAAAGTGTGAGATACCACATTTCCCTAAATCCCACATCCTGTTGGGATTGGAAACAGAAGTCATCTGTTTCAATAGGTGGTATAGCTAATTGTTCTGTCTCTCAGGCAGAGCAACCTGCTCTCTGCAGCTGCCACACTAATAACTGAAGCCTGCTCAGACCAAAAAGCCTTTTCCCTTAGATAAGAATGTATTTGCTTTGAGTGTAACAATACTGCTTTGAGGGGAAATCTATTGCTGCGGTTGCTTTGAAGGCAGTAAATCTGTGAATCACCTGAACTGTCTCCATATTCATGATATCTGGGTCAGGGTTTTCCTATGCTACCTGCAGAAAAGTTTGAGGTTTTTGTCTGGTTGATTTTTTTCTTTTCATGGCCACATTTCACTTTAAACATGCCAGCAAAGTTCAGATTAAAGATCTTGTCCACTACAATGGTTTCATTATGCATGTGCTGATCTTATGCTCTCATGTAACATCTGAAGTCTAACACACATATTCTAGTGAAATTAGGCTATGATTCCTCTATCAGTCAAAACATTAGGAAAGAATTAAATGTTTCAGTTCCCAGGGGGAATCAGAGAATTACATGTTAGGCCACTCACTGCCTGTCACTATCTGATATGCTGAGGATTAGGGAAGACTTGAAACTCAAGCTTTTCCAGATAAGGCAGTCTACTTCATGACACAGTAGCTTCTTTCTTTCTATGAAAAATGAATTGTATATTTTGCCTTAATCTCAGGCAGATGAAGGGCTATTGTACACAGCCCCCACAAATTCAGCAGAATGAGGACAAAATGTGATATTTCTCATCCAGTTAACTGAACAGCAGTCAGAGCAGAGAGTTTAAAATCAATAGACTGCAACTGCTTCATTCCTGTATCATCCTCTGCCTTGTTTTACTTTGTCTTCTTGTATTGGTTAGCTAACCTGCAGGAACACAATCTCTTTTTTTTCTCTTTTTCTTTAAATCTAAAAAAGGAAACCCTGCAATAACCTGACATCACCCCATGAAATTACCCCTTTTTCTTTCTAAGATAATACTGAGTGGTGATAATACATGACCACTGTCCTGCCAAAAGACAATGCTGGAGACTGAAGTGGGCATAAAGTAGAAATTTTCAATGAAGAAAAAAATCAAATAAGGCTGGAAGAGACATTGAAGTTGTCTATGCAACGCATCTGAGCTGTGGCAAGATTGTCTATATCTGAAGTATTTTCATCCCCAGTAACAAAGAATCTATAGTTTTGGCAGACTACACTATCTTTAGTGCAATTTGGTTCAGTGGATTTAAGTAATCAGCAGCCACATCCTATGAACTCTTTTAGCCTTACTAATGTGAACACAGATCAGCTGAAATATTATTTATAGCAAATGGGACCAGTAAGAGATTCAAAACATGTCAAATGATCCATCCTTGGCTGAAACAGCCAAATCATTCTTGGGAAGAGCATATCCTGCAATTCCACCATTCCTGCTCTATGTGCTGAGGACACTTTAATTTGCTCTGCCATGTCTTCTTGCAAACACCTGCTTTACTGCTGTTCTCTATGTTGAAATTTAAGATCCCTGCCTCAGGTCTCGTTCAGTACTGCTGCTAGGCTGAAGCTGGCATCGTGTTGATTCACCATCTATGTTGTGACTCCTAGTTAATGAAGTTTCTACTATACAGGCCTTGATGCATGGCAGTAAATCTGCGTGGCTTTGCAGTTTACAGTCCAACGGTGTTTTATGTGAAGTGTTTTACCTCAAAAGGAACCTCAGCTTTTTTCTTTTTGTTTCACCCATGACATGAAGCTTACCCCTGCATGCAAATTAATGATTCATTGGCATAAAGATGACTATTTCTCTTAGGAATTAAGATCTTAGGAAAGACAATTACAAAAAAAAGAGTTGTTCATTTTACTCCCAAAGAATGACCTGCAGAATCTAGAAAGCCTGGCAGAAGTCCCTCCTATTGTAAACTTGGATTTTCAAAAATCCAAAATTTTCAAAAGATTGTTGCTGTCTTAACTTTAATCTGCTGAAATCAACAGCAAAGGTCATACTAACCACAATGGGGACAGAGCTAAACAAACCCTGACCACTCCTGGAAATCCCATTTGCAACTGTTATCACCCTAGAACAATAATGGATAGAAACCAACCACAAAACAATGGGTTGGGAAGGAGGACACTTTTGGGACTGGAGGCCAGAAATGAGGGTACTTTTCTCTTCTGCCACAAAAGAAAAAAAAAAAAGTTCTTAGCATCTAGCAGTAATATCTTAACTGTAAGGGAAATGCAGTAGTGCATATTAAGGCAGAAGGCCCTCTGAGTTCAGATGACATCTGATTCATTACAAACTGGTTATGAACTTTAGGATTATGCCAGCTGATCCTGATCAGCCTCCTTAAGTACTACACAGAACTGCACTCTTGGGAAGTTTGAATGCCAAGCAGAAAGGCAAATATTCTTCTTCCTGATGCAGTTAATTTTGCATGCCTGCAAGTATACATGCAGGCATTTACTTTGACTCATTTTATAATTAAATCCTGGACATACTAATATTCTCCAAAAGAGCTAATATTTTATATGCAGCCTATTGCACCCAATTTTCCTCACATTATAATCTCTCTAATTTGGATCACTTTCTATGGGTCTATCCTATGGTATGTGCAACCTCTTTGTTTTCTGCTGAGTATTGTTAAGGACAGCACCTGGTCTATTTCCCTGGCAATATTTTTGTTCCTGGTCTGGTATCTCTGGCAAAAAGTCTGCTCATGTATATGGCAAAAGAAGTAAATAGACTCCTCTATTTCCTTGTTCCTCTGTTTGAATTATATGCACCTGATACATAGGATTTATGACAGAAAGTGAAGAAATTATCTGATAGAGGATTGTCAAATATTGTCAGTGCAGGACTATTGCTATAAGAAATAAAAAAATCTATGAGCACTAATAAAGCCTAAGTGTTGAAGTATTCATACTTTCTTTGTAACCTTCACTAACATTTTTCTGTCACCCAGGGTTTCTCTGGTAGGCTTTTTACTTCTTTTCTTTTAAGATTTTTTGCTTATTTGTTCTTTAAGCATATTTTTTAATGTCCTGGGTTGAGTGATTGGTGGAGTTTTTTGGTGGCAGGGGAGGGGGCTATCGGGGCGGCCCCCTGTGAGAAGCTTCTCAAAGCTCCCCCAGCTCCAAGTCAGCTCCACTTCTGTTTGGAAAATTGAGCCAATCGGCTGCGCCTCTGTGATAATGTATTTAAGAAGGGACGTGGTGACGGGCAGTCGGACTTGTGAGGAGGAGTTGCTGCAGCTGCATGAACACCAAGGTCAGTGGAGGAACGGAGGAAGAAAGGAGCGGGGAGGTGTGCCGGAGCAGAGACCCCCCTGTATCCTGTGGTGAGACGGCAGGGCGGCCCCCCCCTGCCACCCATGAAGATCTACGGTGGAGCAGACATTGATTTACAGCCTGTCGTTCCTGCTCGGCTGATCAAGGTTCTGTGCCCGAAGAAGGCCGGGGTCTCATGGAAAAAGGTAGCCCCGCTGCTGCAATTCAGTGCTGGGAGGATTGCAGCATGCGGGGGAGTCCCACGCCGGAGCAGCTCGGGAAGGGCTGCAGCCGTGGGAGGGAATCTAGTCGGAGGAAGTTAGTGAGCCATGACGGAGCAGTGTGGGGAACGCTGTGGCCCATGGGAGGAATTCATGTCGGAGAAAGTTTGTGGAGGACTGTCTCCTGTGAGAGGGGGACCACGATGGAGCAGGAGGAACAAGTTCCGGACACTCCCCTCACCGAAGATGAAGGAAGTGGCAGCACTGACTGCACCCCCCATTCCCTGCCCCTGCGCCACTGGGGGAGGAGGTAGAGATATCGGGAGCAGAGCTGAGCCCGGGAAGAAGGGAGGGGTGGGGGGAAGGTGTTCTCAAGATGTGGCAATGCTTCTCACTGTCCTACTCTGTTATGTGTTGTTAGTGTCTGTAATAAATGTATGGTTTTTTTCTTCCCCTAACGAGTCTGCCTTTTGCTCGTGATCATAAAGGGAGATTTTTCCCCATCCCAGTCCTATCTCAAACCCCAAGCCTGGCTCTCTGTCCTTTCTCATTGCTGGAGGGGAAGGGAGAGAGAGGTGCTGCATTGTGGTTGGCTGTCAATCAGGCCTAAACCACGACATTTTCTTAGGGGCAATTAATTCCTTCTATGATCCTATTACAAATTCAAATCAGTTATTTTATGCTAGTTTTCCTTATTTTATGCTAAACTGCATATCTTAATTGTGATTGTGCAGTCAGTCATTTTAAATTGAATTGGGTTCATTGCTCACTGCCAGGGTTACCAGGCTTCACAAACTCTAAGATTTGTGGCAGGAAGCCTGGATCAGCCACCTATGCAGTTGGGTAGGCTCAGGTTCAGGTCTTGGCAGGGTACATGCTCACACCAAAATAAAAATTGTCCAAATATTTTGGCTTTTAACCTAGTTCTGTCCCACACAGAGGAACTCAGGCCTTTGGAAACTCAGAAACTCATGAAATAGGAAATGGAAAACAAACAGATTGTCATTTAAATACAATGCCAACGAAGAACCCAAAACAGCAGTGTATCTGCTTCTGCACAAATGGTAAAAGAAATCTAGGAAAGAGAATGTATGGCTTCCAGTGAAAGCACTGGTCAGAGAAAACTTGGTAGGGGGAAGGCAATTAACAGGAGAGCATGTTATAAAAGTTAGAAAGAACTGTGCCAGTGGCAGCTTAGTACTATATGCTAAGGAGACCTTAAAGTCAAATCAAATTAACACCCTAGCTGCTTCGATGGAATCTGTATGGTTTCATCTGTGTGAACACTAAATCTGTATGTATTGAAATCTGGGGCCTCAGCAGGGAGAATATATTGCTGGGTCTATATCATTGATGGCTCTATCAGGACAGCAACACTGACTGTAATGTGCAGAGACAGATCAGGTCAAAGAGGCAGCAAGGACAAAACACACAACTTTATTGGATTACTTCAATTACCCCCATCCTAGCTGGGCGAATGTCAGAGTGGAGCATGAAGCAGAGCTGACATGTTTAGATGTTCTCTGTGACTGCTGATTGAGTGCATGAGAGAAAGTAACGTCCTTAACTTGATACCAAGATATGTCCAAGATCAGATTCAAGTATGTGGTTTTGAAAGTGCTTCTCTGTAACAGTGGGCATGAGGTTCACGGGTCACTATCCCGATGGAGTTCTCTACAGATCCACCGCAACCATGCTCAGCTTCAAAAGCAACTGTGTCAGGATGAGGTAGTTTGTTTAAAAGCAACCAAATGGGACAGCTAAAATATTAAATCTTACTGGGCAGTGCTAGAGGGACATGGCACTGTTCAAGGGAGAAACAGAGAAGTACTCGAAACAGAGATATAGGGCTATTTCCACAGGGGGAACACCTTTCACAGGTGGCTTAGAGGAGAAGTGAACCAAAGCATGTGTAGCACTGAGCAGGTGGAGGGAGCTCAGCTGTTCATCATCCCTCCCAGTCAAGAACTACTGGCGGTGAAATGGATCGAGCAGAAACCAGGTTCAAAACAAACAAAAAGACGTGGCTCTTCAGACAACAAAGAGCTATTCTGTTGACTTCCTCGCCAAACGGTTTTGCGAGTGCAAAAATTTCAGCATAGTTCAAGGGAAGACTATTCTTGGAAGAGAGAGATTTTGTGGGTTACCAAACATACAAATTATAGTAGCTCAGGAAATCTCCTTAGTTGAAAGTGACTGGAGAGGAGAAAACTGTTAAGGAGAAAAATCATCTTGTCTTGCTCTATTTTTAGTCTTCCCTAGGCATCTGTTTACGGTTACTATTTTTTTTCCCCAGATACAACATTTATTGTGCCAGGGAAAACATTACTTAGTTCAGGGAGGCTCAAGGGTGGACCAGCAAGTCATAGGGAGAGTTTATCCTGCCCTGTTTTCATAGGGGATGGTTATTATTATTAGAGACAGAATACTGGGGTAGATGAAGGAGAGTTCACAGGATCTGCACTGCCCCAAACCAGCATGGAAATCTATTTTCCAAACGCATAGGGAAACCAGTTTCAAACAAGTTTAACCCTATGAGTACGAGAAAGCAACTAAACTGAGCCACCTGCCTCTGTGGCTCCTATCTGAGAACTGGGCACAGCTGTCAGCAGCACTTTGGGGCACCTGGGCACCCTGGTCAGCCCTTCACTCACCAGGCCCAGGTTCTTGAGACCTGAACAATACAAAAGTCAGAGAAAGGACAAGGTAATAGGAGTGATGATGTCCACGCATTTTTACAGGAAAAAAAAAAAAAAAAAAAGTGTCATTTTGATGAGTCCAAAGTTGTTGTGGGAGAGAAAAGCGGGACAAAATTGCCGACCAGCTGTACATGAGTCACTGGACAGACATTCAGAAAGCAGAAATTCTGTAGCTTCAGCAAAGTGTGAATCACACAGTGCCAATCTCTGAATTCAAGGCAATAACATCAAAGACATTGGTAGTCCTTCAAGAATATTTACTGAACTGAGTAGGAAATATGAAGACTGCTTTGTGCTATGTTTCAAACCAATTCATATCAGTATTACTGTTTAAAACAAAAATTACATATACATGTACAAATACAATTAAAACAAAAATTACATACATAGATGCGGCTAGATTTGCCTTGAATTGACAAATATATCAGCATGTATTGTCTGACTGGCCTGCCTACCTTTGAATAGAAGCAAACTTGATGACACAGGTGGTCCGTCTTGCTCTTTGCCTGTAGTATTTTTGACTAACCACATAAATATAGTTAGCACTAATTTACATGCAATGTAAGAATATTAGCATGTTTTTAAAAAGAATGAAATCAATACTGTTCTGTAAAAATTAAATTTCTGGTTAGAGGTTGAGGCCATCAGTGTCAATGCTACAGTGGTTTATATATTCCTTTTTAGAATTCTAAAGAAGATTATATTTTTCTATTAAGCTTAATAAAGAAGTCTAAGAGTCCATAGAAAAGCTGTTTCTTCTTTTAAATTGAAACCTGTTGTACCTTTCTGCAAGGGATTACTTTACTCAGTTTTCAGATAGCAGACCACACACTAATTTGCTTTCTCAAAAACCCATCTCACATTGCATGGCCCGATGAAACAAACACTGAAAATTAATACCTACTGCTTGTATATTTTACTTAACTGTTTTTTAAGAAACAGCCTGCATAAAAGCTTGACCTTTAGAATTATTTCTAAGACTCAATGGACAGGTTGCATCTGACATTTAAGTACTTCTAAGAGCTTGCTTCTTTAGTAAGTGAATCATCATTAAAAGTTACAGAAGCATTCAGTGATGAGATTCGACATGTTGTCATGGTAATTATGTCACTAATATAATCATCAAACTCAGTGAATGCACACATTTACATTCCCTTTTATGAGAAGGCAAACATCAGTGTCTGATCATACCTCATAATGTTTTCTGTAGGGCTCTTTGTCTGTTGTTGTTCAATGCTGCTTTAAGTAAAAAGGCCAACTATTGCAGATAACGCATGGCAATAACTGAACCTCTCAAGAAAAATACTTTTTAATTACTGTATGTCTGAACTGGAGAGAAGATAAAGAAAACAAAGCTCTAAATCTGTTTTATCGTATTTTCATTAGATGAAAGGAGATCCCTATAAAGACTATGACCAAAAGCTCCTCTGTAGTCTTTATAATCCTAGCCTTCTTGGAGGTACTACTAAAACTCACTATAAACTCAGCTATGTTCCTGCCAAAATTGTGTGCCAGCAAATATGAGATTCAGTTGGTAATGGCCAAAGTTACACTGATTTTGCTTATCTGTGTTTTTAAAGTGCACCGAGTACACAGAAGAAAAGATGCTATCTTTTCCCTCCATTCCAAAGAAAAAACACATTTAGTTTTTAATATACTTTCACATAGCACATTAGGACTAATCTAAATCCCATGGAAGAAAATGGAAGCGATTTCATTAACTTCAAAGAATTTTGATTAAGTTTGTGATTTTACATTGCTAATGTAAATGTCAAAAAAATTTCCAGCCATGAATAATAACACGATGCAACAGAATGGATGTAGAGTGTAAAGACAAATTTTTTAGGTCCAGATTCTCTCCCAGTTACTCACACTAATTAGAACCTTATTGTTGAATAGACACATACATTTCTTTGAGACTGTTTACTCAAGCTGTTTACAGTACTCCTGAGCAATAAAGGCAGCAGAATCTCCAAATAAAATTAGCTTGGAGAAAAGAACCTGCATTTTTGCTTTTATCAAATTAAGTTTCCATAAACAGTTATATGAACAGCATTTTTTTTTCAGGGATGCCGGCAGGAAGACTGAGTCTGAAGAATAATCATTTGGCTGGGCTGTCCTGTGAAGATTTTACATAAGCAAGTTTTGCACTACATGAATGAACGTATGAATAACATCTGTTTTGATTCAACAGCAGTTCTTTCAGGGACAGAAAGGTGTTCTCATGGCTAAACTACTACATTTTTTTCCCAAACCTTCATCAAATTTTATTCAACAGAAAAATTGAAATATTTGTTTGTTAGTGAAGCAAATTCTGTCCTTTAGAGATATGCATTTGTATTGAACTTAATTTTAAAACTAAGTACTTTTTTCAAATTCTTAAATTAAACATTTTATTCCCAAATCGTCTAAGTGCAATATTTACATAATAAAATTGTAAGGAAATATTTTCTGGCTGAAATAAGTTGTAAAACTCAATCCACCTTAATCTCACTAAGATAAATAAAAAAAAAGAAAAAAAAAAAAAGAAAAAAAAAAAAAAAAAAAGGAAAACACTACTTATTTCACACAGCTACCTTGAAAGTACTCTACACAAGAATCCCAGAGGACTAGATAGGATTTAAAAGACAGTGCTGCTTTCAAAATTTGTCTTACAATCACCTCTTTCCCCATTACCGCTGAGGCTTGCTTACAAATGTGTGTTTCTGTGAGGATGTATACGGAGTCTGGAGGGGTTTTTTTAGGGATCTGTAAGCCACTTCTGGGAGAGCTTGTGCATCGGCTTGGGCCAGTGATGTGCTGTGAAGAGGCACCATGGGATGGGGAGCTCTGCCAAGGCACACCCCTGCCCTCAGCAGAGTTTGGTAGTTCAAGCATACCAAGCGTGGGCACAGCCCTGCTGCTCCCAGCTGGGCTCCGGTGGTTGCCAGCCTGGGGATCTCATCATCATGCTGAATGGGGTAGAGTGGACTAGGTGATGTTTTTTGGGTGGCGATGAAGGCCCTGTGCCAGAACACGTGGGAAGACTTCCTTAGGTCACTAGAGAAAAACTAATATGTGAGAATGGAACAGTAAGAGAAAGAGCTTTCTCTGTCCCATGTTGGTAGGTGCAAGTACCAGTGGTCCTTATGAACAACAGCTGATTTGAAGCAGGAGGTCCCAGCCTCTCACCACCCCACTTACTCTTAGATTTACCCTTTCCAAAAGACCTCTGTGTTCTGTATGTTGTAAGTTTTCCATTCTTATTCCAACCAGTATTCCATCTACTCAATCTCTTTTGAGCAGTTCCCACAAATAAATGCTGATGGCTGCTGAAGAAGTCTCTTAAGTGTTCATGGAGTTATGCATTGCTGCAGGGTGCTCTACAGAAACTAGCATCACTGCGGAAAATGCATGTGTGCTTACTGTGTTTCCTTAGAGGAGTGGGAAATCTTGTCTGTGGGCACTTGCATTAGTTTCTTGCAGATGCAACAGTTCTGTCTACAGGGTCCATGCTGTGATATCTTCCACACCAAGTGCATTCTACTTCTTGCAACCTCAATCTGGTTGTGCTTCACAGATTTAATGTCTTCAGTGCATTCTTGTTACTGCCTGTTTCTGTAAGTTTGTGGTTTAGTAATACAGACCATCATAGAATCGTCTTCTTTTATCTCCAGAGCTTTCATTCTTCTCTGGTTCTTCTGTGTGGCCTCCCAGTTGCCATTGTTTCTTCAAAGTTGAAATCAGAGTCTCCAAATAATCTTTTTCCCAAGACTTAGATCTCAAGTTACAAACCAAGATCTGAAACTACAGAACACATTTCTCTAATATGTTACAGAGCTTTCAGAAATGCATTTTAGTTTTTTTCATATGCAGCCAACACCATTGTTTAAGGGAGTGTTATATTTTCATTAATTCATTATCATAAGCACAAAATTTTCCTTGCCAAGCAGATCTTTTTCAGGAAAAAAGAAAATCAAAAAACTTCAGTTTTCTTCCTTCACTTTTTTTCATCATCTTCATTTATTCTCAGTTTTCACTCCTCCTGCTTCTAACCCCATTTGTATTTAGTGATTTTTCTTAAAAACCTAGCTGATACTATGTCATGTTCTCAGGTGGGATTTAAGAGTCTTTTAACTAGAGCCAATACCTAACATGACTATTGTATCAAAAAGGAATTGAACAGAGAAATGATAAAAACTCTTGTCCTGCTTATCAGCGCCAGCAGCAATGAACTTTCCCAACTGCTGCAGCTTGAGGCACTCATCTCTCATAAGGTCTACAGGGCTTGCAAATTTTTTTCTGAATTTTCCTCCATAAGTTTCCTAAAGACCTGGTTCTCTCCTGTCTATGGAAGTGCTGAGCAGCCCAGGAGAAAAGGACTTTTGTGATTTACAGACCACATGCATGTCCACCTAAAGGACCCAGTTCAATAACCTTTTCCAGAGTATGACTAGAGGAACAGACTCTGCATCAACACACACTTCTTGAGTTGTGCTGAGAAAACAAGAAATGAAGAAAAAACCCCTCAAAACTACCCTAACTTTCCTCATATTTACCAAATTAGGATTCCATTTCTGTGTCACATAACATTTGTCTCTTTTTATAGAACACTGACAAGTATATGGCTTTTCCTTTGTCTCATCCTGGCTAGACTATGGTGATTTGCAATGAAAGTGTTGTTTATGTATTCATTTTCACTCTGAGAACAGACTGCTGCTATGTCTGAGAGAAATGTTTAAACTACTTTTGGTTTGCTATTTGTGCTATTGTTTCTTTTTTTGCCTGTGTTGTCCTTTATCTGTCACACCAGCTCACGACTTTAGTTGTTTATTATTCTTTAGACTTTTTTCCCCAGACAGCATATGATTTAATTTCTGGTGGTCTTTACCACAGTGTTTCTCTGTAAGATACATGTAAAAAGCAGGGGGTTTTGCAGTCTTCTTATAACTTCTCTCATAATTTAAAAAGCTAAAAGTTTTATTTTGATTTTAGTTTTTCTAATTGATATGTCTCCCTTTTTTTAGTGATGTAAATAAATGAAATAAAAAGGTAATAATAAGGTCATTTGTTGATTCAAGTGTTAAAAATGCATATAACCAAAACGTTAAAACATCACATCATTTGGTTTAAGGCTCCTAACTTTTATGATACAGATCTGAAAAGCCAGACCACTTAGTAGGAAAAAAGTACCTAATTATTTGCTGAAACATATAATATTATATAATATATTCTTGTGTATATATTCTGTTTATATATATGTATGTGTATGTATATTCTGAAACATCCTGTCTGTGTATGTGCATATGCATATATGTGTGTGTATATTCTCAGGCTGAGTGAGCATATTTTGTCAAATTTTGAAACTGTTTGAAAAACATAGACTGCAGTTCATGTACATAAATCCGCCATCTGAGATGTGAGTTTTATCTGACTTGAGAAAAAAAAAAAAAAAAAAAAAAACAAAACAAAACAGATTCTGAGCTGCACGTTGTTTTTCTTAGAAGGAATTCATTTTCTAGTAGTTTTCTTGTCTTCAAAACACAGGCTTCTATTCATATTATACACATTTGAATTAGGTTCAACTCTGGAAAAAGTGGTCGAAATAAAGACATTTTCTGCTTAATTTGAAATAAGATTTTTTGCAGCCACAGATTTATAGGGCATGCACTCATGCCCACATATGCACAAGTTTTTTCCTTTCTTTTTTGTTAATAGTGTAAATGCGCATGAAAAATACATAACCATAAATATATAGGAAAGGAATATGTCTTTCTATGACAAACAGTTGGACTTTCCTTGTAAGAAACAGTCTGGAAATATTACTCAGCTGCATTTGAAATGTATTGATTAAATTACGTATGTCAACACATTCTGAGGAATATATGCAAGTTACCAAATGCTTGTTTTGTTACTAGAAAACCTCATTAGCAGAGGAATAAAATAGCTCATAAGTGAATCTCATTATTTGTCTGTCTCCTTCTGCCATGCCAATAACATTTAGATTTTCAAATAACATATTCTGATGTGAGGCACGCAGCAGGTGTGTGTGTGATGGGACTACTTCTGTTGGATGTTGATTACCCTCTGTGTAATGTGAAAAGCTTCCTATTCCCACAGCTTTATGCAATATATCAATGGTAATGGATTCATAATCATTATCAAGCTTGATAGAGGCTTGACTACCGTGACAGATGTCTTCTCAATTTTCCTGTTGCATATGTTCTTTTCCCTCTGGAACTATGCTTACATAAAATTCCAGTATTAATGTATCTCTTTTATGTTGTTTTGTATCAGTCGTTGACTGCAGTGATCAATCTTTTAATTCAGTTGAATAAGTAATTACAACCAAATGCCAAACACATCAGCAGAAATTCAGCAACTGTCAAGCAAACCCTAGTGACCAGAATTATTGGTCTGTGCTAAAGATAGTGCAGGGATGTTATTGCACGCTTATGCACGTCAATAATGTTTCCATTGACAACAATAATACTTATCTGATACTATGTCTTAGCAAAAGGCAATAAATAAATCTATTATTTTTCATGCTTATCATGAGATTAGTGTAAATGAGCTTGCAGTAGTGCTCACCAAGTGCTGTCCCACCTTTACCAGGGTAAATGTCTTTAAACATATAAAACAACAAAAGAGCTCAATGGTGCTCCGTCATTCAAGAAAAAAGAGAATAAAGTAATCTCCATGTTTTCACTTGACAACAATGTTTTTCTTCCCTTAAATATTTATATCCATGTATTTCCTGTGTTGATCATTTGATACTGAATTTCCAGACAAATGCTGTGGTCAAAAAACAGATGTATTCTGGTTAAAGGAGGTTCTTTCAATGTCTGAGCTTGATATTTTTCCCCTTTCTTCCTTTTGGGCTCTATCCTTTATGGTGCAGCTACATAGATTTTAGAGAGCTTCCACAGGAGTTCAGAGCACCTGGCTCAGCTCACAGTGTTGACACCCTGAGCTACCAATGTATGTGTGCTCGTTATACATCCAAATAGACCCTTTCCCCAAATTATTCGCCACTTGTTTAGTCCAAGATTCTTTTTTACTGTAACAGCTCTCCTCTGCTGAGAACCTCCTGTGACCTGTGTGGAATATGGACTTTTCTGCTATTCCTGTTCTCCTAGAGCATACTACAGAAAGCCTCTCCTCCCCAGGACAAAAAGGAGCTTTTTGTTAACATCAGCCTATTTTAGACTAACAGAAAAGTAATGGGAGACAGAGGTCAGTGGGTTTAGCTTTCATTATAAAGGCTATTGTTTTTTGTCAACAAGTTATAAATTATTTGCGAAGAGCTATCTTTTCTATGTGAACTCATGTATTTCTGTTATTTTCATACAATAATGAAATCAGAGAAAAGTAGGATCCCAAGAGGTTATAATCTACTGCATTTCTCTGCTACCAGACAGGATCAGCTATACATATTCTGACACATAGTGATCTAACTAGTTAAAAGCTTCTGCTACCAGCATATCCACAGTCCCCTTGGTCATCACGTACAGTATTTCATAATCTTTCCATGTAAGGTTTTCTAATGTCTAACTGTAGCATTTCTTGCTGCTATTTAAGCTCAACCTTTCCCAATCCTCCACATGGATAAATGATTATTCTCTTCCTCTTGGAAAAAATGTTTACATGCTTAGTCTGGTCTTTTACCTTATTCCCCAACTAGCTGAAGTCTTCTTTTCTTTAGGCTACAAAGAACCAATTATTTCAATCTTCCCTCAAAGATCATGTTTATTCCTTAATCTGGAAAGTAATAAAATCATTGAATTAAATAAAATCTGGTTTCTAAGATTTTCTATGGAATACCTTTTTCCTTTTATGTCCTTGAATATTTCTATAAGTAGCTGATCTCTGGTTATGCATACACAGATGGGTTTGCACTTTCCTTACATTAGTTTCTTCAAGACTGAGTTCATGGCTTGCTCGGGAGCATGCATTTAAAACAACTACTGTCAAGTATTTGCTTGACTGATTATTCCAGGATTTTCCCTGAAAACTGAAATCAAGCTGATCAGTCTTTAATTTCTTGACTCCTTTTTCAAGTCATACAGTATATTTGTCCTTACCAGATCTTTTAACACTTCATCATTCACCATCGCTTTTCAGAGACAGTAGCTTTGTGATTGCTTCAGACAGTGCTTCAAATGTCCTAAAATGAAGCTGATCCAGCTCAACTAATTTAAAAACTCTTAAATTGTATGTGGACTCCTCAGTCTGCTTTTTCCTTATTCTTCACAATTCCCTGTATCTGTCTACTTTATGTACCACTTCACTGATTTTTTAAATGGGAGATTTAGACCATACAGCATAAAAGTCTCTGTTCCTTGTTTCTAGATCATATGTACAAACCAAGATACATGCCAAGAGAATTCCCAAACCAGGCAGGGAGTTGTCTAGTGAACATAAATAGCTCCATGGCTAGGCAGTCCTGGTAAAGAGGCATATGTGGTTCACAGGCTAGGGATTACTTGGGTTCTAAGCACCTGAACTCCAGTTCAGGCAAGATTTGAGTAGACTTAATTCCTGTACTTGCTTTCTTCAGAAAGTCAATTTTTCATAAATAAATAAATAAATAAATAAATACAATTAAAACATTTTTACCAGTGATCTGCGCATAGGTGTTTCCTTTTTAGAAACTAGTAATTCCAGGAACTGACTAGATAAAACTAAAGTGAAAAACTAAGGCAACTCTGCACTTGGAATGAATACAGTATGTTTACTGTTGGTGAGAGTTTTAATAGCGTTAATTCAAACATGTTGATATTTCCAGATAACTTCAAAACTGGAGAGGCTATAAACACACAGGGAGGCCAGGCTTTGAAGTGAACATGGCCCTGAGGATTTTCAGGCAAGTAGGTGAGGTTTTCTATCAACAAATGCTAAGTCTCACAGACAATGAGGGAAAATAAACAAGCTACAAAAGCAAGAGAGAGAAAAAATAAAATGAAGCAGTATCTATTTTGTGAAATCAAATTTGGTTTTCATTTTGCAGCTTCTCTAAGGTTGCTTTTTCAGACCACATGGATATGTGACCAGACAGGCCTTAGCATTTATTATTTTCCATTGATTTGAGGGAGCTCAGACTGTCAAAGAACTGGGGGAGAAGCAAATTTCCTCCCGGACCTGAGCTTAGCTTCAAACAGGGAAAAGGATATTTGGACATGGGTTTCAGCTCACAGAGACCCAGCTCGTGCTCAGAGAAGCTGTTGCAGAGCAGAAGTTGAAGGGGCAGGGGCCAAGGTGCAGCACCCAGGCATGGCAGAGGTCTGCCAGAGGAGCATCCAGCCCCAGCAGCTGAACCTTCTGCCTGGTGCTCAGTGAGCCCTCACAGCCCACCTGGAGCCACCTGAACAGGTCTGATGCCACTTTAACCTCCTCACCCCTGTTCTATAGTTACCTTCAGCAAAGTTTGAGAATGAAACCGGGAAATACCCATGTGGGAACTTCTCTTTTAAGGTCTAACCTGTGAAAACTCTTGATTTACCAAGTACAATAAAAATATTATGTCTATAAACTTGAGTCAAGATCAAAGCCTCTTTGTGCTTGCTATTTTTCAAAGCAAAATGGGTCAAATTAAACTTAGAAGCAACCCTAAAAGCTGGCCTGGCATAGAACTCTTTTACAGATTGAGCTGGGATTTGTAAAATGCAATTGTGCCAACACTAGCAGGTCAGGAAGCAGTAAACCGAGTGCCTCTCAGGTTGGACCTACTGAACATACCTGATGGGCAGCCACCTTCCAGGCTGGACTCCTGGGATACCAGAGGTGGATCTGCCACCTGAGGAAGTGGCAGATTATTTTGAAAGTTAATTCAAGTTGTTTAAAGAATTACTCAGAGGCTACAAGGAGACTTTCATAAGAGGTGCTGTGCATCTGCACAGCCTTTGTCCCCCTGCCTCCCCAGATAGGCAAAGTGGGTCTTTACTGGAGGAGTGTTGGTGACATCCCCTCCAGAAGTGACAAACCAACCACCTAAACACAAACAGCAATGCTCTCAACCCCTGGGAATGGCTGAATTCCAGAAAGGAGGTTTGAGTTTGTACTACCCATCTGAGTCTGTGCATATGTATATACACACAGAGATACAGGTTGTGACACAGTTTTCATTTAGTTAATGAAATTACAAGCCATACAGTTAATTAAAGAAATATACTAAAAAAAAAAAAATTAAATGAAGTTCAATGAATTATTCCTCTCAGCCATAAAAAGATCATGTTCTTCATTAATACAATCAGACTTTAGTTCTTGCTCAACTGTAAGAGGGTGTGTGTTTTTCATTTTAGATTTTATTTTATCTCTTCATGTTTCATAATCAGTAATTCATACTTCATTAAGGAATCACTGGCATATTTAAAAGGAGGCTGGTGAGATAGACCAAACTTTAATGTTTGAATTGAGAAACTAGTTTGTTTCATGATTTAGTCTGAAATTAGACTGAAAAAAATGTATCAAGCATAACTGTCAAGCCATCACAGATCTTCCAGTTTTGCCTGATATCAGGGACAAAAGATGATCAGTGAACTTTTCTACAATGCATCTAAATTAAACTGTAATTAAACTACTGATTTTAGAATGAGGGAAAATCTAGAATTATATAATGGTTAAGAGACTGTCATACACATTGGAAATATTAAATTGCAGGCTTCCCTGAAGTCACATCACTATTAATTGAGAATGTAACTCTGGGCACTGGGTTGTCCCATTGCTTCTTTGTTTCTGATTAGCAGCTGCAACAGTTCTCTATACCTAGGGCCCCAATGCCAAATGACATTTTAAAAAGTAGAGAAGAAGATAAGACACTATGCCACAATTCCATTAAACAGTTTTAACAAGCCCATGCATGATGTCTTTGTACTTTTCTAAGATTAAAGATTTCATATTTAAAATTGTAGGTTTGTTACCATAAGCCATTTAGGATTCATTAAAAAAAAAAAAAAAAAAAAAAAAAAGAAAACAAACAGAAAAAGAAAGGCTTTTAGTGTTATAACACTCAGTTGTACAGTGCTTGAAAATTAGGTACTGGCTTTATGTTGAAATTCATGATGCTTCATTTAGTGCCTAGGGGTGTAGTTCCATATTGCAATCTCTCTGCTGGCAAAGCTGGTTTGAGAGGTTCCCATCCGGAGGGTTTTGTTCCCATCACCACCCTCCTGAGCTTTTCTTCCTCTCATTTGTGTTGATTAAGCTGTTTGTGAAGCCATGCCACAAAATGGTATGAGCGATCATGCAGCAGCAGAGCCCTACAGAGAGCTGCACATGCCCAGCTGCGGGGTTGGATGTGCAGGATTAAGGGAAGGTGGGACCTTTTTTAACCAGGATTGTCCCTAGTGACAGTGGGAGGGGATACTACACAACAAGTGACAAACACATGTCAAGGGGAGAAACTAATGTATGATTTCAGGGTAAGGAATGTATTTTTTTTTTTTTTTCTCGGAGCCTTATTTTGGAGAGATCAGTTTTCTGATGTGCTTCACGGCACAGCAAAAGTGGTAAGGGCTTGGGTGAGCAAACAGTACACCCTGATGTGTAGGGAGGAATCCCATAAGTAAATATTGACACCGATTGTTCTGTATGGGGAAACCACAGGGTAAGCTCCCCATGGGAAGCGGGCCATGAAGCCGACTGCCTGAGGCAAACCACCAGGAACCAACAGCATCACCTGGCAGCCCACCATCAGGACCATGGCTTACCCTCCACCGGGGTCTTCTGCTGTCTGCAAGTCACCGAGGGCAACAGTATAGTTGATCACTCTCCTGAAATCAGTTGTCCAAACCCTGCTGCTGTCATATTTTAGTGAGAGGGAGAGGGTTAGGGTTGGGCTATTACTAATCTTTTGAGGTATTGCCTTGCTGACACAAGCTGTAAAAGTAGTTTTCTAATACAATAGGTGGGTGTTCATATTATTATGGTGCTTAATCACAGTTTACATGACAGTTTATTGCACTTGGAACTATTATCTCAGATCCATAATTTAAAAGTGCCATATGTTTAGAATGATTAAATTAGCATTTCATTAAGGCCAGGAATAAGGTGTGAGGGTTTTTTTTCTTATTTATTTGTTATTTAAAATATTAATTTGGTAAAGAACGTGAAGCACTGCTCAGAAAAAACCCTACAAACGTCCATTACAAACTACCCTTAAACTTTAGACCTTTATTCCTTAAAAAACATCACAATGGCAAAAATAAAAGGAATCTAGCTCTTTCCCTTCATCTATCCATGCAATCACCCCCTAGAAGAAAGCAAATCTACCAAAAATTCAAACATAAGAGCTTATAAATTTGTAAGTCAAAATTTCTAACAAATACAACCCAAGTGAACATAAAAGCCAATAAAAATTAAATAAAATCCAATAAAATTTTAATTTACATTTAGGAACCAGGATGCTGACATCTGACAAATAAAACTGAAAACCCTCAACCTGTTACAATACAGTTTTTCAAATACCCTGGAGAATTGAGATTATCTTTCTAATTGTTATTTAAAGACAGTGACTACTCAGACAATTTAATTGATTTTTAGACTCATGACACCTCTATGTTTCTCTGAGAGTATCCAGAAACTTGACACTTTTCTTTACCAGTCAGGTAGCTTAGCAAGATACTGACATAGGTGTCACCCTAACTTTTGGAACACCTTTTTGGATATATGACTCTATTTTCTTTTTGAGGCACAGGATGTGATCTTCTCATCGGTGAACATTGGACAGTTCTTCACCATGGAGGTTGATGGGAGATATCTCCTTCGTCAAGGACCTCTGTGGAAACAGCATCACACCATAACTCACCACAGTTTTACTGAAAACTTTCAATAGAGAGGTAATATTTTCTGACCTATAGAATGAGCAGTGTACATGGTGGCACAGTGGCTGCTTCTTCAGTATCAGTCTCACAGGACATAGTTTCACAACAAGAGGGAAATATCAGCTTTGTACTGATTTTCAGAATTTGCTAGTGATTTTGGAAAGGTCTGAAACCAGATGATCCTTATGTCCCACAACTCAGCAAGCCAGTTCAGCTCAGCAAAATACTTATGTACACGCTTGCCTTTAAATATATATACATATAAAACACAGGATCTTTGCCTTTCCAAGTCATGGGGTTTTTCTCTAGATTCACTGAATCAAGACCTAAGAGAAGATGGAGGAGGAGCTAAACCATAAAGACCTGAATGTCAAATTTTCCAGGGTCAAATCTTGCAACCAAAATTCTTTAAATCATTTTGGCACCAATGCATATGGATTATCTCCATATGCACCAAATTGTAGCATGACTGCTCATATGCTCGTAGATTGGAGTCCTTGGGGTTTTTTCAAAGTGCTTCTGACTTGCAGTTTAATATTTTCTTGCATTAATACCTTCAAAAACATTTTTAAGCTATTTAAATCCAGATTAGTTTTCTCTTGATCCTTAATTATATCTTTTCAAAACAAATTTTCATCTGTTCTTCTCTAAAGTTTCCACCATCTTATCTTGGGAAAGAAGCATAGCAAAATGCAGTCTATTTCCTTGATAATTAAATAATATAAAATAGAACCCCACTTTATAAAAAGTATCCTTTTCCCAGGTTCAGAGAAGCTGCATTTCCTCCATTCTTGAGAGCTTTACAAATGGAAAACCAAGGCATTTGTGATATTTATGAGACTCCAGTTTTAAAAATAAATGAACAAGGCTTGTTCTCACATTCCTGGCTTTAGATACATAAGCCCTTTTTTTGGCTGGATCTAAACCCGAAATGAAACTGTGTCTAAATACAGTCAGCAGAATCTGGTGAGATTGATCTTAGTTATTACCGTACATGCTTCTAGCTTCCCTTTCTATCTCCACAAAATAGGTCTAACTTGTAATAGAAATAGGAATCTGGAAGCGAATATTCCTTTTTACACTATGGACACCAAACTGCTTCTTTTTGTTTATGACTGCTATAACCCCCCAACAAAGTGGTACAGTGGTTCTGACAGACTACATATTTATGTATATAAGTTGAGTTAAAGCAATGAGGTTTAGATCTTTCAGTGACAAGAGTGAGATAATATTGCCTTCCATGAAAAATATCTTGAAAGATACATTTAGAAATCTTGTTCATCAGCATTTTGCATTTAATTTTTAAAAATTAAATTAAAATCATAGAATTCCAGAATTATTTGGATTGGAAAGGATATTTAAAGTCATCTAGTCTAACTCCTCTGCAATAAGCAGGGAAATCTTCAACTAGATCAGGTTGCTCAGAGCCCCGTCCAACCTGACCTTGAAAGTTTCCAGAGATGGGGCATCTACAGCCTCTCTGGGCAACCTGTTCCAGTGTTCCACCACCCTCATTGTAAAAAATTTCTTCCTTATACCTAATCTGAACCTACTCTCTTTTAGTTTAAAACCATTACCCCTTGTCATAGTGCTACAGGCCCTACTAAAGTCAATCCCCAGCTTTCTTATAAGCCTCCTTTAAGTATTGAAAGGCTGCAAAGGCTGGAACCTTCTGTTCTCCAGGCTGAACAATCCCAACTCTCTCAGCCTGTCCTCATAGGAGAGGTGTTCCATCCCTCTGATCATCTTTGTGGCCTCCTCTGGACCCACTCCAACAGATCCAAGCCTTTCCTGTGCTGAAGACTCCAGAGCTGAAAACAGGACTCCAGGTGGGATCACATCAGAGCAGAGTAGAGGGGGAAAATCACCTCCCTTGAACTTCTGACCACTCTTCTTTTATAATAGAGTAACTACCTACATGACATGGTTCTAAGAGAAACTGTAGGAAGTAACAAATACAGAGATGCTTAAGGGCAAATCTACATGTAGAAATACTTGGGGGCAAACCTACATGCTGCAATGTAATTCGGATCAGTCTCACATTACATTAAATGAGCTTTGACTGAATATTATACTGACTAATGTATTGGCTTTTAGTATTGGAGTGACTGTAGTGGGCAAAATATTCAGGATCTGATGTCTGCTATGGATTGGCACAGTATGGGTTAACAGAGGGCATAGCACTATGGTGCTGAGCAGCATCAGCTTCCTCACTAATTTCAGTGAGGTCTTAATTCAGCTGCCCACTGATAATGATCAAGGATTAACATTTCCAGCTGCTGTAACCTAGAGGGCATGGCATCGCTCTACACAGTTTACAGTGGGCGAAGTCTCAATTTGCTGCCAAGTAGGAAATGTTTTGGAGAGGTGCCCATCTATTGTTCCCCTTCCAGGAGACAAACACAGAAAGTCTAGAGCTCAGAGATAGATTCAGGGTCTGCAGTCTACTGTGGCTGATGTCTTATTTATTATGTCTGTAAGAATTCATATTTCCAGGGTAATAGGCAAACTCAGAAAAAAAAAAAAAAAAAAGTCATATTTTCTAGACTTTTAACACAAAATTTGGAAGGCAAGAGAATTCCAGAAGAACAACTACTGAATCTTACTGAAACTGAAAATAATGATAATTAGTATTTTTCCAACTATCTTCTGTGCTTGTTAGGCACATTGTCCTATCTGAAGTACAGATTACACCATTTAAACAGTAGTTTATCCAATTCTAAAAATACATGTAGACTATGTTAACTATTTGGCAGAAAACCAAGAAAATATCATGCGGATATGCTATGTCCAATCATGAAATTGCATTTCCTGACAAAAACACCAATCCATGATGCAAGTCATTTATTTACTAGTGAACTGATTTTTTTTTATTTCCATTCTGAGATATAGAAAATAACTAAATAAACCCTCCATAACTCTGTTTCCTTGGTATTCAAATCAAAGTTAGATCTGAAAGCACAGCAGATGCAATTCCACTGAAGTTCACTTTGTTACAAGGCTCTAAGTCAAAGGGTATGGTGTCTGCCTCACAAGTCAGTGAGATAAAGGTCAGTACATTTACAGCTCAGAGTAAAATAGAAAATATTTTGTAATGGTCATTGAAAACCTATAGAATATGATGTACAATTAAAAGCAGAAAATACACATAGATAGATCTTCAGCTGATGTAAATAAACATTTGTTGGAGGAGCTATACTGCATGCCCGAAGTTTTCTGGCTTTTGTTTTATTTTTAAATTGAGCTGTCAAGTGAATCCTTCCTCAAACATCCTCAAGTGATTGAAAATCCATCTCATTATGTGGTGGTCACTCTCTCATGCTTTGAAGTTTACAAAAACTTGATGATGAGTATGGCATAGACTATGGCTGTACTACTATACAGTACCAATATACCAGTATTGTGTAATAAAGCAGGATGTATGGATACTCTATGTAAATCATCTGGTAAAAGCAAGGAATAGTGAGGTGATAAAGGTTGCTGACAGCAAAGTTATTCAGAATAATCAAATCTACAGTGAGCTGTGAAGAGCTGCAGAAAGCTTTCACATTACTGGAGAGACAGGGTGATAAAATTGCAAATGAAATTCAATGTCGATAAAAGCCAAGCACTGAGGAAAAAATAACCCTAACTCTACATTTTCTAGTGGTACTCTACCTCTACTTCACTGATACCAGCTGTCATTTTTTTCAGAGATGATCTAATTGATACATATTTAACTAAATTCTGAGCAACTGGTCTGTGCTTGTCTTTAGGTTTGAAAGGTGCTGTTTTTCTTTCAGATCAGAATATCTCATGTGCCCAAGAGCCTTTTTTTTTTTTTCAAACTATATCAGTTGTCTAATGAAATATACCAGTTCCGCTTACAGATCTCATCCCACTTAACTGCATAAGCATAATGAGCTCTTCTCATTGTATCCTTTGAAGACATCTTTGTTTTGTCTAGACCCAATCAAGAACCACTAATGAACATTAATGGTATGTACATGTTTGCATAAAATATGGCTGTAAATCTGCATGTTTATATAAAATATCAAGTGTGATGTTCTGGAAAGATTCACACACAGATTTATGAAGTGGGTTCCTTGCTGAAAATAACATTTTACCTTCCATAAATTAAGAATTTAAGTATTCTTCTGAAAAAAGTAGATATTCTGGAGAAGGAAGACATTTAATAGTGCAGCAAAAGACAGAATGAACTGTCTCTAGAATAAGCCACAGCTAGTGGGTGTTTCTGCAGGACACAAATTTACAAGATATTGTTCCAGAACATCCCAAGAATAAGAATGCACTGTGCCATGTCAGCTGCACAAGCCACTTGAAGGGCTGGTAATAAAGGGGCTGTCTATGGAAAAAAGTCTTGCGTGTGCCAGAAAAGCTCTCCAGCCTCCAGCAATATAGTAAAGAGTATAATTGGACCCAAATAGTCCAGGAGAAGCTTATGACAACTGTAGATTTTATTTTACCACATTCAGGAAAGTGATGTTAGCATCGCTGTGAATAGTTGTCTGAAAGTGCCAGCCAGCTCAGTGCTCAGCAGCAGTCAGAAAAGCAAATAAAATATTATGAACTATTGTGAAAGGAGCAGAAGACAGAACAGAAAGCATTGTTAGGCCACTGTGTAAATATCTGATGTGCCCATAGCTTGTAAACTATGTGCAGTTCTGCTTATCTCATGTTTGATGGCACTATTTAAGTACAGAGAAGGTTGTCCAGGACAATGAGGGATGTGGAACAGCTACCATTTAAGGAGCAATGAGAACTCACTGCAGAAATGTCTGAGGGAAATAAAGATGCAGTGTAGACAAACCCATGAAGGACAGATTAAACATGGAAGTCTGGATGGTTTCCAATGTGAGAAATCCTTAAATCGTTAATTGCTGGAAGCAGGAAGGATCTTCTTACGCTCACCTTGGTTCACTCCTTTCCTAATCAGACACTGAAGGTGAATGATGGAAATGGGCTCCAAGGCCAAGATTGCACCCTGACATGCTGTAGTTGAGATTTTTAGTTTAAGCTAGCACGGACTCACACCAGTACATTTGGACACAGAGGAAAGGGACAGGTTTGCTCTCATTTACTGGGAGAAAGTTTGAATTCTGGAGAATTTCAGGATCTATTTCCAGGCTGCTCTAAAAAAGAGACATCTAAGCCAGAGAGCACTTGATCAAAGATCATGCGCCTTTAGTGTGTCGCTCTTGTTGGTCAAGTCTTATTTGTGGGTGGGTTTAGGACAAGTTTTGTTCCTCCTAGCTGTTCTAACTAGAAGAGACTCTCTCATGGCCCTTGGACAAAGTTTTGGTGCCTCGGTGGGAGATCTTATCACATTACTGAAGGTTAGTTTCAGTAGCAGGACTCCAGGAATAAAAATGGGATGAGCCCTAGAAATAGACCTAGCCCAGCTGCAATAACCACTGCCCTAGGAGTGGCCCAAAAATAAAGAGTCACAAGAAAACTGTGATCATTCCTAGGGAACCAGCAACCCTTGTTAGCTAATCAGAAAAAATGTCACTTAACAGTTGTCTATTTCAAGTGTTGAATGTTCTTGAGAGGAATTTATGTTTCTTCTTCACTTTAGCTCCAACAAAGTGTCAGTCTTCACTACAACCATTATTAATGTATGATCTTTGTGCTTCCCAAAAGAGTGTGGTGGTGGGGAGAATGATTTAGATATGCATTTCATCCTGCTTTGTGGACTAAAATAGTCCTATTATGCATCATTAACAGACAGCTCCTGGTACACATGAACAATAAATTAGCACCTGACCAAAAAAAAAGAAAGAAGTTAAGTACACATTGTCTCAGAAATATTGACACTGAATTTTACTGCTGGGTAATATAGATGAACCACATGAAAGAATAATAATATTCACAAAGGTCTGGGGCCTGTGATTTACATTGTCCCACTGGAAGTGTTTGAAATGAAACACTGAAAAAAAAAAAAACATGTAGCAGTAATTAAAGCCTACAAATGTTGGAGGTTTATTAGTTGAACACCATAAAGACTTAATTCATAAAACTGCTGGCACTCACAAAACAGTCAAGCTATAGTCTGAAATTATTTTACATTTTACATATTTCTTGTTACATTTTTCCCAGGATGTTTGTGCTTTTCTCTTTGCCCCCTGAGGGGGAAGGTTGATCACTCAAGTTATATGATATAGGTATGCTAGAAGCATGGATGCAGGACTAACTTTCTCTCTATTCACCTCCTTGCTGCAATCTGACCTATATAAGGTGCAGACTGCAAATCCAAGCAGAGACTTAGTTTTGCTTTGTCTGCACACAGTGGTATGCTCACCAGAACATTGAGACTTTAATGTATTTTACTTTTCTAAGCTTGCTGTTCTTTTTTTTTCTCTTCCAGTATAGGATTACAATGAACTAATGCCCCATTTTTAAATTATAAAACATAATAGTTTAAACAATACAAAATTCTTAGTCTATGCTAACTTGTTTACAGAGGTCACATTTGCCTGTGCTTAGTCTCTCACACTCACATGCACATATCCACACACATTTTTCAAGGACTCAGGAGGAAACTAAAATATTTTTAATTGCATTACCAGGCAGAAGGAACAATCTCATGACTTTCAGACAGAGGTAAGATTGAATGGAAGAGAGCTGCCCTTTGTTATGTCTACACAGACATGCCTTCTAGCAAGCTCGAAGTCTGCCTTGGCATGCAACCAGACACTTCAGGGTTGTGTCCAAACCTTTGCTCTTTTCCCATTAGTGTTGGCCAACTGGTGGGCAATTCCTGCCATTGGCAGGGTCAGCTCTTGGGGGGGGGAGGCATGAGTCACCAGCCCAGCCTGGCACAAGTCCTGCTGGTCCACGACCAACAGCACAGCTCCAGAGGGTGAACAAGTGGCTTTCTGCACCAGCCTGCCCTGGACCGCCCACCAGGGATCAAGGGGAGGTGGAACAGGTCCAGGCCTGGACTTGGACCTGGGCACTGCCCATGTGGCAGGAGATAGAGTGTGTTTCACATCAGCTGCTCTGGCCAGTATTCTGGGAGTGTAACAGCTCAGGAGCACAAGTTTTAGAGACTTTCAATTTAACACAGGCCGTGCTAAGAGCTCTTGCAGAGCTCCGTGGGAACTAAGACATCCTGTCTTCTGCTCATGGTTCTTCCAAAGTCAAATTCCATTCAGATTTTGAAATAACTTAAAATTACATTCTTGTCTGAACATTCTGCAGTGAAACAACATCAGAAAACTTTTGATGGGAACCAGAGGGCCACTGATCTCAAGACTGAATCCACAATGCCTGGTCAGAGGTGTACTGCTAAAGATTAATTTGCATAAATTTCTTGCCCAAATTTAGAAAATTTAGATGAATTGTAATTCTCAATCTACTGACATCAAGCAATTAAGCTTTAGAACTTAAATATTTTTGATTAAATGTGATCCGTTATTACACCTGTGCTAAGTATTAGTTCCAAATTAAGTATACCAGAATGTCCTGAAAAGTAATGGACAGTTAAGAATCTTGTTGCTACTTAAAAGACAAGATTTATTGTTTTCCCTTTCACATTTAATAACAGAGTATAGCCCCTTTAGAACAATTTCTGTGGTCAAATTACTACAGGTAATAAATTTACCTGGCTTTAACTTCAAAGAAGGACTCCTTAAAAATTCTTATTTGACAGACTTTATCTATTATTGTTTTAATAAAAAAACAGGTAGTTACTACAGGTAGAATAAAGAACCACCCACTGTAGGAGATCAGGTTCAAGACCATCTAAGGAACCTGAAGGTGCACAAGTCCATGGGACCTGATGAGATGCATCTGAGGGTCCTGAGGGGAGTGGCAGATGAAGTGACTAAGCCACTATCCATCATATTTGAGAAGTCATGGCAGTTCAGTGAAGTTCCTGCAGACTGGAAAAAGGAAAACATAACCTCCATTTTTAAAAAGGGAAGAAAGGAAAATCCAGGGAATTACAGGCCAGTCTCTCACCTTTGTGCCAGGCAAGATCATGGAGTAGATCCTCCTGGAAACTATGCCAAAGCACATGGAAAATAAGGAGGTGACTGGTGACAGCAAACATGGCTTCACTAAGGGCAAATTGTGCCTGACAAATTTGGCGGCATTATATGATGGGATTATAGCATTGGTGGATGTGGGAAGAGCAACTGATGATACATGGACTTGTGCAAAACATCTGACACTGTCCTCCATAACAACCTTGTCACTAAATTGGAGAGACATGGATTTGATGGATGGGCCACTCACTGGATAAGGAATTGGCTGGATGGTCACACTCAAAGAGTTGTGGTTAATGGCTCAATGTCCGAGTGAAGACCAGTAACGAGTGACATTCCTCAGGGGTCAGTACTGGGATCAGCGTTATTTAACATCTTTGTTGGTGACATGGACAGTGGGATCGAGTGCACGCTCAGCAAATTTGCCAGTGACACCAAGCTGTGTGGTGCAGTGACACGCTGGAGGGCAGGGATGCCATCCAGAGGGACCTGGACAGGCTTGAGAGGTGGGCCTGTGCAAACCTCATGAAGTTCAACAAGGCCAAGTGCAAGGTCCTGCACATGGGTTGGGGCAATCCCAAACACAAATACAGACTAGGCCATGAGTGGATTGAGAGCAGCCCTGCAGAGAAGGACTTGGAAGTAGTAGTGGATGGAAAACTGACTATGAGCCAGGAATGTGAGCTCACAGCCCAGAAAGCCAATTGCATACTGTAGCTAGCAGGTCGAGGGAGGTGATTCTGCCCCTCTACTCTGCTCTCACGAGACCCCACCTGGAGTACTCTGTTCAACTCTGGAATCCACAGCGCAAGACAGACATGGACCTGCTCGAGTGAGTCCAAAGGAGGCCACAAAGTCGATCAGGGGACTGGAGCACCTCCCTCATGATGACAGACAGAATTGGAGTTGTTCAGCCTGGAGAATAGAAGTCTTCAGGAAGATCTTATAGCAGCCTTCCAGTACTTAAAAGGGGCCTACATGAGGCACTCTTTATCAGGGAGTAAAGTGATAGGACAAGGGGTAATGGTTTTAAACTGAAAGAGGGTAGATTTACATTAGATATTAGGAAGAAATTATTTACTGTGAGGGTGATGAGACACTGGAACAGATTGCACAGAGAAGCTGTGTATAACCTGTCATGTGAAGTGTTCAAGGCCAGATTGGATGGGGCTTTGAGCAACCTGGTCTAGTGGAAGGTGTCCCTGCCCATGGCAGGGGGGTTGGAACTAGATGATCTTTAAGCTCCCTTCCAACCCAAACCATTATGTGATTCTATGATTCTCTTTCATTCCATCTCTTTTTCTGTTGTTATGGTGAAATTATTCTCTATGACTATGGTTTGACTGCAGGTGTATTCTCATCATAAGACTCATTTTGCTACAAGTTTTTTTCTGGAAAAGTATAAATTCTAACACTGAGCAGCATGGCAGTCTTCTTTTACATCATCACCTTCTTAGCTGTAGCCAGAAGAACACAATAATCTCTTTCTCCAGATTAAAAAAGAATTGCTGACTTCTATACTTTTTGTGTATTGCAACTTCCCCTCCCCTCTCCAAATGTGCTACAGGACACATTGTGAGTTTTGAAAACTTTGATTCAAATGTCTATAAAGGAACAATGTTTAGTAAGAAAAACTCTCCAAACAAAATTGTTTTGGCGGGGGCTAAATCAAATATTGATGGAAGTTCATGTGAACAACTACTGTGGAGTTCAATAGGCTTTGAGTCGTGGGGCACAGGCCATTGGTACATGAATGAATAAATGGGGAGGTGATGAAATGCATTGAATACAACTCTCTAGAGCAGGCTGAGGTTTGCTTTTAGATGTACCAGCCAGCTAGAATACCACGGACGAGCCCTCAGGTTCTGCTCACACCCAGGGTTTTAGGAGACACCACCCTCAGTTGTTATTAAATATACAGTCCCATGGAAGAATCTTTTAAATGCAAGAAGCTGAGCAAGAGCCAGATTGTGACATTTAGCTACAGGCCTAAAATGGTGACTGTGCCCTTCTCAGGATAGCTCCAGACAGACCATGCCTGAGGTGGTACAGTCCTTTCCCCATGGTTTTAAGCCTTGTAGTGTAGATGAACTGGTAATCTTCCTGGCATCTATCTGTGCTTTTTCCTACCCAGATTTCCAAATAAAGCAGAATATAATGCATTTTTTTTTTATTTTTCTTGGCTTTTCTTTGGATGTTAACACCCAAAGTAAGGATTTGAGTAATACACACAGTATTAATTCATTTTGCCTGACACAGGACTTTTCCCAGGTGTGTGATGTAATGCTTCTACTGCTCTGTTGAATATGATGGCAGGCAGGAGGAAGGAGTTTGTCTTTTCCATTGTCAGCTTCTTCCATCTTGAGCTAAAACCACAGGAGAAATCCTTAGAGCTGTCATTAGGAGAATGATGAAACATTATATCTGATGATTGTCCACTCAAATGAAGCACTCCTGGAGACAGTACCTACAATTGACTGAACCATGGAGAGAAAGGTGGAAATAAGCAATAGGGGATTGGGGGGGAGACTATCATCTTTTGATGAGAATAATTAGGAATCTTCTAGAAAGGAGATGAGCTGTCAGACTGCTCTTTTTAGAGAGCAGGTGGAAAGATAAGGAAAAAATTACCAGATTGGATCAAGAGATGAAAAAAATAGTCTTCCAGAAAATAACATATGTGCTAGAGAGAGAATGTTTGTTTCTTTACCATCTTAATCATAAGGAATAAAAGACTGTTGGAAAAACAGACGTAGAGAAAAGACTAAGGCTTTAGCATTTTTTTTCAAAGTTATGTATGGTGTCTCTGATAAAGTTTGTAGTCTGTTTCAACTGTAATGTTCATCACAAGAGAGCTGTGGGAAAGAGTGCTCTGAAGTTGAGAAGATTTTTGTGAGGAGGGCCAGATCTGTTTCTGGGAACCAAAGTCAGGTGGCAGTTTATTAAAGGGCCTAAAAGAACCATGGAAACAAGCAGCAGAAACTAAAGAACCTCAAAACTGAAGAAAAGACAGAGAAAGGGATAGAGCTGCAGCCTGCTCAAGTCAAAACAAGGTTTCAAGGTGCACAGGCCCTATGTGGCTGGGACCTCAACTCAGTATTATCCAGCTCAGTATTTCTATCTTTTGGTTCTAAATGAAGTCTTTGCAATTTTGTTCTTGTTTCTGACTTGCTGTTAATGTAGGTATATGGATATTTCTTGATCTCTATAATTAGCGTAGCAAAGCACATGAATGTTCCCTTTTAGAGCAATGAGTCTATTTGCATGCTTAAATGCTTTATTTGACAGGGTTTATGAACCCAATTCAGAAGCACTCTGTAAGGACAATGAAACTCTTTCCTCTGACATGAATGGATAGTGGTTTGGGTCTGGTAAAGGTAACTATTTATGCTTGCCAGGCTGCTATGGGAAATAAGCACCATCCGTTTATGAGAAGGAAGTACAATTATACCATACCAAGAAACCATGTCCCTCAGGCTTTCAACATTCTTCCCAATGAATGAGGCCTTATAATTACCACCCCTACCTGTGAGAGCTTGCTAATATTGCATGGGTAAGACTCAGCATTTAATATCTCTCTGTCAAAAGAGAAATAACAACAAACAAACCCCTGTGAGCTGCCTGTGGCTTAGAAATGATGCTGTGTTCCTGACACTATTACCTTACATGCAAATATTTTTCTCTCCTTTGCTGTGTGTTTTTTTTTCTTGGTTTGCTCAGCTGGTAACATGAATATGTAGATGATCTCATACAAATGGCTCAGCTATCCCTGTAGGCATGTCTCACCACAGCTTCTTAGGTAAAAGGATCAGAAGGGGATAAAAAACAAAGGGTTTACTCCTTAAGAGGCACCTTGCTTCACCTGGGAAGACTGAGTAAAAGACTGAGAAACTTTCTTAGTGCTCAACCATGCCACTGATCTGTCTGGTTGTTTTGGGCACGCAATATTTTCCCTCACTGTTTGAAACAGATACTGTAGCAAATATGAATTTCTTTCAGAAAGGCTGCTATTGCAAATAAAGTATCATTTCCACAAATATGTAAGATATAGAATATGGTTAATTACTGTATCCTTATGAGAAGCATATAAATGTTATGATTCTGGTCTTCCCTTCTCTTCATGGGTTCAAGAGTGCTGGGCTAATTGTACTTCTGAGACATACATGCTTTAATTATCTGCTTTACCCACACCTCAGCATCATGAGTATATTTCCCAGGCGAGGAGGCACTTTTGGGAAGTTTGGCCAAATTGAACTCATTCTGGTGAACTTGATTGTTTTAATAAACTAGGATTAGCTATCATTTTATGAACCAATCCAGAAAAATCCATCAATATGTGAGAGGTCCTGTTGACTTAAACTATAGTTGTCTTGAAATCTCCAGTTGTTTTTCTCACTTACTAACAGAGACCTACTATGCATGTGCCTTCTAGAGTCACTGAACTGGACCCTCAAATAATACTTTAGTAAAGTTGGCCAGGAAGAGAGCTTTGCTGGTTTCCAAGTGAGAAGACCACAGCACCTGATGATTCTTGGTGGTAGCAACATCTCCACTTTCAGCATAAATCCTCTCCATGGTGTAAGGGAAAGCTGCATTTTCTTTTCCTATTTTGTCTTTGGCAGTCACATTTCAGTTTCCTGCAGCAGTAGGCTGAGCATGGTGTGAAGGTGAGGAATACAAGGCTGGGGGTAGGCAATGGGTTACCAGAAGGACCAGCAAGGGTGAGGTGAGGATCAGCAGATGTTTCCGTGTCCACAACAATAACTGGACCTGCAAGGGCGGTTATCCCTGTGCTACCCATAATAATCCTTTACTTAGGAGCTGCAAAGGGGTGAAGAGGCAGGAGTCACAGCTGCAGCAACCAGTGCTGCCAGCACAGCCAAACCCAAAGCCTTCAAGTGCAGGGAAAGGAGATGGTAGCTACTCTCAATGACAGTGACTTTTGCCTGTTCTGTCCCTGGCTTGTCCCACATTCATCCAAGAAAGTGGATTAACACAACTGTACAGCATTTACCATTTAGTTCCTGCAGGACTAGCTTATTAAACCACAGGAATTTATCAGAAGAGAGAATCAACAAATGTTATATGTCATTATGTAGCAACTACAAAAATCGTTAACAACACCCCTAGGTTGTAAAGAGAAGAGAAAAACACCAAGAAGAATCTAACAATCCTAAATTTTAAAAATAATTTGAATAATATACAGGATGAAGTCTAGATTCAAATAATCACCAAAGTAAAATGCAGAATACCTGCTGGTCAAGGAGGACTGTCTGTTCTCTGGGGCAGGAATTTTGTGCAAAATTAAGTGCACAGAAATGATTGCCATAGGCACAATTTAGTATTGCATTAAACATTAAGCATTAAATTACCAGAAACCCTAGCTGTCACTTTTTGACCTAACAGTGCTTGACTTTGCAACCATAACATTTTTATAATTTCTTTCTGTTTCTCCATTACCTACCTGGAAAGTCCATTTGTTCTGGAAAAAAGGGATTGCAAAAGCATTACAAATTGTCAAGTCCTTTTTCAGAAAAATGTTTTTCATACTGTGGGACTTAAGTTAAATGCCCATTGCTTTCTATTGATTTGCACACACTGCAGTTGAAAACTTTTTAAAGTCAGGAAATAGATTGTAGGGTTAATTTATCTTCCTCCTAGATAAGTGTCCTGTCATAGATTTACTTTCCTCTGTTAGGTAGCTTTTCTCCTCTTTGCAAGGTTACTAACACCAACTCGATTTTCCAATTCAGTATTAGTCTTTTAAAATATTGGCTGAACCACAGTTTCAACAGCTAATCATATAGTGTCTTGTGAAATACCTTCATAGGTAGTGGGAGTTTATAAAAAAACTTGTGACAACTATGTAAAGTAAGAGGCTTCCATATTAGAAGTTCTTTTCTTCCCATTGCTGGCAAACGTATGTGGGAAACATAGTCTCATGAGCAAGGATTTAGGAGAGTTTGTTTGTTTTAGGAGACAAGTTGGGCTTTGTTTTTATTCCTGTTCTGAAAAAATTTCCTAGTAAGTTTCTGGGTTACAAATATTTTTAACACACTATTAATTTCTAAATGTTATATTATTTATTTAATTAATTGCAATATTTAAATATTTTAAAGGATTTTATTCTTCTCCTAAGGAGTTGTTTCCACAGTGGATGTGCCTGTGGCTCATTAGCTCATGCTTCAATGGAGGCACTTCATACTACTTACTTTTCACTTACTGCTTGAGTTAGCATGGAGTAAATGGGGAAGACTTCACAGTCTGTCCTTTGTAAGGAGAAGCCCATGCCCAGCTCAGGCAATCCCAGTGAAGCATGCCTGATCCACCACAATCCCAAGGGAAAGTTGGACACCTAAAGGTCCTGTCCATTTGCTGGATGCTAAATCCTTTTTCAGCCTTTATGTCTGAAGCAGTGTCAAGTATCCACGGGTTTCCTCTTGTTGAACATGTGAGATGATGAGTTGAGAGGTAGGGACCTATTTCTTAGCTTGTGTCAGGAAATGCAATAGAAATACCACAGTTCAGTGTCTCACCCATTTACTTACAAGTTCTGATACTAGTTTTGTCTAAACTGTGTTTCTTTATTTGATCTTTCTTTCCTTACAAGAAATCCTGTTGTACAGAAGCCATAGCTCTTTGCCAGTAAAAACATCATAAAACCCCTTCCAAGTGTGTGAAAAGGAGGTGCTGGCAGCAATAGGAGGGATGAAGGTGGAGACAGACAAAATATAGGATTAAGACTTTTCTTACTGTAATTTATATCTATGATTCCACTGACATCACTGTGGTAACAGTAGAGCAACACCATTCCCCTACCAATGAAGCCAGCCTGGCTTTGACCAGGCTCCAGGTCCATCAGGAAAATACTTGTAAAGATGACTAAGAAGAACAAAACACATCCCACCAATCCTCGGGGCCAAATCCACAGCACTGTGCCCCCATCAGTGGTGCTGGTGAGGAAAGCAAGCAAGGAGGGCTGATGCCAGTGCCCCAGCAGTGGGACAGGAGGGTGATGCTGGGATGCAGCACAATGCTGAGGGGTATCCCCACAGGGAGCCTCCACTGCTGCAGCCTCCTTGGGGATGGACACCCCAAATTGTCTGTCAGTGGCCATGCCCTTATTCCTCAGTCTCCCCAGCAGGAATGGGTACTGGCATCCCTGTTGCATGGGCAAAAGGCACAGCAAGCTTCCATGTGTCACCTCCTTGCTCACTGCAGCGCTTGGCACACCTCATTGCTAACCGAGCTTGGACACAACTTTAGCCTAATCAGACTACCTTTACAATGAGGCACAAGTAAGCAAGTAAAAAAAAAAACAAAAAACAAAAAACAAAAACCAAAAAACAAACAAACAAACAAAAAACAAACAAACAAAAACGAAACAAAAAAACAAAAACAAAAACAAAACCAAAACAAAACAAAACAAAACAAAACAACCTTTCCTTCAGTCAAAACTCCTGCTTCCAGAGTTTTGTAAGGTACTCATTTTTAGAAGAAAAAAAGGGTTTTAATGAAAGGGTGTTTTTTCCTAACCCCATCCTGAGAGGCAAGGTGTTACATCCTTGTAATGAAAATAGGTATTATTAGCTATTGTCTAACCTACTTGAAAGGCTCCAGTGTATTTCCCCAGCACGAAAGCTTTATTGAAGACTGCAATAAGAAAACTTTGCAGTTTAAGCATTTTTACCCTTGGGACTTAAACTTCCATTTAGGCTTTTATTTGCTACAACCCCAAAGAGCCTACAATGTCAGTGCCTGAAGAAACAAGGCTTGAGAGGTGATTATAGTTTTATGTGGAACAAGAGCTGTTATGAATTGGAATACAGATGCTAAAAACCAAGTCATATAAAGGTACCTACTTTGCACTTGCAAGATAGCACAACGCCTTCTGCTGTGTTGCAATCTTTTAATCTCTGTCAGCACATCTTGTACTACAAAATAAGTGTGGATCATGCATATGGATATATGGGAAATATTTATTTTAAGAAGACTACAAACTGCCATACATACATGTAAAATGTAATTTAAAAGTACACCATAAAAGAACTACTTGAGGATTGCAGTTTAGCAGTATTGAACTGTCATATGCTAAAATTATCTTGCTTTCTCTCTCTAGATGACTTTCTGAATTAATTGTACAGACGCCAAAACATAACCTAAATACTAGGAATGTCACTTTTTCTTTTCTTTTTCTTTTCTTTGAACCAGTTCCTGTAGATGTATTCAGATGTAGAATTTACCCATCTTGATCACAGATATATTAATCTCCAGCATCAGGTTTCAAATTCATGACAAGGCCTAACCAAGGGTAAGTTAAACACAGAGAAAATCTGGAAAAAAGGCGTGTGTTGGGAAATCTCTTCCTCTTTGGCTTCTTTGCACGTGCAGTTAGTGGAAGGCCTGTCTCTGAGGCTGGGGAAACAGCCCACGGGCAAGGTGATGCGTTCAGGGGTGTTTCATGAGCACCACTGTCAACTCAGCCGTCCATGGTACAGAACCATGGGAGAGCCATGAGCCTGCACAGGGCATTTGATGGTAGCAGGTTTCTGAAGGTGCCTCTTCTGGATCATGAGAGCTGTCACAGGTGGTAAGGCATGGGATGGAAGGAACTTTGTTAGGCTACAAGAACCCTGAGTAAACTTCTAGGGTGTAAATTTAGCTTGTAAGAAGTGATATTTCTGCTACAGTTAATCTGGTGATAAGTAAACACGGAGGTGGGAAGGGTGAGGGGTGTCTGCAGGCATTTCATGCTGCTTCTACAGATCAGTTCTTTAGAATAAACCTGCATTTAATTGTTGCTTGCGCTGCCAGATCTTTGCTACAAAATCATGCTTGTCCCAGTCTACAATAGTATTACCTTTATAGCTGATGAGATGTCAGGGCATGCACATTTAACTTATCAACAGTTTCCATGTGCTAGTAACTCTGTACTCTGCACTGTTTTGCTTCTCAGATGTCAGCACAAGAGTGCTTACATATTGGTATGCCTATGAAATGTATCTGCAAGAAGTACAATGCTTCTCAAAGGTCAGACAAAGATGTCTATAAGATGTCACCTCTTCCTGCTTACCCATAACAGAAGACAAATGGGGATTATTTACACTCTAAATCTAGGAAATGCCGGAATAAATTTATCTATGAATCCTTAATTTGAAGTGGGATCCTCTTTGCCTAATTTGCAGTGTCTTTGTCATTGTCCACATGCCCTTTCTGGTCTCTGGTAAGAAACAGGCATATCCAAAGTTCAGTGCATTTTTTCCTCACAGACTCATTTAAAATGGGTCAGATAAATTGCCTTTTAGAAGTGCTTGTTTCTCTCTAGTGACTATAAAGGGAGTCTAGACGATATGTTCAGAGACAGAAGTCCATGCTGTAAACTTCTAAATGAGGAGTGAGGAATCTCACCCTTTTATCTATAGGACAGTTGCTGTATTGGGCAGACCTTCACTTCCATCACCTTTCTTCTCCCAGGCAAATTTAGTTGTGGCTGTGAATGATAAATAATGGTAGAAGTGAGATTCCCAGATCTCACTTTTCACTCCTCAACATAAAATTCTTCTGAACTGTCACTTCAGATACCTACAGCCTTTTCTGAATCTGCCCCTTGCAATCTCTGCAAACTACCACATTACTGTACAAAAAAGACCAGTGGTAGTCTACACCGGTGCACTATGGCCTTTATCTTGGTAAAATATGCATACAGTAAACTTCATTCCTTTGGAACTGAAGTTGGCAAAAAATGTCACTAGTGTGGATGGGCTTCTTGAGCTGTGCAGTAGCATTTTATTACAGCTTTAATCAAAAGACTTGCAAGCAAGAGTTCTTTGTCCTGCAAGACCAACTGTGGATACATTTTGGAAAAAAAATTTCAAGGCAAACATTGTTTGTGTTTGCACTACTATCAGTCCAGACAACTTTATTGAACTCTTACCCCTCAGTTGCAAAAAAGGCTGGATTTCTACCAGGGAAGGTGGGTGTTACAAATCAGCACTTCATTACAAGGCTCAGAGCTATTACAAGCATTCACATTTTCATCTGCATCACACCTCTGGTGATACATGTGATGTAAATTAATGTGTCAATGCAATAAAGCATTTGATTAATAGTGTCTGATTTTAAGCACACAAATAGTTATCTGTGTTCAACAGGGGTACTCAGGAAACATGTGAATAAATGCTTTGTTGGGTTGGCATCTGTACTCCCATAAGAAAAGTTAAAAAAATAGACCCAGCTGATGATATTACCTAGAAAAAGACCAGAACAGGACAACAGATATTATGGGAACCAGGGGAACACCTCCACCTTCTGCAGGTAGATGCTTTTTCTCATCCCCACTTGCAGAATTATTTGCAGTCAAGTGGACATGAATCATTAATTTTACAGTGGCTGTTCATACCACCTTTCTCCTACTTGAGATCGTCATGTTTTTACAGAGGTGCTTTGCAGATCTGCTTATTTTTGGTCCTTTTCCTTATGGTTTGGAAGAACTTCTCAGGAAGTTAAAGCTAAGAGGCTGCACATGTTTCTGGAACAGGGGGATCCAGACATATTTTGGCATGCGCCTCTGTCACTTGTACTGTATGCTCAGAACAGCAGTATCACTTCCACTTTCAGAATACAAAGATTTGCAATGTTTAATGTAGACCACCTACAGAAGGTCAAGCCACATCCTTTCCTCTTGATAGATGTAATGATGACAAATTAAACACTCTCAAACACTTTCAGAAAGGAGGCATCACTGATGAAATAGTGTAATACATTAAAATAAGCACATTGAATAGAATAGCTGTCTTTTTTCAGGATGTTTGTGCTTGTGACCTTTCAGCATGCCCATGTACTGCTTTTGAGCCTCTTACTACACCCAAGATGCACAGATAAATACTCAGGTGCATGTGGTTTTGTAAGTGTCTCCAGGATCTGATGCCTGCCTTTTCTGTTAACTAAGGAGAGCTATGAGAAACAGTGAGATTGGCAGCATTACTCTGGATAAACTAGATTATAACATATGCTTCTTTCCTACAGAAATGCTGGTATAGTTCTGGTGGCTGTGATATTACTACTGGGGCACAGGAGTACCCAACTGAAAGTTAGGCTGTAGCCATGGGTACGTATTTCACAGTGGACTCCCACTGCCCAAGCCACTTGTGACCCTCTATAGCCACCTCTATTGTGTTAGCACAGCTGTTCACACAGATGTGCCAGGAAGACAGGATCAGGGTGAGAAAGAGGCTTTTCCACATGGGCAGGCAAACACTGCCCTGGCACAATGGAGAGGAGAAAAGGCTGGAAAAAAGAGAGCGAGGTTTTCCTAAAAAGCTCTGCCTGTCCATAGTCTGGCCTACCAGAAGAGAATTAGGGCTTACTCCTGTTGTCACTGAATGAAAAAAGCAGCCTTAAGACTTGGTCCAGTGCTAAGTAAAACCAATTAAGTTTAACAATTTTAGTGCATTCTGGACTGTATTCTCCAAACAGATGAACCTTTCCTTTTCAGTAACTTGAGAAATTGTCTTTTTAAGGGCATACAAACAACAATGCGATGTATGAAAGAAAGGTATTCATGTCACAGCTGTTCTGATTTCTCTAGTGCTATTCCTTTTTCTCTTAGGTTGTCATCGGCTACTTTTGGTGTGAAATTAAAGACAGGCTTGTAAACAGCTGCTGATACATGCAATATGCTACATGCAGCAAAAATGCACATCATGAGTCATCCACACCCTGTTTTGTCATGTTGGCATTTCCCTCACACTGTTCCCAAACTATATTTTTTAAAATGCTGCCCCTCTTCCCCCCCCACCCCCCCAGCAAATAAAAACAGCCTAACAACAAAGAAAACAACACATATTTTTCAAGAAAAAAAAAAAAAAAATCCTGAAAATGTCAAGTGTTTTCCCAGGCTCCAATTCAACACAATGCTAAAACCTTTTTTAAAGTCAACTGCATCCCAAACAGCCTGTTCCTTTTGGTAATCTAGACCTTGTAATGGAAATTCTAGCAGAGCTGTGACTATTACTAATGCACTTAATACATTAGGAACTCAATTTTGAATGCCTTGAGCACTTAGTCCCCCTGCTAAAGTGGATCAGAGCTGTGATGGTGTAGCGTAACAGGGGCAATCCCATAGTCTTTGTGACCTTTTGTGAGCATCTGAAAGAGATTGCATTTAATGATTTTAAAATGTCAAGGCCCATTTCAGGCAAAAAGAAAGAAATCAAATTGGGTTTCTGGACTGTGTAAGCTTTTGAAATGGGTCCACGGACATCCTGAGTTGTAAGACACTGTACTGCAATATCATAGGGGCTGAATAGATTGTATTTCAGAATCAGGTCTCAGAGACAGTCATTTCAAAATCCAGGCCTGCAGAATAATAATGTTACAGCACATGCCTACCATAATTTACTTTTTAGTTCATTTTGAATTATCTCAGCACAACCGAGTAATTCATCAGTGCATAAAGCATGCAGAGACTGGAAGTGTGAATTATGCATGAAGGATTATTTTCCTCTGATGTTCTGCTGGATGTGTATGTTTGTGCAGTATACACTGGAAAGCTGCACTAACAGCCCATGATGACTGGGTGTTGGTTTGTGGAATATATGGGTTCTTGTGTTGTTTGAAAGCATAGTCAAATATGATATGACGCTAGTAAGAAAACTGCATCAGCAGTATAAATAAATGATGGCTTTAAAAAATGAATTATGCCATAAATAAATGATCTCTGCTTCCTCACATTCTGCCTTTGTAGAAAGCTAGTTAGCCAAATGTGTTATTTGCTATCCATAGACAGCCTGGCCAAACAAGATTGTTTACTTCACTGACATGGACAGATCCACCAAAGAGTGCAAACTTGTCATGTAACCAGTAATAAAATAAGTGTTGATGACATAATTTGTCTGTCTGGCTCTGGCACGTCTCAGGTTTGAATGAAGCTCTCTTGGGATTTAAAATAAAGATGCAGAATTAGACTTTTGAAGAAGGAATCCAAGTTAATCATCATAATTAAAAGCAATAATGAGAAGTCATTTCTGATGCATTATATAAGAATCACGTAATAACATGTTAGATGAAGCTAAAGCTGCAGGCATATATTGGTTGATGTGAGTGCCTATTAACTTTTCAAGAACACTAGCAATGAAAGCAATAGAAAATACAGGAAATGTAGAATTAACATGCTACTTCTTTAGCAAGTCAGCTTGACCATCTTAAATTGTAGAGCTGGTTGAAGAATAGAAGTATTGTATGAAACATCTTTAAAAGTTCACAATTATTTTTATTTTATAAACTCTATAGGAAATTCTATTTTTCTATTATTTTAAAACTATATGAAGTTACTACTTGATTTAACAGATTTCTGGCTTTTGTTGATTTGTCTTGCATTTTTCCTTTATCACTTCAACCCTGGAAAGCAAGATGATTCACACAAAGAAGGAGAAGATAGCAAATAGATTTTTCTATATTTGGTTGATAACTGCTTTTAGAAATATAAAAAGGTAATTTCAGATTAAAAACATCTTTTTTCATAAAAGCCTCAACACGTTTTAGGTATTTCTGACCTTCTGATTGCATCCTGTAAGAAAAATTCTGTTAGCTTACTGTCATATTTTAAGTCATTATTATAACCTAAGAATTAGTAATGCCAATTTTGAAGGTAAAGCATCTGTGTAAATTTTAAGGAGTGGAAAATGTTTCAATTTTAGCAATAAACAAGTTGTGGCTTTAACCATTCAGCTGCTATTTTCATTCACCCATTCTGCTTAAAAGCAAGTGATCTATTCTTTATTGATAACAATATTGATATATCTTTAATCTGCTGTGTAGTTTTCCTCCAATATTTTAGTTCCAGATGTTTATTGGGGAAAAAAAAAAGTGCAGAAACCCAATTTATATGGTGCTCGGATCACTGCCAAAGGTAAAATTAATTCATGAGGGATTACATGAGAGATGTTGGAAAAAACAAGAACAGAAATCAGCAACACTCCCCAGGCTCCCACCCCCAAACCCGCAAGGTGCAGGAAAAAACAGCCATGGGATGTGTACCAGTCCATGATGACAACTACTAGAAATAACTCATTGCTCACATGCTACCCTCAGGAACACAAGTAACCCTGTGTTTGAAACATAACCATTTCCCCAAAGGTCTGGTGCAGTCACTCACTGCAGGAATCACTGCTGGATGATCATCTTGCCCATGAAGGTCACTCCAGACCAAGACAAACACCTCAGCACTGTCGTGGCAAGGCAGATGGTCCTATACTGTTGCCACTTTCAACAGGCAGGAGAGGGATAGCAGTGAGAAAAGTGGACACAGAGATCATCCCCCTCAAATACCCACATTAGCAATTGCTGGCTGTAGTGGTGACTTCCTGAATGGGGACCAGAGATAGAGACTATTGCACTGTTTTCACCATTACTCCCCAAATAACTGCCAAGTAGCTTAACAAATACCAGACTCGCCTATTTTTATTTAAAGGCAAAGTAAGTCCCATCATTTATCTGCCAGCCTCTTCTGGCAGGTTAAGCTACAGCCTCTGGGGTAGAATTTTTTTCACCTGCTTCTAGCTAACTGGAAATCACAAGGCTGGTGTGAGGTAACTGCCTAGTTTCCACCCTATGGTCAATGAACAGACATAGGTATATCCAGAGATTGATTCCTCCTACTTATATTAAACATAGATGATCGGCTGGAGGAATCCTTCTCAGATTGGACATAATGTCTAATGTTTGCATTCCTATAGATAGGCTGACTAAATTCCCACCTTTTAAATCCAGATTGTATTTTAAAAACAAACAAACAAAACCCAGAATAAAAGCAAACAAAAAGCCCCAGCTGATTGTGAGTCCTTGCAAAAGTCTGTGTACCTTCTTTATTCCCCAGACTATTATGTTCAAGAAAATTTCTAGGAATCATTCTGTGATGTAAAAGTTAATAAATACTTTTAAAAATAGATACGGAAAAAATAAATCTTTGAGTCCTAGGTTGCTCAGCTGGGCTCTGAATGGGTGTTGGCTGCTCTCCGACAGGTCCTCTAGCAAAGACTGACATTAGACGTGATCGCTCCAGTGCAGAGAAGTGAAGCAGCCTCCTCTTTCCCCCCTGCAGCCGAGGACAGGGCTATCATTTGACTGCAAACACAGAGGAGGTTGCTGCTTCTGATGCTGAAAGGATCTGTGATGAATGTTGGCAAGATGAAATTCTGCTCTAATTCCCCTATGCTCTAGTTAGGCCTATGAGAGGAGCCTGCGGTTGCTCTTCCTAAAGGGATGATGTGAGCTGATGTACATTGTGTTCCTGTCTGATCTCCACGTTCATATTATTTCTATCAGCCGCCACTGGAGTGCACAAGTCCCCAGCACTCATGACCCTCAGCACACCGGTCCCTCCATCATTTAAATTCAGAGGTGGTAACAGTATTGCAAAAAATCAATAGGTTTTAATAAGTATTTCCTGAGGTTTATTAAATATCAAACAGAACTTACTGTTTATATCTGCTGTCAATATTGCTTGCTTTTTTTAAAAAAATTATTATTAAACTAAGGCAGATGTGAGTTAGTCACTGGCAGACTTCTCATTAGAACAATGTTCACTGCCTCTTTTGTGAACTGCATAGCAAGTCTGCGATAAACACTTCACATTGTGTCTCCCATCAGTTTTTGCTGTTGTTACTAATGAAATACTAATGCTCTGATAATGCAGTTGTAAGTCTAATTTACCTCTTAGGTTTCGACATTATTCACTGAATAAAACAGCATTCTGAGAAACCAGTTTCACTGAGCCATGACAATTTACTCCAGCTGAAGATCTGCCCCCCCCACCCCCACTCTTGAGGTAGACTTGGACTAGAAAAAGGAGCTGTCTGGCTAATACAAGCATACTCTGTAGCCTTTGTCAAAACAGTTTTTATTCTCATCCAATGCAAACCTCAGGCATTATTACAGGGTTTCATGGAACAGATGTTCTTGAATTTGCATAATGACAGACAGACTGCCTTTTCTTTATGAAAGGTCACTAAAAACCCATGCTACTGTTCAGTCAGTCCTGCCTTCGTTAAGCAATTTCAGGACAAAACTGCTTTGTCTTCACTTACTGTTTTCATGACCACTACTTTACATACTTTAATCAGACAAAATTGAGGATAAATCATTGACTTATGTCACACCACATGGCTGTCTAGCTTCCCCTAATTCCTAAACATTGGGCATTCTTGTATGATTGTTCAAATAACAGGATCAAATCCTCAGCTGCTGTAAAACAGAGTAACTCCAGTGACACTGGTGAAGCTCCCCTGCTTGATGCTGGCTAAGAAAACCAGCCCTTCAAAAGAATAACCCAAAACTGTGTGTCTGGCCTCAGTTTAGATTCACTTTATTTCTTTGGGCGGAGGTTTTTGCACCAACAAAATTAAAGTGGTATGACTTTTCTAAGCAGAATCGCTATTTCTCGTAAACATATAAGCAAGCTGTTATTTTCTTTGTGATTTTTATGGGCACATCAAATAGCTGATGGGAAAGTTTTAAATCTTCTATATCTAATGTCTCAACAACAGATAAATTCCATCATGGAGATCCCCAAAGAGAAATGCATGTTTACCTTCAAGGCATACACTGAACTTTTCATTCGAATCAGCTTGCAGCTGGAGCCTTATTGAGAAAACTGATAGACAGCAAGAGTCCTTATAGAAGGGCTCTGGGAGGGGCAAAACCACATTGCACTATGCAGTACTATCAAGTCATGCTGAGATGCCTGAGACAGGGGAGGTAAACTCTTTGTCTAAATATAACATGGAAATAAACACAATTTCAGGATATGAAATCCCTCAAATGACCAAATAATGGAAGGTGAACCACAGCGTTTTGTTTTGTTTGGTTTGGTTTGGTCTGGTTTGGTTTGGTTTGGTTTGGTTTGGTTTGGTTTGGTTTGGTTTGGTTTGGTTTGGTTTGGTTTTCCAGGCAACATAGTGCCAATTTTCAGTGAGATGCAGCTTTCCACTGCATGTTTTCTTCTTCCTTGAATTGCACATTTGCTTTTGCTGTCATACTACCCAGAACTAGATGATGATAAAAATTATCTCTTGCCTGTATTTCAGGTTAATAAAACTAAGAGAACTAATGGCTGGCTTCCACACATGCAACTGCACATGAACACAGAAAAAGCACGTGGTATCAGAATTAGGCAAATACTGCCCAGCATCTTGAGAAAAGAAGAGAAGGAAAGAGCAGATTTGGTCCTTGAGTTGCTGGACCATAATTTAGAGGGAACTCTGTTTTAAGCAGAAGAATGGGAAATTACTGAGAAAGAGGGTGGATCTGGACATGCTGTCCTATGCTCCTTCACTTGCCAATCCTACTAGGCTGAGATGAGAGGAGTTGAACCCCTGCAAGCTCGAGTGGACACTGTCCCTCAGAGTACACAAACACAAAACAGCTTCTTTTGGGTTTGTTTTCAGTGAAGACTCAGTCCCACCAGGCCATGGACAGCCTGGATTTTCCTCTACTTTTTCACATCAGCCACTGTAGTCCAGGTGATCCCAGCTGGGACAATAAGGGCCAATTCAGGGAAAGCAGCTGGTCACCTTATATGTGGAAGGAGAGAGAACACACAGCTCCCTTCCAAGTGTAACTCTGGAGAGGAGGAAGTTCAGATAAATTGAACGTTTTTTTTCTCAGTCGGTGGTAAAAACTGTGGCACAATCATGCATCAGTCAGAGGACTTAAAAACCATGTTCTTTTCTCAGAGAGTATATTTTCTGTTTTAACATCCCTTTTGATAGCTCTTCACTTCTCAGACTTGGAAAGTTCACACCAGCAAGGCTCAGAATGAAGTTCTCTTCTCTGAATGATGCTTTTCTTACCCTTCCCCAGCTGTTCTTTTCTCCTTACCATCCACCTCTATTCTATCAAGGTTCCAAGCAAACTTCTAATTCAATTCCAGGCATGTATAATGAGTGGCACTGAAGTCTAAAACTCTGCCTCGTTTAGATATAAATTCCTGTCCGGGGTTTGAGTGAGTGGTAGTCTTCTGCCCATGACCATAATGAGTGAGTCATCCCTCCCTGTCCTACCTCGAATCCCAAGCCTTTGTTTATTTTCTCCTTCTCGGTGCAGGGGGATAAGGTGGAAGTGAGCAGCTGCATGGTACTCAGTTGCCCTCTGAGCTCAAACCACAACAGTTTCCTAAAAGGTCCTACTTCCCTCCAACTTCATATCCTGACAGATGACCATAAACATTGACAGTGGTTTTGGGTGAGTTATATACAACTCTGCAATGAGGCGCTGCTGGCAAAGTGTTTTCTTAGACCAACATGTGAGATTTGCTTCTGCTCCTGTCCAATGCACCAGAATTCCTTAACCTTCAGGGAAAGCCATAAAGCTACTCAGATTTAAAGAACTCTAGATAATAACAGTAAGTGAGACTACTAGTGATAGAACCAAACTTCCATTGCCTTTTAGCTTCAAAAGTCCATGTGAATGCAGCACAGCCATCTTACCTGAACACTGACAGGTCGCAAGTGGAGTGAGCCTGACCTTCACCTTGGGAAGTGTGACGGATGCCCACAGACACCCTGCAGCAGTGGGTTTGGAAGCCGGGCAAAACCAAAGGAGGGGTGGCAAAGAGTGAAGGAGGATGGGAGATGCAAAGGAGCAGATTTTCAACCTAGCACTTCATAGATGATGTCCTTGTCTCTACTGAAAGCACTTCAGGAGTGATGGCTTCTTTCGTCCGTGTTCTCTGCACAAGCTGCTGTTTGTTGGCTTGGTAAAAAGTCAGGCTATAGCAGCAGCTAGTCAACGCACACAAAATAATTATATAAGTTACATACACTTGGGCTTTGAAAAAGAGGGGTGAAGACATATCTGTCTACAAGAAAATCACCAAAGTTCCTTAATTCATGTAATATGTATCTTACTTAAAACATATAAATGCACTTTAAGACAAACAACTTTGTACCCACTTAGCAGAATTTTAGTATGGGATGCTATATAAGACTGTTCTACAGTATCAAAGTTACTTAAGGATGATTTACATGGTTCACAAATGTTTGACTGTTTATTCCTTAAAGCAAGTACAGGTTGCACTTGTTCTTCAAGTACAAGTTGAATTTGTTTACACTACTAATAAAATAGATTCCAATAATAGATCATTGGTTAGCATGATAATATAGGAGGTGGAAAACCTCAGGATTTTTTGGTTTCTGATTTAAAAGGCTGATATAGTAGATGGGAAACTGAAATTAACTTCAAAGTTTTAGATTAAATTATCATTGCCTATTAGATGACGAGCTAGTTTGCCTCCAGTACCTGTTTCTTGGTATTTCTCTTCTATTAAAAGACTCTTACAAAGTACAAAATAAAAAGCCTATGACTACCAGTCCTCCTCACAGATAAAATATTTCATTACACCATGTTTGCAAGTAACATCTTCAAGTAGGTCAGCCAATATTGTTGGAAAAAAATACATGTTTCAAGATTTGGCTTGTCTGGTTTTATTTCTTTAAAACTGTATCAGTTGACCTAGCAGTAAATATTATCTGTGTTTATAAACTTTGTCTTGTTTATACTCTGAAATACTCAAGTTCACTGTAATAAAACAGGCATCTAATTTCAGAAATAAAACAATGACGGGAATGAAGCCTTTATACTGATTAACCCTGGTGAACAAAAGAAGATATTATTCTGTTTTAGTGAACTCATTCACATTTATCACTAATGAATGAGTTGTTCTCAAAACATAAGCAAAATCCCATAATAAAGTAACGTATTTCCAGCATGTGGAAAATTGCCAGTTTCTGTTTTGTGAAAGAAAGCTGAAAGCTATAGTGCAGCTAAGTAAGATATTCATCTTTACTATAATTATGATTTTCTTTTGTTACTAGTTTTTAAAAGTATCAAATATACATGAGATATGTCAGCATTTGACAACTGAGGAGGCAAAAAGCCAACTCCAGACAACTATGCCATAAGAAAACTGTGCTCATATTATCCTGCTGAAATATTTCCTAACCAGAGAAATTAATTTTTTTTTCCCAGGAGTCAGCATGCATTCTGTCATTCCCGTAATATTTGTCTCTGCTTTCTTTTGATGCCTGAAATTTGACTCTGTGTTAGTTTATAAGCTGGAGATGCTCACTTATGAGTGCCAGAAAAATCCTGAAAGATTTAAAAACTCTACTGTCCACTGGCAGAAGAAAACAGAACTGAAAAAATTTCTTTACGTTTTCACTATATGACAGATAATCTTACAAGTTAAATCTCTGTAGGGCAAGTATTAATTTAATTTTCCAGCCTACAATTTTGTAAGATATCAGCTGACTATAGGGTCCTATTTCAGCTACTGAATCTGTGCCTGTTCTCCATGATGGTGATGCCCCTTTGAAATCAAGTCCCTATAAAATTGCTTAAATACAAATTTCAGAAATTTTATTTTAGACACACACATGAAATGTCTTAGAATTTTCTCATAATGTATATTAAGATCTAACTTTTAAACATCTTCTAAAGTTATAACAAATAAGAGTTACTATTTAAAATGTAACAAAAAAAAAAATTAAATCTGTTCATCATCTCTCAAAAGCTGATCAGCTTCACTAGGATAGGCATGGTATGTGAATGTAGCTGAAGAAAGGCCTTTTGCTAGTAGCTGTGGAGGCTGGGTAAAGATAAAGATAAGATAAAGAATAAAGATAGATAAAGAAAAATATTTGGCATAGCCTGAAATTTATCACTGTGATCTTGTTGAGATTTGGAGGAGAGGAAGCTATACAACAAGCTTGTCTGTTCACTCATTTTGATAACAATGGCAGCAGTTATTCAGCCAGGAAATAAAGTTGTCACATCTTAATACTAAAGTCAAAGGGGTATAAAAATATTTTCAGATCATGGTGAAGGGAGAATGGAAGACAGAAAGATTCTACTGGAAATTCCATGCCACCTGACTAAGATGAGATGTTTTGTTGAAATAGGTAAACAGATAAATATTGGGGCAGGGGCAGTGCCTGTGACTGGGAAGAAATAGTGAAATGACATTAACATACAAGTTAGATATTTCTAGCAATATCCATGTCTGACTAAAAGCACTTGAAGAAAATCTTGAACAGGATCCTAGGACTGGAGTGTTTAATTTCAGAGTGATTTAAATGAAAAATCACAAGAATGTGCATCCTCCATTTCCAAGATCATGATTGTGTTTTTTCAGGCATTTGAAAAAAGGATGCAAAAAATTATTTGGGGCTTTAGGCACATTCCCAAAAACTTGTAATATAAAAAGTTAAAACATAATTTCTAGCACACATGTAAACTTAAAATTATGCATATAGTAAAAAGCATTTGTTATATAATTTGTATAAATAGTCATTTTAAGATTTGGATGATAGTAGAAACATTATGAAAATTAAACACTTCTGTACCCTAAGTATTTCAAATTCAGAAATAAGTGTGTCTGGCAACGTCTTTGTTTATTTCAGTTAAGAAAAAAATGTTCTTGAATAAACAAAAATGTCAGACTAACTTCCCGTACATTCCCACTCAGCCTGAATATGCAGAGCAAAACCAGACCATAAAAGTCCTAGTACCCACTGTGGGAAGGTTCATTCTATAAAGGTAAGGTTGTCTGCTAATTTTGTCACCAGTTTACAAGTTGTTTAAAATCTAAAACTGGCTTAACAAATAAAATTGTGATCATGTGCTTCACCTGCAAAAGAAGAGCTTTCCTGAGGCTACGCAGGTCATTTAAACAGAAAGAGATGTCCAAACAGTATATTTTTTTTCTTCTTTGAAGAAGCCTTGATTGTGAAAAATATAAGCAAAAAGTCAAGAGAGTTCATCTTTCTCACCTACCTCCTTCACCTTTCACCTGTACACAGACATATTTTTAATATATGTCCATAAACCCTCATTTGAAAGCTACTTATTATCTCGAAGGTATGCTTAAATATGTTGGTCAGGGAGTTCTAACTTTAAAGACTTTCTTGTCCAGCCCGTGCTCAATGGCAAAACAGTACGTAAAGAATACAGTCACAGCTGACAATGCTGAGAATGGCCATCATGTAACATTTTGTCCCCTTTCTGCTCCCCTGTAACTGGTTCAACTGCTGTCCTTGGGGGCTGAGATTTTCTGTTTGTTTACCGCCTGAAGGTTAATATTTGTTGACTCGTCCTAAAGTTTGAATACAGCTCTGTTAGTTGAAATGTCTTTGAAGAAAAATATCTGCTGTCTATGTATCTTAAAACAAAATTTTCAAAGCAAAACAAAACAAAACAAACAACCCACAATCAAAAATCAACAAGAAAATGAAAAAGTGTTGACCCAAATCTTGCTAGCATACAACTCAAAATAGAGAAGTGAAAAATGTTAACACTAGAGCTGAGCAAGATGAAGAGTGTACATCTTTCCACTGAACCCTGGGGCAGAATTGTGCATGTAGAGGCAGATACTGTGTCACTTGCTAACATAGCTTTGAATTATTAATCATAGTACCTATCTTGGTGCCTCTTGAGCCTGTAGTTAGTATGGAAGGGAAATACCAAGATCTCTCCCCTAGCCTTTTGCAAAACTGAAACCAGTAGAGAGGAAACAGTTTGCATTAATAGCAGGCACCCACCATGGCAGTGTAACAAATGGTTGCTCTGTGTGTGTGAAATGAAAAGGACATTTGATGTGCAGGATTGGTTTTCACTGTTGTTAAGCATTCTTTTGGTTAGATATGCTCTCCTGACCCACAGTGCGTAATGAATTTTCCAGTTCCCAATGTGTATATATAGATAAGTCTAGAACTTCTTGTTCTTATGGTTGTTTCAGCATACCAGCAGAATCCAGGTAAATGTCATATATTTTTAACAGCTTGTAGCTGGTTCACTGTCAGGTCCGAGCACACAGTACCCATCATGGGATTAATGTGGTCGTGCACTAAGATCCTACAATCAGTAATCTGCAGAAGGAGGTCTAATGTTATGCTGACTGGAAGAGCTAGGGTGAAATCATTTTATCTCTGTGATAAGAACATGCAACTTTAATGGATAACATGATACCACATGATTTCCTTTACTGCTATCTAAATATGAAGAAAGAATGACTATAGAGTGGCATAAATAATTCTTTATGGGTTTTGTTGTGTTCCTTTGCAGATATAGCCAGTTCCCTTTTGAGAAGAGTGTGCTGCTCTGGCTGTTTCAGCCCCAGGTCTAGTTCTGACAGTAACATTGACTTTTCCTCTGTCTTTTCCATTAGGTTTCTCATTCTCCACCCTACCTGGTTATACAGGCTTTTAGGCAACTCTTTTGTTTCATGTCATATTATCATGTTATCCTTTAAAGATGGATAGAGAGATTTCCTTGTGTCATACTGCATAAAATATGAGATAATGTTCCATTTATAAAATTATTACCATTTTTTTTAAAACAAGAAAATTAATATCAAGATAACTAGACGAAGGTACAAAAAACCTTCAAATATATATTTTTAAATATAATTCATGTTATTGATCAGTTGGAGTTTGACAGACTAAATAACAAAACTGAAAAGTCTGTTCATGTCTTAGTGTTAACTATTGTCATTTATCAAAACAAAACTTAAAAGACGCATATACAATAGGTGGTAGTGTTTATTCTATATAAATGGGGCAGTGATTATTCTATAGTTGTATGAAGAGTTTTGCAATGTAACTAGTTTAAATGCTGGTAAGGCAAGCATTTTCAATTTTTCTTTTTTTTTATCATAAAAATATACAGAATCATGGCATCCATTTTGTTAAGCAAAAAAGGTGAAATGTTCTGTAAGTTACTGCTGTATTATTGCTACTTTGAAAAAAAAAAAAAAAAAAAAAAACAAACATGCAAACAAGGAGCACTCTGTTGCTGGGCAGTATATGCTACTCCACATATGCCAGAGTTATACATGTGTGTCTGTATAGACAGATGTACACACTGGATTTGCAGACATTACTGTGAATTAAGTAATTCTTCTGGAGTGACAGCAACAAAGCAGATCATTATCTGCTAACACAGAGCCAGAAGGTCTGCAACTACACTCTTCAGTTATATATATTTTTTTTTCTTTGTTACCATGTTCTTCAAAATAAAATGATTGAAAAAATGGCCAGAAGCTAAAAGATCAAACACTGAGCAGAAACAGGAAAGAAAACAAAAAGAAGAACTAAAAAGAGCGAAGAGGATAATATACTGAAATATGCACAAATGCAAGTAATCCATACATTAATGTATAGAACAAGCTGCTATAAGTATTGTTTTCATTAGTGTAAATCCTCTGAGAGCCCTCTCACTCTGTATGGTTAGTGGCCATCAATCCCTCTGGATTCGGACTTACAGTTGTACAGAAAGGAGCAATATAACCTCTTAAACACAAAGGGTCACAACTTTCTTGTGACTAGACATGTAAAACAAGTGCCATAAAAGACCTAAGAACTTAAGTCTTGGATCAAAATCGAAGTTCTCAAAGCTTTCATTAAGTTGCTGCCAGTCCTTACAGCACTTAAATACCCACATCTCTCAAGTCTGCACCACTAATACATTTTGTAAGCATCTATATTTCTATTACTTGGGGTTCTGTACATATTCATGCAAGTCCCAACAAAGCTCAGACGTTTAATCAACTGAGTCAGTAGACATACTCTTTCCTCCTCTTAATCCTCAAATAATGGCTCAGACTATTCATACCCCTAAGTCAGAATCCCAAGTGGGTGTAGGCATCTTTCAAAAAATGCAAAATAAATTTAAGATTTGTCCCTGTCCTCAGAATTTCTTGCACACACAGTCTGCCATGTTGGTATTGTGGATTCCACTATGAGACACTTGGGCTTTTCTATGGACAAGGTGGATTCTGCTCGAGGACTGACAATGGGGCAGAATAAATGCTTCATTCCCTGAGAGAAACAGGGCTTGATATAAATAAAACAGATCTTATAACAGTGGGGAGAATAAAAAAAAAAAAAAAAAAAAAAAAAAAAAAGATACTATGAGACATTAAAAGGCACAAAGTCAGTGCCAGGGTCCAGGCAAGAATCCAGAGGACTTTGGGGTTTAGGTTTTATTCAGGAAGTGCAGTTACATCTCTTGGTGGCCAGTATTCAAACAAGATAGTTGGCTGAGGAAATTGGCTACTACTGGAAACAAAAAATGGCCAAGAGGAAGTCCTAAATCCATGGAATTGCAATATGGTTTTGGTTCAATCCTCCAAAACTACTCAATTCCTAACATCACTTCTGAAGAGCATAAGGATCAATAACGGGCACCTAATCATTAAGAAATCATCACATTGTACCTTTACAAGACAAGCAGATAGCCTGTGTAATCTATATCTTCAAAATTAGTACATGTAGATTCTTAGTTAATGAAAACTGAAGTGAGATTGGTCTTGGTATTTTTTATCTTCCCAAAAATCTGGCTATCAAATAATAATGAGCTCTTTTGACAGTGGAAATTGTCTTTATGCTCTGAGCTAGATCATGCTGGTATTAGTTAGTATTACTCTACTGACTTACTGGAGCTTGATCAGTTTAATCAAAATGGTAATTTGATCTGCTAGTTTAGAAAAAGAAGCAGTATCTCCTTATAATATCTAAATATGCATGATTTGGTAAATAGTTGATTCAGTTTACCTGAAAATAATTGTGTAATTATTGTGTACTGTACTCATTGGAATTTAAAAATTACATGGAAAGTTTTACATAAAGATGTTGCTCTATAACTTAAATCACAAAAGATATTTAAATTATTAATAGAACATATGCAAATATTAATGTCAGAGTTTAGCAGAAGATATGGATCATGAATGAGAAAAAATAAATCTGTCCTTATGTATGCAAACTCACAGAATATATTTTAAGATGATCATTTTCATACCTTGTGAAATTTGGTTTTCACTTTAAAATAAAAAAAGCACTGTGATATACACAGAATAAATAGATCATAAGGGTGCCTAGAGACTGACTTTAACAGTCACTGAAACCTTCAGAGATAGAAGCACACAGATATAACTTTTGTAAATAGAAGCTAATGTTTCTGCAGACCTACCTGCAGGATACATTTGTGAATTTTCTTCATTTCAGATTTTGTGATGTACACAAACCAGAATTTTCTTTTATGGTACTAAGCTGAAAATGAAATGTTTAGTATATTCCCAATTTGATCACATATACTTTTAGGAAATACCAGTTACCTCTGCTGAAGGGTAGCATGTTGGGGAAATATTCTCAATTTCAACTGGTTGTTGCTGTCTTGCAAACTCTGTTTCTCTGAGACTCAAAAGCCATAGGGAATTGCATTTTAATGAGGCAATTCACTTCTTATTTTGATTCTGTTTCAGGCAAGTGAAAGAATAAATCATAATACACGTATTCAAATTTATGCATTTAACTGTGAATTAGAATGTGCTCAAGATACTTTAGAAAATAATTAACAGATTTAAAAAATTTCAAAGAGGAAGAGGTTCTCACCTAAAGAGGTCCTGGTATGCCATGAGTGATGAAATACAGCTGTCCTGTAAAAGGAGGTTAAATGCTACAGGACAGAACAGATGCAAAAGACAGTAATCCAAATAGCAGATTGATAAGAGGAGGAACAAAAGTTGAACTGCTATGTTAGATTCTTTACCTTTATAACATGTCCTCTGAAATTAAGCTCCTCTTTCCATTTGCTGCCGTGTGCATTTCAGAAATCAACATTCACAGACCATACAAAAATGTGATTTTCAGCATATGAATCATGAATATTTAATTCTTCTTTTTCATGTATTTTCAAGAACATTTGACAATTACTTCACAAGACAGATTTTTCCCTAAGTGAAAACGAAAGCCTGCAACAGCTGAACTCAGATATCTGATGACTGCTGACAGAAGCATTCAGGGATGCTCAGACTGCTATGCAGAAATGTTAGACATGTCATTTTTCAGTTGTGATTCTGGATTCACTAAAAAAGCAGTTTGAAACATGTAGTCACCAAGGCTTATATAGTGGCATATATATATATACATTTACTTATGTGTGCAGGTCCATAAGTGGAGTAAGACACACTCCAAGACTCTCGGAAACTTCCCCAGAAGGGGTGTTTTGGTACAGTGAGGTGCAGAAGCTCTTGGCCCAGACAGGGATTGGATAAGAATGGATGAAAAGCCTGCAGTGCCTTGACATGACTCACTACCTCACCACTACATATGGTCCAGCATAGCTGAGGTCAGTGTGAAATCATTTGTAGGGGAAAACACCTTTGCAGAGTGAAGAGAAGGTGCTGCCCATACAGAAGGCACTGCAGCAGAGCCCCCTGCTTTGAAATGAACAGTCTTTAGGCACCTACAAGCTCACTTTTGTAATTTGCCAGTTCTCTAAAATGTATTTCTTGTGATAATTCTATTAAAGTCTGAGTGCAGTGTCAACTTTTAGAGATGTGCAGGAAATGTGAGCTGAAAATCCATCTCCTTGGGTTAGAAGGCTCTGGTGAGACACTGAGAGAAGTTAAAGAACATAGGAATTGAATAAACACCCTCCATTTTAGTGCAGAGTTACAAAGTACATCTGGAATTACAGTCTAGATTTTTGGTCTAGGATTTCTGCAGCTTCAGAACAGCACTAAGGGGTTATAAAACTATATTAAAACTGATTCAGATTAAGCACTTTTATAACAAACTCAGCTTTGAGTTAGCATGAGTAGAAATAGACCTGTCCCTCAGTTCTTTCTAAAGCCCCATGACAGAAGAGGGATGGCCAGGGAGTTGATCTAAACACCAAGGTGGGCAGGAGGAAACCATACTGAACTTTATAAAAGTAACTTTAGCCAGTTAAACAGGAATAATTAAAATCTTTTTGGAGGCAGAAGCTGTCTCACACTCTTGCTCAACTCACAGACAATTAAAAAGCTGTCCCTACCACACAGACATACCAGCATCTCATCGGCCACAGGCAGGGCTAGCACCTGCTGAGGAGGTAGGTCAGCAGAGATACTTTGCTGCTCTTACAAAGGCATGTTGTTTATAAAGCTCACTAGTTCATTAGAGTTTCATTCTGGGGCCCTTGAAGTATTCAATCATGAAACATCCTTAGTGAGTTAGAATAAGTCAATATTGTCAGTAGTCATCTCCTCCCCACTCTACATGAGATATAAATAAGGGAGGAAACAACCATTGTAGTCATATGTCTTGATCTTCTGCCTAATGCAGTCTGTAGGACTGCCTTGAAGTCTTAACATCTCTGTGAGCTTTTTGCCATAAAAATGTAAAACTACATCAGGCCTCCATTTGTCCCAATATATTGTTACTTACTTCTATTAATGTCATATCTAGAAATCAAGACTAAGATAAGGTGGCAGGCAGCATATAACAAGAGATTGAGTCATCTCAACTAACTTTATCTATGTATACTTTAATATCTGATTTAAAGTGTTGTCAATGGGAAGAGGTAGTGAGTGAGAAGAATGTCCAGAGAGCAATTCATGTTATTCCAGTCTTAGACGAGAAAGATGAATCATCCTCTGAAAGTGTCTCTCTCTCTCCATTAAATGTACAGGGAATCTGGATTACTAACTGAAATGAGATTTCACACTTTTAGTAGACTAATGTATGGTGAAGTGAGTCTTGCCTAATTGTCTAAAAAGCTTACAGTCTAAATGAGGTAGACCACAGATAAGAACCAAAATAATTATACAGAGATTGAGGAGTGATTTTCCTAGAGTAACACAGTTGCTTTCTCAGGTGATTCTTCCCAGCAAGCTAACATCTTTTGGCCCATTCTGCCCCTTCACCAGGTTTTATACACCAGCTAAGACCCAAGAAACACAGTAGAAAGAGTCCTTCAATTTGTTACCTGCACAGTTAGGCAATAAGATGAATAGTCGTCACAAACGTTTCTATGCAGTTCTCAACTATAATTTGTTCCAAGTAAAAGAGATGAAACTGAATGAAGTATAGTAACTTGCTCAGTTTCCTGCAGTGTTGCACTTTTACTATTACAATGCAGGATTTTCAAATTAATTTCCAAAATTACTTCCAAAAGGCAGTTCCAGTTACACTGAAGATAATGGAAAAAAACATAATTAATCCTGCTGGCTCTCTGCTTTCTCACAGAATATATAATATAAAAGTACAGATTTTCACTGCAGATGACAACCTCATTGTCTCAAGGATTCATCTGATGCTTACTGAAGTAAAATTTTTAAAATTTTTAAAAAACCTCAAATTTATTTCTGTGACATTTAGATAGGAATCAAAAAATTCATTGTGTTTCTTATTTGAATTCAATCACAAAACTTAGGGGACAAAACTTCCTACAAGATTGCCTGGCTCCTTAAAACATATTTAGTCACTGAAATGTAACCTGATTTTCAAAAAAAAAAAAAAAAATATTGCATGGAAGAGCTTCTCCCTGTGATGTCAAATAATACCTTTGCCAGACAATACAAATTTCTTTGTAGAATGCTAAAGAAATCTAATACTGTTTCTGAATGTGTCATCAAACCACTTTTTCAGGGTTGATAAATAGAAGACTGAAAAAGGAATGCTGAGAAGTATTCATATAAATGTCAAAAATCCAAAATAACTTTATTAATTCTCAGTGGTATCTTATCAGTCAGAATGGATGTTCCAGTAAATATGTGTGCTGAAGACATAACTCCATTAATAAAAACAAGCAACTTCCAATGCTATTACAAACAAAGGAACAGAAACATTATCAAATGAATGATAATATTGTATAAATCAATGGTGTGCCCTTGCCTGGAATACTATGTTCAACAAAAGATGTAGTAGAAATAGATGGGACTTGTGTGGAATATGAATAAGCAATGTTACTGAAAACATAGAGTTTGGGCACATGAGAATAGACTGTGTGATACAAAGATACAGAAAAAAACCCACACAACTACTTACTGAAAATACAACTCACTTTCTGGCTTACATAAAACAGGAATTTGCTCCAGCTGTACTCATATTTTTGTAATTTTTATTTCTATAAATTAACTAGCTATCTAATTCTTGTAAGAAAAATAATTTTAATAAACTATATAAACAGAAAAAGAAAAAATCATGCAAATGCAATTGAATCTTAAGGTCACTAGTTTTTATCAGCAACATAGTTTCAACAGGATGTGTAAGAATTGCTTGCATAGTTCATAGCTTACAGGTAGGGATGTCCAACTCCCTTTGATTTCAGACATCTGTCCCTGAGTGAAAGCTTACTTATTGATTCCTACAATGCTGAGTCCATGTGAGAGGTCTCTGAGAGCACATAGCTGGCAAACTCATTAAGGAGTACGAAATCAGATCATTTCAGTGCTGTTTGCTCTGAAGGTTTCTTAGGTCTGAACATACAAAACAGTGTGATGATGTGTTTGAGCTTATGCTGGTTTTCTAATACTGGCTAAGTAAGTATCTGGACATGGAAACATCAGCATTCATTGCCTTCATCAAGCTTCATCAGCCCAGGAGTAGTTTGGAAGATGTCAGCAGCAGGGAGGAATTCATTACAGTCCTCTACAATATCCCTTCCCTCAGCTACCTGTGACTCACAGCTCTTGTTTTTATTTTCTCCTTCACAGCAGCCAATTTACAGATGGGCAACCTCTGACCCAAATAAAAGTGACTATTTCTAGCTGTTTGATGTCATTTAGCTACAGTCTTCTGTTTCCCTCAGGCAAGAATTCTCTCGGCTCTGTAGCAAACACTGCTCCTTGCCCCCTGAGCTCTCTGGCTCTTGCGTACCTGCCCTGGAGCTAGCAGCAGTATCCCAGGCCTCCTCCTCCAGTATCTCATGATGTGGGGGCAGCAACACGCCTGCAGAGTACAAAGGAACACAGTTTGGTGGGAGCAGCCAGAAACATCCTCAGACGGTGTGAGGCTGTGGCTGGACATCTCTCTTTCATTGTAGATCTTGCCTTTCTAGTTCTGGGGGGCTCAGCCACCCACCAAGAGCTGAGCTACAGAAGCACAGCCTGAGACAGCACCTTGCCGTGACAGGCTGTGCTGTGAATCCCAGTGACTGATCAGTGGAGCAACCCAGGATTAAGAGATGTATCTCCTGAAACACAGGTGTTCCTTATGCATTCATGCCTACATATATACATGTACATATATGTGTGTTTATACACATATATGTACACAAGCTAAAAAATGGGGTTTGTGCAGAACTGATCTGTTTGTCCCTTCCTCTCACAAATCACCAAAAAGAGGTTCAGAAATTTCCACAGCTAGCTGGGTTTGGTGGGCTGGTTTGTGTTGGGTTTTTTTCAAGGGGTGGTGATTCAGTGTTTTGCTTAGGCATTTTTGGAGGGAAACTAAGTCTCTTAAACTTTTATTTTAAAAATAGCAATAAAACTCCAGTGTTTTAGATCAAACAAAATGTTAACTTATACAAAAAGGTAGGACAACTCTTCCTTATTACAATGACTGGAAAACGGTGGAGCAACTCATGAACTCTGAGGAAAAACTGGAAGGAAAGCAATTTTCTAACAAGGATACACAGTCTATAGTGTTCACAATATACTGCTTATCTAGCTGAGAACTAGGCTTCTCCCTCAAGTAAAGAAAGCTAATAGCCAGAGGTGGACAAAGTATGGATTTGGATGTTCTTGTTGAATCCTGAGCCCGGGGGATGAGGTAGACTTCTGTAAGAAGTGAGGTCCAAAGAATGGATAGCTTTTAAGCTGATACCAGCACCACTGGCTCTGTAGCACTCACATTTCTGTTTCAACAATATCTGAGGGCCAGACAACTATTAATCTCAGAGTTGGAGCACTGCCTGTTGTTTATCTGCTGTAAAGTTTATTTGCTGTCAGGTGTCTCTACTGATGGTATTCCACAGCTCTGAAGACAGATATGATGGTCACTAGTGATGGAAGTGAGGCTCTAAAATGCCTGACATTAAACCAGATAATTGAGTAGCCCATTTTTGTAATGCTGTTTTTGAAAGCAGTTGGTGTTTATGCTTTATGTGTGGTTGTAAGATCTGAGGTATTTACCCAACCAGCAACCCATTTTGGTCACTAATTGTTTCACTATAGAGACAGAGAAATCCACTCCCAACTAAAAAAAAAAAAAATAATGTACATATATGTAGAAGAATGTACATATATATCTAATAAAGGACAGAACAGAACACAGTATGTTGTAGTATTGTATTTAAACACACAACTGCAAAGGCAGAAACACATTTTTCATGAAGAACCAGGGTAAGATTCTTGTCTAATATTTCTCTTAATAGTATTTCAAATACTTTTCACTATATTTTACATTATTCATTTTTCTATGTGTCTTTCTTAAAGTCAGCTGGGAACTACTAGCATTATTTATCAGAGTTTAAAAAAGTAATTAATTTGAATTGTTTAACATACTTATGATGACAGGAGCTCTGACCTGTGTTCCAGGAATAAGTCACCCTGATCAGTACAGAAAAAAGTTTGTGCTAAATATAAATATACAATATTGTCTCATTATCTTCCTTCCTCATTAATACCAGCAATTCATTCATATTTTAGGTATCGGTGTTTCATTTATATAGATTCTAAATGTGGTGGTTAGACCTCTTTGACTCCATGGTGCTATATTCTGCTGTGCAGAAAATTACAAATTATGTAAGTATTTAAATGTACAGAAGATTCTCATTTGCTGACACTGTGCGTTTTGTGTACATTGATCATATTGAAAAGGAAGGGCAGTATCACATGCTCTCAACTACACACTACATTTTGTTTTTGTTATTTTTTACTTATTTGTTTTTTGGTTTTTTATCTCTGTTTAATCAAAAGTAAACTCATAATGACAGAAAGAATATGGCAAGCTGCATAATAATAGTCAGTATCTATGGCAGTTTCTTAATTTGTGAAATTCTGACACACTGGAACATACAGATCTCTTCCTGTCTCCTCCCATCCCACCTAAATGAAATTTTTAGTACTTAATTAAAGTTAACTTCTGAGGACTGACTGCTTGACTCATCTTCAAAGCTGTTAATAGATTTAGATCAAAATCTTTCTAGTATAATGGGGGGGGTGTATTGAAAAAAAAAAAAACTTTTAAAAATAAAAACTCTCAATCTTTTTTCTAATTTTTTCAATTAATTTAAAAGACAGAAAATATTCTTTTAGCTAAAGTGTATATATTTTTTATTTGCTTTTCCTCTACTTTCCTCCTTTTTAAAAGCAAAACAGGAGAAGGCAGAGAAAGGGACAAGATAGACTAGATAGACTCAGGAGTAAATAACAACTATAAAGTTAAACAAAAACATTTCAAAACATGTTTCAAAAAAGTTCTCTGTGTAGTATTGATGAAAAATTAAAAGGAATGTCTGTCTTCATTGTTTGTGCAGATGAATAAGTGAATTTTCTGAAAAACTTAAATGATTTTTAACCTGCTATTATGAAACATTCTTTATTTATTCTTGGTTTTAGGATGCTGTGGCTGGAAGAGGGCCATCAGTTGACCATCAGTTCTCAGTTTACTTTCCAACACAAATCTAGATGGAAACTTGCTTAAATTTAATTTTCAAAGAAATTGAGAAAGGATCTTGATAGCCCTGAAGTGTTCCATCTTGGCCTTTATCAAGAACAGAATGTCTACATTTTCCACTCAAAATAACTTTGTTCCATTTTTTCAGTGTCCTGAAACAACAACTTCTGTTTTTCATCAGACCTGACTTTTCCATGTCACAGGCTGGCCAGGTGTTTTAAAGACTGACTCTGCTGGACTGCAAAATGATACACACCTATACTTATTTGATTTTCATCTGCTAATATCCTCTTATTTTTAAAAAGAACATGTTTCTCCTTGCATTGTTATCTCATAATTCAGTAACTGCCTGCCTTTGGCCAGTCTCAAGAGCTTTCTGTTTGTTACTTTATTTTGGCAAGGTTTAGAGATGGATGTGAGTAAGAAAGGGCTTCTGTCTCTTCATCTGTTTGCCCCACTTTTTTTGTAAAATAAAGGCCATCTGGATTTTATTTTGCACTAAAGAATGTACAGCATGTACAGAATTTGTTTGCCATGTGAGAGACAGCATTCAGTTACGACTGCTTGGATTGTAAGCCTGCAAATGTTTGTGGCAAAATACCTGGCTTCAAGTTCTGCTTTCTAAAAAGAAATGTGAGCTAAGCCTGGTTTGGGGTGAAGCAGGGGTGGGGGTGGGAGGGTGGGGGAGGTGGGAAATGCCATGTTGGAGAACCTGAGGGTTTCATATAACTCATGCTCAGCCACTAATGTGCTGCCCTGAACTTTGTGTGGCCCATCTCACTAACACGTAGACTCCTATAATCATGTGGTAGTTCTGGTGAGAACAGATCAAAACCTCAAATAGGACATATAATGGCTTAAAGCCAGGGGAAGGGAAAAAAAAAAAAAACAAAAAACAAAAAAAAAAAAAAAAACAGCTAAAAACGAACTTGAGGAAAGTATAAATTTAGCCTGTGGTGTACTATGTACTTAATGCATACTGTCAGAGAGGGGTGTGGTTTGTTATTGTGAACTCTGCTTCGCAATAACAAGTCTCACAGCAATCCCTGCCACAGCAATCATCACCATCATCATCATCATTCAGAAAGAACATCTGGGCTCTGTGGGGAATATTGTGGAAATAATATAGATATGATACATCTTTATATCTAAACTGTTATGTGTATATACTTAAGAAAACTTGTTCAGAAGGGTAACAGTGACTTACATGGAACATGATGCTTCTTCCACAAGCATGGCATGGCCCAACTGAGTAAGAAGGGAAACATGCTCATGTTCTGCCCCCTTCATCCCCAGTGTCCATCAGCCTGGCAGGTTTTGAGGTACAAATTGCCCAGTCCCATAAGGGCTTCACTCAGCTAGACACTGCATTTCCTAACTTTCTAGGGGAGAAGAGACCTTGTTAATCTACCAAGGTGCAAGAGTAGCTCACCCTTCTCCCTTGGAGACAGGGCAAAATACCATAGTCCTAAAACTGAATCTAAAGGCAAAACAAGAAATTATTCAGTATTCTGTGAAATAAAGGATCAAACTGTGCTGAAGCATAGTAGTAGGCCCAAGTTCAGTCTGAAAGATTGCTGTATACCTAAGTCTGGCCCAGGTATTTGCATCCAAACTGACCTCTAAAATAAAGGACTGCTTGCAAGTTTATGTCCTGGAAGGAGGAACGGATGGTTTGACGTGTTTTCTTTTTCTCTTGACCTACCTCTGTTTCTGTCTGGACATCATCCTTAACGGAAATCTTGGCAACTGGCAAGCCTAGTGTTTTTAATGCTAAATAGGCTCCTCTCACAGAGATACTCATAGGATGCAGGACCCATAAAAGAGTTCAGAAAGTTCAGCTGCTGATGATTATGAGATTTCTTTTGCCTTTTTCAAGTGTATATCAGCCAACAGCTTTAAAACCTCTTCATTTTCTTTCAGCTACCACTTAATGGTACATTGCTGACAAGCATGTTTCACATGCTGTTCACAACTGGTTTTTCAAACTGCATCACTCTTAAAGCATTGGTTAGCCTTCCCTCAGTCCCGTCTAGAATGGAAACACTTCTCCCTGTATAGCATATTTTAATTTCTCCCACAGATGATTTAATATATTAATAAGCAATTATTTAATGTTATCAATCATTTACTATCTATTTTATCTGTCACACGTATAATCACAATTACTACCAGGCTACATATTTTAAATGTATGTTTGATCTGTCCCTTGTGGTGGGTTTCACAAAATCACTGCCAAAAAATACTGAGGCAGTTTGTGGGAAGCTACAAAAAGTTCAGCCTGCACAGTCTGCTTCATTAGGTCTAAGATTATATTTTGGTTTTAAACTCAAACATTGCTCACTGAAATGCCATCAATCAAGATAACAAATGAATTTTTAAATGCCATATGTTCTCCAAGTGGAATTTTAATGAGATATTAAAATGTACTTTAAAGCTCAGGTTATATACAAATATCTTAATGTCAAACATCTCAGTGTCATACAAAATATTTGACTAATTCAAACATTTGTATGAGAGTTTATGGGGTTTTTTAATGGGAAATGTCTTTTCTGGTGGAAGATAAGGCTAAATAGATTTACCTTCCGGAATAGAGTGATCCTTCTGTAAAAGCCACCTCTTTTAATACTAAACTCACCTCTTCATAGTAAACATTAACCTGACAAGGACTAAGCTAGTGAGGATTCCTGCTTTTTTTGTGAAGAGTTACATGCATCATGTTGTATTTAAGAGGTTCACCACCCCATCGCTTTTGTCTTATCCAGTATTAATAGCTTCTTCTTTAGGTAATAAGATTTTAGCAGTGGTTTTCTGTATGTCTTAGAGCAAACTGGCCCTTTATCTTATACAAGCATTTTGGTTTTCCTCTAGTCTGCATGTAATCCATTATTTATTTCACAACTGGTGTTATTTCTTCATTTGGAGTACTCAAAACCTGACAAGGCTTGAACTGTCAGCCTCTCACAGTCCTCCCTTTCCTGTCTTTGTTAAGGCTGCCAGCCAGGTCTGATAGTTGTCCTGCCTGTCCTGCCTACAGTCCTGGGGGGTGTTCAGTGGGGATCCCGCATTTCCTTCCATTACCAAGGAGGAGCCAACAGATGCCATCTTTCCCCCACTTATTGTAAGCTCCAATAGACAACTGTGGGAACGGTACGGCATCTTTTTGAATGCAACAACTTATCTTACACAGACCCTGTAGAAATCGTATCAATTATTGTATTTCAAGTTGTGTTCCTCTTGAAAAATTAAGAAAGTAACCACGGGAAATGTTCCAACAGATGAGGGAATTTTCCCCACCAGCAAGTGGAGTTGTTTTTTCCTCCTTGTGCAATAAAAGCTCTTCAAAGTACTTACTAGGTTGGCAGTTCTTGCCCAGTTTTTCTCACATGTTCTTAAAGAACTCAAATAATGTTGTAAGTAATGCTAGGCAAGAATTTACAAGTGTGTGTGTGTATAAAAACATAAAAATAATATACTTTTTAGAATCCAAAGATGCAGGAGTTCCAGTGAAGTTTTACTGGGAAAACTAGAGTTCAGATTCAAGCTGGAATTTCAAATGGAGAATGAATAGAGTAGACAAATAAGCTAAAATAATATTCACTGAAATAAAAGATAACTTGGTGCCAGGGCATTCTTTGTGGATGTGAAAAATCCCAGTTTATATCTGTGGCCTGAATCACAGAAAATTTGCTCTTCTTCTTGATTTAGGGATTATTTTCTTGGTTTGATTTTATCTAGTTTGGTCTAGGGAGGGTAAAAGTTATTGCTGGTTTTCTTCACTGAAAAACCTGCAGCTAGTCTAGATTTTCTCCTGAAGCAGAATAGGAAAAACAAAAAGAAGAAAAGAAAGAAAGAAAAGAAAGAAAGAAAAGAAAGAAAGAAAAGAAGGAAAGAAGGAAAGAAGGAAAGAAAAGAAGAAAAGAAAGAAGGAAAGAAGGAAAGAAAGAAGGAAAGAAAGAAGGAAAGAAAGAAGGAAAGAAAGAAGGAAAGAAAGAAAGAAGGAAAGAAAGAAAGAAGGAAAGAAAGAAGGAAAGAAAGAAGGAAAGAAAGAAGGAAAGAAAGAAAGAAGGAAAGAAAGAAAGAAGGAAAGAAAGAAAGAAGGAAAGAAAGAAGGAAAGAAAGAAGGAAAGAAAGAAGGAAAGAAAGAAGGAAAGAAAGAAGGAAAGAAAGAAAGAAGAAAGAAAGAAGAAGAAAGAAAGAAAGAAAGAAGAAAGAAAGAAAGAAAGAAAGAAAGAAAGAAAGAAAGAAAGAAAGAAAGAAAGAAAGAAAGAAAGAAAGAAAGAAAGAAAGAAAGAAAGAAAGAAAGAAAGAAGAAAGAAAGAAAGAAAGAAGAAAGAAAGAAAGAGAGAAAGAGAGAAAGAGAGAAGAGGAAAGAGAAGAGAGAAAGAGAGAAAGAGAGAAAGAGAGAAAGAGAGAAAGAGAGAAAGAGAGAAAGAGAGAAAGAGAGAAAGAGAGAAAGAGAGAAAGAGAGAAAGAGAGAAAGAGAGAAAGAGAGAAAGAGAGAAAGAAAGAAAGAAAGAAAGAAAGAAAGAAAGAAAGAAAGAAAGAAAGAAAGAAAGAAAGAAAGAAAGAAAGAAAGAAAGAAAGAAAGAAAGAAAGAAAGAAAGAAAGAAAGAAAGAAAGAAAGAAAGAAAGAAAGAAAGAAAGAAAGAAAGAAGAAAGAAAGAAAGAAGAAAGAAAGAAAGAAAGAAAGAAGAAAGAAAGAAAGAAAGAAAGAAAGAAAGAAAGAAAGAAAGAAAGAAAGAAAGAAAGAAGAAAGAAAGAAAGAAAGAAAGAAAGAAGAGAGAAAGAAAGAGAGAAAGAAAGAGAGAAAGAAAGAGAGAAAGAGAGAAAGAAAAAAAAAGCCTCATACTGGAAAGTTTAATGGGACAGGAAAATTATTTCCTGCTTAGCCCAACTAGTAAGAGCTGGCAAAAGCTCCACAGCTGCTATGGGGTGTCTCCCTGGTGCTGGGAGTTAAACACATCAGAGGGAAAGGAACGCAGCATGAGTAACACGATGAATATTCATGTCCTGGATGTGGGTCCTGGAGTCAGCAGAAGTGAGCTCCTGCCAGATGTGAGGGTTCAGCCCAGACGAAGGAGACTTTCAAAGAATCCTGTGAAAAATCTGTTGTGCTCCTGCTGACTGAAAGACTTCATGTCTCTTCTAGGTGATGACTCAATAAAATGGTTTTTGCTTTAAATTTAAAAAGAACACAACTGGATCTAGTGTGTTTGTACAAGTTTGTAGAAGTGGATGAAACCAAATGGAGAGCCCAAGTAAATATTTTTCTTCATCCTTTGAGTAACTATGACGTGCTTCAGACATCTATGCTGCATTTCTTTTTTCTGGTACTGACACAGCTAGTGCTGTTGGTAACCACTAAGGTCAATAAAAGCTTTTTACTCTTTTTTTTTTCTACATCCTTGTTATTTATCATTAACTTGTGAGTGATTTCTGGCTAATAAGACAGAATCTTAGTGAGTGTGGGAATATGAGAACAGCCCCGTTGGCTGGCCTCGAGTAGCTGCTCCATCCCAGTGTGTGCACAAAGACAGTCCTGATGAGGGTTTACGGCAGTTGAAACAGCAGAGCCACCCCAGCCTTGCCTGGTGGAGCTCTGCCTTTCTCCTCGCCTAATCGTTTCCTGCCCCCTCCACCCCATTCCAAGTGTGTGGGCCTAGAAAGTACTGGCAGTCCCTCAGTTCATTGTACGTCTGAGTTACATATTATTTACATTACAGTAGCTGCGAACAGCTCCAGTTGGGACTATGTCTTTTTTTCTTTTTTTTTTTTTTTTTTTTTCTTAATCACCGAACAAATAAGATGGAAAGTTTCAAGTCTAAAGAGATCATAATTCTAAGCCATAAGTGCAGCTATTATGAAAAGACCCTGAGAAAAAGGTGGGGAGATAAAAATGAGAGAGAGAGAAAGTGAATAAGTATTAGCTTGACTTTGATCTCAGACCTACACCTAATAGAGTTTCTTAACGTATTTGTTAAATTTTAGTGTGCTAAGCTACTGCTTTTCTTATGAACTGGAATCGACATCAATGTTAAAATCATCTGATATGTGTCACTGGGAACTGTAAGCAGTATGAAAAGCCATGCCTCACCTAAAAGTGCTGCCCATCACATTATTCTTGTTCTGGCACAATTGGCAGACAAACAACATTTGAGTAGCTTGTTCTGCAATCTGCCAGACAAAGTGATCTGGCATATTAACTATCCCATGTTGCATGGAGATAAAGACAAGAGCCAAAACAGATCAAAAATATCTCTGGAATAAGAAGCAAAAGAATTTGTCTTCTGCCCTCATCATCCTTTCAGTCATGGATAAAGGATCAAAAAATTACAAATGTGTTCTGAACTTTAATGCATGGTGAAAAGTTGGTATCACAATGAAGACCTTGATTTTCTCAGTATGGTATTCTACCTCCTACTGGTAACAATGCAGTCCGATTTTGAAAAACATTACATTTTATCATTGTATATAGGCTTTGCTAACCTTATTGGGGTTGTTTTAGAATAAACTGAATGAGGCTTCTAAGAACTTATTGGTCACTTACGGTGACAGGATCAGAAGAGGAAAAGAAAGTGTAGTGGTTCACTCAGCTGAAAACTTTGTGTGTGTATAGACCACTTCAAGAATAAACAGAAAGAAATTGTACCCTTGCAAAATGATAAAAAATGTGATTTTTCTGGCATAATAAAGACTTAGTGGGGTAATTCTTATGCTGAAAAATTACTAGAAGGAATAGAAATTGTTCATGAAGGACATGTGGGGAAAGTGAGCAAGGGTGATTTAAAATCACAGGATAAACCTGATGAAATAGTGTTAACAATAAAAAGGGAAACACGCATGGAGACTACAGTGAAGGAGGAGGCAGATCACCATGAATAGATGATCAAGAGGAAGAAGATTTATGTAAGGTGTCCATCAAAAGGACAGGGTCTGCTTGAGGGATTTTAATCACCCATCTTTTCATTGGGAAAAGAAAACAGCATGATATGGAGAGGGGGTAATTCTGGGTGTGCTGGAAGAAGTGAGAAGGAATAATTTGAGTAAGGAAGGACTAGCTGAGAATAAAAAGATAGCAGGAAACTTCAGTGAAAATCACCATGAAATTGTAAGAGTTCATGATGTTTACAAAGAAAGGGAAGGGAATAGCATAAATGCCAGTGAAATTCAAGAGGCAGACTTCGTACACTCAGAGTCTGGAAGATAAAATCCCAAAAGAGACAATTAAAAAAATAAAGAAAACAAAACAAACAAACAACAAACAAAAAACCCCCACAAATAGGTAAGGAAAGCCAGAAATTTCCTGAACAATAGTAAGGACCCAGGTATGAGCTATCTCAATGTTGAGAGAGAATGAAAAGCATAGATGGAGCCCTGCTGGCTAAAATCACAGGTTCTTCAGTGATCTCAAACCTAAGAGTGGCACAGTAAGAAAGTGAAAACTATACAGAGCAATAAGGGTGAGTATGAAAGAAGAGCATAGGCATGTAGGGACAAGAGAAGAAAGGGCACAGTACAGAATGAACAAAGAGGTGAGTCATAGTCATTCAGTAATAAGATCAGTAGCAAGAAAAAGAAAAGGTGACAGATGAATTAAGAAAAACGTTTAATTCTGGATTTGTTCCCTTCTTCAATAAGAAGGTCAATGGCAACCTTGTAGATACCATATTTAACATCAGTAAAAAGGGAATGAGATCTCATCTTAGAATAGGGGAATAAAAGGGAAGAGAATAGACCAAGCTAGAGTATTTACATAAGTTGGATTGCTTTAGATCAACAAATTCTGATGAAATTTGCCCTAGAGGACTTAGACAACCAGCTGAAACAGTCCTCAGGGACATTATTTGTTATCTTATGCAATCTGAGGAAAGCAGGTGTGAGTCCAGCAGACTGAAAAAGGCAAACTTTGAACAAGTTGTAGCTGGAAAATGAAAATAAATATGACACTAATGACCCCAATCAAACATTGGAAGAGTTTCCCTAATATTTTGGCAGATTCACTATCACTTGCTATCTAATTTAAGCCTAGATGCCTTCTTTACAAGAGCTGCTTGAACTCAAACAGAAATTATAGGGAAATTTGTGAAATTGAGTATATAGAATGGAGAATTCTTTACCTGGGAAACTATCAAATATTTGGGGTATTGCAAAAGAGGGAAAAACAAAATCAGGGCAGTAAGTCAGTACAATGATCTAATCACCCCATCTCCATGGAAACAACAGTGTTGAAGTAGTAGGCATAGTACAAGGTACATTCTAAGATATTTATCATTGTTTAATGTAAAAAACACTGTAGTGAAGGGTGATGAATCTGAAATGACAATGCAGTGATTGGGATATGGGGGCACAACAATACTTAATACCTAGTCATATCTCACCCTGTTAGAAGTCCTCTTGATCTTGCAGAGTCAGTGACTCCACTCTTCTCCAGACAAAACATAGTAGCAGTGTCAGTGTCAGCAGACCCAGACTACCATTTTGACGAAGTTAGTGGATCAACAGTAAGTAATACTTAGATTTCTGAAGATCAGGGTGATTTCTTAATGTCTTCCTGGTATTTCTGAAATTCCATGACAAACAAGAAAAAGTCCTTAGAATTACCTCTATTCCAGTTTCCTTGAAAAATTCTATTTTTTTTTCTCTTTCAATTTTCTCAATAAATCCTACTTAAAGATTAAGATTGTGTTACTTTAAGATTTGTTGTTAAAAAGCACTCATGGTTTGATTTCTTATCTTCTCAGAAATAGCTAGCTATCTACTTATAGTCAGTAGAAAATCAGAACACTGAAATCATGGGAAACTACTTCTATACCACAGAAAAAAAAATAGAAGTGATTTGGGGTTTCAGATGCAATATGACTCTTTTTAGTCAGCCAAAACCAAAATATTTCACTCTATGTAACAATTCTATTATTCTGTTGAAATGGAAAATCATGTAGATTTTGTAATTTCCCTGGAGTTCATCTTGGGAGTTAGCTGGGTGCAAGAAATTACTGTATAGAACTGAGTTGTTTTATTATCCACTTTATGATTAGAATGACACTAGCACAAAAAAAGGGCAAACCAGGTAGAACTATACTATGAAATATTGTTTTTCAATATAAGAGAGATCTTTTAAAATAGACCAGTTTTATTTTTTATACATAACTATCTCACACAATTTTCGTCCAACCAGAAGAATGAAACCCTATTTATGGAGACAATCTTAAAAAAAAAAAAAAAAAAAAAAAAAAGAAAAGGAGCGATGTTGCAAAGCCTATTACAAGAAGAGGATTCTGTTATCAGATGTGATTATCTCTGGCTGTACTACAATATTATTGTATCTGAAAGGAAAAAAAAGCAGGCAGAATTAAGATCTACATTCTGTTGAAGCCATTAGAATTGCTCACAAATGCATTATCAAATAACCCTCCAAATGGATATTATTTTCACCAGAGAAAGCTGTTATATCCAAGTGTATTTGCTATATAACCACACTGTTGTTAAAACATATTATCTAGTTTACAGAGAGCTTTGCACAATGAATGTATATGTGCTTGTCAGCAAATCATCTGTTTTTCTTCAGCAGGAGTATTTTATTTATTTGTAATACATATGACTAATATTCAGATCCTCCTTCCTTTCAAGTAGTTTACCAACCTGACAAATGTTTGCTTGCCAGTTTAAGCTTATTGATCCACCATAGATTTGTCTCTAGTTTTTTGGGGATTTGAATTTAATTTCTTACCCTTGCCTCAGACAACGCAAGCCATAAGAGTGCGAAGTGGCTGACAGAACTTCTCATGCGTGCACCTCAACACACTAAAGCGTGTCAAATATGTTGTTGGTTTGGGGTTTTTATTGCTTTATAACAGAACCATTTTAACCAGTGAGATTTCCTGGCCCTACCAAGCATAGCTGAAGGCATTTCCTAAGCAGTGGAAGTCTGATGTCTGATGACACAGCACAATTGAGAGGACAGGTGCTGTGACAAAAAGGATCGATCAAACCTAAGCTTGGCACAGACCCTACTGAAAATTGTTGATCCTTATATGATTCATACACATGATCTCCTGTGCCAACAAGTTCCTGATGACATTTATCTTCTTCTCAGGCCTTTGTTCCCATTTTCAGTCATACAAAATGTCTCGTCTTCTTCATACCCTTCCACACTTTATTTTTTCACTCCTATTAACTGCAGTAACACAGTATATTTGCACCTAGAGATTAGTCAGGTAGATTTTACCTCATCATGTAATGCTCTGGACATCATGAGGCAATGTCAGTTTGTAGTCACACATGCTGGTTAATTGAGTTCCTGTTAGCCATACTGGGTCTGCTTGGCTCTTTTCAGTTTACATGTAGCTCATCTGAATTCATTCTTGCTCAGATTTTTCAGTAAGAGTGTAAGTAGAACCTGCATACATGGTGGACCACCTTTTAGCATTTTATTCTGTCCTGTTTATCTAACTAAAACCAAAGCAAAAGATACCATCATTTTATGGTCCAAGACTTTGCCTTAAAAAAAAAAAAAAAAAAAAAAAAAAAAGATATATCATTTACATAAATTGATATGCAACTAGAATTGTGAAAAACATTCAATCATATTTTTTAGCATCCATATAATTTGGGAAAAATAATCTTAAAATTGTGCAGAAATGCACTAAATTTTATTTTACCCTAGAACACCTATTTGTAGTTCAAAAGACAAGGTTTATAATACTTGTCAAATAACCTCAGTGCCAATACTCAAGTGCTGCTTATAAAGTTCCCTTCCACCCTGCCTGAATGTGTTAGGAAAATGACTGGGAAATGTGGATAGTGGGGCAACATTGCTTTTGAAGAAAGCTTAAGCTACTGAAATATGTCTTGCTTCCTAGCTAGTGAAACACATCTGAGGTTTTTTTAGGTGGAGGCTACAACGTTAAATGATCCAAATAACTCTCTTCTAAGATTGAGTCTTTGAAAAAAATAGTACTTCTCAGAGCACATATTGTCTTCCCCAGGATTTCCAAAAGGCTGCATTAATACAGAGGAATCATAACAATGATAACATCTTTATGGTAGCTACAGTTGATCAGAAAATCATGTCTTCCCTTTACAAACATTTCTATTCAACTGAATTCCTTTTTTTATTATTATTACTTTAGAGATTCTGAGTGTTGTCAAAAAAAAAATCTGAAACTATATTAAGAAAGTAGCTGGATTTTAACAGAAAAACTATTTTGATTTGAAGCTTTGAATATTCATATCAAAATAATATTGATTTGCGGAAGTCCATTTTCCTATTTCTTTTGATCATTTTGTAGAGCATTTATATTTTGTCAGAAAAGCATTTCTGACAATAAATGAAAGACTAATAAAGGAAATAAAAAAAGACTAGTTCTATCTGGTGAATGAAGAACCCATTCTTCTCTGGTTCATTGCTTTAACATTACCCCGTTTCTTAAAAAGCAGTATCTACATCTTTCTGGATCTTCTGGCTTCTCCCTGCCCTAGAGTTCATTGGAGGTGATGATCTTCCAAAAGTGGGCTGGCTTCTCAGAATTGGTGCTGCCCACTCAGTAGAGCAGCACACCACACACAGTCCCTGAGAGGGCAGCTGAGCCTAGCCCAGAAGTGATTTGAAACTGCTCTGCACTTTCCTCCCATACTGACGTGCAAATTCTCTTGTTTATAGCCTTCCCCTGCTTGCAGCCAGCAGGACAAAATGACTAACCTGACACTCTTTGGAGCAGAGAAGCAGTTGTAGAGACCGGCAACAATAGCCCACAACCCCAGTTGCACATCTCCGCTTCACACTGCGTGCCCTCTGACAGTTCTTAGTTGTTCTTCACCTGAGATCTGAAAATGGTCTTATAAAAGCCTGGAAAGTTTCTTTGCTTTTAGAAACTGGTAAATTTTATCATTTTTCAAGCAAACTTTTCCAATCATAGCTTCCCATAAGCCAGAATTCTGTTTGTCTTCAAGGCATGGTTTAAATATGCTGTCCAAATCCAACAAACCTATCAGTGTATATTTTACTTTTCCTTTCAGCTGCCATCTTTTGTTTCATAAAGTACTACTCCATAGCAGAGTTCAGATAAAATATTTTATCTGGCTTGGGTAATTTTCCAAAGTATTTTTTCTTCAATATTAAAACCTTCTTGTTCTGATAAAGGCAAATGCAAAAATCTGCATGTTTGTGCATCTCATACTTCTTGTATGAACTTCCTTCCACTCAGCTGATGTTTGTATGGCATTATCTAATGTAAGCCAAAGGGGAAAACTCCATTATGGGAGAATGCCAACAACTGTAGAATGAGATAGCAGCTTCCTTCCAGCAGTCTACTTTGATTCATGAAGAAAGCTTTAATGTATACATGATGATCTTGAAGACATCAGAAATATCCTGTTTGCATTCAAAGGACCACTCCATATTCATCGGAAATAAGCATAAAGAAAAAGCACAGAGAGTTGCAAAACACAAATTAAAATCAAATTTGTAACTGAAAGATCTGCTGATTGTCCTTCCCCCCACCATGGGCAACATGAGCAAAATGTTAAAAAAACCTATCTGGAAATTCCACGTCTCAGAAGAGCTCTCATTTCCAGCCTTTTGTCAAAATGAGATCATATATTTACGATGCCATTACCTCAGAAGGCTCCGTAATGCCAAAGATTTGCAAGAAATGCAGGTGTTCATGATTTGCAACAGTGTTGCACTCTGGGATGGCTTTACCAGACAGGAAAGCCTGAGGCTATTCATAATACTTTAAAAGAAGGGGAAATAAATAGAGTGGATTTAATTCTTCATCTTACCTAATGCGACAACCTGCATCTCAAAACAGTTGACATGTTTTTCATCACTGGTCACCTGCTCCTGTGCCTCAGTTCCACAACTCCATGTAGGAGATTGTGAACATTTGCTGGAGGCATCCTTGCTGTTTTCCAAGATCACTGAACAGCTCTATTTATTGTTCATGTTCTGAGTGCCTTTATCTGCTCCTTTGGGGGCTTCTCTGATGGGTGGAAGTAGGGAAAGTGCCAACAAAGATGACATCTTTGAGTAGTGGGGGAATGGGTTTTGTGTACAGCAGCACAAGTCCTGTGAGAATGCTCTGTTTAAGGGATGACTATGGAGGTAAGATACATATGACTAAGTGGGCTCTACTAGAAGAAGACCACCTTCAGAAAGTGACAGTCTTGGGCTTGAAGGCCAGCCTGCAAGATCTCCAGTCCTCATACATGCCATTATACTGTTTCCCTAAAAAAGGTCCTTTGATATCTGTTCTTTGCGATGTTCTGTTTCTTGAATAGCTCGAGGTAATCACTACACGCGTAGCTTGAAATAGGCTGATAGACAGATTGGTTTGTACAGGCACAGAGAGCGAGTAGGTTTCCCAATGCAGTAGGTAAGTAGTACTCACCTCGGGATTCTGAATCAGCCTTTGGAGGCACCTTTCTCCCTGGACAGATCTCCGATGGCAATATAAGATAGTAAGATGTGTAATTTAGTCTTCCACAATCAACTTGGTGGGGCCAGGCACTTATTTATTAAGCATCACAGTAATGAAATGAGACATCTAAAGAGGCAAGGGAAAATCTGACCTAAAACCTTTTGGGCAGTAACACGGTATTCACATTCTCTTATAACCTGTCATTCACTGAGCTGCCTGATTTTCTGTGAAGAGAGACACTCCAGTGCCTTCCCATGAATTCACACATTTTATATTTGTAGAATTACTCTAACCCCTCAAGCCTCTCCATCCCAATATTTAGGAAGTTCTCCTTGAAGAGAACTGAATATTCACCTTCAAATGCTGCTCTTCAGACCCTTCTCTGAACCATATTCAGTGCTGAAAATATAAGATTATATCCTCCACCTATTCATAGACATATCTGGGTAATATGTCACTGTTCAGAATCTGTTTAGGCTCAAGCCACTGTTCTTAGATTACACCAGACAGTGCATAAAAACAGTTACTAAGTAATGTAATTTGGCTGGCATACCCACACAAGACACACCATTACATACAGCTGCTGATGGCTGAAAGCAACATTATTGACAAATAATCACAATCCAGATAACAGCAAGAGATGATGATCTATTTCGCAAAGGAAAATGGAGATCAACCTTGTTTACACACAGTCAAGCAAAGACCCAGACTGCCCAGTGGGCAATATAATTTTAGCTCATCACATTCAGAACCCAAACACACTATTTTATGTGACCGTGTCTGAATTTAAAATATAAATAGAGACAGATATAAAGTCCAGCTTCTCCTCTTTTAACCAACTACATGAATAAATAAAGTTCTTCAGCATAACACACATGGTACCTTTCTGCTAAATGTCTTACACTCATTATAAACTTGGTTTCAAACCGAGTTGCTTTATTTACTTTCCTGAAATGGCTTTGCAGTTCATTTATGACTCTGCTTAAATACATGACTGTCCATAAGTCAATGCAAGCATGGTAGTAAAGTGGAACCGAGGTTGTCAGTACAATTAACATGTTTAAGAACCATTACATGAACTTGGTTCTGTCATTTTGTTTTCTAACAAATATGCCTTAGGTTCTTTTTGTTTGCCTTGTGATTGCTGAGCCTTGAGGATATGTGAGATACCATATTCTGATGCTTTCTTCATTGTGTCAGGGAAAAAACAATACTCTAAGAGAAAGGCCAATAGAAAAAAAAAAAAAAAACAAGAACATTGGGAAGAATGAAGAAGTAAGGTGAAAAGATAGAAATTGATAGATGTTTCCAACTGATCAATGGTCTCAGCTGTTCTCAAAGTAGGCCTCTTTCAGGCCAAAGACCTCCATGACCTTTGAAGATCTTCAGGTAACCTGGGAGCATAGTGCAGCTTGGAGCATGAAGTATAAAAATCATAGTTGCTTTCTGTTCCTTGAGAAGAGAAGAGAGACTGAATTTTAAGCAAGCCTGAGTATTGGAAGAGGTTCATAGGAACACAAAATGTTGCAGACCTCTCTTTCTTAGCACTATTGCCAAGCCATTAAGTTGCTCTTGACATACACCTCTCACCAGGAGGCAGGATGCTCCCTACATCCCAGTATAAAGCTTTATGAAAGGTCCTTGAGACAAGACAAAATTAGCAAAGCCCAAGCTACTTTGTACCTCCCTGATACTCTCATTCAGAGAACTATTTATTCACTAACGTTCCTGCATGTTCTCTCATGTGCTTCTACTTATTTCAGCATTAGCTTCCAAGGCCAAGAGGTCATTTACTCCCTCCTTTTTCTTTCCTTTCATTAGTCTCCTGATGTCCTGAAGATGGCCCCTTTGCACACCAATGCAGTTTGAAAATTGCAAGAAATTAAATTTCAATCTTTCATACAATGGCAGGTGCATCCTTTTCTACTCTGCTGGAAAAAGAAGAATAGCAGCTGCTCTGCCTGAACAATAAAACTACTTTCCAGCTCTCTGTGACTGGCTGTCATTGAACAGCCATGCATAAATATAATCCATGGAGATCCCAGGGGTGGCATTTCTCATCTCTTATCAGCTCTGCTGCACACACCAGAATTCAGTAAGACACGTAGAAGGATGATAAAAGCTGCTATCAATCTGTCTAAGTAGAAATAATAAGAGCAAAAGTAACAATATCAATAGATTTATGAAAAATCAGTGACTAAATTATTTTTATGCTGTTTTAATTATTCATTTCTAAAATCTTTCCTTCTTCTTCTTAAGCTAAGGGCAGCTAAGATAGCAGATCTGTATTTTTATTTTAACCTGACAGGTTAATGTCCTTTTGTATGCCTGAAACAAGATCAAAATATCTTGTAACTAATTTAAAAAAAAAAAAAAAAAAAAAAAAAGAAAAAAAAAACAAATATAGTCCTTCAAAGTAACCTCTTGACACCACTCCACACCACTGTGGACATACATATCCATATCTGGCCCTTCTCATCCTAAGTGTTTGCAAAGCGGTAGTATACGTAATCCTGCTAAAATTGTTTTGGGACTTATTAACACTGGAATAGCCTGGTGATCTGCCTGGTTCCATATCCTTTCCCAGGCAATGCTCTATGGCAGATGTTCCAGAGGAAAACACTAAATTCCCTATAGTGTACTTAACAATTGTGTAATACTACTGCTCGAGGGGAAATTTAAAACTTTCCCCAGCTGCTAATCAGCTCATATATTGAAGTATGAGGACAGATAATTGTTATCCTACACAGTGTGACTGCAAATGATATTTTTATTATTGAGCCTTCCTCTCTGAATCCTACTGATTACTTTCTTTCAGTAATACCCTGTGACTGTGAGTTCCCAGGGCTAAATTTGTGTTGCATTTGGTTTATTCTTGTGGATCTAAATGTGTGTGTTTCAGTTTCATCCAATTTTCTCTTGCATGTCTTTTTTTTTTTTTTTTTCTGTCATAGGTAGTGCGAAGAGGAGATTCTAGCTCTCCTCGATTGTCTCTATAACATGAACCACTTTATATGTCTCTATGGCATCCTTTTTTAACTCTCCACTCCTCAAAGGAAAATGTTAATGTATTAAACAATTAGTTCTATTCAAAAGCCACCCTGTTCCATCTTTCTTTTCAAAAACACCAATAACTCAAATAGGTCTAACCCATCTCTTTGCAATGTAAAGCACTATATGAGAACTCAGAAATAATAATAATGCCAATAGTTTGCCTTTAGTAACTACACCCAAGCATAGCACTGCAGAAGTTTCTCTTGAGTAGATGATTTAGCAGTGCTGACCGACACTTTTGTGTGTCAGATAATCCCATTCAGAGGAGCACTAATAGCTGCATAAACTGTTCATCGCAATACTTTCAGAATTGGTACTACAGATGTAAGCATTACTGCCAAGCACACAGAGTAACATGCAGTCAGTGAAGCACATCCCTCTCACTGAAACCAGTTGGCAGCTAGAGGATCAGCCTCTCTTATTCACTGTGGTGCTCAGGGAATTACCAGCAGAAGCTTTCCTTGCACATCTGTGTGAGACTGTGCAACTGCAGCAGCTTAAACATAGAAGAGATGTTGGGAGTACTTCCAATGAGCCTTTCCATGTCATAAATAAATAATTGCTGGTATCAGATTTCCACATGTTAAAACATGTTGACTGGAAGAGGTATCATTTGAATAGATACTTCTGTGGAAAAAATGAGCCTTTTGTGGACAAGATCTAGTGATACTTGTCTAGTAGACAGAAAGCTTTCTAGAGCTTGGTTATCCAATTTTGTTTTGGAGAAAAAAAAAAAAAAAAAACAAACAACTATATTTCAGATTTTTTTTCTGATGCATGTTTGATGGGAAACCAGAAAGCACACATTCTCCCTTTCAAAAGAAGAGGAAGAAAATAAAGTCAGCTCTGTAGATCTTCTTGATGTATTGGGCAAGGAAGTACGCATGAAGCTTTAAAGGTAGGAGGTGTAATGAAGCACCATAGGGAATAGAAGTCAGTGGGGTGCACGGATGCTTCCTTTCAGAATGATACCAAGGGGGTTAATGTCTGGCCTGGTGATAAAATCCTGGCATCTGTTACAGAAAACACAATGAGCATTGTTGTCACTGAGAGAATGGCTCTGTTTTTCCTGGCATAAGTTACTGTTTGGAAGCCGTTTTAAAATAGAAAAGAAAAAAATATCTCACTCTGAAAATTTAAAAATAAAGGGCTATGCCAGAATCGTGTTCTCCACTATTTCTAGGAAGTGTTGTTGGTTCATTGTTCTGACAGCATTATTTACATACCTTAAATGCAATTGCTGTTGAAATGCACAGCAAACTGTACAGACTTTGACATAGACACCAACTACTGCATTGAATATGCATAAGCTCAGAAATACAGGCTAAGAGAAGTCTTCTCAAAGTCTGGCTGCAGGCACGGGGCAGTAGTCCTGCTGGGATTTCTCCTTTACCAGTGGAAAGCCTGCCATCTCCAGTGCCAGATTCAGAGCACCCAAATTAAGACCCTCTTCAAATTGTCCCTAGACAAGCTTCTTTTTTTCCCATTGGAGATTAGCCCCTAGCCAAAGTTCATCTTTGTGAAATGCTCTTCCAAAGCATGCCAAGTATTCACATGTGAAATGGGATTACACCCTGCCCTCTTCACTAACCAGTTCCCATTTTTTATGCGAGTTTTTCTCCAAAGATTAAAAGATTTTATTAATACCTTCTAGTCCATGTACATTAACAATATACAAAATATATCCTTCTGCTCTGACATAGCATCTCAGTTTATACCCAACTAGACTGTACTGTTTTTGGTACCAGAGGCAGTGAAAGTAGACAGCAGGCTTTTCATCTTCCTTGTTAATTGTTCTGTTCATGCTCTGTTGCTGTCTGCTAATTGTTGGCTATCAGCTAAATAAACACAAGCAAGGAGAAAAGGTGGAAACAAACCGTTCTTCTACCTTGGTTTTGATGTCACTGATTCCCTTCTTATGAAACTTCAGAACCAATGAAGAAAATAATCTCTCTAAGTGCAGAGCAGGGGAGATAGCATATGTTATTCCCAGGCTGCATTACTTGCCTTACAGCAATGAAAGGGATCATGCTGTCTATGACTACAGCTTGTAATGAAAACATTGTTTTCTTTCTTATTTCAGACAATGCCTCCAGTATGAGCCAACTGCAGAAAGCCTAAGCTGTTCACAAGACACAAGAAACTGAACATTGTACATATGGTCAATAACTAATGTTAGCCAATGTATTAGCCAGTCCGGCCCATGCTCCTTTCTACTTTCTGAGAGGTGACGAAGGAACAGAGGTGATAAGTGAGATTAGCATCAGATTCGGGGCACCAGAGTGGCTCTGCTATAGTTCCTTGGTGCTGGAGCAAGCTACGTGTTGAAGCAGCAAAGAGCTGCTGCATGAAACCATCATGTAGAACCTCTCCAGCTGTAGCCAAGATATGCCTGTGTCTTTGGTATATCTGTCTGGCTCAGTCAATTCCATGGCTCAAACTGACCGCATTTCAGAAAGCTGAGGACCCTTCCATGGTTTGTTGAAGCCATCATCTACACTTATCTAACTTCCAGATTTGCAATGCAATACAATGGGCCTGATGGGTAAGTCAAGAAAAGTTCGTTGTATACCTTTGTAACTGGAAAATGCACTTCTGACTTTCTGTAGAGTTAAAACTGAAATTTCAATTAAACAAAACATAGGAGAAAACAAACAAAAAGTACATAAAAAAAAAATGTTAAAAAAAATGCTATTTCATATTTCCTACAATGATTGATTATATTGTAGGTAACAAATTTCATTAAGTTGTAATGCATTAGACAGTGCAGATAAGTAACACAATGGCAGAAAGCCTAGTTCGGATTGGTCCCATTATTCAGAAATAACTTTTAAAAGACAGGAAGCTAAAAGTTATGATTACATATATGATAAATTTCAAGTACAATCTGCTTCATCTATTTTTCAATGTACAGAATGCATAAATAACCCAGCTAATATCAAGACTCTCTAGTTTCACCAGCATCGAAGGAATGCCACAGGAGGCACACTTCAGTGCTTTAGCTGAATGGTGCATGGATACCTAAATGTGCTTGGATTCATTTCCAGATTATCATGTCTGGGCACCCTAATTTGCCTCTGGACATGTGGAATCTATTCCCTCCTACTCCATGCATCCCATAATCTTCTGCCAGAAAAGCCAATCCTCATTTTAGTAGTAGCAGAGAACTGTGATAAAATCTTAAATTGCAGAATTCATTAGTTTCACAGTACTGGGTAGGGTATCACAGAGCCTTTGCTGGCAGATTTTGTAATATTATAAGTACAATATAAAAAAAAGTTGGCATCAGAATTGCAACGGACTGAATTATGCTGTCAACTAAGTAAAGAAGATCTACCAGCCAAGAAGCAGCCTCAGTACATAGCTCTGTCTACCTCTGTCTACCCATTACTCAACATGAGTCATGAGAAGCTGGTATCATCAACCTCTCACCCTGTGCCACCTCTGACACATCTGTTTCTTGCAGGAGACAATCTGGACAAGACCATTCTGGCAAAGGTATTCCCACATGAGCACTTGTGGATGCATTTCAAGCCTCTCCCTGCCACCTGAGCATGGTCAGTAAGTACCACAGAGCTGTGGCTTGCTGCTGGCAGCAAGTGTTCAAAGATACTGCAATATTGTGGAGTCCTCCAGCAAGGTGATCCCCAACTGAAGAGCCACTGTTAAAGCATTTTACCTCATCCTTTGTGTAAATGACAAGGAACTGTCAGTCAGCTTACTGTGAGTGATCAACAAAGCAACTTTGATAGGGTCAAGGTGTCAGAGGACTGTGACTTGCCAAAGAACATTTGCTAGTCAGACATCTTCTTTTTCCAAAAGCATTTTCTAATAAAAAAGGTCATCACAGAATTAATAGCAAAAATCAGGGAATGTTTGAGCACCCCAGTAGTTCCATTTTTTGCTGAATGAGTTAACTGATCTTACCTAGCTGCAGCCTTGCTCAGCCTAGACATCAATGACAGGATAGTGAGCAATAAACAAAGCACCCTTGCTTAATGAGCATTTGAGTCTTCATTGTAGCTGCATTCTCACTCCTTGCATAGATTCAAAGAGTAATACCTCTTCATATACAGCAATGGCTTTTTAGTGACCGGGTTAGATAAAGAGATTGCTTTTTTTTTTTTTTTTTTACCTGGAAAAAACATGAGATGGAAAGAGAGAATGGAGACAGGCCATTTTCTGCTAAAGGAAAGGGACACACAGACATTCAAAAGTCCACTTCATTTACATATACTTTTAAATAAAGCATTCATATATTTTCTTTATATAAATTTCAGTACTAGATCCCAGAGATAAATCACACTTGATGAAAGACTAAGTGGGTATGGAGGTCAAAAATATTCAGTCTGAAGTCAAAAAAGCCCCATAAAAATTTTACCCTCCAGAAAAGAATTACAGCCACCAACTGCACTTCTGGGGATCCCACAGACTGGGATACTTATTAGCTGCAGTTTAAGCTGCAAACCATCCTGACTAGCTTTCTCCACTTTGGGAAAAAAAAAAAAAAAAAAAAAGCTTCATATAAATGTTCACTGAAAGGGAGTCACAGGTATCCTCTCAGTGGGAATCCCACCTCTCTGAGACAAGCCATCAGCACTACATGTCAGCAACACTCTTCCAAATATTGAAAAAATTATTCCTATGTCATCATTAAGAGAAGAAAAAAGGTCAGAGAGAAGTCTCTGTCTTCCACATGAGTTCAAGCTAATGATGGTTTGCAATACCCTTACATAGGCATCCAGGACAAATGCACAACATGTGTCTAAGGCCAGGACCTTGAGCCTTCACCTGCCAGGCACACACAAAGGAGCCGGTGGCTGTAAAGTGGCACTACCAGAGGCTCCGATACTACCCAACACTTTCTCAAAGATGATTCTTGTAAGACCGATTTTGTTTCTGTGACCCCCTTACCAACACAAAAGAAGGTTACCGATATCTGTGGATCATTACACAGGGGTTTCTCTTCATATGGATATTTATGCTCCACCAGAGAAGATACATCAAATTGCCTCCTTCTCTGGCAGCATCTGGTCCATGCATTTGGTGTACCAGGGCAAAAATGTTCTTGGCTATGGGAATGTGCATTAAAAAATAGACATCAAATGCTTTCCTGGACTGTAAGCAAGCCAAAAAGATGTTACTGGAAAAAAAAAAAAAAAAAAAAAAAAGTACAGCTTGAAGCCATATTCTCATCCCTATAATGGCTCCTACATACTGGAAAGCCCCTCCTTTGAACACAGCCTCCCTGATAGGATAGTGCTAAATTTTGCCTCCAGCAAGATAACCTGGGGGAAATTGTTTAGAAGTGTTTGTCTTTTTGTTTGATGCTGTTCTCTTCCTTTCTCTCTCATTTTTTCATGTGCTTTGTTTACTCTTGAGGAAGGATTTGTGTTACAGTGAAGATGATTGAAGCACTATTTTCTCTATCTTTCCCCAGATCACTTCTTTGTGCTGTGTGCCATCCTTTCTTCCCATGACTCTTGCCTTTGTGACAAAAAGCTCTGCTAATTGCATAGATTAGCTTCAAATCCAGGATCAAAGGTTTAGCATTTCGATTTTCTGCTCTTCAGGTATTTTATTTTCTTTCACCTATTATGGGAAATTCACAAAACCACTCACTACAGAATTGCATTGATTTTCCTCTGTAAGTTGAGGAAAAAGGCTAACTGGGGAAGGGGAATATTCTTAGTTGATCTTATCTGGTGCTTTGGAGGTTGGTATATTGCATTGTAACGTTGAAAATACAGAGTGATGGCTTTCAAAAGTGTTTACAGAACACCTACTGCTGGAAGCCACACTGTTGAGAAAGGAAAAGCTGCCACTGTATCACTTTTACCATTCATGAGAGTGATAAAACTGAACCATCTCTAAACACATAGAGTGCTTCTACACCATTTGCTAGGTTAAATTGAAAGATATGTTGTATTCCTTGTCTATCAAAAATTTGTACATGCATTCAGAGTGGGCAGCTGGCATTTTGAAAAGCTGTTCTGGGCTTTTCAGAAAAAAAAATGTATACTTCAACTGTCATGAGAGACCTCCATTTCAAGCATCGACAAAGGACAGCACTTGTGAGAGTGCCTTGTTCCTGAGGGCAGTAAGGATTTGGAGTTCCCTGTGCACTTCTCAATCAAGTTCAGCCCCATTTTCTCAGCTGTTATCAGATTAAAAAAAAAAAAAAAAAAAAAGGTGAGGGGGACGGCAAGGCTAGAGGGAGAATTTTTCATATTTTAAACCTGGCTTTACTTATCTTTTGCCTTTGAAAATAAATTTTGCTTTTGAATCAGTTTTGGCAGTCAAATTTTGCAAAACTGCTTGTGTGCAATTTGAACAACTCTTTAGTGCTATTCTTTGACATGCTGGGTTAAAACAATCACAGTTGTAATACTCCTGAAATAAACAGAATTACACTGAGAGTCAACCTATGCAGTGAAGACTGTGTACTGTGCACATTAAAGTAGATACTATTAATGCTGTGCTTAAAACTTTCAGCCAAAGTAAAGAACTTAATGACATGGGGGTGGTGAAGATGAAGCTAGGTAAAAGCATAGCTTTCTATAACGCCATGTTGGAGTTATTTTTCTTATATACAACAACTATAGAGCTTTCCTTTCCCTTAGCAGTAGCCAATCAAAGAAGTGCAAAATGGCAGATGACTAAAGCATCCTTAACAACAAGCAACATATCATTTGCTCGGTGTCTGCATTAGTTAATTAAAATAGAAGCTGAAAGAATCAGAAGCAGATCCATTACGTGGTTTGCTTTTATGTAAGTTAGATTTATTTGTGTTCAAGCTTACAAACAGTTCATGATTCAAGAAACTGCCTGCATGTACAGTCTGTTCATGTGATATTTTGTTTCTTGAAAGCTTCTCAAGATTAAAAAAAAAAAAAATTACCCTTCCTATAGCTACAATTTATCATCAAAGACAATGGGAGTGCAGAATTATGGTTTACTCGCCCACACACTGAAGAAAATTGTATGTCATTCCTGAATCCTGGTTGGCTGATGATTGCAAGGGATAGATACAGTTTCTTTCTCCTTTCATGTTCGTTCTTTTAGGAAACTTGAATTCCCTCCCTCCTTGGTTTTCCCACTTGTCCACCTACAACCTCTAATGGGAATTTTTACCAAAGGTGTTTGGTCACACTCCCAGACTGTGGGAATGAATTTTTGCTATTATTTCTGTTGTCACTCAGATTTAAAAATATAAACATGTTTTTCTATTTTTGCTTTTTAAGGCAGTGAGGAAAAAAGGCATTGAACTAACACATAGCATTAAAGTAATAAAATATCAAGTGAATTTCCTCTATATTTCAAGCTAATTATTTTTTTCACTTTAGTCACACACAGCTAAGAAGCATTTAAAGTAATGCAGATTAGAAGAGGGTTAATATACAGACTATAGCTTCATCTGCCACTCTTCAAGCAGAGAATCATTCTTCCCCCTCAACCACTGCTTTCAAGTTCTATAGCTTAGTGTAACAATTTTAATTATTTTTTTTTTCTGCAAGGCATGAAGATAAACCATGCATGAATCAATACATGAATGAATCAGCCTCTGGTCTAGTTTACTGACGTATTCATCATTTATATCCTTGCATAATTTACAGAAATTGAAACTGTAGCTGGGCTTTGTGTTCAGCTGAATGTGGTTTATTTACACAGTCCAGTAGGGTTTCATGTTCCAGAAAAGCTAATTCTGAAAGGATTGCTCAAGCAGGAGGAAAACATCTAAGGCTTTGTGCTAAAATAGATGCAGTTAAGTACCTAGGTGTCCCAGCACTTTAAGCCAAAGCTTGTTAAGATCACCAGCCTCTTGGCTTTGCCACATATGGTCTCACTTAATTCAAAGGGAGTTTTGGCTCCCTAGGCAAAATGTGTTTGGACCCCAAATTCAGTAAGCTGAAACATCAGTCACTGACTATCAGAAAGAGTCAGATTCATATCAGTGAACTGTAGTTGTTTAAAAATTAGGCATGAATTCTAAGTTATTCCTCCAGGTTCCTGCAATACACACCCAGCTGTTCCCCAGCCCCTGCAGCTGTCCCTCAATTAGCCAGGATTCAAATTCTGGGACCACCACTTCCTAACTGCCTGGCTCTTGGATCTCAGCCTCACTTGTCCTCTGCCACTAACCTTAAAGAGAATGAGATTTCACATCACAAAAAGCAAGTCACAGTAACTATTCCCAACATTTTTTGAAAACTCCCCTTATTATCAGTATGTTCCCTTCTGCTTTCTGTATCCTCTCTTGGCATACATCACAGAGATGAGGACTAATGGGAACACAATGCCTGTCAGGTTCCCTTAGAGATCTCCTCGGGGAATGGTGTTCTTTCTCCATTCTGTCCCCTTGCTCACAAACACACCCTGCAGTTCCCCCAGGCACCAGTGCAAACAGCGGGTCCTTCCAGATTATCTGCCTCCACAGTCTCTCTCTTCTTTTGGATTTCATTGGCCTTTGGTAGGGCAACTCTGTTTCTGTCATCTCTCTTGGTTGCATTCTCCTGGGGGTATGTCTTTTATATTCTGAATTTTAAAAGATTCCAGGGAAGAATGTGTGTCTCTCAAAAGTCCGGTATCTGTTTGAAGTGCTCAGATTGAGCAGTTACAATTACAAAACCATAGAAGCCTATGTGTGTGGAAAGATTTTTCAGATTGGAAGGATATTTTCACTTTGGTTGTAACTGTCAAAGGGGATTTCACAGCTATCCACATTACATCTCACCCCTGCAGCTGACATCAGAGCAACCTTTGCTGCTTGAGTAAAAGGAGACTCAGGGAGATACATGATTCAATTTTGTACAGAGAAGGAACAAAAAATGTATTGTCAGAACGAGTCTAGAGCTCCACATTGAATAACATCTGTATTTAAAGAAAAACATGGGGTCGTGGTCTTAATGAGTTATTGTTATTTCCTAAAGGCACAGATGAAGTGTTTGGTTCTGTGAAAGTCAGAAATCTCAAAACAGCCATGTCCCATTAACACAGAACATCAAACACCACGGGCTGATTTTTAGTTCAGCTGAAGGCTGAGGATTTACACCACTGACAACAGCCACGCATCTGGTCACATACAGTCAGGAAATGAATAACTCTGCTTGAACCAAGGAGAGCGAGAGTGCAATAAAAACATATCCTGCAAAGGGATCTGCGAGGGGAAATGGGAGGAGAGCTCAGCTCACATGAGAAGAACAAAGCCCGTCTCACCCTGGACCCCACACTTCTGCAAAACACAGCACAGGAAAGGGCCTGAGCGTCAAAACATTACCAGGGAGCTATTTCCAGGCTGGTAACTCAGCCTACACAACAGTCTGTACCCAGAGTGCCAAGAGGGCACCGGCAGGTCCTGCTTGCATCCAGCAACCTCGCCTCCAAGCAGAGCCCAGTCCTGGGCAGCAGGATGCTGGTGAATATGTTTGGCTTGTCAGTCACCCAAATGTCTATGGTAACTAAGTCAAGACTGCTTGCTCTATGTCTGCTTGTGAAGTAAGAAATTACACATTTTATTTGGCCAGGCCAGGTACAGTTTTAGTATTTGTTTCTGTAACCACAGGTGGATTTTGGAAGCAGTTAAACAACAAGCACGCCCAGATGGACTGGCAGAGAGTAAAAGAGCATGCACTCTCTTATCTTTCTGATATTGCAAAAGTCAAACAAACACAGAAAAAGAAGCCATGAGTCTTTTTTAACACATTATAATGCAGTTTTGTTTTGTTTTGTCCTAGTACATTTGCCCTCAGTGACTTCAGTCTTGTCTACCTCATGCAGAAAAACTTCCAGTGGCCAGCCTGGAAAGTGAGTTTCCAGAAGGGAAGTAGGACCAGCCAGTCCCTAGGTGAGTTAAACAGAAAATGTACCTACTCTTGCTTAAAATTTAAACAGCTTTGCATGTTGATACTTTGGTGACTGGGGCTGTTACAGTGACACGGTACATCTAGTGATACCATGAGCATGTCTCTCTTGTTTGCAGAGAGATGTTTGTGTTGTAAAGACATATGCCTTGTTGATATCTTTGGCCACCTGCTGTCTTGCTTCATATGATTCATATTTTTTTTGCTTTTTCATATAATCAGCATATCCATTCACATAGGAATTAAAATCAGAAGTATTTTGCTGTGTGGATATCTGCACTGAGTTGTGACACCTGTCCTAGATGGTGTATGTGAGTATCTTTTTTTCATAGATTTTGTGACCTAGAACTAGAATTCTTTTAAAGTAATTAGCCATGACAGATGAGTACTAAATCAGATGACAAACAAACACAATAAAACAGAAAATGGATTATTTATTCTTTCACACTGCAGCTAAATGACAAGTAACTTCACTGTGTTTGGCAGAGTGCTCCACTTCCTCTTCTGTATGTATGTGTGAAATGAAAGGTACATTTTGTATTAATGTAGGTACACTACATCTATAAATAAATACATTGTGATCTCACCTTCACCAAGGAGTACATGAGAGGAAAGCTAAACTTGCATCTTCAGAGGAACGTAGACAGATCACTGAAGACATGCAGACAGAATTGATACTTGGGCCGCTTGGGCTAATGGTGCTATTTGTAGAGTCAAATCAAAGTGCTCTGAATTCAATAACCATCTAATTGGCCTTGTCGGGCTTCAGATCTTTGATTCCTGTGACAAAAGTAAGAATCTGCTCAAACATATCTGAGAATTTTGGTTTGCATCTAAATTTCAGTAAAGCAAATGGTGTAGCCTATACTTTCTTGTAAGTTATTGCAATTTCTTTTTGTTGAGGGATGAGGTAAGATTGTTCCTCAGATGCAGGTGATATGTATACTTGTATATTTTTTTCTGAGAAATCTGACATCAGAGTAGAATTAGGTGCTTGAAGGCTCCTGACAGTAAAAGACAAAGGGAGGTAAGACACACAGCAGCAAAACCAGACTGTGCACATTGAAAGAAGGTTTGAAGGTTTTTATTGTAACTGTACAAGAAGAAATCCTTGAAATAACTTTCAAGATGCTCAGCCTCACAACTAAATTAATGGCTCACTCTATTCCAGCTTTCTTTAGGACCCTGGATAACTATGTTGAATGCACACTTGCCTTTTATATTTGGATATAGTCTCTCTTGTGTGTGTTGGGTGATCCTACCTGCCTTCTCAATGGAAGCATATCTCTGGCTGGCTGGCAGATCAGAAGGAAAACTGCCAGCCACTACCAGGACAGAACGTTTCTCAGCTTGGAGTTTTGCCTGTAAGAGATGGGAAGAACTTGTCCGACTCATGAAAAGCAGCACCAAGGAGAGGAGCAGCGCCGGGGCAGAGAGCAGAGACCTTGCCCCACTGTTCCAGATCACGCTGCAACAAGGAGACCCTGCCAGCCATGGGGCTGCCAGCTCCACAACAGCCCCTATCTTCACTGGGACAGGGTGGGGGCCACCCAGTCACTCCTGGGAAGCACACAGGCACCCTGAGCCAGCCTGAGCTCCAACGTCCCGCAGCCCAAATGGTGGTGGGAGCCCCACAAGGTACCCATGGCCATGGGTCAGGGATGTAGGAAGGACCAGCCTCCCAAACCACCTCCCTGCTGTGGGCAATGGTGCCTACAGCACTCCACACTCTTTGTGCAAAGTGCAGCAGACGGTGGTTATGTGATCTAACCTCACAGACCTTGCACTGATGCGAATATGGAGCAGCCACATGGCCAGGGCACTGGAAAAGAGGCTTAAAATCTGCTCCCAATTGTTTCCCAGAGAGTGTTTACTTCCTCCCAGCTAACAGGCACGACTGACTGTACAAACACTCCTTGCCCCTTTGAGGACAAAGTCAAACAAGAAAACCTTTAGCAGCAATTTAAGTTTGTGACTTTGCTCTTAGACACATTAAGAGTGATTATATGGCAGGTAACTACTTCTTAGATGGGAGATGGTAACAAAGAGCTGGGAGTTTGAAAACTAGCCTGAGTCACCTATTCAGTTATCATAACAACTGGAGTACAAATGATAACAGACTGTGAAACAGAATTGCCATTAGACTTAACAACAGATATGTAATTGTTCCCAAATCCCTTCAATACTGAAAAGTGCACCTCATTAATTTCAGCCCTATGCAACATAACCAGGCTTGGGCTCTTCCAGGCAGGGAGCCTCAGGTATGGATTCAGGCAGAAGAGCTGCAAAACAGAGACCTCCTTGAGTAACAGTCTTACAGGGCAGCGGCATCACCCACCTGGTACCTGTTCCCCCCTGCCCCAGCAGGTCTTCTGCCTGTGTGAATGTTGAGCCTCAGCTGGAGAGTCACAGGGAAAGGAGGGATGGGATAGCCATGAAAAAGGGATCACAAAACCTCAAAGTAGGAAAGAAAAAGAAGAAGAGAAAAAAGAAGACAAGTGGAATGTGGAAGAGAAGTTGACCAGAAGAAGAATTAATGGTGCTTGTTGGAGGGTGGATGCCTCCCTCCTGCCAGCCCGTTCCCCCCAGGAGGCGGGAGCGCTGCAGGGAGGATCGGGGTGACTCAGAGCGGCGCATCCTCCCCCTGAGCCAGGACTGAGGGAAGGGCTGCACTGCACCGTGATGGACGACTGACTGTACGGCGTGAGGTGTTGGCGCCTGGATGAGACATAAAGCCAAGGCCCTGTTTACTGTGTCTACTCATCAAAGCTCTTATCGTTTTTACTTCAGAAGAGCAGGATGTGACACCTAGTTTCCTGCCCAGATTTTAACCAGGTCATTAATTTTTTTCCCCTTCAGTGTAAACAGTGTTTTGCATTCAGTTGGTGGCATTCAGTGCTGCTGGGTGCCCTTAAATGCTACACTGTTGTCCTCCCTGACAGAAGTCATGATTGAGGAAAATAATTTTAGCAAAAACAACTATTTTTTCAATAATATTTTCCTTGAAAATGCTTATACACCCTTATAAATCTACTACTTATGTTTCATCCTCAATTCTGCAGCAAGACTTCCTGTAATTTCTCTAGTGAAGCTTCACTACACACAAATCAAATCAAGAGAAGCTTTTATTGATGCGAAATACAACTGAGATAGTATTTTCCAGGCTGTATGTCCTAATCAAATGGATTTTCCTTTCAAATTTCCAGCATGATTTAGAATTTTCACGTGTTACTCTGCTGCAAAAATTGTTGTCATGCAAGACCAAACTGCATTATGTTTTTAAAACTGTCACAGAGTTGAGAGGAATATGGAATACCAACATCAGAGATAATTCAGCTGCCGATCATTCTTTGTGGGAGGAATTGGGTTTTGGCTACCAGGAGCTTTAGAGCAATCAACCATCCCTCTGCAATAAAATGTAGGACAGCACATGTATGTATTTGGGGGAGTTTGAACAACCAGTTCCACTTCATAGAAGCTGTTAGTGGTCTGGTGTTCCTAAACAAATACCTATTATTCCATATTTATTAACCATCAATTTATAGGCCATATCTTTAGCTGGTGTACATCTGGACTGCTCTGTTGAGATTGCTCCCTTGTATTACACAAGCTTCTGCACAACCTTAACATACTGCACATTTCCTAACACTTCCATATTTATAGATAAGGCATTTTAGACAGAAAAGAACATTATTTAATGCTTTGCTTGGAAAGAAGAACACTGTTTGCTTTTGACGTGAGTTCATGAGCGGGGAGGGGACTGAGGGCAGATAGTAAACAATGGGAAATACGGTGTTTTGTTGTCTTGCATTCACACATAACCAATTCAAAGATTTTAGACTTTAAAATTTAAAGTACTACTTAGTACTGACAAAAGCACCAGGTGTTACCTGACAAAAAGGGATTGATTCAGAGCTGCAGAAACAAGTAATATCAAATGCCCATAGGTCTTCTCCCTTGAAAGTAAACACTTCTTGTAGAATACTGAAGTTGACAGATTAACAAAATATCTAATGGAAGCAAATGCTTTTGAACAAGAAGGCCATAGATCCTCTGTCTGAGGTCACAGACAGCCATATCACCCAGCACTCCCAATACAGGAATGAGCCACACAGTCACCTTATATGAGTCAGTCATGGGTGACTTTGCTTGTGACTTTAGATAATTTTCACAAACACACTAGTTAGGACCTGTGGGGCCAATTATTGGTACCCCTTAGCTGAGTGCAGATTGCAGAGCAGGACTTGATGGGCCTGATCGACCAGTCTCTGTGCTGATGAAATGCTACCAACACTGCTGGTTGTGCACGGAGGTAAACGGAGGGGCTGCCGGGGGGTCCAATTTGAGTCAGAAAGGCATTCAGTGGGAACCCTAAGCAACAAGCAGGGGCTGACTGTGCTCCAAGCAAAAGAAATAGAAGAAAAATTAATGCAGCTGTAATTGTTTTCATTTTTAAATACATGTCATTAAATGCAAATTTAGTGATTCTTTTTCTTTCCCCCCAGAGTACTCAGCTTTTAAATAAACTTCCGTGCTCCCTCCCCTCACAGTGCTGTCAGATGACTTGTCACAGACCATGCTGGTCAGATGAGTCCACTTCCCACCCCTCTGCATGCTACTTTACCTGACATTTTGGGTGCCCTGTTAGCTCAGACAGGTCATACAAGGAAAGGAGCTGAACAGAATTTCTGGGCTTCGCATCAGGTCAGTGATTTGTGAGTGTTTCAGCCATGATGGTGTGTGCTGAAATGTTCTGTCCCTTCTTTTAAAGAAACCTCATCATAAATTCAATCAGTCTGAAAAAATGAACCATGGCATAATGTTTTATAATCAGCTACAAAGTCCATTGGGTTACAAACCAAACTCTGAGCTTCTTTGCAGGAGAATGTGAATGGTATGAGCAAACACTGTCACCTCCATGGCTCCTGTTCCCACTTGCTCTCCAGCTTTGGTGAGGGCAGGGATACAAATTCCTTCAGGTTCCCATTTGCTGGGTGATAACAGCACTAATGAGGCAGTGTTGACAAGGCAGGGCCATTTATCAGTCTCTTGCCTGACCTCATTCAGAGCCCAGCTAGAGATGACGCACTGGGTGTCACTGGGCGCTGTCTCCTGCCCTCGGAGGCTGCCAGCTCAGGACCTCTGCAGACCTTCCAATGCCTCCAGAGAGGCAGACCTCTTTCCATTTGCCAGGCACATCAATTTGAGTTGAATGTGGGTCAGCTGAGCTTGAAACGTAGTGCTAAACATGCTGAAGCCGTGCCTCCAGCATCACTGCAGCCCTCTTCAATCCCACCCGGTCTTTGCTTTCCTGGGGCAGAAAGTCCACCCTCCTTGGGTAGCTGCAAGAAACTGAGTCCCCTGCAATGCTGCTGCTGCTGCTTCTGCTGCTGTTTACATAATCTTACTTCCTGCAGCACAAAGGGGCTCATGCCTCAGGGATGTGTGTAGTATAAATTAAAGTGCAGCTACTAGTACCATCAAGTTACATGGCATTACTTGATTCTTCTCATCATAAAACCCTGGTTTTCAGCTGTTTATAATTTTGACAGACTCTGGGAGAGGGTAGGAGGACATTTTCCATGTCGGGTGTCTCCCCATGGCTGAAACATTTATTTATTTTACAGAGTTTCAAAAAAGTGGTTTAGCCATTTCCAAGAATGAAACTGGGGGCAGGAGAAGGAGAGAGAAATGTTGTCAAGGCAACAGTAATCCCATTATTTTCTAACTTTTGAGTGCCTGAGTAGGCAACCTTTATCTTCTTTTCATGCCATTTTTGTACATAATAATAATGTTGGAGACAATTATTCTCATCAGTTTTAAGAAAAGAGCATGCTGGGCTAGTGAAGGGACAGTAAGACATGCTTTTGCAAACAAAACAAACTGGCACCTTCATATTGTTAGCTGCTGGATCTCCCGCTGCTAGTTTGAAAACAGGCTTTCAGGCCCTAACTACTCTGTTAGCAACATCTCTTTAAATTGCCCTCCATCCGGACAAGATCAAGAAACTCATTTCCCTAGAATGGAGTGCAATTGACAGCCTCCACGCATTCTGGTATTGAAATTGTTGAGCATATGTTAGTGTTCAGTAATCATTTCCCTCCAGATTTTATGGCTCATTGTCATTTTTCACACAACAAAATGTTTTAATGAGGAGGAAGGCTCTGCTTTATGTTTTGGGGAATGTCCCTGGGAAGAAGATTTTAATTTCTACATGATGGGGGAGACTTTTAAATCATATTGCATCAGTTACTATTTGTCAGATAAGAAGTGTTCTTACTATAAACTGAGGCTACAGCACATTTGTAAAGTGCACTAAATGAAAGAAAAAAATTAAAAAAAAAAAAAAAAACAAAAACACAAAAAAACAATAACTGCCCTTTCAGGAGTCCTACTAGATTTGCATGCTTTCCTTTCCCTCCTTTAGAGCAAATAAAGTTGGTAAAAAAATTTCATTCGGTTTGGGGTTTTTTTCCATTGGAAAAATAGAGATCTGTCAATACTAGCAGTACATACAGGAATGCAGATCAGAGATTGTTTTAGGAAAAACAAGCAGACTGGAACATGACAGTCACACTCAAATAGGTCATTTTGTCTTTCCATTCAGAAAACACTTTATTTCCAAATTTATTTGGGGGTTTGGTTTGAGGATTTTTTTTGGTTGGTTGGTTTGTTTTTTCATACTTATCTATTGTTTTTCTTTGAGTAATTTCTGGAATTTTAATACCATTACTCCATATTTTTATATTTTCATACTGCAAAATATGGAGGCAACAATTCCTAGTAAATAGGCTACTCAACTACAGTAAATGAAATTTAAATTCTATCCAGGGGTTTTCTACTGCACTTCTGGTCTGTATGACAAGTCATTTTATTTCTGTTTTTCCATTCTCCAGCCCATGAAATGGGAATGATATATGATCTCACTGATTAAGTACATTGATATCTGTAATAAAAGGCTCTATGGAAAAGCTGGGTTACATTATTTGTGTGTTATATATGAAATATGTAGTTTCAGAAAGTGTCTACCCATGCATAAGAAATCTAATAGGCATGAAAAGAAATCAGATATTTTATAAGAGATGTCAATATTATTGATTTTATTCTTATTCATATTGAAAGGTCTCCAAAAGTAGGGTTTTTCCACGGAAAAAGGCATCTTCCTTAGCTTCTGCTCATATTTTGCACCACCCAGCAGGGCCTGTGTCTTTGATTAGCCCTGGGTATTATCCTGCTGTGCTACCTCCCACATCACCAGAGCTTGTCACTTTTCTGCTATAGGAAGTTGATCTCACATTTCTTTTTCAAGTATGTTCTGACAACCCATGCAGCTTTGTACCTAACTAATATCTGCGTAGGTATTGAATCCAATCCAGCACTGTACACCAATTAAGTAAATGCGCTTTGAGCACAAATGTGACATTTAAAAAATCCCAGCAAAACATCAAGCAAAACATTAGCAGCGCTACGAAGAATTTCTGAGAATATCAGAGGTGATTTTACTACCGCAACAACAGCAACAAAAATAAACTCGTGGCAGGAACAGGAAAACACACTTGTTAAATAACAGCCAAATCAGCCAGTGTGAAAATCTGATGAGAAATTATTGGCTGCAAAGGAGTACGTGTGCATACACCACATCACTACCACAGAGATACAGGATGTTATTAGTACAATGCGAACCTTCACTCAGCTGTCATTAAACCACAGGCTGTGCTCACTCTTGGGTTGTTTAACTAAGTCTGAGATGCATTTCATGGAATCAGCTGTTCTGCTGTATAACTTTACACCAACTGTTCTCCACCTGCCAGGGTGAACTAAGCCACTTCTTGTCATGTGGCAGCACTGAAGAAACAAAGCCTCACGTGCTTTCTCCTATTCTCCAGCCCCCTCAAAAACAAAGTATTGCAGTAGTGCATAGAGAACTTGGACCCCACACCTGCAAATGCTTAAATATGTGCTGAATTTTACTCCTGAACTTCCCAGTTTGAACTAGTGCAGGGTTTAATCCTGCCTGTGATTAAATAAATGGCAGGATTCCCATTGGAAGGAAGCTAAATTCTTGTGCCTTTGCAGGAATAGGAATATGGTTCTATGCCCACAGAAGTACATGGGATTTTTCTCATTAATCATGCATTAATCAAACCCTCTGTTCCAAATAATAACAATAATTAAGTACATTGTATTCCCAAGAGGCAGGTATAGTGGTGCCAGCAAGGGTCAACACAGTTCATGCACTTCTATCATGGTCGGTACAGTTTACCCATTGTTAGGCTTGGAAAGCAAACACAGATGATGTTTATCTGTCATTTTAATTACTACTGTAGCACTGGCATGGTGGAGAAATCCACAGCTGTGAAACAGCAACTGGCAGCTGTACTTCCTGCACTACTCCTGTCTTCAAAGAGGTAAAATACCTGATACTTTTCTAACTCTTCCAGAAATATAAAAGTGCTTTGCAAAGAGTAACAAAAGTCTTGTTATGTCCACACAGGTATATATGCACATATAGAGTGATATTTCTGTAATTACTGAGAAACTGAGGGTCAGACACAAGGAAAACTGAAGTTTTTCAAAATTAGACAGTAACCAAAACTAGAAATGGGCCATAGATGTCCTCACTCACAGCGTTCCTTCAAACATTAGGACACAGTTCAAACAAGAAACAACAGCAAGTGGAGCAGCACCAAGCAAGCATTCATGGGCTTGAGGAGATGGGCTCTCCATGAATTCTATGCATTTTTTGGTCTGGTAGGCATTTGCAACATGCTGAAATGCCCCAGTGTTGTTCTCTTCTCACCTAAGCAATGTATCTGACCTCTCCATATCAATTCTTGCACAATGTGGATAGCATGAGAGCTTTAACCAGGCAAAACAAATAAAAGCCAACATACATGATTTCAGTCACGTTGCGTGTCTTGGATGCTTTTGCTCAGGGATTGCCCTGGCTTCATTTGCTGAATAGTGAATGAATGACACTACTGCAGATTTAACCTTTGCTTTATGTTACTTCTCATTTCTCTGAGTCACAAGGAGTTTATTCTCTGTTCTTGGGCTCACCTGCTAAAACGCACAATTTCCTTCCTCCGCCACAAAACATGCACACATAGCGTAGAGACAGAAGAAACACTGTTATCATTTCTCCTTGGCTGATTTGAAGAGATCAAGTAGCTAAAAGCAACAGTCTCTCTGCCTTGTTTACATTCCTGCAGAGCAGGTACAGGCAGGGCACAGACCCACATGTGTCTACCAGGGCACTGCTGTGCACACACAAAAACTCCTCTAGAAATTGAAGCTCTGCCAAAGGGAAACTCAAGGGTCTTTTCACAGTATCTAAGGTGGGCATTAACGCTTGCAATTGTGTGCAGTTTTTTAATTTCCTTGGGGCAACATTTCTCATGCCATAAAGGCATAATTCTGTGGTTTATTTTGCTTCTAGTTACACAACATACCTCTCATAAAAAGAGTAATAGAATATTATCTGACTTGCTCTTGCTGTTTTACAGATCATATTTTGCCAGCAATGCCTTGTCCAGTCTGAGGATGCTTTCAAAGCATTAGTCAAAAAGGACTGGTTTCCACATTTTTTAAACCTGAACTTCTCCTTTCATGTTAATTTTCTAAATGTTTGACTTTGCCCAAATTTTCACATGCAATGCCTGAACCTGAGTAGCTCTCCTTTGCATATCTGACAACAAAACAATTTTTTTTCAGAGAATAAATGTAAAGACTTTTGGAAAGTCAGGCCTCTTAAGCATTGCTCACATTGGGTTGAGCCAGAACTGTGATAGCCCAAATAATTAGGCATTCTTGAAAATATGAGCAAAAGTTGTACTTTTTCTGGGGAGATTTTTCAGTGTTGAATGCTTAAATAATGAGGTTTTTTCCCACCAAAGGGCCAGCGGGGTGGCACATGCAGTAAGTTACAGAAGAGCTCTGTTATTGTCTCTCCTTGTTCATAGAGCTAGGGCAAATCTCCCTACATATAAATTTTCACAGACTCATTTGTGGAGTGATTTGAAAACCATTAAAGAAAAGTGTTATTCAAAATGGAGATGTTACTAGAAATAGTTTGATAGCTATGAATCCTCACTCCTTCCCTCCACCAAGAATATTCACTTCAGCAAGCAAGATGTTGCTTTACATCTTGAGGACTGTACCTTTGCCCCCAGACAAGACTTCTTTGGCCCTTTCTGTAGATACAGCTCAGAAAACCCACCAAGGTCCAAATATTTTAAGTTTTATATGTAGACACGATGACTTCAGTAAGATGGGCCTCCTCTTCTTTCCATCAAGATTGAATGGCCAGTGGTGGTGTTGAGTAGGATTTTGCTTTGCACCCACACAAACAGCACCAGGATCCAAAGGCGGAGAAGCAAGCAGGGCTTTCTGAGACAGGGAGATGGCTTCCACTTGAAGCCCTTGACAATATGGTTCCTCATCTCTTCCCTGGCCATATACACTTCATTGTTCCACTCACATGGCATGCATTTTGCTGCAGACGCTAACAGGAGGATGCAGCTGGGATGGCATTGCTGAGGGCCAGAAATCTCCTGGTCTCCAGCTGCAGCAGGGAGAGGCCACCTCTGATTCATGGGCAGCCTGTGAAAGAAACATGGACTTTGCTGCTGGGGTAGGGAAGAGGCAGGGAGGATCAGATCCAGTCAGTAGAGGGGAAAGAAAAACAAACAAAGTGAGAGGGAGACAGCGTAGCTTGGGAAACTGCAAACATATTTCTTATCTAACAGGCTCCCAGGGTCATAACTCCACCAGTTTGGCCCACTGCCCCAGAAATTTCTTCCAGTTGCTCCCGGTGTCATATGGCTGCCAATGCCTGACCTCTTCCACTGTACTGCCACTTGTCTACTTTTCCACTGCAGTTAACAAAGCCCCAACTGCCTTTGTGCAGTTCTTGTGAACTGCTGTTTAGTGCTGATACATTAATTCTCTTGGAAAATTTGTAATATTTGAATCTAATTGGTCTTGGCAAGGAGGGACAGACACACTATTGCTCAACTATCAGCAGCTTGTGTTGCAGTGACTGGTTCAAACTTCTAGGGTTTATCTGGGAAAGTAGCTGAGGTAAAAACCTTCTGGAGCCGTAACAGTTTCCAGTGAAACAAGCAGTGCTTGCACAAAGCCTGCTGTGCTGCTCAAGATGCACTCCAACTTTTGCTGTTTAACTGATTGAAATTTTACACAGTCGTTACTGAGAACATTTTTTTCAACTAATAATTGGAGTAACCATAGTAACTTCATCATGACTTCTGCTGTTAGACATTCACACCAAAGTTGAGCTTCTGTAGCAATTGCCACTGAAGCAGAAAGCTACATGCAAGTGGGGAAGTGATGCATGGAGGAGCTGAAGTAACTTCCTAAGGTTATGCATAAAATCTGTGGCTTGATGCAGGAAATGAGCTCAGATCTTGCAAATCATGGTCCAGTGCCTGCATCCACACAGAGGGTGGTCATGAGTCGTTCTGCTGAATGACAACATTGAAGAGGAAAGGACACATCAGAAATGTTTGCCTCTTCTCAAAGAGGCAAACAAAACCTCAGCACTATGAAGTCCTTCCATGGATGATGTGGAATGAGCACCTGTGCGTAGTCAAGGTGAAATTCATCCTTGTGAGAACCTTTGTCTCCAAGCCAGAGCACCCCAGTGAGCTCTCACTGTGAACAAAGTCTCACAATGACTGTGGGCAGCAACAAAACGTCCTTGGCAGCTTTAGTTGTGCTAGAGCCAGCTGTGTCTGTTCCCTTTGCAAAGCAAGGGAGGAAGACAGGGAGGATGTCTGTCAGAAGCAGGCATGGCCACCCCCTGCCTTCCTGGCAGCAGCAAGAGCAGCAAGCTGACTCTCCACAGCACTCCCCACATGTCTCTGTCCCATGTTCATCCTGCCTCTAGCTCTGCCTGCTAGCAGGAAGCAATTCTTTAATTATTATTTCTTTTTTTTTTGGCCAACTAGCTCTGCAAAGCCCCACTGAAATCCCAAAGAAAGGCGTAAGCCTGATATTTATGTTAGCTTAGTCTCAGGGATAAATCTCACCTACAGCATCCACATAGCCAGTTTCTGCATTCATTGGATCTACTGCAGTTTAAGATAGCGTGTCCAAAGACATGTCCAAAGGTAGGACTTGGCCAAACAGTAAACAAGAGTTCAGTTTCTGTACCATCAGAGACCGTATTGTATTCTTAACTGCCTCTGGGTGACATGAACATCCCTGTGAAAAGTATCCTGCATGTGGAAAGCAAAGCGCTGCAGCAGCTGCCCAGCTTCAACCCAGAGATCTTTTCTCTGAGGCCACTGTGTTACATTGCTCCAAGAATTGCAGATTTATCTCCTCAGCATGCCAGCTCTTGGCAGACCTACCTAGTAAATATGCAACACACAGTGTAACACACTGACAGCTGCTCTGCCATGGCCATACCTTCAAGACCTGTTACTAGTCTCCTCATTTGTGTCAAAAGTTGGCTCAGGAAGACTGAAGAACACTATCAGTAATGTTAGTGAGCATTGGGGTGTGCCTAGGCCTCCAGTAGGACTCCACCCCCACATACTGCTATCAGAGTAAATATTTCTACTAATTTGTCAACATCTAATATATTACACAAAAAGCAGAATGATCTAATGTCTGTGTTAGCAGCAACCAAAACAACGTGAAAAAAAAAAAAGAACCAAACAAACAAAAAAAACCAAACAAACCCCCAAAACAGCAAGAAACCCCAAACAAACAGGAAAATCACTGCAGTTTTTTGTAACTTAATTTCAATTTGCAGGTCATCTGCTATTTTCCACTAGAGGTGTGAATACTATGAGAAGTTTCATATATGAAGGTCCAGCCTTTATCAATATGGTGTTTATTTTTGAGACACCTTTGGCTCAGAACAATGAACTGTTCTCTTTTGAACTTAATTTCTCAAATATTTCTTTACCACATAGACATAGGCCATAGACTACAACTTCTGCATCAGTGAACCACAGATACCTGCAGTTGGGAGTAATGGCATGCAGATTCATAGCTCTGGGTTTCTGCTGAGAGAGAGAGAGTTGAATAGTATTTGGCACCAGGCTGGAAATAGGAAGCTGCAAAATCTAGGGTCTTTGGCAAAAGTCTGAAAAAACATAACAAATGTTAAGCATCCAGGTCATCTGCACTGGTAGCTCACTGTGTTGCTTTCAGCTGGTCTCTGTCAGCAAATCCACAAGTATCTCACCTGAAACGAGCTTTAGTGGTCCCCACACACATGTGAACACACACATGGGATCCAGTAAGACAGCCTAGAAAACTGCACAACTGGCAGCAGTTTTCTGGCTGCTGCCTGAAAGATTAATGGCAAGCCACCAATATCCTTCATGCCTAGCTTCACACAGCTTTGTTTAGTATTCATTATTTATGGGGCAGCTGAGAGTAAATTCTGGGATGATTGACCTCTATTTAGTAAGTGGCACAGTGTGCATGAGGTAAAAAAATTAAAAAGGCCATGTGCACCTCCTGTATGAAAAAAAGCCTATAAGCAAACAATTCATACTCTAGTAGCTCTTGTGCTGCCTATAGGATTCACACAATAGGATAGCGTGAATTTATTTGTCCAGAAACAATGAGTTATTGTCTCTTCAATTCTGACAAGTGTGAAGTGCAAGGACAAAGGTCTGGAAACACTATCACAAGACATATTTAAGCAACAAAGATTTTAACAGGTATCTGTCTGCTGGGCTCCTTCACTCTTTCAGGTTGCACTCTTCATCTTATACCAAGGAAAGGCAACGACCTTTCACCAGGCTGCTTTGAGATTCAGGGAGTTGAGGATGGATGGCTTTTGCAAGAGATGGCAAATGAAAGTTAAGGCCTTGAAGACAGAGTGTTTGTTATTAGCCTACCAAAATTGGGACAGATTCATGAAACATTAAAAGAGAACCAGGAAGAAAATACTCCACAAGGACTTGTCTACTCACACAGGCTACACTTTTATCTAGATTTTATTGAGACATACTGTATTGTGACATCTCTCTGCTTACATTTGGATGGTTTATGTATCACTCCTTATCGTTTCAAAACAATGGTGGGAAAATGGGGGGAAAATCTGTTGTTAGTAGAAATTTCTCAACATTTCTAGGAATGTTCGCCTTTCCTGGAGGGAAAAGTTCCAGCTACTATTTCAGTAATCCATCCTGTTGTGATGTCAGCTTGTTTGGTCTCTCCTTTAAAAAAGGATTGTACAACTAGCAGTAAAATCCTCTTGAGCCCAGAGTGAAGCTGTACAGCATAAAACTGTAGCAAGTGCCTACTGAGTCAGACCACTAGTCCGTGTTGCACAGTATTCTTTTACAACACTGAAAAAAAGATGCTATTTGTGAAGTGCACGAGTGAGGACACATTCTCTCTCATTTCCTTTTTTTGGGGGGTGCTAGAGGGCACCTCCTTGCCTATTATTCTAGTATTCACAGTTGTGTCCTACCCCTTTCTGAATCTGCTGATAATATCTGCAGCAAGTTCCAGAAGTTTGCTGCCCAATGAAAAAATAAATCTTTCCTTTTACTAACTTTAAGCTGATGCTCTACTAATTTAATCAAGTATCACAGGTCCGCAGTTCCATATTCAGCCACCTTCATTTTATCACAAACCTCAACCTTCTGTTTTCCAAACTAAACAGTCCCAGATTTTTTGGTCTCCTCTCTTAAGGCAGCTGCTTCATCCTCTTGATCATTGTACTCGCCCTTTTCTGTACCTTCTCCACCTTCACTAAATCCATCTTGAGATGTGGAGACCAAGATTGCACATGGTACTCAAGATGGGGACACATCAGGTTTTGAATAGCAGAAAATCATGCCCCCTGTCCTGCTCTCAGTATCCTTTCTGATGAAGCCCAACATTTTGAGAGTTTGTTTGGCCATGCTACACACTGAGTTGATTTTGGCAACAGCAACCATAAAATTTCTTTCCTGAGTTGTAATGGCCAGTTTCAAGTTCAGCATCATGTAAGCATGATTTAAATTATTAGATTACTAATGCAGATGCAGAACACAAGAATATTTTGATACTATGCCTAAAATTAAAATGCAAAACAGCCCTTTTTACAGTCCTTGGAACATGGGTCTATTTCATCCTTTGACAGCTTTTATAGCCTAAAATCTGATAACTGTTTTCAAGGAAAAAAATTTACAGTGTCTTAGGAAACTAATTTTGTAAGCATTTTCTTGGGCTTTTGAAGTCCAGCAGGTTACTATCAAAAGAGATCTGCTCACTTTTCAGGACTAAAATTTAAAGCAGACATCCTTCTAAGCTTGACAACCTCTTAGTCCTATTTTTGTTTATGATTATAAATTCATTATAAATTTAACATTAATTAATTGAGAATTGATTGCATTAGTCATTGCACTTCTGATAACTCATCAGAACTGTCATCACACACAACATAAAAAGAAGTTACATTCAATCAAATTAAATTTTGGAAGTTACAGCTAAGTTTCAGCAATAAATTTTAAGGATAAGGCCAAAACCGAAGCAGGTCTTAGGATGAAATTTTGCTATGTACTGAATGTTGCTGTCAAACTGTATACTGTGGATCCCAGTTTTAAGCTATGGCATTAGAGGGAATTCCACCTATTGTAAACTGTAGCTATTTGTTGCTGTTGCAGATATTTCTACCAGTTCACTGGACTCCTATATATGTGTATGGAAATCACTTGCCTCAGATGATTTCTTTTGCTCTCAGTGAACTTGGCTGTTTTTCTAAATCTGCTCCTTGTTTTCTACCAGGATGTTTTGGAAGTGGACTAGACAGCAGCCCCGCCGATTGCTACAAAAACAGCTTTTACCAGACAGAGGAACTGATGCTTATGGATTTGTGCCAAAACCAATTGACCTGGTTATCCTGACTGGGTAAATATCAGAATATTGGTTGTAAAGAGTCTGAGAGAAGTGTGTTCATGTCTTGGTTCTAAAATCCTGTTCATTGATACTTTTGCCAAAGGGAATGAAAAATAAATATACAAAATAGTCCCTGTAAAAAACCACTGGATGGTTGTTCTACACTGTGTAAACTGCTGGAATACTCTTGGTCCTTTACACTTTATATGACTTCAGTGTACTGAAATCTGTATAAGCTAGTCACCTGTTTGAAATTGCTGCACAGGCTGGACAGAAGATTATCCAGTTTAAAGCAGTGCTCTTTGGTTTGGTAGCCCCAAAAAGAAACACCTAATCATTTTTATTTTGTATTTCCTTAGTCTTGAATAATTTCCTACTTCCCGCTGAAGGTAACTACAACTCATGTCCTACCTCCCCTATGAGAGTCTGAGCGAGCTCAAGATATGTAAGTGAAGGCTTGCAGGGAAACCCTCCTGCCTCTGCATCTTCTGTGCTGGGACCCTGGACTCTTGTAATTTCAATACTCAATATTCTATGTCTGTCAGTGGTGTCTTGCTAGCCCTCATCCTAGAGGACTAGGCAGGGCAGCAGGGAGAAAATAAACATGCTGGGAGGTGGTGTCTCCCAGTTTGATTGATAAATCTGCCTGGGCCAGGAGGTCTGTGCTCTGCCTCTACTTGTAGCTCACACAAGGCCACTCACTACCTCTGGTGGCTTGTCTCATGTAAAGATTAATAGATACTCTGTACTCCTGAGATGTCCTCATCTACAAATCCATTTGAAAAATCCTGTATTTTGGGACTACACAAACCATTCCAATGCCATAATATTGCCTGTTGGAGGAATATTCTTCACCTCAAGGACAACTTGTCTCTATCAGAAGTCTGCTGCAGAAAGGGCTGCATCTGAGGGTAGCAAGATCATCATACTGATTCCACAGCCCTCTTCACATGGATGGGAGGATTTCAGCTGGGGTCTCCAACAGTATTATCCAACAGACCAGAGTCTGTGGGGGCACCTTTGTGGGTGTAAAAGTGCAGCTCTTTTAAGTTAGGATATGATGCTGCTTGGAATCAAGAAGGTCATTTTCTAAAACTGGAAACAAATTTCAAAAGCAGGCTGATTCTTGTTTGATGTTTTCAGACATACCAGCTTAAAGCTAATCAGGTGAAGTAATATTTTCTAGTCCTCTCAGTTTTGAGCTAATGTGTTTTGCTGGCTAAAGGACTTGATATTAGCCCTACCATAAGCAGCCATGAAATCTGAGATGTCTTTTGTTTCCTTGTGATTCATGCAGAGACCTGTACCATTTTAAGCCCAGCAATCAGTATAGAAAATTGACTTGATCAGAATATAAATGATTTATTTCTGAAAAATGGACTAGCTATTAAAGATCTAGTTGAAGAGTTAAAGCAAATTAGTGCTAAAAGAAGGGCAAAGAATAAAATGTCACTGCCATTCTCTCATGTAAGTAGCGAAGAAAATGTGAATCCTTCCTGGTTTCTGTATCATCACCTGATGAGGGGCAGCCAGCCTCAGAGCTGTGCTGGGCTGCAGCACTCCTCCCTGCTGCTTTCATAACAGCACCACCTGCACCAAGTCTGCTGTGAGCAAATCTGAGCACACGGGTGCTCTGAAGCAACACTAGGTGCAATTCCTTTCACACTTGGTGCCTGGGACAAATAGTTCCACCAGTGTTATCAGGAGAACTTTCATGAGTGAAGGGAAAAATATTTGGTTCAATGATCATATACTTCAAATTATTTCCACATATATAGGTATAGAAACGTAAACCTCCTCCCTCTTTCCCAGAAAAATATCATTTGTGTTCTTTGCTTTCCACATTCTCAGTTTTCAGGAAAAGCTGTAATCCAGCTACAGTAATAGCCCTTGACTTTTAATTTTCAGAGTGGTACAGACTTTTAGGACCTCCCAGCTTTCCTCCTAACACATCATCACTGCCCATGGGAGCAGAATCAAACTTACCGTACCAGCCTGGAATCACTCTCTGTAACTGCACATTGGCAGGAGGAGAGGAGGAAGGAGAGGAGAGCAGGGAGCTCTGCTGAGGTTGTAGCTGTATAAATAAAAAGCCCTGAAATTTTCACCTGTCCTAGACTTCGATGGAAAAATTATTTGCTTCTTCTTATCTCATGGATGGCTTTAGCTGGAATTTAAAATGTAGAATACAGAAAATCAGATCATATTTTAAGAAAACAGTTAAAAGCCTTAAATGTAATCTAAATTTTAAATATCACAGAGGTGCATCTGATATTCCCCTCCCCGCCCTGCCCAAAGTTAATATCTCAAGAGTAATTTCTATGGATTGCATCATGGCAGGATACCTGGTTGTTACTGCTGCAGCTGATGTTTTACCAGCAGGCTGCTGACAGTCAGCTTGTGTTTCCACCCTTCACAACAATGACAGCATTTTGTGGAAATATACCATGAGGAAAGACACCGATAGGAAAACAACTGTTAAAATATTAAGATAGGCAGCTGAATAGTTCCTGACTGGGAGATAATTTTTAACAACCTTTGTGGGTACGGGCAGACACGAGCAAAACATTGGAGCCATCCATTTATAATTCCCGGCTGCAGGCAGAAGGTTGGACATGTAACATCTTTATCTTCTGATATGAAAAAGCCCTTCAGTTAAATAACAACAGGTCTAAAAAGTGCTAAGCCACTCCTCCTGAGTAAGGGCCAAGTCCTGCTCCAGCCAAGAAAATTTTGGAAGGGACAGCAAAAGTACAGCCACATGTGCTGGGTGCAGAGCAGGGGCAAACATTTCTCCTTGGGGTCAGGTAAGGAGCACTTCCAGAGAGGCAATAGGAAGTGCTCATTCTGCAGCCAGAAAGGGAGAAACAGGCTGATGGTTTAAGCAGACTCTCTCTTCCCAGCAACAGCAGTTACAGGAAGATTGTGGACTTCTTACATGAAGGTGTGCGGCAGATGAATCTGTGGAGTTAAACAGTAACTATCTTTTTTGGGGCAAATCATCACTCCCTTCCTTCTCTTCTCTTCTACCACCACCACCAGCCTCACCATATGATTTTAAAGCAGTGGCACCTCGGCAACCACAGCTGTAACTGGGGAGAGAAAGAGCATTCATCCTTGCAGAGCACAACTGCCCCACTACCAGCAACACTGCACACCCCCACAGATGGGGAGATACACGGCACACAGGTGCATGCCCTGGGCATGGCAGAGCAAAGTTCTTTTTTTCTAAGCAGACTGACCATAAATATGAGCAGTAATCAAGAGCACGTGAGATGATTTTTCCTCTCAAAAAAAGTAGTTTTAGGATGGATTTCAACTCAGGTGGCAAACTCCTGACAACAGAAGCTGTTTTCCACTGGAATTATTACTTTTTGTTACTGTTTGAGGGAATAAATGTGATACTGCTTGCTGAGATCTTTTTTCACTGAAGAGAAAAGAGCATTTTTCCCCTCTGCTACTTCTCAGTTGTGACAGAAACCTTAATGGGGCTGATGGGTATATGAGAGCACATAGCAGCCCTCTGGCCAGAGTCTGAAGTGGGACAGGCAACACCAGTGTGCCATACTGTCCATGGTGTCATTTGAAGCCGTTTTGGTGTCTGAAGCAAGCTCAGTGACAGCCGCTGCTGCCTCCATGGGGGAGAGGAGCGAGTAACCTGCTGGGATCACCAAGGGTGTCCTGCTGCCTGGTCAGCTGAAGAAACACCAGCCTCTGGGCCTCCTCCACAAGTGACCCATGTCCCACCGTGCATGGATCCTACCTGGAGAAACCTGAAGGTGATACCTCCCCAAATGTAGCAGTGCATGCCAGACCCAGGTCTGACTTACTCCCTCCCTCCCTGTCTTTAACGACTGACTCTCAGTAGTGCCAGCTCCAGCTTAGATGTTACCCTGCAACCTTCCTTCTGTAGAAGGTGGTTTCCTGCTGCAGGAAGTCACCGTTCCGCTTTGACTCCACCAAAGTAAATCACCTCTTGTCCTTCACCTGCATTTTCAACAAAACAGATGAGTTATAATCTGTGGTTATTTTACTTAAGAAAATGATCGATAAAAATGCTCCCCTTTCATCAGGCTGTTTTATCTCCCATGCCATGTGAATGGCAGAAAGAAGAAAGCCCAAAGAAACATCAAAAGAAGAGCAGAGCTTGTCTCTTCTCTTCGCTATCTGTGGTGCTCTGCAGTGAGTTGGCAGCTGACGTGCTACTGCTGCAGAGAGCAAACCCTCTGGACATGGGGGAATGCAGTATGGGACTGAAACAACTTATTCTATTCCAAGTGTACAATCCTTTCTTTTTGGTTTTAATTTAATATAGTCTCACATCCCACAAGTTTAAGTTTCAGCTTCACATTCAGATAACCCCTCAGAACCTTTACATGAAACCTGGTGTTAATTGACCAAATTTATATACTTTCTCCTCATTGGTTCCATTAATCATGCCATGGCCCCAGTTTTATCCAAATGTAATGCAATCTTTTCAGTAAATCTAGATTTTTTTATTTCTAAAGAACTTGCCTGGTTTTCAATTTGACGAGGGGTGAGAGCTGGGATGTCTTCACTGCTGTGCCCAGGGCAACTTTGCAGCCTTAGGAATGGCACGCAAGGGCAGGTCCCAAGAGCCCACTGGCTGACGGCAGGAGAGGGCGATTTTTTAGAAGTTCAACAGAACAGCCCAGTCTGAAGCATTAGATTTCCCCTCCAAAACTGAAAGCAAGTAGCAGTCATAAGAACTAGAAAAAGATGTGCTACCATGTTGCATCCACATTAACCTTATTCCATACAAAAATAAAAATCTTACTGAGACCAATCAAGTGCCCAAAAATGACGAAGTCAAACTATGTTATACAGCAGAGGTTTTCTTATCCTGAAGTTGCCCAAAAATCTTTCATAGATTCCTAAACAAGGAAAACCCTTTTAAGGCCACCATAGTTCACTGCTCAGCCATGACTGCCCCTGCCAGAAACACTGACATGAGCAGGTAACGAATCCCTTACCCCTTTGGTTACAGAAGTTTTGTTCTGGTAGAAAGTTGTCCTCAACTATTTCCCATCTATAGACCAACTCAGTCTGCTCCAGGAGTATAAAACCACACTTTGGATGTGTCACTGTAAGAGAACGTAACATCTGGGGTAGGAAGAGAGGATGGGGGAAGTATTGCACAGCACTGCAATACTGTGGCTATTCAGTTGAAACACATGACAACTTTGGTGGTTTCATTGAGCTGTTTACAAAAAAAAGGAAGATGAAGAGATAAAAATATGAATATTATTGATGCCTGTAGCAGGGGCATTGTGTAAGAAAGGGATTTTATGAAGAGACTGTAAAGCACTGTGTTCTGAAGAGTACCAAGCAATGCTAATCCCCCTGGAAGCCTCTGTGAGATTACTCTAATGTTTGGTTCAGACATCTTCTGATGGTTCTGGTGCTCTTCTGGTGGTACAAATTGTGACAGCATAACATGGAAAGGTCATGGATTAATTTAGCTCCATCTACAAAACTGAGCTAAAATAACCCATTCAGAAAGATACCTGCCTAGTACTGTGGGTATTACATCAAAAGAAAAGAAAATTACAAGTCACAGAGGGAATGAATTAAAGGTGAAGGGAGTGAGAACAGAGAAGTCTTAGGGTGCCAAAATGTAGAGCGAGTCAAATTTAGGGTTCAGACAACCTTCATTACTGTGAGCACTCTTTAAACCTAGAAATTGTGAAACAACATGAATTATCTTAACCCACATTCACTGAAGTGTAAGCAACAGTGTGTATGCTTGTCTTGGCTGTGGCTCAGAACACACATGTCTGTTTAGTGCAGCAATGATGAACAGTAACTTAAGAAACAGTAATTGGATTGATAGTCATTGGCTTTAGTGTGAAAACAAATCAGCAAGATTGAAAAGCTCAGCAAAATAAGGCTAGTGGGTATGCATGGAGGAAAGGGAACATTTGGAGGATTGGGAGGAATCCCCACAAGTAAGCAAACACAGTATTCTCTAAGAAGGAAAAAACAGAAGATGGATGCTGAGAAAAACATGGAAAGGAGGTTTTGTCAAATATTGCAGTCCTTGCAGAAGTCATCTACCTATGATAACAGCAAGAAAGAAGCTTTGAGGAAGAAGCTAAGGCAGACCAACAAGGCATGGAGTCTGTAGTCACAAGATGTAGCAAGATGGAGAGGTGGAGGTGCTACACAAAGAAAGCAAGACACTGTTGGATTCCTGTTGTCTCCAGACTGTTCTCAGTGTGTTTGTTAGGAGGAGCTGATGTCTTTTAGATTGGACGCTTTTGGCAGGACAGAGGCATACACGTTAGGCTTCCAAAAAGAGATACACTGGCTTTTGGAACAGATATCTAGGTTAGATAGTATAAGGTGTGCATTGGTTTTATGGGGACACTAAGAAGATAGCTAAAGCCATTCGTCCCATTTTTAGATGGTTAAATTTTGATTTGGAGAATCTGTCTTTAGAAGATCTTATACCAGTCCCATTACATCACTGTATATACCTACAACCCTGTAAACACACCCTTGGGGAAGCTCACACAAGATTTTCAGCTCAGGCATGAAGTATTTCAGCTCATACGCTTATTTGGAGTGCCCTTCTTCCCCAGCTGTCCACAGCTTTGAAAAGCTCAAATTAAACATTGTCATGAGCCTGAGACAAAGCAGGTGACAGTTTTAGCAGGTTTGTCTTACGTGGGTTCAGGAGACTTGGAAGAACCTTCTCCAAGCTTACCGCCATTTCTGTTCTCCCTAAATGCTACGAGCTCCCAGGAGCTGTGCTGCCAGGACTCCCTTAGCTGCACCTCACATCGACTGCCCTTCCTGCAGCAGAAGCAGCCAAGCCCTGTGGGCAAGAGCACGAGGAAGGCAGACAGGACAAGCTCTCACTGCACGTGCAGCAGTCAGTGTCCAGCGTTTGGTCCACGAAATTACATTATTCCCTAAATATGTGACATAAACACATTAGCACATATCCCACTGCAAGAATCTCATCCAGTTCTTACAGGACTTAATGTTGTCAGCACTGGATGCTGGCTTACAGTTGCTGTGATAAACGTCCAAGGAAGCGTTTGTGATAGGACAGTGGTATTCACCCAGCAGAAGTGGGAAAGAGGCTTTCTACCTTTTAAACTGTAGTTATTTCTTCACCCTTGTTTATCCTATCCTTTCTTGTCAGTTGAATAGGAATTTAAAAGCAGAACTGAATTTTTTTAATGTATAAACATTTGTGGTAAGCACTGAGCCACAGCAGTGTCGCAACCAAAACACAGTTGCTCAACAGCACCTGTTAGTGCAATTACTTCGACATAAAATGTGTTCTTTACTGTTGTCTACAGGGAAAATCAGCAGCAGCCTGTTACCCTGCAGCTCCAGCTGGCAACAAAATTTGTTACCTTGATCTTGCATAATATTGCAGATGAAAATAACAGAATTCCAGTGATCAAACTTGTTTTTCACTTATTACCCAGTGTAAGCTATACCCTGCAACCAGAGAACCTTGAGAAACAAGACTAAACCAAGCTGCTTATTTACAGATAAATATTTTCATGGGACCTGAATTTATATGCATCAAGGAAAGCATACCTGAGGGCATATTTTTCCTTTATTCTTCTCCATGGCTGAATTAGTGCTAGAGAGAAGGTAGAGTCTTAACAACATCACTGTATTTCTTTGTATGTTCTCACAGACCCTTCCACAATCCTAAGTAGGGGGAGACACCAAAGTAGTGGCTAAAGGCAAGAAGTCAACCATATAATTAGGATCCAATCAGAAGTCCTGACAAGTTTCTCCTAAAGTAACTGTCATTGTAGAGTACAAGGTGCAAACGTTACTCATATATTTAGGGTTAAGGGGGTTTATAGTTGTTAAAGTCTATTTCTAAGTGGTATGTGAAAGACAACTAAAGTAAGCAAGAGCAAGCTGGGGAGGTTCTAGTCCGCTTCAATGGGACGTATACTTCTGGTGGGAAGGGTGTACAGGTTCATAAACTTAAAAAAGGTGAAACTCTGTTAGCCAGTGTGGGAGGTCAAAAAAAATACATCTTCTTAGCAGGTCTACAGGGAGTCTGATCCATAGGTACCACATGAAATTGGGACATTTCCTGACAGTGGGCTCTTGGAGCAGATTTTTATATATCTTCGTGCAAGAAGCAACACAGGGAAATAGTGTGGCAGGCACGGGCTGTCCAAGGACTTGTGATGGGCTCAGGATTGGCATAGCTCTCTATCTTCTATACAGAACTGTAGCACAAACATGATAATTTGGCTCTGAAGGTGTCTACACGGTTTTGACACCATTACAGCAAAGTATAGTACCTTACAACAGCCTATACCAACGTGATAAAGACAACTTTGTTGGAATAAAAAGGCAGAAACATTTGGGAAGCAGGCAGATGGAAGGATAAAAAAAATAATCTATCTGTGAAATGAAAGAGAATGAGAGAGATGCTAAAGTTATCATGGACAGTTTTCATTAACAAGATATAGCTTCAGGCTGATGGACCAAACACTGAAAGTCAGTACTCAGAATAAGCATGGCTTGAGGGCTCTTCTCACATAATATGCTCAATGGCTCACAGGATAAAGTCTTCTTGTATGAATCATGGTGGAGTGAGGTCTGCAGAGAAAGGGCTTATCCCACCATTTAATGGACATTCTGGGAGCTGGTAAAATTTAGTTTGCACTCCATAGAGCCAAGGATAACAGCATGAAAGCAGGGGCCTGTAACAGACATGAAGGAGACTCAAGAAGAAATGGAATTTGAGAAACCTGAAAGTGGACCCACAAATCTATGTTTAACATTTATTCACAGCAGTGAGTAGCAGACTGGGAAAGGTCTCTAAGCTTGTTGTTCATTTTTCTATTTTTATATATTCTTTTTACCTTTAAAACTGGAAAAGAAAGAATCTCAAAAAATGAGCAAAAAGCACACAAAAGGACACCTGAGGGAAAAAGGTTGTTCTTTATAACTTGCAAAGCTAACATTGTATAACAACAGAAGGAATAAATGTCAAAAAAACCCCACATTGTGTACAGTGCTAGCGAAAGGGCATTACTCATAGCCTGATATAAACAACTAACAACTCCCATCTGGCAACAAAAGTCTTTGGGAAGGGAAATACTCTAAAACTCCTGCCGTTGATAACTGAGGCCTGTTGTAGGAAATGCCTGCAGGATCCAACTGTGATTGCAGCAGAGGGAAGGGAAATGACATGCTCGTGTCCAAAATAGCTTGGAGTCCAACAGTATTTGAGACATTTCAAAATAGCACACATTCAGAAATGAAAAGCAAGTAAAAGTGGACAGTGGGTACAGAGCAGTTCAGGCAGCTGAGCTCTGAGATGGCTCCTTGCCCCTGACTTTTTCATGACAGAGCATCCATGTTACCATCAGCCCTAACACTTCATTTGGAAGAGGGAAGAGCAGAACCAGGCAGTGGTGGTTCAGACTGAAAAATATAGGTGAAACTCTTTAGGAAAAGAAAAACAGAAACTAAAAATGATGAATTTTGATAATTCCAGAAAAGAAATTGTCATTCATAAAGAGCTTGAGCCAGAGCCCACCGAAGCCAAAAAGAGCCTTGCTGTGAGATTCAGTGGGCTTTGGCTCATGTCCATAGGCTAAACGTTTCCTCTGGCAAGTCTACAGAGTGATTCAGCCCCAAACTGCTCAGCACAGCCAAATTCAAAAGCCCTATTCATATTCTAAAAAAGGCAACTGGACATCATTCCATGGTCCCAGTTGTACAATTGTCTTCAAACAGGTGGCAGAAACAACATCCGTTTGCCGGCCAGAAAACCAAAGAGAAAGTCAGGACCCTGTACTAGAGCAAGATTTTACATCTAACACTTGTACTCACTCATACTGTGGAACCAATTTAAAATTTTCCATTGAGATAACTTGCTTTAAAAATACTGGTCAGTCTTTTTTTTTTTTTTTTTTTTTTCTGATTTCACTGCGGAAATAATATATTCATCTCCTCTTACAGGAAATCATATTAGCATGTGGAACTGATACAGCAAACAGTAGCAGGCATGGTAAGATACTTGAGGGGCTTTCCATTATTTCAGGAAGAAAGATACCTAGAAATTAAATTAGCATTTTTGGATAAAGGTATTAGTATTAGTATTTTGGATAAAGGACATTGGAGAAGAGTACATCTCACAGAAAAGGAATTTTTGCTGGGAAGAAAGCAGCTATTTTTACAGATTACCGAGGAAGGATGCAAATCAGTAAGCATAAGGATACATTACTGGGTCCATCTTTTGCAGATAGAGCTTTTTCAAACTATCATAGTGTCCAGCCTTCTCCAACCTTTATATCCTAAGGGTATAAAGGGTAGTGGTCAATGGCTCAATATCCAGATCGGTGACAAATAGAGTCCTGCAAGGGTCCGTACTGGGACCAGTGCAATTTAATATCTTCATCAATGACATAGTGGGATCAAGTGCACCGTCAGCAAGTTTGCAGGTGACACCAAGCTGAGTGGTGCTGTTGACACACCCAAGGGATGGAATGCCATCCAGAGGGACCCAGACAAGCTTGAGAAGTGGACTCATGAGGTTCAACAAGACCAAGTACAAGGTCCTGCACCTGGGTTGGGGCAACCCCCAGTATCAATACAGGCTGGGGGATGAAGGGACTGGGACCAGCCTTGTGGAGAAGGACTTGCGGTTAATGGTGGTTGAAAAGCTGGACATGAGCCAGCAATGTGCACTTGCAGCCCAGAAAGCCAAACATATCCTGGGCTGCATTAAAAGAAGTGTGGCCAGCAGGTCAAAGGTGGTGATTCTCCCCTTTTACTCTGCTCTCCTGAGACCCTACCTGGAATAGTGTGTCCAGCTCTGGAGTCCTCAGTACAGGAAAGATATGGACCTGTTGGAGCAGGTCCAGGGGAGGGCCACAAAGATGATCAGAGGGATGACAGACCTTTCCTATGAAGACAGGCTGAGAGTTGGGATTGTTCAGCCTGGAGAAGAGAAGGCTTTGTGGAGACCTTAATGTGGCCTTTCAGTACCTAAAGGGGACTTATAAGAAAGATGGGGACGTATTTTTTATCAGACTCTGTTGTGATAGGTCAAAGGGTAATGTTTTTAAACTGAAAGAGAGTAGATTCAGACCAGATATAAGGAAGAAACATTTTACGATATGGGTAGTGGAACACTGGAATTTGTTGCCCAGAGATGCTGCAGATGCTCCATCCCTGGAAACATTCAAGGTCAGGTTGGACGGGGCTCTGAGTAATGTGGTCTAGTTGAAGGTGTCCCTACTCTTTGCAGGGGGGCTGAACTAGGTGACCTTTAAAGGTCCTTTCCAACCCAAACTATTATAAATCCCAAATTACACCAAAAAAAGCATCTACACTGTGGGAAAGAATGCAATGAGAATGGAAGGAAGCAGCAAGTCAGTCACCCAAACCTATTCCAAGGTTTTGCGCTCTGAGCAAGAGAAGGTTGAATTATATGCAAGCAGCACCAGCCTATGACACAGAGAGGTTAAAATGCAAATAATATATCTCAGGCTTTACAATACCCAAGCAGAATATGCTTCAGTGATTATTAAGTTTTATAGCTGGACTAAGTATTTGTGATGAATATGTTTCTGGCTCCCCACAACTCTCAGGGAATTTAAGGGAAAAAAAATAATTCAGGTTTTACTTACCTGATAGGGGGAAAGACTAAAAAGTAATAAAAAAAACATTTAAATAGTGACTATTGACATTATCATTGTGACATTTTTTTAGATTGAAAGGCTTGTTTGGAAGAGGTGAAATGTTTATTTCAATGTTCTTTAAAATGAAATTTTTACTTTTCCTTTCAAAATAGCTTTTTTTTTCCTTTAAAACAATCTAGCTGAAAAAGAAAAAGATGTTGAAGGTTTCACAAATTTAATAAAAGGTTTTGAATTTAGCTTAAAATTGTAATAGTTTGTCTTCTGCTTGACTCAGACTCTTCTCCCCTCACACTCCCCTCTAGCTTTTCAGATTTGGGCCAATGAACAAAAACATCTATTATTTACGAGTGTTGTTTGAACAATGACATAGGGTGAATCTGCAGTGTAGTGATGCTCCAAGAGAACAGGCAATATCTTGGCAAGGGAAGAAGAGCTCCTTATGAGAACAACACTGCTGAATTCCCTGTTGCTTTGTGCTTGCTGTAAACGGTTCATGCAGGGTCAATGCCTGTAGCACACCTTCACTTTCTTAAGGCAATATTCCTTACCCATTTGTAACTGTTGAAAATAGCTGCAGGACAATACACCATCAGGTCCTATGGGTCCACATCATAAGTAAATGTTGGATGGTGCTGCCACACAAAGTTGTTCTAGAAACCCCTAGATGAGAGGAAGCAAAAAGTAAAAATAACCTTCCAAAGAATTAGAAGGCCAAGTTTTCATCATCAGTGGAGAAATCCCGGCCATGCTTTAAATTAACAAAATGTTCCTAGAGACTTCAGTGGGAATAGGAATTTAAGAAAGTATGCAACAGCCTTCCTACAGACAATTTATTTCCTTTTGTCTTGAACTTAATATAGGGGGTTTACATGGTTTCTTTTTTTTTGTCCTTGCCCAGACAAGGACACAAGGAGGAAATCTCCATTCTTTGGTAATAGGTGCATGTAGGAACTTGTTGAGGAAGAAGCAATGAAGTGCATTCCTATTGGCATTTCTTAACTTCTACAATTTCACTGTTCACATACTTCTAGCACTAAAACATTAAGGATCTTAAAAGTATTCCCATTTACACTTTTTGTCATTTTTCATGAAGAAAAACATCTTGAAGAACTTGCCTTATGTTTGATTAATAAAATCCAAAATTCATTGTGTAATAAACATTCATATTTAATAGAGTTTACTACAACACCTTACAAAGGAGGAGGAAAAAGAAGAATTAAAAAGAAGACTGACAGGGAAAGGAAAATGTCACATAGCTATGCTCTAAACACTCTCCACTCAAGCTCTGATTCACCTTGATAGAAATTAAAACAACGGGATAGATATGGGAATTGCTTCCTTTTCCCATCCCATCTCCGTCCTCTCTGGTTGAGAGAAGAACAGTCTAGCAGAAAAAATTCCCCATGTGAACAGTAATCTGTCTATAATAGTCTTGAGGCCAAATTATACAACTGAAACAATATACTTTGATCTCTTACTATCATTTTTCTAGTTCTTCATCTCACATAAATCACTCAGTTTTCCTCCCCAAATTTCTCCTGTTCCCCTGTAAACACACCCATTTGCAGTCTGCTATGGACTTCTGACCTTGTCTTCAAGATCCCACCAACCTGACAAAAGGTACCTTGACCTTGACTAGGAAAAAGGACAAGGGCAGGTTGTGCAGGTTTGCTTTCCCAGGCAACTCTAGACATACAAGAAATTTATAACTGAGAAGTTTAAACATGTTGTAAGAATATAAATATGCTGTATATTGTATGAAGTAATATGTCCTAACAGGAACACTTGCAAAAATTTTGGCAAACAGTCAAATGGTATTAAAAATCTGTCTTTCTTCACTCCACATTGTAATGTTTTCATTTTTTATTATTAAATTAAATTAATTCATGAAATAACAAGAGTTGAAAGAAAAACGTGTACTGCAGAGCCTCCCCAATCAGGAGCTAGATCTGTAGTTAATTAATTCTGACCAGTCACATGGCCTGTTTTGCCACATCTCTACTGTTTTCTGTTCATATATAGTTAAAGTTCATTAAAACTACACATGCAGCTATTTAAAATTCTATTTCATACTTTCTTTTTGAAGGTTGATTAGACTAAAGAAGAATGGGCACATAATATGATAGTGAATTTCACAGATGTTTGCTGCCAGTGAAGAAACTGGCATTTCATTCCAGGCTGCAGATAGGGCTGTGCACAGGAAAAGACCTTATGCTCTCATTCTGACCTACCTGCCCTGACCAAACTGTCCTACTACTGTCTGTCTCTTCCCTACACCTTCTACTTTCTTCTCCCTGTTCCAGCCTTCCCACTTCAGCCTTCTTATCCGAGGCCCAAACTTTGCCTCCTTCCTTATTCACAGTTGTAAACTTCCCAAGATTTTTCATGCAAATACCCTTCATTCCCAATCTATTTTTCCTTATTAATTTCCTAGGTTTCCCCACAACCTCTCTTTTGGTCTCACTCTTCCAATTCATCATGTTTCCAATCTCTTTCCACCACTAAGCATTTCCAGCTCATCCTTCGTGATCCTTGTCTTAATAAGTAACCCTCTAACACCACCAGACTTGAACCTTACCTCTTGATCACTCCTCATACAAGGCAAAATATCTCCTCTTCCAGAACCCCTGAATACCACAAGCAGTCTCCTTACCTTCTATAAGGGCTCCTGGCACCCAGATAGCACCTTTCAACCGTGAAAATCAACACCAGAGAAAGTCCCAATTCAAGCAAGGCACCCTGGAGCTAGTGTATGTCTGTGAATGACAGATTTCTTTCTCTTCCTTTTCTTCTTTTTCTTATTTTTATTTTCTTTATACTCTTTTTCTCCTTCTCCTCCTTTATGTCCTTTATCTTGTTTTTCTCCTGTATCTTATTTTGAATTTTTTTCCTCTTTTGCTTTGTCTTTTTTTCCCATTTTATGAGAATTTAACCACCAAACAGTAACAAGTGTCAGCAGAGAACATACAAAGAGATTTTTTAAAATGTTCGTGTTGGCCAACACCAGTCAATTTGCCCAAAGGAGAGGCAGCAAAAAGAAAATTCCTTAAAAATAAAAAAACCTTGTCAGGCTTCAGAATGACATTTCAGAGCTGTAGAGGTGCAAGTGTTCCCAGTGAATTCATTGAGGGGTTGAGAGTTTTTTCTTTTTTAAGAAAAACATCTTTTCTCTTAAAAATGGCTTTCAGAAGAGACTTAACTATTTTGCCTTTAAAGGTTTTTTCCAGAAATATTCCATCCAAGGGAGATAGTAATTTTGGAAAATTTCATATAGGCATATTTCCCCAGAAAGATCCTTGCAGGCCCACAAAACCCAAGTTATTCCACCCAAATGGTCATCTTGCTTCTACCCTGCCTCCTAATAAAATGCTTTGGTTTCTTAGTCAAAGCAGATTTTCATAAGATTTCAGGTTTGGTGTTTTTTTTTTCCACAAATGAATGCGTTTTCTGTATTTTGTCACAAATTAGTATGATTATTTTTTTTTTTTTCCTTTTGGAAACTCCGTTACTGGAAAACGGAAATTTGGCTCACTATAAAGCACTTAAGATAACTCAAATAAAATCATGTGTATCCATCACATTCCTGATACACTGGAGTATCAGTGAAACCTGAGACAGATGCAATTCAGGAACCCTATGAGCAAGTCTACACACAACGGTTTGAAAACACTCCCTGATTTTTTGTTACAGTTTAGTTTGGCTGACATGCACTTTAGGAAAAAAAGTGCACTTCTTGTTCCTGCAAAGATTGGCCTATATGCTTAATTTTACCATTTGAAAAGTCAGTAAGATTAAATATGTGCACAAATCTTTGAAGAGGTATGGCCTAAACAACCTTCTGGTGGAAGTACAGGGGAATATATGTGATCGTGGACAGCATCTTTTTCTCTCCAGATACTACAAAGGCTAAGTGCAGTTTGCAACACCTTACAGATTAATCAACTACACACTAAGATTTTTCATTTCTTTCTTCCTTCTTGTAGCTGACAGCTAGTAGTTTTACTTTGTTCTCACTTTGAGAGTACCTACATTTTACTGGTAATAAATCCTCTCAAAGAATTCTGCTTGGAGTTTCTTGCAGCACAGAGTATCTTCCAATCAATCCCATTTCTTCTGACAGCAGCTCCAGAGATTTCCAGCAACATACTTTGAGTGGATGGAGCAATGGAAATACCCTTGAAGACTTCTGGAGAGGGCAGGTCTGCTCTGGAGCACGTACAGCTCAAAGGCATTCATCTCATATTTCCAGGAGAAACTCTAACCTAGTGGTGCAAAGGTACACTATCACACTGGTGAGAAAAGGCATCCAGGCTAATATATTAAAAAAAAAAAAAAATCCACAAAACATTCTGTTTGGTTTTGTTTGTTTGTTTGCTTGTTTGTTTGTTTACTGAACTCTATAAATTATGCTTTTCTGACTTTTTTTTATTTGGAAATGAGCCACCTAAATGCATTGCTTTTGAAGAAGTCTATCAAATGCTTTGTGGGCTCCAGCAGATAAGACACTGTAATATAGTCACTCATAGATTTGCTGGTGTAAGTAGGTTAAATTTCCACAGACGTTGCACTGGGAGAAACCCTCTGAAGTCAGTCCTACATCAGCTCTTGAATCTCACTCCTGAGAGAGAAAATATCTATTTAATGCCATGTACTTCTGACAGACTCTGGCTTGGAGACAAAACTCAAAATGAACGTAGAGAATAGGGCCTGATCCACTGAAACAAAGCTGTGCTTATCTTAGGAAACTAACTACATTTAAGGTATTTGTATTAAACACAAAACAAAATGCTAAAGTAGAATTAACATCAAAAGTGCATGAAGGATTAAACAACTCACTATGCTTATAATGCAATTATTAATATAGCGACTTCAGTGGTTCAAAGAAACACTGCACTAGTGGAACCTGCAGTGGAATGAAATGGAACTTGGAATGAGCTCAGGCTGCAGTCCAGAAAGTGGAGAAGGTTTCACTAAAAGCACCTCAAGAGACCATCACCGCATCAGCCTGAAAAGAGAGTGGGACCCATCCTGTGTGTCACTTCAGCAACCCGAGGTGTCAAAAGAATCACTTAACACATTATAAAAGCTAAAAACGGATGATTGAGAGGACTGATAAAAATGTAAATTGAAATAGCCAAAAATTCACAAAGTATGAGCAATGGAAACAAACCCAGAAAACCATTCAGCCAGGAGGTTAGAAAGCATGAGTCAGGAGAGTGATGAATGCTAATGCGCCTTTGAAAAATGTGAGGCAAATACTTAACCAGAACTGGACAGAAATGAGGTTAAATGAGCCAGTGTATAGCTGAGGGAACAATCTAAGTGTTCAGTCTAAAAAGAAGGAACAAAGCAAATCCACTGCTGATAGCTGAAATGTGAAGAAATAAGGGAAATTGTGACTTGGTTTAGCATATCAGGAGTGGGATCGCTCAGGAGATGGACGCATCCCAATCACCACAGACATACACCGTCTGTTACAAAACATGTCATAATTAGAAAACCAGAATTCAATAATCAGCAACCCACTAGGTGGTACATACTCATTCAGCACAGTATACAAAGAAATAGCAACGGTTAATAAGAAAACCAGTTTATCTATCTACTTTATCAGCCTCAGGACCCATCATGTAGAAACACAGACTCGGGCATGGACAAATTCAGCATTGGTTAGCATATTACACTGTTATCATTCTTTGCCGAGAAATACATTTTCAAAATAGCCCATTAATTGTTCATCAGTTAATTTGGGATCCCAAATATTAGGCACTTAAGCATTTACTGTCAGCAGTGTTCTGTGCTTAACTCTCTCCCCACTGAAGCTCCTGTTCTGAACATCCTGTCCAATTCCTGAAAAACTGAAGTGCTTGCAGAGACCAATGACTTTAGCTGTCACTGTGGCCATTCAGCTTCTTGCTCAGCCAATGTCTTGGAGCCTCAAGTTTGCAAAATTGAAACTTAGTAACCTAAAATTTGTAAAAGAACTGAAGTTTGGTATGAATAATCGGTCTTTGGAGAGGTTAGCTTAGTCTACGGCATATTCTACCTCTTATCCCTCCTCCCTACCTGCCCCTGATCCCAAAGGAAAAACAAAACATATTTTTGAAAAGTATTAGTAGGAAGGAAGTCCCACATCAGAGATTACTGTAAGTAAATTGTAGGAGAGCTGGTTCTCCATTAAGGATAAGGCATTGACCAAGCCATCAGCAGCAAATGTAAACAGGCGGAGTGCTCAATAACTGAAAAAGTAAAACTTTGTACATCACCCAAATCTAAACAGAAGCCATTTTATTAGCAGATGTAAAAAGGACAAAACTACATTTTGTTGTAGATAAAACTAAAAGAATCAGAGAACTAAGAACCACAATTCCTTGGAAAGCTGTATGCTTGGGAAATACTGGATGCATGCATTTATCCCACTGAGCTCCTGGCATTGCAGGGCTGAGGCCTAAATTTGGATTTGAATTTCACACTCTAACTCTTGCAAAAATAAGTTTAGACAAATTGTTGGAAAGGTTGGGCTAGTTTTATATGTTCTGATACTCAAGATCATTCTATCCTTATAGCAGACACATCTAGACACACACAAAAAACCCAAACCTGCATGAGGTATCATTCTTAGAAATAAAATCTTTTTTTCTGAACTGTGGAGGAAAGAGATCTATTGTAATTCACTTGAGGTTTTGGGAAAGTAGTACATGAGTGGTTAATATTTCACCTGACCCATTGCTAAGAACTAATAAAAGTAAAAGCTGTGCAGCTGCCCCTTCTAATCTAAGAACAAATCACAAAGGCAGGCACAAACAAAAGGCAGGTGAGTTCTCAACTGAACGATTAGGAGGAGGACAAACAGGGGAAAAAAAAAGGTAAAGCAATCCACCCAACCACTTCAACAAAATTTAATCAGAAAAGCAGTTTAGAAAGGAGCCACAAATCTACTGAAAACAAAGTTTCAAATAACAAACACCAATAAAAGTGCAATATAAATAATAGCCTCAAGGCTAAAGTCTAGAGATTAGCAGAGCAATCAAAAAGAGTCAGAAACAAACAATTGTAAGTCTGCAAAGCAGTCTGTCAAGCAAACAGCTCTCAAAACCAGATTTAGAAAACATGCTTTGTGGGAGAAATGGTCGAAGGCTGACTGACAGAGGCAATATATCCACCTGGGCTGGGATTTCTTAGTGAATGTCAACCTAGTGAAACTAAAAGACCTTTCCTAAAAAGCAACTACACATTGTGAGGATAAGAGATCATAAAGAACAGATCAGAAGTTTGCTGCCATAATCTTAGTATTAGAGAGCTATTCCCACTTGGCACTGAAAATTTTGGTGACGTTGACTTATGCTTACTCTTAAGAAATATATTAGAGCTGTACTGTAGGCTGCAGTACACATTAGCCTTCGTGACAATAATCAATACACTTTTGGCGTACAGTCAATGAAAATATACACTGAGATTCAGCAGCCCTGCCCTGAGTATGGATCTGCGTACCAATTTGAGGCAAAGTATACAAAATGTCCCCCCTTTTTAATCTTCTGTCCCCTCCTGAATTGATGAGATTTGGAGGCTACCACAGCTCTCGGGCAATCATGGACTTCCATTCTGGGCATAAAAGTGTCACAACATGAGCATTTGGTCATACGTGACCCTGTCCTTGCCTGCAAGATCATAATACCCAGGGCAGTAATATTTCAGAATAAGTCAGCTCTTGATTCTAGGCAGTTGGCAAGCTGAATTTTATAATTGTGCATTAATATTCCTGAAATTAAGTATCAAAAAATAATCACTTTCTGCAAATTATAAAAGACAGAGCTGATCTCTATTTCCCCAAAATATTTATTCTGGTAAATTTGACTTTCACCACTTTTTTTATGATGAGACGTCATTTCAAATCTCGCAATGCACCTTCTCTGCTGAGACAGGCTGTTGCCGCATTTGGCAGTGGCAAGCCTGAACCCTGCAAAGTCTGTGCATATTCTGAACTTTCTGGTGACAAACCATGGCACTGGGGTTAGCAGAACTAACAACGTGCATGAAGATAAGTGCACGTCTAATCAAATATTTGCAGGGTCAGACCCCAGTACAATATTATTAACACAGGATCATTTAACGAAGAGACCAGAAGCTTTTCTTTGTGTTCAAGGAATAAATCCCCTACTGTTTCAAAGTTCCTGAACAAATAGGGTTTTCATATTTGTCTGTGTCCGCTGTCTATTTTGGATCTTTATCATTTACCCTGCCCCACATTTGGCCTGGAACAGCTGAAAGAAAAGTCTGGATGTGTTTATTTTTTATTTCCCATGGAGCCGAGCCACAAGATAGTCCTCCCCAAAAGGAAACTAACCCTGATTGCATGACTGACAGGATTGTAGTAAAAAAAAATATAGCTCATTTTAAAGTTTACCCAAGAGCAGTGTCTCTTCAAGCAGTGTGACCCTGTGGCTTCATTTAACATTTCTAGGACAGAGTCTGCAAGGTTAATGTGTTAAGACAGTAAAAACTTTCCCTTTGCCTCAGGCACATCACTTCTATTCAGCAAGGCAAATAATACCCCACCTACAGCAGCCTGCCCAGAAGCCTAAAGGCTGCACAGCAACAAGCCTCCATTTCTTCCCCGTCTCCTTGTCTCCTTGAGACTGACATTGCCTTGGTGCTGAATAGCCTGGTGGGAAGAGTTCAATGCAGGGTTTGCACTTTCCCACCCATTAGCCAGCTGCCACCGCATTTCATTATCTTAGGGGGTGCTTTTATACATCAAAGGCACTTCCAAACAGTGTGATGAAGTGGAAGTAACTGAGCTCGGTCCACGTTGCAAGTCGCAGTATTATTTATTGTCATTATTTTTTTGCACCCATCTCATGCCATCTGGCCCACTAACTGTAAAGGCTGGTGATGGAAAAAAGACTCAACACACCCCTCTCGGTTTCTTGGAGTGAATCCTGCTGAACAACTAGGCCTTGGAGCAACTGCCTGTTGTTTTTGGGACTCTCTATTGTTTTGCACAAGGACCCCTCTAAAAAGCAAAGGGAAAAAAACAAAGGTAGCGCACAGGATCTCATGTGAAAACAAAGTAAGCAGAGCATGAAAAGAGGCACTGAGATGGCTTTTTCTTTGCTTTCTTTCTGAAGTAGCCAAGAAATAAAGAGTTGAAAAAGCATTTTTTTCAGTCTTCTAAAGAAGCTGCCTGTGAACAAGCCAAGGTAGTGGGTTTTGCATAAGACCGCCTCAGATCACTGTTCAGCTGTTGTAACTTACTTCAGCTTTTGTCTTATTATGGCTTTCTTTTAATGACAAAAGCCCATATGGTTGGTGATTTATTGTACTTCTCCAGAGTTTGAAACCTGCTTTCCATTACCGGAAATCTCTAATTGATACATTCATAAAATCTTGAGAATTACATTAAAAGATGAAAAAAAAGAGAAATCTCTCTGTGTGCCACAGACTGCTAATGAGAGGCTTACACAGAAGTTGTCAGTGGATGTATGATTAAGGTGCAGTCGTACACGGTGGCTTGGTTTTACAGACCAGGGAATAAACTACAACACATCCTTACCTCTGCTGTGCCTGCCTCTCACCAAAATACCCTGTTCCCAGAAAAATAAGTTCAACAAGAAATGCTCATAATTCCATACCGACATTTTATGGCATATATATTTTGGCTAATGATTTAATTTACTTTCATTTAGCCATTAACTTGGGATTTTAAAAATAAAGTAGTTTGACTGTGAATGAGACAGGGCAATTGACTGGACAATGTCAAGGTAGTATGGCTTCAGAAATGCCCCAGACATGCGGGTGATCTCTTGCAGAACATTGGTTCTTTTTTTTTTTTACAAAATTACAACATTGTTTTATATTTTTGATTGCTTGCTATGAAAATAAATATTGGTATGGTGAATCCTGGTGTTAAGGCCCTGATTCTGTAAACCAAGTCACACTGGCAAAGCTTTTACTCATAGAGATTCCAAAGCTGAGTGTGCATGAAAAAGAATTTGCAGCATCAGGGTCAAATCTGGCAGCCCTTCAGTAAGCTTGATTAACTAATTTGAGATTGGCATGAATAGGGGCTGAGACAGTACAAGACTTAATTTTGTCCTGAAATCTCTTTCTGTTCTGTGCTCACTGCAACTAACCTGTAGCTGTGAAACATCCCCCTATAAGCCAGCAATTAGCTTGCTATCTGAGACTGACATGGAAATAGTAGTCAGAAAAGTCAAGCTACTGGCAGCCAACATCAAAACCAAAAATCCCTGACCTTGACTGTTCTTAACACAAAAGCCCTTTTCCTTCTGTTTTTGAATGAATGAACGAACGAGAGCCAGCAAATGATATAGCAGACACTTTCTTCTGAAAAGATAAAGCAAATTTGTTTTATTTCTGTATACAATCTGCTGCCCAAGCACAAAGACAGGAAGCAATATTGGGAAATTCTTAAAAATATGATTTATGCTGGATAGAGTCTCTTCCTTCTCTTTTGTATCACTTGGAACAAATAGTGAGCCAAGAATTTCCTGAACTTCTGCAATTTGCTTAGAAAATGTGTTCTCCCTTCCTTGTTACAGCATTGTGAAGAAAGCATTTATTTCTAGTAGTAGGTTTTAAATGTCACTTAAAATAAAGCTGCATCTTGTACGCGCTGCTCTGTCTCTACCCCTGCCATCCTGGCTTTGTTTGTAATGGGATTGAACAGGTGCTGTGACACAGCTTCATTTTCAAGCTGCACACAGATAATCTTCCCCATTTTAGAGCACGGCAGGCATCGCTTCTTGGGTAACCAACCCTGTGCCATGCAAATAGAGGGAACAGTCACAAATCAAGAAAACCTTTGCTCAGTTTTAGAAACAGGAGCAAGCCAGATGTATCCAGTAAGTCTCCACCAGACAGATTTGTGAAGTGTCCCCAGTGAGCTGCCCACAGGAGACCTAAGGTTCATGGGACATACATTTTTATGCGGATGAACTAGGTGAATCGCTCAAAAGAAGTATGGGCAATGAAGTAGGTTTCCCATCTGCGTAAGGCAATAGGATAGCACCTCTTTTGTCATTTCGATGAGCATTTATACCCCATGCAGGACCAAATGTGTAAAACAGGGTCCCTCGATAGGCTGGATGGGCAGCATTTTACCCCAGTGGCCCTACAAGCTGTCGTTTGGGCTATGGCACCTGGACAAAACCCAGCCCCAGGGAGACAGTGTGCAGCATCTTCTGGAGAGAGATTGGCAGACAGCATGACCCCTTTCTTCAGGGGTTTGGAGGAGGAAAACACAGCTGAGGAGCACAAAGCTGCAGGGTGCAGCGCACTGAGCAGCCCAGGGAGTGGAGGGAAAAGGTCCAGAGGGGCTTGTGCTCCAGAGAAGCAAGTGCTCAGCCTTGGCAGCACGTTTGTCTAGGGGGAGAGGCTAATTTCACCCTCTGATAAACTGGATTAGGGAAAAATTCACTGAGTTAGCCTTCAGGCTCTGTTCCTCACCTGATGAAAGCAGGACTGGCTTTCATTGTCCCGCTGGAGAGGAGCAGCAGCTGAGGACGTGGCCCCCAGTGCCTTCTGCCCTCCTGCGGGCTCCCCCCTGGCAGCGATGCTGTCAGACCCTCGCTGCGGGCAGGTGCACGCTGAGGGCCAGATTGCAGCTTGCCCAAAAGCAGCTACCCCGGAGAGTGTGGTCCTCGCCAGCCCCCACCACCCCCTTGCCATCCCGCACGGCCGTCATATGGATGCTTTTCTTTGCCAGCTGGTTTGGAGCAACCCAAACTGCTACTGTGGCACGGCTCTGGCATGGTAGGAAGGAGAAAGGAGACTGGATCTGGTATTTCCTTGCTGCTGTCGGGAAAAGAGGAAGGAATTAGGAAGGGAAAATGCAAACTGTGCTGCATTTAGAATTACATGTAACTCTTCCCTTGCAGGAGAAAGGGGTGAGGTGCAAACACGCCGCGGCTCTCAGGATTGCCTCTCAAACCATGTAACAGCCCTGGCTGCGAGCTGGCCAGCCAGGTCCTAAATGTGACAGTCAGAGGGAAAAGAGAGTTCAAATGCAGCATCCCATTCACCAAAGCAATGATAAAGGTAGGCTTCCATGTGAAGATACATTTCCTCTGCATTAGAGTATCTTTAAATATCATGACAGCAAAGACTAAAGATAATGATAGTTCTCACTTTGTTTCAGATGTGGTAAGCTAAAAGCAGCTTTCTTTAGCTTTGCGTTTCATTAAAGGTCACTGTGAATTATGAATCTCTCTTCTGAACTACTCATCTATTTCCATGCAGTGTCACTGTCTGGACAACCCTCCTAACACATCAACAGCTAACGAGCAATGACAGTAAGTTATAAGGCACAATTCAAGGAAACAAAAAACAAAAATGGAAGGATGTGAATTCTATTGAGCACACAAAGAAAAATGGGTGGGACACTTGTTTCCTTAAATTGTGTATATCAGCTTTATAAATTAGCTACAAATTATCCTCCATGAAAGGATGAGGGTATCGTCTTACATCCCACCTTTGTCTTCTTTTTCCAGCACTCCATCATGGAACCAGAACTCTGCTTCTTCTGTTTGAAGAATTGTAATTTTTCTACATATTTTTGAAACATATAGTACAGTTGTTGAAATGATTCAGCACTGGTCTTGCAGCACAGAAAAGCAACAGATGACTTCAAAATATCTGAAAAAAAGAAATCACAATGCAGACTTACACTAACTTATGCTCAAATGATAGTGCTTGGACTATATTTAGCAAGACAACAAATTAAAGATGAATCTTGATAACAAAACAGATTTTTCATACAGAATCTTGCAGCAGCTTTCAGTCAGGATGTCTGTATTTCTGAATGAGATATTTTTAACATATATTTTTAAAAGTTCTGGCTTTAGTTTCCTGTTACATCATTGTCTCTTTTTTTTTTCCTAAAAAAAACTACTTTCCTCTTCCATTTTTTTGTAACTTAAGAAATGTATTTTTAATCCAGTTGTTTAGTTTCTATGTTATCATTAATGTCTTCTGTTTTCAATAACATACATACAGTAACTAAAATTGCTGTAGCACTGATATAGTGGATGAAGTACACAGTGTACCATTTGTAATGCTTAACAGTTCTCAGTCATTAGGGTAACATAACTTATTTTTTTTCATTTTGTTTAGAAAAAAAAAAAAAAAAGAAAAAATTGTGAATCCATTTTAAGACAAGAGTTCCTCCTCTGGTGTCAAAAGGTTTGAAACAGTAATAAGATGCAGGTTTTCCAGGACACAATGAGAAGTGACTCCACGTAAAAATACTGATTTACAGACCCATTTTTTTTGCTCTTGCTTCACAAATACGGACTTGCAAGGCAAAATAAATGTGTTATATCTGTAAGATGGCATTCTAAGAAAATACTTATGTGCTTTAGAGACACTAAATTTATGTCACTTTAGGATAGATTAATTAACAGTCACTTCGCCACTACAGCAAAGAAAAAACTTGGTTTATTACATGAAATACGCACTGTCTAGACAAGGAAAAGTTGCAAATAAATATAACAAGCATGGCTTTGTGTTGAAAGACAAAATAGCAAATATATAGTATAGCATTTCAAGACAAAGCAAATAAATATTTTCTTCCATTGTTAGAATTCAAAAAAAAAAAAAGATGCAAATTCAGAGTTAATCAAATCCAGAGACAAATGAAACTGAAAGAGGATGCTCTGTACCAAAGAAAATTTAGTTTGACAATGTTAAATAGATAGCTGGGATCTGCTGGGAATACATACCTTAGTTTCATCTGACTGACCTCATATCATTGCTATGGCACATAACTACACCTGACAGGTCATTGATTTGGTAGTATGTAAAGCGGATCCTTAAGGAAATAGCTTGGCAGAGAACAGCTTCCCATGTTTTTCACATTCCCACAGCAAAAATTCAAGTCCCTATCATAGTATTTGTCACATACAGAGAGGAAAGAAAAACAATGCTCTTACAAAAGGCTTTATAAACATAAAAGATGGTTAGCAACAGCCTCACCTGTCAATTAATAGATTTCAAGGCTCAGATAACAAAAATGACAGACTACTATTGATTTCAAATTTCAGAATGAAAAAAGCAATATTTTTTTTTCTCTTTTCAGATCAGCTTTCACACCACAACTGCAATAACCTTAACATTTTTCCTGCTTGGCCCTTCTTGGCAATTTTGCCAGAAGTATGCAGCACACACACGTGCACAATAACAAAACCAAATTAGAATGCTATTTATTCTGCTGCCACAAAAGCAATTTTACTCTACTTTGTGACACCAAATGTACCACAATGTTTTCATCACCAAGTTAAAGAGAGTATGCCTAATGGCTTATACAGTCCTACTGCACAAGAACCCTATTCAAACATTTGCTCAAGTCATGCATGGTTTTGGTCACATGCATAATAGCCTACAGACAAAAGGCACAAGAGACAAGGAGGGCTTTATGTATCAAACTGAAAGTAGTATTTCCCTGTGCTAATACTATGTAAACAACAGAGAGCTGCAGGATATCATATTAACATGATTTTTTGTGAGAGAGTAAGAAAGATTAATCGATATCTAAAAACTACAGTACTTGTGTCTGGAGAGAACAAACACAAACACAAATGATAATGAGAGACAAAACATCGATTTAGATGTCAACATGAAGAAAAAAAAATACAAAAAACCACCATGTTTTTTACCCGTTTACAATAAACTAAATTATATTACTTTAACATAGATTAATCAAAAAGCTTTTTGTCAGGATATGAAAGAGCTACATTTGTGGATTTTTATGAGATAGATGGACATGCTCACAATTTCAGGGAGAGAGATAAATAGGTTAAACATCACTATATATTCAAAGAGCATTCAGTGATAGCATACTTCAGTGCCCAATGGCTGCATAAAGCCCTATACATTAACACGGGTCTACTGCTCTGGAGTCAACATCACCCATAAGATATCACCCCAAGAGACAAAAGTAGGGAGAGGGAAATCATTAGGCAAAATCATCAGCTGATGTAAACTGACAGGACACTCCCTGCTCCCCACTACCTTCGCAGCAGCCAAAGCTGCATTTCACAGCAGCAAACAGATACGACTACAAAACTATGAGTGAAATCAGAGTAATCTGACCATATTCATGGACCGGACATACCACTCTTCTGTGAACCTAGAGGGCACATCAGTCAACAGAGTTGTCTCAAAACAGATGCCTACTCAGTAATGCAGGACTGGTTTGGGGATAAACTATGCCATTTTTTAAGCAAAAAGCAAAGGACCCATAGGGGATGCAGTCCTATGGATCACGTTCTTGTTTCCAACAAGAAGATAACATAACGTACCTCTTCTACACAGTTCAATTATTTAAGAGTGCTAATAAAATTAAATGTTTAGAAAAGCCCAATCTTTGAATCTTGTTGATACAAAATATTGTCTTAGAATATGCATAAATCATATAGATAAAATGCACCTGTAGCATTTCCATCTGTAGATACTGAAGCATGGTATGAATGAGAACAGTACCAATATTCTCATTTTTAGATGGAAATCAGGATATCAGGACAAGGGAAGTGAACTGGCCCCAGTCCCTTAGCAGCCAGAAAATGAAAGAAATGCTTTGTAGACCAAAACTTTCTGAGTGCAAATACTATATCAACAAGAATGTGTCATGTCCCTCAACACTAGACTGGGACTCTAGCTGACAAAGACCTCTCTATGGAAAAGATCTGCATAATTCTACAAAACAGTGCAAAATGGAAGTTCATTCCACACTGGAAAAAATGTAAATTTATAGAAATGGAAACTTTCAGAGGAATGGCTCACTTTTGATAAAATGTTAAGAAAGAACTGGTTTCTCAAGGCCAGAATAAAATTTTGATTCAAAATGAATGAGAGAGGTCCCTAAAATAACTTCATAGTTTGAATCTCCATGTACAGTGTGAGTATTTCCCAATTAATATTTCATACTCAGGCAATTTTCACACAGCCCTAGAAGACAGACTGGTGGCATCAGGTTAATGGAAGAAGGGCTTCAGCTTAAGTCTTCTGCCTCCCATTGAATGCCTCATCACCAGGCTATCAACTGTCCTGGTTTATTTATACCCAGTGTACATGTGCCCCACAGCTTCAGTGTCAGGAGGACTGAATTTTTGAGGTGATATTTTTCAAATATTCTTCCAAGTGTTAATGCCAGATGATCTTGACTTACTTGTTGAATAAGACGTCAACAAAATCCTCCTCTCAAAAGAAAAACCCAAATAACCAACAAAAAACCCCCCCAAAAAAAGTAAGCCCTTGGCGGGTGGTAGACTACAGGATGATGCACCCTTAGGAGGAAGCAGAGCTGCTGATCTGGCAGTTAGATACCAGCACTGCCCTTTGCAGAGTGTTTTGCAGGATAGCTATCTGGCTGCTGCACACACAGATACACCCTCTTCTAAGGGAACATAACTATTCCTACACAGTGCATTTTTTGCTTCTCATATCTTTTACATATTGCTACAAAACCTAAGCCTTGTTAAGAGATTACCTCTGTTTACCACTGTATGTCATGTGCTTTATTGTCAATATATTTTTCAGGCTGTCCATCTGTGTGCACTAACATTTCTAAAATTAAGCAAAAAACTTAACATATGTGATGTGGCAGTACCTACAGATTAATTATATCCTCAGGAATTTAAAATATTACCTTTAAGATACGCCCCCACAGCCCACACTGTGTCACAGCTCGGCGTGGTTGTGTTTGCAATGGGTTTAAGTTCACACCAGAGCCACCCAGAAAGCCTGCCAGTCCCCAGAGCCTGCCCTGCCCATCATGTTATTTCTTTGTTATTTCTTTTTTCCTATTTCCAACTGGGAATGGTTGATCAGTGGTGCCCTGGCCACCTGATATCAGGAACAGACATGAAGCAAACTAGGAAAACTTTGCCAGGACTCCAGATTTTTGCTCAATCCTCCTGTGCCAGTTGGAGCAAGGGTTACCTTCTTGTGGACCTGAGTCCTAACTCACTTATCAGGACCGACCCTTGGATGAGCCTCATACCACCACTTGCAGGATATACACCTATATATAGTGTTTGAACAAGGCAAATGGAAGCATGTTAAATCTTGAAACTAAGGTTTTGACCTTGGCTTAACATTTGTGACAATATACTCAGATACAAGCTAACAGGCAGCGCCTTTATTTAGTTATACAAGGTGTGCAGCTATATTAACCTTAAGACTGCCCTTTTAGTACTGACAGAAACAAATCACTTACTATTAAGTGAAATTCTCATTAGCTTTTAACACTAAACTCTGTAGAGTGAAAATAGTCTCTCTGAAAGTCAGTGATGGAACTATCATAAGCTTTACTGAATCGATCTTCAGGTTATAAGAACTATGAAGTACATGAAGTAGATTTTCATTCTCTTTAGGGATTTAGAGAAAATCATGAGCACACAGGTGAAATTACAACTGAAGTTTTGTTGTTGAGATCTTTTTCCCCTTTGCAAAAATAAAAATAAACTGCTTAAAAACCTCTTTCAGAGATACCAAAAGCTTTGCAAATTTGGATTAAATTGAGTGAATGAATTTGACAGGCTGAAATGAGGAAAAAAGTCAGAAACAGAAACCTTTGCCTTCCACATTTGCTAGTCAAACCATGTAGTTTTCTGATTTTAGGACGTTTTCATTCAGAAAGCTGCTAAAGCTTTTTACAAGCAGCAAGAATTTTAGTGGATTTTCCTTTTGGGCAATTTGAACACTTTTTTCCACTGTGTGGTTTGACCCCTAAATGTATCATTTCCATAACATTGATTCTTTAGATTATTTATTATAACATAACACTTGTGTAACTTTGAGAAACCAGCAAACCCTTGTATACTGTGAACCTAATGCAGGAGAAAAATGTACAAAGCTGGTTGCTCTCTCTGGCATTCACAGCTCTCTCGGTAGTTCCTCATTGCTACCCAAAAGCAGTGCAAAAATATAAAGCTTTCCATAGAAGGAGCTTTCTAATAATCCTGGGCTCTCTGATGATGCAAATCTGGTGTAATGTTTGTGGTGTTGCTCCCCAGGGCTGCTCTCAAGGCACATTTCTGCGAGAAGAGCTACATAAAGGCACAGGATTGTGGCTTCAAAGAGGACAAAGCTGTTTCTTTTACCACCAACATGGCAGTCCGCAAGCTTTCAGGTCCCTGAAGTCCCTGTAGTCAAGCACACCAAACTCCTTCAGTATTGCAGTTTAAGCCCATTTTTTAAAATAGCTACTTCCACCGTTATAGCTGCAGGACAGACATGAACCAACATGGGCAAAGATGACTATCTTGTATGAAGCAGCATGGACAGGAAAGAATGTCCAGGGCCTTTACTTCAGCTCCCTTTCCCTCACTGTGTTGCAGCATCTTTCATAAAAACTGATGGAAATCTCTACAGATCTTTTATTTAAGAAAAATAATGAAAAGTAATACTCCTGGCAATGAAAATAAGGTGATTTCTGAGCCACAAAAAGGCCTAAACAAAATGTTGACATTAAACTCAAACGCAGCTGTAAGCTTCCAAAATTAACTGCTTCCCAATCATGATAATAAAATGCAGGGAGAACCATCTTATGCATATTAATGCAACATCTGCAGGACTGAATGCAGGGATCACTTCCATGGATCTGACTGGCTCACAAAAATGCCCAGGTTACCAGAACTTGTAGTTGTTCAACAGCAGTTGATGAAGTGTGAAAACATGGCTGGTCCAGGTAGAAGACAAAAGCTTCTAATTCATTTAGGCTTCTTGTGTGAATTTGCATTTAAGCAAAAATAAGTGAAATGAGTTATGTAACTGCTGAAATAAACAAAACACACCGCAGTTAAGACAGCCGGGTAACCTGTGTTCCCCTCCTACAGCAGACCATACTACCGTGTTTTGGTCAACATATGCAAAATGTTAATGCTTTTCAATCACATCTATTGAGCTTACATATTCCTTATTTAGGGGACTCCCTTCTAGAAGCTAGAGCCCAACCTTTGTTTTCATTTCTAGTCACTGATGTACTTATGAAAATAAAAGACAAGATCAGTTAATACTGTGGTCCATTCTGAAATATTGTACTTAACACAGAGAGGTCCAAAAGCCATAAGGAGTTTGATGCAGATAACTAATTTGCCACAATGAAGTGGCAACTGATGCCCTGCACTGGTGAGATGAATTTGGGACTCTAATATGTATCTAAACATGAATTGAAACAACTGTCATTTGTAAACATTCAGTCAGTTTCCTTATATAAACTCTGGGCATGTTTTTCGTTTCCCTTTTGTATTTACCCTTATCCTTTATTCACTAAACCGTGAGCAAAAAATGATAACATAACCTAAGCAAAAAACAGGCATCAAAGCAATGAAAACGTTATTTTTGAAAGGTAACAATTTCAACAGTATCAAATAAGCAGGAAAAGCACCTTTGCCTTTCAGATTCCTTGAGCACCTCTCCCCTTCCTCCAGGCTTCCTATGCCAGTTCAGGTGAATGTAGAAGAGGCTTCATTTTCACAGTATCTTATGCTACTATATGTCTGCCCAGAGCAGAAGTTTTCTTACATTCCTTCACTTCCATAGGAATAGAGGGGTTGCCTACACTCAGAAAAGTGCAGTAACACCAAGCATTTTAAAAGGCATCATTTATAAGTATATATATATATATATTGTTTAATCGTGCAACTTTTTTAAAGAATCAGAGCTGAAAACTACTTAGTGATCCTTGAAAACAAAGAAAGTGTCTCTAAATGTGTATGCATAGTTAATGTTAATGGAAAGAGGATTCTTCTTCTCTAAGAAAAGGTTGATCCCTAAATATTCTTATAAAACATTTAAGACCTTTTTTTTTTTTTTTTTTTTTTTTCATTTGGTCAGGACAGCTGCATAAGGCACAGCTTGGGAAGAAGGTATAAAAAATCTGCACACCTGTATGAACCTTAGACCCATATACAAAGAATGACTACCAAGACAGCATGGTGTGATCAGTTGCTGCTCAGGCAATGCAGAGAAAATTTGAGAAAATGCTCAAAAAATAGAAGCTTATTTGCAAACTCAGAATTTAAGGACAAAAAAAAAGGCCTAATGATCTACTATTTTATTAATTGTTCTATTTTTTCAATTTCTTATGTATCATAGGCCTCCATATTTCATCCAGTTTTTCTAATAACAAACCTACTAACTTATGTTTAACTTAAATATATCTTCCAGAAAGTAACATGATCTTGATTTGCAGACATCAGGAAACAGGGCCCTTGGTTCCTTTGGTGGGTTGCTCAAAGGATTAAACCCTCTTTGTGAAAAATGTGTAATCTACTTCCAAAAAATGCCTGGATTCAGGCATTTCCCAAACTTCTCATTATCCCCCTTCTCCATAAGACAGGATTCTTGGTCACCGAGTATTTGATCCTGGGAAGGTCATTTCAGGCTGTTAAACGGCTTCTCAGTCCTGTCCTTTTGATATGCTAACCAGGATAGAGAGCTAAGGTCCAACTGCTAGGAACTCTTTGAACCCTGATGTCATTCATTGTGGTGGCACTGCTCTGCCCTCTCCCCAGTTTCTGAAGTCCTTACACCAACATTGACACCAACACGATAATCAGTTTCCTAACACACATCGTGCCCCATTTCAAAGTAAAATCACACCTTTTCTTCCCCCGGCTGTTATACACCTAAGGGTCTCACTTTATGCCCTAACATTGTGCTGTTAGCTGCTACTCTTCCTCATCTGCTGAGCTGCAAATTCATTCCAGACACTGGACATAGTTTCCCATTATATAGACAGAGGACCTGTATTTCTTACTTCTAAGTGAATGAGTAACTTTGAATATGTTTCGATAATGTCAAATATAACATAAATGGACTGCTTATCAAGCAATATAGATCACTCAGTATCATCACTTTATTTTCCTTGGTTTATGTTCCTCCAAACTGTGGCATACAGGCATTTTAAGAGCAGAGATTTTATATGAATTTTCAAAACACTAATGAAAATCTTTAGCAGTGGTTTTACAGCACAGGTCCCTGCAGAACTTGACTGGAAACATTTCCATTCAGTGATGAGTCTCCATTGACAGTCTTTGTGAGAGCAGCCAGTTCTACTCCATTTATTGTGTTCTATGATACATTACACAGTTCTTAACAAAGCTATTATGACTGGAAAAAATATCCAAACAAATGAAAGCTCTGTATGTTAGAGCACCAAGGGACAAATCCTCTTCTCTCTAAAATCAAGTAGAGCCTGGGAATGTTCTTTGTTGAGAGCAGGAGCAGACTCAATCTAAAAAAATTAAACCACAACTCACCCCTATACTGCCACATGCACAGAGAAAATTAATTTGTAGCAATCAACAGCATCTTTCCCTCTAATCTAAGGTAACAAAATTACATTAGTCAACTGAGGAAGTTTTTAGTGGATTTAACTAAAACGATACATTAGCATTCACAAGTATAGACATCAAGCCAAGACTGAAGAGCAACTTTGAAAAACAAAACAAAGCAAACCCAAATAACCTACTATTATTTATTTATAAGTGTATTAATTTACAAGTGGGATAAATTCACTCCATGATCATATTTTGTGCAGTCACTGAATATCCAAACATTCAGCTGAAAGGTGATGTTTAAATATCATTGTGCAATAAAATACACAGCTCAATATAAAAACAAGCAGACCTCCTCCTGCCATTTAAAGGAAACACAAGTGAAGAACTTGTGAGAAACAATGGAAGTCGATGGGCTACTATGAAGATGGACGCACTGCCTGGTCCTTTTCACCATCACTGATTTTAGACGTTTTAGCTGGACAGATAAATAGGAGTAGGAGGCAGCCTTATTTACAACACATTAAATGAAAGATAAGGAGGAGTTCAGTGCATCACCTAAAACAGGGACACCTCAAAGAGTCTATCTATTGCTCTCTGCTCTTTTAGTGGCCCTGGCTGCCCTTCCCTGTCATGAGTAAGCACCTTCCGTGCCATGAGGCAGCCCTGTTTCTCAAGATGCCGATACAATACGACCATCCTCCTGGTCGCACGGAGCAAAAAGAAAACAAGCACTTTAGGAGAGTGTTAGCAGCCTCCTAAAATAAGAGAACATGTGGACAGCCCCTGTCACTTCCAAAACTTATTTCACCATTTCATGGCAATGATGTTAGAGATGCCCTGGCTCCCCAGCTGCCCCTCTGGATTTTAGAGCCCCAAAGCTCGGCAGCAGCATACCCCCCCTTGTGCAAAAATGGATATCTGAGAAGATAAAGATAGCAATAATCTAGAACTGTGTAAAACAAAAACTTTAATCTTTTTCTGGCTCCTTATGGTTAACTATTGACACCTTCACCAGTGGGTTACAAAAAGTAAACAGGTATGCAATCTCTAGCTACTACATAAAAGTAACGTCATGTTAGTCCCTTAAGATCTCCCAAACAGCCAGCAGCAGCACTGGGAAAAAGACTCAAATGGCACACGCAGCCTTTGCAAGACTGCAGAGTGCTACAGGCAGCATCTATCACCCAGCGGGGTTTGACTCAGAAAAACAATCATTAAACTGTCAGACTCCCTTCACCAAGCACTTCCTGGGATGCAATGAGAGCATGTCCCTTCAACTTTGGTAGCCACTATCAGACAATGCTTTTCTATACCTCTGGGCCTGCAACACCACCTGAAAGAAGCAGAAAGACCCTTTCCTACTTTGTGATTCCTCAAACTGTTTATTTCCAGATTGATCCTCCTGTCCAAACCCAGCAAAACTGTGCTCATCTGGCAGAGCTACACCCCCTCAACAGCTACTGACCAAGAGCAGGAGTTGAGCCGGGTTCCCCACACAACATGGGGCCACTGCCTGGCAACTGGAACAAAGCCAGACCACTCCAGTGTCTTTTCCATGTAAACTCAGTGTAACTAATACAAAACACAAGTGTGTTTAGGTCCTGTCCGAGTACTCTTTTCTCAAGGGAGCTGCACTTAAAATGTCCAGTTTTATGCTTAGTGATCTTAACTTGATTAGCGATTACACTGACGTCAATCCAAAATGAATCCAATGATTTCAAAATGACCCATTTTACTTTGATACCAAACAGCAGAATTTGGCCTCTAGTATTTGGGAACTGACTTTTGGAAAGTGAGAGAAGTATGAGATGAGGACTGAAATAAATACTGATTTCTTCTTTACATCAGGAAAATAATACATATAAATTAGCACGCAGTACAAAATTCCCTGGGGAAAAATGTGTATGCCCTTAGGCACAGAGTGCGGGAAGCTGCCATGGGATGAGCCAAACCCTGCAACTTCTCAGAAATAAATTTCCATCATTCCAGCTACTCAAGCACATGTTCCTGAAATTAAGGAAACATATTGCTAATGATTTCCTCTAAGGTACTGGAATTCCAGTGGATTTCAAAATGAACTTGTGAGCAGAGTAAACTATTCTTCATTTGGGGCAATAAAAGTTAATAAAATAGTTATAGGTATCTAATCAATAAACTGCAAGTCAAAGCACATTAAACTATCACATGTAGGACCATTCAGGAGGAGAGGCTGTCTCAGCTAACTTGAGGGGCTCAGTGATATCTAAGCAAGCTCTCCCTCTCTTTATATGAAAAAAAAACCCAATGCTTATTCTAGAGTGCATCCCTTCTTAGCCTAGGACACGGAAATCAGTCTGAGGATTTTCCCATGAAGGGTCTGTTTTTCTTCACCGACTATCAGGAGAGCCTAGGAAATAGGTCTCAGACTCAGGCATGGAAATGACTGGAAGAGAGAAGCCAACAGGTCACAGAGAGGCATTCCCAGCTAGATTCAAGGCACTAGTAAAAGAGGTGACAAGCCCCTCTGCAAGTATTTTCTCCACCTGTGGATCAGTCTCTCCAACTCCTGGCAAAAATCAACCAAATTAATTTCAACTCAAACTGATGACACCTATGTCACCGTTAGTTCACAAAAGGACATTTGTTCATGGCTTGAGCATTTTGCAATGAGATTTAACATGCCCTAACTTCAGACTTTCATTTGACTTTCCATCCTCCAGTTTCTCCAGTTCCTTCCTCTCATTGCCATTTGGAGAAAGGGCAGAACTTCAGATAAAAAGCCTAAGTATAAGAATTCTCCCCATGTTTCCAGAGAGAAGGACACTGGGTGCTTTCTTGCCTTTGGTTGTGTCCACTACTTTTTGCATAAATATTATGCAATAATAATTGTTTAATCATACTGAGGTATTTGCAGAAGCTTCTCTCTTTTTATACACTCCAATCTCTTCTTTCATAGCAATAATTTAGGTTCTGGTGTATTTGCAGGGATGTACCTCTACTTATATGCAGCATGTAAGTAACCGAACTGTAAAACATTTGAAGTAACATGATCATTCTTGAGAAGGTAAAGGCAGTGTGCAGACCCACCATGGGAACAGCCAACCAGCCACAATTACCTCTCTCTGAATAATTTCCACTGAAAGAGGTTCTTTAGAAATCATTAGCCAAAAAGGCCTTTTTGAAGTTTATATTACATCTCACCATCGATAGAGTGCCTTCTACATCCCTGCAGCTCCCCTGGCCACTGACCTTATGTTATGTGCAGCCCAGACTGGATCCACACTGCCTTCAGCTACATCTGGAAAGCGGGCTGCAGAGAAAATAATCACTTGAGAACCTAATTCCAGCAAATCAGCACTGTCATTTATCTTGGACTTGAGCAATATATAGTAACAGTGGATGCAGTCAAACGCATACCAAACTCAAGGACCATGAAGATGAAGGGTAGGATTATCCACTGAATTGTGAATGTGGAAAGTCAGTTTCCCAAAGTACCACTGCCATGCTACCTAACGAGTAGGTAACATGAATGCTGCAGAGTGCTGCCCCACGTTCCTGCAGGTGTCTTAAAAGCAGCCATACAATGCTTGTAAGGTTTCTAGCAAGTACACTTAGTTCACAAGCAAGATTTGCCAGGCTTATTAGCACAAGAGCCTGGGGCAATGAGATTTAGAATAAACGGAAACTTTCAAATACACACAAGAGAGGTAAGCTAAAATTAAAAGCTTGTTGGGTTTTTTTCACCCTGTAAATTCCCTCGTTTGTCCTCAAGGACAGCACATAAATGTGTACGCTATAGCCCATGTGATCAGACACTCTCTCAAAACCTATAAACAATGGGACTATGAGTCATTATTAGGCTAGAATTATATTCAGCTCTTTCCCACTGACTCACCATATGGATTATTTGTCTGGTCTTTTGTGCTCTCCACTCCCCTCACCACAGATCATACATGACCCCTTCCCAAAATTTCAACATGAGTGTGTTTGCTTCTCACACCCCAGCACTTGCAGCCGGGTGACAACAGCAGTCTGCGGGGCTCACACGTACAGGCGCTGGGCTCACCACGTCTCCAACACCCGCAGCTGCCTGCCAGAGGCTGCCAGCTCCCCAGCGGGTGTGACAGCAGCACCCGGCTCCCCCTCCGCGTCTCGGGCACTGCGGTCTGACGTGACACAGATCTACCAATCCTAACAACTTCGGCTAATTTTGAGAGAGAGTCAGAAGAGCCATTTCTGCCGCCCCACCTACCAGGATGGTAATTTCTGGCAAAGTGGAGGAAGGAGTGGGTTTGGATAGTTAACACATCTTAACCCGCTGCAGCTAGGTCAGAGTTAGCAGTACATTAGTCAAAGCTGTCATCTTTCATTTAAAAGAAAAAGGTAAAGCTAGTTCCTAGCCTTCACAGTCGTAGAAAAAATGTGTTGAAGTTATGACTTCCAAATCTTCAAAGGCGGATTGTAAATAAAAGTGCTGACATTTATTGCTTTTAAGCAAATCACATACTGGAGTGTGACTCATGAACATTGGAACTGGCAAGCACCAAGGCAATCATGTTGAGAGTGAGATCATGATGCAGTAGGTGTGCAGCATTCTCTTTCTAGCCTATTCACTATCTCTATTCTACAGTAATAAAGAAGAAAGTTTCTCTTCAGTCAATAATAAAGATTTTAACGTGCTTTCCAGTGCCTATGGAAATAATAAAAAACACATTTCTGCTTCACTGAGAAAGCTTTTGACACATACTTGATCTCATAAAATACTGAAGGGCATATGATGTATTCACATAAATAAGTCAAAAGGCTTCATGGTACTCATAACAGTAAAATTAGGAGAGTGCAAAGGCTGGGGTCTTAGATTTTAAAAGGGCAGATATCACACTGGAACGCCCATCTTCCTTTATTTGATTGTAAACTGCTTACAAAGGGATGCTCCTATAGATAGGGGGGTATACCAAAAGAGGCAAGAAAGGGAAATCAACATATTTGTACTGCAGATTTAGTCATGGGGTTACATCAGTTTGATAATTCAGGAAGCATTTTGTACATATATCAGCTTGTCTTGGAATTAACTTCAACTTCAGTAAACTCTACGAATAGTGATTTCAAATTTGAATGACGTGCACATATTTTGATACTGAATAATTGCAGAAACTATCACTTTCAGTATTCAGAGTCAGTGTTCTGCTGTTCATGATGCAGGACTTGTCAAATCTGCAGGCAACAAGCTTTGAAGATAGTCAAAGGAACATTTGGATAAACAAGCAAGCAGATATATTTGTTCAGCTGTCCTTCTGAAAAGTACTTACATATTTGCAACATGGTTTTTCTCAATAATATTACAAAAGCTTCACCCATGTTAAATACATCCAGACAACAAATAAAGTATGATAAATATCATCAAAATTTAGAGTCTGGTACCTTCACCACACAGAAACAGATCTTTTACAAATACGGAACTAAATTTATCATTTGCTTTAATGTCATCATGATTCAGACTGATACTGCCATTTCCACTGCCTTATTTTTTCCCTACTGATCTGAAGTCTACAAACAGAACAACCTTATACTGACTGCAAACTGGGGAGTTAGATGAGAGGCTGTGAATGACAAAGGAAGCAAGCAGTTAGGGGCTAAAAAAGAGATTATTATAATACAAGCTAAATTCAGAGGTGGAATTGCAAAGATTGGTTAATATCAGTAATATAAATTTATAGCACTAGGTGTACCACATGGGTATCTTTATTTTATTTTGCAGTTATGACACAGAGCCTTTCACACTAACAAATTTATAATTTATACACTATGGAACTTGAATGTTACCAGACACGAGCAACCGTTCTGGTGGACCCACCTAGGGAAGGGTGTTAGGCTCAACTGAAATTGGATCTTTTTCTGACCGTTCAGACAACTGCTTACCAGAAGCCATAGAAATCTCTCTCCTATGTTACACTGCATTAGTATGAATATACAATTAAGATTCTAAAAGTATCCTAACTTTATTTCATTTCAGCCTAGTATTAAATTGATTAAAATGTTGCAAACATTCATTTAGAAAACTGCAATTTGTTTTAAGACTCTACAGGAAATCTTGAAAATCTGATCAAATTGAGTAGAGCTGCAAATTCACATTCAGAAAACTGAAAAGAGAAAAATAGGAATACATGTTTCTATTAATACCAACATAATAAGGCATAAAAAGTGAACGAGGATCATTTTCCCCCCATCTATGTGGATTTACAATTTAAAGAACACCTGCAGTGACCTGTGAATTAAATCACAGCAAGCAGGGACTTCAGGATGACCCACTAATAAAGACTAATAATTAAATATGTATATGTATATATATATTTATACAGGAAATTTACATATGTGCCCTTGTGTATATACAAATAAAACTCAGTTTAAACTTCAATGTATGGAAGGAATGCTCTCTTTCAATATTCTTCCTAAAGTACAAGAAACTTGTTAATTAATATGTTACCAGCAGAACTCCAAAGACACCAATTATTACATGTTCTTAGATTAAAAAAAGCAAAAATAATTGAATTTTATAGAACACAGGAAAGCAAGGGCACATTGTTAGAATTTCTTAGTTGCAGCCAATGTCAGCAGATGATGTTGTTGGAACTAGAAAATCTGTCTTTAAGCTGATCTTGGAGTGGGAAGCTGTACACATGCCTTAGTTCCACGTTATAGCTTACCTTAGGTAAGCGTGTGTGTAACCCAACCATGAAAACTGGGCAGCATCCCCAGCCCTGCCCCTGTCGTTGGGCATTTCAGACACTGCTGCTCTTTGCATATATTTATGGCTGCGCCAAGAACACTGAAGTTCGTCTCCCTTATGTCCTTACAATGCTAACAATTCATTTGTTTATCATTTTATTCAGTTATATAATCGGCAGATAAAAAATCACGCTGGATTTTACAATGCCCCAAAGAAGCTGCAAAGCTAGAGGCCATTTCCTGACATCCAGAGGTAAAAGCATCAAATAATGCTACACCTCTCAAAAAAAACTTTAAAAGGTTGTTGCAAGCCATGATGAGATGCTGATATCACATGAACCACAAGGTAAAAAGACTTCCCTCTGCAAAAACATGCTCAACATTCCCTCAGCCTAGGATTTTTCTCATCCAGTATCATCACAGTCCTATTTCCCTTCCTTGTGTGTTGCCATGGGTCACTTTCAACGAAGAAAACCTCAAAACTTGAGGAGGTGGCTTTTTATTTGTTTTCCTTAGTTGGAAGTCATTTCTCCTTGCCAGCTTTGCAGTCACAGAATTGCAATACTACAAGGGCAAATATCTGCTGTCACGCATGCAGACACGTTAGCGTTCGTGTGGATTTCTTCCCAGCAGCTGGGAGAAAATGTTCTTGTTTAGACAAAAATATCAAACGGTTAGGAAATAAGGAGTTAGGAAAAGCTGTATACAAGGTTCATCCTTGAGAAATACAAGGGCACAGAAGCCTCAGCCACTAAGAAAATGCCACTGGACATTAACTTACAATTACTTAGATCTGTTCATTTATGGTAAGTCAGCCATTTTACTGTTGACCTACTTTGCATCAGCAACAATTTGTCACTGTGCATTCTCCAACTGCTACTGAAAGAAAGGTTGAAACCATACATTAACAGCAGTGTCAAAGCAACTGATGTTAATTATACCCTGCAATTCCTATGTTGATGAAATTGTCACTGCTAACCATTAATACAGCATTTACTGTCTAAGCCCAGCTTGCTCTACCAACCCTTGAAAGCCACTGAACTAACATCCTGCTTCACAATGTTCACTTTATGCCACATTGGAATGTAAATCTGAAACATGTAAAAATAACCTCTGCTATTACACCAAGAATGTGTAAATATACATTCCTTTTTAGGAGAGCTATTTATCTCCAGTCTATACATGCTTCGCTCTTTAAACTAAAAACAGCTTTAATGTTCTTCAGTCAAGTGGCAGCTTTTGCCAATACAAACTATTTTCCCTAAAAATTATGGCATCAAGTAGAGGAAACTTTGGAAAATGTAGAGTGCTACTTGATTTATGGAAATTCAGAAATAAGCTTTACATAGATACACAAAAAAGAAAAGCAGCAATGTTCTTCATTTTATTCATTGCTAACCTGCACAATAACAAGAGATCATATTCTCCCAGCATAAGTAAGCAAGGTTAATTAGAAGGACACCTTATGCAGATTTAGTGTTCATGTTCAGAGACATCTGCTTAATTTGGTGACAGAAATGTTTACAAGCATCAGCACAAACCAACCACTCCAGGAGCATTAACTGGATTCTTTATGGTTTGCACATCAATAAACTGTTTTGTAAGGTCCTACTGCTGCAGTACAGTTCTCTCTGCTTCTAAATCATCTCTCAAGCTACTCTTTTACAATTTAAATTGAAGGCAGTCGAGAGCATACAGGCTTAACAACATTTAGCCTTCAGAATTATCATCGATAGCTATGACATGAGACAGCACAACTTGATCTTCTGATCCAAGAAGATTCTTTTTAGTGATGAATAAGAGAGATTTTCTTATCCCATGAATTGGTTCAGTACGAGAGTAACAACAAAAGTAGAAGCCGGTGATGGTATTTTCACATCAGAAAAGTGCCTTATGTAGGTTATTTCCAAATTCTCACGTAGACTGATAGAACAAACCAATAATAAGAAAATCCCATGGCACAATGAGGCCTGTCATACAGATCTACCAGAAGATCTTTGCAGAGTCAGCAGAAAAGCAGAAAACAAAAATCTGCATTATTAGTAATTGAATGAAAGTCCTCACATCTCTATTCAGACCAAAGAATAACCCTAAGATCTACAGGAAGAAAAAGGGCATGGTCCAAATGACTGCTTAAACCAGATGTCCATCTCCAGAATAAGCAGGAAAAAAACCCACACAACTGCAAAGAGAACAGAAGAACAGAGATTCTTACAGGATACATATAATACAACTATCTATAGGAGAAGCATTGTTACTGACCATGAAATACAAAAGTAAACTCGAGTGCATAGGATCTGACACCACACACAGCACACTGGGGGGACGTGCTGTGAGAAAAAGAAACATTTGCTCACCTGGCATAAACTAGAAGGCAACTGTACACTTCATAAAGACATTCACTGAATGGCCAACAAGTCTTAGCAGACTGGTCCGTCAGTCTAAGAAGGGCTGTAACATTAAAGCCACGTACAGCTGAGCCTGCCCTCAGAACATCAACAGAACAACAGGATTATTCAGTGCTTCACAAGGCAAGTCCAACTAATTTAACTAACATGCACTGGGCAAGCAGGTCTTGAATCTTGCTGTCTCATCTCTAATATTTGCATTAAAATAAAAGCCTTGCTGGTTTCATAATGGCACCTTAAATGAAATTCAAAAGTGACAAGCATTTGGCTTAGCACACTGTTTGTTCTACCTGCACCAAAATAGAGGGCTGGCAACAGCCTCCTCTTAGACATACTCCGCTTCTCTCATGAGTCCCTCCTATGCCCTGCTGCCACAGTATGCTAAGTACTTTCAAAATCAGACAAGGGCACATTGTGTGCACATTGGGGTATATTTAAATTCCAGCTGGAAGAAATCCCAACAACTCTGAGGACACAGGTTGTACCAATTACTAGTTACAGCTGCAGTTAAAAATTATGCCTTGAATGAAAAGGACTAAAGCCTTAACCATCTAAGTGAGCAAGCTCATTCTTGGTTCAGTGTCATATGCCAGCCTCACAGAGGAGATACTTGCTGCCTTGCAAAGCTATGCTTATCAGAAAGAAAGCACCAACAGCTGATGCTTTCATAATGTGAAATTTTCATTTGCTCATGTCAAAGACCTGAGCAAATAAAATATATATTTCAAAATACAGCTACCCTGATGCTGTTCTTGCTGTGCGGCACGGAAGCCTATAGGCAGCACCATGATATACCAAGCACAGCTCAGCCAGCAGAAAGCTTCATGAAAGTTTAATGTACCTTTACAGGAAGCCAAGCTCAATGTTTTTCTTTCTATTTGGCCACACTTATGCTGTCTGCAGACATGCAACACAACAGAAATGTCTTTGAGTACTCCTACTGCTTGAATCTTGCTTAGCTTGAAAGCATATTAAAAGGAGTAGAATTTTGAAGGTATCAAAATGTGAACCTAAACTTTGATACTAGGCGTAACACAACTGTACGTTAAAGCAAGCTCATTCTGAAGCTTTGGTAATAGATTATTGCCAGATCCAGATACTGATCAAGCTCTTTAAAGTATACTGCTTCAGGAGCACTTCTACCAGTCTATGCCAGGAAGTCCTAGTACTGGAGAAGCCCTAGAAACACTTTAAAGTGCTGAATGTTGGCATACATAAGCCAATCATGGTAAAAACAGTATTTGTAAACCTGAACTTTCAAAAAAACAGTGGGTAAAAAGCTAGACAGGTCAGTCTTATATTTTGCTTATATATAATCATTTATATTACAGATCAGAAGACAAAGATTTGGATATACAACACATTACTATCGCCTACACTGTAAAGGCTTATTGTTGAGCAGGAGCTGCCACAGTGGGTGGCAAGTCTGAAGCTCAGTTCTATCCATAGCTAGGAAGCTTAGTTGGCAAGTAATGATTGTTTTCCTCCAGAGTAAGAGCAGCAGATCTCATAACTGTAGTGACCAAGTTGGGTAGGCCTTTTATTAAACACTCACAGAACAAAGTACACAGGAGATAAGGAACAGAAAGTTCTTGAGTTTTACTCCAGCACTTTTAACAAGTGTAAATAAAGGGGTAAGGAATTCATCTCAAGTGTAACTAACCACTGTGCTGTATATATATGGCATTTAGTGTGGTGCTTAAGTGAATCACATCTCCACATCACTCATTAACTTTGAATACACATATAAGTATGGGCTTCTCTACTTTGCCTTAACCAACCTTTTAAGTTTGGGAAAAAAGATCTACATACCTTTTGTTGAATCCCATCTTAATGATTTCTAAAGTGAAAGTCTTGCATCTGAAGAAAGCAAAAGGCGACCAACCTTTCTGTAGAGTGGTTAACCTGCTCTTAAGGCTAAGGGACACTTGTCCCAGAAACTCTTATTGAGCAGGGAATCCATCAGGGAAGAACTGAGAACTTGTGAGCAAGTAGGTCAAAATGGACATTTAGGTTTGCTATATCCTTCATCAGGAAGCCAAGTAAATTTTAATCCTCTGGATTTATTCAAGGCATCTTTGGTGGATGTTATTTCTGTACCTTTTTCTCATATCCTCAAATTATTGGCCCTGGAGTTATTTCCACACTGACTGATTTTAAAAGGTTTAAAGTGACATGTACATCATGTTTCCCTAAACTTCCCAAGCATTTGTATACGAGGTCTTCGTTAATCCATGTCTGTACCAAGTGCTCCCTAGCATCAGCGTGGCATTGATGTTCTTAAGCCTTTATAGTACCTATTTCATTTCTACTGTGAGACAAAAATAGTTTAGCTGATCCTATGTAATCACGACAAGAGATTAATTAAAATGCCAAGATAGGAAACAATTTATTATAGAGAGAAGAAAAATTTCTCATCCAAAATATAGAAATCTGTACAACTTTGCCACAATCAATATACATGAACTGTACAAATTTACACCAGTTCATAATTTACCAAATAAAAGATGACTAACAAAGTTCACAAAATAGATGGTGGTTTGTGGAAAAGACTTTTACCCAATTAAGAACAAGGAAATTACAAACCAGACCTCCACTCTCTAAAAATAAGAAGTTTACTCAGTCTTAGAAAACTACAAGCTAGCAAATGTACAGATAGCTGGCTGGTGCTAACACCACAGTTCAGACAGTGTCTTTATATGGTCTTTTTAAAGCCTGTTGCCATGGCAGATTCTGATCACTTGCTACTTTTGAGGCCAATGTAAAGATCTGACCATTTCCCCAGGTCATACTTACTAGTTTATCTTATGTACATTTATACATACTTGTAAGTGCTAGGTAAAAGTCTGAAAAATAAAATTTCCAGTACTATGGTGTTCATAACAGTAAGTCTTGTTACTGAGCTGCCAAAAATGCTAACAATTAATAAATGTAATAGTGCAAATTTACTCTGCAAGACCTACTGCAGAGAATCACTTTTATAAATACAGACTGGGGTTGAAAATTGGCGTAGAGATTAAGTAAGATGTCTTGGAGAAACTGACCCTTCCTAGATCTTCTTCACTCCCTAGCAAGTTGCAACATTTTGACTCACAGGCTATTAAATCACTGAAAGGTACTGTCCAAACTATGGCACTGTCACTTTAAAGTATACCACTCTAACGTGTGCCAGATCTTCACAGCTGTGACATGGTTTTAATTCCATAATCCATCCCCAGAGGTGCCCACCCAAAGTAAAAACCAAATTTATCCATCCATTTTAAAGGTGATCCATCCACAGACTATATCTTAACCTGATACAGTCATCATATTGTAGCTTTTGGAAGGGCTAGTTCTGCCCAAGAGAAGTTCCTCCTTACAGCTTATTCTGCTGTCTACCATTTGCATGTTGGTGTTATTTTGGCTACCTCCTGCTGGTGCAGCTTCATACAGCACACAGATTGAGCCATCCTCTCCAATACGATAGGACACTTCATACGGGTCAACCCATAGAGTGAGTTCGCTCGGAAGAAGCTGGAACAGTTCCTGACTGCTCAATCCAATCCGCTGTGCTGCCTGTCCAATGAGAGGATCCATTTTATGGTTGATCCGGATACATCGGTAACCTGATCCCTTGCATGGCTTTTCTGGGAACCAGTGGTGTTTATAATGTTCTATAAAAACAAAAAAAAAATATTATCCTCCTTAATTCTGTATTCAAAAATATGTACAGTGATCATTGCTCTCTTACAAGTTTCACACCTCAAGATGTTGAAAAGCTTATTTTTTTAGCATCGTGCGACCTGAAAAATCATTATAGCCTTTATTTTTGCTGATGATTTACCTAAGTGCAGTGTCCTTTCGGAAGTACTCCTCTACAGTGTTACTGTTTCATGCTACCATACACAAAGAACAATGTTTGCCATCTGAAAGGAGTGGAATGCAACTTCCTGGCATTCATAAAAACAAACATAAAAATACAGAAGTGATTACGTACACAGCAGAAAGACTCAAGGGCTTCAAAACTCCACAAACCAAGAAGGAAAAAAGCAGCTTTCCAGCACCCTCTTGAAATCACACCCATGGTTGGTTTCTCACGTTTTAAGAACACCCAAAAATAACTAAGGAAGAAGCTGGACAGCATTTACCAACTGACTCAGTAAGCTATACTTCACCACTGCTCTTCCCTTCCTGTTTTCCAGGGCAAGATACCAATGACTACACTTACCTTGGGAGTTTTATCCCACCCAAAAGCCTATCTATCGGTTTGAGGCTACTTGTAGCCACTATCAGGCAGACTGGGACAGAGGCTCAGCATTACAAAGCCCACAGGGCAGTGAAGAAACCCTCGGCATTTGAACCTAACCGGGGTTTGTCGGGTGGCTATGAGATGTTTCCAGAAGAAAGGGGAACTGAGCCTCATCATCCACCGCTGAATTTTAACAAAAACAAAGCAACTTCGGAGCATTTTTCCTTCTGGAAACCGGGCGGTTTGAACCCTTGGAGCGGAGCCCAAGTCCGGGCTGCTCCGAGCGCTTTGTCTACGGAGCCCGGGGGAGGGGAGGGGGGTGAAGGGGAGCTGCCTGCACGACGCCCGACCCCTTTTGTTTACAGCCCGCTCCCGCCGCCCCCCCCACCCGCCGGGGGGCGGCTCGTTACGGGGGGGGAGGGTGGGGTGTCCCCCAAAGCAACGAGCCACGGCCGCCCAGCCCCGCTGACCCCCCCGCGACGGCTCCAGCCCCTCGGAGGGGCCGCTCCTCCCCGCTCTCCGGCCACCGTCGGGGCGCGGCGCTGCCGCGGCCGGTGCCGAAGGACGGGGGAGCGGCTCCCGCCGCGCCCGCGCCGCCGCCCTCACCTGCCAGCAGCTCCTGCAGGCTCTGGCTGAAGGTCTGCAGCTGCCGCTCGTTCATCAGCCCCTTGGTCCGCAAGAACTTGGAGATGAAGCCCACGGCCGCGGCGATCTCGCGTATCATGCTGGCCCGGGTGTACAGGGCGGGATGCATGGAGGCGGCAGCGGGCGGCAGCCAGCTCTCCGGGGCGGCCGGCGCTGGGACGGGACGGGGGGGGGGGAGCGGGGCGAGCGGAGCGGGGCGGGGGGCGCGACGCGGCTCTAACTGGGCGAGGAGCGGGCGGCAGAGCCCAGCTCACATCCCGGGGGCGGCAGCCTCCGCCTCCTTTTCCTGCGGCAGGGGGGCGGCGGCGGCAGCAGCGGCGGCCGCGGCAGCGCACCCCGCATCTCCTGCTGCGAGGGGCGAAGGGAGCTGCCCGCCGCCCGCCGCCTCTTATAGCCGCCCGCGGGCGGAAGTGGCGTCAGGGCGCCGGGGGCGCGCCGCCGCCAATCGGGCGATCGCACCATTGTGACGGCGGGCGGCGGGGGCGGGGCCGGCGGAGGGGGGTGGGGTGGGTGGGTGACGTAATCGGTTGTAAACAAATAGAGCCGGGGCGCGCCGAGGGGTGCGGGGACGTGCTGTGTTTCGCGTTGAGGGGGCTACACCCCCACCCCACACCCCCCCCCCCAAAAAAATCTATCTGTGTGCGCGGCGTGGAAGGGAGCGGAGAGGGCGCCGGTTCGCTGCAGCGCGGCCCCGCCCGAGGGAGAACGGCACCGGGGTGGGGGGGGGGGGGGGGGTGCGCGCGGCGCCGAGGCCGTCCCGTCCGCGTGAGCGGGCGCGGCTGCCGCGTTCCCGCGGCCGCGTGGGCACGGCGGCGCGCGCTGTCTCTGGGGAGAGCGGAGCCACGTCAGCGGCGGGGGCGGGCGCGGGACCGCGGGAGCGCGTACTCGCGCGCTGGTGTCGCTGCAACCCCCCCCCCGCCACCCCTCTCCTCCGCCCGTGGGGCGCGCTCATGCGTGTCGCCCCACGCTGAGCCCGGCACGGCGGGGCTGCGCGAGCATCCGCGGGGTGTTTACTTGTCCCCGTGGCCGCGGGAGGCGACGTGAGTTTTTCCCCCCTTGCCTTCTCTCGGCGCGCCCGTGGGGACCCTCCTGTACCCCGCACCCCGGGGGTCCCGAGCGCGGCTTTGTCCTCACGCCTCTTTACCGTGGGCTTTAGGCCCGTGTTCCCGTGGGGGGGTTCTCCTGGCAGGGCCCTCCACGCGGAGCGAAAGCCCTGCCTCTGGGCGGCTGGTGGGCCCCGTGGGCGCAAGCAAAGGGAAGGGCACGCAAGTCAGCGGGGCCAGTGTCTTCTCGCTGGCCGAGCCTCAGCACCTCTTCTTCGGCGACACCCCAGAAACAGCACATACGGTCTTCCGCGCACGTCGCGCACGCTGCTCGGTGGCGTATTCTCCCTTGGGACCGTGCAGTTATCCCGGCGTTTCTGCCACTCGAAGGGAAAACCCCTGGGTGGACAGGGGGACTGATACGTGTTGCTCAGCGATGGCCAAGAAAAGCGTAAAGCCTCAAGCCGTCTCCCTTTCTGTAAAACCAAAGGGCAGATGAAAGAAGCAGCAGAAGTCCTTTTTTTTTTTTTTTTTTTTTTTGTTTTTTTTTTTTTTTGTTTTTTGTTAAAAAGCAAAGTGTAGCTACTTTGATAGAAAGCTCATTCTTCCCGTCGGGGGTCTGCCCTGCCCCTATGCCAAGCTGCAAATGAAACGCAGCCTGGTATTTACATGTACACTTCTTCCAGTCAAAGATCAAAAATCAGGCCATTAAAGGTACAATAATAACACACAATTAAATCATAAGATTGTTTTTTCAGTAAAAATAATTCAGTAGTGAAATATATAAAAATACACGTGTGAATTCAAATAAAAGATGAAAGTACACCATTTTTGCTTGTCTGGTGTTAGAGATGTACCTGAATAGTGCTTTTGGTCTTTTTTTCTGCACTCAGGATCTGTGCAATCTTAGACTCTCAACCTCAAGGGACTCTGACTCTATACACAAGGGAGGGCTGCAAAACACCTTCAAAAGATAATTCTGAGAGCTTAAACTCACAGCTTTCCTGCATACTAAAAATGTTGGTCTGGATTTTAGAGCACAGTCTCATTTATTTTGCTCCCATTAACCTCTGAATATTACATTAGTGATCATCAGCTGTCCCTCTGTCCCGTGAGAAGGGAGGAGCTGCCAACCTGGACACTCCTCTTGCTGCACCATAGGTGCCAGCCGTCTGTCCTTCTCCGTGCTTCCGCAACATATGTGGGGTATGTCCAGAGCTGCCATTTCTGCTCTGTTCATAGGTTGGAATTTGCTGTTCTCTTTCAAACCTCGAAGGAGCAGATGCTTCTCTTCTCCTTCACAGCAAGGGGTCCGTCATCCTACAGGAAAATATTTTTCTTGTGCAAATTTGACATTATTCTCAGAGCATCACAACTACATCAAAATAACTACTGGAAATACTTCAACAAAATAGGATATAATGTTTGCTAACTTTGCTTGAGCCTGAGCTTTATCTGGGCCAGTTTTTCATCTCTCCTATTCAGTTCCAGCCAGAATCAAATGTTCAGAAGGGGTTTTAGGAACTCCAAAGTAGATATGGTCTTACGTAGTAGCACCCCAAAGCATGAGGTTTAAAATGCTCTCTGCTTGCTTCAGCAGTAACTGTTAAGGACAGTAAGGCTGTTCAGTTCAGATTTGAATCAACCCCCTTGAATTGTGCTTTTGCGAACATAGTGTGGCAGCGTGCACCTCATGACACACTGCGAGAGGGAAAGAAATTGGAAAGGTTTTTTTTAATTTTTTTTTTTTTTAAAAAGCTTGCTAGACCGTCAAAGGATTTCCTTCAAATGTCCTGCAAAGCCAGTAAATACAGAGCATTTTAGAAAGCAAGAAGTTTTGATAGATCCTATTGCTTCCAAACAGTTACTGCATGTAAAGAGGGTCTTGTCTCTGGAAAGGGTAAATGGCTGTGCCTACAGATTCAGCCTACTATGAAATACCTTGGTGCTCTTAGTGTGCAGCCAGCAAACAGTTCAAGTGTAACTTTGAGGCCAAGGCTCTGCGAGATGCCTGCCAGCAGGACCTCATTCCTAGCTGTGGGAGGGAGCAAGGTAACAGGAGCTGCAGATGCAGAGAACCATCTTGTTTTCCCAGTCCAGGCAGGTCCGCCTCCATCTCAGTGCTGTGGTGGGATAGCAAAGGAGCTGCTGCCATTTCCTGCCTGTGAAATGCTCCCAAAGGTCTATATCTTTAAAGTATGCCAGCTCTTGAGATGATGAAGACTTTGGCATACAGCTCATGGGATCAGGGAAAGTCAGCTTTCCTTTATAGGATTTCAGTGGGGAACATCAGAGAAACTGGCCGTGCCTTAGCCTGTTGCTGGTTTGCACGTTAGCTTCCTGCCAGTATGGCAGCATGTTTCACTGATCTACTGTTTTGCTCCGAACTTCTTTGACGCCTGTACATTTCAGGATATATGAAGATATATGACTTTCTCTGGCCAGGTCCCAGCTGTGTACTCCTGTCTCGGCAGCTCCAGACCCGGAGGAGGCAGTTTGCCTGGTCAATAGTGCAGGATACTCACTGATACGTTAACAGCAGGGTGCTGAAGAAGATAAATGTAAACATTTAACAACTGCCTTATTCAGCCCGTCTGATACTTTAAGTGAAGCAGAGGCCCTAGGGAGAGAAAATAAAGAAAAAGAGTATGTGATCGTATAATTAAAGACTGGATCATAATGAATATGCACAGAAGGGTTGAGTTAAGGTTATACTGGCAACCCAGCTTCTGATATTTCCTAACTTTTAAGCAATACAATGCAACCTTTACAACATTTCTTTCATGTTGTTTTGGCAGGAACTGTTTCTCGCCATTGGTTTGGAGAGAGCCTAGCACTTCATGAGTTCTGTCATAATGGAAATAAGTAATAGAAATACAACTACTTTTATCTGTGCCACACACACATACACACCCTGCAACTATTGCAACATGCTCATTTCCCAGCTTTTTCTGAAGGAAGCTACTGAGTGTTCTTTATGGTAGGTAGGAAGATTCAAGAGTTCAAAGGAGAAGAATTGTTTTTTAAAAATTTGTTCTGGTCCTGGAATGTGAATTAATATCTATTTATTCACAAAAATAAATATACTACATGTACAACATGGATGTATTTTTTTTTCCTGTTTGGCAAATTATTCCTGACAGAATAAGGAAATGCAGGAAAGTGTGAAGGTGTTATTGGCTTTTTATGCAGTATCTTGTTAAAGCCTTTCAGTGTAGAAAAGCATTAGGTCTGTTCTCTTCCTATTCCAGTCAGTTCTAGCTATGATTTTGCACTGTTTGGCATTGACCTAATAAAGAAGTAACAGTTGCAAAATAGTTGATATTTGTTTCCAAAAAGCTTTATATGTGCCTTAGATTGGCATAAGCTTTTTCTCACCTTTTAGCTGAAGAGTACTGTTTGCAATATATAAAATAAAACAACAATCCATTCTATGTAGTGTTTATTTTTAGTGTAGGTTGATGTTATTAATATACCACATTATTTTTGTCACTTAGCAAGCATTTGAAAGTGTATAACAAGAGGTTGCTTCCTTATTTTTTTGTTTTTGCAGAGGAAAGCTTACCATGGGATGCATAAAACATTTATTAATGTTTTTACTCTCTTTAGGCTTTGCTTTGAATATGTAGTTACAGCTGTAGAGACATTAATTTGCTATTCCAGGGGGCAGATGTAACCCAGAGAGTCTGTAGCCAGCCCTGCATGTCCACGCTTCTGCCCACAGGACCCCACGGCCTGGTTGTGAGTTGCCACTTTGTTCTCTAAAGTTGTCAAGCAGGCACCTCTCAAGCTACAGCGGTGATACTAGCATCCGTCTCGGAAAAACTTTGGCCACACAACATGGATTAAGATGGAGACAGAAGCGGGTATCCCCCCTCACTGCAGAGTGAGTGCCCTTCAGTGCCTGTCATGGGGTATCTTGGGCCTAATTTCTTTCCTGAAAGCCAGTCCTTGAGAACAGGCTGCCATTCACATTATGTTGCCACAAGACATGTTTGGACTTCAGCTCGGGCTCAGAAATGTCTTACGGGTCCAGCCCTCTTGTAAAGCGGCACTCCACAGTGAGGCAGGGATAAGGGCTCTTCAGCTCTGATTGTAAGGCTTTCTCTCAACCCAGCATTACGACACCGAAAGTAACCTCAGTGTTGTAGCAATGAGTGTCTTATCCTGAAGAAGTGTGGGGGTGAAGAAGTCAGTCACATATTCTTCCAAAATGGAGAAGTCTTGCTTTTGAAAGCATAAGATAGACTGGTATGAGTCAGAGAAAGGGCAAAAGTCTGATTTGTGACCACACTGGGAACTCCCCTCTTCCTTCAACGTGCTCATGCATGCACACACACGCACACACTCTGCATTTGTAGACTGGTCTATCAGGCAATGAATTCCTTAAACCATTCCTCACACGAGTCCTGTTTAAGCAAGTGAGACAAGTTCCATAAGCCAGAGTCCCATTCTGCAGTCCAGCAATAGATAACAAACATTTCTGCCACTGCAGAAAGCTTGAGGGAAGGTGGAAAGACTCGGAGGGGCAAGAGGAAGCTGTCAGCAATGGTTATAACTATGGCACATTCTCCAGAAGTAATTTCAGGAAAACCCACTCATGGCATCCTAAAATGACAAGGCTTGCTCTGTGGGGAATAAGTTTGATTTCAAAGGGACTACTCACAGAGGAGAGAGGAGATATTCCTTGTGGCATGAGCCTCAGGTGGCAGAAACCAGAATCTGGCCGGGACAGATTCAACAGACAGCTTTTCCTATGCTGTTTCTTTGATTTCAGAAAACAACATGTGACAGCATGCACATGTAGCAGATAAAAAGCAAATTCAGTAAATAGTATTCTGTTTTTGTTCTAAACATGAATATATATATTTTTTTTTTTTTTTGAAGCGGGATAGCAGCAGGTGTGGCAGCACACGGGGCGCTTGTTTTTAACAAAGCAATCACAGTTTGGATCCAGTAACAGCAAAAATTTAAGAAGACAATAGAAGCAGGTTATCTGCAAGCTTGTCAGCGGAGAGCTCCTCACAACACAGAGTTATACATAACCATTATTACACATCCATTTTTTCATTTGTATGCACTTATGAATAAAACAGGAGAGGCTAATATAGATGAGATAAACAATCAGACATTGCAGTCCTGCATGGGAAAGTTAATAACAATAATATTAAAGTGAAAGGGGCTTGTAAGTGAAAAAAAGTGATTTAACCATTTGTTGTCATCTTCTGGATTCAAATTATGTCATCTCAATTTCCAAATTTTTACTTCTCCTGTAGTTTTTCATACTGCAGCTGGAATGGGAGGGGTGATAAGGAGGTTTATAGTTCTCTGCTTCCCAGAGCTTCTCTTCTGGCTTGCAGTATAGCTCTAGGGAGGCCTGAAATCGTTTTAGAACTCCCTGGTCCGTAGTGGCTGTATCTGGGCTCTTGCACTGACTGGTGACAGCCAGAACAGCCCGTGTCAGTCAGCACAGGGCTGTTGGTCCCCCCAGAGTCAGACAGAGGGAACCATCAGAGGCAACCTGCTGGAAGAAGAATATTCCAACACCCACTTAGGCATTTCTTTGTGATACTGAAGCAGCTTGAAGAAGCAAGGGGAGGCCTAACATTTAGTCCCATGTTTAATCCCACTTTACATGGTGTTCTTGAAGGGTTGGTTTCCGGGTTTGAAGGCAGTGGTTCCCAAACCAGGGCTGTCACCCTCAGCAGAGGTCACAGCAATGACAAGTAGTGTCCTGAGCTCAATCAAGAGTCGTTTTCTTCTGGTGTTTACGCTAGTAGTTGAGCAGGCATGAAATCAGCAGCAGGGAAACAAGATTACAGCTAGAACAAGCTTATCAACCACTGCGTTAAGGACAGCAAAAATCATTATGGAATATCATTTGGCCGTCCGCATAGTGTTTGTCCACAGAATAGACATCTAAACGTCTGATCCATTTTAACACATTTAATCATATTTTTTACAAAGATATTTCCAGACCAGAGCTCCATGAAGTGAGGAGTCCGCCAGCCTAACTATATTAGCCATAACTAATGAATTTTAATGATACTTTTATAGCAGTATTTCCTGTCCATTAGAATTAAAACTGTGACCGTCTGAAGATTTTAGGTGCAAATTTCATTAAAATAATTAAACATTTTAAGAAACTAATATGTTGGCCCTGCAAGTATTCATTTTTCTTTAGTATTTGCAGCTTGGGTACTTTGAGTTATGATGTAGTTAAAAAAATCTAGACAGATTTTTTAAAAACCTTCAAAATTTCTGAGAAAAAACCCTTTCATTTACTTTCCAGTGCAGTCATAAAAATATCTTAAGCATCTTTATTTAGGTTTGTGATTTGGAAACTAGGTAGACTTACAAATTTATGGCTCCTTTGGATCAGTTATTAAGTAGTAGCTACAGACCGTCAGCAAACCTGCCTGTCTCAAAAATGCCTCAAAATAGCAAAACACAGAGACATTGTAATGGTAACACTGGAGATTTTAGTCTAGGCCTACACAGGCTACAAAGGAGATTGCCCACTATTCACTTATTAAGACAGAAGAAACAGTAAAACAGTGACTATACTATGTAGCTAGACATCCACACCCGCCACTAAAACTCCTAGCATCCCTCTGCCAAGGCTGGACATGATGTTTTTGATTGTAAATCAGATGCTCTTGCACGTTTCATTCAGTTCAGGGTCTGGCTTTGGAGGACAAATGTTTTCAGATTAGCTGCTTTTTTATTCTTTCACTGTGGTCTGTCATATCTAAATCCTGCATATCAATGCAATTAATACACTGCAGTAAAAACAGGCACTCATAATTTTCTTTCATTTTTCCTAGCCAACACCACAACTTACTCCCTTTCCCATTGTCATAGCACTGCTCCTGTTACAGCTTTTTCTTCTCCTTACAATGGTATTAACTCAGGCATTTTAATCAGTCTCAGACAGAAATTTAGCCTGTGAATTCTCAGGATAAAATTAATATAATTAGTTCTCTAGAACAGATTTGACAGGTTGAGGGAACATCACACTGAGAGTCTATATATTACCTTTGAGTACTGATAGATTTTCTGGATATAATCAGGTGGAAAAAAAATGTAAAAAAATCACAGATACACTGTTCTTACTTGGCTGTATAGCTATATATATATTGCTGTTCAACTGCATATATGTTTGAACACTTCAGATATGCTCGCGTGAAAATGTGGTCATTCATCCCTTTAACGGGACTGTATTGGATGCCGCATGCCTAAAATTAATCTGTTTGGCCAGTCCCCATGCAAGTTGAACTCTTTCCCCAGAAGCAATGAACAAACCTGAACACTCAGTAACTTACTTTCCTAAATTCACTCATGTGAGTAATCTCCCTGACTTTGATGAGATTATCCATATAATTGCAAATGAACAGGATCATGATTTTAGGGAAAATAACCCAAGACTTTGCATCTCAGAGCTCCTACGGCATGCTTTTTCTCCTTTCTGAGAGATGTGCCATAAACTGAGGAACCTGCTTTGTCCTCTATTGCCTATAAATTGCTAATTCCTACCAAAAAAGGAAAAAAGAAAAGAGAAAAGAAAAAAGAAAAAAAAAGTTCCTAGTTTTTAATGGTACTGTTTTTACAGAACACAAGACCTATCTGACTGTTAGTACAAATATCCTATATGAGGACGCTTGATAACACTGGAAAAGGGGGGAGAGGGGCCTAAATACAAGCAGAGGCAGTAGTCTACTTTTATCTCACAAAAAAAAAAAAAAAGAAATATTTTCCTCCATTGTTTTTAAAGAACCTCAGAAAAGCTTAACTAAAACAGAAACAAAAATCTTGACAGCAGAAACATACACCTCTATAAAATTAGGCCACTAGTTCTTATTTAGATTAACCAGATGTCTCAGAGAAGCCTGCATTGAAAAACAAGAAAAGCACAGCTTTTTAATTAAAAAAAAAAAAAAAAAGGGGGGGGGGGGAGATGCATAGCATTTTTGAATATAAAAAATCACAGCCTTGTGATCTAAGTCTTTTAGTCTTCTGCTTCCAACATTGCCTTCAAACAGTGATCATTTTTCCCCCCATGTTTGTCTCTGATGCATTTCCAGAGACAGGAACAAAAAGCTGCTTGATACCCCTCTTACAATGGAAAGGAGATGTGCCTGGCTGTGTGGGAGGAGCTGCTCGATTCTTCCATGAAGCGCTGGGTACACATGCTTCAAGCGGCATTAAGTGTTCCTGGGAGCAGGGAACAGAGTGTTCCAGCAGGATCTAACATACAGGCAAAGACAGAAAGCCATTTTCTTCACAGCTACACAATGCATTAATACAAGATCCCAAGCTTGCAGAGGATGAACCTACTGTTTCAGAACTTTTTATTTCCTTTTCTTTTTCTCACCTTAATTCACATTTAAATTATTTAGGAGGACTCTGGGTTTTTTCAAACAAGATTTTTTTTTTAAAGTCACTGCTTCATGAAAGCCTGCTTATAAGAAATTACTTAAGAGATATAACAGTCGCATAAAGCATCCCTTAACGCTCTGCATAAAATGTCTTTGCAGCAACATTTTCTTTACTTTGAGTTTTTGTGCCCCACAACTCAGCAGAGGGAAAAAAGCAGAAATTCATTTGAGAGAGTAACAGGGGAGAAGGGAGAGCTAAAGGCATGCATATTTTCTCTACTGGACAAGAGCACAGTGCTGTGCCCCACCATAAGCAGTTGAAGCCCCACCAGCTGTCCCAGCCCTGCTCTGATGCTGTGTCGTTGCAGCTGGCTCAGGCCCCGAAACTGCACTACTTCATACCAAGAAACCCACATGTGCAAGGCCAAGGCAGGGAATGTCTGCAGCACATTCCTTTCCTCCTCAGAGACATGCCTTCATTGTTTCCACTCAGTTTTGTTACCGTGGAGCTGTAGGGTATTTCCTGCAGAGTCATCTCCTCCCACCACCTCAGAGGTTTAGTCTCATCTACCAGGCAGCATGGTTTCAGTAGAGTCATGCTGGAGCTGGTGTTGCCAGGACCCAAACACTTCTGTTTCCCATAAGAAAATTTAAAAAGCGAAACACAACAACAAAAAACTGCCAATTTTTTCCCCCTCAGAAAATTCCAAATCTGTTCAAAGCTGCATCCAAGTGTGGGTGCATACCCCCTGCATTTTCTGTATTGATATCACAGTATAAAGAAGTTACTGAGTCTGACCAAGAGTGATCATGAGAGCTCCTTCCGTTCCTACAGTCCTAGAGGAAATTATCTGGACATTAGTTATGCAATTTCCTGCTTTATATCAAAGGCAAATTCACTAGTTTATATGAAGATGGCTTACTAATAGCTGGTATTTCCTGAAGACTGGTCATATTTTTCTTTCTTAAGGTAGTAAAAGGTACAGTAAGAAATAGTGATTGAAACCCAGATTTTTCTTGTACATGTTTTAAATTGCTAGACTACTGCAGTGATTTCAACACAAAAATGACTTAGAATGATGAACCAAACCTCATTTCTCTGCTTTGTTGATTTAACCTCAATATTTCAGTCAATGGCCAAAAGTATAATAAGGATGAACTTCAGTTACTCGAGATTTGAAGAGAAGTCAAAACCCTCAGACTAACACAACAGCTATGAGGGCTCAATACCTTGAGCACCTTTGATGATGTGAAGAATCCCACTTTCTTGGGGTGCAGATGGAAATTTCATCTTTTGTCAGCTCACAGTGCATTTGATAATTGTGGATCTCATTTCATTTTTAATCTAAGAATCTCAAATCACTTTGACCCTGTGTTAGTAAATGCCAGAAGCTTGCTTTACTTTCCCTACTCTAGTTATAAAACAGTTACATTGACCACAGAAATGCTTATGTCATCAGTGGAGGTTTTAAAACAAAGACAATAGCAGTTTTACTATTCCTGATAAAGGTAAACACTCTTCTTTGTGAAGACAGAGACATAAAATTACCTGTAGTAAATAAAGGTATGGATGGTCGCATAAAAATGCAGTAGTGTTGCTCATTAACTCCAAAGATTGGAGACCAAGCAGATGTTTAATGGAGGGTAGAGGAGAATTTTACATTCACTCATTTCTGAAGCAAATGAAACAAAGGCAATGGAATATTTTTGTTTTATAACTGCCATGAGTCCACTCCAAGTATTTTTATAGTTATCATTACTAACTTCCTCATTGATTATATATCAATTGCATCAACTCCTTGAAAAGAAGGTGACCAGCCAGTTTATCCATACCTTCCTGTTCTGGAAGCATAAGGTCAACACATTGTTGTGCACTAATGTCAGCTGTTTGCTGATATGTACACATTCCAAATTCAACAGGATTTCTTCTGATAATAGAAGAGTTTTGACATGGACTTCTGTGGAAAGAAGGTAAGATTTTACAACATTTTTCACTGTGTGGAATGATTTAGAAACCTTTCCTTTAAAATTTACCAAACCAATTTTCTTTTCCTTCACCTGGCTTTTGACCTATTGACTGACATTAACGCTTGTTGTTTTTCTCAGTTTTAACTGACAAAGCATTAAAATGTTGGGAAATAGATGAGTTCCTTCTTGCCAATAGCAGAGTATGAGATCAGGTATTGTGGAGAGGCAGAGTCCAGAGGATGCTTGTTAGGAACTATATTTTCTCAGTAGCCCTCTAGCACGTAGCTCCAAGTTCTTGGACTGGAGAACTTTGCTTACCACACACACATGACAAACGGCTTTAAAAGCTATCAAAATTATTGGAATACTGAAGGGTCAGTTCAACGGGAGTTAGGCATATACATTACTAAGATCAATTATTTTTCTTTCTAAGATGATTGAATGAACTGTTTCTCCCTTGCAAGTCAAGCAAGACAAACAACAATGAATGTCATCCCTTTGCTAATTTGAATTATTTGAATCCCTCTATGAATACTAAAGAACTAAACCCCATTTTTTAAAAATTGAGGCCAGAATAGTGAAAGTTTTGAATGGCATATTTCATTATAAAAGCCAAGAAATGTTAGATTTTAAAAACTGGTAGTTTACCACATAGATTACAACACTGATAAAACACAGTTCAACAGACACTGTCCTAAGCAAGTCATTTGCAATTTAGGTGCAAACAGAGAATTAAATTCTAAAGAAGTTTGAAAATTAACAGTTAACAGACTTTGAAGTTTTACTATTAAATTGGGACCATTATATTAACAGAACTAAAATCCTACTCCGTAAGGGGAATAAATCAATTTCTACCTTCAGTTTCATATGCACAGATAGTACTTTGAAGAGAATCAAGTCTCCCCCCAAAAGAAGTAAATTGTAAACACTCTTCAATTTGCCAGGACAGAAAGCAAAGACAATGTATAACTGTAAGTAGTGAAGCATTCCAAATTTCTTTAGGTATGTCATTTGTACATCCAAGAGCTCATAAAAGATGGGGAATTGTTTTTACCACTTAGCAAAGCCTTTTATGAAAAGAAAGAAAAAAAAAAAAGTCAGCCCTTTCATCCTCTCAAATTTGTACAGGCTCCCCTATACCCCCTCTGCTTGGCCTTGACTCTGACTGGCTCCCCCCAGAGTTGAGGGGACATTGGACTAATGACTAACACCCCCCACCCCACTGCCTCTGGGGGAGCTGCAGAGGGCTTGGGTAACACGAGCTGTACCCACTTGTAAAGGAAAAGCCAGGACATGTTCCTGTATGATTCCCATTTAACCCCTGATTAACTAACAAACCTTTAGCCTGTTACGTGTTTCCTCACCCTGAATTACAACACATGGTCTTGTCCATGAGGCCACACAATAGCTGTGCCCATGAGCCATGGCCCAAGAGAAGCAAACCAGATGATCTTTAAGGTCCCTTCCAACCCAACCCATTCTATTGTACATGTATAGAGTGAAACTCTTGGTGCTGAGGACCTAAAAAACACAATATACAGCTTCTGGAGCCTGGTCCTGTGGGCTATATGTGACCACCTCTATCCTGGTCCCATGAGCTGTACATGCATTAGTGGATAGAGCACATTTGGTGCGTGGTCCTTGACAAGGATGGCGTGCATCAGGCCGCTTACGCGTTGTGAGCATGGAGAAAGGCATCGCTGTGGTGGTAGGAGTGAGATCCAAGTGTGGGGTGCACCCTGGAGATCCCCAGGACTGACGGGCCAGACAGATGTCAGTAACCTCAGAATATTTTTGCAGCCTGCTTGTGACAGCTACACCAGGCAGAGCGCTGGTGTAATGGAGGATCTGGGGACTTAGCAGCAATCAGGTCCACCTTGCAGCTGATAATGTGAATGTCTAAATATATCAGTGATTAGGGCTGCCCTGCATAGATTAAAGTCACAGCTCTGTATCTCCCATCTGAGGCACAACAGTTGGCCTTATGACAGCACAAACATGAACTCTGTGACCTGTTTTTCTAAACTGTTTTTTAGAGCAAGTTTTAGATATACTGGGTCACTGTCCGTAATAGTGGATCACAACACATGCAATCCCTTCTCTGAGGAGGTCTTCCTTAAACTCCATAAATTGTACTAGGGTGGATCAGGCTACATGATTAGGAGGTCATCTCTTTAATGTTTAAGATGCCTCTAATTGTGCTGCTTTGCATTTTTAACAAAAAAAAAAAAAAAAAAAAAAAAACAAAAAACCAACCAACAACAACAAACACCACTAAAATTTGTGTATAAAGCATCAACAAAAGCTTTAAGCAAAAGCAAAAGCTCAAATTTAAGCATTTCATTTTATCATCATTATAGCAATGATGCATAAGATACCCTGTTTTGTTATAATGCCACCTCTTCTTATAAAGGGGCCTCTGTTACCTGTTTTGCACAATTCAGGGGACAGAAACTGATCCTGTGATGCTGGAAAAGCTGTTCTAATTGCTTGTCTGTCCAGAGCTGAATTATAGGCATTGCTGCCTCGACAAACAGGAGTCCCTTTGCTCTTTGTCAGAAATCCCCAATATAATTATAAAAGATTCAATTCTTCCTGTATTTTTCCCTAGGCAATGACCTGCTTTGCTTGTATAGCAAAATCAACCCTGATTTTATCATCCAGAGGATAAAAAAGTTGCCTTATCTTTTTCAAATAAATACAACTGGGAATTGCAAACAGAAAAAAAAAAACAAAAAACAAAAAACAAAAAACAAAACAAACAAAACACTTATTCCTTTAATTGTTCACCATTTTACTATGAAGAAGTTACACACAGGGGAGACTTGAAACTTCTTTCATGTTCATACTCTTTAATTCAATTAAGGCCCTAAGCTAAAGCAAAGAACTAGTAAGAGTCAGAAACTATTGCTACTGATAATATAACTGACAAAAAAATTAATGACATCTAAACAATCCAAGTAGCTGTTTTGTTATGAGATTCTCCTTCTGAAGGAGGGTAGTTTGCCTAGTAGATGACAAAATTATGGATGAAGTCCTCACTCACTTTCTTCAGTCTTTGATTTCAAATAGGCCATTGGATTTAGGCACTGGAGGTGCAAAGAATATTTATATTTTCTAAATGGCCTTCTGTGATCTGAAGAGATAAATGGCATACATTTTACTTGCATTGCCTGCCTTCAGAGCCTAGGGGAAAAACAAAAGCACAAATAATGGATTGATTTAGATAGAATTTGAGATTATAGTCTAAGGATTTCAGACATGTATTGAGGATGTGTGAGAGGTCATGTAAAGACCCAGTCACATATGGAGTTTTTGTATGATAAAAGTATTGGCTGCCAAATGTGTGACTTTAAAGAAAAAGGAATTTAGGCTTGGAGTCATTAATGTAGTCAAAGGGAAGCATCATCAGCCTGACCCCTGAGCCTTAATGAGTGAATAACAGAAAACAAGCAATAAGAAAGCAGAAAAATATTTCACTGAATTAAAAAATAAACATGCAGTCATGATAAATACTTTTATGCTGACACATTTTCATGTGGTAACAAAAAGAACTCAGAAATAACTATTTTGACACAGAGAAGAAAAAAAAGAAAATGCATAAAATTTAAAAATACTCAGAAAAATGTCTAAAAATTCCTATGCCCTGAAACCCATGAAAATACCTAAATCTGCTGAAAATACATGAAGTGGATTCCATGATCAAGCAATTATCCTGAAATAATTGACAATATATATCTGAGGAGCTATATTTTTCTCAGGCACATTGTTTAATTAAATAATGACCAAAAAAGCAAAGTATGGACAATATTGGCTGTACGCATTGGGATGACTGGACTAAAAATGTCATCAAATTCTCATCTCCTAAGAGGAGAAGTCAGGTAGCAGCTGTTGCTCTACATACAGATCCTCTCTCGCAACAGGGATTTAAAAGAGAAGATAGCTTTATCTGCTCTCACTTGCAGCTCTCAAATACTGCTTTGGATCAAACCGATCAGAAAGTTCCCAGTGAGGAACTCTGAATGAACTTGAAGGCAATGAGACATTGGCAAGCTGGTTTGCTTTTCATCTTCTCACAGAAACTCTTGAGTAACAGAGTATCTTGAAATAAGGGTGAGGTGGGAGGGAGGAACCTTCTCCCTATGTAATACATGCAAATGCCCAACATCCAATTTTGGTAGGATCCTCTTAGGAAACTAGTGTGAGTCCTGTAGCTTGTATGAGTTTCTCCTGCAGGAGCATTGTATGGGAAATATTTCACCTCTAGTGAAAAAGCTGGCTCTTGGATGTCACTGCTCCTTCTTAGGATGTCCATGCTGCCTGACCTCATTAATCTTGTTTTTCATGGTCACTGTACTGTGCAGTTATTCCACTAACATATTGTAGTGCTGCCCGAAGCTGCTTTAATATATGCTCTATTCTATATTTGCCTAATTTGTTTAGCCATTTGTAGTGCATTGACCAGTGTAGGGACTCTCTTTCTATGGGCAAATGAGGAGAGCATATGGCATGGAACTGTGAGCTATTGACTGTGCCCCTGGGAAGCCCTGTAAAAGGACACAGATACTCTGGCACAGCAGTTCTACATACCAGCTCAATTTAAAAAAAAAAAAAAAAAAAAAATGTAACAATTTTCCACATAGGGAGCACTTTATATACATTTATGCCTATGCATATTGTTCTCTGAAGGAAGGGAGGGGAAAAGGTGCATACAGACTGGAATAGGTGTTTAAACCCCCTGACAAATTTGGGATCCAACTCAAGGAGTAGATGTTGGAGAGCTCAGAAACAGACCATGTTATATGGCAATGCAGGGAGCAGCACACAGTTCATTCACTGTACATTCTGCTTTCTGTCATTTTTAGAGGGAACAATAGAGCTGGCTAGATTCAGTAAACAAAGTAAAAAATTATGACAAGGCATTAATAGAAATAGGGCTTCTTATCATGAAATCATCTCTTCTGCATTTTACATATATGCATACATTTCCTTGCTTTGAAATAAAAGGCCATACTTCTATCATCCATTTTGCTCACTAAAAGTGTACATGGCCTCTTTGTTTAGGACCACAAAAAAAGCACAAGATGACAACTGACAGTACCTAAAAAGCATAAGAATGCTTTTTTAAAATTACACTTAGGTTTAATGAATGTTGGTGTAAGTTGTGAATCAAATATGAATTATTTGGTTTTGCAAGAATGCGTAAGCATCATCTACTATTGAAGAACATTTTTAATATTAAATTGCTTTGCATCCAATCCTTATTAACAACTTAGTTTTATTATTAACTGTATTTAGCTGAACAAAAGTGGAGAGAAAGCTAGCAACTTAGTTTTATTAACTGTATTTAGTTGAACAAATGTGGAGGGAAAGCCTGATACTTTAATGTTTCCTTCTTTTATTATTAAAGTTTAAATTGTATCCCATGTTTAATGTATAGTCATCAGACGATACCTACAGTACATTCTGAGTTGTTTTCCCTTTGTTAAGAAAAATTTGGATTTTTGATGGCATTATTCAGAAATGGCTGGTGACTCTGAGTGCCAAATTTGAGACCCTTTAACAGATGTATCCATGGTTACTATGAATACAGTTCACACACTAAAAAACTAGCGGGGTAGTAATAGTGAGAAAGAGAAACTAATTCACTTCAAATCTAGGAAAATTGAAGATCAGGCAGTCTGCCTTTTGTTTAAGCATTAAAACATCCACTCATCTCCAGCATAAGCCAGGAGATTCCTGCTCAAAATAATGAAAAGCCAGCCAAGCTTGAACTAAGTAGCCGTCACCCCTCTGTCGCTGTCATTACATGTGCAGTTGCTGTGGACACAGAGGAGATGTGCTTTTAGATGAGGGAGCAGTTATCAGCTCACAGCCCTGCCTTGACCATTTGTCCCTCAATAACGGCAAGGAACGAGGCAATTGGGAGAACAGAGCTGAGTGCTGCTAGAAGGGTATGAATATCCTGAAAGGCTCAAAAGCTTGTTCAAATTGTTTTATGGCAATGAAGCAGCCTTTGAAATCATTTGAATTACAAACAGTGAAAGTTTATTGCTAAACCAGTTATTGTTTCTGAGCCATAGGAGGCATCTGAACAGGGAGGGAAGAGCTGGAGCCGGATGGAGGAGGGAGTTTCTTACCAGCGTGTTGACTGGGTGGCATCTCAGGCAGCGCAAAGAGCAGATATTTGCTGGGGCGGGGAGAGCCCTTACTTATTCAGGACCTACTTAGTTGCCAGTGATGATCAGCCTGGTCCTGGGCACAGGTAGGCTTCAAGGGGAAGGTGACACCATGGAAATACAAGAGGAGGGAAGTAGAAATACTTGCCTCCCTCCCCAGATCCATTTTCTTCTGCAGTACCACACATAATTTTATCCTCCCATGTGATTCTGACTTGAGTTCTAGGTGGAGCTTCTGCAGGTGTGGAAATACTGAGAAAGTGTTGAAAGTCAGAAAGTGGTGTTTACACCTTGTATGTCCTGAGGGAACTGAGTTCAGCTTCTTGTAGCTGTAAAACCTGGGAGGAGTCCACGAGTAGATATGGGTACACCACAATGTTGTGTGGCCCCTATATCACAGAGTCATATGGAGATAGTTTTTCTGGAGAACTGATCCTTCCCACTGATTCAGATCAAGAGAGAAAACATCTTCTTGGGGAGGAGTTCCAAGTTCCAGAAATAATGCAGAAACCAGGATCTTTCCATTATACACTACAGAGAAAAGAGGTTTCTCTATATTCTATACATTCCAAACATTATGTTCCATAATGTACTGCTGTACATTATAGCTCCCCTAACATGACTGTCCAGATCTCCAGAGAAAATCAGCCAGTCCATCGTCCTATCTGCAGTCCCAGACTGAGACAGATTCTGGGTCATCAGAGAACCCAAATACAGGCACTCCTCCCACTGATAGGAACATATCAGCCTTAAGTCCCTCGCTTTAACCATACCAGTGTGTTCTTGGAACAGGAAAAAGTATTTACTCAGAAACTGATGTCCAGACGTGTCATGAGCACCAGCTGATCCAAGCAAAAAACTGCTATTCTCACATCTGAATAGCTGCCATATGCTTCCACTGAGGGGACACTCCAGGGATACACCACGAATAAAATTACGTCTTCTTTCAGCAAGACCTTTTGCATCTGAACAGCTGAAAGCACATTATCGGGACAACAAGCAACAGCTTCAGCTCCAGATAGGATGTATTCTATAAAGAAACCAACTCTGTGATGAAACACAGGAAAACCTGTATAACTGCATACATTGCACAAAGTAAATTAACAATTTATAACTCATTCACATAATGCAGTTCCTAGCAGCAGAAAGCAGACAATACCATATTCACTGAAGCTTTAGGAAGACACTATTTTCACTCTGTTTACAAAAAAACAGTTGCTCTCAGAGGCCTAAAGGAAATTGTAGGTGTTAACTAGCCTAACCCTTGTGGATTTGACTACCAGTTTTGTATCATATTGAGGTTGTACATGCTTGCATGCACATCTAAATGTCAAACTCCTTAGATGCATTGCAACTCAACTGGGTCATGTTAACGAGATCTTTAGAAGTGTATCTTTAGGTGTTCTCCCAGCCAAACGAGCATTAATCAAAGTCTTCCCTCAGCCTCATCCTCAGTAACAAAAATACACCTGTACTTTCCTCTTACCCTCAGTGTTGTCAGAGCTCTGACTTGATGGTCTGAGATAAAATATGTATGCACACATTCACATGCAAAACAATACCAGCTCTTACTTCATGAATGTCGAAGTGGTTTTCTTTGCAAATTTGTTTGAGTTGCTTATTTCCTGTCTGAACTTTGTGGAGGTATCTCACAGTGCGAGTTGGGGTGACTGAGTGATACTGCATGCAACAAATATATGCCCACATCACTGAAATATTTGCAGACACCAGCATGCCCATGCCCAAAATACAGGAAGTTAAAACAAGTTCTTTCTCTATTTACATGGACTTTTTTTTTCTTCTCTTTCACGTGAAGTGGTCTAAAAGTAAAAAAGCTGTGTGCACGGCAGAACTTAATTCAGAAATAAAGCATTTGACTAGTTCCATGACATGTTATTATTTTGCAGGGTGTTTAAGTTACTGAATGATTATACAAGAATTTAGACATCCATACAGTATTTGCCAAAATTAATTTCATATTCTTTTCTTACTTATATTAAGCACATAAAGAAAACAATTTCTGACCTATATAAATGGCATACAAAAACACTCTCCCCCGCCTTTTCCAAAGTTTAATCCAACAATCAAAAATGACAACAGCATAGATAGCACAAATGTCAGCCAGCTGCACACTAGCACAGACATGTTTCATGGAGGAGGTGGTAACAGCTCACACTTTTTTACAGAAGGAAGGCTGAGGTAGAGTCATGTTTGCTTTCCAGTATATATGTTCTTAAAAATTTTCTATTGCTCAGTTAAAGAAAAATAAAACAACTGCTGCTAACAAGAAGACAAGCTTCAAGTGACCCTTTAGTTTTCTAGATCGTGGTTTGTTATCTTGAAATAACACATGCATGCACATACACACACTCTCTCATATGCAGAGGTAAATTTTCTAAATACTAGCAGATTTTCCTAGTGCTCAAGTGCTCTTGTAACAAAGCGTGTTCTCTAAGACAGAACGAATATTTCAAGTCAAATGTAGCGATTTTTCTTAAACCAGACTGAAACTTTCCCCTCAGAGCCCAAGCACAGGGAAAGCATGGGAAGTGAAAAAATAAGGACTGCTCTTTGGGGAGGGGGTGGCTGGCTTCCAAGGGCACAAAGAAAGTACATGTCAGAGCAGCTGCAAATGCTTGAACTGGGATTCAAGCACACAACCGCAGCCCTCATGGTGATTAAGGAATAAGTTAACTCTCTGTAGAAAGATCTATTATTTATAACATGCAGTGCTCAGCACTGTACAACCAAGGAGGGAGGCAGCAACTCGACTCTTTTTCTCCAGTCTTAAATTTATCAGCAGCTCTCAGATCATTCCCAGCACACACTGCACTGGAAGCTCAGACACCTGGTTATACCAGCTTTCTTAATTATGCATTTTAAATGTATTCCTCCTCTGATTTTATACTTTCAAACCAGTTCAGCTATCACCTGATTGCAGTTTACACACAAACCTAATCAACATATTACAGCCTGGGAACTGCTGTGCTGTGTCATTCCATTAAAAGGAAACAAGCTGTTCCTGTGATGCATCCAATTGCCTGTTCACACAACAAAGTTAAACCCTTTTTTTAAAAAAAAAAAAAAAAAAGAAGAAAGAAAGAAGAAAGAAAGAAAAAAAGCAAGTATTACACACTTTTTGAACTGTGCAGCCATATGAGGTTAAGCCTTTCCCACCCCCTGCATAATGCCTCTCACATTATGCCCCTGGAAACCTGTCCAGGTGTGCTTCCCATTGCCTGGAATCACGGGGTTGGTGAAGACAGGATCTTGAAACCGCTGACATTGGCTTTCAATACACACCTTATTTCCAAGTAAATATTCTGCAACCGTGTGATTCTTTGGCACTGCCTTAACTATTGTGGCATTGCCCCGAAGGACAGACTAACCCAGTTTAAAATAAGTGTATTTAATAGTGCAGAGCTCTATAGCCTGTCTAGTAGGACTTTAACCATGGCTTTGTAAATGATTTCAAAACCAAGTTACAAACCAAAGTGAATTTTTTAGTTGACTATTTTTTTAATAATCAATTGAAGGTTGTTTTGCAGGTTTTTGTTTCTGCAAAGTGTACAGGTTTACCTAACTGTAAGCATATCTGTGAAGGCATCAAGTCTAATTTTTGCTTTTGAATCAGAACACAAGTTACTGTTTTAAGAAAGAATTTTATGTTGAATTTGCTCAAAATATATGCAGCCAAGATGAGGACAGACCAACTGACTGACCTTCCCTCCCTCCTTCCCCCCCCACAGAAACCCATATACTATGGCCAGATCTAGTGAATGCTGTTTCAGTGGGAGTTAATTTCAACTTCTTTAGTTTATATCCAGCACATTTGTTGTGTTTTATGTCAACAGCCTACACTACTGGACAGGAGATTCAAATGTTTAATGGAAAATACTTAATTGTGTTGTTAGTAAAGTACTTGGTTGTTGGTTTATGTACTAATAACAAAACATGCTTTAAGTACATCTGTTACTTTCTCGATGTTTTAACACAGTAAGAAAAATTATTATCTTCAGGAAAAAAATAGTTCTGAAATTATTCAACATGGGCAAAAATTACCCAAATAGAGTTGTAAGACTGTTCAAAGGGTTTCATAATGAAACCAAAACCATGCCCAGTTTGGAATTTCTTCCATGACCAGCATTTGGACTGGGAATGCTGTAAGGTCCATATGCTGCTATCAAAGATTCTGAACTGGATTTTAGCTATGCTTCTTGTGAACCATTTCATAACCAAATGATGGGAAAACTGTGGCTTTACAATCTAAGTAAAGACTAGTGATTTTGAAAAATGTTGAGATCAAGACTCCAAAACTGACCCAGGGTCAGTCTCCAAGAACATACTGCTTCTCGCTAGACCCAGATTTCATTTCCTTCCCATTCATGGTGAAGGACAGAGAAAGTGATTTTGGCAGCCATTAAATATTGTGTTTATCACAGTAATCATTTTTCCAACCATTTTGTTCTGGTGGTGATACTGCTTCAATTCCTGCATTAATCTTGCATTTTTGTTTCACATGTGGTAAGGGGAAAATGAGGTAACCCTGAACAACATGCATATACGAGTTCACATTTGCACACCACCATTACTTTTTTTGCCCATCAATATTCTTTAAAATAGGAAAGTATTTTTCTTGGTTTGCATGTTGATCTTCAAAAACATAAGAATGGAACAATACTGCCATTATTTAGATTACATAAAGAGTTTGGAAAAATGTATTAAATTGTCCTGCTGTCACATGTGTGCAAGATACGAACTAAATTGTGTTCTTAACTGACTGGTGTTCTATATCTTCTCCAAATGGGACTGTTAAGGACTATTACAAAACTACTCAAAGCTACTACAAATGCAGAGTGGACTAGGCCAGTAAATCAAGGGAAAAATACTCAGCTTTTATGTGACTATATTGGCCTAATTACGGCCCTGACAATTTCAAGTGTTTCTCTTGCTAAGTGAGCATGAAGCCTTTTCCTCCATCTGCAAAAACAACCAAGTGGCAGTTGTGCTACCATAGCTCTCAAATACTTGCTGACGGTTATGGAGACAATAAATGAGAATTTGTTTCCCACTATATTTGGATTTTTAAGGGAGAACCAGTCCTCAGGAGACAGTTGTCTAGACCAGGGAAACAGCATTAAGTAGCCTACCATCTGACAAAGCAGATAGCATAGGCATAGCCCCATTCAGGTCAGCCAGACAAAGCTTCACAAAATCCTAATTTTGCCCCATCAGCAAGATATTATTTATGTCAGGAGACAGCCAGCAGAGAGGTGGTACACAGATGGAAAGTGGGTCAATAAAAGGTGAAAAGGCATGAGAGGAAGTGTTTAGCTGCTATCAATTCTTGAAGATAAGATTATCTGAAGTCTTGCATTTTCAGTTGTTTATAGATGCATCTTACTATTTGGTTCAAATATTTATTAGACCTCATCAAATAATCAAGCAAGTAAGATTTATTATTGTTGTTTCCAAAGCTGATTACAGAAGACAGATATTGCTTGTTAATCTTTTCCCATTCCTTGATTATACATTTAGAATATATGCTCCAGCATCTCTTTTCAGAGCACAGATGCTAAAACCACAGGACATCATTTTAATCCTCAGGTACTGTCACAGCTAGGGATCCAACTGGTTTTATTCCAGGTAAAGTGCAGCCAACTGCAATACGCCTACTTGCAAACCCATAACTGGGGTAACCATCATCTAAGCAAATAATGTTTAGCTGACCCATGCACAAAACAAATCCCTCTCCTTTAGATATTAAGCTTATAGTCTCTGATCGCCTTACATGATGGGAGGTAGGAGTGGTTCAGGAGTTTGTCCAGTTTTGGTAGAAGGGCACAAAATGTGGAGCTTACCTGACTTGAATGGATCCAGACTTTGGCCCTGGCTAGCAGGCAAACCCAGCTATTGCCAGAGTTGCAGATGACTTTACCACTTTAGCTGTGAACCCTATAGAGGAAAAGAAATAAATAAAAAGTTCCTGAATTAGATAGAAGGTTTCAGCCCTGAGCTGCAGTAAGACTGAAGTGTGCTGAAACATCCAGCTTTATCTAGTGATAGAGAGCAATTCATAAGACAGCAAATAAGGAATGCAAACACATTTAAAGCATTTTCTTCAGTTTGGAAAGGAAACCTAAAGTACAGACTTCTCCAGTTCAAGCCTTTAAAGGAAATATTTATGGCTTACAGCTGCAAATGGGTAGCACATTTAAAAGTATTTCTTAAAATAACAAGGGGAAAGCAGTTGTTAAATTGATGGTTCATTAATTAGCAGGGCCCTGGAAATAAAAGCATTTGCTGAACAAATAACTAAAAAATATAAGCAAAACCATTTTTGGAACACCAATTATTTCTTGTTCATAACTGGCTGATTAAAGACATGACAAGCTGTATTACAGCATCCCAGCTACAACACTGCAAAATTCACAGAGTAAATCTTTACTGCATTGAGTGCCGGAGGATGCACATCAGCCAGCAGCACGTGCAAGCACTCCTTATTTACTTTCTGCTCCCACAGGTGTTCGTAGAGTATTGTTCCCACATCAGCTGGCAGAAAGGGCTGAAAGCACCCCAGACACTTCTGCGAGCACATATTCCTGCATAAACAGAAGACGCAAACATGTGCACACCAGGCAGGTGCACTCCTGCCCGTTCACACAGCAGTGTTTGGCACTGGTTTGGTTTATCATCGCAAACTATCTCGTGATAGTGTAGGGTGTGAGGTGTGGATCCTGTATCTGAGGTACCCAAAAAAGGGCTCCTTTCTGTGCAGGCTTTCAGGCAGCAGAGCTGTCCAGCTGCCACTTCAAGGGCAGCAGCCCTGTACAAACACCCAGTTATGAACATCACATACCCTGGGCATTAGTCACAGCATGGCACGGCATAGCATGTGTTCATGCAAATAGCACAAAAGTCAACAAATACATAAAAGCCCTGTCAGTTGGTCTCAAGTGAAAGAATCCCAACAGGAAGATGCATTTACCATGGGAGAGGAAGGACTGCAGGGCAGCTGCCAAGCTTCACCCAGCCTCCTGGTGCAGCGCTACCTGCCATTGCCAAATCCTCCCTGCTGAGCAGACCTATGAAAAGGCTGATCCCAAAGCCACACATGCCCTCCAGCTCCAGCCTAGCCCTGAGTCCACTTGGGTAGAGTTATGGGCCACACACAGAGCACTGCCTCAAGAAATTCCCACGGGGCCAGATCAGAGAAGAAGGGGGCATTCCACTCAGTTTTCCCCATTTTGTTCATTGTGCAGAGGCAGAATTGTACACTTATTCTGTGCAATCACCACCTGTACCCTGAACATTTTTTTCCTGGTTTCCTCTCAGTCCCATCAGCATTGCTTTATAACCTTTCCAACGTGGGCCACATAATCTTTCATGGATAATTCCACAGCAAAAAAGAAACCTAGATTTCTTACAGGGCTGACAAAATCCCCCAGCTTTACTTCTTCCTCTACTGTAAATCAACCATTCCTGAAGACCCTGGAACAAAAAGTGCATACCCAAGAGATACGTTACAACCTTTTCTTGGTCCAGGGTGTTTACTAGCTAAGATTTCTCCTGAGAAATGTGAAAAAGGTACAAACCAGGAACATAAATTACTTTACAAAAGACAATTTATTAAAGCAGCAAGCCATTGGAACCCTTTCACTAGCCTCCATGACTCACGTCTAAACAGGCTGATAAAGTGATTCATCCTGCAGGAGAGTCATGTTTAAATATGCTGCTGCTATCACACTTCCAGCCCCCAAGCAGCAGGTCCAATGGCTTTTCTTATCCCAAGAGGCACCACCCCTCCAGACAAGGAGCTGTACAAGTTCCCTCACACTTGCAGGGTTGATAGAAAGCAGGCTAACACTACAAGGCAGATGGATAAGAACATATCAAAAGAATGCACTTTACAGCTGCTCTAGGTGATGTTGGGGGAGGAGGAGGAAGAGGGGTGAGGTAACTGGGCTCCCTCCTGTGTTTGTATTAGGGTGAGCCTTTTGTCCTTACACTTCACAGATCACTGTGAGACCATTCCCCTTAAATTTGGAAGGGCATTATCCACCAGATCTTAGTCAGTCATGGAATCATTTAATCATTAGTACTGGTACCACAGCTGGGAGATCTATGGCCAAAGGGCCAATGTTTTAGACGTATGTCTGATTTTCAAAAGACTCAGAGATACTGTCTTTATCTGCAGAAATAAAGCTAAAAAGACTTAAATTTGTACCAGGACTGATTTTATATAGTTATAAACATTCCTATGGTTTATTCAGGATTAGTAGAGACACATATTTCATATAACTTTTCTAGGCATATTACTTCAGAGCAGGATCAGGGAAGAATGACTGCGTGCTCAATAGCACCAAAATCATGTTGTCTGAGCAGAACACTAATTAATTTTTTGACTCTTCAGTCTCTCAGATCCAGTTCTGAGAAGCTTATTGCTGTTGTCAGGTTAAAACTTATTTCAAAGAGCCAAGTGTTAACTTTCCACTTACAGATTATGCTGTCAGGAGTCTATCTGCTTACATAGGATATGTCTTTGTCCTTGACCTGCATTATTTCTCTAGTTCTCTAGTGCAGAAACAAGGAATTAGCCTTCCAACACAATTTATAGATGACATTAATCAGTGGGATAAAAAGCACAGTTGATTAGTTCTGCCTTCTTTAGGAGTTAATGAGAAAACAAACCTTCCCTTTAATGAGATAGACAACATAAAAAATATTTTCTGGGAAATAGATAAGATGGCCTACTGCAAAAATGTTACATAAATGTAAAGTACCCAAAACCCCATAGAATTTATAAGGCTCAATAAATAACATGGATAATCAGAGGCCCAAGGAATTCTGTGTGGCAGGTAAGCTTGTTCTTCCTTCCATAACACACCTATACGCAGGACTGGTTTTTTAGAGAATGCTAAAGCAGCAATGAAGATGGTCAAGAAAACCACTCAGTCTTGTGTTTTATTGTGGCAATTTAACCTTTAGCCTTTATGGAATATTATACAGGAAAACCACACTTGTTTGTAGAGCTTACTTCTTAAATGGAAGCATCAATTGTAAATACTTGAAGCTTATCTCGAATGGCAAGACAGATAATGAAGTAAGCACAGGTAAAGGCATATGCCAAATACTTCTATTTTTAAACAGCACGAATACAATTATATGTTACATACAGCACAACACCAACATCACCTCCCCCCCCCAAAAAAAACAAAGTTGTTTGGTGACAGTCAATCAATTGTTTTCCAGAGGGATGTCTCTGCATTTTCAGAAACATCAAGATCTGATTGAGCTTACTTACTTAAGAGAAATTACTTACTTTGGATCCCAGAAACTGAGGCACTTCTCAACTTACATACATTATTGAAACACAGACCATGTGTAACTCCATGTGTTGCATATTCTTTTTTCCTCTCTCAGGCCAAATACATTGTTGTAGATATGTTGTCATTAACTTGAATAGTTACAGTGTGATATGTAAATTGGGAAAGTAAATTGTTTCATACAAAACAATTTCCTATTAGAGATGTATCTATCAAAGTTATAAATGCTACTGATAAGCAGTTGAAGTCACTCAAATGTTAAGGTATGGCCAAAACACAGCATTGGTCAGTTTTGCTTGCGATTCCATATTTGGGTTTACTTATATAATTTTTCTTCATCAAGTCAAATAAAACCGTGTTCCCTTTAAGAATCTGTATTTTCTTCAAACCTGGAAGTGGAGGAACTGCTTTTCTGCAATTACTTCTGGGAGGAATCTAAAAAATTGAAATGTGGCAGAGCAGTTGCATAGCAGCATGGTACTTCAGGGAGCACAGATAAGGGCAGAAGACACAAGGAATTTATCTGAGCTTCAGCTATAGATCCTTCTGTACCATGACATTAGTCTTACTAAAGGATGTAATGAGCTCCTTAGGTGTAGGAGTGAGACCATGCACAGATGCAAAGAAAAAGCTGTTATTCTCTTCCTGAATGGCGATCTGGCCTGTCACTACTTTGCTTTCAGCTTCCCTCAGTCCCTTCTTCCTTGTACATACATTTTTTTCATTGTTAGGTTTAAGTTCAGATTCTGCTTAACCTGTGCTTGCTAAGAAAGTTGTGCCCAGTCAACCCTTTCAGCTTTCATATCTTTGGCCAAAGAGATCAGCAGATTGGTTTGCTTGTATTTCCCTCGAAGGGATTTTATTTGCAAAGGAGACCTAAAGATCTCATTTTCAAGGGACATCCTTGTAAAGACAGTTGCTGCCTGACACAGCTGTTACAGGACACCAAGGAAATCATGACATTAAAATAATACTGCCACCTCTGTGTATAAAATACATATATCATTCGTGCAATGTTACAAGAATGATGGAATGGAATGTGGAGGTAATTTTAAAGTCCACCTTGACTGTAAAAACACGCCCTCCCTAGAACGTAGGGCACATCTGCATCTGTGTGCCTTGTGGCAGTGTAGGATGGGAAAGGGAGCACTAAAAACATTAAAACAGAAAAATAATAGCCCTCTTTAAAAGACAAAGCAAAAAACAAAGCAAAACAAAACAAAACAACCAACCAAAACCAAACCAAACCAAAACAAAAAAAAACTTTATACCCCTTATGGCAGTGGATTATTACATTGCTGTCATTGGAGCACCTCTCTGCTCTGTTCTGCTGTCATCTACAGAGCACAGGGGAAGGGCTGGATTAGCTAAGTGTAGCATGCTCCATGCTGTTTTGGGAGTATTACTAATCTCATTTTAATATCAACTGCAAGGCATCCCTTAGTAGTAAGAGAGCACAAAGCTAATACAGAAAAAGAGAAGAAGAAGGATCACCAGCACAAGTCTGAGACAGCAAAACAAGAAATGAAACAAGATCAAGAGGCAGGAAAACCAGGGAAGGAGAGAAATATTAGAAGGTGAGAAGGCAGAGAGGGTACAAAAATAGGCACAAGAAAACAAATACAATTTTACACCAGAGTAAAGAACATGCCAAAGGGCCCCCAGTTCTTTTGGCACCTTTTCAATGCCATTAGAACTAACTACTGCATCACATCAGTGCTGAGCTGCACATAGCCATCTCACACTGACTTTTAATCACTGACACCTCAAATTCAGAATAGCACATCAAGAGAGCACCAAGAGGTCTACATATCATACAGTGGCCATACAAGGACTTATTCACCTTCCTCTGGTGAATTTACAGAGCAGCTGCTCTATAAGGCTCCAGTGCTTAAATATGAATAATGTGTTCTTAGGAATACTGCTCAGTATTGAGTAAGATTACCATGCATGTCCTCAGCTGTGAACACCAGGAGATGAAAGAGGTGTTCTGCTTGACCTTTGTTGTAGAGGAGAGAGGATTTTGGAAAGAAAAGTGTGATTATTTGTATGTCCCATTTTATGGCCTACACAATGCTTTTCCAGCTCATGTAGCTGCTGTGTTTGACTGTAGGAGAGAGGAGCACTCAGACTTTAGTCTAGCAGTTTTCATACCTAAAGGAATGTGATGTTGACCTCCCTGGTGCAAATACATGTCTAAAAAAGAAATTACCAAAGATTTCTTTCTCCTCCATTTTTTTTTTTTTTTTCCTCCTCCTAAGTGACATATTTAACAAAAGTATTAGGTGATATGTTTATATACAATTTTTCCCTGTTCTGGTTATTGCTTAGGATTCTTCAGAAGTAGGGATTTCTTTTAGCAATTAAGGAGGATAAGTCTTAAATGTAAAAGCCACTCTGGAGAGAAAGAAACTTTTCCCCACGTACTTTCTGAGGTTTTACATTTACCCTGACAGATGTCTGTACCCTGTTAGGGCAGGAAGAAGCCAGCCTCAGGGCTTGGAGATCATTCCTTTAGGTGGCAAGAAATAAGAAAGATTTACCTAATTGTTTATGAGTACTGAATCAGTTTTGTTGGAGAAATTGCAAGAAAGAAATACATTGAGGAATTTTCTCTCCCTTTGTTTTACTGTGTTTCATACCATGCTAAGAAATACTATGTAGGAAAACAAAACAGGAACTTTTTAGTTTTGTGCCTAGCAAAAATCCTCCTGTGGCCTTCAAAAAACTGTAGAAACAGACAAAGGGATATCCAAAAAGTAGCATCCATCAAAAATATATCTTGTCATGATTCAAGATTTTGAAGTATCAATACCATCCCAAAGTCAAAACCCAAAGATACTGTTCCCAAAATACTGCAACAGTTTTAGTAGTTATGTTACTAGTTGACAAAACGGGGCACTGAGAAGCAAGGTCAGTTGGCCATTTAGAACAGCAGAGCAGAAAGTGTGTAAACCATTGGGAACACCATATCTTGGATTTCAATAAACCAAGAGTCTTGAAATCCCTGTTTAAGACATCTTAATTGATCCTGATTTTTGGAAAATGTTGGTCCCTGCAAATACATCCTTTGAAATTATTTGCAATGCATCACTCACTTTGAGAGTTAAAATCACTCTTTCTGTAATCGCTGTGTCTAAGCTCTGTAATATTGTAAAGAACTTAATATTTTAGTTGCAAAATAAGCCCTGAATTCAGCTTCACAGACTCTTGGTCACAAGTTATCTCCAATTTCTGAAAGTAATTTAAGGTAATGAAACTATTTGCAGGAGGAGTTGCTGCAGAAGTTTTTAAATTAGAAGGGTCAGTAACATCTTAACAATTTTTTGCTACATTAAGCCAGAAAAATTATTTCTATGCTTGTCATGCTTAACTTATAGGGAAAGATTCAATGCATATCTAACATAACAATAGTTTTAAAAAAGCTTTAAACATATGAGTAAAATGAAAGAGTTCTTGATCAGCTGTTATTAATATTTTTTCTTAAATAATAAATACAAACATATATTTTCACTTTAAAACTGGTATTTTCCAAACTGGTCTCCAACATAAGTTAAACATGACAGAAACAAAAATTTTTGAAATTTCAAAAAGGAATATAGCTACATTTTCTACCTATGGATGTTGCTAAGAAGAGCTAGGATCTGGTTTCCATTTGTGTGTGAAGAAAATAAGGAGTTATAACCGCAGACACACGTGCCTGTATGTTATGTATAAATACTGGCAATTGAATAGATTCATGCTCATGACTAAGAATTTCTGGTTTAAGCATCCTGAGGCATACCTGAAACACAACACAAAACTACCATAAACATCTTAGAACAAGAACTGTTTGCCCTAGAGAAGAGAGAAAAGGAAGATGAAATGACAGACACTGATCATGTATTTTAAATCTCAAAATACATTTAGCACCTCAGACTTCAATAAGCCAGAATACCAGAACTAACACCTCTTCCCTAAATGAAGATGCCTTGGTCTTTCTAACATCTCCCCTTTTTGGGTCATCCAAATGACTTTGTCCATAGTAACACACTGAAAAGGAAGAGTGATATTTAAATAACTTAGTCATCTACATGATGTGTCTGTTCCATGTAGAAACTTCCCTGAAGAATTTCCCTGACCAAGTATTAGTCAGAGCCGACCAAAACATTTTGTAAACAAGCTAAAACCTTGTTCTATTGTCAGCCATCTGGATGAAGTGAGGACCATAATATTTGCTGTCCTTTCTTTCTTGCTTGCAAAACAAAAAAAAAAAAAGAACGGCACAACATGTGGGCTGGCTCATGTTAGTTCAGCTGTGTATAGGAGGGTCATGGCAAATATCACCTCCAGCCTGTTGAAAGCGTTGTCACTCTATATTATGGATTGAATCTATGACTGGTGGTATCTTGCGATAACTTCACTGATTTCAACAGAGCTATGATGATCTATGCCACAGGGAACCTAATTTGTTGGACGGTCATATCCAAAATAAGGTTTCCTGTCCGTTATCCATGCATATACACAAAAAAAAAAAAAAATATTAAAAAAAAAAAATTAAGCTTCACATGATCTAATTTGAATTCAATTTTGAAATATTTTTCTCCTCTTCAAAGTACATATGGAGGATATCTTCCCATCTTCAGGCCTTCTCCAAACATATAGGAGCTGCCTCATCTTACACTCAAACTTGCATGGGTGACAGTCTTATCGTGATTGATTACCCTAGGGTCACACTTGAAACAAAAGCTATAGAAGCATTTGTTCATGCAGTGACACAAATCCATTCTTTCTTTCTTCCTGCCCTTAAAGTGTTCCCATTTCCTTCATTAGTATCCATTATCTGAGATCACATCTTTCACTGTACAAAGTCTAGCTGAGAGACATTTTCCTTTCTATTATGCTAGTTATCCTTTCTCCTCTGCTATTACTCAGAAAGTATATAAATAAAATTCACACTTCCCAAAGAATATACAACAAAGAAAAATAACAGACTTCTCACTTAGTCATTGAATTATTTGCCTTCTTCAAACTGTCAACAACTTCTTGATGGAAATATTCTGTGATTCATTTCTTCCTTGTTCTCATCCCAGGGAATAATTTTCCTGCTCTCTTTTACCTTAAGATACAAAGTTCCCTTGTTTGTTTAGAGGGGCTGGTTGGCTGGTTTGGTTTTGGATACTGTGCCACTGAAATACACTGAAACTACACTTAGAAGTAGATGATGTGATCTGTTCTAGGAAGTGAAGAAGAATGAAGTTCAATGATTTAAAATATTCCGCTTGAGGTCAGCCAGAGCTTGCAGTGTCATGGATGATTTCAGTGTGCACCCCTGGCTTGGACCTTGGTACAGATGCATCCTTGCACTTTCAGTAGTTATGCCAAGCATTCAAGCTCAGAAATCCCTCCCCTTGCAAATATGTGTGTGCAACTTTTTGCAAGTTTTGAGGATCTAAATTTTCAAATGCTTTATATGCTTCATTTCAAGAACCATCCGCTTGGATTAACTAATTAACAGTGAGCTCCTTGGTGATGACTAGATCTTCACAGATTTTCACATACTGCCATTTGTCAGCAGTTGGCTAGTGTCAATAACATTCAGGATAAATCATTTGCCTATAAATATTTTTATGCCTGCTTATATCCAGCTCCTGTAGGTCAGTCATTATGAACACATTACAAATCTTTGCTTTGGACTGGAGGAGCCTATGTCTGCCCCTGACAGTTCTTTGCGAGTACCAATCCAGAAATTTCCCTTAGATATAACCAGACAACTGTTTCCCTAAAATCTGTATGAGAAAGACTCATCGGAGATTTGTTTTATGAAAAAAAGATATGCACAACTCCCCTTAACAACAAATAGATTTTTCTGTTATTTTCTACTGAACAAAAAAAGCACATTTCCTCTAATAAATGGAAAATGCAATCTAATTTTCCTAAGTACTACTTAGTCTCTTGTTGATTTTTTCAACAGGAATGAGAGCAACAGTGTACAGCAGCGCATACCTAACAAAGACTGCTGTAGTGCTAGGACATCTCTCCAGCTGCTGCTTTATTGAATCCTCTCTTTACGAGGCCTATTATCCATGCATCACACTTCTTGTTTCCTCTTCTTCACCTGCATCTTCCCTACCACAGGTGGCCACTGCTGGCCCTGAATTGAAATTTTCTTGTGCAATAGACCCTCTAACCTCTCCTTTAAACTGCACAACCTCCATTCAGTTTGCAATACACTAAGAAATACTGCTCTACCTTTCAATTATTGCACCTTCAGCTTTACTGCTCTACCGTTCAATTATTGCACCTTCAGCTTTGTATCTGATCATTATTTTTCTCCTTTTTTCTCTTGGCTACCTCTTCAAAATCAGAAAATAGTGTCTCTGATCATTGCAGACATGTAATCAGGATAATCAAAGGCAGTTCCTGTAAGCTACAAAGGCAAATTTTAGAAACTCAGAACACCTAAATGTAAAAATCTTGGATTAGATAGTTTCAAACATGTTTAGATAGAAGTTTCTAAGCACATGTCTTCAAATTATGTAAATATAGATCTCAACAGAGCCTTCAGGCCTCATGTTTTTAACTCTCATTCAGAACAAGGTAAGACACAAAATATAATATATCCTTATAATGATAACTATGGCAGTAGTCAAGCCATTTAGATTGAAAACCAGAAAACGTAGTTCATATTCAAAGACAGCTGTTGATATATTTTTATTTCAGAAGAACTTAGTGTGCTAAGATACTACATCTAGTCTACAGGTAAAGAAAGAATGTGATATGGCAGCTGGGCAACATTTAGCTTCAGATGAAATCTGTCTTTCTTTACAGAGTTATCTGGACCAAATCCCATTGCCTAATTAATTAGTATAACTAACTAAGAACGTTTTTGCCTTTTGCAGTTTTCTTCATTTAAATATCTGTTACATTGTGAAAGGGTATAGGTTATAGTTACTCATTTTCTATGTACTTAAGGGAGAGAATGCAGAACATATGTAACAGCACATTGACTTTTTGGTTTAGTTTAAATATGTCTGATCTGTTTTGTGAACTATCCATTCTCACTAAAAAAATTAATTGTACAAAAAAATAAGGATCGCCTCTAAACCATTCTTCATATGAGACCTATCAAATCCCATCAAATCAAAAGTCCAGAATTACAAGATTTTGATTAATGCAGACATAAATGAGAGAAAACTCTTCAATTTAGGACTTCCATTTGCTAAAGTCAGATCTGAGCAGAACAGAGCCCGGGAGTGATCACTCCAGCTGTAGTCCATGGATGCACTGTTGAACTGACTGCTTCGCAGTAGTCCAGCTGTGAGCCTTGCAGATCAATCCTCTACTTGCCACAGGAATACCTGGATGTTGCAACATCTCCCTGACAGCTTCTTTTTTCCACCCTGACCATTACAAAAAGGAGTGGTGTGATGGCAATGTCAGCTTGCCCCAGTAGAATCTAATGGTTAGCCAACGTCTTTGCGTCAGCAGAAACACTGCCTATCTTTTAGATCTAGTTTTGAGAGAAGCAAATTGATTATATGTCCACCTTCAGCAGTGGTCCTCACAAGGGCCAGAGTATCTCTGAGACCGGATGGACAGAATTGTGAATACACACAAACTTGGCCCACCTGACTGGAGACAGCGTCTCATAAACCTCTTTTTGCTATCCTCTGCATAAATTCCATGCTGCATGAGTCTGAGCCCAGAAGACACTATTTCCCTGTCCTTGTTTTTCCCCATGATCCTCCAGTTCAAGATTAGCTAATGCATTTTTCTCAGAATTGCCAAAATAAAATAGTAACATCTAAACTAAGACCAGTACTTTCAGATCAGAAAGGGACAACATGAAACGTCCAATAGCAAACCCAATAATATATTCAAATACATTGCTTCAGTATCACGGCTGCTTTGCCAACAACACTGTTCATTTAATAAAGAATTTTTGACAGAACCTAGGATCCTCAGTTATGGTTGAGTCCTCATTGTGTTAGGTTTTATACATGCAGAAAAAAAAGATAATTATTTTATTCAGAAGTTGAAAATCCTGTACTTACACATAAATCCATGCATTAAGAAATGCAAGAAATGCTATATATGAAGACAGATTTTGAAAACTACTGTTTTCCAAGATATATGTTAGATTAATATGTTAGACTGACATTTTAGCATGCTGAAGATCGTAAGACATGTTTTATGGTGCATAAAAATCTCACCATAACAGTTTCAGAGTTAGCATAATATATTATTCAGAGTTAAATACTGCCTTGAATGATAAGGGCTAACATGCCATCAGGCTATAATAAACTACAGCTTTGAAATATCAGTTTTCATTTATCAGTAAAGTCATTTACATTGCTAAAGCAAGAACATAATTATGTCTTTTTTTTCTACCTAGGAGAAAAAAAAAAAAAACACACTCCTTTTCCAACATCCAGGAAATACGAAAACATTCTGAGAATTCCATTATTAAGTCATTTAACCTTCATACAAAATAAATTGTCATGGATTTAGTTATAAAACTGAAAGTAAATACCTTCTGTATTCTTATATTGAATTCTAAGTAAACTTATCTGAACTCTAGGGGAAATATTGTTTTCAGGCACAAATGTATTACTCTAATTGAGGTTTTGACAAATTACATCTTTTTATTTGATATTTCTGTAAGTGACATAGAAAAGCTATGCAACCTTGCAGCACTCCTCTACAACTTCACCCCAAAGAGGAATTCATCAGTATGAGTTACTGAGAGCTGCACATTGACCTTAATCCACATCTGAAATAGTGTATTTTAAGGCCTTTAAGCTGATAAAAGGGTATGCTCATACAGTTAATGGGGTGGAAAGGAGGGCAGCTGATATAAGAGATGGTGAAAGGAACACTAGATTAAAAAGTACCTTTATCCTCAAATCTCACTCTAACCTCCTCCATCCTCATGCATGGAGAGCCACAGAAGTCACCACTGTTGTGTCCACCACTCTGGAGAGCTTCAGGCTACCTTCAGCTGATTTGATAGCTGAAATTTCAGTGTGCAGTAGCTCTTCCTTCAAAAAACACATGGCCAGGCAAGGCAACAGGCCACCAGGAATGTGTCCTGCCATGTGTATGTGTGCCATGAGCATTCCAGAGCTCTGGTCACCCCATTTCCCATGCTGCCAATGTCTTCTTATTTGTCAGTGAATTGTCACATAGCAGCCTATGCACATGCAATTCCTTCTCTGTCTTCAGCATACATGGTGAGGACACCAAAGCCTCTGGACATGAGCCACAGCCCAGAAGTTGCAAACGGACTTGTACAGAGGTGCTAAAGCCATTACTATGGGAATGCAGTGGGCCGAGGATAAGTCCAGTACAAGAAGCTTTAGCTTCACCTCCCACAACATGCTGAGAGACACAGACCACTGGTCCAGGAACATACATTATTACGTTGCTCAGAAAAGGTCTGAAATTCCTCTCTAACTGGCTGTTATGTGCTTATGTGGTCATAGGGGACAGCCAGTAGAGAAGTGCTCCTGAAAACTCTGCTGTAGAGACTATGGAGAAACACCTCCTGGGCACAACAGGTCTCTGCACCCTTAGAGAAAGATGAGTGATGAGGTTTCCTACTCACAACAGCACTTGTGCCACATCAAACTAGTGAATCTGAACCACTTGTGCCTGGATATGAACTAGTGCAAACAGTCTTTATCCACTGTCCTCTGTGACATCTTCTGCATTAGGACTAAACTGTTATTTACACTACAGTCCTTAATCATAACAGCAGGCAGACCAGGTCTAAAGCAGTCATTTAAGTGCTTTTGAATTTGCTGTAAAAACTTACCTATATGTCAATCTCTCTGAAGTGTGCAGCTGAAAAACAACATCATGCTATCCTGTTCAGCTCACCATACGAGGGATTCAATGTGTGTCACAGTCAATGTTGATTTTGTAATGTAATTTTACAAAGCCCTCAACTCACAGGAAGAAGTCTACTGTGTGTGCAAAATGTTCAGTCATTCAAATAGGACACTTGAGTTTCAGTGACAGCCCAACACACAGCAGAGCCTCTACCCGGATTTTGATAGCACACTAGCTTTAAATTCAACATCAAAGATAGGTATATTTTGCACCAAGTCTAATTTAATACTAGAGTCAGGATAATCTCTCACCAGCTACTGTTCGTTATCCACAACACATCCGTTGTTATCACCAAAGTTTCCTTTGCACTGAGGTTTCCTTGGAATTCCTCTTCTTTTGGTCATAAATATGAGCTGTCTTTTTCTTTTCTTTTCTTTTCTTTTCTTTTCTTTTCTTTTCTTTTCTTTTCTTTTCTTTTCTTTTCTTTTCTTTTCTTTTCTTTTCTTTTCTTTTCTTTTCTTTTCTTTTCTTTTCTTTTCTTTTCTTTTCTTTTCTTTTCTTTTCTTTTCTTTTCTTTTCTTTTCTTTTCTTTTCTTTTCTTTTCTTTTCTTTTCTTTTCTTTTCTTTTCTTTTCTTTTCTTTTCTTTTCTTTTCTTTTCTTTTCTTTTCTTTTCTTCTTTTATTTTCTATTCTTTTATTTTATTTTCTCTTATTTTCTGATGTAAAAGAGAGAGGAAGGGCAGATTTAATATTTCAAATAAAAAATAATGCTAACTTTTTTTAACGTATTTTATCTCTTAGTGTAATTGCATGAGCCAGTTCACATGCCTCTGTGGACATGACAAACAGACCTGCAACAGTAGAGCAAGTTTAAATTAGTATATAAAAGGTAATTTCTTTCTGTACATTTAAACCTTTAACCTCTTCTATTTTCCCCTTCCCTCATTCCCTTCATACACCCTAACACTGTTGTTCCTTTATTTTTTTTATTTTTTTTTTTTTTTTTCTGGCCCTATTAACAATATTGTAGAATGAGACAGTGATGGGCCTGTATAGAATAAAAGAATGTTGTCAGGCTGGTGTCAGGTCAGATTGTGCTTTGAGGAAAGAATCAAACGGTCTCTTTCCAAAATGATTGATGTCTTCTCCACCTTTAGCTTAATAATTTTGTGTGTTTTTATCAACAGTTTTGGGTCTGCTGCAGTGAAATTTCCAGCATTGCTCTTGTCATCCCTGCTGAAGTGGATTGTCAAGATTTTCACTTGGCTTAGGCTAGTGCAGGGAATGGAGATTAAAACCCCTATAGTCAGGTCCTGCAAATTCCCTTCGGTGTTGCCAGACTATGAGTGAAATATGCTGGCAGTGGGCAAAGATAATATCACTAGTCTAAATTTAGCTTTGGATAAAATTTAATATCCCTGCTTTTAAAATACAAAGATAAGACTCAAATCCACATTTAGGTAAGTGAATATCCCAATTTTCAATAGTAGTAGGTATTACTAGATGTGCAGTACACTGAGGGAGAAAAGGAAAGAAAAACAGACACTGAGGTACAAAACCAGGAGCCAAATTTTTGCCATTATGGTCAGATTGGAGCTCCACCCCAGCTCCGGGGCAGCCCTTGATATAAGCACCAGAAAAGTGACATCATGCTGTAGGTTTTGATTCCACTACATTTGTTTTCAGACTCATTTGTCAACAACAAAAGAACAAAGTTCAAGCAAAATGTTAGGGTGTCATTTCTTACCAATAATGAACAAGACTAAAGACACCTCCTGCAGATTAATGACTGGTTGGAAACAGTTAATCACCTCAAGCTATTAACCCTAACTGTTATTAAGCTCTAGGATCTAAACCAAGTCCTCCATCACTGTGGCTGCTATTCACTCCTGTTTATAGACCCATCCCCCAATCTCCTCCCTGACTCCCACTCAAAAAATCAGCTAAAAATTGCATGTGGGAATTTGTATTACATGTGTGTAGAGAGATAGAGGCCAGCTACACAGATAACAAAATGGTCCATTTTTCACCTCCTTCAGAGCAATATTCATTTCACATCACACACATGTCAGCACAAGGTATTTGTGGGCATTGAAAACCTGACACATTAGTTAATCAAGGATCGCCGATCTTTCCACAGGGTAATTTAGTCTATAACGTAGCAGGAAACAAGAAGAGAGCTGGGGGGTAAGGGAGGCAGAGAAGGAGGAAAAAAAAACCTGTGGGAGATAAATCCGACCATTCAGCATTCTGAAGACCAACCTATTCATAAAGTTCATTCTTGATGTATTCTGATAGTCTTTTGTTTCAGTTTATTTTATAACCCTATTGTACAGTAGGCAGCCTGTTGTTTGCTCTAATCATCTGTTTCCATGACCTTCACCTTTATTGATTCAGTTTCTTCTGAAGTTTAATGCAGTCTCTGAGATTAAAGCCATTTTTCTCCAGGACGAGTTGGTTAACAGTAGATTTGCTTTACAAAGTAGAAATAATTTTGATTAGGAAAAAATGATTTTTAGCACAGAAGGTATGTTTTAAGTAAATAAAACCTCTTTACGGAGATAAGCAATGGAAGGGGGATTCTAGCTCATAAACAGTCAGCATTTTTTTAAAAGTGTGAAAAAGTGAATGAAATAAATAAAAGCAGCACTGATTATAGTATTTTTATGAGTGCTATCAAATACTGCAGATTTGAAGAATAAGGTACATAGGATTTTATTCTCCTCTCCAAGATGTTATTTTAATTAGGCTTATAGTTTCAATAGGTAGAGAATCATACAATGTGAAGTAATTTTCCCCAAAAGATATAGTAATATAACTCAGTATTTTGCAAATGTAGCAGTTGGCATTATAAATCAAAGAAAGAATTTACTGCCAGAATATAATAAACGCAATCCCATTTTCCTTAACAATTTATAGTTCTGATTTGATTATACAGTTTATTTGCTTCTCTTTATTACTGCATTAAAATCCCTCCTCCTTGGTGATACTTCGTTCTCTAATGTCTACCATGAACATTGTCACATGCTTTGATAAGAAAAGCACCCAGATGCTTTTTGAATATAGTATATTAAACACTGCGAACTGTCTTCCCATAGTCACACATACATGGATTTGATTCTGCAGCCCTTTTGCCTCACTTGAAACCATAATGTATTACCAGAGATAAACAGACTGAACCAAACCCACTGCAGTAAATGGAAAATCGTCTGTTGACCTCGCAGGGCTTTGAACCATTCCTCCCCTGACAGCAGACATTCATTTCCTGTTCCCAGCCTCTGCCAGGGTAATAATAAATGTATTACCCAACTCAGCTCTAGCACTTGGTAGCAAAACGAACTGGAGAGAACGTGCAGTACAAATTAATGTACCTAATTTTTTCTGAACCCTACATAAAAATCAGAAGGAAAAAAAAAATGTAGAATTATCCTAATCTGAAAAAAATTGAAAAAAGAAACTTCAGATAAATCTTTACTAACAATTTTTCTCAAATACTTTCCTGCCAATATTTCTCCATTACCACAATATAATTTCTGTTTGTTTGTTTTTTTTTTTTTTTAAAAAAAAGATACTCTTATGAATTAATTACACACTTATGTCATAAATATTTGAACCACATATTGCTTTCTGATAAAATGGTACAGATTTACTGGAAGAGAAACCAAAAAGCAGATACAGAACCACCACTTCCTCTTGATAACAAAACCTGAGCTCTACACGCTCACAAATTAGCATCTGTTGTCTGGAGTTTCCCCTATAGTGCTTCAGCTGTGTTTTCCTTAGCTATTGTTTTGTTTTCATCCCTGGGAGTTTTCTAAAATTCCTCTGAAACGGAACAATTGGGGAAAAAAATTTTTGAATGTTACCATGGTAACAAAAAAAAAAGAAAAACACTTTAAGTGAACAGATGACTCAGGGCAGTTTCTCAACAGAGACCAATGCACTGGTGCTTTGTCCACAAATAGAGCAATCTGGGGGCCTATTTAAAGGTGTTGAACTCAGTGAATATATTAATAATGTACTCTTTTATTTAGAATAGAGTATTTTTCTCTACTGAGCAGCTGCATTGCATCTTGTGTGGCATTAATTAATGCATGTATCTTTCTATAATATATATCCTCCACAGAAACTATTTTAAGATAACATTAAGGTCAAACTATTTCATGCTCAAAATTAAAGCCAAAACTAAAAAGTAACAACAGAAAATTAATGACAATTGTAGGCTTTTTCACTTCCTCACACACAAAAATGAGATTCTTTAATTACTGACTCAAATGCTATTTCTTGTACTCAGCAGCAGACGGGACCTTTTGGGTTAATGAGACCAATCCTCAGCTATTTCAGGCAACCACACTGCATAAGCCCAGACGTGCAAATACCAGACTCCTTAAAACAGCTATGACTTTTGCTAATATGACTCGTGTCAAGAAGCTGTCCCAGAGATTTATTCCTGTGATGTCTCAAAACCATCCTCCCATTTTCATTAAAGTTTATTTGTTACTAGATCATTTTTTTTTCCAGAGCAAGCACTGTCCTTTAGCTTAAACAACTCCTCTCCCTCTTTAGTGTCTAAAATACCCTCACATATTCATACAGAATAATATTTTCCCTACCCAATCTTTGTTCCATTGAATCCTACACAGTTTGTTTTGCTCACCTTTATTTCTAAGACACACTGTCCTTTCATTTATTGTCCTGTAAACTACGATCCTGTAGTCCTCTTCAGTTGCTCCCATGTAATTTCATTCTCACTGAGCAGCAACAAACTCCAGATGTGGTTTTACCCAGACCTTGTTTGATGGGATTAATGCTTCTTTGTCATCAATGGGAATCACTCCCCTGATACATCGTGGAAAACATCATCATACTATCCTTCTATTAGGCTGTGTATTGATTCATATGTGTTTGAAAACACCATGCTAAACTATGCTGAAAAAGAATATTACGGTATTTCATCTTTTCATGAAAATTAGGACCAAGAGAGACTTCTAAATTATCTAGTTTTCATCTCTTTCCTTTACAAAGCAGTATACTGCATCAAAATATCTTTATCAAGTCCAGTGACTTTTGTGAAACCCAATGTTTATCAGTCGTCAGAAGTCCTCATTTAATCTAAAGTAAGGAACACAAAAGAGAATCCATTTCTTTATTTAACGTGATGGGCACATTGTGAAGCCCTTCAAAATACAAAACAACAAATCTAAGAAACTAATCAAAGAAAAATGTTTGTTTCTAATTTTCAGGTACTTGGTTCATTATGTATTCCCTATGCGATACTCATGCCCTTAAGTAATGGATGAGGTATTTATTCACAAACACTGCAGTTCATAGGAAAATACCTGAGAAATAAGGGGACTAAGGCAGAAGACAAAAAGGGGGTCTTTTGATGGTAAGAACTTGGTAGAAGGAATTGTGGCAGATTTCTTAGTAGTTGAATTGTCTCCATCATCTTACTTGCAAAGAAAGCAAGCAAATAAAGCCTTGGGGATAACGGTCTATAAACAGCTTGCTTTAAAAGTAATTGACAACTTCAATTGCTATGATACTTCAGTCTCAGGGGAAAGAAGCTGAAATGCCTGCAGCATAGCGTTGAAAGCCCTTTTCCCTTGTTGACTGCAGGAGAGAGTCAAAAGTATTTTATCCTGGTGTTGCACATAAATATATGTAAGTATAAAGCAGCAGCAGAACAAAATAAAACAGTGGGATTTAGAAACCAAGAGTGGATTTGATAGAATTTTCACCACAAAAGCAAAGTTTTGAAATCAAGTGTACATTTACAGTCCTGCAAATATAAACACTTTGATACAGAGTTATTCTATGAATGGGGTGAGCTTTTTTGCTGATACATTGCTCTTTTGGTTCTGCAATTTCAGAGTTGTGCAAAATCTACTGGATAATGTATAGTCATTGACCGCCCTTCAGTTTAAAAACACACATCAGTAGCTCAGTGTCACCTTGAAATAACACAGGGCTATGAGGGATAATGGATCCGTATATTTGCAGTTTAGAGTTCATGTAAGTGTGAAACTAACGGCATTAGCGAAAGCCAGGCAAAGCATCAGCAAGCAAGTTGTAAGCTTTCCTTGCCTTGGTCAGGGTCTATTTCACCTCTATTACCTCAGGCCAGGGCAGAGACTGCCAGATGTGTCACTGCTGTAACAAGAGTTTCTGATGCTTAACAAAGGGCCAAGGATGAAACCAAACTCATTGTCTCTTGTTGTCTCAACTAGGATTTGGGTACAAGTGTCTAGAGAAGAAACCTAAATGAATAATGGCAAAGCATTTATTGGCTACAGGAAGTACAAGGATTTGTCCAGAGCTCAAAAAATACAAACAGCTACTGCACCTTTGTATCCCACCACTATGACATGATTAAATAAATATTTTTTTAAAAAAATTAGTGTCCTAATTATAAAACACAACATTACAAATGAATGAAAAATGCAAATAGCAGTGCAAGGATGCAGAATAAGATGGGTCCAGTACCAGAGAAAATGACATAAAGAGGTGTCAGCAGGCCTGAAGGCATTTACCCCAGCAGAAGAGTTAACACAGGAATATCACAGTAAGACACAGCTCACAACTGGTGGTTGCAAAAGCCAAGGAGCCCCTGTGCCAGCCTCACCTGTGAAAGCCATTGCGACAGCTGATGAAGACACGACACCATTATGAAGAGCAACGTGCATGCACACCCGCTCACAGCCGTTCCCCTGAGCCAGCGTACACTCCTGCCAACAGATTGCTCTGATCACAGAGGAGTGGAGGTGTTGATATCCCATCATACTGACCAAACAATAAGGCCCTAAAAATATATTTTAAAAGGCACCTCAGTGACTTTGCCACCTTTTTCTGAATTTTAGAGCTTTTAGATCACCTAACTCTATCAGGCTCATAATCCAGCCCACAATTAAGAAGAAACAAAAGACTTACTGCAGTGCTTCATGATGACATCAATGTGCTACTATTAAGAAGAGTTGACTTTCTAAGGCTGAACTACACTGCTTTTTCAAAAATTAAAATTCTTCGATTTGCCACTGAAATCCCATCTAAAGTTACAAATCATTTCTGGTTATTTGGATAATTACAGTTTTGAATATGCAGAGTTATACAATTCTTCCACATCTACCTAGACAATTAAAAGAAAGACAACTTAACTATTTTGTTTTCTATTCTCATCTGTTAACAAACCTTAAACCAATTCATGTCACATATGGAATAGTCCTGGGGTTTCATCAGTATTACCCTGAAATTGAATACAGTCTTGGTTGCATTTGCCATATACTTGTTTGTATTACAATATTTATCACATGAATAGGATTTTAATGTCAACTCAGACCTGCTTAATCTGTGCCTAGTTTATCCATATGTCTGGCTAGTTGAGGGACTTAAGTGGTAACTAATCTAAACAACATATGTATCACTGATTTACTCATCTATTTTTATGTTAATTCAAGTGAAAAATGACCTTAGCAAGTGTGTCAGATGAAACAGGTCTGATTAGTATTCTGTAAAAACTAGAAATAAATTGTCTTCATTTAAACACTGATTTAATCTGTCTTTTGGGTTTTCTTACTGTTTTATATTTACAGACTCGATCCAGGGCAGAAGAAAAGGAACATATGGACAATCAAAGCACAGAAATCTGAAAAAAACTGGTTTTATATATATATACTGGAAGATGCAAAAAGCACGAATTAAATTATATAAATGATACAATTCTGCAACTTCATCATTTGTTTATAATAATGCAGAAGGCTTTGCTGAACATGAAAAAAGAAACCTTAAGTAGATTATAGAAGTTTAGCAAGCAAGGAAATACTCTTGATCAGAGGAATGGCACACACTAAGACCGTTTCCTGCTGTAGTGTGTGCTGCTAAATACTAATCTATTCCCATGGAGATGAAAACTGAGGATGAAGGGCAAAGCCAATCCTGCCTAGATTTTGACCTATGGCTCTAGCGAGATTAGTCATTTTAAACAGGAAAAGTACCCAAACAATACTACTATTCAGTATCTTTATTTCTGTGTTTATGTATAAAACCCTTTCCCCCCCTGAACAAAATGCTTATTCACCATTTACCCTTAAATTTTCCCACTTTCTCTGATGTTATTCTCTCTACATACTTCAGTTTCCTGGTACACAAGCTCATCCATCCTAGGTATGAATCGGGTTTCTGAGGGTGATAAGTCTGGTCTCCATGGGGAAAAATTCTTGTCTTTCAAAATTCAAAGAGCATCTTTCTATGAAAGCACAGTATTTGGAGTATGTACTTAAAATTGTATTTAATCTGTTTATACCCACAGCATGAGACAGTTAACTCTTATTCTTAATACTCAGTTTTCTTGTACCTACCCTAACCTACATCAGTCTTATTGTTTAAGACCACAATGGGAACAGAGAGCAATTCTCAAGTGTCTGTTGCATCTTTCAGGTTATACAGATTTTTGTCTGATTTTTGCGATGAACAGACAGGCACGTCCTCTCTACCACTTTACATACAGTCCTCTCCCTCCCCATCCAGTCTTTCTTGACAAAAAACTGTCGCCAGCAACTGATCTAGGGAGGACTACAAGCCTGTTGCTTTGATAAGGCAGTGGATCTACTTACATTTGATGTAATGAACCTCAGTTTACCTGGATACAGAAACATATACTGGAGTGCTAGCCTTAAGTGCCACCCAAAACCCACCACTGCCAAGGTCCTTTATCAGCAAAAGTAGAAACAGCAGAGTGCTTCCCCTACTTCTGGCTTGTTACCAAGTCTGGAAACATGGGTCAGCTGGACATACCAGTGCCCGGGAAAATGTCATACAGTGAAGCTGCTCCTGATCAGGCTAGCTGGAGCCTGTGCCCAAACCACAATGTTATTCATCATCCTGAAGGCTCATGGGGGTGTTTTGGGGAGCTCGTAGCTACCTGGTGGAAAGTGCCCAAGTCATGACACAGTATAACCCTATCTCATTGAGAACCTCAGTTGCTCACAGCCCTACCCCCCACATTCTTGTAGTCTACCAAAGGTACAATTTGCTGCTAAGGACCAGGGCAGACAATAAATGCAAAGCTGTTCCAGGCAAAGCCACAAAAGATTAGAGTGAGCTACGGAAGAGTGTTTTCTAGTGGAAATCCCACATATTTTTAGCCCTCCATTCTTGCAAATGCCTTCTTCATTTTGCCTTAAGCTTTCTGAAAAAAATAGGATCATATCTGTGAAATTCAGACAGATTTTGTTGGTTAGCTAGAAGTAAAGGATGAGCCAAAATCAGGAATGAAATTGAAAACTGTTTTCTCAGTGATAAGGAAATAAGCTGTCAGAGGCCTTGGATGGAATACTTGACCTTGCAGCCTTTCCAACTCTAATTTAATTGATTAAAGTGATCATTAGCCATTTTCTTCATTATGCATAATATTTCTGGTTTTCTTTGGTCCTTGCTTTGTCCCCATCAAGTTCTTGCAGATCAATTTCATCTTCTTTTAATTTATTGCTAGGTTTTAATATAAGAGATTAAAGAGATAATTAAACTTCATTGCATGTCTGTAGAGCACCAGCCTCCAAATTTGCCTTCAATCCACATGAAACTAACTGTATTTTTTTTATAGTATCTCCAACTTCACCTACACCAATTATTTAATTCAACAATGCAGTATTTGAAAAGACACATTAATATGAGTAGGATGAGTGATCTGATCCTGCTGGATTTTTCTGATCTCAGTAGCCTGAAAGGATTTGACAGCTATACAGGTCATAAATGCCCTTTTTTCAATTACTGGTCAAGGAAGACAAGGACTGAACAACCATGGCTATCAAAACCAGGGAAGACGGTGTGGTGCAGAGATCCCCAAGCCAACACTGACCTGAGGCCCTAGGCTCATGCACAATGGACACTGTAGACACTGATGTTCAAAGCTATTATTCTTCTTACAGACTACAAGCCTACAGCCAGTGCTGCATGAGCTTGGTTGCAGGGGTGTCTCCAGGCCTCTGCTTCTTGGTCTTCTTGGTCTATTCAAAAGTTGCAAGGACAGGCAGGACAGAGGACAGGAAGGAAGGGCAACTAAACTCAGCTGAAAAATGGAGCTAGCATTAAGAAGTAGTCTTTCCTAGAGAACAGATAACATAACTAGCATTCTTTTTAATAAATAAATAAATAAAAATAATAAATTAACACATAGTGTGGCAAAGTCTGCTATACCTAATTTATAAATATCCACAAGCTCAACAGACTTTTGCACAAAGGTCATCCTTGGTTAGCTTTGTGTTTGCCTAAAGCAATGGGACTTCTTCCAACCTACCTAGTCAACTAAACTTAATTTTAGATGTGTTTTAGAACTGAATGCATTTTAGTCCTCAAAATCACCACAGTTGGTATATAGGATGGATCCCATGTGCCATGCTTCTTTTATCTAGACAAGCTGGTCTGCTATATAGGGATACTTTCTCTAAGGTGGGTGCTAGTGTTGAGCCATGTTGTTTTTATAATTAAACAAGTTATAAGTTAAATCACTGTGTGGTCATCTCCCCATGAGATAAAGTCCATTAACAGCCCCCTACCCACAGTTTAGAAAACTGTGAAATGGAACCTGAAATCAATGCATGTATCCTGGTACAAATATTATTCTTCTACCTACATTGCTCCATTCTACCCACAGATTTATCTCTATCTTCAGGTGGAATGCCACCTTATTATGTCTTACTTTTCTTAGCACAGTGATGAGTGTCAGTGTTAAGACATGAGGATTTTTCACATACAAAATAAAAGCAATATTGAAATCTCCAGGGAATTTCAGGGTCACTGTCACTTTGCCATCTTCGAGGCTAAAATTCTGCTTCGACTAGGGATTTTGGAAAATATAAATTTAGGAATAAATCTGAGAATATCACGGTCACATAGGATGTAAGTGATTTTTAATGCATGCTAAATTGTGATCAGCATTTGGATTTGCATGGTCTCCAAGGCCAGGCCATCCCATAGCGAACCTTTATTTCTCCACCTCTTCCTTCTCCCAAACACATAAGTGTTTTTATATTTGGGATCTGTAATATCCTCAACCGTCACAGAAGTTTGGTCTTCTATGTAGATGAGACTCAATGCATTAGCTGCTTTGTAAACTAGGACAAGAGCTATAAACTGGCATCAACGGCCAATGTGAGTAGCTGAAAGACTTCTCTAAAGACCTATTACATCCACACTGGGCCGAACCATCAGATATATGGCATCAGCCTTCTGCATAACATTTTTTGATCACCTTTGGTGATTCCTTAGGGGAAGGTTATATTCATAGATGGATACTATGATGTCTTAAATGGATGTTTCCTAGTCTTCTGTTCAATCTTACCTCACTGTTTAGAAAATAACTTTAGCTGTTCATTCTAATTTCATCAGCAGATAAACACAACCCCCCTTATCTTCCCAAGACTTTGTCACATGTTGACAAATAGGTATATATCTTCAACAGGGAGGCTGAGATGATACTCAAACAACTTTTTATTTCAGCTCACTGAACAGCATTACTTCAGTTTTGCCCAGCTACTTTTCATCCTAAACCTGCATAATCATTTTCATCCCACCATTTTCCTGATGTGAAGACATTGGTTTTAGCAAAATGCCTATCACATTCTCTTGGCAGCTAAACCTATAACATGACACTGTTTCCTCCTGGATCATAAACAAAGACCATATTTTATTGTATGACCTCCTCATTTATCCTATGACATCTTCATATCCTATGACCTCCTCATTTTTGATCTGAACCTTTAATTGATATTTTAAGTAATATTAGTAAATCCCTTTTCATGATATTGCTCTCCTCTGAATACTGCTACTGTACCTGCAGTGGAAAAGAATTACTTGTCCTTGGGCCACCTTAAGATACAATGTTAGTAAGCAAATAAGTGACATGAAATTTATTAATTTGAAAGTGTTTCTTGGTAAATATTTTGTTTTTAAAATGTGTCAGATTGCACCAGCTGTCAGGAATTTCAAAATAATTTTCTAAGGAAGGATATCCTAGCCCCTCTAGTTCTTCACAGACCATCTGACATAGTAAAAGTTGACACTGCATTGTTCCACCAATACATCAGGTTTAATTTTCAGGAGAAAAGCATACATCTTCCCAGAAAACTACATTTTGAAAGTCTATTTGCATAATGACACCACCCTGTAGAGCAGATGTGAAAATAAGAAAGATTTTGCTTAATGAAAATTTCTCTCCCTCCTCTTTTTGAAAGTGTAAGGCCTGTACAGAACACATTAAGGACATTAAACTGCAGAAATGTCTGCCTGTGCTGATGAGTGAAGTTCCTAAACACTTCAAGACTGGGATCTCAGAAGAAGACCTTTGGGGGAATTCCTTATTAACTTATTATGTCAGTATTTTCTGCTTGATCTGCAGTTCTTTGTACCTCTCTTTTTTTTCTTTCTTTCTTTCTTTCTTTTTTTTTTTTTTCCCTTCCTCTTTTGCTAGTAATGAAGAGAAATACATCTGATAATAAGGAGAAAGGATGCTGGTACTATAATAAGGAAAAAACTAGAAATGCTGTGAGAACGGCAGTTATATCAAGGATTTTTTAAATGTAATTTCCATGCTATAATTCCATACTTACCTTTTTTTTTTAAACCTAGACTTAAAAAGTACTAAAAAAATTCCATCCATTTCATCATAAAGCAGAAATCAGATATGAGAAAATAAACAAAAATGAAAAAGTAGCTTGCCACTCTAGAGTTAACCTCTCATGGAAATAAATAGGTGCATTCTCAGGTTCAAAAAAGAGGAAGATAATGGACAAGGGAAAACCATTCTTTTTCATTGTGCTTCTTGGCATCAAAGCCTAAGTTTCTTGTCAAAGAAGAATAAAGATAGAAACTTCCTAAGGAGAAAAATGGTAACCTCCCAGCATACTCAATATGCTTCTAGAATAAGGCCCTGTATACAAGCCACTCTGCCCTGGTACATCACTTCCCTCACAAATAGCCTGGGAGATGTTACTCATACAGAAGTCTAAAGTGATGGAGGTAAATGGTACAGTTTTCCTTGACTTTCCCACTGAATCCCAGATGGGGTAAATCCATGGGAAAGGATATTTTGCTCAACTTTTCAGAGAAAAAATGCCAGTAACATTGTTACCACTAGCCTACTTCATAGGACATCCACGAAATTCATAATCTCTTACATTCAATTGTTTACTTGGACCTGAGCCACATCAGTTATCTGTATTTTAACCTTTTTGTGGTTATTTGCTATGGAATCAAACACATTAATCAACATGTCTGATTATTCAAATGGTAACATCTTTCCAAAAGTGTCAGATATAAAGTCATAGATAAGGTGCAAGAACCCAGTTTAACACTGCTCACCTCAGTAACTGTGGAAGTCAAAACCTGTATTTTATTCTCATCCCAATCATTTACCCATTGAATGACCTTGGCAACCGATTATCTCCTTTTCCTATGGTGTCCATCCTTGAAGGAAGTAACAAACCGCCACGCTTTGAAGTAAACACCTCTGCTCTATAAAACAAGAAAAAAATAAACCAAGTCTTAAATGATATCATGATTTACTGAGATGTTGCTAAGCCTCCTTCTCAATCTGTTTTCCTACAAACTGAACAGCACTTATTTCACTATCAACTACATACTTGCTTTGTAATACTGCGTCTTCATTACCATTTACAACTGTAACCTATAGAAATGTTACTGAGAACAAACCTAATCTCTCATTAGTAGTAACAGAAAAAGACAGTTGAATTTTCAAGGTTTTATTTATGCTATTTTGGGATTTACTGAGACTTAAATACATATCTGCATTTAAGCTTAGCACTCCAATTTCTACACACAAATAATTGTGCAGTAGAAGAGGGAAGCTAAAACACTGCATCAGTTGGTTTGCTAAGAAGCAAAAATTTCCAGGGACTTCAACTGGGAAATGAACTATAAATGACAACCATGAGAGACAGTTAGAGCAATAGCTCTCTGCCTCCCTCATTTCAGCTGGAGCAGCTGAGAGTGACCTGACCTTGGAGAAACCTGTGTGAGCATGTGCTGTGTAAGACTAAGATTATCAGGGGAAAAGCAAACTGAATGCACTCATCACTAAAAGAAATTCAGAGACCGCTTGTGAAATGGCTACTGTAGAGTGGCACGTGCTGCTCTCTGCTGAATTTAATGGAGCCACCCTACAGAAAGACAGGCTGGGAAATCTGCCAAGTGAGTCTTGAATAAGACTAAACTATTATTATGAAAGAAAATGAGAAAAGGGCTATCATAAAGGGATTCAAATTTTACTTAGGTTTAGTTTACAACTCTCGTGTCTCGAGTAGATATTGAAAATTATCCTACATCGGGAATAATCAAAGTCAGTAGGATTTTTTTCTCAGCTTTTCAGACTAAAGGTTTTATACATTAGGAATGCATAATGTCATATAATTCACCTCTTCTGTTTCTTTCATCAACTATTTTTCTCTTGATGCTCTGTTCCTCAGGCACATGTGGCATAATGTGGGCTTTCCTGCAAAGATGCATCAGATGTGAACTGGTCAAATCTGTTAAGGAAGAGACAATTCTCCACAAAGGAACAGGAGCACCAAAACAAGGAAACCTGTCAAAATTTATCAGTCTCTTCCCATGAAAACATGAACACATAATATAAACAGGTGATGAACTAGAATTTAAATGGTTAAAAAAACCATATACGGAGCCTCATTGGTAGTGGATATTGGAGAAACATAGATATTTACAATAAGATACATGTGTAAGAGTGTTTCTGAGTGAAAGAAGTGCCTGGGAATGGGCTCAAGAGTAAGTGAAATTACACTGTCTTTCCTAAACCAGGTAAAAAACAAGATTAGGCAGCTGCCAAACTTGGACTGTATTAGAAGCAAGGCTATTTACATCTGATTAATAAATACTTCCAAATTCACTGAAGAAGTATTTGTCTACCTTTGGCTACAGTCTATTGTCCTTCATCAATTGTTTTGTATTTATTTTTGGATTTAGTGGAAGTTTCTGATTTCCTGTAATTTGGGAAAAAGCTCATCTTACAAAGGATCATAAGATTAATGTGAAGGACAGGATGCATTATTTATTTTCCTTCTTCCTCCATGTCACTGCAATATCTGTTCACATACATAAGCATCTGAGAAGGTAATTCATAGGCTTCCCTGTATCCAAGTCTTACAGCCACTGGGCTGTGCCAGGGAAACTGCTGTCACTTTTACATTCATAGCATCTCATAAACATCTCTCTAGTTTTGTCACTTTATTTTCCATGTTTTCATAACCTTCCTCCTGCTTCATTAGCAGTTTCGTACCTTCTGACTTGCCTTCCTTGTCAGTGCAGCCAAGATGCTGCCTTGACCCTGCTTGGCTTCTTTTTCCAGTTTACCCAGGTGGCTCACACAAATCCACAATCATTTCCTTGGAAGTGGGCACAATGGCTTCACTCCTATTACATCACATGTAAATCTCTTGCTTTTAAATCGCCACAGAATTTATGTTACCTCCTGCCATTCCTGTGTCGAGACCCTTAACTTGCCCATGCCTTCCATACATTCTTCAGACCTTTCTCCCACAAATCCTGGTGTGACCAAGGTGTGCTTGAAATGAGACCCCAGCTCTGTGAGCAAGGTGGCTTCCCCTGTCCATGTGTCACCAAGGAACCCATTCCTTTCAACTCTCTCCTTATTCTTTCACATCCACTTTTGTGCTATTTCATGTTTATCTCATGAGATATTCAGTAGATAAATTTCTCCAAAATATCTCCCAAAATCCTGTAGAAGTTTCACCAGGCATTGTTCCACATATGTGATAATCTCTTCAGCACAAAGGTTGTTTCTTTTAGATGATTTTTATATACCACAAAATCTTCAGCCTCTGTATAAACATAAATCAACAGCATTATAAAACATAAATTACAGGTATTAGAAAAAGGAAAAGATGCAATATAATTAATGGTCTGAGATTCAGGGAGTTTCAAATCAATAGAGGTTTTACCTGGATGTAAAGCCTTCTATGTGCCTGGATAAGTTATTTCACGTTTCCGTGGCTCTGTAGAACAACACTGAGTTTCCCTGGGATCATGTTCTGCCATCTCTACTATTACCACTGTAAACTCCACAGGGCAGAGTCCCCCCCCGCTATACGCATAAATAATGCCTGCAGCAAAGAAACCCCAAACTCATCTGGGTTCCTTGGTTTTAACATATTATAAACACTTAATTAAGAGTTTATTATTAATATAACAATTATTGGTGATGATGAAAAATGCTTTTCTTTCTTTTTCTTTTCTCTCTCTCGAAGACACAGGCACACACACACTGTTCACACAGGCTTTCTTTGGCTGCTATTGCCACCACACACTGACCTTTGAAATATGGAAATAAAAGTGCTCAGAAATAAAGCTGGCAGCAACAGGAGCCCGACTGTCGTCATTTAGAGTCTGAAACAAGCGGGGCCATAGTTTGCAAGCTGTCTTCATAATTACTTGAAGCAGTTGTCACTCTGGCTCTAGTTTGTTCATTACACCCCAAACAAACAGCTGATATTTGTTAAAGTACATAAGCCACTTTGTTGAGGCAGGGTTCTTTATTGTGAGGAACCCTGCAGCTGCGAGTCACACGCAGTTCATAGTATTTCCTGATTTCCTTTGCTTTATTTGCTTCCCTGCATTCCCTTTACAGCAATGTCTTTTTTACCAGTGAGAGAGAAAGAGTAAAAAAAAAAAAAAAAAAAAATACAATAAAGTAAACATTAGCTAACATAAAGCTTGATAGGCTTAAGGTTTATGACCCAAATCTGGTTCCCATTAAACAAATACTTTTGCTGTGGTAAAGAATGCTTAGCAATAAGAAAGTCATGGATGGAATTTGAGGCTGCTGCACTCTACTGAAACAACTGCTGCTTACAGTTCAGCGCCTTCCCTCTGCAGTAGCCTGAAGGGGAAGCGAATGGACAGAATCAATCTGAGCCAACTCAGGAGACTTCTGGGAAGGTTCTTTGCTCCCTTACAGCCTTAAAATTGAGGCTCTGGCAAGTATTCTGAAATATTCCATGTAAGAATTGTCAACCAGCTGACAGTTGTGGTCTTCTCTGATAAGCCACTGGGTGGTTGAATGGGAAAAGATCCCTTTTCGGTTTGCAGTGGGCAAGACTCCATGATTGCTGGTGGAGATGAAGGAAGGAATGGAGAAGGTGTGCAGAAAGCAGAGCTGGTTTCATCTGGGCTGTATGAGGGAGAAAAATCCTGTTCAATGAGACTTTTTTTCAAGTTTTTTCAGGTTGCCTACTCTGACAACATGAGTTTGAAAGAATAAAGACAATAAATGAGCTCAGTAGGCCAAAGAAGTTGACACAGTCTTGTACAAGACTAAACTGTTAAATAAGATCTGGAGGTGTGAACAGAGATCTCAGCCTGAGCAGCTTCACATCAACAATCACTAAAAGAAATAATGTAATTTCTTTTAAAGTAAAGATACAGAAGAAAAAAAACTGCAATGAAAGAACTTTAAATGTAGCGTGTTTCATTTTGATAGCATCCCTTATTCCCTTTCCCATTACTTGAAGGGAATTTTTATATGTGAAAAACCTTGTTTGGCAATCTTTCAGATGATATGAAAGATGTTATTGGTTGTCCTTGTTGGAGGGGAAGAATCAACTGAGGTGTTGTTACTGCAACTCTAAAATGTGCATAAAGCAAACAGTCAAGGTGAGAAAAGACCAGTAAAGGGAGAAAATGTGATTTATTTCCATCCTGTTGAATTGTAGCTCCAAGCTCATTGTTGTGGAAATATAAGCCCAGCACATTGTCTTGTCTGACATCTGCACATCCAGCAAACTTGTACCAGTGCTGAGCTATTTGAGATAATGCTTTCATCTACACAGCAACTGACAAAAGATACTCTCCTAGACTGCTAATCAGTCTTCCTGTTAAACATGAGACAATGAGAAAGAAAGAGAGAGAGAGAGAGAAAGAGAGAGAAAGAGAGAGAGAAAGAGAGAAAGAGGGAAAGAAAGAAAGAGGGAATGAAAGCAAAAGGGAAAGGAAGAAAGAGGGAAAGAAGGAAAGGAAAGGGAAAGGAAAGGGAAAGGAAAGGGAAAGGGAAAGGAAAGGGAAAGGAAAGGGAAAGGAAAGGGAAAGGAAAGGGAAAGGAAAGGGAAAGGAAAGGGAAAGGAAAGGGAAAGGAAAGGAAAGGGAAAGGTGCATGCAGTGTAGGGAGATACTGAGCAGTCTCACAGGTAGGAATGGTGAGGCCATGTATTATTTTAAAACTTCAGGAAACCCAGGGAAGGAGGTAGAGACTCATGGGTTCTTCTCTTACGAAAGGGGTCAAAAAAGGAAAGCTCAATGGAATGAAAGTGAGTAGGAGGTGAAACCCATTACATGAAGTTCACTCTTTTCCATTCAGTCACTTCCAGTCTTCTGCTGAATATATATAAAAATGCAGTATGTAGAACAAGTTATCCTTTAATTATTCATAATTTAGGCCTTTAATTTCTCATTATCTTTCCTACATTGTAACATCTATAGCTTGCTCTTGATAGAGCTAATCTTGCCTTTCCATTCTTGTCTCTGTCTGTCTTTTATACTTTGCGTAAGAGTCCAAGTTAGACCTCTGCTATTTTGCCAAGTACAGGAGAGACCAAGGGTCCAGAGAAAAAAGGAATGAACAATCCATAATCTCAGCACGGAGTATTTGCCACACCAATCTCACCTGAGATATGTCTATAATACATCCTTACAGGAGAAGCTAAGAGAACTTCCCAGGTCACAGCTCTCAGCTCTGATGTGTATTCTGGTCACTTCCTTACTCCGTACTGAGAGGAGTGCTGAGATGTGAAATCCCATCCTTCCATGCCTGCACTGTCAGAGGAAAAAAAGGGAAGCATGAGGCAAGAAGGGGAACTGCAAGGTGTACAATTGATTCCCAGTCTAAACCATCAGGGACCAGACTACAGGGAGTGTCCTTGTGTGTGTCTGCTCTGCAGGATGGACATAGTCACTGTGACCTTGTTGCTCTGATGCCACCAAGCCAGTGCCACCATGGGTTATCTGCCAGTACAGAGACAAACTGCTTTTGTCTTGATGGAAGTTTGCTGTAATTCTGACTCAGATGAAAGACTATTTTCCATTTTTATACAAGTTAAACCATGCCCAACAGTAACTGCACTGTACAGATTCAGAACTAGCAATAATATCATGGGGCAAACTTGCAAAACTATTTTATTTGTATGCTGATTCCCTCTCAAATAGAAGTGAATTGTTTGCTTGAAGGATGAGGTAGAAACGTGATGCTTCAGTATATAACCCAAGTTGGGTCATTTATACAGGGCATGTGCCTCCACCTGCATTCACCCTGAGCTTCCTGCTTTACCTATGTGCATAAATAAAGCAAGTTTCATTGGAGTTTTGGCAAGCCTGCATTTCCCAGCAGAAGCTTTTCATATTATTTTCCCTGGCACCCCTGCCAATAAGTGCACCCACTGAAAAGGTAACAGAATGTTTATAAGGAAAGGGTGACAGCAGAGTAGCAGTCTGCTAATATACTTTTCCAAACATAACACACTTCTGTGAAGTGCTTTGAGATCTGCACTTCAATGACCAGAAAACTTTTTATGCTGGGAAATTTTAAAAGAAGAGGATGCTACTGACACAGATCAGAGGAGACATGCCAATGTAAAGGACTGCCAGAGTAGAGGGGTACTGGGCATTGAACTGATGACCAAGCTGAATCTTCTATATTGATTAAAAAACTCCGAGACAGTACTATGATGATATAGAAATACATGTTAAAAGGTAATGCTGAGCATTATAAAAGGCTATATCTCAACTGTAAAGTAACCTTTCTAGTAAAGGCTGCCAAATCCCTTTCATTTCAGTAGGTGTTTCCTTTGTCTCACTAAACAGAAATATCTGCCCATACTGAGACAAGCACCATCATGCCTGTTGCTGCTGATAGGTGGACTGGGGTTAGTCAAAACCCAAAGCAGAAAGCATCTTAATAAAACAATAATGCAACCAGAATGTATTCAACTCTTAGTGTCTGATTTGTCATACCACAACATACATTTTAGGAGGCCAAGCTTGAAAAGTATCTATCTAGAGATTTTTTTGTTTCCCTCCTTTTCCTACTTTCCTTCTGTTTCCTGGATATATTCTATTATTTAAATATTTTACAAGATAGGCAGCATTCTCCTTCAATTTAAACCCTGGCAAAAGAGCATTAGAAAAAGTGACAAGACTATCATTTAGAGGAGAGGGTCACACTAGTGGCTTGTTACTTCATTTTCATGACAAAGATTGCATCTGACATTTAATACCCAACATCTTTCAAGAAATATAGTGAAGTGCTCCACCATTTTGACCTTTTCTTGGGTCTTTATTTCTAATTGGCCCATCCATTCCACTCTTTCCTAGGCATTATATCCCTATCAATCAAGGAAATCGAGATTACAGTCCACTGTGAAACAATACACATTTAAAGGAGGCAGCATTAAGGTTTTTAGGCCCCACATCATCTGCAGCTCAGAGTTCTTACAGTTGGATCACTAGAAACTATTTCCCCTTTTTTAATCTTCTCCAGCCTCTTACAACAAATTAAGAAAATAATAAAGTCTTCAGGATTGGCAGATGCTGTGGCCACAGCACCTAACAGCATCACTAGGCAATGGGTTTGCATGAGGAATGGATTTGGCATGTCCAACTGAGGCTGCTCATTGAGAGGCAGAGATTTTCGCTCATTTCCAGATCAACTTTCATGCTTCAGCAGCTTTGTTTCTTTCTCATTCTCATTTTCTTTCTGCTCCCTCTGTGTATATTTTGGGTGGAGGGCAGGTGAAATTTAAATATCAGTTTTAAAATGTCCACCTGTAAAAAGCATTAATCAGCAACATCTAGTTCTTCAGTGGCACTTTTCAACTGCAGATCTCAAAGCACTTCCCAGAAGTGGGAAGGGATGTTTTTAGGAATGCCCTATGTTTGATCTAGAGGCTGCTGTGGAGCCAGGAGTGGAATCCAGTGTTCCCCATTCCTCCTGCTGAATGCTCCTCCCTAGGAACCAAAATCATTACTGAAAATGCACTGCCAAAGACATGCTTTTAGGCTTGTAGGAAGGTAATAGAAAAAAATGGAGAACACTATAAAGCACCATCTGCATTTCCTTTATTCACTGTTGCTGTATTTTCTCACAAAAGAAACAGTGATTTGTATGCTGCAATTCACAGCAATGACAAATAGATCAAGGAGTTTATGGCCTCTAGTGACTGACATCAGCTCTGAATTATGTCCCGCAGTGACCAAACTCTTAGCCATGCTACTGAAGATATAGTGAAGTACTATTGAAGTTGCCATATAGTTAATGAAACTGCAGACAGTGCACAGACAGAATCAAGCAGCTCAGTAAAAAAAATGAATTACATTCATACAAAGGAGGAAAGTAAAGTAAAGAAGATATGAAATGGACAAATAAGAACTTCAGGGGAGGTATTTTCAAAAATGCACAGACTTCTATAGAGAGACCCTGACCAAAAAACTTCAATCTGAAAAAAAAAAAAAAAAAAAAAAAAAAAACAAGAAGAAACCCCATGCTTTTCATTGTTGCTGATGCAGTCAGCAGCATGTGTACACTATGGATAGTTTTGAAGTGAAGGCTTTATTTGTTCTGAAGTGTAATCATCTATTACATGTTGGACTCAAACATCTTGTGAGGTTTCAGGAAGCAGAATAATTTGTATGAGCAGACTTCAACATTGCATGACAACTGGATGAAGTTATGATGAGGGGAAGATCAAGTGAATGGAGCGGGAGTTATTTCTCCTCAGCACTCCCCATGTTAGTAACTCTTTGCAAGTCTGGTTACACAGCAGCCATAAGCATTTCCAGAAAATGCCAATACTACTTATTGTATCTGTTTTCCTTTTGAGACAGGGTGAAGTTTCATTAAGAATTATTTTCAAAACTTGAATTTTACTAGAAAACTAGTTCTTCAAAACTGATCTGTTTATGGAAACTTATTGGTTTGGATTAAATTTCAGCAGGAAAAATATTGTAGAATTCTAGTTTTTGAGAGGTCAAGGGTTTCAAGAGCACAACAGCCACAGTATTCTGTGTAGAGCACTCAGCTGAGATCTTGGAGATGTTAGCTCAAGGGTGTTAGCTCTGCTCCAAAAATACAGTATTCAATTTAAATTATGAAGTACAGGCTAATCCTTGGTGACGTGTTGTCCTTCCCTTACCCTTATCTACCAAAAAAATAAACAACCAAACCCCAAGAAATCCAACCCAAAAAATAACTGTACAAAAAACTTAATTTCATCTCTGTGAGGAATGGAAGGAAAAACCAAGTGTGCAAAAAATGTTATGGTATAAGAATTCCCAGCCCCATTTTGGGGAGGAGGAAATCAGGTGAGAAAAGCAGCTTTCCCAGAGCTGCAGTGTAAACCCCTGACAGATGGAGGGTTAAAAAAACTAGGAGCTTTTACTAATACTCACAGCACAGGGCTTATTTTTCTGGGGAATGTATTTACTGTCAGTCATCCCCATATTTGCACCAGAGCTTTCCTCACAGAACATTTATAGAGATAAACTTCCCATTTCCCATAGAGCTCCTTCTGACCCCCCTGCCAGTGGTGGGAGTCCCTTTGGGAACAGGACATCAGAGGGACGCTGGGCTCCCAGCCCCGAGCAATGGGGACAGAGAGTCAACACAGTATTGGCGTACCCTCTTCAAGCTGTGCATGCTGGCAGGAACAATTGGGGTGGCACTCTGGCTGGGATGTGACAGGACCTCAACACGTGCTTTGGCTGGGACCCACGGATGATGGTTGTGTAGGCTGCTGAAGTCTCCTCCACCCCCTCCCACAGTGCTTTCTGCTGCTGTTCTCCCTCCTGACATTTCACATGACTTTTTTTAATCAATTGGTTTGCATATCATCATTCCAGAAACACATATTCCTGGAAATTTGTCTTGCTGTCTACCAGCTGGCTCCTGCTCATGTCCCCAGTTTGTAACTGGATCTAACAGTCTCCAATTTTAATGTCAGATTTATGCTGATTTTCTCTGTCTCTCCAACTCCCACCTTCTTTCTCCCTCTTTGGCATCTGTGGTGTTCCCTCCCCTTCCAGCCTGGACTTGTGATACTGGTGGCTTAAACCTGAAAGGATCTTGTCCTGACTGGAAGGCACCCCTTTGAAATTCAGATGACACAGGAAGAACCAAGACATTTCAAAAAGTGTATTCATTGAACAACACTCTTGCTCTGATCTGAAGTGAATTTTGAAGCTTTAAGTGGTATTGGTAAATACATGAGAAAACGTGCTTGAAAGGCTTATTTTATGGACTATCTTTGTTTCAAGTTGGTGGTGTCAGGAAAGCCCCTGTAAGCTCTAGTCTTTGTTAAAAGCTGTAAGTTATTCACATTAACTTTGTATGAGCTAAATACATTGGCAAACGTGGGCATTTTGGGAAGTTTTTGCTTTGTTTCTAGATTCTTTTGGCTCAGCATTAGAAAGAAAAATATATTTAATCTTTGATGAGAGTTTTAAACGTTGTTTGGGAAGACTTTCATTAAGAAGAGATTCTGATACATTCAGTGCTGCTGATACATTAGGTGCTCCTTTTGTTACATTGCTACCATGTCACTATTGTTGCTGTCTGATTTTCATGGCCATTAAAGGGAACCTTTTTGTGCACATTCTGTACACAGAACAAATGTTCTGATTGCTTACTCACTCCTCAAAGTAAGGGCAAATGTCTTCTGAAGTTCCAAAAAACTTCACAGCTTTAAAATCTCAACTCTTTGGGTCTTCTCTCTCGCTACTTTACCTCCAAGGGCTATCTTTATTATTATGTTACTTACTCTTCTTCAGGGTAATATCTTGGTCCCTTACACGTAAAATCAGAAGTTATGTTGAAACTTCTCTTGATCTTTAGAAAGGTTCTGCCTTTGTCCTTTACCATTAAAATTCCACCCAAACAATGCTTTAGCTTCTTCTGAGGAATATTTGTTTGTTCATTATTGCTTTAATATTTGCTGTGTTTCTCTGTCTGGTTGAGTTGTTTGCTCTAGGTGGATTTCAGAGTGTTTTTTTTCAGAGTGAGTAAACAAAGTAATTGACGTTGTGAGTGACATTTTTGTCATTAAAAGTTTTTTTTTTTCAGAGGAAGGTTTATGTGGCCTTCACTAGAGGTGGGACTTAATCTAACAGTGAGATGCAAGTTAGTCACACACTTTGGTCAGAAATTCAGGTAATCTCTATGGGAATTTATTCAGTAACTGGATCCCCTCAGCCAAATGTGTTTGTTACCAGCCCTCATCTGTTTCACTCTGTGCTTTTTGAACCACAGCTATAATGAGCTCAGATATCACAGCATTCACTCTGCACCTAAGTTCAAGTCCATAATTCAGTCTTTTTAGGCTATATGCTCCCTGCGTCTTGGGTACCACAATTCCTGAAGAAGTGTCCTGGGCAAGGGAAAGGCTTGGCATTGGCGAGTGGCAGCATGCTTACCCAACCCCAGAGCAGGAACAGTGGGAGCTTTTCCCAAAACAGCACACAGGAACAGATGCTGAACCTCTTCTGATGATTCCAACAGCCACTACTAACCCACCATTGCCGTAAGGGAAGAATCTGCTGGCATTTTCAGGTGGTGGTCTCTGCAGAGCACAGACCCTTGTAGCCTACATAAGCTTTTTTCTTCTTTCCTCTAGTTTGGGGCTTGGTTTTTGGTTTTTTGTGTTTTTTGTTGTTGTTGTTGTTTTGTTTTGTTGGGTTTTTTGTTTTTGTTTTGGGATTTTTTGGTTGTTTGGTTTTTTTTTTTTTAACCGCAACATAATTTATGTGAAACACTCTGGGACTTGATAACACTCAGCCTTCAGGCTCATGCCTGAGAATGCACCTAAGCATAAATTACTGCACAATAATTCAAGCCCTGTCTGGTCTTATTGCTTAATAAAATTAACATTGTGATATGAACTATAATGTCTTGAAGTGAAATTGCACTTTTTCAAGAGTTCAATTGAAAGGAAGAAAATAAAACAGCCAACAAAAAAACAAACAGGTTTTTATGAGTGAGGTAAAATATAACTCTCTTTCATCTCAAGACTCTCTTTTTCCTTTTTACAAGCCAACAACTTAGTTGCTTTTTGTTCTGTAAGTAATGTGAGACGCCTTTTTATACATACTCTGAGTCATTTCATCATTCAGAAGCAAAGCAAAACCAGAAAGTTGCAGGCATTCCTGGATTTTATCTTCAATGAAAAATATATTTTCTCCAGTTTTTTGTAAAGCCAGCAGTAAAAGGAATAGTACAGTGCTCTGAAGAAAATATCTAGGAGACAAGAACTTCTCTGTCACTCTCTTCTTAAAAAGTTCCCAAGATAAAAGTTATGCGGGAGTTCCTCAGTGCTGTCTTGGTGACAATACAGGGGGTCTCTGCTCCTCTTAAAATGTGTACAAATACAGAGCAGCACATAAGGAAACCCTAAGCCTAAGACTGTAGTGACAAGGAGTGTGAGGGAGGCTGGCTGAAGATGCAGAGCCATGCAATATCAGTTAGACTGACAGGAAGGCTTGAGAATTAAAGATGGTAAAGCACTTGTGGCAGGCAGCTTATTTGCTCTTTTATGGCTGTAGGAATGTGGAAAAGCTGGCCTTTTACTGCAGAAGTCAGCCTGTCACAGGGTCCAAGTATACAACCTTCTGCAGCTCAAGAAATTGTATTGGCTACACAGAGACAAGCCACAGATCAAACAAACACTTCCACATGTATAACCCGCAACTGAAGTTACAGAACTTAATTTCTGTGTAACTTAGTTTTAGGTCTTTGCCTATGCCTTTCCTATGGAAAAGATACAATTCATTCCTAGGCTAAAACTGCAAATGCATGTTCATAGTTTTGGGTGGTTTTATTTCCTGAATGGACCAAGCCTCTCTCTCCCCCAGATAAACAGTGTTTACACTGCTCATACCAACTCTTGTCAAGACAGGATAATTGTTTAAAACAGTCTATGTGATGGTTAGTGCACTTAAGCCCATGAGTGGTGCCATGGAGATTATTTTGCAAATGCACAAAATCTCCTTACAAGAAAAGTCTGAGTATGAAAGCAGATATTTATTGAGGTAGCCCCAAGGAGCCACAATATAGTAACTGCTGGGAAACACAAAACAAAAATAAATAGAAGTCTATAAGTACAACTGATTGCAATAAATAATCAAGGGTAGCCTTCTGTCAACCTCCTATGTGTGCTGTAATGAAAAAAGTGAATTTGAATCAAAATCAAAGACAGAGAAACTGCTGGGTCTGCTCTCTACATGTCTTTGAACTGGCCTAAGCATGCCTCATTCTAGGCTGGGAAACGTGCATGCACTAGTTTGAGGATTTCACAATTATGAAAACTAAGAAGCCTTTTGTTTGTTGTGTTTGGTTTTTTTTTTTTTTTTAGTTAAATGTAGCACCATACACATCTTGTCAAAAAGAGGTTTGAGCAAGTCTTTATGTACTTTTAAAAGGCAAGTAAATAGACAGAGAGACACTGACTGGTTTATCTCTCCAGCCAACACACCAGGAAAGCAAACTTACCTTCTTCTAGGTACTACTTTTTGATTGGGTTCTTTCCAGTGTATACTCTAGATCTTCATGTGGGTTTGCAAGAACTCCCTTAGGTGGATTCATAAATGGTCTTGGTCACCATTTGTGGCAGATGCCATACTACAGAAGTCATCTTCTGTATGTTCTCTTTTCTGCATTATCAGTAACCACCCTCAGGCTTAGCGACAGAGGAGCAACAGGGCAGTCAATGCAACCAGCCCACAGTGCTAATACAAAGAGGAAACAAATGGCACAATTTCCACAATGGGGAAGAGTCCGATGTGAATAGCTTGGAAAAAATCAAAAACCTCGGACAGAATGAAGAAAAGAATTAGGTCACTGACTCTGAGCCAGGAAAAAATACATACAAGAGGAAATTAGAACAGCAGAAGTATTAGCTCATCCAAAGATTTAGCGTGCATGGGCAGCAGTATGTTCTGTCTTCTGGAAACCTATTGTGGGCAGGAAATATTGTTAGGAATTTCTATGCCAACTCCACAATGTAACCAGTCCTACCCAACAAATTACATATGTGGCAGTATATATATGATATGAGATATCCTTTATGCCTGAAAGCCAAATGCTGGACTCACCCTAATGAGAAACAGCACAAAGCCTGCTTGTTAACCCTTTTATACTGTACATTACACACACATTGCCAGAATATCATCAAGGTTGCAAAGAAGCACCCAACATTGTTATTCTCCTCACTGCACATGTGGATATTTAATTACATGTTAACAATTTTTCACATTAAAGTCACTGCTTCAGAGGCTGGAAGGAAGCTATTGTTGTTTCCAAGGTTTCATTTTTTGCAGAAGATGGATGCAGTATAGGACATGGTAAGTAACAGCCTGTAGAAGCCATTCTCTGGTGCATGAAGGGTAATAAATGATTGGAAACAATCTTCACAGAATTACCAAAGGAAAATTGTGTTTTTCCAACCTAATTTCTGCCTGCAATGAAAGTCTGTGGATAAGGGGAGAGCAGTAAAGATCATTTACCTTTACTTCAGTAAGGCTTCTGACATACTCTTCCACAGTGTCCTCATAGCTGAAGAGATGTGAACTAGATAGCTGGACACAAGGTTTGTGGGAAAAATTGCTGAATTGTTGGGCTTGGAGGGTTGTACTCAGTGGTCTGAAGTACAGCTGGTGGCCAGTTATGTGTTCCTTCAGTCAATACTGGGGTAATATGTCTAACACCTTTATCGACAGCCTGAGCGATGTGAGGAAAGATATACTTAGCAACCTCATGAATGACACCAAACTGGAGAAAGCAACTGACACACTGGAGGGCAAGTCTGTCATTCAAAGGGACCCAAAGTCTGGATAAATGACCCAGACAGAAATTAATGAAACTAAATAAAGGCAAACACAATGTCCTGCACCTGGTATGGAATAATCCCATGCAACAACAGAGGTTGGGAACTGTCTGCAGACAATATTCTGGAGGGTCATGGTGGACAAGTTGAACATGAATGAACAGATTATTATTGCAGCAAGAAGACAACCAGCAAATCAAAGGCAGTGTTTATTTCTCTTTACTTATCACTCATGAGATCTTATCTGGAATATTCTGTGTGGTTTGGGACCCTTCCATAGAAGGCAAACTTGAGAGAGTCCTTTGGAGGGCAAATGAGAGGATAATGGGTCTAAAGAATAGAAAAGGAGAGGCTAAAGGAACAGGACTTATTTAACTGGATAAAAGAGGCCTAAAGGGAACCATCCGCAGCTGTATAAAGGAGATCATAGTGAGCAGTTCTCAGACGTGCACAATAAAAGAACAAAATGCAGTGAGTGATCACACACATCAGAAAGGGGCATTTCAATAGGGTAGTGAATCACTGGAAGAATGGCCCCAAAAAGTGGTGGAGTCTCCTTCCTTTAAGATTCAAAGAGCTCACCTGGACAAGGCCCTGAGCAACCTGACCTAACTTAGGAAGTTGGCCCTGTCCTGAGTGGGGAGATGGACTAGATGATTCCCTCTGACCTAAATTTTTCTATGGTTCTGTGATTCAAAATATCATGTGCATAAAGGACCTAAAGCCCATATCATACATGAACTCAGTCTCTCTGCTCTGACTGTTGTGGACCCAGTACATAAACTCTGCCCACAGCTAGTATCTGGTGATCATGGGAATGGCCATGCTTTTTGAAAAAGCAGCACCTATGAAGTGGCTGTAGCACTTCAAAGGCACTTTGAATTCACAACTCTTATCTTGCAGGAAATATTCTAACCCCTGAGCAACTCACCCCAGTTCAAAAGAGAATTGCTCTGCAATTCAGTTTCTGAAGCCTCTGTTGGAGCAAGCCAATGTACAGGAAAAATGTAACAATTATATGGCCAAGAGAAAAAGCAAGTAGGGACTGACTCTATAGTCAGCTGATTAAGGCACTGAAGTAAATGAAAAAGAACTGGTGACAATTAGAAAAAGGAAAGATCAGAAGGCCTCTGCTCCCCGGCATATTCACTATATGTCAATTATGAATTAATGTTGATGAGAATCATCAGCTAAATGATCCAGGGTGAACAGAAAAACATCTAGGTCTTCTGTTCTGGTTGAGATCATTTTTGCACCTGCTCCCCAGTCAATAATAAGGGAAAGAAATAACAAGAGAAAGAAATAATAAGAGAAATAGAAAGAAAGTGAAAACTTACATGCAAAAGACTGGAGAATTTAAATCTGTCCCTTTTCAGCCATAGACTGTCAACGTGATACAAAGCCAGTCCCCCTTAAACCAACATTTCACAGGCAGTGAGCCATAACAGGAGTCCTTTGCTTGACACCCTGGAATCTCAGAGAACATTGGTCCACTTCCAAGTGTAACTGGAGCCAGTGTGAGCTGTGTTGTGAATATACAGACTACAGCTCTTTAATGTTCCCAGGACAAATTGCATGGAGTGTCTCTGTCCATAGCGTTCAGCTCAACTTTCAAAACAACATGGACTTCTCCACAGTGTCTGCTGGGACTAGTCCCTGGCCTGTCCCAACTCCTATGATCAGAAATTGTCAAAGAGGAATTGGCATGAGCCAAAACTATGTCAGGAACTCTTCTAATAATTCAGAACAGGGTTTGAGTGATAATCAGAGTTTAAGGATTTTGGCTACACATGGAACAATGAGAAAAAGTAAGATATTGAATAAATGGTTCTGACACAAATGTTGTCCTCCTTACTTAGTAAACATACCGTTCCTGTGCTACCTTTCCAAATTAGCCCTTCAAATCTTCCCTCTTTCCTTTCTTTTCTGAGCTGTTGAGTAGGTATGCAAGATAAGATCTCAGTGCACTACTGATCAAAATCAGTAAGATCCCCCATTAATCCTCCTGCCTGACTTCTTTATCTGCTGTGGCATTTTAAACTGCTATTCCCAACTCCTTGTGTAAAGGCTCAATTCATCTCATATTTTATAGCATGAAATCCAGTCAGGACCCCACACAGTCAAGAACTGCTTTGTAATAAATAATACAGATTTTAAAAAATGATAACAATGTTTTTGAACAACTATGTGTGGTTTTAAGACAGGTATGTTGCTTTAAATTATTCAGTTCTTTAATTTACACTTGGATTTGTCTCTCAGTTCAGGAAGTCCAACTTAAATATTTTCAATATTATTTTAGAACATCAAATAGGAAAAATCTTGGAGTTTCCTACTTATGGGGATCTAGGTCTGAACAGTGATTGAGGTATCTCTAAGATGTCTAATTTGTACCATTTTAGAAACAACTGCTTGAGGCAAAGGAGAGGTCCAGAAACACCAGCTTCTGAGTGTCAGGCTAACAGAACTCAAACCTCTATACTGGCTCCAGTTTTTCCCAGAACATATTCTTGGAGCTGGCATAAGCCCTGGTATAATGGATTACCTTATGACTGTTACATCTCCTTTGTGCTAACCTGCAATGAGTAAGCTGATAGGTCAAACATATGTTAAATAAAGGGGTGACATTTCTCTGTAAAAGCCATATTTTGACTGCACCGGTAGACCTGTCAAAACTCCGACACTGAGCATCCATGCTCCTGCTCCACAATCTCACACACCAGCTAGGAGGTCTGAGAGACCAAGGACACAGATCCCCAGTGCCTGATGTACCACAATGGGAGTGCATTCTTCACTCAGTCAGAAATGCCTCATTTTGAAAGAAGAATTTTGTATGTGGATGGTATAATGGAAAATCCTTTTGTCATGAAAAAATGCCAACTTTTTGCTGAAAGGAATTTTCAAAAAAATGTTTTTGGGAAAATGGAAGTAAATCTCTACAAAATCTTAATCATCCAAGCTGCCTCTGCTTGGCAGCCAGAGGCATTGTGAGCCAAGTAGCTGGGGAGCCATCAATTCAGAGAGATTAGGAATATGTCAGCCTCAGAAGCTAGGCATACCAGGGAGCCCTTGAGCAGGAGAAGCCAGGCAGCACATCAGGCAAAAAGCATCATCTTTTTTATTGTCAACATTTTTTTCAGTAGAAAGTACCTTTCAGCATATTTTCAACATAATGTAATTCTCAGAAACCCCAACAGTGACACTACTAAGTCACCCTAACTCTGTCACATGTGTGAACATCAGTCAGAGGATGGTTCTCAGCTTCATAAAGGAAGGTGGAGCAGAAGGCTGGGGGAAATCCAGTGCCTCTGTGAAAGCAAGATACTGCCTCTAGGTCCCAAATGCTCTTTGCTACTTATACTATACCATAAAAATCACTCCTCAGTAGCTGATAATATTTTCACAGGGACTAAAAGGACTACAATAGAATAAGGGCTGACCTACACTGTTCTACTTGGCAACCCAGACCAGAGCAACCCCCTCCAGCAGGAATGAAGCCAGCAGCTCCTATGAGGTCAGAGGCACTTTGCAGTTTATGATGCACTGATCTGTGAGGTGGCCTTACTGCAGAGGTTTAGGGCATTCACGACTCAAGGTAGAGTTTAATGAACTGGTGCAGAACAGCTGAGCAATTTTACCTTTATTCAGATTATATCCTGTTGTCGAGCTTGTGAGTTTCTATATCCTTCTTTCCTTAATAGAAGTTCTCTTGTTTAACATGTTGACTCAGAGCAGTTACAAAGTCAAAGCACTCTTTAGGCCTATGGACAGTGAGTGCCTGATAAGAGCAACAGCAGGAGGATATTGTTTGTCTCAGCCCGGACAGAGGCCAAACCAGTTTTGTTGGAATTGTAGACCCACTGAGTCTAAACTGTGTTGTTATCATAAATTGCAAAGAAGACAGATTACTCATGGCATTGCTTCAGTGGGCTAGGACACGGATTTATCACATATGACCACAACACGAGCAAGTCCTTCAAGGGTTGATCACACACTCCTTCCTTCTATTTGACCCTTTATCATGCTTTCTCCTTTCTCCCTGGCCCCTGATTCTCTCTAGACATCATCTTCTACCTCAAGAACTGATCTTTATCTTCACCTCACACTGTCTCTGTTCTTTATATGGTTGCAATCTCTCTGAATTCACATTATCCCCCATTTTAGGCCAAGGGAAGGCCTGAAGCTCAAAAATCAATAGGGAAGTGCAAGAAAAGTAGCACAATCCAGACCTAGCCACAGGCAGCTCCTTTTATCTTCCTGAGATGAAATGTCATTTCTGCAGCAAGTGCCTTTTCATTTGGAATCCATCTTTTCAGTGATGAAATAACACTTCTGAAAGCACCACATCAGAGAGGATGGTTCTTTGGGGATAGAGTGATAATAAGCATAGCAAGTGACAGCGGATAATCTCAGCAAGCATTTAGTAAGGTAGGAAGCACAATACCTATTCAACCTTTGATTAGGTAGAAAACTTCAAACTGGGATAAAGCCAAATCTCTAGCATCCATGACATCTCTAAAAAAGGCAACCAGCTGCTGGGGCATATAAAGAGCTACCATCAGAAATTCAGAAACTCCAAAAGGCTCTGGATGTTTTTGCCCCAAAAAGACTTATCCTGGACAAAATATTAGTATGTAATTAATTTTAATTATTTTCCTCAGAGTTAGTAGCTTCATGTTTCCAAATCCAAGGCAATTCTTTGAATCAGTAAAATCTCACTCTTGGCCTTTCATCTTTCTGAAGGATCCCACAACAGTACTGTCATCCACACACTTAAATTCTTTGAGTTCAAGTGGCTTTGCCCCAAAGTGCATATAATCCCTCAGTTGTCATTAACATGATGAGTCATAATAAGGACCTAAAATTTTGTAAAAATGAAATTCCACTTTTTCTCCCTTTCTTAAATAAATAGGAGGAGTACAGCTAAAAATAAAAGGAATAAAAAAAGGCTTTACCATAAATGAGCAGTTCTGCCTCAGCTACCATCAAGCATTATGTTTCATTGCCAGAGTCACGTAGCACACCTGGGTGACTTATGTTTCCTTTTAATTTGTGCAATTCCTGGAAAATAAAATGCCTTATTATGTTCTGCAGTAGAGTAGCATTTCTGTAAGGTGCCCCAAAGTATCTAATCATCACAATACTTTCATTTTATTTCAATTTCACTAAAATGAACAGACAGGCACAGAAGATATTTAGCTTTTGGCTTTTAAAGGAACAGTTGGCATTCACAATTTAAAGTATTTCTATTATTTCAGCTAAGATAATTAATAGAAAACAACTGTTGTCTGGCAGATTGCATTTAAAACTGTACTATTGAACACATTCCCAATTACTATGAAACAAGCAATGTACAAGGAATGTATCATTAAATACTTTTCAAGCAGGGAAACAGATGCTAAAATTTAAGACAGGTAATTGTGCAAAATTCAAACAATGCTAGCAGAAAATCCACCCATTTTTCTAAATCCATCACTCTGAAAATAGAAATGCTTTTCTCTCACAGTAGAATAGATCAAAAAGTAAAATAAAAAATGCACTTATCCTTTCTTGGTGTGCTGTGGAAAAAATATATGGTTTGAGATCAAGTTTGGAAACCAACAGGAAAACTGTTTAAATATTGGTTTAACCATCAGAAAGACAATTTAAAGTATAAATATGAATATGATTGTATCCTTTTTTCTTGAGCTTATAGTTTCATTACCATGAACATAACTTACACAGAAACAGAATGCAAGCACAATTTAAGCCTTTATTTAAAACCAGGTCTGGGGTGCCCCAGACTTGTCAGCTGTCCCCACATGGAAATAGGGGGATCTCGTGAATGGGAGACCAAGCCAGGGGGTTTGCAAAGCAGAGGTGCTCAGTGCTGCATTACATTCCGTGACTGTATCCAGTGTCACGTGTCTTAATTTTATCATTAGCACCTCCCTCACCCTCGCAACCTCCTACTCGCAGTACATAAAAGCAAGTGAGGATGTAAAGATCGGGTGCAGCCTGACGTTCCCTGCAGGTCTGGGGAAATCTGGCTGTTGGCAGTCATTGCACTGTGTGTATTTCGGCCGCACAACCAGCCTCATGGAGGCATGTTGTGGGGCTGTGCTCTACATTATTATGTAAGAGAGGCCTTCAGCTTCAAATGCTCAGCAGTTGGCATGAATTTAAATAAGACAGGGAAGGGAATTAGCTGCAGAAAATTAATGCCAGGTGAACCCATTCTAAACACAACATGTCCAAACCCCTCATCTGAAAAACAATAAAGCTGAAAGTAGATACTCATCATGTGAAAGTACATGCTTGCATGCATGGTCTCTGAACTCAACACATGCACTGGCATGTCTCCATCCATCACACACAGGCATGCACATGCTTACTTGCACACATACACACATGCAGAGTCATTTAGTTCCAATGCACATATAAAAGCATTACGCTCACTTTTCTCTCATCACACATGTTAAATAGGTCAAAGTAATGAAAGCCCATACATGAAAGTGCACAAGAACAGCTGTGCGTGCCAGATATGGAACAAGCATGTGAATGTGAAGATGAAGCATGAGTCTGGGTTATCACAAAACCAAATAAAAATGCAAAGGAATTTTACTTAGAATCTCACAATTTGTCATTTGATACTGCAGCCCCCTAAACACATTCTTTTTTGGTGTGTGTGGTTAGAGACATTTCTAGATACTCCAGATCATATTTTCCCCATAGATGGCATATTTTATTGATCTTCTACTCCATCTATATTTCAATTTATAATGATACCTCTCTAACAAGAAAAGTAATGTATGCCACCACTGACATTAGTAAGATAGTCTGTACAAAATCTGGTTGCTCATACATTAAACAAAATTGCTAAGTGAAATGTTTCTGTTGTTGAGTTGCAATTAAGGTGAAAAATAATGCACTACCAGAGGCATACGAGGTGTAACCAGAATCACTAGGTATGGATACTGATTGACAAGCCATGGTAAGAAAAGTTGTGCTTTGAGTAGGTTTAATAAGGAATTTACGAATTGGAATTTCAAACCAGAAAATGAGAATTCTTATTTGGGATTACTTGTGACAATTTTATAGCCCCAGATGTAGTGCTAGAACATTAAAACTGACAGAAAAATAATCACTGTATTCAAAATTAGTTGAATTTTCTTAGTTTGTTTTTGCTTACCATTTGAGTACATTTGAGTACCATTTGTGAGCACATCTTCCTAGCTACTCAGCATCAAAACATATTGAAGGAATATCACAGGAGCACAAAGGGCAGATGCTATGATTTATTAACAAGGTATTGAATGTGTGCATGTTGAAGATGCATCACTCAAGAATTTTTGTGGGTAGTATTCATGTATACCTCTTAATGTTAAAGCTCAGTACCCGCTGTCAGCCAGACAGGATGTGTATTAAATACATGCTTAGATCAAATTGTATAGACAAATTGAACTACCATATTAAAAGACATGTGTAAGTACAAATAAAATAATGCTCTAGAATGTAAATATAGTAATTTAATTTCAGGAGTTTTATCATTTTGGCAGAGGACAGAAGGAGTGGGTGAAATAGCATTTGATGACAGAATTATTACCCAGATCTACAGTTAAGCTATGTAAATAATTTATCTCCACACTAGATATGTCTTTCTGAAAATCTACTGCAAGTCTTCCCTCTGTGATGAACAGGTTACACATCATTATTTCAATGTTAATTGCAGTGGAAAAGAGATAGAGGAGCTCAGTGCCTACCGTGCAAGTGAAAATTGTTTGTGCTATTCAAAATCAGGTAGTGCTTGACGTAGTAAAGGCTAAATACCATGAAGAACAGTGAATGGCTTTCAGTCTTTAGTGCTGATAAATAAGTTTAATGTTTCTATTGTTTATTTTTAGGATTAAAGCTAAACCATTCCTGTTAAACTTAGATATACGTCAATCAGTTGCTATATGTAAAGGAAGAAACTATTTCAGTTAGACCCATAGGAGAAAAAGACCAAAGAGTATTTAATCCATTTGGCCCTGAAAATAAGTTGTTCATTGGACAGGAAACTTATTGAGCAAGCGTAAGTAGCATATCTGAGTATTGTTCATGATTTTACCTCTGAGGCAAAGACAAAGAGACTTTGAAATTATCTATTGCACTAGAGGCTTATTTGGGATTGCTGAAAGCAAAGTGGTAAGTGTGTGCTGGAGAGACAGCCCTCCTTTTATCTAGGTACAGATGAGACATGGAGAGCAGCACTTCGTGCTTGCTGTCAGCTGTATAAAGACAATAAACCAGATCTGCATGCAGGCTGAAATGAAAAAACCACAGTCTGGTTTGCCACGACTCAAGGCTGAAGACCCAAATGTAACACAGCACACGCAGTGAATGAGAATGATGGTCAGATGCCTCTGCCTTTCTGAAGAAAACACATTACTGTATTGCTTAAAAACTAAACAAACAAAAAAAAATATTTTTATGACCTTGATCTGTCTGTTGAGTCCAGTTACAAAACTGAGTGGGCACCAAATTTGTACAGCCCTGTAGGTAACTTTGGAAAGACACAAAACACATTTGAGAGGCATAAAGCTGAATGGATTCACCACTTGAAGATCAGGACTGCTGTTTAGCAAAACCACTAATTTTTAATCAACCCTTGGATACTCCTACATTTCTTGAAGGAGTCCTGGAGCCTTTCTCTGCCCTTGCCCCTCTGCTCCTGATTTCTGCTCCTGAACACACAGTTGAATACACATACACAGATGTGTTCCTTTTCCAAATACTAGTCAATGAAATTTGTTTCTTTCTGGTCACCCAAATAGACTACTAAATATGCTTCTCCCCCACTTCCCTCAAAACTACCCATCTTTTTTCCTGTGTGACACCCTAAATCAGCATAGTCACACAATCAAAGTCTTTCGTCTGCAGCCCATCGTTGCTGAGGATGCTGGTTTGGGTGCTGGTTTGTCATCCAGGTTGCCAGCTCTTTGCACACATGGGCTGCCACGTGAGTTGATCATCCCCCCTTTGAATTTCTGTCCCCTCTTAATGTGAAAGGCAGAGAAGGCAAATGGTACTTAGAGCTGAAAAGGAGGCTGCAACTTGCAGCAGCTGCACACAATAGAGATCTTAATAGCAAATAGAAATCATAGAAATAACAATCATCTCGTCATTGCTACAGTACAACAATAGAAAGCGATTTAGTTTGGGATACATTAACAGAATGTGAATAGCACTGTTACAGCAGTGTGATACACACAGTTCCTGCCTCAGCTATGTTATGAAAATACTGTCATGCTTGTGAAGCCCCCGTGAGGTGTTAGCTAATTTTCTCAGGGCAAAGGAAGAATTAACTGATCTCCAGATGTATTTGCTAGGGTTATCCTCCCCACAAAAATGTATTAGAGGAGGCAGGTTATTTTTCAGTTTATGCATCAGGCACGACAAATACAAAGACAAAACCAACCAGCCTAACTGGGGCCAGAACATAAAATCTGGATTTCAAGGAATTTGAAACTTGAAGTTCTAAAACCCCAGGAAATTCTGAATTCTGGGTAAGTCCCTTTTTAGTTCCTAGATTTGGGGATTTCACAGCAGCAGCAAGAAATTTCCAGTCTTGTTACTTAAATGTACAGTTCCCTCTGAGCTAGGATGGGTGCTTCTGGACTGAGCTTGCATCCATCAGTTTCATATTTGAACAGGGGGATTTTCTTGAATTACCACCAGTATGTTATGTGTATTCATAGGTGGCTCCCATAAAGTCACTGCTTACTTTCAAATTGCATACTGAGTTCAGGATTGTATTTGGAGCCTTATACTCCCACCATTCCTGTCTTACAGGTCATTAGGAAGGTCTTTCACTCACTCCCATACACTAGCTTCTGTGTTATGAGTCTTATGTTTCCTTACCACTTACATACTTCATTTCAAATTCTACAGGGACCCTTTAATACACAGTTTGTATTCCATAACATTACAGGACTTTTATTTTCCAGCTGGAGAGAATTTTCAATAGGATTGTTCATAATTTTGTTTTCAGTTTACACATATCAAGGCATCATGACACATCTGCACTTCATATTTCTCAGCAAGTGTTTTAATGGAAATAAACATGATATCCTACAAGTGAAAGTCCTAGGGAAATGAGACAACAAAGGACAGCTGTGTCCTAGATGAAAAACTTTTCAGGAGGGAATTCTTTCTGCAGCCTGCCATCTCCCTTAACAGACTTTGGGCAACTTCCCTCAAACAGACCCCTAGGCTTTGTGTCTTTAATGCCTCAACTCTAACCCTAGATATGGAAGGGGCCTTACCAAAGGACCTCCAGCTCTGGCCAAGATAAACGTATGGTCAGTGAAAAATTATTTTCAATGCTCACACCTTGCCTTTACAGGACCTTTACAACTCCACCACAACTGGACCCCTTGGCTTTGCCTATCTGCAAACTCTAAGTGTAAATCTATCCCAAAAAGCAACTAGAATTCTCAGGGGAGAATAACTTTGGTTTCCCAAAGCTTCTCTTAGCAGCCCCTTTGCAGCATTTCTTAACTGGATTCATAGGCTTTGTCATTCTTCTAACTCTAAAAGTGGCCAAAGCTCTAAATCCAGACAACCTCTTCCCTGACCAAAACAAAAAATTCTTAGGGGAGATTAATTTCCATTACCCAAACCTTCTGTGGGTAGCCCCTTGGCAGACCCTCTTCAACTGGATCCCTAGGGTCTACCTTCATCCAAACCATCACATCCGAGTCCTAAACCTAGACATTCTCTAAGCCTTAGCCAAAGATCCTAAGTCACAAAACCGTAAGAATTGGTTTGTCAGTCTAATTACTATTGCTCTTCTGTGGCAGACATAGGCATTTTCTCCCTCCTAACTTCAGTCCCAACCATAACCATAACCCAATCAAGGGCTAATCTGCAAATTGCCCCCTGAGGTGGTCTTCACCTGAGCTACCCCTGGGATTTATTTTCTAATATATGGGAAACACCTGTGGTAGACTTGAGGTTAAGTGAGAGATAAAGCCCAGGGCTTCAGTTGTGTTGGCATGGCAGAAAGACTACCAAGGAAAGGCTTGTACAACAAAAATAAGTCTCATCTGAGAAATTTTCTGTCTGGTATGTCATCTCGGTCTATATCAAGCATTAGGATAAGAAGAGGGACAAAGCCTAGGGGTCCGGTTGAAGTACAGCTGCAAAGTGTCTGCCTAGAGGAAATTCGGGCAAAAAAATAATTCTCTTTTGTTTGTTTGTTTGTTTGTTTGTTTGTTTGTTTGTTTGTTTGTTTGTTTGTTTTGGCCTCAGCTAGGTTTGTCTGGGGTTAGTTCTGTGACCATTTATAGGGGAGATGGTTAGAAAAGACATAAAACCTCATGATACAGCTGGTACAGGGTTACGAAAAGGCTGACAAGGGAAAGTTTGGGCAGTAAAAGGAATTTTCCCCTTTTCATTTTGTCAGCTGGAAGGGTGGTCTGAGGTAAAAGCTTCTAGGGTTACAGCTAATGCAAGATGTGAGACAAAGACTAAGGGTCCAGTTGGAGCAGGGGGCTGAGAACAGGCTACCTACAGAAGGCTTGGGCAAAGAAAGGGCCAAGGCTGGAGGGCCTTATGTAAAGCTCAGCCCTTAGGGTTAGGGGAAAAACAAAGACTCAGATCCTGTTGAGGTGGGGTCACAAAGAAGTTGTCAAGGGGAGAGCTGAGTAACAGAAAGACTTCTCCCCTGAGAGCTTTTCCACCTGGTCCATTGCTCAGGGTCTTGTGCTAAATCTCATCCAGTAACAAGGTTTAGTTTATATATTATATGCTTAAAAGTGTGAAAATTAAAAAGAAAGATCAAGAAGTGACATAAAGACTCATCAGGTCTTAACAAAAATACATCAAATTAACTATCTATCTTCAAGAGAAATATAAACCATGTAGCAACTTCCCTGCAGTTATAAAACAAAAGTTACATCCAAGATACCCATATGATAGCTAGAGCTGGTAGTGCTCTACTTCAGGGTAGTTTCACTGACTTAGGAAGGATCAGGAACATCCTTGCAAGGGTTCGTTTGCGGCCCGCTCTCATAGGCAGCTCTCACTGAGGAAACTAACTTAGGGAAAAATTCAGCCTCAAATAATTTTGTTCCACAGGGGATGAAAGTCAGAAATTTTACACTCCAGATGCCACCAGATGAGGCAGACCTTGATACTCACCAAAGCTTGCTGCCACTGAATGAAGATGTCCCAACCCCTTCACTCTCCACATCCTCTGGCAGCACCCACCTACCAACCACTCTCCAGTACTCCTGCTGCCTTTCCAGTAATCCCCTGAGTTGGACCAACTCAAGGACCCAGAGGAAATGCAACCCAGCAAAAAATGTGTAGAACTTTCTACTGGATTAATGAAATGAACTGGCTCACATGGATCGAAACAAGAGCCGAAGCTGAGGAATATGAGCGAGATCTGATGTTTCAGCCATGACAGCAGGGAGGAAAGAGAGAAGGGCAGCGTGGAGGAACATAACCACCATTTTAGGATGCAGCAAACAATTTCAGCCATCTCATCCTATTGCACATTAGGGGTGACTTGTGCCAGTCCAAGAATAGTCCTGCTCTCCTCCCAGCTCCGGATGCCCCCTTCGCATGCCTCTCTCACTTCTGGGCCATTGCAGCCTCCTAACCCAATAAAAGGGAAGAGCTGTTTTCTGCAGGTTATAGAATGAGACGGTGTAGTGAAAGGCCAGAGTAAAGCCAGCATGTCCTATGGAAGAGGGCAGCACAGTGAGGCCCAGAACACAGGATGATGGCTGTTGTCAGTCAGCTCAGCACAGTGGTGTGAAAGGCCAGAGATCCCAACCCAGGTACTCCCACAGCAGTGTGCCTGTTGCTCACACCATTACTCACCCTCCAGTCTGTCAGCTGGAGAGGATGCTAGTTTCTGGGTTGTTTTGGAGTCCTCTAGCAGAGCTGAGACCTTCTTGGGCTGCACAGCGACTTTGTAAGCCTCCACCTGATGAAAGACCCAAGAGCCTCACCCAGAAGCAGTTATAGCTAGGACTGGAAAGAAGATGACTGGAAAATGTGATTTCTATCTCCTGAAAATGTCATGTTTGAGGAAAAAGGATCATCTAGGCAAGGCACACAAGGCAAAAACAAAACTATGTCATGGGGAAAGAATTCCGTAAAAAACATCTATTTGGGAATTGGAACCCTTCACCTTGCTGAGAGGGGTATTTGCATGTTCACTTTCCTCTTCTTGGCAACTATCTTTTCAGACCAGCTACAGGGATCTATCTGTCTGTCACCTCCATTTTCCTGGAGGAAAATGGGGTTTTGCTTTTTGCCTTGGGAAAAGTCCCACTTTCAGTTTTTCACAGAGGACAGTTTCTGCCAAAGGACCTCTGCCATGGGGGGCCATGCATCTCTGCCCTTGGTGGGGGGGCCACCTGGCCTCTGGTCATGCTGCTGCTGCTCTGCACCCCCAGCCCAAGCCCAGGTTCCTTGCTGCGGGGAGTGTATTATATAAAGGAGAAGAGGGGGATGAGAAAGAGGAATAAGAAAGCATGCCTGTATAAGTTTTAACCTGGTACAAAGTTGCAACCGTGGGGCTAGAAACTGTTCTTGGATCCAGCAATACAGACTGATGCAAAAAGTATTAACAACTTTGATGGTAAGGCTCCTACATTAATAGACTGGCTGCCTCCTGAACTGCTCTCTGCCTCTCTCCACAGCTCTGGCCACCTGATGAAAACAGCCTTGATCCCTTTCACTTGAAGTTGTTTACAAGGAGCAATGATATTTGTACAGCCTTTATATACTTCTTGTAGAGTATCTCAGAAGCTGGCAATAAGGGGCCTTAACATGTGACAGATGAATCCACAATAAATACTCCCTTGGACAACTGTTAAAAAACTCTGGTTTATGGAGTTTTGGAAGCAACCTTATCTAATAAGAAAAACATTAAAGGTGACTTAAATAGCTTGCAATTCTCAGGAACATCTGGGCTTGTAGTCATTTATCACATAAACTATGAATAGGGCCAAATGAACTAAAAGTCCTTCTGTTTTCCTTTTCCTTTATATATAGCTTTTTCCACTGGAAGAATACACTGCAGGCCCTTAATCACTTCTGCAATATCACAGTGTCAGCTTTATTTAGCAGAGCAATACATATTTCAGCAGCAAGGCTATGTGGACAAATTTACATTTTATTTTTCTGTTTAACTGGGTGAATTTTTTAATCCCAAGGGTTTCTTGATGGATGAAGATTTTTTATTTGGAGGCTAATATTGATTTTTTGGGCAGTGAGCAGCTAGCACTGCTGGAATGCTTTTTTAAACTTATCTCTTTTTGTCAAAGTTATTTTTTGTTTGTTAACAGCTGCTTATGCATTTTAGTGATTATCCTGTGCACTGAATCCTGTGGGCAAAGACCACACTGCAATGTAACAAAAAAACTATCATATCACATACATGCAAGGAGTTGATTACAGCTTCAGGGGAAAGAATTGTTTTTACGTATCCTAGATTCTCAATTCCTCTGTTTGCAATCTGGAATAACATCTCTGTTAACAGTGGGGTTTTTAATATAATTTCCTAAATTTGCCTTTTGTGTTCAATTAGAAGGTAAAACAAATTGTATTGCATGCAGTGATCTCCTTCCCAGTGTATATTGCTGTCAGAGATACAATCCTGTTTTTCAACCCCACAAGCAGAGACCTCCACCACTTCATCCATAGGACTAAGTATGTCGCTGGGCATCCTGGCTTCAGGGTGAACTGTGCCTTTCCCTTCCTTTTGTGCACACCCTTAAGATACGACAGGGTGAGGTTTTTTTACGTCTTTAACTGTGGCAACCAGCACTTTAGCCCGGATCTGTGGATGAATATATTACAATCTCTAATGAAATCTTCCTTATTTTCCAGCTGACTGATGTGGCAGGGCTAGCTGTGCTTGCCACACAGAAGAAATTTTCCTTTTGCCATACCAGACCAGCAGCAGCCTAACACATGGAGAAAATCTGGGAATTAGAGCCACTCCTCTGTTGCACCAAAAGTTCCCCAGACACTCAAGTGCTGCTCTCAGGTCTCCACATGCACCATTGATCTGCTGGGACCTACACAGCCCCCCATCCTGCTCACAAGCCAGTTGGGACTACACCACTCTCTCCAGAAGTGAACTGAGATCCCGCCAACTAACCAAACCCTACTTCCACCAGTGTTGTGGGAATCTATTGCATCTTCCCACAACACAGACCCCTTTCCCCTTTCAGAAGACCCTGCCTATAGATGTGACTACAAGCTGCTGATCTAAAAATCTCATCTTCTTACAGAGAAATTCATTAGTAATTCTGCCGCAGGCACTTGATGAGCAGGAACAAAAAATCCATGCAAGGTTGGTACTTACATTCAGTTTGCTACTCCTTGCATCACTATGTAAGACCCATGTTTTGATCACCTCTATTATATGAAGCTGCTGCCTCCCAAGCTCTCCTTGTCCCTCACTTTTCTCCAGACTTTCTGAAGTGAAAATTTTAACTGATAAATGTTTGGCTTTGATCCTTAGCCTTAGCAAGTAGACTATGCAACTCTGCTTGGCACCTAGAATTAACATTTCCCCAGTCAATTCCTTGACCATTGTTTAACGTTTTGACATTATATCCAAAGATGGCTTATCTCTTTGCCATTGTTTCACTTCCTCCTTGACAGTACTTGCAGTTCCTTTTGATTCAAGTCCATCTTGGCAGGCAGAATTACATCCCAAAAGTGAAATGAGGCATACCATCCAATGTACCTAACCAAACTGTTTAAATTCCATATTCAGTCAGCAAAGAGAGCAAGATGTCTTTGGAGGCCTGCTTAAGGATATCCAGTTCATCTTATTCAGGCATATTTAAAGGGCAATGCATTTCACCAGATCGTACATGGACTGGTAGGAAAGTGTCAAGTGCCTCTCTATCTAGCTGCCTGGTCCATTTCTGAAGTGAGGCTCTGAGAGGTACAGAGAAGGAGGTGCCACTTACCCCTTACCAGATAGGGCAATGTGAGGGGAGTCAGTCAGGAAGCCAGAGGCCTCTGCCCTAGCTTCTGCTCTGATTGCATATCATCTCTTGTGCCTGATGGCAGTGCTTTAGTGATAGGCTGTTGCATGGACCCCATGTAAAGGCGATTTTTTTTACACTCCTGTGTAAAGGGATCTTCATCTCTTCTTTACAAGCCAAGCCACCATGAAGCCAGACACATAGGAGACCTGCAGTCAGCTGGAAAACACACAAAAGTGATCATAGTTTTACGCTAGTAACTAGGACCCTCTTCAGATATGGATAAATTTACACCTTGACAGAAAAGCAGCTAAATCCTTCAACCTTAGATTTCCTTTCTAAATATTAAAACCATAGGTAAAACCATTATACAAAAAACTGGACTGCCACCACTTCCTATGGTGCAGTTTGTTATACTTCTGACCACACCTCATCTCCTTCAGGCTTCCTCTGGGATCTTAGGGAGACTATGTATGCCCATCTGCATTTACGACTGGATCACAGCGGGGCATATGCAGGAAGACTGACTTCCATCTTTGCAATGTGCACTTCACAGCATGTAGGGACAGGCATAAGGAAGTGCCAAGAGAAAGAGATGGGCACCTGATGAATTCAGGTGCCTACAAAGATAGGCAGTCCATTGAAGCAGGCAGGCTGGATTACTGTCTAGACCTTGGCTGGGCTGCAGGTCACCATGAATACAAGATTCAGGCAAACAGGATCACACCTATGTAACTCATAAAATATTGCAGGTATCTCCTTTGTCATATACATTTGGCAATAAAGGAAAGTTACTGTCTCAAAGTATGGGAATGGACTGCTATAACCAATGCCGAATCTTTTCAGATGGGTTTCTGAGTGGCAGAAAAAAGATTTTCATAAGCTGGTCTGTTTCTAGTTATCTTCCTGAGGCTGTCAGCCTGTGGTTTCCAGGCAGCTGCTGCTGATACTTCTTTTCCTTTGGTGGTATTTTTTAATCTAGCTATTTAAAATGTTTATATACACTTATTTTGTGCAGGCTCTTAACATTTCTCTGTAGAACACAAGCATGAGGCAAGAAATAGTGATTTCTAGAAGCTTATATCTCTGCAAAACTTCTCTGGAATTGCATGGGAGCAGGAAAAGACACATCTCTAGCCCAAGGCCCTCTCCCTTCTGAACTTCAAAGCCTGTCATAAACAATAAGAACATTACGACTTTTTTTTTAATGAAAAGGGGAGTGAATGCCTTATAATTGAGAGTATAAGGTAATATGTATGTATATATTACTACGTACACACACAGGTTATCAGTATCCCTTGTAAAGCTTCTGATTTCTAAACTTCATCGAGTCAGTGAATTTAACAAAAGTTTAGCAGAAAAGAAATGAGTTATTAGTTGGTCAGATATCTTTTAAAAGCTGAATAGACTCCAAGAAAAGTTGGGGATCACTACCGTAGTTCAAGAAGAACTAAAAATAAACCATTAGATCACAAATACAAAAATGCTGAGATGAGAGTCAATAACCTTAGGTAGGCAGCGGGATGCAGAACACCAACCACTGTACATGAAACACACTAATAGCTGCAGAGAAGCTGTCCAATAAAATAGACCAGTGGCACAGGGTCCAGGAGATTCAATCTGACACCATTCCAGGGATATCAGCATATGACTTCAAATACTGCATTAAGAGATAGAAAGCTTAATAGCTGCTTTCTGGTTTAGTACAATGCCTAGTGATAATATTCCTGAATTTAGAACTCATAAAATATCTGTCGCCTCCAGCAGCAATATCTCAGTACTTTACTGAGATCAAATCCTTTAGTGAAGTGTGTCAAATAGGTCACAGGCAGATGACAGTACATGAGAAGGGGCACTGCCTCCATAAATGTATTTATAAGAAGAAGAATATATAAGGCCAGAAGAGATATATGGGAACACAGATATTAATGACTTTCAAAGATATTTTCAAGCCTCCTAATTCTCCAGTCACATTTTCTATGTACGACACTTGCAGAAAATAAAGTGAAAACCAGAGTGGCAAACATAGGTGGATGAGGAAGGATCAATAAACCTGCCAAGGATATAGGAAAAAGTGTGTTACCGCTAGGTTTGGATCTATTACCCTGACTTGGTGAAACAGGCAGAAAAGAGGGGCTCATTGGCCTGCTCCTTGAGACTGGGTCTTTTGACCAGGGCAATTTCCAAGCAGAGAAAGCAAGCTGATATCTCTTCCAGATCTTTTTTCCTTCAGGTGACAGTCCTATGCAGTAGCAAACAAGCAATTCAAGTAACAATACTCTTTTATCTTGGACACTAAACCTTTATCAAAAAAAAAAGTTAAGACTATTAACCTTTGGAGCCTGAGTCCAGCTAGAAATTATTTTTCTGATTAATTTTGCTTTACTGCCCATCTTAGAATGAAAATTACTTAGGAGTTGAATATTTACAGCAGTAATGGCCTTTGAAGTTCAGTCCTTAAAGGCATTAAGTTATGAAAAATGGTTACCCTGAAAAAAATGAGAACAATGGACCTTACTTATTCATTCTGTATGTTCTGTCTAATAACTCAGGGCTAAACCTCACTCAGCTATGTTTGACTGAGGTCAAATGCACTAAATGACTGATAATAAATACTGAAATGCTATAGGAGGAACCTAGCTGATGGCCTTCTTGCATGAATAAACTGAAATCAAGACTACACCTTGCACTAAGCTTGTAGAATTTGGAAGTAGAAGGTTGAGATGTCTTTGGAGATTAATCTGTTATAATTCAACAGTCTTCTATATTTTTAAACAGGGTTCTACAAAACAAGGTCACAAAGGACATTCCTTATTGTTCATTAAAGCTACTATTTCCTTGTATATGGTACTGCAGGGTGGAGTACAATTATTTTCTGCAAATCAACTGAGAAAGCTATTAGAATACAATAAAATTCAAACGTGTATTCTTATCAGATCCTTCTCTAAGGGCTAAATATTTGTATTATAACTGAATCATGTCAGATAATTTAATTCTAAGGACAAAATTCTGCTCCTCTGTACCCACTATGGATCTTGATTCCAAGCAGTCTGCTCTTCTGCTATGCTCATATTGTATTCAATATTGAAACTCTGGGGTATGCTACCAGTTTTTTGATACTCCATAAACTACACATGAAGTGACGTCACATGCTAGGTTTATAGTTTTTCTTTGCCAGAATAGACCATAGCAGCAAAAGGTGGGACTAGCTTTAGGCCAAAGCAAAGCAGGAGGTAGCAACCTTCCTACTTGTGTTTCCTCAGCCAGAAGAGTGACTGCTCCAGAATCATGAGCTGGAACATCCAGTTTCTGACTCTCACCTCCAACCTGCTGCTCTTGAGGGACAGACAGAAGCAGTAACCACTTACACTAGTTTCCTTTTCCACCCTGCACATATCCCAAACCCAGACTCACAGAAAACTCATAGACCCTTTCTAGCCATTTTCACATCTCTTTGCTGCAACTTCCCTGCCTCCCCACTTCCCTAGACCAACTCCCTTGACTTCTGTTGATTTTCCCAGCCCTTGCTCCACTAAATTCCCTCTAAGCCTGATCTGATCACCCCAGATATAACAAAAGGGAGAGAGCAAAATTCATTTTAAGCTGCTGAGAAGATTTAAGATAGCCTTTGCTAGACTGACCCCAGGCGATATGGTCTGTAAATGAAATCTGGACATTTTCTACCTCAACGGTCACATGAATTCTTTGGAAATGAATGCACAGATACTTCTGAATGTGACCATTTAAATTTAAACCTCTTTAAAAAAATCATAATTAAAAAAAAACCTGAATAAATTTAATTATCATGCTATTAATTACAGAGCTGCCTTAACATATATTTCCCAAGTTGCCACACTGTGAGTGATGGCAGCATAGAAAAAGCAGTTAGTGGGTTATGACCATACTCATTATGAGATGTGTGGGCCAGGGCAGGTGACTTCAGTGAGGCGTGGAGGGAGATATGATTTACTTGAAAGAATGCATTGAAAAAAATGATAAAGGTTCATGATATTTCCATGAAGCCAATTTAATGCTTTTCTAAATTATTTTTATGAAAAGGCTAGCGATGGAAAGGTTTTCAAGGTTATTCAGTCCCTTTGTCTCAACTTTTTTTCCTACAGTTTATTATTTAGTAATGTCTTGTTTCACTGAGCATGCCTTAAGCAATGAAGTTGCTACCACTTCCCTTAGAGAAATATTCCATAACTTGCAATTTCTCACTTGTCAGGAAATTTTCTCACACCAGCTTGCATGTTTCCTGTACTAATTTTTTCCAGTTGTGCTAGCAGTATCCTCATCTACTACTTTTAGCTAGAACAGCAATGAGTATTGTTACTATTCTTATACTATTCCAGCAGCTATAGGACACCCCCGTGTAGCAGGTGCTATATAACAAAGGTTCCTGCTCCAAAGTGGTAAAACTCTAAGCATTTCATCCAGAAGTGAATTAAAGTTTTGGCAATCCCATGAGACTTCATTACACATTAAAATTTTCCTGGTTTTCAGTAACACATAGAGGCAGCCAACGTTTATATTTTGAAATGGTTTTAAGCCATTGGAGGATTTGGGATTCAATAATCCAAAAGGCTGCTGGACTGAGCTTTCTTGGATATGCTCCGCTTATCTGCAAGACAAAGGCAGCCAGTGTCAGTTTATTCCCCCTTATGAAATCATGGTACTTTTTCTTAAGCATAAAATGGACGCTTCACTTTTGGGGTCAAGAAGGAATACCAGCTTCCCTGTCTGACTAGTCCTTGGGCAATCTAGTGAGTCTAGCACTTTATGTAAAATGTGGAAACTCAACTAAGAAAATTAGAGTTTTCTAAGCTACAACGTAGCTGTATGTGGTAAGGCTGACGATGACAGCTGAAATTTGGTGAATATGACATCAGCCATGAAAGGTGAGATACTGCAAACAGTTGAACCTAAGCAACATAATTCCACCGAGATTTCAATTATCTTAGCAACATGTTTCAATTCTGAGTTTTAAAATATGAAAATTCTGAATTTTCCTTAATACGAATGTTATGGAAAATTTGTCAGATGGAATTGGAACATTCTTGTTTGCTAAAGCGAAAAATTTTTGTTCTGAGTTAGTTTTTTGTTTTTTGTTTTTTGTTTTTTGGTTTTTTTTTCTTGTTATAATGTTGTGATTTATAATGCTGTGTACTGATTTAAAAATTTTATTTTAATTTAAATACAAAACTCTGAATTACTCCATATTTTTAATCTATTTTATTTAAGTATGGACATGTCTCAAACTGAGGTTTTGCTTTCAGTATAATAGCATTTTCCTAAGGGAGCATACTCTATTGGAAAATTTTCAACTAGCTCTTTTTAATGCATAAGCCATTCTCCTTCTTTATAAACTTAACATTTCAAGATTAACAGGAATAGAGCACATTGCTGTTGTTCTGAAGTAGAAATTTTACTTGTCCATTGCTCAAGTGTGTGATTCAGTGCCTAGAACTACAAATAACCTAGATGATTTTTTTTGCATAATTTGAACCATTTGCCAATAACTTGGGTGTGAACTATTAAAGAAATCCATTCACTCTCTGTACGTGCAGGAGTCATTAATCCTGATGGGTGTGTACTGTGCATTCTTTTCAAATATATGGGATGAAAAATCATGAATCCTTGAGTAATATTTTTCAGGTAGCATGTTTTGACCACACTTTCCATTGTGTAATTTAATCTTAAAAGTTTGTACCATTTGACATGATTCAGAATTTAACAAATAACTCTTCAGCAAAACGTTTAAGGGTGTTTCTTTATCTACTGTTGTTAGTTGTTCAAAGAGTAACAACTCTGAATAGTGTGGGATGGAATCCAGAAGCTGACCACAGAAATGTAGTGGCCAGTTGCTGTGTATGGAGAACTTTGGCCTGGCTTGACTAAGAATCTTTATTTTTGCATTAAACTTTACAAGGTTAGGACCTGGAGATTTTGTTTATCAAGCTTATACTGAAAGCTTAATCTTTTTTTTTTTTTTTTCTTTTTCACATGTGTATGGTGTTTTGAAAGAGGGCTGTAGAATTACACCAAAGAGTAACTATTTATCTAACCTGCAACTAGATGAGTGGCAGAGACTGCAAATTTTGAAATGGAACCATTAAGGCTGAAAAAAGGGAAATTATTGTCAGAACAATGTGATACTATCCTAACATTAAATACTGCCAGTCATGGGAAAAAATCTAGTCAGTTCAGTCCAACTTTGATCGCTGCATTTCTACAGAGGGCCTGCCCCGGCACTGCATGCAGAGTACAAGCCTGACTAGAATCCTTCAAAGAGATCCTTATTGTAGGATGGGGCTTCCACCGCTGGGTTGCAATCACCATCTGAATTACTTTACCCTAAGAGCATTCATTTGAAATACTATGATTAGAAGAAAAGTTGCTCTAGGAATACTGGGTTTCCTGGATTTTCCTAAGGGCAGATTTTTAAGATGAAAATACAAAACAGTAAAAGGATATCAAGTAGTAAAAGATTATGGAAATCTACACTGTCAAAAACAAACCAGTTTCAAAATACCTTACTAGCTCTTTTACTCAATGATATAATAGATATGTGTGCTCCTCTAGAGCTCTTTGTCTGGGTAGCACATGCTTTTTAAACTTTCAGATGGACTAGATTAATGTGAATGGAAATGGAGGGCAAATTCTTGCCTCTGATTCAGCAGAATGCTCACGTATGTTTAATCCCAAACACCTGATTCCTTCTGTTTCAAACGTTAAAGCAGGAAGGACCAACTAGTCCCTTCATGACTGACTGTTACTAATAATACTGCAAAACAGGCAGCTTTCATGTCATGTAAGTAGCACTTATCCCTGAGATATATCAGTGACTTGAAGTGAAGAGCTTGAGTTTTCTGATGCCCTGCTACCTCATGAAATTAAAATGTGAGATTATGATACCTGGTAACACTGAGTATCCACCTGGTATAGCACTACAATGTCAAAGAGATATCAGGATGTTTATGGCCAAAAATTAGAATGAAATATAGAATGTTCATATTTGAAAATAATATATAAAGCACAAATTGGTAACTTTAATGTAAGAAAAAAACAGGGAAGATATGGCAAAATCCGGACAAAACCAAAACCACAAGCAAGAAGGTCAGAAGAAATAATTAAATTGTTACATGTGACCTTTTTTCCAGCATGTGTTGGAAGCAGTAAATTGTGGGTAATGGAGAAAGTGTTGAGCCAGGTATTAACTGAACAAGCCAGACAGAAATTTGGAAAATCTATGGGAGATGAAGCATACCAATGACTTTAAAAGGAAACTGTCAACACATTTAAGAAATCAATAAGAGAGGTCAGAAATCTCACAAAGAGACATGGAAGAGATAATAACACTTCAGGATAGGAAAAGATGATGTGCTACGGAGATGATCTGAGAGGAGGACAATAATAGAAAACCCAGAGAAGTCACATGTTATCCCCAAAACCACCAAGGCTCTAATGCACTGTCCTAAATCCAAGTCCTCTCTAGACATACGACACAGAGCCAGGGAGGATTGCTGACACACACTACTCACAAAGCTGAGGAAAACTTCATCCCAATGCAGAAGTCTGTCTTTGAGGCTAAATTTCTTCACAGCTCTGTCTCCAGAAAAAGACAAGAGTGTTCCAGTTTCAGTCTTTTCTTCACTATGTGGATGTCCACAATTTTATTACAGTGTGAATTTTGGATGTGTGGCTTCATAGGGTGAAATTCATCTCTCCACATTAGGATGCTTAAAATGCAGATGACCGTCTCTATGGCTGTTAACATAGACTTCTTTTTGATCAGGGAGAGAAATAAGCAATTCTAAAGAATCATTCGTTTAATGTACTTCAGACATCTCTAGAAGAGACAAAACATACCCCACATGTGTCATTGATGCTCTGTTAGCTACTAGCAGGGCTGTAAGTGACTATCTCAGATGGAGCTTACTGTGCCAAGGGTATCTCTCACTTTGAATGGAAGTATCTTAGATCTTAGAACACCACTAGCACTATGTGATTTAAGTGAATTTTCTAACAGACACTACTTATCACAGGAATTTTAAATGTGAATTGCCTGCAAGTAACAGGGGGGCAATCAGATTTCATCCCAAGTACCAAACAACTGAAAGGGGAGTACAACTTAACTGAATTAATTGACTGAGAGCTGGAAATGCTGTTTGTAAGTCTATCTGTTAAGTACTGTTTGTCAAGTTGTTATCAAGTATTAAAATGTTGTTCTTCAGATATGATCACTATTTTTCACAAAGAAACAAAGATCAGAAAAGATGTGAATTTTAAAAATGAGACAAAACTGCTAGGACAGAAATCCTGGCCCAAGCAGTGCCGCACTGACACATGAGAATATGTAGCCCAAGCCAAGCAGGTGATGAGGGGGCTCCCTTAGCCAGAATCTACCCAGGGTCCATCTTAAGTATCATAACATTTCCAACACAATTTTCAGTTTGCATTGACCTGTGTGTCATCCTGAAGCAGTTATTATACTCTCCTGAATGCCTTCCCTCCACTTGCCAGTTCTCATAGGTCAGACTAGGAGATTTTCAGAACTGAATCTGACCCTCTTCAAAGTAGAGTAACTACCAGAGAGCTCCTCCAGTTACTGCTTCTGCAGCTACTACTGTATTTACCAAGATTAATGAAACTAGTAGCCAGGGTGTCTAACAAATGGTATATCATAGTTTGGAACAATGGTAGATCATAATGGAAGTTTCAGAGTCCTGCAGTAGGAAGTGACACCTAACAACAAGACAATTACTAACCCAGATGCCATGAATTGTGTGATGAGCTTCATCAAGAGCATAAAAGGTTGAGGCATGCTTTAAATAAATTTGGGAAGCAGTCCAACATTTTGTATGATCACATACTGTGATGAGCAAGGTCCATGTTTTAATCCTCCCTCCCCCCCTTTCCACTCTCCTGTTAAAAGGAAAAAGAAAAAAGAGAGAGAGAAGAGAGAGAGGGGAAAAAAGACTTAATGCCAGAAAGTCTTTTTGAAGTATTTGTTCTCTTGATTAAGAGTTCTCAGTTTGGCAAGACCTAAATCAAGATACATCAAAGAGGGTTCAAAATAAAGAGCAGCTGAATGAAAATGTATGAGATGACAGAAGGAATAAACAATAATAACTGTGCATATGTTTAAGTCATCTGAAAGTGATTGCAGCAATGTGTAAAATATCCGGAAATAGACATTAAAATGGCATATTAACTCCCTAAGGGAAAAAAATCTTAAATAAATCATGTTTAAACTAAACTGCATCCATTCTCCCCTTTGCATTATGACTTCAGGAGCTTTCCCATCCTCTATGTTTGGTTATGTACAATGTGGAAATCACTACTGTTCCTGCTCAGATTTTTTGCCATGGTAGTGGGTTTCTGGAGATAAATATACTGGCAACATAGCCAAAACAAGATCTTCCCCACCAGTTATAACTCATATGGAGGCTTATACATGCCTTCTGTTTGCTGACATTTTCTTCCCGCATTTGAAAAATTTTTTTCCAGTAGAAAGTTTTGTGGAGAGTGTGATTAAAGGTATGAGGGAAATGATTCACACTTCACTGCATGATGGCTTGAAGTTGAAGAAAAGACCAATAGAAACAGATGAAAAGGGAAATACAGGACAAAACTCAGCAATATAATGGGCAGCAGAAGGTAATACTAGATTAATAGCACAATAGCATCAGTTTTGGTTTCCATTTTTTCAAATTCTCCCGATTCTCTTACCTATGGAAATAATCTAAAACTATCTAACAGTGAGGTATCTCTAACAAAGTTACCAGAGATTTTAACTCAGGATCATACCTCAAATTTTAAAACCCCTGTATCTTATATTCCATTTATTTTCTTTCAATGAAAACCTTGAAAATTAATTTGAAAGAGTACAACTCTTACAAAGCTATTCCCAATGGATGTTATTAAAAGTGAGCTAGCTCTCTGCAGTACAGTGACTTTGCACTGCCTGTATTTCCATTGTGACATTGTAAACACTTTTGAACAGCACCACCATAGTCGTATTTTAACGAGGTGACAGAATAATAGCCTTTTCTCTGCTGAATTTTTTCAAGCATTCAAACTTCAGGAACCCTTGCAGTAAATGGTTTATAACTAACAAGTGGAGATTAATTTTTGGCTGTGGTATTATCTGACAGGCTATCATTATCAGTTACTAATGTCTTTCATGAAATGGATAAAAGGTCCAGGATATCACTCATGTGGCTCTTTTAAAATGCCCTGAGGTTTTCTGTTTTGTTTTGTTTTTGTTTTATCTCCGAGTGTGACAAAATGTGGCAGACAGGAGGGCACCACAGAATACTTCTGAATCACTTCACATATGTTGAACACAAGGTGTCTAAAGATAAGGCTGTGGAAATCAATGCATATATAGATGCTTTTGCCTTACCCTTTGCCAGATAGTGCAGCACATTTACTAATGCTGCAACTCTACACAGGCAGCCAAATCCAGATTATTTGATCCTGCATTTACATTGCTGTAGATTATAATGAAGCATACTGTATATATTTGAAAACACAAGATGAGGATTTGATATGCACTCACACAAGCAAAAGGGAGTTTCAGGTAGATGTGGAATATAGCACTGTCTGTATTGGTATATGATGCCTGATAATGTTCCATGTGCCTCCAAGCTAAAATATACCTTCCTTATTTCCTCATTTAGTCTCAAACAATAAGAAGCTCATGATGGGGTTCTATAGGCTGGCTGAAATTAAATGGTATCTTGTGTTCTCTCTCCTCTTACTCTCATGTACTTCTAACCTAGAAATGGTTATAAAATGGAAATGAGATCAGGCATCTCTTGCCTTCAGTTATAAACCATCTCTTTTTGATTACCCTATACTGTTAGATGACCTTCAATCATCTCCAGTCCAAGACAAAAGAATCAGTGGCCTGAGACTGGCTGAAGAAGTGAAGAGTCCTAACGAAGTAGCCAGCTAATCCTTTTTCTCCTCTTTCTGCATACCCACTAAAGTCAAACCTAATGATCAGTTGTAAGATAATGGGGTCTGCTTTTATTTGTTGTCTATTGCTAGTAGATTAGACTGCCTAAAATACTACAAAGGTGCTCCTGATGAGTAGCCCTATGGATGGTCAAGCACATATACCCCAACACACCAGGAATGCAGCCAAATTAAGAAGAATCTTCCCAGAGCTGGCAAATAACTTAATGGTCAAAACAACTGTAACTCAGTTAAAGCAATATTGACTCCTATCTGTGAATCTACCCAGCCATGATCACTAACTGGAACACCTTGGCACTAATTTTCTACTTAGTCTGCTACTCATGTGCAAGTTCTGCAAAGTCCTACTTCTACTTGTCATTTTAGCAGGTATGTTCTTGAACCTTTTGAGCTCTGTAAAGTTCCTTTTCAAGCTTCTCCTCCCTTTAGCCTTCCCTTTCTTCCTGCCCTGCAATGCAGCCAGAGCCTCCCAGGATTGTCCCAACACCTCTTGGATCAGTGTTTTTTCAGAGAATTTCTGGCCTCTCCTTGTACTGCCAACAGCGGGGATGTGTCTGTCTCAGCCTGGTCTGCCAGGTCAAAGCTTATCTGGGAGAAGATAGTTGGAAAAAGCAGTTTCTTGTTTAAATGACTCATCACAATACTTAGGAAAATAGTTTCATTACTCTAATTTCCAAAGTTGATCATAGAGATCCCACTGCCTTAAAACTGCAACACCCTAGAGTTTACCAATTACCTGTTTGCTCTAAACCCATTTCACTCACTTCTTCACCTCTGCTCCATCCTTCCCTGCCCTTCTCATTGTCTTCTCCCTACCTTGTGCAGCCTCTTGTCCTCTGCGCCCTAAGGATTTCCTTCTCTCTAGTTTATCACCCTTCCTAACCAGACTTCAGCCTCTCTGACACAGAACAAAACCAAACTTAAAAAACCTCTCTAACCCCATTCCAGCACAGGGATCCCATTCCTCCAGTCATGACCATGCTGGTGTTATGCCCCTTCTTGTTCCGTCTGCCAACTGTGCACACACGGGACATGGCTGCAGAGGAGCATTCTTCTGAGACAAGATTATCATGTGCCTGGTTAAGCCACTACAGCAGCACATTCAACCTACTGTAACTGTGCTGGGAATTTCACTAGTTTCAACAAGCTCTTAGCGGGTAAGATCTTCAAGGCATGGCCTATCTGCTCTGTTTGTACAGTATCTAGCACAGAGGAGCCCTCAGGCATTGTAGGACCAAAAGTAATTGGTATGGGTAATTCCTTTAGATATATCAATATAGGGCATTAAAAACACCTTTCTAGGTCTCTAAAAGTCTGAAGGGAGACAATTACTTAACAAAAAGCCTTCATCTTTCGCTCAGCCTGTAAATACAGTAGCTTCCATATTATTCTGTTAAAGAAGAAGGCCTCTTCTTTCAAGATGTGTGCATATGTTTATGAGTAGTTTCCTTCTTTCTATGGGACGAGTCACATTCATAAAGCTAAAAATGGATGAATGTCTCTTCAGCATCAGTAACCATGATTTCTGATACATATATGTTTAAAGACTGTATTAATATTCTCAACACTGCAGCCAAATGTTAAGACCTACATATTTATGTTAAATATTTGTTTTTATTGGCTGAGTTTTAATGAATGAATTCAAATACTAGGAGAGAAATATGTATTTTTTTTGGAAACTGGAGAAGTATTTTGGAAACGTTTTCATACCATTACAGTAGTCCCAAAATGTATCTGGTAGAATGCCAGTGTATGAACAGTGTTACTGAATATAAAGTAATCATGAATAAGGTTAGGCTTGTATAGCTCAGAATGGTTCTGGAACAAAAACTAACTTTTCAAGTTTGTATTCAGTCAGAAAGCAATTTTTTTCCTAAAAAAATTGTGATTCTGAGTATCAAAAGATACTCATCACTGCTCAAAGAGGAACCCATCAAGTACAGTGCATGCAGCTGTGAATACTAAAGCTGGATGGATGACCGTACACATAGCTAGTAAGTCTCACTGGACTCATCACGATGTTCCCTATTTGTAATAGTAAATCAAATTCTTTGTGCAAAAAGACTCACCACTTACCACTAAATGGAGTCACATGATTGTTCCTTAACCACATAGTATTGACTTCTGTTCAGTAAATGGCTGACCTACATTTGGGAGACACGCCTGAGAAAATCACTGCACTTCAAATTCCACAATGAAAATCAACGAGAAAGCATTTTAAGAAGAAAGAGTGAGAGAGCAAGCTTATTCATGAAGAAATGTAAGACACTTGAGATAATTTTTGCCAAGTTCTACATCAAAAGGAAAGTGACATATATTGGATTAAATGGTTGTAGACGTCAAATTTTTAAGCTGTTGGCTTCTCCTTCTACCTGTTTACAGAAACAGAGGAAGAGATTTGTCAATTCTTCAATATTTTACATTCAATTTTCTCTTCTTAAATAAGCAACTCACCAGCCCTCTTTCTCTGTGACTTCATGGTCTCTTTTCCTCCCCTTTCTAACAAATGAGCCATGGGAGAAGTACTTCTTTTTCCTAGGATTTGCTCCATGACATTTCACTTATGTACCTCAAGACTGTATTCACATCAGCTCTGTGCAGAGAAGTTGCTGGAGAGCAGTGATGATCTTGGATCTGTAATACATTTAAAACATCTCCAGGTAAAAAGAAATTTTGTCACTGAGACACACTTTCCTTTACGCAATATGGTTTCTATAAGGTTGATCAAAAGCAGGCCAAAATACTATTCAGCGCTACATTATTGCAGACATAGTTCACCTGACACAGATTTTCAGCTCTTATGGTTCTCATGATCTACAAATGAATATTTTCATACCTGTTTTCTAGTTCCCTGAATAAGTCACTCCTCCAGAAACATAGGTCCCACACGCATCCATTCAGCCTCCCTCTTCAATAGTGGTTTTAGTTGCTCAGCCAGAATCTTTTCCTGCTGACCTAGCAGATGTTCTTTTCTGAAGTTTTACTTTATTGTACCAGGAATAGAAAAAGCTGTAAGTAGGATGCACAGCTTCAAAACAGACCAAAAATCACCAGTTTTCTACACGATTAACTACTATGAGTAAAATAATTCATAATCACTCATTTTTGAGAACTGCCAGCTGTAACAAATTTAATGAGCTAATTAGTAGCAGAAATGTTATTTTGTTTTAAAATATTTGTGAATATATAAGGATGATAGATGTGCTCATTTAATGTTTTGTGAAACAAAAGGATTTTTAAGAAGTTTCAACACCAATGCAAAATTGAAGTATATAACCTGGAATACCAATTAAAATGCAATTCAAAGCATGTAGTTGTTATACAACAGAAAATCAGGAGCCAGGAAATGTCAGGATGCAAACTTGTCCATTAAACACACCAACTAAGTAAATGTGTCTTTGAAAGTGCAATGAATTGAAAGCGTTCCCAGATTAAGTACTCAGACTGCCATGATGTGTGTTTACTGAAATAACTGAAATAATTAGTAAGATACTGTTGTGGTTTAACCCCAGCTGGCAACTAAGCCCCCTCAGTGGGATGAGGGAGAGAATCAGAAGGGTAAAAGTGAGATAACTCGTGAGTTGAGATCAAGATGTGCTCACGAGCAAAGCAAAACAAGGAATTCATTCATGTCTTCCAACTGGCAGGCAGGTGCTCGGCCACCTCCAGCACAACCGTGCTCCATCACCTGTAATCGTTACTTGGGAACACAAACACCACCAGCTGGAATGCCCCCCACCCCCTTCCCTTCATCCTCCCCCAGCTTTATATGGTGAACATGACGTCATATGGTATGGAATGTCCCTTTGGTCAGATGGGATCAGCTGTCCCAGCTGTGCCCCCTCCCAAGTTCTTGTGCACCCCCAGCCTCCTCGCTGGTGGGGTGGGGTGAGGAGCAGAAAAGGCCTTGACTTTGTGTGAGCACTGCCCAGCAGTAAGGAAAACATCCTTGTATTATCAACACTTTCCAGTACAAATCCAAACCTTAGTCCCATACTAGCTACTGTGAAAAAAATTAACTCTATCCTAGCCAGGACCAGCACAGATACATACCAGAGCAGCTTAGAAGGTAGAAGTATAGCAGCTGTGAACATGCAGCGCTCTTTTAAAAACCTATCATTTGATATTTGCCATTGTACACAATGGCTTCCCCATGCCATCTATTATTGTAGCACTCCCTCTATTATTAACTCCTACCATTTCTGATTCATACATCACTTTATTTCCTGGAAGATACCTTTTTTTTTTTGCTTTCTGAATGTCTTTTTCAGTCCAACTACACTCTGCATCTGCTCCCCATCTCTAGCATCATGTAAGTGTCCTCTTGAAAGGCTCTGTTTACTTCAATAACTCATTCTTTCTTCCATCAAGGTGCTTCCACTCTTCTTGAAATATCCACTGAAGGGGTACATTGCAAAATGAAACCTTCCCAGTGAGATTTCAAACTATTGTAAATATAAATATATAATGCCATTTTTTTGTTGTTTTTTTAAAGTCCATATTCAAACTAAGAAAAGTAATTTTTGAAAAAAGTTTAAAAAACCTCCACCTCTTAGTTGTTTTAAGTAAAGTTTATTTCTAAGAAGTAAATAACTGTGAATCTGTACTCTATTCCACCTCTATTCACTAATCCCAGGCTGTGTTCCTGTTATGGGGGGGGATTTAAGATGGAAAAATTTTCTTGAACTGAAATTGAAATTGCTCACTCCCATGCATATTTGTAGATTTACTCCCATGTATTACAGGTAGACTAATAAGAAGCTTTATCAAGGGTAAATAAAGCTTCTTCTGCCTTGTTTCCAATAGTCCTAGAGAGTACTACTGGTGAGATTTTAAATGTCATGTACTCAAGCCTTTCCTCGGTATTTCTATTCTCATTTCCACATTTTGAAGGACTCTGTAATCTTTTCCTATCCCTTTCAAAAGCTTTCTTCTGCTAGGGGATTTCCTTATTTGCGCGGTGAATTTCACTGAAGTCCTGTAAAAAATATCTCTGGTTATTTCTTAAGGGTAAATAAATTTCAGGGAACTAAGAGGAGAGTGTTTCAGCTTGACATCTTGTGGATGACTTACACTGAACCGTGCAAGTTTATAAGAAGTTACAAGGGATTCATCCTCTTGTATATGCTAATTTGCATTATCTTTAACACAAATTTTAAAGTAATTCTGTTATACTTATGTAGTAGATACTTGCTGTATACTTTACACTTGGATATAGTAACGAGTGAAGCTGTAGTAGTCCTGGTAATCAGGACTTCATACTCCATTGAATTCTGTGGAAGTTTTGCACTGTGTTTCATTGCCTTCCTCCAAATGGCACACATATCCATATATATGTGTGTTTATGTATTACATGTATACATAGAAACACTGCAGACTACATTGTGCATTTTGCTCAAAACGTTTTCCTACAGATTACAGGCTAGAAGCATGTTGCTCTCAATCTCAGAAACAGAATTTTTCTTGCTGTTTCATTTTCTTGAAATTCTATAGGCAGAAAGCTCAGCAAAGAATGTGATAATGGAAAAGGAAAGTTAGATTGGTTTTCACCCTAAAATAGCTCCTATCATAAATAGCTCTGTTAAGCACTACTGAAATTTTTAAATAACCTATAATGGAGACCATACACTGTAAAAAGACTATATGCATATACACATTTGACTTCTTATCTGCATATAACACTAGTGAAAGCCAATCAGGCATTCACCCATTTTCTGATAATTAGCAGCTGTTATCTGACAGACGCCATTTCCTACACAAGCTTTTGCTCAGGGTTAGTATGAGAAAAGTTTGCTGAAGGCAGGACTATTTTTGGCCCAGCAACACTTATGTTGCTATGTGCTCTCAGATTACTGGGCAGATAGGCACACAATGAAGTCAAACAGCTGATCTGCAAAACTGAGAACACTGTGCGGTTTCCTCTCCTCCACTGGTGCTTGTTTGTGTATAAATATGCACATGTGCACATACTATGGGTAATGAAAGGTTATTTTCCTCTAGAAATGCTTGTCAAAGAAAAAGGCCACATCCTGCATCCTGTTAAAACACTGTTAAAATGCAGTCAGAACCCCTCAGCAAGCTCTGTGAAACCACTCCAAAAAGTTGTGCTTGCGACAGTTTGTACCTTCTGTTTCTCTCAGTAATTTAAAGTTGATCTTAGTTAAGATAGAATAACCATGTGCCAGTGCTGCTGCAAACACTGCTTCTTTCAGTCAGTTGATAATGGTAATGTTGAGAGCCTTTGATCATTGCCATCATAGCAGAGCTTGTGATGGCTGCAAATACAGTATCACTTTCAATTCAACTCAGATGGGGGATTCTTCCAAGGTCACTGTTAAAATCTAGACACTACCTTCTGTATAAGGCTGGACGTGGTACCTTTCACCTCTCCTCTCTTTCCCTTCAGCCATTGTACTGGACGCCTGGTGAAATACAAGCCAAGCTGTCTCTTCAGGTTAGTTATTAAAAGCACCCAAACTTGAACCCATGTATTTTATTAATGAATGTAGCACCCTCTTAGGCAATGAAACTCACTGATAAGCATGAAAGGAGGCTATAATACATAGGTGTGTTGGTCTATACCATCGGTATGTAGATCTGCAGCTTTTACCACAGTAGGCAGTATAAGAATCTCCATAAACAGTACACACAGAAATTACAAAATACCCCATAGTAGATGTTGATAGAGGTTAGTTTTCTCAACCACATGCCTGTCTTACGATTAATTTGCTGCTTTAGTTATACTCCACTAATGTGGATAAAAGTTCTACATCCTGTCTCAGTTACAGCCAGTTACAGAAATAAAAGTCCTTCTCTGTGTTTTCACCTAATGCAAGATTCCTATGGGAGCAGGTGCCTCTAGTCTCCATGCTGCACTCCCCAGAGCCGCTTCTACAGACAGGGCAGGAAAACCATTGAATCGCTGTGTTGGGAACACAGCCTGCAGTGCTCTCGCACAAGCAGGCCTGATGGAGACAATCAATCCGGTTTTCTCTGTTTGCTCTTTTCTGTTCTTCCGGGATATTTGGGACAGAACGGGGCACCAATAAAATTGAAGTAGCTTTTTATGGTGTGTGGGTGAGGATAAGTTATGTGAAGACATGTCCAGAGGGCATCTGGGGTACATAAGACCCCAAACCCAGACAAGGTCTGTCGCACTGCATGTAAGGCGATGACCCATCAGTATCCACATTTTTCTGCAGCCACTTTACCAGTAGGATCCTGCTGGCCACTAGCAAACAGCAACTTTGAACAACAGCTATGCTGTCAAATATCTGGCACCCCACCTACCATGTGCTGGCCTCATGTGACAATAGAGATGTCCCCCTCCAGACACAGGGATGGGGAAGGGTGGAAACCCATTTCACTTCTCTTGTGATGACAAAGATTCTTCAGTCTGGTACATTGTGCCTTTTACAAAACCCTGTTGGAGGAATGAATACAGCTATGATCCCACTTTCTCTATCACTACTTTGGGATGCATAGTTTGCCCATGTATGCTTTCCTCCTATGGATTAGACCATCATATTTTGTAACTGTTCTAATTTGCTTTGAGCTTTGTGATGGATTTTTATGACTTTTTTTTTTTTCAAAGATCATATTTCAGAATGGATGTGCATTGATAAACTTTGGTCCTGCTGAAACACAGTATTTCACTTTTTCTTCTGGCAGATTAATGAGGTCAAATAAAATCAGGGAAGGAACACAAGTTGCAGGTTCTTAGTTCCAATTAATCTAATTCAAGCAATGACATATGACTTAATTCAGTGAAGCCCTTCATGTTATAACTGGATTCACCCTTGCAGAAAAGTCCCTTTTAGAGATCCTTTACTGAAGAAAATGAGTGGATGCCTCTGAGAAGAATATACTAGTCTTCATTTCAGAGTCATATATCTTGGTTTTTGGTAGCTCTGGGATGTATTAGTTCCCTGAATGTGACATATCTCATATAACACTTAAGACTGAAAATGTTATGATTTTATTGAGGGTGGGAAAGAGAAAATCTCAGCTTTGAAAATCTTCATTACTCAAACATATCTCTTGAGCATATCAAAAAAAAAAAAAAAATCTTAGTTCAGACTTGAAACAGGAGGGGAAATCCCTGAGAAGACAGAAAGGAGAACCTGACATTTACTTAGGACTCTACAACTGAGCTAATTCTCAAGAAAGTGTTATTCAAGTTGGAGAGCCATAGGGTTCAGCACCAGCTGCAGACTACTGAGGGCAGCCGCATGGCCTGTATCTGACTAGAGGTCCATAACTTTAGGAATCTTTTGGAAATTTCCTTTAAATAAAAATAAGTTTCAAGCCACAATGCCCTCATACTTCTTTTTTCTTTTTATCCCCCTGCCTTTTCTATATTTTTAAATCCTCTTCAGTGCTGTTCATAGAAGTCAACAACTGAAGATAGCAATTCCACCCCTACGAAAACCACCTTTCCTTCCTTCATTGTTAAACAACCCCAGTGGGAGAAAGCAATCATCAGGGACTTGCTACTGCAGTAAGCAAATGTCAGTCAGTAGAAAAAATGAAAATACAGAGTAGAAATCAGATCACCAAAAGTAGATGAGCCTAAGGGAGAAAAACAACACTTTGATCTAATATACTCTTTAATGTCAGCCATATCCAAGTGTGAAGAAAGAGTTTGGTCTCTGACCATCTTTTTAGTATGTCTCAGTTAAAGATATGGGAATACAAGTCTACTCAGGTATGTACTAAATAAAGACAACACTTACATTAAAAACCAAAAAATCCCAAAGAGAAGAGATATATTAATTTTATTTTAATTATTATACTTTATATCAATTTTTTCATTCATTGGTGTCAGGGAAACTAGTGATGAGTAGAAATATTCCCTGATAAGATGAATCACAGAGGTGTTGGAAACATAGAAATAATTTTGATATTATACAAGAAATTCTGAATGACTTTGAGGAATAAAATAGTACAAATGGAAAGTAACTTAGCGGTAGAAGCTGTGGCTTTGGTGTACAGAGTAATCACCAGTTACCCAAATACCAACACTGTCCTTTGGTCATAATGAGGCAAATGAAGCTGTAGGAAGCATTAGGTAAAATTATGTTATTTGGAACAGCTGTGGGGCAAAGCAGTGCACCTGGCTTTGAGAAGAGTTAGGACACTGTATGAATGAAAGGGATTACATGATACAGTTGCCTGCAATAGCAGGGGCTTGTGTTCCAGGAAGCCTGGATCTGTTTGTGGAAATCAAAGTGAAAACAAGATCAAGAAGACAAGTGTTACTTAAGTTACTGAAAATACACCTTGCAGCAATATGTGAATTATTACGTTTGCAGTAGCCTAAAAACTATTATTTGTTCAGCTTTTTCATGAAATCAGGAAGCAAAGACTCAGGGAGTTTTTTTATCTGTATACATCAGCTTTGCTTCATTTTCTGTAATCATTGAGAAGCTTTACCAGCAATGAATTAGAAGGTTTAGAAACAGGGAGAAAAAAAAAAAAAGATATTCGCTTGCTTTGTTGATAACTAGATAAAGCAAAAAAGGATACTTGTGAAACAGGGTGGTAAAAGGATCACCGACAGGCCTGAAATTATCTAGAAGCAGTGAGCACTGGCAAGGCAAGCATAACTCCTTTATCTCAAAGCTGTGCACTCCCAAGCATGATCCGGTGATAAGACAATGTTATCGCAGTAGGTCTGCACGGCATCTGCTGCAGAGGGGTGTACCAGTCTTTAAAGTGCTGCCTAGCAATATACAGTCAAGTGTTGTGACACATCCTCAAAAAGGATATACCAATTAATTTAATGGAAAGAAAATGGTTTGTATACAAGATTGAACTTTCATGCTATCTGTATAAAGGGCCTAGGGAGTGTGAAATGATTCATGGGTAACTTCTTTTTTAGAAGTCTGCTTAATAAGTTCTTAGCTAATTACCCTCAGGCCACTATATTGGGCTGAGGGACTGGGTAAACACAGAAAGAAAGAAGGAAGGAATAAAGCGTGTGAGAAAGAGAGCAGTTGCCCATACAATACTGTCCCACTTCCAGGAAAATACACCTCCTAATGTCTTAAATTTCTTCCTGTAGTAACAGACTAAGGGCTGTACTGAACTTTAAAGGCCTTCCTTAGCTGCCAAATTATGCTGAGACCAACCACAGTGCAACTATTCAATAAAGATATTTCATTATTTTGTTACTAGACTGATTAGCATCTCAGTACCAGAAAGAAACAAAAACCCCAAAGACCAAGCACAAATTAGAGCTGTTAATCTTTAAAGACAGCTGAACTTTCTGAATATTCTGGGATAGACTTCTTTCTCCCTGATACTAGTAGAGATTGATACTTAGAAGAGCCACTCTTGTATAAATGAGAGCTGTTTGATTGCTTCCTTTAAATAAACATTTTTTTTCATAACCATATCAAGCTCAGCCACATGGAACTAGCTGGCATTTGTTTAGTCTTGAGGATTTGCCTCTCCTAGCAAAGATATTCCTGGCCAAGGTTACTGACATAGCCAGCTATGCAGTCATTCAAAAACATGCAAAGGTTTGTGTAGGGAAAGAGGAGATGTTGGTACACTGAAGTGCCTGTGGGAAGTTGGGAGGTTACATCTGTTTAAAAGGACTATGACTGCAGGAAAAAGAGATCTTTCCTTCAGCGGTTTTGTTCAAGCTGCAAAACAGAATATACTACTCAATGATTTATTTTAAATTAAATACTCTGACTCATGCTTGCGCCATATCAGAACTGGTTTGATTTAAATGCAGTCTCTCTCTCAGTCCATGTACACCTACTCCAGGAAAAACAGCAACAACATAAAGGAAATTATTGTTTCCCTGTTCCACCATTTCCTGTCAGTCTCCATCAACATGAAAACAAAATTGTCATGTAGCATAAATAAGGTAATATGAAAATATGGTCACTGAAAGTGGACTAAGTAGTGCTTTCAACATGCAGGAAGATTCTGCTTTGATCGTATTTGCAGCTGTCAGTTAATAGCTACCTGACAGAGAAAAACACAGATTTCTCTCTTCCTCCCTCCAAAGCTCTTCCTTCCAATATTTGTTTTACTGAAGTCTCATCAAGTTATAAACACCAGAGTTCTTTTTAATTACTGCCTAAGAACATGACTCCAGTGGATCAACAAAAGTTAGACTCATTTTAAAATCTTTGTTTTCAAGCTTGTTTCTGGCATGAGAGGGAGATAGGGTATGAAATTGCCAGCTGATTGAATTTTACCATGAGAACATTTGCAAGGCTATTCAAATAATAAAAAATGCCTCATTCAATTCCCTATGCACAGTATGAGTCTCATCACTGTAACATGGGATATAGCCATGAAACAATTTTCCAGGGTAGATACAAGCTAAATGTATCTATCTACCAACCTCATGATCAGAGTTGTCAGGTCCACAGATGAGTGCTCTGGTCATCACCTTATTTTTTTGGGGGGTGAAACAAGAATCAAGTTACCTCAAAAGGAAAGTAAGAGAGACTGGAAAACAATATGAAGTGATGAAATAGAATATATCTCAGTGATAAAAACCTATTCATAATAATTATATTCAGTGGCAACTTCTATTGTCCCTCAAGGGTCCGTACCATATATTTAATATTTTCATCAGCAACATAGATAGTGGGATTGAGTGCATCTTCAGTGAGTTTGCAGATATCACCAAGCTGAGTGGTGCAGTTGATTCACTGAAGGAAAAGGATGGCATCCAGAAGGACCTTGACAGGCTTGAGGAATGGGCCCGTGCGAATTTCAAGAAGTTCAACAAGGCCAAGTGCAAGGTCCTGCACATGGGTTGGGGCAGTCCCTAGTATCAATACAGACTGGGGGATGAATGGATTGAGAGCCACCCTGCTGAGAAGGATTTGAGGGTAATGGTGGATGAAATATTGGGCATGAGCTAGCACTGTGCGCTTCCAGCCCAGAAAGCCAACTGTATCCTGGGCTGCATCAAAAGAAGCAAAGAAACGTGGCCAGCATGTTGAAGGAGGTGATTCTTCCCCTCTTCTCTGCTCTTGTGAGACTCCACGCTCTGTGGTCCCCAGTACAGGAAATTCATGGATATGCTCAAGCAGGTCCAGAGGAGGGCCACAAAAATGCTCAAAGGGATGGAACACCTCTCCTAAGAAGAAAATCCGAGAGATTTGGGGTTGTTCAGCCAGAAGAGAAGACTCCAGAGAGACCTTATTGCAGCCTTTCAATATATAAAGGGGGCTTATAAGAAAGACAGAGATATTTTTTAACAATGCCAGTAGTAACAGGACAAAGGGCAACAGTTTTTAACTAAAAGAGGGTAGATCAGACATAAGAAAGACTTTTTTTATGCTAAGGGTGGTGAGACACTGGAACATGTTGCCCAGAGAAGCTGTGAATGACCCATCACTGGAAGTGTTCAAGGCCAGATTGGATGGGTCTTTGAGCAACCTGACCTAGTGAAAGATGTCCCTGCCCATGGAAGTAGGGTTGGACTAGATGATCTTTAAAGGTTCCTTCCAACCTAAATCATTCTGTGGTTCTATGATTCTATTAGTACAAATCATTTTAGGATCTTGGTCCCTGGTGTGACACCAGACACGCAGACTGCTGGATCTAATTGTGTCCCAAAAGGAGGAACTCCTTACCAAATAACACACTAGAAATTTGTGAAAGATTGTTAGTGATATTCAGTTCAGCTGTGTACCCAGACATGCCTGAACAAGACTTCTACTCATTATATTTCATTTATTATATTTATTCATTTTCCTATAGCTATGTTAGAAATTCAGATAATATCAGAGGTTTGATTAAAAAAAGAAACAGCTAAAACCTTTATTCAGCATCTCAGTCTACTCCATACTTCTACTAAAACTTATTTATTTCTCCAGACATCATAATTTATTTCTTTATTCTTTTAGCACCTCCACTTTTTATCAATAATTTCACTAGAAAGGTTATTGCTGCTGAACTTCCTGCTGAGATCATATTAGGAAGCAATGGGAGTGTCACAGAGGAATATGTTCTCATATTTTCAGTATCACATTTCTCCTTTTAATTTCCTTTCTATTTGTATGGGAGGAAGGGGAGAGTCCAGAATCCAGTGTCTAAAAGATTTACTAGATTATCTTCCTGTCATTCTCTGCTAATACAAGATGCTTCCCTGCATGGCATCAGCTAGTGTTTTGCCATCATCAAAGTCCCAAACAGACAAACATTCTTCCCAGGAAGACTCATATCTCACTATTGCTAAAGCTTGTTTCATACTTAGCCAAAACAGTCCTTTTAAAGACTTTCCATATAGATCTATCACAAAGTAACACCCAAACTATTTTCCTTCCTTGGAATTTAACAACCTTCAATTATACACAGATTTTTATGAGAAAGAAGATTGTACTGTAAGCACCGTGAGCAATTTTTACATGTTATAGTTAATCCAGAAACCCAGTACATTTTAGCCCCAAATTTTCACAATCTTTAATGATAACTAAAAAAGCCCTAGAGAACAGAAGTATGCAGGCAACCTTAGCTATTGGTTTTGTTATAAACTTTAGCTAGAGTACTTATCAACTTCACAGAAGTGAAGGGTTGTGAGAGCTTGTATTTGTTCAGACCTCTAAAGATAAAAGGATTGAAAGTTACTTTTATACAGTTACATATATATGTGTGTGATGTCTCAGTAGATGAACAGTAAACAAGAGCCTCTAAGGCTGAGAAGCCACTATCTGAACTTACAATTCAATAACTGTTCATTACACAAGACAGGAATTCAGCAATGTCCATTGGGAATTAATTTTTTGTATATGTTCCAGTTTGAGCATGTACATATGTATAAAGGCACGTATATGGCATGTATAAAGGCACGCACACACATGTATATGCATGTACAGGCATTTTCTACTACTTATTTTCCAAATCTATCTTTCCAAATAAAAGCAGTACTAAAATGGAGCTACATTTTGAAGCCTATTTAGTAATTTAGACTGAACAATATTCCAAGAATTCTTTAATTACATTCAAACATTTTAAATTAATAAATTTTAATTTAAATTCAACACAAAACATGACAAGAAATGGAAATATGCAATTAGAACATTAATGGTGTATGTTTCTTAAGCATATTCTTTCTCATATAACTACAGGAATGATTAAGATAATTTAAAATCAGTATAGTTAATTTAGTACTACTAACTCCATATTCCTTCATCATTACCATAATGATAATAATGATACTTTAGTCCCTGAAGTGTTGCTTGACTGCTTGCTTTCTAGCAGTTTTCTAGTAATCCTGATAAATATTTCATACAAAAGCCTGTCCAGGTCTTTCTTTCAAAGTTCTGTTGGTTTAATTCCTGTTAATATCATATTTAGATAAGAGTCTGTTCGTCTTTGGAAGGGTCAATGTTTCAGAAGTTCACATTTAGGCAGGCTACTTCCCTTCTCTTCAGCTACTACATGGCCAACAAATTCCTTGAAACATTTCTCATTTTATTTTCAATTCAAAACAATGTTTAATGTGGCAATTCTTGTAAAATGGATGCATTTCTAATATCTTGCAATTTAGTGTATGAGAGAAGAGTAAAAGCTCCTGGTTTGCATCACTCCTATACATCTGATAGAAAATTTCCATCCGTGACTCACACATGGTACAACATAAGCAATCAGCCCACACGATCACTGTAACATTGACTTGCAGGAACCAAGGAAATATGGGGCTTTCCAGATCACTACTGCAATGTAAGCAACTTTTTAGAGAGATGAACTGTTATTTCTGTCAATTCACTTGTGTCAAATCATAGACAGCACAGGAACCACAGACAGAAACACCCTAAGGAATAGGAGATTCTGGTGACTGACACAAAGCAGTGCAACATGCAAAGAGAGTGTGAGCGAATAGGGAAGGTGTAAAATAGGTAAGTAAAAGGATAGGATAGACTGCAACCAGTGATTTTAGGACTGCTTCAATCCCCTGGCCATAAACCACTGATGTATCAGAAACTATTACAGCTAGGTTTGTGCCCTCTTACAAATTCCCTGTTGTAGTTTTCTTCCCCTTAGAACTGGCCTCATCACTGTCAGGGTATATCTTTTCCCCCATTTGCTTGCGCAAGTTAGAACAGATATACGGTGAAATACCATTTGAGGTAGGCAGGGTACCCTCTGAAGATCATAGAGCTGGCTGAAAATTTTATGGTGAAATTATCTGATGGGAAAATGACAATCCACCAAAATCAAAAGGTGTTGTGCAAGGCTGTTGGCTTCACAGCCTTCTGGAAAATGTTGTGTCACGGGCTATTGAGTGTCTGTGAGACCCATGATAGGACTGCCTCGGGGACCTTGGGACTTTCAGAGGTTGTCATGTGCAGCTTTCCAGATTTTTATACCCCTTCCAATGGCAACAAAGCCCTGGGTTCTCAATCATTCCTGAAGTCTTGGCTTCTCCTGCTGATTCAGGGAGACTGGCAACCTTGAAAACCCTGACTCATGCCAAGGCTCAGAGGTCTGTCTCTCATGCTCATTGGTCTTGGCTCCTAGACAATGCCAGGGCTCCTAACCTCCTGGCTGTCTTATTGACTTTTCTTTTATAGCCAAGCCAAGAGCTGCAGTGCTTAGCTTTCCACTCTCACTTTCACTATGAGCTTGCTAAACCAGCTGATTTGATACATTTTTAGTTTTTACCAGGTAGGCATCTTCATTTTTCATTTCAAAATGGAGCACTTAGTCATCAGGACTGCACTGTTGAGGTGATGCCAGTTTAGCTTTATCTTTAGATGTATCTCTGTAAAGCCACAAGCTTCTAAGGGCAAAATCAGCTGTTCTGCTCAGCTAATCAAACCATCTCCTTCTGCATTAGAGACTCTGCTAGTAAAAAGATGCTTCTGACAGAAAATATTACATCTATGTTTTTTGCCAAGAAAGGTTGGACCAGATGATCCTTGAGGTTCCTTCCCACCTGTTATTCTATTATTCTATGATTCTGTATGGTTTTCTCTTTGTACTGATATTTTAGGGGTGGGGATCTTTTTAGGCCATAATGTCATTGTGCCAGCTAATCTCGGTATGCCAGCTAATCTTGATAGACACATACATTCTGTGCACTGGCAAGACTTGAGTTGAGGGTTACGCCTATATTTTATTTCAGTTTTGTGGAAAGAAAAGCCCTCAATATATGACAAGTGACACTTAACTGACCAAATATAATGTTAATTTTAGGCTTCAACAGCAAGAATATCAGATGAGTCTGCCGAGTGGTCTCACACCTTTTCTTTCTCCTTGGCTCAAAGATAATTTGCATCTGCAATGAAGACTATGTTGGGGCAACAGGGGAACAACTGTTTCCCAGTTGTGTGTCTGGGAGCACATGCTGAAGCCCGAAGTCATAACAGCAAAGTTGTGTTCCCTAATACCACTAAAATCACCTGTGAATAGAGTATCACAGATATTTTCAATCTCCCCTGCTGGAGCCAAGGGAGCAGACTGTAAGAGAGAAATACATAATTATTAATTTTTAAGACTAAGCCAGACAAAATTTGTTGTTTCTCAATTTAAAAGCAAACCAGAAAGAGTTCTGAAAAGTTCAGGAACCTGCTTATCTCTAGTAGCCTCATCTAGCGCAAGCCTCACAGCTCTGCTGCAAGCTAGCTGTGATAACTTATCATTACCACTGTACTGCAGATCACTAAACAAAACCAGTTAGCTTTGTATCTCCGTTCTGAGTGATTCTTTTTCAATGTTTCAAGTGGCCTGGTCAGACATCCAAAGAGTAGTAACAGTATCCAAAATAACTTGAAGTCAAATAGAAAATTTCTAAGGTTGGTTGCAGGTGCTAGTTCTGCACCAGTTCCTCTAGTTATTGTGTTTATTAACTTTAAAATCACATTTTCTGCTTCTTTTATTTGTCTATTCCCTTTGACTTCACTGAAGAACAACACAAAGAAAGCAGAAAACTTCAGGAGAGTGGACAGACTTTGTGTTGTGTTGTTTTTCACACAAAGATGCTCAGAGGCAATCAGTTCTCACTACATTAAAACAGTAGCTACCAAGTTTCATGAAGAGTGGAGCAAAATATTTAAAGAAAATTATATACTACACTAAACTGACTATATTTTTCTAATACTGTGCATGCAGATCATAAACTGAAACATGACATTGAAGTCTGTGCCTGCCTTCCACATTGTTTCATACAACACTTTCATTGGTTAGGATTTCTTGTAAAGGGATTTCAATGTCCTGCTGAGGCTAAAGAGAAAAGATATTATGAGAATTTCACAGGAATTGTGTTACCTCATGTGGTTTGTCTTCCACCAACTAAGTTCTTAATTTTCTCTTTCATATACCTTCCTTAGAGTTAATTTTATCAGATACATTTTCATCCAGGAATGATGCAATACCAAATTTTTGATAGCTGTGGAAAACAGAAACAACACTGATATTTCATAAGTAATACAGTCTGGTATTTCTATATAATAATAAATTAATGACCATTAAATACATTTATTAAGAGCATGTTTTGTAGAATTCTTTTCAGGTCCTTGAGGTTTCCCTGTTTTCCTCATACCCATTGAAATGGCTAAAATTTCACACATGATCTGCCTCTTTGAAAGCAGGATTCCAAATGAAAAATTGATTTTGTTTCCATGTAAAAATCTTTCAGGATCAGTCAGTGATTCCCTGTATCTAAGTGCACACATACAGCACCCTGGAGACCTTCACTCCACGAAGCTGTGATTGGTTCCACCTTGCTCCTCTGCAAGAGATGGAGGGTTTAGAGCTTCTGGAGAAACAATGAGGTTACAGTTCTCTAAGCTGGCCAATTGTCTCACTAAGGCACACTAAAGTTTTTGCAGAACTAATGTGGGCGTTGATCTAATTGCCAAAAGAGCTAGACTTTGATGTCTCTCTTATGGTATTCCTCCTAATACAATACTTTCTTCATTTTTTGGATGTACTCCCTCTTTGTTTAACACCTTATTGCTAGAGATTTAACAGCAGGGAGTCTGGGCCCCTTACCTTTCCAAGACAGACAGCAGGGAGATATAGGAAGCCTAAGCTTTCCTCCCTGGCTCCTAGTCCTCAGAGTACTTTTTTGGATGCATGGCATGTGAGATGAAGCACTCATGCTGCAGCCAATGAGCAGCACTAGACGACAAATAAAGCAAAGATGCAGCGGAGGGTTGGTGTATACTGATGCAGAGGATCATTTCCCTGTTGTCTCCTCTGCTGCTTGCTGCCTTGTGGCCCATGCATGCCATCTGGGATGATGCTTACACATCCACAAGGTCATTTTGATAGCTGAGCACCTGCTACGTCTTAAGTGACACACTGCGTTTATTTGAATGAGCACAATATTTTCCTCTGACAGAGGGCCTTTATCAAGGTAGCATTTCCCGACTTCTGATAGTTTTTTTCTAATCCCTTTTAAATGTTAACATTGCAGAGAAAGCTCATGTATACTCTAATACTATGTCCAACACAAGTTCAGTTCTTTCTAGGACTGCAGCTTGCTTGGTCCAGGACCAGATATCTGTCCTCAATTCAATCAGAGCTTTGCTCAGATCTTGGCTAGAACAATAACATCAGGGAAAGGACCAATGTCAATCATACATATCAAGTAATGTTATATGAATATTTTGAGACAAATAAGAAGGTCCAGACTAGATTAACTTCATGGGCAGACTCTCCAAAGTGAATGTGACTGGTATTAGTGTTATCAAGCAGCAGACAGGACACACAGAGGGAGACAGAACCAAGGCAGGTCAACACAGAAGTGCATGTCCCCAGTATCACCCTCACTTCCAGTAGTCAGAGGTTGACTAAATCTTACAGCACGAGATGTAATATTCACTCTGGTTTTTGTCTGATAAATATAATAAATCTTTAAATTCTTGCTGCTAGTATTTTGTTTTATTAATTCTTGCTAAAGTCCTCTGTGATATCCTCTGCCAGCCAACATTTACTTACATATTTTGGAAAAAGCCTATCCTTTTGATTTACTGTCTTTTAATCTCAATTAAGGTCTCTCTGGTTTTGTGGTGCTGGGATGGGAGACAAAAGGCTTCAGTCCTGCCTTCCCACATGCCCATCTGGAAGTTGGTGTGATCCAGCTTGAAGTTAAGAGCCTGGCCTGTGATCCACAGGGTATTTCCATCCAACCTACTTCATCCCAGGGAGCAAGGCTCAACTTGCACATGAAGAAACACAGCTGTATGCCTCCTCCTGTGCCTGTGACACCCCAGGACAAACCACCAAATTCTTCCTACTACCAGCCTGTTCGAAAGGGTGAAGGGCAGTGGTTGCTACTGAATGGGAAGGGAGAGGAAAAGATGAAGGAAACACTGATCTAACTTAAAGGCAGGATTTAATCCATGCTAGACAGCATGAAGTACTGAAAGTGTGTTTCAACAGAGCACTGAGACAAAACATGCAGTAATCTGTTCATCTGAACTCATGTCAAATTCCCCATCTTCTCAGAAGGACCTTGTTTCGGACAGCCCAGACCTAAAAAAAACAACGGGCATTTGTGAGACATACTCCTTATGCAGTAAAAATTTCAAAGCTCCTCATGCTGTCCAAGCATGGTCAAAATAGATCAATATTGCAAATACTGTCTCCCAAATTGCCATCATTGTTTACATCTGTCTCTGATATACCCTCAGAAATACACCAAGTTGTAATAACCATCTTTTTGATGTCAGTGGTTTCCAAGTCTGATGTGAAATACTATGCTGACACATGTATATGTCTTCCTGTTATGTACTAGGCAGAGTATTTTGTAAGAAAGGATGCTGCATCAGTGAGAGTAGTCAATAATTCTCTTGGCCTACCAGACTCTATTAATTTTAAATTTCTGTCATATAACCAATTGCTTGGCACTTATGTTGGCTTTCAATAAGTCATTTCAGCTGACTTAGAGGATCTTTTAGATTTTAAAGATGCTATGAAATTCCCATTGAATACACATAGCCACTTTATAACTATCAAGCAAAATTGTTATAGATGGTTACCCACAAAATACTATGCTCTTTCAAAACCAGTAATTTTCTTAGTGCTCTGCTACTAAATCCTTAACTTATCCCACTAGAGTAGCTCATTTTACATTTGTATATGATATGCTTACCATAACTTTGGCATTATTTTTCCTCATTTTCTATTTATGGAAATAAAAATCTATTGTCCGCAGTCTTCTTAAACACAAAGAATCTGATATAATAAAATGCTCTTACATTGAATCTAAAATAAGAAAAAGTTTGTTATCAAAGAAAGGGTCTTCCTTGAGTTTCAACTATATTACTATTACTAAATTACACTCCCCACTGAGACACATATGATCTTGGGTGTCTTTCTCCTTTGGTTCTTTTGATCAAGGCCAGACTACAACTTTATTTGAATTCACTACAACTTATTTGAATTATTATTATACTTAGTCTTAAGTACATAGTTACATGCTTGACAGGAGTAAGAATTTTGTTACTAGTATCTCTTATCATTAGGTCAAGAAAAGAATGGATAATACTCTCTGCTGAACTCCAGAGGCTGACAGAGGACGTGGCCAAAGGGGTTGTGTGATTCTACAGCAAGACCACCCATATTCAGAGCTATTGACCGGATCCCAGCAGCAGATTCCAGAACGTATATGCAGCTCCTTTGTAAGGCAAGGGTAAGCTTCAGAAGATTACAGTTAGATGTAGTGAGGCATCTAAAATCGTTTTTTATTGTGAAGTAGCTCTGCACACACTGAAGACAAAGAAAGGCAAAAAAGGTGTTTAGTGATACAAGTCAAAGGCAAAGCCTTTCCACAGCAAGCAGGCATACATAAAAAACATTGCTTGAAATCTTCCAACTTTATTCCTCCTGCAGAATGAGCCTTGAGTGAAGTGCGTGCAGGCAGGGGAAGGGTTACTGCTTTCCCAGCTGTTCACACAAAAGGACACTTTGCACCTGTTCCCAGTGAATGAAAGTTTACTTTGTGTAAAAGCAGTTCATCACCCCAGCACTGGCTTAGGGACGGTGGAGCAGGCAGAGCCCAGGCGTGTTCTGGCTGGAACCAGCGCACTACCCAGGAAGAGGGAGGCTGAAGGGCAGGTCCATTGCAATCAAGCTTCATTAGCTTTAACGTGTAAACATGCCCCCACCTGAAGGTTGATGTCGCAGCAAATGCAAACAGCAGGGATGGTCAGCTAAGCGTAAGCAAGAGAATGTGTATTTTTCACTTTAATCCCAACCCTGATTAGTTTACTATATTTGCCTAAGGCTGACATACTTTTCATATCTACCAGTGACCTATTATTCAGAAAAACCTGCACTACACTGCCCTTGTATAATTACAAAACAAAGTACTCCATGCTTCCTTTGATGTTCTCTTAGATCTACATCTCCTAAACTGTGATTTATCTCAGACATTGCCATTAGGTTTGTGCCAGGCCCTCAGCTGGCATAAATGAGCATAGGTCTGTGGGATCTCAAGGGAGCCACAGAAGTTTGCACCAGTGGAGAGTCTTGGCTGTCTTGGAAAAGTCAGTTCTCAGCGGCACAATCACGGCAAAGGCATGGACTATGGTCAGATCTGAGAAAACACAAGGAGCTAGGCAAGTATTTCTATGTTAAAAAATAAAAATAAAAGAGAAATAAAGACAAAATCCCATAACTAAAATAGCAGCTTCTCCTTTTCTCATGTCAACTGGTGACCCAGCAGTTTAAACACTTCTTCTCAGCACAGGGGTCACAAACAGGGCACATGGGCCATCCATCTGGGCCAGAACAGAAGCAGCGGGATAGACCCAGATTTCCTCTACATCTTCACCCTTGTGACTTTCAGAATATATCACCTCCTGCCCTCACTTTAATCCTGGGGTCTTTACTTTGGAGCTTATAATAAAACAATAGACAGTAAAAGAAAATCCCTGTGGGAGCAGCAATTGTGGCCCTATTATAAAAGCTTAAATTCCCCACCTGCCACTTGACCAGCAAAAACCTTGGATTCCCCACTCCAGTCCAGATTATGTAAAACTATTCAAATCCTGAGTGACAGTATTTATGAAGACAGCTGTTGGGCTCTCCAGCTGGGGGAGGCAGGGGAAAAAGGTCCGGTAAGAGCTGTCCTGCTCTTCACTATTCACCCTCCCAGAGAACCTTACAATAGCTTTTTTTTTTTTTTTTTAGGTCCAGGTGGAGGGACATGAATAATCAATCAGAGAAATTAAAAATTCCCAAACCAGAAGTTCTCAGAAATGCCCTTTAAAAACAGAGACTGATTCAGAGACTGCTCTCCTCACACTCACTTCCCCCTCCCCTTCTCTCTCCCCACCATTTTTGGGTTGCATTATTCGTCACAGAAAGTAGAAGAAGGTGGTGGGGAGAGATGCCTTGTGAACTGGTCATTGGTCAACACCATTCAGCTTGATACATTTCTGGAAAGAAGATTACACTAGAAAGATGTTATCGTTTCAGTCAATCAAATGTTTAACCACTCCTCTTCATCTCACTGAAGCTTTGCCATTACCAAGTATTTCCATTCTTGGTGGTATTTCAAACTGCTCTTTACTAGCAGGGAGTTGAAATTCAGTCAAACAAAGCGGTTTCCCACAACAGTGGTTACCATGCACTGGGGAAGGCTAGAGCAAGAATCCCAGCCAGTCACCATTACAGTCAGTTGTGAAAGCCCTCTTGACTTCTCTGTTCATTGGATTCTGAATGTCCATGCCATAATTACAGAAGTAATTGGAGAAGACTGTCTGTTTAAACCTCTTTTTTTTTCAAAGACTGAGCTTCCACAGAAGTCAATAAGGAATGGATTTTTACTGGGAGGTGGATCAGGCCAATGAAGTTTTACTGAATGTGCAATGTTCATTCGACCTACATCACATCTGAGATCAGGTCTAACAATGTGATGTATCAGCATTTGATAAAACCTCCAAGATGCATAACAGAAACATACGCATAACACGCCTATTGCACTATAACCATAATCTTTTCAACCTTGTCTCTAGTTCTGACCAGGAGCATATTTCTTATCTTTGTTGCATTTGTGCAGTTACATTTTTCATGCACAGATCCTGGCTTTTAATTTGTTTGGTTTGGCAACACAGAGATGCCATAAAACTCTACCAAGAAGAAAGTTGAAGACTCCCTTGCACAGAAGCTCTCCTGTTGCAGTCAGGTCAAAGTCAGACTCTCCCCTCCTGGAACCTTCCAGGCTGACAGGCAGTGCAGGTCATGGCCTTGCACTCCCATTGATCCTAAACCAAGATCAGGTTTGTCTCATTTAACTTCAGTCATCAAAAAGGTAGGTGCCTTGCCTCTTCCAAATCTAGCTTTCTGAGAGAGGTTGGATGAATTGTCTGCTGGGGCTGCCCTACCTACATAGACTACAGAAAGTCAGTCTAGACCTAAGGGGTCATTACGCTCTCAAAGTTCATGCCAGGACCTCAATCTGCCACAGAACTGAAAAACCAGAGAATTAGTTTTCTTTGGTGTCCTTTATTCTGTTAGCATTCAAAATACACTCAAAATGCAAGCATTCAAAATACATTTGCATTAACAGTTGCAAATCTCCTTATCAAAAAGCTAGGTTTCTGAATGAAACTTTCACAGATAAGAAGGCAAAATAATAAAAGAAATTAAAAACTTGAATTCTGATGTAAAAGGAATTGTTGTGCAAAGTCTTTCATTTAATGAAATAAAGTTATATGACTAATTTTAAATACCAGAATTCATGTAACTGTATTACCCTTTACTTAATAACGAATACTTCTTTCTGACTGGTTATTGTTTATGAATTTTGAGGCAGTAGATGGGCAAGCAGAACATGTATGTCCCCTAAAATGAACTGAGAACTGCTGATCCAGAGAGACTATCAGCTTCCTTTGAAGGAGTGACGAGCATTCAGTTCACGTTAAGTTGAAATGAGAAGAGGCACATAATCCTTCACAGAAAAAGTTCTTATATATGCTGCTGTGCTGCATTTATAGCTAATTATTTGACCATGTGAACAACTCATAGATGCAGGTTTCGATTATAAATATTTATGCACGTGGCAAAAAAATAGCAGTTAGAAAATGTTTATCCTTCCCTGATTTGCCTTGTCAAAACATACACATTCATTTCTTTGTTTGCCTTTTTTTTTTTTTTTTTTTTTTTTCTGAGAAACTTCACTGTAATGTATTAAACAGCTTCACAGCAGAAAAGGAGTGGGAGTCACCATCAGGTTCCAGCTTTGCACCACTATTTGCCACCAAAGAACATATTCTAATGAGTCCATGACAAGAAGAGAGAAAAGCTGAAATCTAATTTGAGAAAAGGATATTTGAAAGGGTAATTTCCTTACTGGAGTTCAAAGTACCTGGGTTTTTCTCTGCCTCAGAGAGACTCGGCAGTGGTTTCCCAGTGGTGCTGCCAATGGGCATGCTCTGGATAAACACTGTGTTGTTCTTCCCACACACATTCAGGACACAGAGCCCCCCCCCGAACTGACGTCAAGAGACTGTCCCAGGCACCTGGCACATCCTAGGATCATGCTCAAACCACTTGTTAACCCAGCAGATACATTAAATGGAGTGAACTTGGCAGTTTAAGGTCAGCCCCTAGAGATAACATTATCAGAAAAGCCATTTGTCTCCAGTGGGAGCAAACACAGGCATCTATCAGATTCCTTCTTTCCACAGCTCTTGCCAGAACCTGATAGGAAAACAAAACAAAACAAAACAAAACAAAAAAACAGCAACAAAAAACAAAAACCAACCCAGAACTTCACGAATCAGAGTTCTTGCTACTCTGATTTTTTGACAGTGTTTTGTTTGATTTTATGATATGTCCAGCTATCTGGCCTGTAGCACTAGCAAGGTAGCAACAGCTTTAACCAGAGGAGCCTCAGGAAAAACTCAAATCATACATGTAATATTTCCCTTTCATGCTGCAACAGCATTCAGATTCGGCTGTGCCAGCACACCAATGCAGGCACCATTACCCAGAACATGGAGCTATACAGTTTTCGTCTTTATCAATTCCTTCATTCTTTCTTTTTGAACTATTCCAGACTTCAACACACACTGAGTTCAGAGAGAGTTCAAGCTCGCTGCTTACACCAGGAGGGCTGAAATCTTTGGTTTCCATTTCACAGAGTTCGTTGCAGGTTCACAGAGTGGGTAAAAGGCAACACCTAATATTTGTGCCAGCCTGGCACTCACTCCGTGCTGCTCAGCCTCCTACCTCTGCTCCTTGCAGAGCTGGGATGGAAATCCATTTACAGCTAGAAATACTTGGCACATCAAAGGGATGCTGTCAAAGCACTAGTCCTAAAATGTTATCTGTCCTCTCTTGTCTACATTTGTTTGCAAAATCCACATTATCTTTTCAGCATAGAAGTGTTTTATTTCCAGGCACAGCTTGAAGTGAATACTTTTCTAGGTCAGTATCAATGTCAGAATCAGTAACAGTGCTAGTCTGGTGAGCATGCAAGGGAAAAACAAAACAAAGTACCCACACACAGAAAAGGGGGGAGAGGGTGAAGACATCTTAGGAAAGGAACAACTTTGTTTGGACTTGCAGAACATTATCAGACATGACTGAGAAAAAGCAGATTTTTGAAAGTTAGGGAAATGATATGTCATGCACCTTCTCATCTGTAGTCTTCAGATCTCATATTTAAAAGAAGGCATATTATACTGGTTTACCTTTTTAGCTTATTGACTTACTTGCGGTCTGTGATAATGCGTCATATAACAGACATCATCCATTACACTACAGTTCATACTAAGGGGAGGAAAAAAGGAAGTACTGCATTCCTACAAATGGAAATGGTCGTGATAAATGGAAGATGAGAGAGTTATCACTGAGCAGTGTGTTTCCAGTATTAAAAAGTGCAACCCTTTTTTTAATCTTCTTTTGAGTCCCACTGAGATATTAGCTTCAAAAAGAAACTGGTACTAGCAAAAATAACAAAGTACTGCTGCTGAATTAGAACACTATTTCTTTTTCTACTTTAAAATATGTTGTACCATTTAAAGTTATCCCTTTCATTTTAACAGATTGGGTGGCTGATCTTTATCATACCGGTGTAAGTAGGAGCACGTCCCTTTCTGTTTGCTCAGACAGCAGGTTCCAGCATGGGGCATGCAGGCCATGGCAGAAGGCCTGCTTGTGGGAGGGCTGGAGTGACTTTCACCCTGAGGAGGGTGCAGCACTTGCTTCTGGACTTGCAAGTGCTCCCAGCCTGACAGTGTGAAAGTTTACTCTTTGCTGGGTACAGACAAGGCTACAGGTAAGCAGCCAACAGTTTGCCTAGACCTTTTGCTCTCTCTCATTGGCTCCGACCAGTGCAACATGGTCACTTGCTCCTCGTCATGCTACAAATAGCAAATGAAATCTGTCTTGACATTCCTTCACCCCATGCCTTCCCTCCATTTCAAATGGGTCTTATAAGTACATTTGGGTGGCAGGTTTGCAAAATTGTAGGCTCCCTAAGTCAGAGCCAGTGTCATCTGATTTGCCTGCACAGGATCCAGCAGAATGATGTTCTAAACCTAATTTGCAGCCTCCAGGCACTACAGTAATATCACTAATTTAATACAAATGACAAAGAGAGGAAGGGACATACTATTCACAATACTGACTTCTTCCCATCCACAGATGCTTGGCAGGATTTCAGATCTGCATTTAGGGAGCATGTAGCTTTGCTGAAATGGCCATTCTTTGTACAAATATGCCCCCAAGCAGCAATAAAAAGAAACAGATGCAGATTAACACTAACAAATCACATACCCACTGCACTATACATGTAACCTAATGCATGTGAATAGTCCTACTGACTTTACATCTGTTACAGAAGCACAGCCTTGTTGAAGGCATTGTCCTCTCTCACAGAGTCAGCTCTCCACAAAAGCAAGGAGTTTGAAGGCAAAGGGAACAGTACTTATACAGAAACTAGGGGACACAAGTGAAGGGCAAGAGTGGAGTAGAGACACCTTCATTATGCCTATCAAGCTCTCAGGGTTTGAGACATCTTGTGAAATCTTGCTGTCTCAGCTCCCTCTGCTCCTCATGGGGAGATAGAGGGGGTAGACTGATTCATCTATCCCAAGACCTAAGGGGTCTGTTATGAATCAAGGTGGTTGGAGAAGAGAGGGAGCCTGGGTGACCTACTTACACTGATCTCCCAATTTTTAGATGACTAACGTTGGGTGAAATAAATCTCACTTTGATGGCTTACTGAGTTATCCTGACTACCGCAGCATCAAAGTGAAGTGAGAGATGAGTAAGTACATCCCCTGCTGTCTGGGGCAGTCAGAGGTCAGTCACAGCGGAAAAGGTATTTTTGACCTGTAGGCAAGCAGATCACCTACAATAGGTGCCTAACTTTCATGTCTTTATCATGTCTCCTTCCCTCCGCAGACCACGCAGAGACAGAGCCTGGCAGCCCCATCTAGGACAAGGCTCAAAGCACTTATTGTTCTCTTGGTTTTAGACACTATCATAAGTGTGACAACAAAAACATTCACCCAGACGAGATGACCCAGAATCTCAACAGTTCTCATAAGTTTTGGATTTCAATGACACTATGCATTTTGGAGAAGGGATTCAAAAGTGCAGAGGGCCAGCCATAGGGACTGACAAATTAGAGGGCATAAATTTATTTTAGACCCAAATATGACAAATTTGATTGCAAAATTCTGTAAATAAAGCCTTTATTAAAAAAAAAAAAATAATAAAGAGAGAGAAAAAGAAAACTGTGGTAGGTGGAGTGTGTGTGTGTTTGTCTGTATACCTATGGCTTTCTGTAGGAAGTCCCAGAACCTTGCTGCTTCTTCCTGTTTTTGAGCTGCCCTCCTGTGTCTTGTGATCAGGTGTTTTTGACTTGTATGAATTCACACCACCATTCGTCTGCATCCTCTTGGCATGTACAGAGACTGAGAGTCAATGACCTTCCACACTACCTCCACTGCTCCTCTCAAAGGATCTATTATGTGGCTCACTGGAAGAGCACAAGCCTGGTTCTGTTTGAGTCAGCATGACTCTTACAGTATAAACACTGAAAAAAAACCTCTCCATGTAGCTAGCCTCATTTTGCATTAGTCAGGAAAGGTCATGGCAAAATTGGAGTCAGGATAAAATTGGTCAGTGTTTGGAATCAGTCCCACTTGAGCTTGATTTCCTGTTTCTGAAAAAAAAAAAAAAAAAGGCAAAAAAAAAACAAACCAAAACAACAACCCACACTGCCTCCCATTATCTGAATATGAAGTTTAGTGAATGTTGCTATACATGCCACACAAACACATTTTACATACAGTAATTCCTTGAGTGCCTTAAGAAACTATCAGCATGAGTAAGGAGGCTCTGCAGCTACCAAGAACCAGAAGAAATGTGAAAGCCAGAGTTTGTATTCTTTCCACCTATATTTATATTCCAGGGCTGGTTTATTCAGAGAATTGTCTCTAAAATTAGTGGCAATCCCTTCTAGAAATACACCCAGGCCAACAGAAGAAACTAAACTGTCAGGTTCCCACTTAGTACCCAGACCCATACAGCCTGAATTTCAAACTGGGAAAAGACAGACAAAGATGGCTTGATGTTTTGTTATTTTGCTAATCAGGCTAGAAAAAATAAAGTACTGTGTACCTACTTAATCTGAACTAAAATAATTAAAATATCAGTCTGTAGAGAAAGTAATTAGATCCATTATTGATTAAAAGGCAGACAAAAACGACAGTTTGTTAGATGTCTGGTTTTAATGGGATATCTGTCAAAGCTATTAATTCCATTTCCCCATTCCCTTCAGCCCCATCCTTCCATCTGGCAGTAAATGCTCATGGAAGAACCAAAAACCAACATGAGACAGACAATGAAACGACCTCCAAGCTTTATGGATTTGAGGGACTGGGGGGCACAAGAAATTACTTCACATTTGTGTCCAGTATTGTATGTGCCAAATAAATACCCAGTAGTATCCCAGAGAAGGTATCATCTTCAGTATTGTTAACCGGCAATGATTCTCTTGCTCTCTGTTATTCTAACCTCAGTGCTTCCCATTAGCTGTCTGCATCCCCTTCTTGATTACCAAGAGCATAATGTTTTCTGAAAGATTAGAGAAAGGAGGATTTAGGGTTTGGAGGGTTTTTTTTTCGCTTATTGTTTGGGTTTTCTTTTCCTTCCAACAGCAACTCACTGTCCTCACCTTTCTGCTGGACTATTTCTGGAGTGGAAAAAATAATCTCTGCTCACCATACATAGATATGACCTCAATTTTCTTCTGAATATAAATTCTTTAGTACACATTAAAATGGAGATATCTGAAACACTAACCTTCTTTTCTCTGGCTGAATTGAAGGGTCATCATGACTCACATCTTTCCAGTGATGATAAAGGTGTGAAATCTTTCAGAAATGCAATGCATTACAGGTTAAATGAGTCAACCATGGGCCTCTTTATCAATGCTTCATTAGAAGTGCTGCGTTCCTCTTCACAGGGACACAGATGATGCAGGCAGCAAGAAGACTTAAAACTAAGCCATTTTATTCCAGAAGATACCTTTGACACTCCCTGATTCACAGCCATGTAACCTTTCAACTTCCTCAGCTCCCCACCACCATCCTTTGATCTTCTATCTCCAGATACCCAGATGATCACTCCAGCTCTATTTACCCCAACAACTCTGAACGTATGTCAATACAACTGGTGTCTTCTCCCACTCTCTACCATACACTTTCTGCTCCTTGTTGCCTGCCTCCTAAAACTGTTCATCTTACTTTCTCACCAGCATTTACCCTGGCACAGTTCAGTCACTGCGCAGAGCCTTGCGGTACCCATCAGGGCAGACATAATTTGTGTGGTAACACATTCCTGCACATGTCTATATCACTTCCCATGAACGAGCTGGTACTCTAGAGCAACAGGAAAGATGTAAGTTGGTGGGGAGACCAGAAGCCAAGGTCCCTGTCCCAGAAGGAAAAAAATTTGCCTGTCCAGACTGATCCCATTCCAGGTCCTTCTCTCAGCAGGAGGTGTTCTGCCCCTCCATGACTGGGCGTGGTCCCCTCACAGCCTAACTCAGCCCCAAGAATCATAGAATTACAGAATCACAGAATAGTTTGGGTTGGAAAGGACCTTTAAAGGTCATCTAGTCCAACCCCCCCTGCAATGAACAGGAACATTTTCAACTAGGTCAGGCTGCTCAGAGCCCCATCCAGCCTGACCTTGAATGTTTCCAGGCATGGGGCATCTACAGCTTCTCTGGGCAACCTCTTCCAGTGTTTCACCACCCTCATGGTAAAAAAATTTCTTCCTTATATCTAGTCTGAATCTACCCTCTTTTAGTTTAAAACATTACCCCTTGTTCTGTCGCTACAGGCCCTATTAAAAAGTCTGTCCCCATCAACAAGAGTGGAATGACAGTCAGTATGACAATGGCCATAAGGGTCGGAGGGGGAAACACATCCGAAAAGCCTCCCTGCTGCCTTGCTCAACCTTAATATCTGGTGTACTAAGTCATAGAAGAAATGAAAGAACAAGCTCTGGGACTTCCTGGTAGAACTGCTGCCTCAGGTCCTGTATCACACCCACTTACAACATTGAGCACAGTCTGATTGCACTTAGCAAAGGATAAAGAGATCATGCAAAGGAGGAGCTGCAAGCAGAATGAAGCCAGCAAAAATCTTACAGCTGAGTTATTTGATCTAGGCATTGTATATACAATGACAAAGGTGATGTTGCTCCTGCACTGAAGTAACAAGGATGTGAATGACACCAGCTAGACAATCAACAGTGATGATCCACTCCTCACTACTGTCAATACTTTCCAGCTCTGTGCCGAGACCTCAGGGAAAGTACTGCTGGTCAGTGTGTTGACTGACCTGGTCTATGAGAACAAGGGAATAAAGGATGTTCATCGTAGCCTTTTACTACTGACCTGGAATCAGTTTCACAGCCATGAATTATAAGCCAGTCAGCTTACACAAACAGAGTAATATATAGGCAGATGCCTCTCATTGCCCACCTGCTGGAAGACCCATCTCATTTAAAAATAATAGACTGAACTAAATAAATAGACTCCACGGTGAATGAAGTAGAAGGTGTAGGAATGTATGCCTTTACCTTTCAGATAAGGGCATGTTTGCCTTCAGACAGACTTTGTCTGAAGTTTTGGATATACGTGTTATTTCTTCTAAGCCCAGGCATAACAGGACCATTATTTGCATCATCACTGTGAAATAGCAAGGAGACCCAGGAAGGACACAGCCAAGATCAGAAAGGGAAAGGAGAAATGACATAATGATACAATGATTCAAAATCTGTGCAGAGGCTAGCAACCAGAGCTTGAAATGAATCATAAAACAAAGATAAGACTTTGAAGTGGTGAATGTGATCTGAAAAAGTAGTGGATTGTTAAGACACAGTGGGATGATGTGGATAGAACGAATGTCAAAGGACAGCTTGGCACCATGTCTAGCAAGGAACACAGCTTATTTCTCTGTTTCCTTGCTCTGCTTCCTTACAAATTGACTCTAGAAATTTATGCTAAGACAAATAGCTCCAGCTCCAGGAGAATAATTTCCTGACTTCTTTACAAGTGTTCATTACTCAACAGGTGAGAAAAATGGGGGGGGAAAAAAAGAACTGCAAAACCCTCTCAGCTACAGAATGTTACTTATAAGAAGTTATACCATTTTTAGAAATTATGAATATGTAGGATAAAACAAATCATTCTGCATATTTTGCAAGGGATTTTTGAAAATCTATCTTAGAGTTATCTAACAAAAACTCCTATACACATGCCAACATGATGGCTTTTAATAATGAAAAGAAAAGCTAATTCAACTAATTTCTTACAGAGCAAAATAGAAAAATTGCTAATAATTTATTATCAGCAGCTTTACTTCTACTGCATCTTTTAATATAAGTTGCTGAGCTATTTAAACAATTTACCTCACAATCTTTGAGTTTAGTTCACATACACACATACAATTGTCCTACTAATTTAACATCTGACTTCAGAACACAACATAAAATGATTAACACTTTGTTTCCTGTTTTTATTCTTTTTCTGAAGCAATACATATGTACAAGCAGTTCTGTGTGTAGCTGCCTAACAATCATATTTAACATCTTTTATCACGGTGTTCATTTCAGCATATTATTATTACTTTGGAAATACACACAGTTTGACAACAGAGTACCATATTGTAAAGTATTCCTAATACACGCATATATAAAAGCAATTTCATTGGCCAGGAGCATTTTTTTAAAAATGTAAATTCTTTCTCAGTACAGAGAAAGAAACATGATGAAAAAACTTAGTAGATAGAAATTGGATCAGGGAATCTAGATGTACCCCTCTACCATTTTCCTATATACAGCAGTAGAGCCTAGTGGACAAATAAGACTGTCAAGTAATATCTCCTTTTAAAGGCTATTGTAAATCTGTGTGATTTAAAATACACATGATATTATAGCATATTTAAAAGATGATTTAAGAGATTTTCTGTCTTGTTTTAAATTTTTGGTGCAGAAATACATACACACAATTCTGCTTTCAAATACCCCTCAGAAATGCCATACGAAGTTTTACAAGCTTAAATAGAATAAACTAAAGCCAAGGCACTGCACTTAAATTTGTTTTAAGGAGGTAGATAAACTGTGTCTTTGGCATGCAGTTAGGTTCAAGGATGGCAAAACTCTTGTTTATGATACAGAGTACTAGGCTGATTTGTCCAGCACAAATAAAAACTGCAAGCTCAGCAAATTTCTTCTTCAGCAAAGATAAAAGAACATGATAAATGAAGAAATCACCACAGCCATACATATGGGAGTCTGTACTCAACCCCCTGCCATTCCCTTTTGCATGGGCAGTATTTACAATTTCAGCTATGTTCAATACTAAATTCCACCTATTCTGTATATCTATGATGCAAGACAGCTGAGAACTTGGCTTAACTAATGAGCCTGGTCTCCATCAAAATGGATTATTTCAAATGTAATGAGATGGGGCTCCAAAAGTAAAGTCTGACATTAAGACCCCAATATTTAAGTGTGCAGATGTCTGCTAATCCTCTAAGCAATGGAGCATCATAATAGTCAAGGCAGGTGCTCATTTCTGTTGCTCACACATGTCCTAGGACATCCAAGATGTCCACACAGGCTGGCAGATGTGGCATACAGTCTGTAGGAGATCCGTCTCTTTCTGAAGCCCCAGCAGGTTATCCCAGGTCACCTCCAATGTACCAGATGCTTGTGTGTGCAGGTGGCTTGATCAAGTCTGTAGACAATAGAGCCAGTAAAGCTAAAGATCTGCTCAGGTCACATGCCAGGGAATTCAGTTCAACTGTGTGAGACACACATCTTTATAGGTCAGCAGCTTAAGGCTGGGTGGGATTCCCTACTACATCTCCAAAAACTCCAGACTGTGGTCATTCAAACTGAGCTTTAGGTCTATCTTAGGCTGGGAAGAATTATTTTCTAGGCCCTTCTGGCTGCATTAAGCCAATTTCTATTGACTGTAGAGGAAGCCTATATACCTGCCATGCATGCAGACACTTTCCTGTAGATAGCAAATTTAGGTTTGATCCTGAGTTGAATCCCATGGCAAGGAACAGACACAGAAATCAAACTCTTCCATTGTCAGAAACTCACTACTGTTAATATCTAAGAAAACAGGGGCAATGAGTCAATTAAACCAGAGGTTTAATTTGACAGAGAAAGCAGATTTTAGTGTAAGGTATGAAGCTGGAACCAATGCATCTCAGGGTTTTGGATTAGATTTAAGTCTGGGGCAGAGTTACATAGTTGAGGAGTGGAACATTTCCCTATACCCAGGCAAAACACTTATTTCCTTTCTCTTCTTTGTTGGAGATGATTTGGACCTATATGTTTTACTACTGGGATTCTGTTCGAAGAATCAAGACATCACATGCGCTGTTCTTCCTCTTTCCTCCCAGAGTCACAGCTCTTTGTATGGATGCAGTAAATGTTTACTGATCCTAAGAGTAAGAGAAGGATTACATTTAACAGTGTTTGGGTCACTCAGCAAGTGAAAGACCTCTGCTCCAGTTCCTGTGCTGTATCAAGTGGAAAACAGCTTTGAACTTAACTCAGTAGACAGAGAGCAGAAAGTTTTGTTTTGGTTTGATTTTATTTTCTTTTTTAATGAATATCAGATTTATAGATAACACAAATCAGTTTGACTGAAAGTGCAGAGAACACATTATGAATGTGACCTATTCATCCTCACTTTGACTTGCTGTTTTTTCAAATGCACTTGGCTTAGCTCAGTTACCATGAAAAAGCAGTGGAAGCAAAATTAAGAGAAAACTCAAATAAAATTCGCTACTGGCTGCTGACCGCTGTGCAGTCAACAAGGAGTACTATATGTTAGTGAGATCTCCCATATAAAGGCTTAATTCACACATGGAGTGAAGTATATAAAATATATTTTAAAGATCCTTTTAAGCCAGCAAGAAGGTAGTCTCATCAGTCTGGGATAAAACTTTTCTGAGGGAAACACTAAGAAAACAGTAGAAGCATCCACTTTCCAGGATACCCATAAGATTTATTTATGATTGATCTGGCAACTATGTATCTTTTAAAGATAAAATCCTACTCAAATTAATGGTAACATTTATCTACTCAATATATCAATATAATACCTAGAAAATGTAGTGAGATCTTCCTCTACACATTACACAGTGTAGCAAAACCACAGTAAGTAATTTGTAATATGTAAAGCAAATGAAGAGGGACCTGGTTTTTGTGTGCAAGACCAGAATCTTAATTTACAACAACACACACTAAATGATATGTTGCCCACAAACATGAGCTGTTCTCACAAAAGTGAGAGCCTTCCACCAGAAAACTGTCTTCACAATTTCTATATTCAGCAGATGCCAAGAGTAGTACCTTTTTCCTTCAGAGGGAACTAGTGAAAGTTATTGAGAAGATATTGAAAAACTTTTAGAAATAACTATTGGAAAGCACTGCAAAAAGGATGCTTTCAGTGTCACCAAAAACTGACTTAGTTCTTGTCTCTTTGTTCTACTGGTTGAACAATGAATATTCAGCATAGACATCCAATGTGTGTGGAAAGACAGTAAAGATGCAGATCAAGTGCTGGTTGGAAATACCCAGGAACAGCTCTCAAATGAGTTGCTCCTGAAGTTATAGTAATATTGACAAAGATGCACTCTAAGATATTTGTAATAAGTATTTCCATCATCTACTTCGTCAGATACTGAAAGGAAATGAAAAAGCAAAATACTGTGCAGCTTGCAGACTACTTGACAGCAGATAGGAATTCTATATTTTTGGTTGGATGATGGGTGGATCTTTAGAAAAAGTGTGACTGTTCACAGTTCCCAAAAATTATCAAGAAACATTTGCTAAATTGTAGGGTGCTATGCTACAAAACTCCTGGGATCTGTCACCGAGTCCCATTAAGAGTTAGGAGTAATTTTCCTGGACACTATTGCATTGTTCTTGGACTTTATTAGTTCCTGACAAACATTTACATATTGATGTATGATGCATTGAAAACATCGAGTGTCACTGCATAGCATTCTTGCAAATGAGATTGCTCATTACCCTGCCTTGTTGACGAAGGCTTACAGCATAGTTTGTAAGGACTTTGTTCCTGGTTTTACCGTATTACAGTAGAAGTGATTTCTCTAATTGTTATCTTCTTTCTTTAATCTAGCTTAATTGTGACAACAGTTGCTGCAGTGATCTACAGAGCTGTGCAAAGTTTAGGATACTGACTAAACTTTTGGCTTTTCAGCAGAGAGTCCAGATGAAGTTGTTTTTACTGCAGAAAAGGAAGAAAAATAAAGAAATCCAGCCTTTGAAATAAGAAAGAAACATTCAACATTTCAAGGTCAAGTGCTTATGTGGGAAGCCAGTGAAGGTTCTGTTTTTCATGCCCATTGGCCCCTTTTATGAAATTACTGCTTTGCATTTGTCCTCTCCTTTTGATGTCTTCCCCTCGATGTTTTGGCTGAAAGCAGGAAGTAGAGCAGTGGGTGAAAGCTCACACACAGAGGGGAAAAAAAAAAGTTAAAACATTTTCCATGGTCAGAGGGGGTTGGGGTTTGCACAGAGGACAGAGAAACGTTTAATTTAAAATGTGGTGAATCCAAAACCGGTTGTGCCCACCTCTAGGCATAACCAAAACAGAGCAGGCACATTAAGTTCAGTTCCACTGAAAACACAGACTAAGCACAAAATGGAAAAAGGCAACACAGGATGGTGAGGGCTTCAAGTGATCCAGAGAGAAAATTCCACAGGAAAGTATTAGTGTGAACATAAGCCAGCTGTGCTATTTAATGATGGGAGGCAGGTCCTCTGTGTGCTCAACATTTTATATGTTTTCTTGTAACAGCTAAGCATTCCATTCAGGCAATATTCACAGTTTGCAGAGCCACTCATAAGGCTGTAGATTTTCAGTGAAAAAACATTAAAGCAATGTGGTTCTTGCTTTGCAATAAGCACACTGTCCTTTGTTTTTTGTTTGCTTGCACTGTGCATCTCTCTTGTAGTTTCATATTCTTTTAATTTTGATAGATTCTGATTAACCAAAAAAACCTTAGAAATATGGCTGGAACTGAGATTCAAGTTATTTTGATACCTCAAATCCCCTTGACACTCAACAGGCCTACAGAAATTCCTACAAGAGTCATTTTCCGAGTAAAAGTAACGGCCCAGCGGCCCACAGATACTGTCCAGACTCCATCCTCCTCTCTCTTCCATTTAAAACACTTAACATGTACAAAGACCAGAAACGTCTTGCAGCTAGGAACGTCTTCTCTAAAGGAAAATCGCTGGGTCTGATGGCACAGCCTCAGTTTCCCTACCACCTTCCCTCTGCTGCCCGATAAAGAGAAAGGTTCAGCTGTAGGATGATAAACATGTGAGAACATAATTTGGGGATGTCGGGCCTTCAGCTGCAGTGAATTAGTGCACATCCTTGCTTCAGTCATGATCTGTCTGCTCCCAACAGCTGTGAATCTGGGGTGGTTCAGCTCACTTTGTGGTGATAATGAGATGGAAAAGGTATGATCTGTCCTAGTTTAAGCTCACCTATGAAGGTGGCACTGTATGTTTCCATATCAGGTGGATACTGTGGTAATCATAGTTGGAGTAGAAAAAAAAAAAAAAAAAAAAAAAACACTGTGTGGCTGCAAACCTGCTTTCTCTTACAACCTCTTGTTTTCAGGTGTTTGTATCTATGACAAACAGCTTCCCATGGGGTTGAGCTTTGCCAAACAAAGTAATTGTTCAAAGGGTAAGCAAACTAGGCACAAAAGCACTGCAGATTTATTATCTGAGAGGTGAAAGGAGTTGTAAATAGCCCTTTCTCACAATAAAAATTATCTGGTCTCCCTTTGGCTAATTCTATAGCTGAGCTGGCTGATGTTTGGCACTCAGAATGTTTAGCTTCATACTTAAGCCCCTAAACTTTACCTCAGGAAGGCTAAGGTACTTTAAAAATAAATATTTATGGACTGTACACTAGCAACAGCAAGAACAGAGATAACAGAAGAGCAGCTCTGATAAAGCAGCAGACACGGTACTCTGATAAGTATGCTCCTGGTGTAGCTACCCAGTCCATACTGGCTCACAAACCAGTGACTACCAGTGAGCATTTGACAGTGCCTAACAATACCAAAGTCCAAGTCTGTGTATGGATTGGGTTGGGACTGCAGCAAAACTGGTAGAAATGAATATGTATATGGAGCTGTGATGCTGATCAAAGCCTGCAAAACACTTTTAATTTCTTACATATGTGATACTACACGTGCCATGATCCTTATCTGAGTCCTCAGACACAAGCAGATATGCCGTAAGGCTCACACAGCTGGTTTAAGTTAGAAGGTCAGTCTGTGAACTGCAGAGGGTAAGGGAGAGGCACTCCTCAGCTGGGGCACCTCCTGCCACAGAGATGGCAACTCCCAGCAAAAGAGCAGGCAAGCACTCCCGGGGGGAGGCATGCTCCAGCACTCCAGGAGGGTTTACACTGGTTGTTTTAAGGTACACCCACAAGTACGATACACAATATTTCTCCAATTACTTGAAATGTTGAAATACCTTTGACAGTACAGTGGTGGGGATGAAAAAAGCAACAGGCCCCGAAGAACTCTCAGTAGCTGGGAGGCACATAGAAGGCAGCTCATTCAGCTCCCAGGTTTCAGAGGAATAGTTCAATCAGCATTCAGGAAAAATTCTGTTTGTGTGTGTGCATGTGGTATTATAACCTGGCACATGAAACCTGCATTTTTCTCTTTAATATCATGTAATCAACTTTCCACTCTAAAAGTTACAGGATGTTGTATGTGCATGCCAGTGAAGAGGCATAGCATGTAGGCTGGAGTGCCTGCATGCTGGAAACACTAATGCTGAGGATCTGACAAGTTTAGGGAACTGGAACTGACCTAATTAGGTACCATCCCCCCCCTCCCCACTCCTTTGCTATTTCTTTCCCAAGGAGACATCACCTCAGGGAAAGTTCTCTGATTAACAAATTTTCCCAACTTCAGAGATAGAGTTTGTATTTCCAGGTGAAAGCCTGAGTTACTAGGGAGGCTAGAACTGAAACTTGTTTCGGCCTGTGAATCACAAGACTATGTGCCATGGGCCAAGCTCTGTTTTGATTTGGTACAGCGTAAAGAGATTCCTATCATACTGCCCCATATAAATATCCAAAAAAGATCATGTTTCTAACCCCACAGCAAGGAGAAAATGTAATTTTCCATGATTCATTTATGGGTTAAAAAAGTCAATAAAAGTGTTACAAAACATTCAGTTCAGTTCAAAAATAACTACTGGATATACGTTTAAGCAACCCTCCAAATATATGATAACTTCTGGGAATGTCAACCAAAGAGTATACAGACTGGTTGGTAAATTGCCTCTGTGACAAAAATAACGAGTGTGTTTATTGAGCAAGGTCATTACAGTAGTTCAAAACTTGTGGTCGGCGGCAGCAGCATGCCGAATGTTGCTGAGTCTGCAATGTCGTGGCAATACAAATATCAACAGACTGGCCAAGCAGCACAGATTCAGTTTTTGTAACTGAGCACTGCAGGATATGTTCAAGACTTTGATTTGTTAGAAACTTCATCAACAGTTGAGTTAGGATTTCCCCACTATAGCCTTTTGAAGTGCAAATGTGAACAAAATTACACCACATTGCAAAACTAATATGTTTTATCCAAAGCTTTACATATGATTTTGATTTAAAAATGCACAAGTCTGAACACATGCTTTGGAATGTTTGTTTTTTCCAGCTGGAGATACACTCAGATCCAAATTCATCAAAAGATAAAGTAGCTTTACTAAAGCTTCTCCAGGGAAAGGACCTAGTAATTCCAACTATTGAGAGAAACTGGTAATTAACATGAGATGAGGTGTATTTGGCAGCAAAGTACATTTCTGGCCCTCTGTCATATCTGTATATCTCATAGTCTTTGGTGAACTTTATTATTACAACAAACTTATGAAGAATGGCCTTATTTTTCTAGCATAGTGTGTATTTTATGTATATAGGAATTCATAAAAAGTCTTCAAATATGAGTTTTGGGAGTGGTGAAGGAAATCGGCATCTTCCCATGGTTAATTCTGTGTGCAGAAAAGAGTAGAATCTGCCCAACTGCTTATTGTGTACTATTCACCCAGCTGTAGCTAAATATCAGGAAAAATATCAAAAGTCTTACACCTAGCCAGGAATTAAAACAGGACCATCTTTCTAACATCTCCACCCTGTGCTTCCTTGTTCCTCTGGAAAAATCCAGAAGATTTTTTTAACAAGATGTAGAATTAAAGTGTCTTCTCTATAATCTAGCTATAGCTGCCTATAAAATTATTTAAAATGAAACAATATATTTTAGGTAAATGTCATTTCTACTGTAATCTTTTGAAGTTTCTGTAGAATCCTATTAGCTTCCATTCTGTTTTGATTTTTCCACAGAAACATGCCCAGCCTCAAATACCAAACACCCCTACTTCCATAAAATGTACTTTCCTGACATTCATTACCACAACACCACTGTCTCGCCCAAGCAGCGGTCAAGTGACTAATATCTTTCCTTTCAGTTCCTCACACTGCTGGCTGCCTGTTCCGGATTTCTTATCCACTTAAGCTTATTTTACTGGGTTCTCAAATGAACATGTACCCTGATAAATGTTTTGTGCAAGTGAAAATCTAAGTGCAGTATGACTTCCTGTGTGCTCTTAAACATGAGTTTTTGAAGGCTTGAGGGGTGGCAGGGAAGGGATGAAGGGCAAGTAAGAAATTGGAGGGAGTCTTAGTGTGCTGGTGATTGAGCTGGTAGGGATGCCAGTCCTGCTCATGGGACCCACGCTCACAGCAGCTATGGACCATTGTCTATTCAGCTTGGATCGTCTAGCTTACTAAGTAAAACTGCCAGACAAGATTTCTTGGGGTTTTTTATGCCAGCATGTAGAGGATAGCTATGTCCTCACTGAACCACAAATAGTACCACCCAAGGACAATGCTGAGGAAATATGATATATAGGAAGAAAAAACAGAATGCTTCAAGGATTTTAATTTGGACCTGAGACAAGTTTCAGGAATATGAATTACTGCTTAGTTAAGAAGGGAGTAGGAAACAAAAAGACAGCAGTGGTTGAAACAAAAATGTCATTCTAACATTGCTATTAGTTTACGGGTTTGAGGTGGGGTTTTGGTTTGTTGGTTTTTTTTTTTGTTTTTTTTTTTTTCCTTTTTAAAAGCCAAGCATGAAAGTTCTTCAAACATTCAGCCATCTGGCTCTTACTGGATTTTAATGCAGCCCCTGAAATCTGATCTGAATTCATATAGGCAGTAGTGTCCTTTGAAGTTAGCAAGCACATAAACACAAAAGCTTTATCAGTAGGGCCATTCATACAGCAGTAAGTGATTGTAGAGTAAATTCATCCAGCCAGTCTGTCCCAGCACAAAACCCATTCCCAACAAAGCATCTAATTTTGGGGATGAGATCTCACTCCCTGAGCACACACAGTCTCCAGTTACTCATGTGATGTGTCAGGCACTAAATAGGAACAAGAGTGGGATTGACCCCATGACCTCTAGGACAAGCTGCAAGGCTGTTGCACAGGCGTCTGTGGCCTGAGTCACTTGCTGATTATATAGCAACAACAGTGCACTGAAGCTTTAAAAATATCTAAAAACAAGGTTCTTGCTGTGTTGTTCAATAACTACACAGTGCCAAAGAGCCTGGAAGGGTCTGCTTCACACGATGGCACAGGTCAAACTGATCTGTGGTCTTTAATTTCAGCCCTCTGCTCAGCACAATGTAGCAACAGCTTCTTCTAGCTGGCTCTTCTGAGAGACCTCCTACCCACAACTTCCTTCCTACAGCCCAAATTAACAACAGTTGCTATCAACATTAACATAGTCCAGAATGTCTGCATAATAATATAGAGTAATATAAAGCACTATTGAACAACATAGAAAGTCAAGAAGTGTCCAATTAATCTCTGGGTGTCCTACACCATCAGGAAAAGCTTCAGGTTTCCACTAAGTCATCAGAAAATTGTTAGGCAGCGGGATGTTCCTGAGCTTTGCTTGCCTCATCACCCAGCTCCCATTTAGCCCATCAGGATTGTCACCTGCCAGAGATATTCCCAGATGAAGCAATTAGCTCAACATCCTTATTTCCAACCCAATCTCCATTTTTCCAGCTATACCTCCACCTCTGGAGATGTCACTGTGTAAACAAGAGTCACAACTTCATTAAACTGCAAAGCCAATTAGGTACCTGCTGTCTGAGAACAATATTTCCTATCATAGCCAGGCATGGCACAATTTACACTAAATCGTGGCAGCTCCAGGATCACATCATGTTGGGTTTTCATACAGCCTTGTTTGTCTTGCTGTATAATTGCAATTCCCCAGCAATTGCAATATAAGTTTCTAGCATGGCAGGCATTCTTATCTTTAGGTTTCTCCTGAAAAACTGTCAGCAGGTGATAGAACTCATGATTCATTAGTGCTGTTCCGCAGTTTCACTGTTCCCATCTCAAATCACAGTCTGATTCAGCAAACTTCTTCTATGAGGCACTTTATTATTTCGATAATATTTTCCAACAGCTTGATGGGAAATAATAAGAACTAGTGGTTACTCATCTAAAGCTGTACTTCTTCCCAAATAACCTAAACTCAATCTCATGTCAGACATGAACTTTTCCTGAAAACTCTGTCTAGGTACCTAAAATTGGATATTCATGGCAATACCTCCTCTTAATAGCATCTCAGGAAACTGGGAACAGTTTAGGATAACTCATTCATTTTATCTCTAGCTAACAATGAAATTAGTAACTTTTTTTTTTTTTTTTCAATAGATCAATAGTTCCTTTGCCAACAAAAAGGCCCCTTTGCTTTATTTGGACTATATTTCTGTCATAGACAGCATAGAAATAGTTTCCAGGCTCTTACTGTAATTTTGAAACCAATATAAAATATATCCAGCCCTTCACATGGCTATTTCCTATTATTAAATAATTTTCATATGACACGTTAACATATTTTTTCTGTCGCACATTGGAAATTACAAGATGCACAAAAAAGGAGGTTGTGTCTAGGATTAACAAGAAAGTGATCAAAGATCTGGGAATACACTGACCTGGATAGTTTTTTCAGGAAGAATCTTGTCTCAGTGGTGTCTCATATAATCATTTGTCTGAGACTTGAAGGGGAATTTATAAATTTGACATGGTCATAATATAACTCAGGAGTTTCCCTAAGGCACTTCAATACATTCATCTGCTGAAAAAAGCTAAACTCTGTATCCATGGAAAAGCTTACCAAACCCTTTTAGCAAAGACAAAAGAGGCCTGTAGATATTTTTAGCTAAAGTAGACCTTTTACAAAAACAAGCAAACAATAAGTGACATTCTCACTTCTGTGGATTTAGGTTTCAGTTGAAAAACTTGCTTTGTTTTCTGTTGGGTATTTGGTGGGTTTGGTTTGTTTGGGGTTTTTTTGGGCAATATCTCTTTCAGAGCAGTGCACCAATATTTCCCTTGAGTTGTTCAGAGACAAGTTCTTCTTTTTATTATCATTCCTTATTGTCCCCTTTCTGTAAAGTCTTGAACACACTCCTTCAGTAGCTCAAAACCTACCTAGTGAAGAACTATGCCTCACATTGATTAGATACCTTTGCACAATAGTGCTTTTAGGTGACTGATTTGGGCAACTGGAATAAGCATAAATGTTACCCTATTCTGTCCCAAAGAACTGTTGTGCTCCTTCCTGACTACTGGGGGAAGTATGAGGTCCTAACTTCAGCTTCACAGTGATCTGCTGGTACTCTGTAGTATGTTCATTTTTCTTCTAGGTACCTTATTTTTGCTGCAGAGAATGTACACTTCTGTTTGTCTAGGTTTAATCCAGACAAACTGGTTCTTTCCAGAGCTGCTCAGAGCCTCTGGTCATGCTCTTCTACTATTTTTCCACTGATCAAAATCTCTATTTAGCCTATCAAGACTAGTTGTATTTTCTACTGAAACAACTCAAGTGCCTAAGCCAACCCAAACAGGAGCTTGAGGAACCTCTGCCTCCTCAAACAGGTGCTGAATGTGAAAAATCTTCTGCTCTGTTTCCCCCATCGCACCTGTCAGCACCCTCCTGGTGCATCAAACATATGAAAATATTTAACATCTACCCTTTTCAAAAAAATCTCTTCCTTTGTAGGTAGAGGTAAAATGTCCCCCTCTTTCTTATGTATTTAAGTATTTGAGCCTATAATTAAGCAGCTGTTTCCATCTTCCCTTCTCCTAGTTATCTCTTCATTGATGATACACCCAGAAATTTCAGACACTGGTGAAGTACACATCACATGGATAAATATTTATCCTTCTACTCTCTATTTCATCACAAATACTGAACTGTACAAAGAACTGCCTTTAAGGACTGGAGTGTATAGAGCCTATTGACCCTGCTCTTACCTCCCAGGTGCTTTTCATTAGGTGATACTCTTACAATATTGGAATCTTCCTACACTACTTTGCAAATTTTCTTCCTTGCAAAAGCCAACACTTACACATACTCCTCACAAGATCTTGACCTTGTCATTGATCATCATTAAGTAAAGTCTGCTCTCTTTGGAAGGAGTAATGTCAAGTATTACAGTTATCTTCTCCTCCCCCCAAGGTCAGGTTTTATTGAGAGAAAGAGGTCAAGTCCAGACTGAGACCCACAGATACTTCTGAGCTGGTGGCTGCAGCCAAGCATCGACTTAATTTTAGGTGAAGTCCAAATGTGTACACAGCTGTCCTCCCTCTCACAGTGCCTGCACTCTGCTTCCATAGGAAGGCAACCTGGACATGTGTGCTGAGCCAGTGGATCTGTGTCGTATTGCCTTAAGGGAGTCAGGCTGTGAGAGCACTGAGACTCTACAGCTCTCCTTCTCTCAAAGGATGCGTCTTTCCCCAGCAATGTTACCCCACAGTCACTCACCTGAGCTCCTGTGCCTGTGGGCCAAAGCCCAGCCTTGAGGTGCACTGAGCAAGGCAAGAGGGTGAGCTGTCTGCCAGCCCCGCAGCTTGTTGCTTGGTGGCAGCAGACTTTTGCCTGCCTTTTTCACAAAAATAACCCTGGGACATATTTCTGATCAGAATATGGGTCCTGGCTCTTTTTGCATGTCCACTGACATTACAGGGAGCCAGAACCCAAGCTGTGGATTTGCACCATGTGAGTCAGAGACTTCTATGTGGGGATGCAAGATAGTTTATGGTATTTCTGGATTTTGACAGAAGGCTCAGCTGTTATACAAACACAGACAATATTTCTCAGATGCTGACCCTCCAGGCCATGGAATATATCCTGACCTGTGTTTGTGGGGAGTTCAGCATTAGAAAGGTCTCTGTGTGAGCCAAGGCTTCAGTACCATAACAAACACAGAAACAGATAGCGATCACAGTGTGCTAAGGCATTTTCCTCACTGCTGCAAGAAACATGTGCGCTTTGTGATGGTAAAAATCAATTGTTACAAGATTAGAAACAGGAGAGCTGCCCATGGAGCTGACTGAGCTGTCATTGTGCAAGGGGTGGGGAGGAAGGAGCAGTCGCACTTTCTTTCCCCAGTTAGGCAGAGGACTTTGCATTAATCATGCCTCCCTGACCATTGATAAAAACATTGATGAAAGTGTAAACAGAGCCAATAGATTTTCTGATAACTTCCACTGAAAATTACTTCTTCCTTTTTCTGCATTTGTTGTAAGGAGGCATGCACTCCCCTGAGCAATTCACATTACCAGAAGCTGTTTATTGGGTACATAAAACTTTCCAAAGAAGAACTACATGTCAAGCCCAGCCACAGTCCTAGCCACTGGTATATGACAAATTCTTCTATTCTGCCTTGAAAGCCCTTTGTATTTGTATGAATTTCCAAAGGCAGGCCATGAATAATGTTAGATAGTGAAGCTAGGTACAGAGTTTTCTTCTCGAAGATAATTCAGAGTGGGTCTTATCATTGCAAGTGTATTTTTGCTGATTACTCTGTTTCAGTCTCTAGGCAAAGGCATGGTCAATGCTCAGTCACTCCAGTAGCTCCCCAAAGAACACCATAAGCAAAACTCTTGCTGGACATGGCCCATAATGTTGGCAGAGCATACAGAAATGTCAGCAGACAACTACCACTATTTCATCTGCTTTGTCTGGGGAGCAGCTCCCCAGAGCAGAGAGGCAGGAGAAGTCAGCAGGCCTCCGACTTTGGCACTCCCGCCCTGGGGACACAGCCTGCCCACAAATGGGCCCAGACTCACAGGGAGGTTTCATATTCTGTAAACTCTGGGGTTTGTTTCCTGTTGTTCATCAGCCAGCTGTGTCCAGGACCAGGACAACTTCACAGAAGGCAAACCCACATGTAAACACTCACCAGCAATTAGTTCAGAGGTGTATTGACATCAAATACAAATACCTTGGTTCCTTACCATGTATTATTATGGGCTTAACACCATAAATTCTTATTGATGCATATGACCAAAGTAGGACTCAACAGTCCAGCCTGAAACTGCCTACCAAGGAGACTGTCTCAAAATTGCACTTGGGAAATGCTTATTTGCAGATTCCTGGGAACACAGAACAGTGGTCTTGCTCTGACACTAGACCCACCCAGACCATGGAAGAGGGTTTGAGGGTAGCAGTGTAACAGAGCAGAATGTAGCACTTGTTTCTTCTCTAGCAGAGGTCAACATTAGACTCATGTCAAAATGGCTGGTTGTCTAGTTGAGTCACTGCAGTTATACTGCTCTTGTAAGCACCCTTTTTTCTAGAAGGGGGATACTAGCTCACTCGTATGACAACAGCTAACTGCAGAGTCCTGTGATCATCTTTTCCTAAGAAATGGTTGGAAGATATTTGTCACAATCCCTTTCACCAGGATTCAGAGGTAAGGGTTAAGGAAGAGCAAAATCAGTCATGCTGTAAGCCAGTGCAAATCTATTAGGTGATAGAGAAGACTGAGGAAAATTTGTCAAGAGTGACCAGACCTTCCAAACTGAACAGTCAAAACATAGACATATACACTGGTATTAAAATTAAAATGCCTGTGAATCTCGTGTAAGGGCTATTATAGCTGCTACAGGTATAAAGACATAAGCCTTTTATGGATATCATAAGAATGGTTTGGGTTGGAAGGGTCCTTAAAGATCATCTAGTTCCAACCCCCCTGATATGGGTTGGGACATACTCCACTAGATATGGTTGTTCAAAGACTCATCCAACCTGGCCTTGAACATTTAGAGGGAGGAAAGTGAACCTGGCCTTGAACACTTCTAGGGAGGGAATATATTTAGGGACTGATCTTTAGATACCTTGTAAATAATCTGCAAAAGTGCCTTAAAATTCAGAGTCAAACCTTCATACCCATGAAGTTTTTTACAGATTTTAAATGGTCTTCTGAAAAATCAGTGCTAATGAATGTTGTGATCCTTGCGACTGAAACATAACCAAGGCATTTCAAAGACTTTTGTAACACCCTAATGTTGCCACTATGCCATGTAACTTAATTTTTGAGATAATATTGATCTTTCAGTCTACACTGATGGCATTAGAAATGGAATTTGCATACAATGGAAAGGCTTTGCTGTTGACTTCTCTGACTAAAAATCTAGTTGATGTGTTTTGGGAAAATCCTGAAGAAATGACAGAGAGAGTCTGCTGTGCTTGATACCTATTGCCACTATTAATCAAGACTGTGTATTCTTCTAGAAAAGCAGTACGAATGGTATGAGAAACATATATGTCAATGAAGAGGTAGCTGCAAAAAGATGTGTCTGATTGAAAAAGCAGAATGACTCCAAGCACTCTGTGTTCCTGTAACGGAGTAACATCTCAGATTTTGGCCAGCTTTGGATTTGAGTACCTGGTTATAACACATTCATTTTGATCCTCTGATTGCACTTTTCCCCCAGTGGCTGTGTTAGCCTACAATACCTTTCTTTTCCTGTTTATAAGGGTACGTTTTCAGACTCCACTGTGAATTTCTCAGTAGGAGTTACTCATTTTCAATACTACTTAAGAAAAACAGCTTTCCCTTCTCATGTCCTTTCAACACAGTTGTACTTTCTTCCAAATGAAGCACAGCTATGACCCAACTTAGAGCCCTAGGTAGTTTTTGTGGTATTACAGCACTCTTCCAAGAACACGTGGGCTCATAAGTATATATGGTATGCGTTTCCTCACATTAGGATGCAACTGTGTTAGAATAACACAATTTCTGAACTTATTTTTCGTGTTCTCATGTTTACATTGGAGACAGTTCAAACTTCTCTTGCAAGGAGGTGTTCAGTGTTCCTTTCCAACCCTTCACTAAATATACAGAACTGCAAATGGTTTATTTTCAGTTGTGTAGCCTATTGTTGCATTTTTTAAAATAGTTGCATTGTTATAAGAAATCTTCTGTCTGTGATTTCAGTCTAACAATGCCTGTGATGTATCTGCATTGTGGATACCTTGTGTTTGAGCATGTTTAAAAGGTCACCACTTTTCTTGATAGCTGATAAGTTGGACATGTACAATAAACTGATACGGGTGCTTACATTAACTACTCTACGGCATTTAGAGTGGGTCAACATCTTTTATTCAGCCTGGTGCTCAGTTCCTTGCATGTGCTGATCTTTCTCACTCTATCACAAGTAAACTGTACTACAACACTCATACCTACTTCACCTTACCTAAAGCTATTTAGTGAACATGCAGTTCTAGAATGAGTGAGATGTGGTTTGGGTTTGCTGCAGATTTTTTACAATTTTTTTTGTGATTGATCTTTCATTTAATAACAGTGAAGGTCAGAGAGCACTGATTGTCTCTGAACAACCGTGTAAATCTTTATTAAGCAGTATCTTTTCTCATTCCTCTACCAAAAAAAAAAAAAAAAAAAAAAAAAGAAAAGAAACAAAATAATAAGCAGATATTGCCACACTGCACTAATTGTATTAGCTGAAAGAAACCATAGTATGTTGGAGGCCTTCAGCGACCTGGTCTGAAAGAAGTCTAACGGATGAATTGATGCTTCATATTAAGCGTATAGAAAGTTTAATTTTAGCCTTGCAAAGTGCTTATACTAACTAATCACTAGGCTGTAATTTACCTGTTTTTTTATTATCTTGAATTTGCCAGATTAGAGTTTGATTTTGTCAGACAGTTTAAAACTAATGTTATCTAACCCAAGAACCTATGTTAAGATGAAAAGAAGCAGAGTAGGGAACATTACAACTTCTCTTTACTTTCTTCATCTACAGTTCATCAGGAGCAGCCAAAAAGATGAACCTTGTTTTTATTTCAGAAAACCAGCAAACTAATTGCCAGATATTTATGATCTATATGGATACAAACCTTTATGAAATATAGTCTCATCTTGGAAGGTTCTCTGTTCGTGGTTGATTTACAGTGCACAGTTAATGCCTAATTATTTCATTGTACCTTTTGCCAGGGTATGAATAATTCATGATCCCTCTTTAACAAAACCAAGAATGGGTTGATTCATGATCTTGGTCCACAGCCAGAATTATGAAAAGCACATGAATATTGGAACAGTTCAGGATTTTGAAAGAAGGGAGGAAGACTAGGCTTCACAGTCTATCCAGATTATACACATCAGCATCCAGAGGTTACATGGTACGAACTATACTGAGTAAGAGGTAGAAAGAATATGCAATTTATCACTTGCAAAATGCTGCTGAAAACTGACAATTTAGGCATTCCATCAGCCTCGTGACCTGGCCACAGTCTATCTTCATGGTACCAACGCTCAGCTGTTGACTGTGGACTCACTTTAGTTGGTGAGTCAGAAAGGTGACCATGATCCAAGGAGATAATATTTAGAAGATAAATTTATTGCTCACACTGCACCCTCTACTGTCTAACTCCTCTAACAGCTATGGGCAGAGTCTGGTTCCTTGTTGGTCTGCATACAGTGGACAGAGAAGTAATCCAAGGCAAAAATGCTAAAGTAAAGGGAAAGACCACACAGGAAACCTGCACAAATCTGCACGAGATCAAAAATTAGGGACTACATTTTTATCAGATGGCTGACTGATGAATTGCTAAGCCCAAACCTTTAATCCTGTCTGCATTAGAACTGAGTTCAGTGAGAGATCCTCTTTAATGAAGTCAGCAGGACACTGCCTGTATAATGTGGGCCACAGGATTAGGAAGCTCATCTGCCTTCCTAGACCATTAGATATATTTGAGGTTCAGATGCTAAAAGTCCGTCAAAGTGTCAAAGCAGCTCTGTGAAGTACAAGGGCCATAGCTGTCCTTAATTAGACATGGGATCTCACTGACTATCACAGGAAAAAAACATCAAGCTGCCAGGTTAGGGAGATGGGTATGAGCACTGGAATGGGCTGGAGAGTGGCCACTTTGTTACTTTAAATTACAGCCCAGCCAGGAGCATCCTGTGATAGAGTATAACACTGCCCCACACTGTCCTGTTAGTCATCCTGTCAACATGTCAACCAGCCACTGACAGGCTTTCCTATGTTACACCACTGTATGTTACCGAATACACGCTCCACCCTAAAAAAAGCTCATCCTGCTTCTAAATTCCTACCCAAAATGAGTAACTGATGACCCTAGAGACAGAGGACTTCCCACTTACCCAGAGCTAGCTTACCTGGTAGACCTCAAAGAGGAATCTAGAGAGTGATACTAAAATTTGGACCCTGATGTCAAGTATCTGAAGATATGCTACATCATACAAAGAGAAATCCATCTCTAGAGAAGTGAGTCTGCACACCCCCACTGAGGTGTGTAAGACGTGCACAATGGCCCATCCTTGCTGGTATCTGTCATTCTTAATTGACTATAGAGGGAACCTAGATAATAAGCTTAGACTAGATGCTTAACTTTTAGGCAGTTCACCTAGGGAAGAATTAAACCTACCCATAAGACCCACCCTGCAAGGTTTACAATCCAAAGGGATGTGCTAGCACAAGCATGTCATAAGAAGAAAAGGCACCAGAAAAAGAAAAGAAGAAAGACCAGATCTGTATACAATTATGTTGCTTACAGATGTAGCTGACTGATAGGAAATAAAACCAGATAAAATATGAGGGAGATTAAGTGCATGACGATAATGGTAATTACTCAATATCACAAGAGGAAAAGGCATTTCAATCTTTAATTAAAAAGAGAAAAAAAAAAAAAAGGGCAAAAATAAAATCAAAAACATTACCAAAAGTTCTTCTGATCCTGCTTTAGTTAGTATAAATATGGCACTGTTCCATACATGCCAATAGAGAAAAGCAGATATTTACTGGAGTGGAAGAACATGGCTTTCAATTTCAATCTCCAGACAGCATTACAGAGGACTCAGCACTTCTAGGGCAGTGCTGAGGAGGTTATCAGAAAACAGCGGGTGGCAGCCTGCATAAACCTGTTTGTGACTGTGCCCTCAGACAGCTTTCCAAAAGAAAAGGCTTAAAACAGGAGCTGATTCAGGCTTTCTTTTATTGTTGACAGACATAGTAAATAAACCCAAAAGTTTGGCCCTCTCAGAAACCAAGCAAATGAGCAGATATTTTGCAGTTATTTTAGAAGTGTATCTCAGGAGGGCTGTTAGGTTTGCATCATGCTCTGCTGTTGCTCAGGGATACTATGGTCATAGGGACCAGCAAAGGAACAATTTCCTTCAGCTGCACTCTGAGGGAGGAGATGTAAAATTCCATTAAATACCAGTTCTTCCATAAAGATTGAGACACCAGTGTCCGTTACACTGTAAGGAGCGGTTTATCCCACTTTCTGTTTTAAACCCCCAATACGATCTGCTTTCCTTTTAAGCATTAACTGGAGGAAGCACGTAGAAGTATTGTAACAACTAAGCAAAGAGACATAGTTTAGGACAGCTGTCAGCTGGGATTTTTTAAAGCAGAGGCTCGTCTCTCAAGAGACTTAGCAGGAGTGAGAGGCTTTAAAAAGCAGTCTGCACAAAACACCAGACAGTGTGGAGCAAGAGACAACTCTGCTATGCTTGGACTTGACAAGCAACCTTTTCCCTCTTTGACTTCTGGTATTTTAGGACAGTAATCTGCTACTCTCAGACCACTGTCCTTGGCAGAGACTGTAGCACAGCCAACATATGGATATCCTTGCTTATAACCGAAACACAGGGTAGGAATGAAAACTGAGAGACTAGATTAGGTGGAGCTCACTGCAAAAAATATCCTCTCCTCTCATTATCCTTTCTGCTTCACAGCATTTGGCATCAACCTCAGCGTTTCTTGATTGTTTGTGAGTGCTGATTGCGTTAAATATAAGAGAGAGTTCACAGTCAGTTAACGGTATCTGAAGTGTTTTGTTTTGTTTTGTTTTATTTTCCCATTGGAAAAAAGGTTAAACTTTGTATTAGAAAGATCTATGTAGAGTTTTTGTCGCCGTTAAGAGCCTCTAAAGGTGGCTACAAATGCCTCTTCTTTAGCATGGTCTTCATGACAGTTGAATTGTAGCATGAATAGACATTTAATGGGAAACTCATGGATTGCAAATGTCAGGTGAATAAAATACAAGTGTGCATATAATCTGTTCATTTAGGTACCACGATGTCTAATGCACTGACAAAAAAACCAAAGCAATCTAAATGGGAATGCAGTTTACATGTATGGATAGGATGTCTTCTAATGAAACAGGTAGTTCATGCTTTCCCCAGGAAAGCATTCACCCCACATGTATGGTGTCTTTTACAGGGTGCTTCAAGATAGGCATGAAATCAAATTTGCAAGCTGTCCCAACAGGAATGAACATGAGACAAGACATTGGTTGCCAGTTGTCCTGGGCTGAGTGAGTGGTGGAGTTTTTTGGTGGCAGGGGAGGGGGCTATCAGGGCGGCCCCCTGTGAGAAGCTTCTCGAAGCTCCCCCAGCTCCACGTCAGCTCCACTTCTGTTTGGGAAATTGAGCCAATCGGCTGCGCCTCTGCGATAACGTATTTAAGAAGGGACGTGGTGACGGGCAGTGGGACTGGTGAGGAGGAGTTGCTGCAGCTGCATGAACACCAAGGTCAGTGGAGGAACGGAGGAAGAAAGGAGGGGGGAGGTGTGCCGGAGCTGAGACCCTCCTGTATCCTGTGGTGAGACGGCAGGGCGGCCCCCCCCTGCCACCCATGAAGATCTACGGTGGAGCAGACATTGATTTACAGCCTGTCGTTCCTGCTCGGCTGATCAAGGTTCTGTGCCCGAAGAAGGCCGGGGTCTCATGGAAAAAGGTAGCCCCGCTGCTGTAATTCAGTGCTGGGAGGATCGCAGCATGCGGGGGAGTCCCACGCCGGAGCAGCTCGGGAAGGGCTGCAGCCGTGGGAGAGAATCCAGTCGGAGGAAGTTAGTGACCCATGACGGAGCAGTGTGGGGAACGCTGCGGCCCATGGGAGGAATTCAAGTCAGAGGAAGTTTGTGGAGGACTGTCTCCTGTGAGAGGGGGACCACGATGGAGCAGGGGGTAACAAGTTTTGGACACTCCCCTCACCGAAGATGAAGGAAGTGGCAGAGCTGACTGCACCCCCCATTCCCTGCCCCTGCGCCACTGGGGGAGGAGGTAGAGATATCGGGAGCAGAGCTGAGCCCGGGAAGAAGGGAGGGGTGGGGGGAAGGTGTTCTCAAGATGTGGCAATGCTTCTCACTGTCCTACTCTGTTATGTGTTGTTAGTGTCTGTAATAAATGTATGTTCTTTTTTTTCTTCCCCTAACGAGTCTGCCTTTTGCTCATGATCATAAAAGGGGGATTTTCCCCCATCCCAGTCCTATCTTGAACCCCAAGCCTGGCTCTCTGTCCCTTCTCATTGCCGGAGGGGAAGGGAGAGAGAGGTGCTGCATTGTGGTTGGCTGTCAATCAGGCCGAAACCACGACAGCTTTTTGGCGCCCAACGTGGGGCAGAGGGTTGCGATTTGATAAGGATATTAATTGGGAGAGGTAATGAGCAAAATACAGACTGAACTCCGTTAGTGGAATGATCTCTGTAATGTCTGTAGTTGTAATTGTGGGGAAGTTTTTTTTTCAGGTGTGGTGAAGGGACTATGGGTGGATGTTCTGTATTGTGTCTCAGTATTCTGTCAGTATATGGGTGTGGGGAAGTTCCTTTCAGTCTGGTTTTGCCTACTCTTTGTTCTGATGTTGATGTGTATACTGTTTTCTGTACTGAATGTTGGATCTCTTAATTCTTAAATACGTGATTCGCAGAGGCGAGGGGTGGAATGTCCTGGGCTGAGTGAGTGGTGGAGTTTTTTGGTGGCAGGGGAGGGGGCTATCGGGGCGGCCCCCTGTGAGAAGCTTCTCGAAGCTCCCCCAGCTCCACGTCAGCTCCACTTCTGTTTGGGAAATTGAGCCAATCGGCTGCGCCTCTGCGATAACGTATTTAAGAAGGGACGTGGTGACGGGCAGTGGGACTGGTGAGGAGGAGTTGCTGCAGCTGCATGAACACCAAGGTCAGTGGAGGAACGGAGGAAGAAAGGAGGGGGGAGGTGTGCCGGAGCTGAGACCCTCCTGTATCCTGTGGTGAGACGGCAGGGCGGCCCCCCCCTGCCACCCATGAAGATCTACGGTGGAGCAGACATTGATTTACAGCCTGTCGTTCCTGCTCGGCTGATCAAGGTTCTGTGCCCGAAGAAGGCCGGGGTCTCATGGAAAAAGGTAGCCCCGCTGCTGTAATTCAGTGCTGGGAGGATCGCAGCATGCGGGGGAGTCCCACGCCGGAGCAGCTCGGGAAGGGCTGCAGCCGTGGGAGAGAATCCAGTCGGAGGAAGTTAGTGACCCATGACGGAGCAGTGTGGGGAACGCTGCGGCCCATGGGAGGAATTCAAGTCAGAGGAAGTTTGTGGAGGACTGTCTCCTGTGAGAGGGGGACCACGATGGAGCAGGGGGTAACAAGTTTTGGACACTCCCCTCACCGAAGATGAAGGAAGTGGCAGAGCTGACTGCACCCCCCATTCCCTGCCCCTGCGCCACTGGGGGAGGAGGTAGAGATATCGGGAGCAGAGCTGAGCCCGGGAAGAAGGGAGGGGTGGGGGGAAGGTGTTCTCAAGATGTGGCAATGCTTCTCACTGTCCTACTCTGTTATGTGTTGTTAGTGTCTGTAATAAATGTATGTTCTTTTTTTTCTTCCCCTAACGAGTCTGCCTTTTGCTCATGATCATAAAAGGGGGATTTTCCCCCATCCCAGTCCTATCTTGAACCCCAAGCCTGGCTCTCTGTCCCTTCTCATTGCCGGAGGGGAAGGGAGAGAGAGGTGCTGCATTGTGGTTGGCTGTCAATCAGGCCGAAACCACGACACCAGTATATATTGCAATGTCATCTCCTGACTGAGCTTGTGCAGATTATATTGTCCAGGAGTCCACTTATACCCACACTACAGGATCAGAGGGATTTGTATATAGTCTGAATCTGAAAGGAAATGGGGATTTTGGGGGCTGGTCTCAGGAACATGCCTACCACCTGAGGAACAAGGGAAAAGGACACATATCTACGCAGAATTAACCAAGGCTGGAGATATATACCCTGCATTAGAAAGGGCTCTATATCAGGGAATCAAACTGGTTTTAGGAGTAGTGAAAATTCAACAAGTTTAATAAATACCATTATCACAAAGCATAAAAATAAATTATTCTCCTCAAACTGCATCACTTAGTAAATCGGCACAGCAGAGATCAGAAACAGAAAATGAGTGTTGTTTCAGTAGAGCGAAGTGACAGGGCCAACAGCAGATGCATTTCTTGGCACTGAGTGCTGCAAATTTTGTAAGCAGCAGGGATGAACCTGTTTCACCAATGATTAAGTCTACACAAAAGCATCACATTCAGCATTGGGAAAGAGGCTCATCTATTGTCCTGGCAAGCCACACCAAAGATACAGTACCCTGGAGACAGAATGTGAGGCTAGTTGGAAACACACTTGCCAACCTGAAAAGAAAGAGAGGCAACACAATGGTAACTAGTGAAGAAACAGCTGTCCATGATGGCACCAGGCTGTGTTTTTCAACCCATATTATCAACACTTGTTCATAGAGACAGTGTGTTGTGAAGAAGCACTTGCCGCGTTCCATTTGGTCACAGAGAGATGAATAGGGCCCAGTGTCAAAGGAGCCAGGTTAGGGGCTTTCATTTCTCTTCTTTTAATATTCAACAATATTGGAAAGGGTATAGTTAAATGGTAAGGCTGGCCATGTGCAAATTTATATCACAATAGTAACTTATTGCTGATATTTGAGAAATGCCAAGAAGACTCAAGGAGATTATAGAAAAATACAGGCCATCATCAACACAACTTGTAAAAAACGCACTTATAATGCTTCACACTCATACCAAATTCAAGGGCAGGAAAGTGTCCCTGTTGGCCAGTTCCAATGTACAACATCCATAATATGGATAGTGATCAATCTCATCCAGTTCAAAATTTCATCCCATGGAAAAGCTGGTGCCTAGCTTCATTTCTTTCACTCATTTTAATCTCCTGTTCAGTATTTATGGCAGAAGCTCACTTCTGCAGCTGCATTGAGAAAAACAAATCAGCTATAAAATGTTCCATTGTATGAGTTATGTGCAAGCTTCAAGCTAAAGGAAAAAAGTGAATACTTTTGTGAAAAATGTGGATGCCTCTGCTCCAAGTTATCTGAGAAAAAATTGCTCATAATCTTTCTTTTCCCTGTTTGTATTTCCCTCAAAAAGAATCTAAGAAAGTCCTCTTAATGGCAGTGGATGAAAAGCCATTACAATTGCCAATGGCTTTTTAAAAAACTTTTATTTTTGTTTAAAAATTGCTCCTAAGGCACATACTATTTTAATGATCACAGCAAATTGTAACCTTTTAAATCCGCTTCCTACAACTTTTTCCTAGGAGGAAATCAGGAGCTGTAAATGATCCAAGGATAATAACTCATTACAGCAGAGGCTGGCTGCTGGGGAAGTGAGTAGCTGGACTGTCAAGAGTTTGCTTGTTTTCCAGAAGACCTGTGTTGAAATAAAGCTATGTCCGTGGGCTGTATCAGCACTGTGGGATCAGTATTCTCAAACAGCAGACACGTGAGGTGGAATTTCTGACATGTTCTGATTTTTACTCATTGTTTCAGATGTAGTGTATTCAAGAGCCACCCAAGCTCTCATCTCCTACAACAGTCCCTTCTACATCCTCCACCCCAGGGAAGCTGCCCAATTCTTAAGCCACATCACACAGCAAATATAATCAGAATAAACCAGGATTTGTGCCAGCAGCTTGTGAGCATGCAGGGAGTTGGTCTACTCATACAAAGAGCTGACATAGCCAGACTTCAGTGCAAGTACCTCTTCTCCACCCCAGAGGTTAATAGAGACTATGAAGTCAAAGAAAGCTATCTTACACATAAGAAGTCTGGTTGCTTTTTGTTAGAACTCAGTAGTTTCAGGGTTTCCTTACTATTCTGAATCAAAATAGCTGATTTCAGGGCATGCTGCAAGGTTCAGTCCTTCTCCTATACTCCGAAAAATTTTAAAATGAACAAGAATTATTACAGAAATGAGAGAACTCCAGCATTTCATTTACCTGTCTTGAAGCCACTGGAGAATGCACCTTCTCTGTTTTCTTATTTTGGAATGTATCTGTTTCATCATGACCCACAAAAATTGTTGCAAGGTATATATCTCCTTTCTCACCCCTCAGATGTGGAAAGGTTCCAAGGTTAGAAATAAATTACTCTAGTTCAAAAGGCTGAAGTAACCCCATCAAATTTATGTCTTAGAAAAACAAAGCAAGACCAATTAAAAAAAAAAAAATCCTGGTCACCCTGAAGATGTATATATAGATAAATTTCAGATAATTCCCCCACAATGCCCTAAAGAAGACTAGCTGAGTTCTTTCTTTCATTTAAGCTTTTAACTGTGATACAATGAGTATTTTTCCAGTGTCTACATACAGGCTTTGGGTACTTTTGTCTGATTTAAGAGGGAATTTTTTTAAAGCGCCTTTCAGGGAAGTAGCAGCAACTAGTTTTGTTAAACTGAAGGTCAGCTAATGTTTTCAATATGGTCATTTTCCAGTGGTTTCAAGTTGACCTTCATATATATAGATAAACACCTTTAAACCTGCTTCCTTGTACAGTAGGCCCGTGAGATGACTGCTAGAAAGAGAGAACAAAGTTTTTTCTAACATACCATAAAAATAAAAAAAGAAAATAAAACTAAGAGAAGATCTTAATGATGAGATTTTAATGAAAACATTCAGTAAAAGAAAAGTCTCTTATAACATTTCTTCTGAATATAAGAAATCTAGTCTGTAGTTTTGGAAAGAAGATGTTACATAAGTACTTTTTTTTTTTTTTTTAGCATCAGAAATACCTGTGACAGGTAGATGGGTACCCTATGACCCACGTATTGCAGCATACTGCATAAGTTTCCTAACTGCCCAAGGTGAATACAAGAAGTTTGGGGGGTACAAGAGCCACAGACCATTCCACCCCACTTTCTACTGAATCAGGACCCAGCCTAGACCCTGATTTCTGAGTGCCAATTCCTGACCCATGTCTTCAGCTAGGGCCCATCCTGGTTGATAATGTGAGAAAGGTGGTGGGAGCTGTGCCGACAGCAGGGCATGTGCAGGACTACTGTGAGCGGCTGGCTTCTACATGAGCAAGTGGCTCATGGATCTGGTCCCACCGGAGGGAGAAGACCCTGGATCACATGCCTGCTCACTTTATTTCTTCTATACGGTACAGCCAGACCTGAGCTGTTTTCCACATGACCACCAGCTATGCTAAAATCTCTGTGGTTGGGAAGCAAAGTGTGCATCTGGTAAGTGAGCTGCACCTCAACTCATGATAGTCTATGAGGTGTCAGCACCAAAAATTCAGCAATCTGGAACCTAATGGGCATGCTGCAGCCAGGCACAGCCCCAGACCTACTGCCCCACTACAGGATCAGTCTTTCTTGCCCACTCCTTGTTCCAAGTTTTTATGGAAGGCTTAGTTAGTCTAAATAGTTAATCACCAGATAGCCACTTCACACGGTTGCCAAACAGGTCACTCAGTACTAGACCCATAACTTCATATTACCTATGTGTATCCAATATGTGTTTGCCATTGATGGTTGTCCTGGGTTGAGTGAGTGGTGGAGTTTTTTGGTGGCAGGGGAGGGGGTTATAGGGGTGGCTCCCTGTGAGAAGCTTCTTGAAGCTCCCCCAGCTCCAAGTCAGCTCCACCTCTGTTTGGAAACTGAGCCAATAAGCAGCACCTCTGCAATAACGCATTTAAGAAGACACGTGGTGACGAGCAGTGGGACTTGTGAGGAGGAGTTGCTGCAGCTGCATGAACACCAAGGTCAGTGGAGGAACGGAGGAAGAAAGGAGGGGGGAGGTGTGCCGGAGCAGAGACCCCCCTGTATCCTGTGGTGAGACAGCAGGGCGGCCCGCCCCGCCACCCATGAAGATCTACGGTGGAGCAGACACTGATTTATGGCCTGTGGCTTCCGCCTAATTGATCAAGGTGCTATGCCCAATGAAGGCCAGGGTCTTGTGGGAAAAGGTAGACCCACTGCTGTAATTTAGCACTGGGAGGATTGCAGCATGCGGGGGTGTCCCACACTGGAGCAGCTTGGGAAGGGCTGTAGCCATGAGAGGGAATCCAGTCAGAGAAAGTTAGCGATCCACAACAGAGCAGTGTGGGGAACGCTGCGGCCCGTGGGAGGAACTCGTGTTGGAGTTGGCTGCCAACCAGGCTCAAACCACGACAATGGTCTAAAGGTTGCTCCATCACCCAACCCACTGCTTGTTACAGAAACCCAGATTATGGACAATGCAATCCAAATGCTCACTCATTTAGGGTATGTCCACTGTGCTAAACACAGTAGGGCCGGGTAAAGAGCTGCACTTTCCTTGGCATATCTGTGTCCGCATCACAGACCAGAGAGTAGGCCAAATAAGAGTGAAGGAGCCAGCCCGTTCCCAAATGTGTTGAAGTGTAATCCTCATCACAGAGAAACTCTTAAAGTCCTGGGGATGGATTATCTACAGATTTTAAAATTATGAAAGCACCTCAAGAGATTTATCCTAGCTGGCATTGTATAGAATAATGCAAGGTTTATTGTCTTGCTAGTTTATAATATCTCATCCTTTTATGTTAGGCTTAATTTCTAAGGACATGTAGTGCTGATGTAAGAATAAGAGTGGGCATTAGACACATAAGAATAACTTCTCCCACTCTCAGACATTTTTAATTAGTTTCAGGGAGCCCTACAATACAGTATCCATAGACACCCCTTCCCAGGATGTCATAGGTCGCCCCTTTACCTTTCACTTCACTGACAGGTGTTCAGTCTTCATATAGGTATATCAGTCTTCAGAGAATACATTTGAGTAAAGAGAATGGAATTTTAGCTGGCAATAATGATTTCAACTTGGGTACTGCAATGTATTGAGACAGAAATCTTTCAGCCTAACTCAACCAGCCAAAATCTTCCTGTATTAGACTCTGTAAGATGATCGTGTTATAGATGAGATATGCTTGTGTATCAGGAAATGCACAGAGACTGAAGGTAGAATAGGAATAGAGATTTTCTTTAAATGTTTCTTTACAAAAGTCGGTTTCATTCTTTTCTCTCTAATGTTTTTTCCAAGAACACATTTTTCAGTGACATATTCATCTGAGATATCTAATAGGTACATCTCACTGGAAATTTTTCTCACAGTCATTACTGGAAAGTTTCTATTTCCTCATGAAGTATTGCTTATTTCTTTCATTTTTTAAGTTTATTTCACACTGACAAACAGCAGGAAAAACCCTCAGGAAAAGGTAAAGATATCTTACTAACATCTTAAGGCAAATTAGATAAATTGACAGATTTTACTTAGTGTTAAAAATATTTCAGCCACACTTAAAAAAACAGTATATAAAGTTCCATCAAATAAAAAGATTATCATACATCTACTTAATATTTTGTTTTTCTTGTTGAGGTTACCAAACATACATAAATACAAACACTTGCTGCTAATCAGCCCATTTCTCTCACTGATCCACATCCAATATTAACAATGCTATGCATTTTTCAGCCTAAGTGCTCAAAGCATTTCATAAAAGCATTAAAAATCATTATCCTTATTTTACAGACAGTGCCACAGAAGCAATGCAATGTTTGCAAAATTACTCCATAAATCCATTGCAGAGTCAAGAGCAGAACCCACACTTCTTTGATCCCACCTCCCTGTCCAAGTCTTTTTTTTCACCATGAAAGTGGAAGACAGTGATGATGTATGAAGCTTCACCAAATAAATCAAAGATCACCTCACCCACACTCTGTGCATAACAGATTTTCTCCTACAAATCCTGAGAATGGCAAAACAAAGGTGAGTTAACTTTGTTAAAGGGGAAAAAATTGCCTCTGAGCATCATGGTGCTGAGGTTTGTGTACAGTTGAATACGCAAAGGCTGATCTCAGACATGGCCGCCCAAGGCTAATTAGAATTGGAGGCATTTATAATTATAGCATTCCCTAATTATAGAAAGGATAGCACTTCCACTTAAGCACAAATGCATGGCTAATTGTTCAGTGATGATAGGAAGGAAAAGAAAGAAAAGTACTATGACTATTTAATGAGGTTTCTGAAAACGTATTACATTATTTAAAGTGTATTTAAGTGCAACTAAGTCTTGTTAAATTGCCACTCCTCCCTGTGCTTTTCATACTAAGGAAGCGTGTGGCCTTGGTCTGAGTCCTGGCCATGCTGGAGACTGGGTGGTGGCCCAAGCTCTTTGCCCAGATGGAAGCAGATGATAAGCTGTGGATTAGTGTCTTTTCAAAAGGCTCAACGCTTATGGTAGGCATCATGTAATCTAAGGCAGACAAAAATGAAGAAAAAGGCTGCCTGAACATGTGGGTGCAAGTCCCAGCAGAAGTCCCAACAGAGAAGTTGTTCTCCTTTGAGGACATGACCAGCAAGAACCACCCAGTGCCTTGGGGACGTGCGACAGGCACCCTGGAAGAGCTTTTGTGCCTTCCAGTAAAGGCAGGAACATCACAGTTCAGGAGCCTTGGTCTTGTCAGCAGGGAATCTCTGCTCATCAGAGATACATGGGCTCACACACTGCCCCAGTGCTCTTGCACCAGCCAGCACATCAGTGGGATTGTCACTTGTTTCATAACCAGATGTTAACAAAAGGCTGATCTGTCTACCTGGACACATAGGTTGGCATCAAAGCTATTGATGGCCACAAGTCTGTTGTCATTCAGAGCAGCTGAGCATTGGTCCCCAAGTATTTTTATCTAAAAAAATTAATTGCTTGTGCCTTGTCCCACTGCCAAAAGCACACTTTGAAACCACCAGCAACCCTGACAGGGACAGACTGGAAGTGGGGACAGAGACATCAAGATCTGAGACTGACAGACAGACAGTGGTAGAAAGGAGACAGCTACCAAGAGCTTAAGTAGTATTGCTCCCAAGGGGCAATCACATCAGAAAGGAGCAGAGCTCTGCTGAACTAGTTTTAGCCGTGGATCTGGGACCCAGCTGTGCTGTTAACAGCTAGCTCTGCTAAAACAGACCTCAGCAGCCTCAGCACAACCCTCACCATCACTCCTCTGCACTTCAGAAATGCAGAATGTGTTCAGAGCTTCTTTCCCTGAGATTTTTCTTCTGGCAGGATGTCAGTGAACTGGCATCTCATCTAAACTTTAACACCCCAAGTGGGCAGTGATGAGGAAAGAGAGAGCCATGATGTTGATGTTAAGAAACAATTTTTCTGTCTAATACATGTAGACCAGGAAGATTCCATGACAGTGAATATTATCAGAACTGATGTTTGATCATCCTTCACTGGAAAATTCTTTCTAGCTATATCTGAGTGGTATTGTGTTAAGAGAGATATGAGAAACCAGGCCCAACCTTCATTTGTTAAAAAACACACAGGCAAGCAGAGGAATGGTTAGCAACACCTTACAATGGAAAATACAGAAATACAACACAAATTGGTTTACATTTTTCCAGACTGGGTTAATGGAAAAAGTTATCGCTTGACTGTTTACATTCGTCAGGATAAATTTACACAGGTTTTATTTAGGCTATAAAATACAGCTGGGACATATTTGCTCATTTCAGAAACGGTCATTCCATTTGCAAGACAAAGGAAAAGGCTAAGGTTTAAACTGACTTCCCTTATCCACAAGGAAAGCAATAATAATAACAAAAAAAATAATCCCACAACCATGTTAAGCTCCTGTGTAGAAAAGATTCATATGTTAGCATTAGGCTTAGCACTCTTGAGGAGTTTTTCAAAGTAGCCTTGAATATGTGGTTCTATATGCTTTATTTAAAAGAATTTTCTTTAAAAAATCCTGCTAGATACTAATTCCTTTTGGCATCTGAAATACAACTCATGAGGACTGCTTGGCTGCTTGCGGAAAAACTCACTTGTTTAGAGGCAAATCTGAGGTCTGACTCTTTTGAAAGGAGGGTATTAAGATACCTTGCATGGGATATGCTACAATGCATTTTTAAAAGAAGTGGCTGGTTTCTTTCAACCTATTTCCTTTGTTTTTAATATATTTTAAACGAATCCTATTGTTTATGGAAGGGCTGTGAGCTACCAAATGTCTGAGCAATATTATGTCTTGTCTGTGCAACACCATCTGCCTTTGCAAAACTACTGCAATATTAGAAGTTTTCCTGTATGGCATTTCATGTTTTACATATGCTGTGTATCTTTCATAGCATTAACTTAAATATTTCAATACTGTCTCCAGGCTTAAAGAAAAACTCTCCCCTAATTTCCCATCAACAAACATTATTATGTTCACTGGAATTCAGTAATTCTAGCAGGGGGTAGGGGCTTTCCGTAGTCCACTTACAGGGCTTTTTCCTGATAGCATATATAGAATATATCTTTACATTTCAGACAGACCAATGGACATAACTAAATTCCCGTCAGTGCCTTGCTGGCTGACAGATGGCAGGACAGACATTCTGTCTCATCAGGTATCTCCCATGTATCTCATGGGTTGAGGGAAAAATGGGCAGAAATAAAAGATTTGTCATGGAAATGCAAATAATAGTTGTAAATCAACAGAAAGTGCAGAGATATGAAGTCACATAAAACTCTAAGAGAGTGAGAAAGTTAGATTACTTAGTCAAATTCCAGAAAATCTCCCAGTTCACTGGATTTTACTGAATAAAGAATATAGGAACCGGAATTGTAAATGTATCCATAGTTAACTTAAAATCAGAAGTGAACACGAATTATGGTACTAGGCAGAGCCTGCCTCTACAAAACCCCAGGCTACACATTTAGGACAATGGAAATATACTCTAAGTGAAGGGGAAAAAAAATCACTTTCTTTCCCCATTCTGACAGGGATAGGACAGAAACTCAGCAGTTTTAAATTCTAGTTCGATGAATGGAGGCTTAAATGATACTTAGTTCAATTAGCTCAAGAAAAAATACGAACTACTCACTGATAGCTGTAACTTGCATAAATGTTTGACAACACACAAAGTGAGTCAGAGGTTCATCTCCAGACATATTTGAACACCTAAGAGCCACCAGGAAGTGTCTCAGGACAAACTAGCAGTTTGATTTCCAAATTAAACTGGCCTTCTTGAATAGTTCCTCTATTTGGCCATCAAGATTGTCCTAAAATGTCCTAATAGAGTGAAGAGGAACCTTGACTAGGAGACTGCCCACATCAATGTGTGTCATTCAAATAACTTGGAATCAGACCACAGTTCCTCCTTCAGAGTGTTTCTGTAGATATGCAGAAGCCCTGGAAACATCAGGATTAGCACTAAACTCCTCCTTATTCTTGCTACCAAGGACTGCATCGGTCAAGTTTCTGAAATATCTTCCTCAGTAAAACAAAGAGAAACTCAATTCTTTCTCTTTGGCTTAATTTTCCACACTATGTAATACAGGCAGACAGGCTTGGCAAGAGGGATGCTCTTAGGGGCTGATGGACACAGAATGACAAACCTGAGAGACCACAAAAAAAGATAAACAAGCCAATGTAATTCCAATATGCGATCAAACATCATATCTAACATACAGTAAAAATGAAAGTCTACAGAAATTTGTGGGACTATCTAGAGCTATGCATTAACTAACTTTCTGACACAGGTCATATTTTTCATTTTTTATTACTTGACATAATCTTTTCTAATGAATTAAATTGCCTGGCTTGGTGAAGTTAGAATGTAAGTCATTGACTTCTGCAATTGTTATAGTACTTACCCCAGTACTGAGACCAACAGTAAAATTATTTTGAGCAAATGATAATAAAAATGTGTATTTTTAGAGCTTTTCAATTCAACATTTTAATACCATTTGCATTGCTCTTAATATTAGACTGACATTTCAGAGGCAACTATGTTTTGTTTTGTTTTGTTTTAATTTCTCAAAGCAGTAATCCAATTCCACAGGAGATGTAATTATCTGCACCAAAGGGATGTAGATTATTACACATGAGAAATCAGTGTGGAGGGATGGCTAGTCCAGCAGGATTTTTTTTTTTAATTGAGAAATTATAAAGGTCATACAGACTGCAATCTGATGGAGACCAGCTTTCTTTTGTAGGTTTGCCTTCACTTTCGCATTTTGAACATGAAACATAATATTTTTTTCCATGGAGAGGAAAGGCAACTATTCTGCACGCTTTACCATTAATGAGGAGATGCTCTGTATGAACAATTAAACCAAAAATAAATAAAGCCTATTGCTATCTGGGAACACCATCGAGTCAAACACCAAACACATAGTCAAAACAATGGTCTTTGAAGTTTGGCATAACTCCAGAAAAAATTACAAAGCGAAGGATGTTCAGTTTTTAAATGTGTTGAATGAAGTAGAAAATAAAAAACTCTATAGTTCACATAGCAGATTTGTTTATTTTGATCTGAACTTTTTCAACCTCAACTCAAAAGGTTTGATGGAAACAAAGTGATGGCACAAGGGAATTACAAAGAAGCAACTGAGATGTGTCACTGACATTGTTCAGAAAAATCTTTTCAGTTATCAGTAATGAACAGAGTGGAAAAAATACATATGATCATCTGAAATCACTCAAGCTTCCATGTTTACCATACATGATAAAGCTTAGAGAACATATGATGTATACAGAGGAACTGTTACTGCACAATAACCAAATACCAATAACCAAAATAAATTTTAGAGACTAAGAAAGGAAGAGGAAAAGAGGGTTAAACCCCACCCTTTTTTAAACAATAGTAGTATATAAAAACAGTTAATCATTCCTTTAAATCCAAGAATCCCAAAGTTCAGGAATAATGGGCTCCTGTATATCTAAAAAGCAGTTTCAGAGTTTGTTGTACTCTGCTTATGAAAATACTCTCCCAGTAGATCTTCCAAGAGTTCCTGTGAATTCCAGCTACAAAACAGCTGCCCATGAACAGCTAAATGACCAGCCATGGCTGGTCTTATATTCCCTGCTTGGTTATTTCTTCACCAGAGTGGAAACAGAAAGGAAATTTAGCAAGGACACAGCTAAGGAAGTGGACACTATACAGCTTAACACGTGTCAAGTTCAAGTTTACTAATGTCCCCACAATACACAGGTTGAGATCTGTTTTGAAGTTAGGTAAGATTAATGATAGGTCTCTGTAAGGAAAAGAGTTTGACCTCTGAGATAATCAAGGAAATTCCTAGCCTGAAGAACTTCCCAAGTGACAACATCTTTCAGGTCACCAGCACTTTAATGCTAATGTTATAAAGGTCTCTGTTGTGATATCATACATGATATAGTGTTACAGCTAACATGCAACCATTGGTCTACATATGACTGACCTGCAAAGTCATAACAGTTGTTATTCACATTATCATCACCACTAAATTTTACTTGAATTCTGATGAAATTTGAGAAACACCATCACTCTGGAATATTATCATCTACTAAAGGAGGATGTACATTGCAATACATTGCAAGAAATAAGTTCTTGATTGTCAGTTTTAGTAGTTGCCCTAGCAGACAATGAAAAGGCCATGACTGGAATATATTACAAACAAATAAATACATATGAAAATTCCTGGGATATTCAAAAATATTTTTACCTCTTTTTGAGTCCAGTTGTGACTGAAAACCTGAAACCTGATACTTGTATTGGAGCATACAGAAGAAAACTGCAGATGCTAGGGTGAGAGACTGAAAAGCTGTAATAATTTTGCAAACAGAATTGTATATTAGATTTAGATTTCTGAACATACGTCTATTAACGGCCTTATCTAAGCTTTCCCTAACCAATTTATCTTTCCTCCATTATACCAATACCACCATATTTTTCCAGCGCTGACTTCCTTGGGAACTTCTTAAACAGCATGGCATGAACACATAAATAGGAATAAAGTGGACTCTGAATACTTAATGGATACAAATTTACATTGAGACAGATACCCTACAGAGCTGGCCTTGTGTTTGGCCACTGCACATGTCTCACTGCACAGTAAGCCACACTTTTGCCCAGAAGCTCAGTTGCCTTTTCTGGAAGTCTTATGAGTTTGCTAAGGATTTGAAGTAAATCTTTTGAGGGAAAAAAAAAAAAAAAAAAAAAACAACAACAACAAAAAAAAAAAACTTCACGCCTAAATTCTGTAAAAAGTCAGAAGCCTTTGCAGTGAAACAGTTTAGTGGTCTGTTATTACATTATTTTGTTAATTAAAAATACACCTATTGCTGTCACTAACTATAAATGAAACCCTGTGTTGTAATCTACCTGCTGATAAAATGATTTACATTGTCTGCTTCCACCCTTCAGTGTGGTGGCCAGGTGCCTTTGCAATGCAGTTAGCAGAAGTACTCTATAGTACATCCTCCTGTAGCTCCACACAATGAGGCTCTGAGACTGAGGAAGTATAGGATGTGGGAATTAGGTTTGCCTGTGAAGAGGCGTTTCAGCTGTGTTGCAAAAGGAGATCAATAATGGAAGTACTGTTTTGAGCCACGACAGGATTTGAAGGAATCTGTATTCCCTCAACCCCAAATCATACACTGCATTATAGAACTGCAAAGATAGATCATTCTGTCCTGGTGGTGTTTTCCAAGAGGAAAAGCTAACACCCCAGCCAGAGGAAATGTTAATCAGCACTGGGTGATAAACAACAATGAGCTTATATATACATTGAGGAGCAGAAGATACACACTAGAGACTGCCTTGATTTTTCATTTCCTTGGGACCAAGTATAAAACTCAAGGCAAACTTCTAGATTAGGTCCCCAGGAAATATACTTTGTTCTTGAACTCAGTGGTATTACTAGGAGCAAATAAACACATTTCTTTTCTTAGTGTAGATCTATATTCTTGACACTCCAGTGCTGCAGCAAATGCCCAGAAGAACATGAGCTTCTCTCATTATTTTAGAGAAGAGAGCCTGGGGTCTGCATAAAATAATATTCCTGATTGATCCAAGATTATATTAAGATTTTAAGCATCTGGGAGTACTACATGTGCATGTAAACAGAAGATGCTCTGCACATGTACAGCGCTTCAGGCTCTCTCCTCTGCATGTGATACCGAATCTCCGGTATACATACAAGTGCACAGTTGTGAGACACATCTGCAGTAGATATGACACTTCTGGCATACAGCTCTTGAGGCTCTCTTTATACGAGGGACTTGGGGAATGAGTCTGTGGATCCTCTCTTCCGGCAGCATTTGGTCATTTCATCACTGCTCCCAGCACAGCTCTTTTATGATACCAGAGACTTGAAATGCACTATGAAAAGGGCAGCACTGCTGGGAAAGCACTCTGCCTGACTGCTTAGGCTGCTGAGTTGGCTGGCTATTTACAGCTCTCACCACAAACAGGCAGTCTTGTAGGGCTTTAATTTTAGATCCTAATTTTTAAACTGTACAGTTTAGAGTTCTTTAGGCCAAACACACCTGAAGAGCCTACTTGACTTGGACAACTCCTTGTCTACCCCACAGTTTACCAGCCTAGCTAGCCTGCTCAAAGCACAGCAAATTCATACTGCTCCTGGGTGCTTCCAACCCAAGGAAACCTTGTCATGGGGCAACGATTTCAGCAGGAGAGAGCCTGCGCCTGTGTTGTGGTTCAACCCAGCAGGCAGCTTAAACACCACACAGTGTTTGCTCACTTCCCCCAGTGGGATGGGGGGAAAGAATCAGAAAAAAGGTAAAACTCATGGGCTGAGATAAAGACAGTTTAATAGGACAGAAAACGAAGGGAAAATTATTATTATTATTAATAATAATAATAATAATAATAGAACATACAAAAAAAGTGATGCACAATTCAATTGTTCACCACCACCTGACAGATGCCCAGCCAGTCCCCGAGCAGTGAGCTGCCACCCCCTGGCCAAGTCCCCCAGTTTTGTTGCTGAGCATGATGTCATATGGTATGGAATATCCTTTTGGTCAGCTGGGGTCAGTTGTCCTGGCTGTACCCCCTCCCAGATTCTTGTGCACCCCCAGCCTGCTCGCTGGTGGGGCAGTGTGAGGAGCAGAAAAGGCCTTGACTCCATGTGAGCACTGCTCAGCATCAACTAAAACATCAGTGTGTTATCAACAATTTTCTCATCCTAAATCCAAAACACAGAACTATACCAGATACTAGGAAGAACATTAACTCTATCCCAGCTGAAATCAGGACAACTCACCCAGTTTACATCATTCAGGAAGGTAAGACAAACAGAGCTCTCTCCATCAGCATGCAGTCACCTGAACTAGGAAACTACCAACAGCCTCAAGTGTCCAAGACTTAATAGTGTTGACAAGGGCTTATTTTACCTGTCTTAGCTTCTGCATAATCTCTCATTCTCTACTTGTTTAGACTGTAAACTACTCTGAGCAGGGAACTTCTCCTACTGAAAATACAATAAGGTATGAGATGAGTAAGATGAGGGCTTTGGTTTCAGTCAAAAGGTCTCTGCCTTGAAGTCATAAGGGCTATGTAAGTGACAGTTACAGGCTACATGAACACACATGTGTGCATAAGCGTGCATGTATACAGATATCTATACATGCATAGACACAGATTTGTTCATACATACAATACTTATTTTTTGACATGACATATATACACAATAAGAAATTTTACTTAGATTTAGACATCTAAATCTAGGCTTATTGCACTGGACTCCCTTCATAAGCAAGAAGAAATAAGAAAAGCTCCAGCACCAACCCCATCCAGCAGCATTACACTGTGGGCTCTTTCATGCTAATAGCATATTTCAAAAACTGAAGCAGTTTGGAGAAAGGAAAGGTAGACTGCAATGAATTATATTCAATTTGTAACAAAAACTGAAACAGCCTCAAGACTATTGAGCATGGTGTTGTACCTTCACTGCATCTGCTCGATTTCAAAATTCATCATAGCAGGCTGTCACTAACACTATATAGGGCCATTGGTTCAGTATTCCCATAAGAGGTAATAATTTCCCACATGCTGGAGATATTAATGTAAAAATACTTTCTATGTTAAAATGACCTGTTTGCATTTGCCTTCAAAGAGTAAAAATAGTCAGAAAATCCGTTTTTGTCTCAGCTTCTTTATCAGTGTGAATGTATCATTAATGGAGACTTGCTTAGCTGCCTTACCAACAAAGGATATTTCTAAGAAGTCTTGAACTAGAGGTTTCCACTGTGAGGAGTTCAAGTCTTGGAGAAGTGCCCTCAGGTATGAAGAAGCTCTGAGGAAATCTGATTTGCAAATGAGCATGAGGGACAGGATGGGAGGGAGGAAAGAGATAAAGATAACTTTGGGGATCAGGCAAAAGATTCCTTTATCTAATATTTCTGCCAAAAGGGACTCCTGTTCCGCTTGCTAGTATTGCCATTAGTGAAAAGAACCCTGGCACATTTTCTTATAATCTAAAGCAAGCAAGGTTCACACCAGAAAGATTTGTATGTACAAAAAGGTAAATGTTCTTCCCATGACACGCCACAGTGTGGACACTCCTTTTCTGGTATGACAGTGCTTTCTTTGGTTATTAATTTTTTCCAAACTGATATAAACTGCCCTGAAGTACATAAGATGCTCTTATCTGGACTAGTAGCCCTGAGGAAGCTAAGTAAAGTGTTTTGCCATGTTGGCAATCCCCAGCTATCTGCTCTGCCTCTCTGCTTGAGGTAAAGGCACAGTAGAAAAGACAAAAAGCAGGGCCTGGTTTGCACTAGTTCACAGTACAGCACAGGAGCTTTCATGGTCAAATATTAAGATGTCAGCTCATGAAAAGGAAGAGAGGTCCAAGGCTGGAAAAAGAATGGCAATATCCTAAAGCACAGCACTGGCTGCTTGGTGAACACAGGCAAGAGCCTTTGCAACATGCACACACCAGCACCGTACAAGTGTGTCTATGTGGGTTTGCTTCCCACCTTATTCTATGTCCTAGATGCACTGCTGGGCCAGCAGACTCTCAGACATCCCCCTCTCCTCATAACTGACTGAGTTCATCCAGGAAGGCATCTCCTACGGCCACCTAAGAAAGAGATCTGCTAGTAACCCAAAGAGGAGGAATAGCCTTAAATCGGAGGAAAACCTCCGTGTATTGGCAGGTTAGTTTCATGGTGCAGCTCTCCTAACTCCTTCCAGAAAGCGGAGATTATGGTACAAAGGTGCAAAAACCATCAAGGAGTAATAATTTAAATAATCAGAAGAAATGCTGTAGGGTGAGATGATCTGCATAGAAATGTTTGCAAATATGTTGCAAACTGTGAAGTGCCTTTCAGGTCCTCAGGGCTATTAGTGAAGTGTTCATGACCCTGCTACAGCAAATGATCCAAAGTAGATCAGACCTACCAGACACAGCAGCTTTGAAACTCACTACAATCTGAATTCCAGACTGTTAATACTGCTTGGAAAGCCTTACCATCTAAGACTAAGGATTAGGAAGAACAAGGGTGGTTTAGAGACTTTCATCTATCGGAACAGAGGCAGTGACCTCCTGGAGCCCAGACCCCAACGGGCAGCTGCAATATTTCTGGGGTCAGGCCAGCGAGTGCTGCAGTGGGCTGAGGTGGGGCAGGGTACATAACATAGTCACTGCTGGGAACAACTGTGGGGATGTTCCAGACCAGCTGGGGTCTGTGGGCAGGACAAAGTCTTAATTCAGAAGGTTATTAGGAGGGCATAAATTAAGCAAGTACTTATACATACTCACAAATAAGATCAAAGGCAAAAGGAGCAAAGTGAAAGGCAGAGAGAGTCACTGACATCCAGGAACCTAGCTCTGTGGAGACTGTCCAGCCCTAGGGATTGTTTCATCATCAACCAAAATGTCAAGTATTTTAGTCAGAAAAACATATTCACAGCAAGTTACCTAATATTTCCTTTGGGAAAGCAATTTTAAATGAGTTTTGAATTATCTCATGACAACCAGAAATTTTTTTGGAAAAATAACAGAGAAATTAGCACTCTAATCCTTTCTAGATTTTTTTACCATGCATCCTTACTTTAAATGAAATTTAGCATTGATACAGCTGATTACTGCTTTATAAATATCTCATTACAGCTTTGGCAGATGGACCTGCAACAGCTAATGCAGAGTTCAGTTCATTCCTTGTCTTTCCCTTTCCTCTTCACCCCCTCCCCCCCCCCCCCCTCAAATCCATAAACAGGATTTTCCAAGCTGGTTTATAAAATATACCCTGCAAACACTGAGATATTTTCTACCCAGCTGTTCCACATCACTGAAGATTTGTTTATTAGCATTGGGCAATGCTATTATAAAATAACACCTAACCCAATGATTAATGTTGAAGAAACTGCTGTCAAGAATGTGGGTGTTTCCTGAATCTATAAAACCTTCCACACAGCTCAGTAGATCTTAGTTAACAGTTTTCTAGTACAAGTGAGAAAACAAAGTAACTTCTCATTTGTTATCGTGAGTGAAGATGGAGGTGGCAGTGGGTGGGTGGGTGGGCAGGCTGGTTTTTGAGAGCTGAATTCACACTTAAATTCAGGGCTAACTTTCTGGCTCATGTGCTGGGAAGGTAAGGAAGGCAGCAAGGAAAATTAAAGTCCTCCTTCCCCATAAGCCAGCTTCTTCAGGACAGGTAAGCGTTAGCACAGAGTAAAAGAGACTTAGGGGTGTTCGTTGTAGCTGAGGCTGTGAAAAGGTCCTGGCAATGCACTTTGCTAGGGTTCTGCAAAAGGCTCCTCTTGGATGCTCCTGTAATAGTCAGTGAGCCTGGGCTGAGCAGGAGGGTAGGGTTTATTCAGGCAGCCCTGAGGTCCAGCGAGTCCCTGTGAAGGACTGCTGTATCTAAAGAGACTTCCACAGCTGCCCTCCTACACACAGAAACCTAAGAGGGCATCATGGTGGTTTGACTTCTATATGGCACACACATACATGATTTCCCCCTGTGCTTCTTATTCTATGCTATACCTTTAAGAGAGGCAATAGGGAACCTCATCTTGAAAGGATGGGGAGGAAAAGAAAATGCAACTGAAATTTAAGTTCAGTACATATGTGACATCTACCAGACACTCAGTTTTGCTGGTTTCAGTTATCGTATATAATGACATAGGTTCCACATTTATTCAAAAGGGAGGGAAAAAAAAAAAAATAGTACCCTGTTTTTCTAAATAGAATTAGCCTTGAGCTTAAATTACATAATAGAAGAGTTTGAAACTCAGGCTATGGTTGTGAGGCAAAAAATAGATCTGCTGGAGAGGTTTGCAAAACCTCACACCACCAGGTTCACCCATCTAATTGAAACCTTTCCCCTAGCTCCAAGGAGGAAAAATTACGTGTCCTAAAAGTGCCTTCCCTCCCACTGCTTGGTAAGTGGATTGCTTTCCTGCCTCAGGCAGCTTTTGGATTCTATCCACTGTCAAACAAAGAAGATCATCTGGCACTAGAGCTTGACCATTCGTATTCTTCAAGTGGTCAAGCTTTTCTCATCTGGAGTTTTTCCATTCCGCTCTGTAACATATGAAGATATTTCCCCTTGTCTCTGTAGCATATGTCACACTGAGATCAAGATACCAATGTAACAAAGACATTTTGACCAATATTACATAAACACTGATATATGGAATTTCTAGTTTAGAGGCATCAGTAAGGGCATGATTCACACATGAAGGGATTGATTTCACTGGAACTTAACAAACTAGGAAAGGAACAAAATCCTCTCCTTTCATGGTAAGGATAGGAGCTTCCTTCGTTTTAAAAAATTAATTGCACCTCCTTAAACAATTCCAGGCTTAGACAAAAACTTCATTAAATTAACCAAAATTATTCCTACACTGGAAATATAAAGCATTAGCATTGAAAAATAGACTAACTGAAAGGTTCTCTCAGGGAAAGAAAACATCCTAATTTGTCTATTGTTAAAAGACCAACTATATTTATTTAAAATGTTTAATTAAACACACTCGTTGAATATATTCAATATGGTTTAATTTTCCTGTTCCTATCTATTCAAGGCTTGGTACAACTTATACACTCTAACTATCTCTGTAAGCCTTACCGCAAAAGAATTAATGCCACAAATAAAACTACAAATTTAGTTTTTAGTTTGTAGCCTCCCATTCAGATGAAACAGACTTTGTACATGAAAATTAACCAAGGGAGGAAGTAAGCAGGAAGTTATGGGGGAAGGCAAATGAAAAAGATTCAGGTCCTTACAGTAGGATCCTGCAGTTGTGGCAATAGGCAAGGATGGAGGAATTGAAGGCTGAAGGAGAGAAGACTTGTAAAAAGCCTCAAAGCAGTGTGTTTGGGTGTTCATGTAAGATATATTTCCCAACTTTGGGAGCATTTCTGTAAATAGATGCCTAAGAGAAAGCCAGCTTATAGTTTATTATGAACAACATCCTTCCTTGTTATTGCCTGGCAGATAGTCCACAAAACAGCAGTTTGGTTATTTTATGTTATTATGTTCTTTTTTGTTGTTGTTTCTAAGACTTCATCCATCACTACTTTTAGCATTACTGAGCCTAATTCTGCCACCTCTACCTTGCCATACATGTTTGCACTCCCATCAGCTTTAAACGGACTGTGTGCCATTACATGCAACGTACAGACAGAAATGAAGCCCACCCCACCATGAGAGATGCAGGGAGATGCCAGCCTAGCCCTATATCAGCCAGAGACCCTGCAAAAGCTGAGACTGCTCCCTCTCTACAGCTGCCACTTGCCAGCACGGATACCAACAGGTGAGCACTGGTGGTTTACACTCGCTTCAGCCTCCTGACCTGCAATGAAGACCTTGGTCTTCGTCTTTGCAGTGCCTACCCAAGAGGGCCCAGATCCCCACATGGGACCTCTGGGTATCGCTGCACGCATGTATCTGGGCATGCATCCTGCCTCCTTCCCCTGGCCACAACCCAAAAAGGAGGAATCCAGCTTCAGGGTGGAGTCAGGCTCCTGGGAGAGCGCTGGAGGCAGACTTCCCAGAGCAACAAGGTGCTCCAGACACTTTTCCTTCAGCCAGCCAGGCAGAACAGCAAGAACGGTCTTGCCTCGCCCATGGCATAAGACAAACGAGAACGCCATCCCAGCGTGGTGTCCCCGTGAGGTGAGAGCCGGACACCAACATGCGCCGCCACAATACCCACTTTCTATTCATCTTGCAGTAGAAAAACACCACAAAGGCTTACTGTTGAGAAAGATGTAATAACGGGACATAAGTCAGCTAAATGCAGTTTTGCTGCTAATGGATCAGCAGGGGAGCTGCAGTGAGGTGTTTCTACCTCTGCTTTGCCTTTGATGAAATCACAGCTGGGAAAGCAATGTTCTCACTGATTCATAAACTGCACATACTGTGGAAACACAGATTTACTCCCATCACTCAAGAATTTATTAAGTTAATAAGTTTCTGAAGAAGGCAATGTAATAACAACGAGAGTTTATCTTCCTGAGCTAGCTCTCTTCCTTTTAACTTCTAACAAAGGAGTGGGTTTTCTGTTTATCTTCATTCCAGCTTCAAGCACTCACTGTAGTGAAAAATAAATATTTCCTTACTAAACTTGCAGGAACCCAAGAAGGTGTACACAAGTATTTGTAATGAACTCTGTTATTTTGGATAAGGGTAAGTTGGGTGCAATATAAGCTAATGTTCAGCCCAAACTCAAATGGTACCAGAATAGTCCAGACAACTGTGTTTTTCAGACAACTGAAAAATACATGAAAAAGGGACAAAACCATTGTTTATTTTCTGTTCCTTTCTGAAAAAGGTGATCTTCAAGTTTCTCTTTTGTTCATCCAGACCCAGGGCTTTACATACAGTTAAAACATAAATTCAGTGATTTCACTTAGATACATTAGATTTACAATACATAATGTGTTAGTGTTACGAGCTTTTCTTGACTTTTTGACAAGTTCACTTCGTTTTATTTGGTCCTTAATTTGAAAAATGAAAATTCATCTCTGCTGAACTGAAGAACAACTTTTTAGGAGGTATAAGCTCCCAACAGTTGAATGGAGACCAATGTTTCCTCCACACTTCTGAAAATCAGGCTTTCAGGTTTAGAGAAATCATTTATTCCTTGAATATTAGCCCAATTCCAATTCACACTTTGTATGTTTTTTCTCTTTTTTCAGTGTTTTCTGTTACTATGTGGTACAACCCACAATCCAGTCTAAAGTTCTCATTTCCCATTAATATGGTGGTTTTGAAACTACTGTTTCAATACATCACTCCATCAGTATAACACATTTCTGTCTTTGCCCCATTTTTATCTTCTCATTCCACCAGTAGAATAATTGTTAATTTATAATGATTGCATGTTCAAATTCCATTATTAATAATAATCAAGTCTTATCTGGCTGGTACATATGTATTTGTCACAGCTCAGGGAAGAATAAAAATAAGTTCTCCAAATATACCACTGAGGTAGGGAAAGGGAAGGAGAAGTGCCGTCACAATCAAAAAAGATGATCTAAACATCATTTATAACTGCAGTTGCCTGTGTAAATATTTACCCACATGCTACCTGTAAGCCAAACTAGGTATAGTGCAGGACTCAGAAAGAGGGATTCAGCATGAGTTTCCTATCAACCCCTTGTGATGGAAATCAGTTTAATCATTTTCCCTTTCTGGCTTTCTTACACTTACCTCAATGCTGTTTTGCCCTGAGATTTAAGGCAGTAAGATAAATAGCTTATTACAGAACTAAGTAAAGAAAGCTAGGGATGTCTGTGCAGCTCAGATCAGAGGATAATATTTTAGAGGCATTGTCAGGCAGGCTGTCAGCGGCAGCACCAAGTCTCAGTCTCCTCACCAAGTCTGCATGGGCCCACCAACCCTCATGCAGCCATGGCATCAGCCGAGGACAGACATCCACCCTGAGGTGTTGTAGGCCATGGGGATGGACCACAGGCACGCCTACACAAACAGCCCCATCTCCGCTCTGCTGGAGCTCTACCCCAGCAGCTCACAGATCAACTCTCCATCAGCAGCTCTTTAGCCATATGAGCAATAAAATATATCCTTGACAAGCACCCCAAAATAAGGTAAGAAAAAGGATGCCATAGTTAAATGCCCTGAAGCTAATCAAAAGACAGCAGAGCTGAGAAATATAAATGTGAGCTGGGTGGATAAACTTCAAAATAAAATAGAATATGATACTGTTTGGTGCTATTCAAAGTTCAAAGTGTATGGTGGGATTCATGTTTCTATAATGTACCTAAATGGCTTACGCTTTATTGTTAATAAAGGTAATAATAGAGAAGTTCAAGTGAATGAAGCAAGTGCATTTAAAGATAAAACAAAGAAATAGTACAGTTAATGGGAAGACGATTAGTGTTTTAAGACTTTTCTTGCCTTGAAATCTGATTCTTAACAAGGCTGCATAAAGCTCTGGAAATCCCGCTACAGACAGCAACAGCGGTGATGGACTCAGTACTGTTCTACATTCCCTCTGCTTCTGTGAGAGTACTGTATGGATTCAGGCAAGGAGTGGGAGGTAGTCACTGCCCCATCATCATATTTATAGACCTCCTCAAATAGTCAGGGATTTGTGAGTGACCACTGGTGAACATGGCAAGTCTGGTCTGCTTTCAAATCATAAGGTCATAAACATATAGTTCAAGAGGACTGCGATGACTTCTACTTTATTGATCCATTTTTTTAGATCTGTTTTATTAGTGCTATTTATTAGATTTATGAGTGCTATTTGATTACAGCCTCTGGACCCTGCCATGCAGAGCTTTATTTTATCAAGCAGAGAGACTATAAGGTACACCAAGGAAATCAGGTGATAGATAGAAAGCAATTTCTCATTAATACTGCTGTTTCCCATTTGTGGGAGTTTTTCCTGTCTTGGTAGCCATAAGAAGAGAGGGAATTTTCAGTAGTTTGGGGTACACAAGAGCATTGTAAACTTCAAGCCTTTTTTTATCAAATTTTCTGAAAATCTGACCACCCCTCATCCATTTTCTGGTTCTTATTTTTCTGTCTCAGATACCTTCCTGTGAACCTCCTTTTGTCCCTGTGTTCCCCCTGAGTTGGCAGAAGCTCAGTTCCTTCAGGTTGGGAAAGGAAGAACAGTCTGTCATTACTGGATGCAAGCATAAGCATTCATTTCCTCACCCAGGAAAGTACCAAGATGCTGCCAACTAACTCTACATCTTCCACTGTTTTGCAGTCTCTGAATCTTTTCATGACTTCTTTCAAATCTTTTAATGACTCCTTACCGATTGTGACCACAGCTGGAAAAAGGCTGATGCAGACTAAAAGTGAGAAGCAAAGGTGCACAGATATAAGTGTGAAGGATGATTATGACTTGGCAGAAGAGAGCAAGTTCAAAGGCACAGGTGGCATCACAACTGAAAGGGTTCAGAGGTGCCAACAGCTCCCTGTGAAGAGTATCTGGGCACTGCCAGGCAATGCCACAGCCTGATTCACACAAGAACTCCAAGAAAGAGTGTGACTAATTGCAGAGGAAAGGTTTTACTTTTACAGAGCAATAAGGAGGTCTAGAGCAAGTTTAAAAAAAAGATCAGATTGATCAAGAGACTAACACTTGGAAAAGTGCATGAAAACAGCTCCTCAGTACACTGGAAAGCTGGACATATAACTTACTCATCAGCCTTATTCTGTGTGGTTTCATTCTTTGGTCTTCTGCCTCTAACACAGTACTGACCTAGGGATCTCATTAACAATAACTAAAAATAAAATATTAAACATATATTGCCTTCTTCATGTGGTAAGACTTCTACAAGGTCATAGTAACTTATTATTGGCAGGTAGTTGTCACAAGACCTATTAAACAAGTCCAGACTGTCAGCTGAAAGCAAGCTATTTATTTAAGGTTTTCTGTTTGTAATGAGTGCCTTTTCACCTCATTATATGGCAGTGTTTCTGACCCAGGTTTAGAGTTTTATAGAGAACAGCATGGGCTCAAAGGCAAATAAAACAATGATTGCTTTGGTGCACTCCCATGTAAATAGTTCTTTCGTTAGGAGGCAGCTACTAAAACTTGACAATCTTTATCATATAAAAGTAAGCACATAGAAGCAAAGTAGAATATATAGGCCAAGGAAAAGTAACCTCTTGCACCCAATGTTTTTCCTAACTCACACATTTCTACTAGAGAAAGAGAAGGAAAGGACAGTCTCGGGCAACTTGAACTGGCTTTTGAACAGATGTGTTTCATAAACTGAAAGAAATGGCACAACGTTTTCCCAGTGTTAGGCTAAGGGCGCTGATCCAACAAGCACAGGGCTCTTTCCATTCAGCAGGTAGGGAGGGAGGGTTTGTTACACATATTATCTTTTTACCCAAAAAAGTATGTATTCTGAATTAGTAGGTAACAGAGAACTTTTGGAGTATCTTTGAAGAGGCATACCTGAAGTTTCAGAAAATGAAACTCAAGGCATAGCAAAGAAATTCTCCTAAATTGGCACGTTTTCTGCTTGTTTTCCCTGCTTTATAACTGATGTACTGTTCTCTTACAGGTGGCATTGTGCCATCACCTCTTCTGCTTCTGACATATTCTTGCATCTTGAACCTAGTCTGAGTATTTGGTCCCTGGGTTTGTTGTTGGTTGTTGTTTTTTTTTTTTTTTTAATGCTGTGGGGACTTTTAAAGGAAAAACAAACTAATTAGGAGATTTTCCAGCTGGAGAAAGCAAAGTTACAAAAATATATATTAAAAGAAAGGAGAACTTCCCCAAATGTCAGTGACTGCAATAATAGGTCATGCATTGTACAAGTGTTGCACTTTAAGCTTTTAAATGGAGCCATTAGAAATGGAAGCTTTTAGTGCTGACTGTACTGTGATGTGCAGAATGCTTTGTAATCCTTGGGAGTAAAAGCAATACAATGTCATTTTATATACTCTTCATCCTTAAATCATCACCCTATTTACACTGGGGCTAAGGGTTATTATCGCCATTTATTATGAGATGAACTGTGATGAAGACAGGTTAGGTGCCTCACTGAAGGGCTCAGGGCAGTCAGTGAGAAAGCCAGGACTACAGACAATCGAGTACCTATGCTGCACTACCTACAGTGTGTATTTGTTGTCACTGACCAGCTCTTGTTCTTCACCAGAGATTCTGTATTTGAGTAGGCACGCTGCAGAGAAAAGCATTTGGCAGCATGAAACATTGCCTGCTTTTCTGTGTATGCTGAATAAAAACACATGTGTATATGATATGGACAACTAGAGATATGTCAATACATAGGTAAAAATTAATAGTGTAATTGCAAAATTAGTTTCTATTTGCTTGCTGAAATATTGACTGATCTTCTTTTGTGAAATCAGTGTAGAGTACCATAGCTGAAGTTATTATTTACTCCTTATTTATTTTGAACTCTTACTGATGTCCTAGAATGGGGACCTTCAGCCTTGAAGCTTCAGCCCCTCTGAGTTATCAGATCATTGCAACCTTTGTGTTGAAACAGCTGACCCAGCAACATGCTAGTAGAAGTCAAAGCGGTGACACTTTCAATAGCAAAACGTTCCTCTGGGGAGGAGACAGGGCACACCTGTGATTATTCTGTGACCATGACAAAGAACACTGCATAAACACTAGGAATCTGGGTTCTGAGTTCCTCATGAACATGAATACTGAAACCCACATCCATCAGGAGCAAGAGGTCTTTAGCAATTAGGAGATCTGCAGTGATGCAGCACAGCTAAGGTGAGGAAAGATCATTCATGCAACTATAGGTCACAGTACAGAAATATCTTTGAGTTATGGGAAGAACAATGACCCTGCCAAAACCATCTGCCATTTTCCATAATTTCCTCTGCAGCTGAAGCTAGACTTTCCCTAGGTTTCTGGGTTGGCATGTATGGGCCACAGGAATTGACAGGGAGGAGAAGAAGGTAAGGGAAGATAACTGGAGACAGGGCAAGAGGCAAAAGGCAAATCAAGATGTGAGAGAATGTGGTACAACAAGGAAGGAAGTGACCTGGTAGAAGATGATGCAGAGTCAAAAATGGAAGAAGAAATGTGTCAGTCTAACAGCTTGCTGCTGCCAAGGGAGAGGTTCTGCTTCCCAGACCTCCACTTTGGGTAGCACTTCTTTCTCCTTTCCACCCACTCTGGCACTCAGCACTGTCTCAGTGAGGCAGTTCATCTCACTAAACCATAGTAAAAACAGCCTCTCTTCTTTCTCAGATTTTTTCCTTACTCTCTTTCTCTCCCTTTCCTCCCCCAACTAAGTCTGTTCTTGGCTGGAACACTGGGCTTAGATGGGGCAAGATGATTTCACAGGAGCTGGGGTTCAGGGCAGTGGATGCAGGACTGCTGTCTTCCAGAGCACACAGACTGATTCAGTCCCCTCCTGAAGCTTCAACCCTGAGCACATCCATCCCCTCCTCGGGCAGTTGCAGGCATGTTTGCCTGCACATTGAATCTGTACCGAATTCCCATCCAAACTGAGGGAGGAAGGATAGATGGTTGCTGCCTGCAGTCTAGGAGAAGCTCTTAGGGAGGCAATATTGCATTTAATAGATCTTTATTTATTAAATCTCATGATTCAGAGGGTCTGAATCAATCTGTTTGTTTGATATTGACATTGCTGTGACTTAGGGTGCCTAAAGAAAATTCAATCACAGACTCTGAGATTTTATTTAATCCTTTCAATCAGATCATGCTTGAGCACAAAGTTATTTAAGAAAAGAAAGCTGTTTAGTAAAAAGTGCTATTGTTACATTAGATGTGGATACATCCCTCGTGCTGTTATTACAAGATTCTCTTCAGGTTCTGACCTCACAAGCATTTTAATCTCATCCTTTGAGCATTAACCAGCTTTTGCAAACACAGGCAAATGCTTCTATGCAAGACTGTACACACAGAAGCATATTCCAGCTGTTATTAGGTTACAAAAACTTCTAGTGTTGTGAGGATTCACACACCCAAAACACAAACAGAAAATCTGAATTAAACGTATCCTTAACTGCTCTGTCCTTTAGGTACTGTTAAGAAGTTGAATTCAGAAGAGTGCTACAAAAACAGCTTGATCTCAAGAAAAATCTATCTTACAAAAAGACTGGTAAGCAAAATAGATTGAAATTCTTCTAAGGTCAGAGGAGATCTTGTCATGATACATAAGTAACTGTATGAGGAAGAGATTTCTGATAGACTGTCCTTTGTGCCTGCAGTGGCAGAGCAAGATTCAGTGGCTGGAATCTAAGGCTAGAGGACAGCTGTCACTCCGTCCCTGTGCCACAGCATCCCACAGGCATCAGTGTGGGGACTGCGCTTGCAGGAGACCCCCTGGTCTCATAACTGTCACTCTTATCCCTCCCCTTGTCTTTCCCTTTCCTTCCCCTATAGTATTACCTTCCCCTGATCCACGCCTCTGGGAGAGAGGTCTCTGTTCATGCTTGTGTATGAGTCTGGTAGCATTTTACAGGGGTGGAAGACAAATTGCTGCAGTAAAACACAAGTCTTCACTAGTGAGAGGAAGCCAGGATAAAAAAAGATTTGGAGTTGTTTGCTTGTTTTCATGTAAAGGGTTCCTTACAGCGTAGTAAGTCAGGGACATCTGTCATAGGCTGACTGCTAGTGCCTGTCGTGGAGAGAAAGGGAAGAGACTGCTTCAAGAGAGGAGGATGACGATTTAAGGAGGAGAGAAGGAAGTTGTCTGAAAGACAGGGTAATTACAAAGGGGAGGGATGAGAGAAGAGCTGAGAATTTCAAGAGAAGGCAGAGGCATTGTTGCTAAAAGCTGTAACAACTGCTGGAGGCACTGCCATATGGCTTGGAAGATTAGCAGAGAGCAGTGGATATTACCTGCCTTGTAGTTTAGTAAGACTTTCAACACTGTCTCCCATCAGATCCCTGTAGAGAAGCTGATGAAGTATGGGCTGGGTAATCAGACAGTGAGGTGGACTGAAAACTAGCTGCATGGCTGGGCCCTGGGAAGTGGTGATCAGTGACATGAAGTCTAGTTGGAGACCAGCAACTAGAGGTGTACTCCAGGGGTCAATACTGGGTCCAATCATCTCTTCATTTAAAAGGCATTTTTTACCTGAGGGACATGAATCCTAATTCACTACAATACAGTGCAACACCCACCTTTACTACGGATCACCTTGTTAATATGTAACGTGAACACATTACAAAAAATATTTTGTAAATACTGATAAAAGTCTCCCACAATTTTCCAAGGAATGTAAGAAATTTGACAAGTTTTCATAAAAATATGCATCAGTCTAGCTGATCTATCTGTACCACATTCCATTAACAAAATCTATCATAAAGTGCTTTCCTACTCAGCTCAACAGTGTTATCATTGTGATTTAATGCATTTATACAGCAGCAAGATAGATGTTTGCATTTTATTTCCGTTTTAACATGAAAGACTGAATCAAGGACTGTACTGCTTCCACTGTTTCTTTGGTAATCCATATTGCTCACTAGTCTTATCAGAAAGCAAGACACTTGAGCTGATATTGTGAAGTGCCTCATATAAGTGAGAGCATTTTAAAAAACTCTTTCATGTGGTTCTCAGCAGCACTTCATACGCAGAGAGCTTGAGCTGACCCTCAACACTGTTGTTGCAGAAAGGAAAATATGTTCTCACTCTCAGAGGCCTTAGGATCTCCCTGTAGATGGGATCATCTTTGCCTGGTACATTTGTACATCATCTAGCATAACAGAAGAACATATTGAGACAAACAACTTCAGTAGTGATATAACATAACCATTTTTTGGAGTGAGCAAGGTAGCCCTGCTGAAGTAACTTTCATTTGCACGTTAGTTTTCCCCTCTGTGAGTCTATTGGGAATTGGAGCTCTGAGGGTTTCTGCTGATTGTAAGCATATTTTAGTTTCTCCTCAACAGAAAAAAAAAAAAAAAAAAAAAAAAAAAAAGTGATGCATCCTACCAGTAGAACCTCCATTTTGTAAATCTAGCCATGAGAGATTCAGGGTGCATGAGTCAGAGAAGTAACCCGATTAATGAAAAGTATAAGACTGCACTTTTCTTCCAAGGTCTGTTTTTGAGTTAGAGTTTGCTACAGGAAATGTTCCTGCAACTCTGGCTCTCCTCAGCTAAGGCATTTGATTTTTTTCTTCTTTCCTCTTTCAAGGGTTGGTACCAGCTCAATGCTGTGAAGACACAGTGGCCATTAGCCCAGGACCTGCAGATGGCCAAGCACCCAGTTTGACCAGCAACCAGACCAAAAGGGCTGATCAAATTGAGATCCAGGGAGATAAACAAAAACCCCTTTACATATTATGTCAATTCAGATGTACAAGCTAGATACTACAACAGCTACTTTTCAGACAGTGGGTCTCCACTGTAGATCTGGAACTCGCAGTTTATTGTTCATGTCCCCAATATAAGGTATGGGAAGCATTAGAGGTTAGAGATCCAGAAGACTCCCTTTCTGTGTAGTGAAAGATGTAGAGATAGGCAACTGGAAATAGTAGGTACTGGTGTCCCTCTGAAATCACATCCCTTATCACTTTGAAACTTGCACTTTAAATCTGGTGTAGATATATTTTCTCTGTTTATTTTTAATGTATCAGACATGATAAATCAGTATTTTTGACTCATTGCCTAGTAGTATCATTTCCCCAGGGAAGGCTTTTAACATTCCTTCCAGCCACAAAAAAAAAAAAAAGTGAACTTCTGAACCAGGGTTTCAAACTATTCAGAATACTGACAACAAAACTACACATTCACATTGCTCAGTGAAGCTTACTATAGACAAGTTTTGTTGCAGTGACCCATCTGGAGTAATCACAGGGACTTGCATGGTATTTCTGTGGTCTCTCTAGCACCAATAATAACTGCAAAATTCTGTGTGCTACCACTACTGAAGTCTCAATAATATAAAAAAATCTTTGAAGCTTTAGAAAACTTAAAGCTTCTGCTTTGGCCAGCTTTTTAATTTTTTATTATTATTATTATTATTGTAAATGAGTCAGAATTAAAAGTAGAGTTCTGGGGCACTGCTGCCGGGGGAGAGAAGAACTGCATGCTGCTTTGTTCTCTGGCATGGACGTAGCATCCACATGTACCTGGAAAATTAATAGGTGAAGTGGGTGGGGTTTTATAGGAGGCTTTAGCTCTTTCTGTTTTCTTGGTTTATTTAAAACGACAACTTTCAACTTGTGGATATGGCCTTTATGTAAAGCCAACAAAAACTCTTTAACAATCGTGTGATGCAAAAGAGAAAACTTCTTGATTTCTGCCTACTAAAAAATACAGTTGAAAAATTGTATGGAATCACTGGCACATGGATACAGAACAAATTAATGGCAGTCATTAATTTCTGGTGAAAGAACCAAATATAGAGAAATGCTTACCTGAACATGTAATGAGCTGCTTAATGAACTAGATAATAGACTGATTTGTTTGGTAGAACAGAAATTTTAGTCCCAGATTTGGGCATCTTATATAAAATATTGGTCTCCATATGAAATATCAATTGTGACCTCAGTCAAATCTAGTATTAATTTTCCTTCCCCACCACAAATAAACTTTTTCCTTATATACCTGATTATCTACAAAACAGTCGGAGGCAGGAAAAGCCGAGAAAATATCATCTCTTTAGCGCAGTCCCAAACTAAATTTCTTCTGCTCTGTGGCAAGAAAACTTTAGAGTCTTGATCATTACATGAAATGAAATGCAAAGTTTCATTTATTTGGTCTCAGGCAAACATTTTGAACCTTTTTCCTCAGAACTCAGTAACATTTTCTTGCTTTTCACAACAGAGATAATGAAGGATGAAACATGCCTAGATGCCTATGATTCAAACCAAAACCAGAAACTCCACTGGCATCTGGGAAAATACCCCAGTCATTGGTCTGGAGTCATTCACATTTTCTCTTCTCTCTCCTCTTCTGCTGTAAGAAATCTCACTTTTAGAAACTTGGTAACAGAGAAGTGACAGGGTTAGGTGCTCTCAGCCCTAGAGCAGCTTTGGAATCTGGTTCTTCCCTCACAGAGGCATCGGTCTGGCTTTGCAGGTAGGCATTTAAAAGACAAGGCATACCAGCATCTCTGACTTCAGCATTTCCTATGGTTACTTTAAACATTTTTCTTTGCTCTGCTTCACTTCCTATGTTCATTCCAACTCCAACTGGAAATACCTGAATCTCCACTTTTATGTATAACAATTACTGGTTTATAAACTAGAGATGTCAGTGTCAGTCCAGGGGCCATGCAAGGGGCAGAGATGGTGGAAGCATTACCATTGCACAAATCTCTTCAAACCCATTTTTTGGTTCTGAACTGGGTATTTGGTGGATGGTGTTACCAACAGACTTGTACAAGAATGTTCATGTTGTTAGAAATAAAACAAAAAATTTCATTGGATAAGACACATGATCTAACCTTAAAATAGTTTATTCTTAAAAACAAAGAAATGGGAATCTAATTCTTTTACTTTGTGGTCAGAGTCAAGATGACTATAAATGACAAGATAGAAATGGCACTCAGTGCCGATCTAAGATTTTTCTGCTATGAAATCAGAAGGAATATAGTTTTTGTAATTGGCTGCTCTCAAAATACATGGGATGAACACTGCAGAGAAAATGAAGCCCAGCCTTCAAGGGTGATAAATGAACTTATGAACAACGGATGATATAAGAGGAGCCTGCAGTTCATAATATGCTAAATTTTTACAACTCGCTCACAAAGTCCCTTTTGTCATCTTGGGATGGCAAATCCCAGGATCTGCATTGCTCCAAAGTCTGTGTCTTTTTCCACTTGTTTGAGCTTTATTTGGCTTCATGACCTACTGTAAGAATAAAAACTCAGCACAAATTCTTCAACTTCTATTTAAGATGTACTTAAAATTTTAATGCTTTTCTATACATGAAGGTATGGGGAACTTGAGTAAAGCCTGGATCTCTAACACCTGGGTCCTTTTTGTTTTCCAGAATTATAAAACAGAGTAGTGACTATTTGTCAAGAAGTGCAGCCATCTCACTATTCAACTTCTTGTTGTCTACAGTCCTGACTTCTGAGAGAGAAGTCCTGCCTCTGTGCACAAGAGGTGAATGTCACAATAAATGTAACCTGCATACTCTAGTCCGGACTTTGTGCCACACAGTAAGTTACTTAATTGAATACTTGGAAAAGAAAGAGGTGTACTTTTTATATGGCCCTAGAATTTGCTAGTATTTAAGACAGAAATCCTTTCAGACTGGTTTGCCCTAAAGTGCACAGCAACTCTTAACAACAGATGCTTGAGTCTGAACTCAGCTGTAACCAGTGGTTGCTATACCAGATTTAATAGCAGGGGGAAAAGAGTTGGAAATCATGTGTTTGTATGACAAAGACGTGACTGAGTGTATTAATTAGATCCAGAAATCAAGAAATACTTCAGAATGGACTTGTTTATGTAGACAACTTAACTTGCTTTCAAATTCCTTGAAATACCTTTAACCCTGAGGTTATCGGACTTCTCAGCAGAGATCACGTTGTTTCTGATGTGCATACAAAACATGGTTCGTGACAGAGAACTGTCCACTGCGTGGAGAAGCTGAAAGAATGAGAACCTACAAGCAGCATGGCAAGTCCATTCAGATAGAGTCTGTCCTGGCATCTCATCTATGCTTTCTTGTACAAAAAGCCTTCAAGAAAAGGAACACTTCTCAGTGCTGTCCACACCCACAAACAGATGTAGAAGTGGAAAGCTAATACAGCAATTGGCCATGATAAACTCTCAAGAGAGATTTTGTAACCCACAAATGGCCAGGATAATCCCAGCCACGTAGTTTGTCTCCCATGAAAACTGTTTGACCTCAGATTTCTTTCTTGGAGCATGCAGCTGTTTTTTTTTCCATGTCCGTCCCCTGGGCATTTAACAGAATAACTCTGTTTACTAGTGTTTCAGCGATTCCAAGTATAATATGAGGGTGTCAAAAATGTAATGTTATTTCAGGTTTACAAACTTAAATTAATGGTGTGATCAGTGACAAGTGATTAAGATAAAGATAATGTAAAAACTTCAAAGGAATGTTAGTAAATATTAAAATTCTTTTAGAAAGTGAGACCTCGAAATTTGTTGGAGATTTTCAAAGAAGGTTCCTTTATAGAAGAGTCTCCATTTTATGTTTAGAAGAGCCACATTTTGAACAGTCTCAGATTTGTTGGAGTACCATTCAAGGCAACTGCAGGTATATATCAAAGCAGAAGCCCTGATTCTTTGTGAATAAATATCACATAGTAGCAAAGTATTGTAGCATTTGCTGTATTTAGTCCTATAAAAAGAAGACACACAACTTGTTAGTTCAGCACCTCATGTTCTAATAATAAAAATACTTCAACATTTTTCTGATTTTTATGATGCACTCAAAATCGTGAAATGGACTCAACATTTAGCAAAGAGTTCTTGGACAATAACTGAATCCTAAGAAGATTCCCAGAAGAGTCCTTCTGCCCCTCAATTGTATTATTATCTCAAGGAATCATACATAGTCAATCAAGCTGAGGACTTTTACAGTATGTCATTTTCATACTCCAAACCTCATGTTCATGCATCAATCATGCCTTGAGAATAGTGCAAATACCAGTTTAAAGGTTCTCTGTAGAGTCTATTCTAATGACAAAAGCCATTAGTATAAAATCAAGATTACAGAGTTAGAAATTTTCTTTCTGAAAAAAAGTATTATTTTGCATAGTCCCAAAGCCCATAATTCATCTCCAGGTGGCAAGTATTCAAGTGCAAAACTACACAGGGTAAGAAAGGGAAGAAGTAGGTCTACATTGCTGTCTAACAGTATTTTGACATCAGCAAACTACTATATTTTTGACAGATAATAAGAGATTCTTATTCCAAGTTGTTTGTATGATTCACATGTACAGGAGTTCACAGTAACAACAGTGGTATTGGATTTTTGAAGTTATAAGTAAATAAATCTGATGAAAAAAAAAAAAAAAATCATCTCTACCAACCAGTTAGAAAATAAACCATGTGCATAACTTGTGAAACAGGGAAGCAGAGTTTCTGTTAAATCTGATTGTCTGAAACATCTATAATTTTTGTTTGGTACTCAACAAGTATTTTACTATGTACGAAGGCTACAGACAAACCAAGTGGCCACTGGGAGGTTAGGGTCATCCTGTTGAAACTCCATTTCAGGTAAACAGGTAGCCAAAAACATGATGCATAAATGCTTCATAGTATTCTTGAAAGATGGGAGTAAAATGGACCTAAAACACCATAAACTGTCCCACAAGAATTAAATTTAGTCATATTAGCATGTTCAGTAGCCCAGCCATACTTTGAATCTGGTTTAGGCCTGCTGGAATGTGACTGTGAGTAATAAAAGCAACAGCAGTTATACTTGCAACTTTCTGGTCTGCACTCAGGATTGTTACCATATGATCTATATCTGCCCAGAACAAGAAAAAAAGCCTCTCATAACATTGCCAGTGGAATACACTGGCACATATCACTTCACTCCTCCCTCCCGCTGCATTTGAAAAGGAGTTTATCACTGTAGCTACTCTTCAATGCAGCAACACTGAAGTGTTTTCTAGACAACAAAGAACTGAGGTAGAAAGCTTTGCCCTTGTCAAAATGAAGAATCTCAACCTGTATTAGGAATACTGTTAAATTAAAACTTGAAAATCTGGAAAATTTCCACCTTTGCACTTAGCAGCCTTTATTTAATGTAAAAATCCTAAGGAACCAGTAGCAATACAAAGGAAAAAGAGAGAGAAATACAGCATTTGGTGATACTGTCCACGGTATTACACAACATGGCTTACTATAACGTAACAAATAATTTAGAATCTTATTTGGAGCATTTTCTTTATCTGTTCATCTTCCTGAACTGTTCTCATCACAAACTCTTTTGCTTTCAATGCTCATTCATCAGGAGGGCTTTTTTTATCTGAAGGCTAAGTAAACAGGAGGGAAAACAAGTAGCCCAAGCTATTGTACATCACCGGGCAATGTCTTACTGCCACCTTGTGTTGAGCAAAAAATATGAACAGCTCATATTTAAACAACAAAAAAAAAGCTGTTCAGAAAATAAACAAGAAGGAAAACTTTCAGGAAGATATGTGTGAATACATTAATAATTAATGCAACATTATAAAAATGGTTTAAGAGTTTGTAAAATAGGAAAATGCTTTATTTTAATTTCAAATTTGTCTTCACAAGCAATTGGCAAGTGTCCACTAATGGTTAACAGCCTTTTGGCTGTTAAAAGCCGAAAAAAGGGCAATTTTTTTTCCAGGGGAAAATTAATGTACATTTATGATTTTATACCCTGTATAGATTTTTTTTTTACAGTTACATCATGAATAATGGGATTTCTTGAGAAGCTAGAGAGATTTTTATCCTACTTCTGGGATATTTTTCAAACATTGCAAACAACACTTTTCACACATCAGTACATCCAAGTAATGAAAAATTCCTACAGTGCTGTAGCTTCTTATAGTTCCGAATAAATCCGCATACTGCAGACAACTTTCCCAACCCACCAGATAAATCATATACAGTGACAGGATTGGTCATAGCACTTAAAAAACTTACAAAATCATCACTTAAAGAAAACCTGTCCTCTGGTAGCTCCAGAGAGATTAGCTTTCATTGTGAAGCAATCACTGCACAGCAACACATACACACACAGAGGCACACACAAGCACAAGCACACACAGACAAAGCCAAGAGATGGCAAGCTCTCCTGCAGCAAACATTTGACCTTGCAGAACAATGATAAAAACACAAAGTTAATCAAGTATGTATTAAAGATGCTACCATTACTAGGGGTTCGCTCTCTATCCATCATTACTAGATAATGCTGTCCCTACCGTGACGGCTCACTGAACACCATCCTTTATGCTTTAAACCAGTTGTTTTCAAATGTAGTTTGCAGACCTCTCAAAGTCCTGTGGACTATTTCTAAGGTGCCTGCAAAACCAGATTTTTAAAAAGAGCACATTTTTAAAAGAGCACATATCTTTTGTAATTAACTATATATGAAAAGTTTTCAAAAGGCTTTACTTCTCCATTAGCCAAAATTTAAAGATCCACAAACTGAAAGAGGAAGGAAAGCACTGAATTAAAGATCAGAGTTGATGTCAAAACTTTGGGGACCACTCACAATCACATTCTCTTTAGGATACCACATACTTTTATCTTCAATCCTCTTGAAACCAGTAAAATGTTACTATCAGCTTAACTGCTTATTATTATGCCAAACACCAGTTACAAACTGCTTGAGGCTTTTCCAGGTTGTCATGATACCATGGCCATGGATTATTTTAGTACTGTAGATAACATGATTATTAGACAGGTCTTCAGTAAATCAGAAAGTAACTTGGGGTGGTAATACTAATTAGTGAGAAGTGGTTCTACTAATTTCATCAGCATCAAATGGTTTATATGAGCATTATGAAATCGAAATAGACTAAAACTACACGTTTCACCTCCCAGAAAGTCAGTGCCTATGATGCCATTAGTCCCAACACAAAAGAACAGAAGTTCTATGGCTTCATGCAGATGATAAATGGATAAACTAGTTACTTAATTTTGTGTGGATGATAAAGACTCTTTTCAGACCTCTACAACCGTTGCTAACCCCAAGTCATAAAAATGAGCTTGTATAATGTACTTGATGGAGGCACAGTGCTGTCTCTCAAGGGTTCGCTGGCTTCAGTCACTGCAGTCTGTCCTCAAGGCATAATTTGCAGGGTTGGTGAAAGTGCTTCCACAGCAATAAAAAGTTAAAATAAAGCAATAATATTATGTATAATATGAATAGGTTTTGATGTCTGTAACTAGAATGTCTTCCCACTCCCATACTAATTCCTTGCTCATTATAAGAAACTTTTATCTACTACTATTATTTCTAACTGGGAAAATCTGTGCTTTAGGCAGTCATGGGAACATATTAACAAGGTCTAGATGTAGTGAGTTGCAGAAGATGTTATGGCACAGCTTGAGAGGCCCAAAACAGGGCATTGCTTCATATTCAAGCAAACAACCCAAGTCACACTGTCTGTGACTGCTGAACAGACAAGATTAATAATAATAAAAAAAAAAAAAAAAAAAAAGAAGTAGCTCAAAGACAGGAATAGAGATAAAAAAATTAGAAAAGGGCCAGAAAATGCATTATTTGTGCCCCAATCCTCCTTCCTGTTAAGAACTTTTCCAAGGGAAGAATTTTCAAACCCTAGGACTCATAGTCTTGAGTGATCTCTTATAGTACCCATGTTGGGCTCCCACTAGGTTCCACAGCAATGTTTCTACTACCCCAAACCCTCCCTTCTTTCTAGCCATCTCTGTTTCCTTAGGAGTTCTTCAAGCTTTGACAACAGAGCCATATCATCCCATCTCGCTTCTGCTGGTGAAGGAGAGGTTAGAAAGCATCTCCCCTCTTACTACTGCTGTATTTGTTACTAGCCTTGTTTTCTTTCAATTCATTTTATTTCATTTCATTATCTTTCTTCTCTGCTCTTTACCTTCCCCTTTTGTTACAAAAAGAAGCATCAAGACATACCCCTTTTTCAGTCCCAAAAGTGCTCAAGGTCACCTCAGTCAGAGACCTCTCCTGGCTATAAGCAAGAAAGATAACAGTAACGGGGAGTTTCTCAGACTTTGTTACCCAAGGCAGCTTCCATTTTGTCACTCTTTAAGTCTCAGTCGATTGTAGGGCTCCTAAAGGTGTAATACGGTAACATGTTTCTATGAGTCTCTCCCAGTCTGCATAACCTGCTCCATGTATAAATTCACAGAAGTTTCTCGTGGTCTCATTCTAGATTCTGAAAAAAACATACTTGTGGTTAGTGTCCCTGCCTGTATACGAAAAGATCTGTGAGGCCAAATATCAGGAAGTAGAGATTTTTGCATTTAAATATCTTTAAGAATAAAAGAGAAGTAATTGAGCAAGTCTCTTCTGTTGCAGCATTGTCAAATTACCAGTGCTCATCCAGATGCCATGTTTTCTTCTTGCAGGATGTGGGTGTAAGTAAAACCTACTAAAAAATGGTTGCTTAAGACTGAAGATGTCCCTTTCTTCCATGCTGCAGGGACAAAACTCACCCATATCCACAGGTGAAATACTCATCAATATCAAGGCTGCACAGTATGGACTGGGATTATAAATCCACAGGAAATCTAACCACTGGCATCTGATCTCACCAAACCCTTGACCATGTCACAGCCTTAAAGGTGTTCAGTTGGAAAAGCCTGTTGGGAAGCCCTAGCGCATGTTCTATGCTTTTGGTGGTCTTTGAATTGGGCTTGTTTGATGGCAGCCATTGGTGGCTTTTAGCAGACTAGTATTTTCTCCTATTTCTGTTTGTAAAACCAGAGGGTTAGAATTTATTAATTTCATTATGAGAATGAGGTTCAGCTGCTTTTTCTTACGAGTTTGAATGAGTTCTTTGTTAAATTCTTAATTCCTTGCTCAGGGTTCATGACTGAAATATCTCTATATTGTTTTAACTTGCCTGTGATAAAGAAAACACAAGAGAAAATATATGCTCATACAGCAGCTCATTGTGCCGTGTAGATTTACCCACACCATCATGGACAATGGCTGCTTAGCTGCCAGGTTTTAACAATAAACAAACATCAACAAATAAAAATGTTTTACAATAAATGTAATTACTGTTGGGGGTATGTGTGTGGTTTTTTGTCTTACATAACACCAAGTAAGAACTTGCTCAGGAAGGACAGTCAGTATTTCAAGCAGAGGAGCTATGCAAGTAAATCATCAATGCAAAGAGAGCCCTGCATCTGGGACAGAGGATAAAAGGGAGCTAAGCAGCCAGCAGGATGCAAAATGACAGCTGTTTAAACCACATTTCTAACTGCTGTGGCCAATGGTTTGATATCTCTGAGGAACAAGCAGGCAGCCATGGGGGAGTGGGGCACAGAAAAACAGAAAAGATCAGCATATTATTACTTCTATTGTGACCAGACTGTCTCTTCCTGTCCAACTTCTATAATAGCTAATTAGCAACTGCCAGAGTTTACCCCATCCAAACATCTGGTTATCCAGGCCCTGCTTTCCTTTCTAAAGCTTTAATGAATTTTAACATGTTTGAATTAGCATTTCCCTCTGGCTTACTGAGATAAAATCAAGATATAAACAGTCCTCTTGGGCCTGGTACATCCTCTGCTCAGTAGTGTTCCCAAAATGGCTTATTCCCCCATCCTCCCAGGCAATTTATTTGCCCCCAGATCTCCTAGCTCCTGACTTGCTGAAAAAAGCATGCGCTGAAGTACACAAAAGCCCAATGCTTTATGAGAAGGACCATTCCCCCACTCTGTGCAGGAGAAAGAATAAAGCTGCTGAACAGGGTACTTCTTACTGCCAAATATTACAATGAGGCTTTGCAGCAATGGAGGATGGCACCTCCTGGCTCTGACACTTCCTCTGTGCACTGCCTTCATCCACAGCAGAGCACCCCTCTCACCTGTAGCATCCGGTCTGTGAATGCTTCCAGCCCTTGCCTATATTTTTATACTGCTTGCATCAACCAGACCTCCACTGTTGTCTCCAGTGAGTGTTACTAAGCATGAACGACGCTTCCTAAAACACATCGATTTCATGTTAAATCTATCTGTCTGATGGGAAGAGGTTGGGAATACAGCTGGCAATCCAAGTAACGGTGATCAAAACCAACCTTCTAAGAAGATACAGTCCTATATTCAGTGTGGAAGGATGAAACGAAGGGAGGTGGGGGGAACTAATCTGACACTCTTGTAATTCCTGGAATTACTCCAAGCATGCTTCACGACTTTCCCATTGAGCCAGACACCTATGTGCCTTTGCATCACTTATTTGTTCATTCAACTCCTCATTCTGAGTACCCAGAATACCTCATAGGCAGACAAACTGTGTTTAATCTGGTAACTTTGTACTGTCAGCAGCTGGAAACCAGAAAGAATTGTGCCAGTGAAAGTTTCCATCCAAATTTCAGTAAGGTGCTTCTATACTGCTGTGGGAAGTCTGATTCAGCTGTTCATTCACATAAGCGTACACTAAAACCAGTTATGTGAATAGAAACACTGGCTGTGGTACCATATACAGAGAATGAAAGTAAACAGTACACTAGGTTTGACAAAATGTCTGGTGAGAAGTCAGAGGGTACTGGATGAAGCTATGCAGTTTTTTGCTGTTTGCACAGAACTACGGCATCAGAAGAAGGAAAGGTGGTAGCAGTCCTGTAGGCCTGCTGCTACACTCACTGATTCCTTTCTCTATCAAAGACACTTTGACAATAAGGAAATTCAGAAAAGAGAGAATGAGTATACGGCTGAAGGATGGATTTTTCTGCAGCCACTTGCTTCAGAGCATGGATGATTACCACAGCTACTCCTCCTATTTGTCCCCGTTTCTCCTCATTCCCAGTCTATTGCTATTATCTGCCCTGCCTTCTCACTACAACTGCCCTAGAAAATGTCTCAGCTACCTCACCTCCCGCTATCACGTCCCAGGTGCTGTTGCATATGCATCTCAACTGTCCCTGCTCCCCAGGCACGTGTCACTGCAGAACCTGCTATGAGAAACAAGGCTGAGGAGAGCAAAAAGCTTGTGGCACCACTACACATTAGGGGACCTCCTTCCCCGTTCCAGGGCTCACAATGCTCCATGAACCACCTGCAAATCCCTGAAAAGTCCTTCCACTTTGATCTGACCAGAATGAGAAGAGATGAAAAGAGCACAACAGGGGTGGCCCTAAGGACAGTTTCTAGCATCCAAAAAGAATTTAGACTGTATAGTTAGAAAATATAGCTAGAAATTACATCACATACTAGAACACTATAACTGTTGATTAAAACACAACAGCCATTTTGCTTTGTTTGTTAGTCAAGCAACAGTCCAAGGCAGTAAGTAAAGCAGAATTTTGCATCTAGCTCCAAAACTCATTTTAGAAATGAAGGTATATCTGTGACTTTACCTGTAAAGTCATGGGAAGAAGACATTTGAACCCTCTGACTTGGGAAGTTAACCAATTTCATTTCCTTTCCCCCTTCTACATCCCTGAAATAATGCCTTGTTCCCCTAGGAGGTCTGTCCTTTCCTGGTATCTTCTCTTTTGGATTTTTTCCATACACAGGCACATACACACTCAAAATATTTCTGCTACAGTTTGTTGTCTCAGTCTTGTAGCTCAGGTTTTGGGATGGTTTATTAGAGAAAAGGGAAGGATGAGACACTCAGTTCAATGGACCTTCTGCAGCCTGCCAATATCAAATATAACAGCAACAGATCGGCATAGCAGAAGGTGTCGATGGTGGCTGCAAGACTGGAGACACAGACCTGTGTCACAGGTGAACGTTATCTGCACATCTAACACATGATCTCAGCTGGAGGCCACCTCTGAAACCTCAACTACTAATCTGTTTGAGGCAGTATCTCATGGTTGTATGTCATGTTCATTTCTGACTTCCATTTTCTAGGTGAAGCAATGCATTAACTTGCAGTGTCCAGAGGTATATTTTTATACTCCTTCACAGGAGTATTCAGGTTATATTCCAGATTTTATCTGGAAATCCTCTTACAGAGGTCTTTGTGTCATTTGAGATGATGGAGCTTTAATTTTTACTTTACCAGAGTGTGAGTCCTCCTAGTCATCATTTGAATGTATTCCTATATCCACCTCATATCCACAAATTTGTCACTGGTTATTGCTACATCAGTAAGGGATACTGGACACATGCATAGGTTTATATCTGCATGAGGCCATTATATCTGATAGATTCTCTCTGAGGGACTTTAGGCTTCCATGTAATCAGCCTGTCAGATAATGCACATGAAAAAGCAGCAGCACAATTACACAGCCAGACTGAACTGTGGCATTTTCTGATGTTTAGTGGTTAACTGTGTAAATGTACTCTAGAGTTAATGTCAACTTTTGTATTTGATTCCCCTTGGATTTCTTGTTTGTTTGTGATTTTCCTTTGAGGATAACATTTCAAAAGGCTAATCCTTACTGCTTTGAAGCTATGCTGCTTAGACAATAATTACACAGCAACCATGTAAATGTTTTTGGTGGTTGACTTGACACCAGTCTAATCCTATCATTTTATTCTACTTCCCTGTAACCAAGCTGCCTTTAAGGTAATATATAAGTGACTTGAGAATACCATCTTTCATTGCTCCATGGACTTGCATTTTTTAAATTATGTCCTATCTAGTTTATAATCATTTTGGTGTTCGGGGAGCTTGGCTTGTACTGTGCAAGCACAGACTACTCCTTTCAGAACAGCAACTTTTTTTTCTAGTGTTGTGCTTTCCAAATGCTCAAATTTGAATCATTTAAAACCTGATTTTCTTTGCAAATATACAGTGCCTTGCAGTCCCTTGCAGGAAGGGCTATTTCCATATCAGTTCCAATATTTAATTTTTAGCTTTTGTTATGCTTAAAATTAATGTACCTTTTCCATTGTAAATACGAGGGGTTTTTTTACTCCATCCAGTACCACTAGCTGAACTAATGTTTCTAAAAGCTTTCAAAGGCAATTGCCTTTTCATAGAAAACTCCAGGGAGGGGGTTAGACAGTAAAATGGTTATCTCTAATCTGGGGTCCCTAAAAGCAAGAAGCAAGAGGGATCTTGATACAAAAATGCAGAAGCCTGTAAATGTATAATTCTTGTGCTGATTTGTATTACTTTTTGTATCACTGCCTGGCAGATTAATACTGGGTTTTATCTTGCACATACCTAAATGCCTCAGGGATAAATACACCAGTGATCCAATGTAAAAGCATGACTCTGGCTTTCTTTACATGTAGATGATTTACAACGCACTGAACATTGCTTCTGTCTATCATCTCAGAATTTAAGGCTTAAGGCAAATTACCCTCCTTCTCCTATGTGTTGGTTTCCTGCTCTATATGCTGGGTAATAAGTATGATGGTCAGGTAAATGGGACTTGGGAACCTCTTCCAGATGCTTGCAAATTGTGGAAAAAAAAATATTTCACTATGCCAAGAAGAGCAGTGACATAGTATAGTCATTCAAGGACTGGAACAGTTTATCTGGAGTCTGTGTAGTATCTACCCTTGGAGGTTTCATGATCTAACAGGATGGAGCCCTGAGCAACCCGATCTGATCTCAGAGCCAACCCAGCTTTGAGCAGGATTTGGACTAGAGACCTCCTGAGGTCACTTGCAGCCTGAATTACTCTGTGAATTTATGTATCCCCTTATCCTTACAAACACAATGGTATTTCTAAAGCAAAAACCAGCAGAGGTTGCTGGATTTCAACAGGTTCAGAAACTGATAGATTAAAAGCAGAACATTTCAAGAGGTTGGGAGAACAGCCTGTAAGAAGTGGAGGGCACACAACAATTAAGCAGTAGTTTGAAATACATCTTCTTCCTATGAAAGTGCCTGACCACTAGGCTATTTGCTATGTTGGAGCTTGTCTTCTGGAGTGTTGTTTTTTCCTTTTTTAGTATTATGATAGTTTGGGGGCTACAGAAACTTTGGACTCCTTCCAGGAGTCAGTGAGTGATCTCTAACCATCAGTTTTCTCAGGCAAAAATTCATGTCCCTCTCTATTCAGACTATGAGTGAAGACCCTAAAATTTACTGTGATCAGCCTAAGAAGCCTCAGTTTAAACCAGGGCATGACAACTTTCTGTTTCCTGGCAGTACAAATTGAGTTCGCTGGTGATCAATACGTTAATGAAAAGCAGAGTATTATTTCTTTAGGATAAATGAGTCAAAGAGAAAAGATATTATAAAACAGCAAACTCTGTATGAATGCCACATTAACAAAACAAAAGTATTATCCACAATCTGAACAGCTACATGACTTGGAAATGTCTTATCATCATGGGGCAGGTTTTTAGGGATGATCCCCCAAGAAAACTTTAGTCTCTCTATAAGCAATATTGAAAGAAACATCTCCAATGCACACATAAAAAGTATGTATGTGCAACAGACTGAGGGAAAAAAAACCCAACATTTATCTAAATACAAACTTCAACTCTTCTTCAACTATAGAGTTACAATCAGCTCCTTCATTAATTATATTCCATAATACTCAGTTTTATAAGACATTGTTGCTGAGTCTTAACCATAAAGTCATTGAAAACAGTGACCCATAACTTTGAAAAGATACCCAATGACAGAGATAATTAGAACCACGAATCCATTCTTTTATACAATAAGCTACTCCATTAGTGATAGCTTCTTGCAAACTCCTCAAAGCGGAGTAGATAGGATTTTTTTAAAAAATTGAAAAAGTAAAATACCACACAAGGGAAGAGAGGATTGATGTCTGTTTTATAGAGATGTACAGATCAAGCGGCTCGTGAAGATCCCAAAGAAAACTCAGCACAGACTCAAGCAAACTCTGACCAAGCAAGTTCCAATCCAAACCACTGTCTACACCACATCTTGCAAATCCTGCTACTGCTCTGAAAAATGCTCTGAACCAGAAGAGAGAACTGACTTGTCAGATGTTCCAGTGCAGTTTTCACATAGAGGCTATGTCCTACAACAACTATAACCTAAATATCCATATGTGAGGGTAAGCAAACCAGTAAAAGTGTGTGAGGCTGCCATTGACAGCTCATCCTGAGACCCAGCAACACTTCAGGTGGCACTATGGAGCAGCGGGAATCCCTGGAAATGTGATGTTTTCTCCCATTTGTGAGCTACTTTCATATGTGATCTTTCCTGAATATGAGCCTCCCTTTGCTCTTTATGATATGAGATATGTGTCTTCTGGCTTCGTACACCTGCAGAGGTCCAGAAAGCTGGTTATGTTCCTCTGGATTTAATCCTTAATAAATGGAACTTAATATTATGCCCTTATTTAGGTTAAAAACAGCTTTGTTTGAATTCAGTGGATTTCAAGGATTTCAACCAACTTTCAAGCACAGTGCCATTTCACCATTTTTAAATAAATGCCGTGGTTTTAATGCAGCAGATTGTTTAAACAGGATAGCATAATATGTATGTACAATAGTAGGTAGGCATTTTAATAAAGTATCATATTATTTATTATCCTTTCCATTATGAGATTAAATTATTATTTTGGCAGTTGAAATAGATTTGTTTTTCTCTTACAGGGATGAAAATGGTGCTGGCATGCTGCAGATGGCATCATTTGCTGACTGGAAAATTTATTCATGAGATGAGCTAGAACCGAACAGTGCTTCAAACAACTTTCAGACACTGTTAGATAATTATTGACTCTATTTTATGGAGATAATTTCAAGTACCATTTAGGCAATATTTAAAGAAAACAAAAAGGCAACTTCAAAAACTTTTTCTATTAATAGAAAAATGACATGTATTAAGTTACTAAAACCTGTTGTGTTACCATCCTCTTCAAGTGAAGTACTTAGTTTCTGCAGAATAAAGGTTTTCTTTGAAAGGAAAATTTCACAAGAATTTCTTTAGGTTATCATAACTTTTTAGAGATGGATTTCTTCAGAAATGACACACTCATGAGATTTTTCCATCTGTCTTCTGTATTGAAATGTTCCTCATAATACACAAATAAAGAAGTATATAGGAAGAACTGTTTAACGAGACAGACAATGCAGAAATATTTTGTGAAAATAATACTCATGTATCCCATGATATTTAATAACTGCCTCTGGCCTCTGAAAACTTAAGGCACTTAAAGCCATTTCTCAGAATTCCAAATTTCAGTCCTAAACATGAAAAATCATTTCCTTTGTTCAAAATTTTTATTGGTGTTTTATGTGTTAAAAGCTAACACTCTGAAAGAGCAAAGTACAAAATAAGTGTGATATAACTGAAAGCTAAAGCATATGATGATCTGCAGACACTGCTATAAGAAATTCTAGTGACTGACACACTATCAAATAAACTGGCATAGGGAGCCTCCAGCCTGGCAGCTCTGAAGACTGAACCGACTACATCAGTTGAACACACAGTCTTAGAGGGGTACAAAAAGCAGTGCTAGCTTTATGTTGAGCATCATACTTTCTATTTCCATCATAAGATAACATTTCACATACTTTTTCTTGCTAACATCCAAACATCACCTCTCAAGGTTCCAAATGCCACTATTAAAAAAGAATGATCCACTGTCTGCATATCCAAGCAGTGAACTGATTATGTGCTACCAAAATCAAAAAGCTCTTTGCCCAGCTAATAGTAACAACAACATCTGGCAACCAGGTAAGTGAGTGCAGCAGAGATTCCCTTTAACTTGCCCTTCTAGTGTCCTGATACATTTTTCAGTTGGAAAATAGGTGTAATTAGATAATTCAGATAATAAATTGGAATGAACGTAATGAGACTAGATATGAGTTTGTAACTTTCCAAAATATTGGGGTTTTTTGTTTTAAAGTAATCTCCTCTCACAGCATACTAGGTCCTAAAAAGCATATGCAGAATGGAAGAATGCTTGTGGATATTTGATGGGAATCCTGTAATTTTCATTACTATGATTATCACGTGGGAATCCACTGATGAGCAAACAGAAACAGATGTCATCCTCTACAACAGGTCTTGTCTTGGCAAGACTACTGTATCCACTAAATCCAGCTGTCTGGAAAAACCAATGCCAAAATATAACAGTGTGGGGGGGATTCAAAACTTTTTCTTCCCAATGTTACATGTTTCCTGGTGGTATGCCATGCAGAGCTGGCCAGGAAAAAGTAAACATCCTTAAGGCCAGAATAGAGGCTAGTTAATAGAAAGTTAATGCAAAACTATGATTTTTTCACCTACAACTTTATCTTGTGATTTATCCCATAGCTGGCTAAACAATATCTGTCACCATAACAGCCTTTTATAGTGTTCATGGTGATGAGCATGCCAGGTTCTTCTGATTCATCGTTGCTCTTCTGCCTACAGCTTTTATTTACATTGAGCTGTGAAAAAGGTGGTTATGAGGGTCACTGGGAGAAAACCTCTGCATCTCTCAGCTTAATGATGGTTCTCCTGGGAACCACATTAAAGTGAAAGAATCAGTCAAACACACTAGAGCAGAGATTTCAGCTCTGTATTCCTGAGTGGTGATTTGCCAACTGATTCCTTTCTCCAATTCAAAGTTGTTTTGCTTTCAGCTGGAAAACTACAGTTCTTTCCTTTAATACACCTCTAGTCCTGCAATAATTAACTTGCAGAGAGGAGAATATTACTCCCTGAAACCAAGTGCAGCTGCACGGAAGACACCGGTTTGGAGGTCAGGATTGAAGATGTCTGACAAAGTCTTATTGAATCGTTGCTAGTTTCTTTATTTTATTTTTCTCTGTTTGTGACTTGTAAAAGAAGGTAAAAATATTTGCAAGATCCTTAAAATGCTCTGAGAAACAAAGAATGTTCACACATCATACAGATTATGCCAGGGCCCCCCAGCACACCAATAAATTCTGTAACTTCTTGGCCCGTCCTTGGGCACATTGCTGGTTGTCAGTACTGTGTTACAGATGCCCTATGTAGGACAACATATCTTCGTCCTAGCCAGTGACACTTTTAGCCAGGGGAAGTTCTTGTAGGTCTTCTCCTTGCTGACAAGAGCCCTTATATACTGCAGAGATTTCTGACAGCAGTAAAAGGACCAGGCTCCACTAGTCATATCCATGGACCAGAACACAAAATCAGGGTAAGGCATAAGTTTATCACTCCCTAGTGAACAGGCAAGGTTAGGCAACCTCTATGCAAACTTCATACATCTGATAGTATCATGCTTAACACTCAGGACAGTAAACATGCTCATCAGCAGCTGGGAACCAGACAGCTTGAAGACCATGGAAAGGATACATGGAAGACGGATGGATAAATTTGGAATAATCACACTTAAAGACACTAAGGAGAAATAGTAACATCTACCAAGGATCCTAAAATGGGTACCTAATATAGTTCAGAGGACTTAGCCCCTGAAAAAAGCTGCATGCATAATAGAGCTTTATCACTGACTACAGAGGGACTAAAGAAAAGTTGCTTTAGACACACGCCTGTCTAAACATGGATGAGATGAATCCCTCTCCCAAATAACTTGAAGTGAAATTGGAGAAATCAGGCCAGCAGCTCTCTGATCTGCCAGGTGAGATTCAGACCTGTTCCCTTGGCTGTTGTCTCCTAACCCTGTTTCAGCATTCTGTTTTGCATGACATCATGTGTTTTTAGATTAGGTGCTAAGAGATGAAAACCAGGCACAGCATCTGACAGGAAAGGCAATCGCCTAAATTGCTATGAGCTATCAATGCTGTGATCAAGACTCTAAAAGTTCAAGCTGACACCCAAGGAATTTGTAAAGAAACTCTCAGAAGATAAGAGGAATCATAAAGGGGAGTATAAATAAAGCTGAATAAAGTCTTCTTAAAAAAGAGTAGATTTGTTACATTATGTAGTTTGGAATTAACTCATATTATGTGTAATAGTACCCCACAAATGCTTTCTTCTAAATATATATTTTTGAAAATAACTCTTCAAATGGAAAGATTTCAACTCTTGAAGTGACCTATTTTTACTGTTAAAAGCATTACCTACCCAAAACAATGCTTTGTTAGATCCAAAGCAAAGTTAAAGATGGATGTTTTGCCAGAACAGACATATGTATTTTACTTCAGCCCAAAACAAAGCTTCTCCTTCGCTATTAATTTACATATCTATTACCCTAATACAAATACCTAGAGATGATTGCACAACAAATAGATAGTTTCATGCAAATATTAGTAAGGGTTTGAGAAATAACAACTCTATTCCTCCTCTGCCTTTTATCCGCTTTATATATGTTACATTGTGTGCGTCACTGATTTCTGAATGAAATCTGAATGGCTTTTCTCCATACAGTTTGATATACACAGAAAAAAGACCACTGAAGTTCCATAGAAGTTGGTTCTAAAGAATAGGAAAGGTCTCTGATTTTCATAGCATTTTAGAAAGTTCTTCTATTAATAGTGTGGGTTTTTTAATTTTTGGCTTTGTTTTGTGGGAGTTTTTTTGTATAAATCATATTTTCATTTGATCCAGAGAAAGTTAAAAAATAATTCCTTTATAGAGAAATAACTGTGTAAAAGTGGAACATACACTGCATTATTTGCTAACTTTTGTAAAAGTGTTACTGTCTTTTGATTTAAAAAAAACAACACTTACTATTAAAGGCACAAGTGGCAGTGCATGTTAAGATCATCCTCTCATTATTAATTTCCCATTTGCTTTGTCTGATTTTAAGCATTTGGCAGAGATTTCGTACAATAGGTGTCCACCATTAACTGAAGTCTTTGAAACTTCTCAGGCAAAATGTTCTGTATTTTCAAGGCAAATCTAGAGGATAAAAAAATATGTACTGTTTGTTCCATAATAACAAAGGGAAAATTCTTCTTTTATAAGTCTTGCTTTGGATTAGTCACTTGAAATTTTGTTGGCAAATAGAAAAATGTTTTTCACATAATTTTTGTTGGTCCCATGAAATCTGCCAAAATTTATCTAAGGTAAAGCCTTCAAAAAACGTCAAACTGTCTCTGTGACTAAATTTCAAAAGGTTTCTGTCTACACTTACTGAAAGGATCAGATGAACTTGCATGCTCTGTGGTTCTAGCTCTGCGACAAGCTAAGATTTTCCTCTCTAACTGAAAACAGGAAGCTTGCTTTCTTTTTTCTTTAATTAGGGATGAGAAAAGGAGGCTGTAGGCTTTTAGAAGACCACTGTTTTGGTTGCAAAGCTACGCACCCAGAAATGAAAAAGTACCAGAGCATAAATCCCCTTTGGCACCTTTTTTGGTCTCTTTGGGGAAGGACCCAGTTGAGATGATGAAGCAATGGCTGCATGACCTGCACAGCCCCTTGCCCCATTTCATCCAGTTCTGGCATTACGATGGGTCTTAAACACACATTCACTCTGTGTGTTGGATGAGACCCTTCCTTGGGGTACAGATTGTCCTAGTTCTGGAAATTAATCAGCACTAAGGCATGTAGGAGACGGCTGTCTTTCAAGCACTGCTCTTTATTTGTTCAAAAGCTGAGAAGTACGAGGTGACTGAGGCTGGCATTCATAGGGAGAGAAATGGGAGTTCTCATGTGAATGTTTCCCCAGAAAAATAGATTTTATCTCTTCATATACTGCACAGTTTCTTTGTGGTGCCACCCAAGCCATTTAAACTCAACTTTTCACAAGGGTCACTAAGTGCATACTCTTTATTCTCTGGGCACTTGACTTGAGACCTGAGGTCTGATTACCAAGGAAGCCAAACACTTACAGCTGCAGCTGATGGCAATAGTATCTGTGCTCTGAGCCTGTTAAGAGTTATTCAGAGCTAAGCATATAGAAAGTAGGATCTCAGATGTTTTGATTTGTACAGCAAGAATTAGTCATTTTTGCCAAGTTACTTTTAATTTATGTGGCTACCTCTACCCTGTCTTGTGAAAGCATCCATGCTGAGACCACGTCTGCCAACTTTCTCACCACAGAAATGCTCCTAGAGTAATCTCACTGATAGACCAAGAGATATGACTCCAAGTGTGTTCTGAAGTTTTAAGCCCTCATTAGGATGACCACACACACACTGTAGACTATCTGACCTTAGGACCGACTCTTACCTGTCTTTCTCTGCAGCTCTCAGCACTGATTTGCATTCTAGCTGGAAACCCATAACCTCACACCGTGCCCTGGTACTGGTAACCCACTGTGCTTGGTCTGTTCCTACAGGAGTACAGCAGATGAGGTGGGATACACAGCCTGATTTTTAAGGCCAGGACATACTGCAAAGCTGCCACAGACCCCACAGGACTATTATCAGGACTGCAAAGACATGCCATTTGCTGCTCTTGTTTTGGAAGGACTATCATCAGCCATAAATGTGTCATATGAACTCAGATGCAAGCATCCATTCAAGGGACTAACCTGGGAGCAGTTCTCAGAGAGTATAGTAGCTATATAAGTATGTTCAGGATAACACCCCGAATCTGGTGTATTTGAAATATGACATAGTAAAATCCATTTCCAAATAGCTCCATCAATGGAAGACTGGAGGAAGAACAGTGAAGCAGAGAAAGTGTTTTACCTCAATGTAGAGAACATATAAGATTTTGAGGGCAACAGCCAAAAGGTTGGGGGCATTGTAATAGAAACCCCCTTTGGCTGATGCACAGAGATCTCCCAAGATGTAACAGATAATCAGCAACCTGACATTTTCTGGTACGTGGGAAATACAGCACAGATCCATCTATGAGTCTACCCTGTGACCTGGATGCAACCCAGGCCCCTAGTCAGCCAGGTATAGCTGAAATGTGTGTCCTTGCCAATGTGTGAGACACCTCCTATTACCTGTCAGTAGTAGGAGACAAGTTGCATCTGACACATGACCTGGTAAAGAACAAGAGCCCTCAAGGAGACATGAGAATGAACAAATGATGCTTGAAAACCCAGGAAGAAAGTTGAGGACTTTTACAGCCAGCTCTGATAACCCACATATCTCTGAAGGACCTGCCGGGACATTGCTGGAGGTACATAATCCTGGACCACATGATTTTGTTTCTGAACCTTCCACCCTAAAGAGATTGTCAGTAGCCAAAAGGCCAGCTACATGAGTTACAGCTAGAGGGCGATCCATGACAGAGCTCTGAAGCACTTCCAGACAACACTGCACTCATTTATTTCTTTGTCCTGAGCCTAAACTTCACTTGTGCTCTAAAGACCTATTTATAAACACAAGCCTGAAGGCTACAGCTCGGCCGAAGTTTGGGGTTAGATAAGGTAGAAAACTATAAACTATAAGAATTGCTTAGCTCTTAAGAGGCAAGGCAGCAAAGCTAAGAAGACTTTTGGTCCACCTGGATATAGTTAGTCCTCAGCCAAATAAACGAGGCTACCCTAATGCTAAGGCTAAAACGAACAGACAGAATCTGGGGATCTGCTACATTAAGGAGTGACTTGCCAGGTGAAAAGGGGAGAGGGCTGGCTGGAGCAGCCATTGGTCTGCATTGCTGAGGTTTATGAAGCATAACGTTTCAGCATACAGAGGCTCAGTAGTATGATTAATATGTGAGTTCAGGAGGTGACTGTAGAGTCTGGTGAGTACATCTGGCTGGGTGTATTTCTGGAACAACCAGAGAAGTAGGGCTGGAGAAAACACTTAGGGTAGATGTGGTTATGTTCAAAGTTAGAAGAGATCATTAACCTGAAATACCATCTTGATCCACATAAGGGTCATAGGTCTAATTTGGAGATTAACCCTGTGAGGAGTCACCTGGCAAACTCTGCAGCTGTTTAAAAGACCATGGCTAAGGCTGATGGCAGCATGACAGTCCAGGTCACCAAAGGCCAACAAACAGAGGCATGAGGCACCGGCTGTGCTCAAAGACGACCAGGAAAAGATGCATAAAAGACAACTGATTAACTTTAGCTTCAGATCGGAGGTGTATTTTAGAGTAAAGTCAGCTGACAGAAAGTTGAGACTTGAGCATGAATGTTAGTATTTAGACCAGAAAAGGCCATTCATCTAATGTAATTATTTATTTTAGAAAACACATGCAAGGTAACTGGCACTTAATCAGTTAATGATTTAACTGCATTTGTTTCCAAGGATGAAAATTATAGTTCACAGAATTAATGCTATGGCAAAGGTTTGTCTAGGATTGGGTTTGTAATTGGAGCTAGGATGATACTTGTTTGGAAAGGTAGTAGTTTATGTAACTTGAGAAGAGATGGTTATAGGAGCCAGTTAAGTACACATACCCAGTCCAAGCTAAGAGTGTTACTTACTTTATTACAATTAGGACTAAGAGGCAAGTTAGGTGATGCAAGTGAATTCTGAACAGAATGAGATCAATTATGATTTCACCTACATCCAAAGCTAGCCCACTAAATTAAGCCAGAGAAGTGCTTAAACTTTTAAGAATATTTTTAATTCTGAGTAAAGGAAGTTAGAGATAGTTTCCAATTTATAGCACCAGCAAATGGGAAAGCAATAGAATAACTTAATTTTATACAATTGCTACTAGGTTAATATAAGTATACTGATCACATTAAGGATAAGTCTCAGCTAGAATTAAAAAAAAAAAATATACACAAAAACAAACCAAAACAAAAAACCTCCAGGTCTCAGCCAGAACTAATTGATCAAAAATGGCCTTAAAACAAAATTTTCACCTAGCTACACTGAATGCCACCTAAACCAGTCCCAGCACTGTATGTCAGAGTGTATTTCACACCAGCCCTGATCTCAGGCTAGCACTTTAACTTCTTCCTTTTATTAATATTTACCCAACTGTCTTTTTCAAAAATGATCCCACATGGCACCTATCAAAGCCCAGGTATCGGTATTCATGTCTGAGAAATATACTACAGCCTTCTTTCTAGCCCAGACATCTCTGTCATCCTCTGAATTGCATGCGGGCAAACAGAATATCAGTATTTGAATGTTTAGACATTCACAAGTTGGAGTTAGGTTTAGATTTAGGATGTGGTTTCCACAAGCTGAAGAGCAGGAATAAGGTCTGGTCTTGTAGACCCGCAGTTTGGGGACTGGCATTTGCAAAGGGTCATCTACATACTTTCATATAAGAAGTTGTGGAGGTAAAATCGTAGTAGCAGCTTTAAAGCACATTTGAACGATTTCAGTTAGGCAGCAGAAGAGCCTGTTTATACACCGCATAAAAATGTGAAGAGTGACAGGAGCAGAAGACATAGGTCTCTGCTCTTCCCACCTCAGAGGTGGTTTTCCCACCCAGGAAGGGTTTGGCTTCACTTGTTGACTGCCTGTCCCCTTCCCACTGAAGATGTAGTTCTTCCTGGAGATCCTCACCACCTCATCCTGCCCAGCTGCAGTGCACTGGGGTCTCTCCAGTGGAGTTGGAAAGGACAGCTTTGAAAACTATAAAATCTCCAGACATTTCATCAGGCAACAAGGTCTGTTCCATTTCAACTGATCCTAAAGAGCAGCATAAGGATTCAGATTAAAAAGAAATAAATTCTTACATTCCTAAAGTTTTATGTTCCTAAAAGTCCTACCTAAAGTAAATACACTTGCACTATCAACTATCAGATATGGTGAGAACTTTTTTTTTTTAAACTTATCTCTTTTTCTTAGAAGCCAAACTGTATGAATACTAAAAAAACCCACTGTAATACCATCACAGCCTTACAAATAAAGTCTTTGAGTTTGTTTTCTTATTTTATTCTCTTTGAATAAACCTCCCTCAATCCACAGTCTCATCCAAAGCTAAGCAAAATCAGAGGCACTTAGTTATACCAGTTTTGGGGTATCATGTTTTGGTTTGTGGATGTGTTTTGAAAATGTCATGCTTTGAGCCTGGTCGGCAGCCAACCACCCTGCAGCCGATCACCCACCCTTCCCCCCACACACCTGGGAATGGGGGAGGGAATTGGAGGGATATAGGGAGACTCCCAGGCTGAGATAGGAACAGTTTAATAATGGTAATGAAATGAGAACAATAACAGTAATAGAAAATATAAACAGGCAGTGCACAATGTAATTGCTCACCACCCGCTAACCAATATCCAGCCCGTTCCCGGCCAGCGACCCCGAAATACCAAGATCCCGCAATAGCAATCCTGGAAGTGAGAGATCTCCTTCCCAACCACCCCTCCTTTATATAGTGAGCATGACGTTCCATGATGTGGAATATTTCATTGGCCAGTTTGGGTCTGGTGCTCTGGCTGTGCTCCCTCCCTGTTCCCTGTGCCCTGGCGCACGGGCAGGACATGGGGAGTCAGAGAGTCCTTGAAGTCTCAGTAGCAGCTGAAAACATCAGTGTGCTATCAGCATTCTTCTCATACCAAACCCAAAGCTAAATCCAAAACACAGCACTCTTCTAGTTCCCAAAAAGGAATATTAACTCTATTTCAGCCCAAACCAGGACAAAAAAAAATATTTACAGAAAATGAAAATGTCATATTGCAAAGGTTATCTGCATTTGCAAGTGTTCACTCAGCCCTCAGAAAATCTGTGTTAATTACACAATGGATTTGAACATTTGGAGGTTAGTGATTCCTCACAAGTTATCTACCAAATAAATCATCTTTTCCAAAGTTTTACTTTCAATTTTCCCAACCCAAGAATGCCTAAATCAATTCTGATGGTTTCCAATCAGTTCTGCAACACAACAAAATAGTGAATTATCAGTGTTTGGATGAATTCTCAAACACTCCAATATTAAAATTTGTCTGTGTTCAGAATAACTCAGATAGTTAGCACACTGGTTAAAATTAAAATCTAATTGTAAATAATGTAACCAAGGGATATATCACTACTATTTTTCCATGAAGGATGAATAATGCATAGTTAGATCCAGCCAAATGAATCAAGACAAGCGGAAAAAAAAAAAAAAAAAAAAAAAAAAAGGATTGTTGGAGGGGTGGAGGCATTTCATCTGCTCTTGCAACTTACTACATACTTGACTGAGATCTCTCTTGCCAAACTTTATCAATGTGAAAAGTACAAAAAAGAAAAAATTACAAAAGGAATGAAGTTTAATAAAATTTATGGCTCACATTACCTTTTGTAAATGGGCATTGATCCTGAAGCCACTTCCGTCTGACCTGATAAACAAATCCCCTAGAAACAAATCTACAAGAAGAAAAACTAGTTCCTTATACCAGCATTTGGTAAGGAGGCTTTAAAAGAGAAAATGCTACTGATAAGCCTAGTATCACTTAATAAAGCACTTGTTGAATATTTTACTTAATTGTATATGAAAAAGATGTGACATACTGGAAGTTGCTAAATCTTCACCTGGGTGCCTTGGTAAGTTTAATCATATGCATTACTTTTTCTGACCGTTTGTGGAATATTTCTGCACTTCTTTTAACAATGTATTTTCTTTACAAATAATTTGCTGCCAAGAGATTCTACTCATAAAACTAACTCAAATACTCATCAAGCACTCGTAAGTATTGACTTAATTAAAAAAAAAAAAAAAAAAGCTTGGTAAATTGAAAAGCAAAAAAGATCATATTTTTGACATAATATTTCCATGAAAAGCTGTCTTTAATCTTTCTACTTCTACAGCAGAACACTATTCATATTAATATCTGGAAGCTCCATGCTGAGTTCCAAAATTCTGCATGGAAAAAATATTACTATTAAAAATAAAAAAGCAAAGAGAATGCCTGGCCAAAAATGATCAGTTAGATGTGATTGCACTTCACAAAATAAAAGTCTTGAAAGATTAAAAGGCAGTAACAGAAAATCTCAGAGCAGTGGTATACAATCACATCTTTGCTCAGAAGTGAAAAATAGGAATAATTTGTCATTATTGTCATTCATGATATATCTTGACTGTCATTTTTAGTGCTTGTCCACTTTAATAACTATATCTGTTAATTAGCCTTTATTTATTAAAGACGAATGAATAGATGTTAATATATTTGTGCCTATTAACTACAGTTGTGAAAGAAGCCATTTTCATCATATACGTATCGGGTTTTTTCCTGTAAACTTCTGAATGATTGTCTTCTAATGGCTGAAGAGTTTGTAAAAAGCAGTACTTTGAACTAGCAAACTTCATGAAATAATTTGCTTCTAATCACTTTATAAATCAATCTGATGGGACTATATAGTTAGACAAAAATTATATTCAGTGTGTTCAATAGCTCAAGTAAAAAGTCAACATATGTTTGAATAAACTCTTTCAAATAAATAAAAGTGCCCTAAAGAAGCCAGCAATTATGAACATATTTAAGATTTCTCTTAGCAATCAAAGAAGCTGAATTAAAGAAGAGGTTGAATTAATAATCCTCAATTATAACTTGAAATGTCAGTCTAGTTTTAGAGAATCGTCATGAAAATACTTTAAAATAGAACTTCATGAATCACAGAACATAAGATTATTTACTGATAAACAGATAAGTTACTTTCATAAATTGTCTTCATTATTTGATTATAATGTATACATAATGCTTACTACAAAATATTTTCCCTGCTGAAAAGAAAAGCAAGTGTTTAGACTCACCTTACATAAATGTTAAATTATATTTGCTTAAGCATTCAGCAAGTAATTAGTTTTTGTATATAAACAATTTTGCAACAAGTAGGAGTCCTGAGAGCTAGTGACTTCATTTTTATCCCATGTACAGCAGTGCCACAATCTCACTTACTGATGGGGGAGTGGCAACAGGAAATTAGGCACCTGCAGTACCAGATGAGCAGAGTTCCTAATTACACAGTTAGTCTTTACCATCTAATTAGTTCTACTGACTGATGCTGACACTGCTTGCACACTCAAAGTTAGCATCTGTTTAAACAGCTTGCTGAAATTGGGTCCTGAAACTGCTGAAATCTGAATTTAAGCAGGATTCAAAGTGCAAGCAATTGTTTCTGTACTAGTACAGATATCTACATTATTTTGTTTAGATTTCTTTCCCATTTGCATATTTTCCCATATGAAAATTCATACGACGTGTTTCTAAGAACCTTTTCTGATCACGTTTCCTAGGTACGCACAGCTATAAATCTTCATGCTGCAAATAAAGAATGCAACAACCAAGTTCTGATTATTCTCCAGACCTGGTCAAACAACCCTGCATCAGCGTGGAACTTCTAAATAGGGAAGCCAATCTTCGTAAAGAAAATGTTGCTTTGTCTGGAAGCAGCAGTCCAGAAGATGTCTTTGGTTCCTGTGAAACGCAGGCAGTATCAGTTTGTACAGACACCACCATGCCCACAGGTGACTACATTCGAAGACGAGGTTACACAGAAACTTCATTTCTGAAGCTTCCCACAGCAGAGTACATTGGGAGCCACCATGCACCTTTCCACTTTGATCGGCATGCTCTGGCCAGAATTTCCACTTCTCCAACTTTAAGGCGTCTAAGGATGGCCTCTGCCTCACAAGCAGTGTCATGTCAGGACTGCTCGGACACAGCTCAGCTGGGGAATCAAAAGGAATACACCGGCTCCCTCCACCACATTTTTAAGAGTCCACCTCGGTGCACTACAACTTCTTCATTGTCACTGCCTTCTTGTGTCCATCCAAAACTACTATCTTCCAAAGAAAAGTCTAAGACAACTATAGCAGACCCAGAGTCAGCCAGTCCCAGATCAAAGCTGCCAATCCAAAAAGATCCTCTCAGCAACATCAGTCCCAATGAGACACTCCAAAACTCACGGAGAGCCAACTCTGCTACGCTGCCTAGGAGACTCCCCTGCCCCAGCCCTACACCACAGGAGGGTGTCCAGGTAAGAGGAATAGGATGATGCAACCTCCTTTTCAGTCTTGCTTATTCAGCGTTGGTCCATCATGGCCCAGTGTGTAAACAAAACCACAGTTCTTAACCTGAACTGCAACCTGGCCCATGTTCCCTCAATAAAACAGACCAATTTCTATGCTCACCAGGAAGAAAGGTTTTTCCTTCCAAATCAGCAAGAGACAATGGTTCCAGCCTTGTCTCTTGGTGACCGAGTTGGCCTAGTCTGCCTCTACACATGGCCACTCCTTCCCAGCTCTGTCCATTCACCCTGGTGGGCCAGTGTAACTGTTTGTGGGGCTATGAAAAGACAAAACTAAGTAATTTATCCAGTTCTAGTTTGGGTTTTAGAGCATTTTTTTCCTTCCAGGGCCCTTCATCAGGGTTCTTCCTAAACCAAGGCAGTTCTCTATCCTATTTACTGAATAGCCGTATTAACCTCAACAAAACCAAGAATTAAATCATTCAAGATGGTTAAGGCAAATTTAAGGTTTGCTGCTACCAAAGGAAGAGGTCCCATTCCCTTTCTTTATTTCCACTTACCTAGTTCTGTCACTCACTGGCCCCCTCCATTTTTACGTTCAGCTCCATAAATGAGCAGACAATTGTGCAATCTTTTGTGAGGAAGTTATACACTGGTCCAGTCAGTGCCAGCATCAGTAAAGAGAAACAAGCGAGAGGAGCTAGCTCTCCATCTTTCCCTGGCAGCAAACTACTGTTCAGCCATCCCCTATAACTTCACCCCAAGGAGAAAAGGAGAAGCACTGCATAAGCCAGGTTTGCTATCAGTTCTACCATCAAAGACCTTGCATTACTTGCACAGGCAGTTAAATTAGGACACATGCTTGACTCCATCCTTACGCGAAGCCCCTCACACACATTTCACTGACTGTGGGTGGTGTCAAATAGGTGTATTGCCCATTACTAACCAGTTAGTTTTGTACCACAGACCAAAAGCTATTTTTTTCTGCTTCACATATGGAAAACGTTCTGTATGTCAAATGAGTTCTCCTTTCTCCACAACAGTGAAAATAATTAGTCAATGCCTAAGTCTATGTAGTACATTTCTCTTAACAATTGAGTACTTTTTTTCTCAAAATCAGATTGCTCGCTTGCTTTCTGACCAAGTAACAAGAATATCTCATTTTCTTTCAGAAAACTGGATTGCCTATACAAAGGTATGCATATATATTTTATCTTATTCTAAGTTTCACTTCTCTACGTTTTTAATTAATCCACCTCACTCTAAGACAAAAGTGAACAGTGAAGCATGTACGTGTAACTCAACTTTAATTTGTAGATTTGCTTTATGAAATGCCTGTCACCAGCTTGTTAAGCTAAACTTTTTAATGAGATATTTTTTCAAAGGTGGCCTTCTCCCCAACATGTTTAGCTATATTTCATACAATATTTCAGCTGGACCATGGGAGAGCTCTGTACTAGGAACTAAGTGCCAAAAGGCCTGGTTATTTGGATTAAGAGTGTCAAATTTCAGCTTGAAGAATGTGAAACATCTCATAATCTTGAGCGACGTTCTTCAAAACTTTGTGGGAAGGCAAAGGGAGCAAAGAAGCTATCAGAACAGCTCAATATTGTTCTCATTCATGAGCAAAGCAGATCTAGGACTGCTACTGGATGGGGGATTGTTAATCCCACAAACTAAGAAATATATTTGAATTTTATAAGTTAGCACAGGCAAGATAAGGTGCTGTGTACTATAGATCTGTGTAGTGAATTTCATCAAGCTCTTACAAACAATTATCAGAAAGTAAGCACCTGATTAGAAATTAGTTTGAGTCAGCCATGTTTGTTTCTTTAAGATATTCAAATGTTTACAGAAATGAAACAAAGTTTATATTCTCCCCACACAACAAGGAAATAGGAGGTAGTACCTTTCTTAATAACCATACCTCTCTCACTGATGGTGCAGTGCTCACGTTACTGCATGATCCCCTTGGAGATTTCAGGTGGGGCATGCAAGTGAGTGAGGTATACTGAAAGGACCAGTACAGGTGAACAAGTCTTGGCAAAGACAGAAGCAGCCTCACAGCAAACAACAATACACTACTTCTGTGACTCCACCATAACGTGTTTCACTTGTTAAGGCTGTAGACATCATTAGTTAAGCTGTATCTTCCCTTCTTCCCAACACTTACTCATTTTTCAGGTAAAAATCTCTGTTATAACTTGCAGTTTACAAACAGATCTGTGTTTCAAGTATGTTTCTGTTTGGGACTGGGTGGGTTGGAGCAGGCTGACACAGTCTATGAGTCATTACACAATGCATTTCCCGAGAAAAGGCTTAACAGATGTGTGTGTGCATCTGAAATCACATGTTGACTGTAGTAGCGGCCTCCTAGACTTTCAGAATTGTTACAAATTCCAACCCACTCTTTAGAATTTTGAATTTACAATGGAGATGGAGAGAGGAGGGGAGGGAGAGATCTTCACATCTCAGTGTGAAAACAGGTGATCTGTACCTATTACAGAAAGATTCTGCTCTGATCAAATTCAAAACTGTAATACATAAGCATATCTCACTGACAGGGTGAAGATTTGTATGATCTGTAGCAAACTTCAGGACAGAATTTGAAGAATACTAAATGCAAATGGCTAAACAGGAGAATACTGAACATTTAATGTACACACCTTCTGTTGGTGCCACTTGCCTGACAGCTTCAAAGGGAAGCCAATATATGTCAGCTAGGATATTGGCTCTGGACTTCGATCCAGATGCATTTTAAAATCAAGAAATCACACAAGAAACATCATAAGCTTTGTTCCATAGCCACCAGCAGGAAAGATTTGACAAAAAGTGGTTTGGATAATGTATTATGATTTATATTTTTTGTCTCGACTAATATTAGAATGTGCAGAAATCTAAAACAAAAAAGTTTCTGCTTTAAACTTTTTTTGTCAAGTTGAATTTGGTCCAAGGTCTGGGCAAGGGCTGTATTCAGCTCCTCCTTTATCTGAGTCAGTAATCTAACTCCTTAACAGCTAATCCTTTCCTATCACAACCAGGGAAAACTGTTGAAATGCCAGATTATTCCCTCCATCTGAAAGCACACTGGGACAGTTGGCAACCCTCCTGCAAGACTGAGTTGTATATTGTCCAGGGTAAAAACATACCATCATCCTTCAGTTTTAACAAACATCTCTTCTCCCTGCTCCCACGCTGTACTTTCAAAAGCCTTTCTTCAAGCAGCAATGCTCATTTTAAACAGCCTTCCCCCATACAGCCCTCACTCAGGAATGCCAGTACATCTCTGTTGGCATGGCAACATGCTGAACTGATGCTGATTGAAAATAATCAGCCAAAATAAACAAAAAGGATGAGAGGAGTAGCACAGAGAGAGGTGTGTGTGGTGAAGACAAAGTGAAATGCTAAAGCCAGCGCTGCTGTGGAAGGAAACGTTGATGAAACAAAACCTTCAGTTTACTCCGAGCTCATTTTCTCCTTGCACCACTCAGCATATTGGAGACTGGGTGGAAAACTGGATTGCACTCTTTCGTAAAGACAACCAGCTAATGAAGACTCCTCTCAGTAACTGCCAAAGCAGCTCATTTTCAATTAATTGAGGGAGCTGGGCTCATCTATCTTGAAGTACTTCTCTTCCTCTTTTAACATCTCATGTGCCTGTAAATTGTCATGCTAACTCTTTGACTCGAGGACCCCAAATATTTTCCCTGAGTGGCTTGGGTAACAGTGTCGTCACCTGGCAGCTATCTCAGTACTGTGAGCACCCTATAATGTTGACCTTTGTAACCTCTTCAGTTGCATTTATTCTCATCTAGTGGGTATTCCTTTAAATAACGTATCTGTTATTTAAGTAAAGTGATTTATGTAGATGTCTGTTCCCTGGGACAGCTAGTGAAGCTAAGATTATGGACATATAAAGACCTAGACCTCTAAAAAGCAATCAGCTGAAACTTTCCATGCCCTAGAAACAACTATATACACGGGATATTTATTTTTATAGACCATGAACTTCAGTGTCTTTAATCTTCTTCCATAACTTTGTAGTGCAAACCTGTTACATTATCTTGTTCCACAAAACAAGTAGATTTAAAGGAGGAATTATTGCAGATGATATCTCCCCAGGTGCTGGAGTTCATCCCTAAAGTACAAGCGTTTCTTTCCCTCAGGCACTTCAGTTCTCTGCCCTAATAAGAAAATAAATCAAAAACTAAAGAAAAAAGCATGAAAAGATGCTAAAATATTGCACACAGGCACAAAAAGTGGTAAATTGCATTACACAGCACTTCAGTAGTTTAATTTCTCCAGTAAAACCAACAAAAGCATCTAATGTATCTAGCACATTTACAGGCATCAGGCCAGATGATCACAGATACCTATACCTTCATCTGTGAAGCATGAATACATAATTTAGGCATGTAAGTCATTAATCAGCCAGACATGTCAAATTGCAAAGGTATTGTGTAGACATATCCAAGTGACTTTGGCATGCTCCCACACATCACAGGCTTGCGTACCTGTGTGAAGAGCTTGCTTAGACATATGTGTGTCTGAAGTTCAAGGCCTTTTTGATCTAAGGAAATAATACCCTTTAACTCCATTACAATGAAACTATGCTTCCTATTACTAATCTTCATAAGTCACTAGCCTCCAACTTCAAAATGTACTCTGAAACTGAAGTAGGCTAGATACTTTAAAAATCAATAATACATTGACAAAGTTTTACTGTGAATCCAACCTGAAATAAATCTCCTGGATTTCCTAGCACAGGGGTGACAACTTTAAGAATTATCCTTGTATTATATTACATTATCTGGCTTATATATTAACCCAGCTGTCCATTGTGTCATCACTAGAGTTTTCAGAAGCATCTTAATACAGTTGTTACCAACAATTAAAATTTGCACTGGGTAGCACTCAGCGCACCTCATCAGGAAGCCTTGCACTGGTACAAGCTTGCAGACAAGAAACAGACCCCATTCGTAAAAGCTGTCAAACCACGTGTTAGGTTCAATTTCATGAGAAACCTCAGAGTTTCATTGTAAATCCCTAAAGTGAAATAAACAGATCCTATGTTCCCCACTCAGTAAGGCTACCAGAAGAAGAAAAGCTTTTAGAGAACTCTTACATTGCACATTGTAAACTCCTCAATACATAGTTTTCCAGCCCTAATATGTCCATGTTTCAAGTGTTAAAGTCCCAGACCAGACCATCCTGATAGCCTACAGCCCCCTCTGTTTTCAGGAGCAGTCCTTCCTTTCATCTGTACAATTCAATTGGTGTAGTTAAGGCAATAGTGAGCAATGTCACTGTCGGAGATTATGCTTTTCGTTATGATCTATGTCCTGCTATACATACCAATTCCCAGTTCTCTACCTCAGAGCTCATCTGCCAGTTGACAATTTGTCAAATGACTATTCATGCACTTCAGGGGAAAAATATACCTGCCAGGTTACACATAAAGTGTTGGCAAATGGCTAGATATTCACAGTAAGGTATCTGCCTCAGCAAAACAAGTAACAAGAATCATACCTAACTGACCAAAAATACCATACACAATAAATGGTGACCAAAAAAGAGAATTTTTATATAAATACACACACTTCATGCCTCCTCCCTCAGCTACTTAATTACTGACCTTTTGAACTCTAATGCAGTCTTCATGCATTGGTCAGTTGAAGATAGCACAACAGCTGTACACACCAGTCACTCTGCAACAGTATACTAACATAATTAATTAGGTATCAGTGTAAGTTATTAACAAAATCCAAAAAGGTTTTTGATGTGCACCAATAGTTTCTGTATTTGAATACAAGCAGCCTCTGGCACAAACACTCTGTTGGATACAGAATGGCCATGTCACTTCACTTGATGGATCTACCTCCTGGACAATGGCCTCCGTTAGTAACAACAATAGTTGGAAAGAGCCATTTGTTTTTAATCAGCAGGGCTGCTAAGACATATTATGTTCAAAATACAAAAATATTTTAATTAGAAGAAGAAACATTGAAAAGATTTAGAAAGAAAACAGCACAAACTAGCCAAAAGGTTAAACATCTAAAAAACAAAACAACAAAAAAAAAAAAAAAACAAAACAAAAACAAAAAACAACATACAAGACCAAACGCCATTTTAGCTGTTTCACTTGTACGCTGCCTTTTCTTAAAATCAGCTGAGTTTATATGAACATTAAAAGTAATGACAACCCACATATCATCTAAGGACATGGTAACTAAGTAGATGACTCCTTTGGACTCCAGTATCAAAACTTAAATTCTGAAATCTCTACTCACTTTTTGCCTAATCTCAGAAGAACACAGGAATTTCCAATATTTAAATTCTCTAAGTACCTATTGTCTGAAGCAAGCCATGGCCATAAGCACCTTGATTTCAGCAACACTGTGGAGTTGGAAAAATAATTAGATGTGTGCTGTCAATCACTGAAATTTTCTACTCATTGTTTCTTTAGCACATTATGTCATAGCCGCTGTGATTTGGTTTTTTTAGCTTGTTTCCTCCTGTATCAACAAGGAGCACTTCAGAAGCGTCCCCTGCATCCACAAGCAGAGGGAGATGACGTGTGTTGTTGTTGCACCTCACAGATCAGCCGATCGCAGACGCAGCTCCGTGGTAGTGAGTCTGCCGGGACTCGAGGTGTTCCCTGGGGACCTCCTGGTGTCAGGCAGCGCCTTGGACTACTTGCCCCACGCAGCCCTCCTGCTCAGCACAGGTCAGACACAGGGTGGGGTTTGCTCACCCAAGCCTCGCAAAAGCTGCAACTAAAACACGTGTGCATGTGGGATGGGATGGGGAGGGAGCATCAGTGCAACAACGACACGTGAGGCAGCACAGCCTCCATGGGGGATCCTGGTACCCCACACCAAAACAACTGAGTCATTAATTTTAAAATTCCCCTCAATCTATTTTTTTTTTTTTTTGCCTGCATTTTACTGTTGAATGCAAAATGAGTCAGATGAGGGAGGGCAGGACACAGATCACCTCCTTCTTCCACAGGTTAGGAGCAACCAGAGCCCAGGCCAGGATCTCCACCTGCAAGCAGCTGAGTCGCAGATTCCTACCTGCACAGCTTCAAGCACAGGGAAGAGAGTGGCCCATGCCACCCTTTCCAGTAGTGCTCTAATCAGACCCAACTCACGGCTAGAGGTTGCTCACAAGACCTCCCAATACCGAAATGTAGTCTTGTGAGCAACTTCCATAAATATCTGCTGTGGAATATAGTATAGCATGCAGTGAAACAGAGACCAAAAGATGCTGGTGACCAGAGATCGAAATTTTCTCAAAAAATAAGTCAGTCAAGGTCACAACCAGCAGTTTCATGAAAGCAAACAAACCAGCCATCCCCAGAAAGAACGACCAAGGCCTTCAAAACCCAGAAGGAGAAAGTTTCAACCATTATTCCCAGTAAAACACGGGCCTAAGGGTAGGTGCCACATATAGAAAACTCTTTCAAATTTCTTGATAAACAAACACAGGCATTCCCCACCTCTCACCTCTAGATGTGCATTCCTACATCTAGATCCCCAGCTTTCCCTGTGCCTCACTAAGGACCATGAATTACAGCCTGCATCACTGTGTCATCCCTTTGACAGACCTTAGGCTTACGTTTTGTAGGATTGTTTGATCCCAGGAGTTTTAAATACTTGCATAGCTCCAAGGTATCACTAACGAGAAGACATGGCCTAATTCTTGCTTCAAAACAATATCTTTAAGTATTGGCTTGAGGTATGATGTGTTTTCTCATGTCAATAATTGGCAATCACATACTGATCATCTGCATCAAGTGGGAGGATTTAGCATCATCCAAGATCCCATCACAGATAGACATAACTCTTGCTGGGAGGAACCCAACAGGCTTAATAGGTTTTAAGTCTGGTGCATAAACTGCCTAAACACAAGTTAAATCTGAGCCAAGTATTGTTAGATGAAGCCTGATCTACCAACAAAAAGACCTAAAAAAAAAAAAAAAAAAAAAAAAAAACCAAAACCAACATATAAATCACTGTTTTATTTTTAGCTATTTGTTTCTTTACTGATAACACATTTGTTTTACCCATTAGAGTCCAAAAAGCCAAGGTGGCCATTTGCCAGAAGAGGAGGTGTGAGTATTTCACCATGTTTTTTTTTCCTTGCACTGACCTTGCCTTCTACCACAACTAACCTGGGTAAAAAGAGTTTCTTTACTGCCCTTGGAGAAAGGCAGCCAGCAGGCAAGCTGAACTCGGAGGTCCCAGCCCACCCTGGGACTGACTGGACATTAATCTGCAGTGAAGGTGGGGTGGCTCCAGTGCAGCCACCAGTGCTGCTGTGCGTGATGCGCATGAAAATACAGTCAGTGCCGCTGCTCGCCATCCCCATGGGTGGTGGGAGGAGAGGTGCCCTTGGTGCCAGGAGGGAAGAGCGGGGTGGGCAACACAGAAGCTCTCATTCAAGGTGTTCAGGGGTGGCAGCAGGTCCAGTGCAGCTCCCCGGGGTAAGACAACACAAGGTAGGCAAGTCAGTCACATCATTGCTTTGACCACAGTGTGTCCTATATTTTCTGCATGCCAGCCCAGACCTTAGTGCCCGAGGGCTCTGTAGTATCTGCCTAATTCCCACTCACATGGAAGAGATCTAGGCTTTACCTATCAAAGAAGCTTTTTAGATGATTCTCTTCTGTCCTCATGGGCACCCTCACACATACCAGTAAAAGCATATACACCAACACACTTCAGTTAATTTCCTTGTCTAACACATTTCCTTGTCTTTTCCAGTTATGAACATTTTCACTTACCATGGTATCCAAATTTCCTGAGTGTTGTTCATCATCAAGAAGTCATTTACAAGTGTCTTGATAACTTTGCACCTCTAAACATGTAATTGTGAACAGTCCCTTCTTAATATTTTTGTTTTTTATCTTCTAAATCTCAACCATCAGAGTCTGTGCAAGTGAAACCAACTCAAGTATTCAGACTAGCATGTACAAGAGTTCCCAATTCATTTGATAGCATTTCTATATCATTTGAAGGAGCATGGCCTAAAACTGAGAATTTTTAAAGTCAACAAAATATTTGAAATTTGGAATAAAACACATTTGATATTTAGCCAACAGTGATATCTGAGACTACTAAATGTCGTAACATTTAATTTATGAAGATTCCTTTGCTGGTACATTGGTTAAGTGTGTGTATATATAACTGCATTATTGTTTCTGCTCCATTTCAAACTATCTTTCAAAATTAAGAGCTGAGCTTAAACTATGAATTTCAAATATTATAATCAAACACATATTTCCAAATTGGATTGAATTCGGTGCCCAAAGTTCAAACAATAGAAATCCATGAGTATACTGTTCCAGAAAGCAGATAAAACTTAGGCAAACACCCTATAAGTCTATGCTCACAGAACTAAATTAGAGCTTATAAGTATTGGCTAAACTTTTTACAAGACACAGCCTGAAAAACAAAGCCAAACCAAAAGCAATTGTTTTTATTTCATGATCCCTCACACAAACAAACTCCTCCTGCTTCTTAAGCTTTCTAAAAGCTCATTTTGTAGACACTACTCTGCAGTTGACCAAAGGAGTTTTCTCAATATGTAACTCAAATTAAAAAATGAAAATAAACAAACACACCAGATTTGTATAGCTATGGCAGAAGGATGATTTCAACTATGAATTTGTTATCCCCTACTTCTGACAGTGTTGAGGGAAGCAAAATATTTTATTTGTTCTGTCTTCCAAGGGCAGCCCATTGTCTGTTGCCATTTATGTAACTTCTGTGTTACATAAATAACATCTTACACACCCACACCTAAGCCACCTACACACCCCACCCACAGTTACAAATAAACATTCTATCAATGCCTCATCTCTGTGTAGGAGGGCCTGGAAATATAAGGAAATCACTCAGTTAAGGGAAAGCTCCTCACGGATCAGAGCAAAGTTACTGAGATGGGTAAACTTCTTAATGCTCTTTAAAATACTACATGAATCAGGGGCATTTTTTTGTCATTCAACAGGGTAAAGACAAACAGAAGCAAGCATCTGATCTGGAAAACTGTCTTTCAACCATCAAGATCATAGACTGCAGCACATATGAATTTTTCTGCTCTAAGGTATCAAAATACTCAGTATACTGTAGCAAAGATACTTAAAAATGGGGATAAAAATTTTGTGTTCAAGTTACCATTTTTCACTACATTAATCTGGATATGAGACTTTTATGAAAAATTAATGCATAAGCATAAGGTATATTTTTGTTGTTTGAAATGGAGGGACAAGGGGGAAACCGTGAGTGTTGTAGAAGGTTAGCAAGGATCCTCACAACCACCTAGATTTTTCCAGGCTTCCAGACTGCCCTAGGTCAGGGAGATACCACCTTCAGAAAAAGGCATCCAGACAACCCTCTCAGCAGTGCCTGCAGATGTGGGGAAAGAATTTGCAGCATCACAGAGATGCCAAGTGGGGCACGGTCACCCCCGCTGCTGCCTTAGCGGTACATTCAGAGGCAGACACGTAGAAGTCAGTGCCAACACAGATGTTCAGCTGCAGAAATCCTACCAAAGCCTGTCTGCCAGATGAACAAGAGCTCCTGGCCTCCAGGCCCCCCTAGCCACACAAACACCAAGCTTGGGCTACCAGGGTGATATTCAGATAACCCACACCTAACACCATCCTCCCTCCAAAGCAAACCTTTTGCTTCTCACAGCAGGCTGTTATATGCAGTTCCCCATAGACTTGGTTGTTGAAGACTCCTGTCAGTGCCTAACTTAAATGAGAACATCTGACTTTGGAGCAGGTCAGTAAGGTGATAGTGGTCACTTTAGGACTAAAGAAAACAATATCCAAGTACCTATGAAGACCTAGTCCTTTGGTACCTTGATTTTACCATCTGGAAAATAGGAAGCTCTCATCCACCCCTGTTTTCCAGCAGCAGCAGCACAACAGATTAAATTCCTTAACATTTGCAAACTGCCCACTATTTTTTTGATACAGCATCCTACAAACATAGGCTATAATACTGTGTTACTTTCAAATTCAGTGTGTTTATATTATAAATATTTTGGAGGAAAATGCCAGGGTTTTTTAATCTTTTTAAAGAAATTTTTAAGCTTGCAAAAGAATTACTAATACTGGCAGTTATGTTGTTTACATAGGCAAATAGATCATAGATTCTTTTCATAATGTCTGAAGCAGTTGATGCAACAGTCGGTGGTTTTCTTTCTTCTCCAATCAATAGGGTAAATCTTGGCATGAATTTATACAGGCACAACAGACTGAGCAGAAAGATGTCAACAGCCGGTTAGAAGTGAAAAAAGAAGCAGCAGTGTGGGAACTTTTCACAAGTGAATGCACTTACTTTCTGGATCATTTGCTCGTTCTCAAGATGGTAACTTCAGATTTAATTTCTCAAAAATAATGAAATATTATTTGCCCTGCTGTCAGCATGGCAGACATGAAGCCACCTGTAACGTCTCACTGGGTGTCTACGGGAGAATGACTTAAGCGCTTGGTTTTTCTCCCATCTTGCCTGCTCATCCTGTTTCTACAGTTCCCTTTGTTTTTTATTCTTCTGGATGGCATCTATTCTTGTGGACATCACTTTCTAGTGCTTTGCAAACACCATCTGATTGCAAATCCTTCCAGTAATTTCAGCTGATATTCCACTATTCCTCTCACTAACACTGAACTGAAGCCACTCTTCAATTGACTATACTAGATATTTTTCTACTGCTAGTCTGTAAGATTATGTTCTTTGTTTAACTTCATACAGAGCTATGATTAGATCTTGAATAGAGCATGAAAGCCTCAGAATTCTGCAGAGTTTTTCTAATATTACAAGAAAACAAACTAAATAACAACTCCTCTCCCAAAAACTCTGAATTTCCTCCATCATGGTGAATTTTAAGAGATTTGAAAATATGGACAAGACTATAACATACTGTTAAAAGAGTAGCTGCACTATTTCCATTCATCACATATTAAAAGTCAGTATATCCATTTAAAAGGATGGAAGCTTCCCTAAATACCTTCATATCATTTTTCTCTTATTCAGCACGGATAATTTCTGTTTTCTTATTAGTCAAGGAAAAAGAATAGTGAAACATTTTCCGTGTTACTGCCTAGGTTAACTTTTCAGCAACAGAAGTACTGCAAAGTAAAGGGAATAAATAGAGGAGTGGGCTAGAACAGGAAGGGAGAGGAAAGGGATTGATAGGACCAGCTAATGGTCCAAGGCAGGATGGAAACATCCTTCCTTCTATACACTTTGTTCAGAGATGTGAGAAGATTAAAACCAGGTGAATCATTTGAAGGATGAAAAAAACAGGAGACACACAGGACCCTTGGTAAGTCTGACACAGGAACTCACAAACAAGCCTTAGCCAGCCCTGCATGACCCATGAACGATAAACTATTCAGTCCATGCCAGCTTCCCAAATTCTCCTGCCAAAGAAAGAATCCATTGAATTGGGGTAACCAATTTTACCAATATCTGCTACTCTAAGTGCTTCCTAGCATAGAAATATTCCACTGATTTTAATGAATCTCCACAGGGAACTTTAAGACCACCGTAAATCCCCTTTAAGCTCTCAGGTCAACTGTTCATGGCAACTGAAGAATTACACAAGGCTAAGCAAGCACTCTCACTAGCTCTTCAGTCTTGGCACCTGGGTGATGGGTTTTTTCATTAAGGCTTTTCACACATATACCAAAAAATCTACTCATTAATCTACACATTTTAAGCATTTTTCAGATTTATGTAAGATTCAGCACAGCTCCAATATCACCGTCAGAGCTTAAATGATACAAAATCTTAAACAGCCAATAGATACACATGCAGATTTCACTCAGTACAGGTTAACAAAACAATCCAAAAGGAGGAAAAACCTTCATGGGCCCTCTACATATATTATTCCAATAATTTATTTTTTCCCCATAGTATCTTTAAACAACTTATACAGCAGCAGATACATAGGGTAGAAAGGAAAGCATTTAGAAAGGTCATAGAAACCTGTAACTATGACTCTGATCTTAATTCCTTCACATGGATCTGCAGGGGGGTCAGATGTCCCTCTTCTGCCAGAGAGCACAGCAGGGACATAGCTGCCTCCGTGGCAGCTACAGAGACACCACTCATGCCCTCCTCCTCACACAAAGCCCAATATTTAGCCTTTAGGCAGGTCAGGAAAAGTTTCTCAGTGTCAACTTCTGCCCTCCCCATATCTAATGAACATTTAATGAGAATTACAGTGCAAACATGCTATTTTCAGGAAGAAAAGGTAAGATCTACCGAATTGGCATAAATAGTAAATGACATGGATTTGCTTTGTTTTTAAAGGTATTTATGAACACTCTAAAATACCTTCAGAGTAATGAATTACTCTTGGATGTCGATTTATGGAGGCTTTTTGCAAATTTAGAGGAGTTAAACAAGGTGAGTAAAAAAAAAAAAAAAAGACTTACTGAGATCAGAAATCAATCACTCCAATAAAAGGAGATGAGAAACCATCCATAAAGCTTCTGTTCAGATTCAATGCTCACATTTGGAACTTAGTTCAAATGATTAGTTTTTCCTTCATTTCTATTTGTTATATCAGTGGGGGTCAAATTTCACCTGTGCAAATTATTCTCATGTGCCTCCAGCAAAAGATAAACAGGCATTTGAACACAGAGAAGAGCTCATCTGGCAGTTGTTTCTGAAGTAAAGTTTCAGAAAAGATACACGAGTTTGAGATTAATTATCATAAACAACATCCCTTTAAAAGGAGTTGTGAGGATAAACTACAAAGTCACAATCCTTAGAGCAAAACAGTAAGAATGGCAAAATAACTACAATGAGAAGTTTCCTTTTTCAAACAGATGGGAACAAAGACTATGCTATCTAATATGCCACTCCAGTAGAACAAGATAAAACAAAATGATGACCACCCCTCCCCTGCTAGAGTTTCCCTCAGTGTGGGTGAAAGGATATCTCCCACAGAGACTGGATATCACTGTGTTCATGTGCTACTCACCCTCCAGCTTCCAGGAGGAGGGACACCATGAGACTTGGCTGTGACGTGCTCCAGCATTTTGTTACCTGTGGCCAGTTGTGGGAGACCATTCCCAGCTCCTGGAAGTTAAATGAACCCATAAGTCCAAAGTAGCTTTTACATAATTTTAGAAGCAAAACAGAAGTTTTTCTTAGCTTGAGAGCTCTTTAACAGGACACCTCACCCTTAATAGCAAAGTGAATTTTGGAACGGGCTCTTCAGCTGATTAAGCTGAATAACTGTTCACAATCACATCACATGCCCTAAACCAGTTGCTCACTTCAAATTCATTCCCCTGCCCTAACAGTTAACATCTCCCTTTTTAGCCAAAACAAGAAAAGCAGGAAAGCTCTTCAGAGCAGGGACAATTAGCCAGAGCTAAAACACATGAGCAAGTCACTGCTGCTTGGTGACTGAGCACACACCAGTTAAGCTGCTGTGAGTGACCATCTGAGCAGGCTTGGAGATACAAGGGAAGAGGTTTTTAGCTGATGTGTTACACCTTGTGATTGTTGTGGGCTAAGACCATCCATGCAGCCAGATACTAGAATTCACCTGATGCGTCATTGCTGATTCCTTTTTGCTTGTTCAAAGAAGGTAGTGAGGTATATTACTGTGTGCCATTTAGCAATCATGAAAGTGTTGAGCTTGGCTGAAGCTTGGTCATGTCTTGAGAGAATTTAATACATTTTCAATTTTGTTTTCCTTATTAATGAGGATGATAAATGATCATCTATTTTGCATACATGGATATAAAACAGTGATCAAATGTAGGAGAAAGTAGCTGCTCTCAATGCCCTTTATGCCTTTTTTTTCATGCATTTTACAGCATGAATTTCTTCTGGACAGCAGGCTAAATCCATGAAAAAATGCATGCTGTAAAAAGTGTAAAATGCACCTTTGTCAAAATAAAAGAATAAGTACCATCCTATAAGCAATGTTGCCCCCAGAAATACACCAAACAAAACAGCGTGTGCAGCTACAACAAAAGTTCAAAGCAGCATCACAGAGGATGGTGTACCCTTTTGGCCTAAAATTTGGCCTAAAGCTGAGCCTGGTCATGAACTTGTGTGCAAATAGTGTGTTCAGGAGGCAAGAGTGGTCTTAGGAGCAGGATTTCACCCACATCTGACTGACAGTGTGGGCACCCTTGAATCCAGTGCAAACATGTAAAGTTAACTTATGGGGAATACATGACTTTTTATAGCATTTTATAAAAATTTTCCTCATTTCCCACAGCATGAAACAAACTGAAACTATGAAAGATGGTATCTTCTTCAAATGACCATGAAGACTTGCTTAATTGTCACAGCTCAGTCATATGCAATCAGTGTTTTCCAGTAGATACCATTCATCCATCATAATTTTTCATGTCAATTCATGTTAAACACAGCTACTACCCTAAAATAAGTTTAAATGGAATATCTAATCTTGTTTCAAAGCTTTTGGTATACAGCATTATCACGATGTAAGTCAGAATTTGTATAGATTTGCTTTAACTTCTGACTAGTTAAAGCATTCCAGGTGTAATTCTGAAGTTAATTCTGGCAACGTTGGGGAGATAAGTATAGGCACCCCATTAGGCTTGGAGCCTCTGAAGAGACCAGGGATGGGAAATAAAGTTGTTGTAACTTCAGAAGATCACTGATGCTAATTTCTCATTTTTTCCCCTTACTTAGATAAGTCTCAATTTTCTGAAAACTTTTTTTGAAAATGTGAAGGAGCATGTCAGCAAGTCAGACTCTCCTATGGATTTCAGCTCCATACTCAGAAAGGTAACATAATTAGAAGTATACTTTCTTAATATCAACAGGTGCTTGCAGCAGACCATTTATCATAACACGCAGGTGCTCTAGAGCAATCACGTCAGTCAAGGACATGCCATCTGTCACAGTTTGGTCTCGGCCTCAAGCACCTCCTGTCAGTAGGGTGTTTTTCTTTTTCCTCATTGTCATGTTTGAGGTGGTCATGGAAGGGTGGAAAAAAGTGTGGAAGGATTTTCCCTTCCTGTAGAATAGTAGCCCAGACCCTGAGAAGACTACGCCGCTGGCAGAAGTGAGCTTCTCACTCCGTGGAAGATGTTTGCCTGAGACCAGACCCCAGACCCATCACTGGATGTTCCTTGCCTCCTTCCACTCCATCACATAGATGCTTCATTTATTCCATGGGACGGACCCACAAGTATATTGAAGTGATTAATTAAGAGCTCAATGGGACTGAAATACCTCTTGCACTTTGGCCTGTGTCTGCTAAGCAAGAGAGAGGCATGGACACAAGCACTGCCCTGCAATCTTCCCGGGCAGTCTGCACGGTACACAAGGCAGTTGTCCACACAGCAGTCTCCAGGGGCTCTCTTTCCTGCACAACTCCCCAGTGACTGAGAAGTAGGAATTATTAATGCAGGCAGAAAATCTATTTATGGACCTAAACTTTCCCTAGAGTTAGAGGCCATTAGAAAACTTCTGGGAAAACACTAAAACAGAGCCTACCTCAGGGTTAGGATTTCAAAAAGGGAAAGGGAGGCTAGAGCTTGGCTTCCCACTCCCATTACCTCTGACTTCAGGTGTTCTTATCAATAATGTTTGTGTATGAGACAAAATCCTAGACAAAACTGCATTTTATCATGGATGGCATTCGACATTTCTAATAGCTGTCTAACACACCCGGATATAAAGTGGCATGTTGTATGAGGCTATGTAAAGCTGTTGCATAGTATAGTGAGTTTTATCTTCAGCTTCTACATGAATTTCACATCACTTATTTCTAATGAGAACAAATACTAAGAATGCTTCATACCTCTGCAGAGCTGTTAGAACTGTGCCCCCCATGCATTGCTTGAACACTGTTGTGGTTTTTTTACTACTTTACCACTCTTATTACTTTTTAACTTGCCTTTTACTTTTTTAACTCCCACCTTCCTCTTCCCTTAAATCTCAGGTAAAATGAGGAAATGTCAGGTAAAATGCATATTACAAAACCAAAACTGTTGTTCCTCCCTTTGTCATAACATTTTTCTTTCTTGATAAGTTTCCAAGTCTTTTCTGCAGTTTTTCCAGGGTGACCTCTGCCAGAATCATCAGATTTATTGCCTTAATTATACCTCCGCTGTCTTCTACTTGGAAAACCTCAGACAGAGAGAAGATTTCGGCATCTACCTGAAAGTAAAGTGATGGGGTGGTGATTGTTGTTGTTGATGGTGTCTGCAGCCTTCCTGCCTTATGACAGGATTTTAACAGCAGACTAGAAAATTTTATTGGAAGAAAAACTGTGTAGATAACATTTTACACAGATTTTTTAACCGTAGAGGGTATAATAGATACAAAGTCACCCTTCTTAGTGTATGTTCCCCTGCACATGTGAAAGTATATACTTGTAGTTTGGAAAGACAAGAGGGGGAAGCCAAAAGGAAACAACTGTCTGCATTTCTGCAGGCAGAAAATATCTACTGCCAGCCTCTATCATTCAGATGTTTTGCACATAATCTCTTGACATGGTGACCTCCACTTTCACACGGTAAATTGGTTACAGAAAAGAAGAAACAAAAATCGAGCCACATTGCAAAATCTCTCTCAAGTACTTCACTTTGATATATGTCCTGCATATCAGCTCAGTTTAGATGCTGGGTGGGAACACAGGGTATTACATGCTTTAGCAGATGACAGGACTCACATCCCCTGAGTACAAAACAGCCCCCAGCCTCTATGCTATGCCACATCAGCGGTGACATACACAAACCTCAAAAACTGGGGAAGAGTATGGTGGCTCCCTTCTGCTTAAAGAAAGGGAAATATGATACAAGCCAAAACAAGGAGAACAAAAAGCCAGGAGCATGTCATTGCTTTCATGTGTCTTGGGAATCCATGGGGAGAGAGCGGGGTGGGTTTTGGCTGGGCCCTGGCGAGAAAGCTGGGCTGCTATCCTCACTTACAAGTATTCGCTGACCCATGTGCCTACCGGGATGAAGAAACATCCTGAGTAGAAGAGCAAGTAACCCCTCTGCAATGGCAGTGTTTTAGCTCCTCTAACAGGTTTTCCTTCACCATAGATATAGCAAATGCAGAAGTTGGTATCAAAACACTACCAGTAAGTGAGTATTTACCTCCCTCTAGGGCTGGAAAGAGCTATCAGTGATGTCTTTGTAAAGTTACAGCACTAGAGCTGGTTTTGTCTTTGCCAACAGCGCATCTGCCTGAAGAAACAACTCCAGCCAGTGCAGTGCTGTAGCTCCTGGGGGAGAGGACTCTGCCCTTTCTAACTTATCATTAGCAGACCAGTGTGCCCTGTAAATACATAAGATTCATCTTCAACATTACAGGCTTAGAAACAGAAACCTGAAGAAGTGGGCTTTTCTCACAGGCAGCCCAAAACTGGGAACACACCTCTTTGTAGCTGTTAAACTCTGCAGTTTTTGGCATCTGGGAGTTTCACATTGCTTGTCCCCTGACAAGGATTTCATATACTCATATCTAGGAAAAAGTTCCCCAGTGGAAATTGGCAGGTGACCCTAAAACAAAAAGTGGTCCTCAAATGTGAGGTTTTCCTGATGAAAGTAAAATGGCAGATAAATAGGAGCACTGCTTGATCTGCTAGCATGGCCACAGCATCTCAAATGGGAAGTAGCAGCACAGAAAGTGAATCTGTGGGAGCGAGGCAATTTCCCCTGTAGAGAGCCTTTACGTTGCCCTTGTTCCCACTGTGTGCAAAATTCATCTTTAACTACTACCTGTCTCATTACAGTCAGATGATGAAGCAGAAAACTGTTTGCTACCTCCCTGCCAGGGAAGAAGTTGAGGCCTAAAGCAGTTTCCCTTGTCTTCAGCAGTGGTGTGAACAAAATGAGCAGTGCAAGAGGCTGCATCTACCAGAGCTGCTGGTCGCTCCTTTGCATCGACTGACACGCTATCCCCTCCTCCTTAACAATATCTGGAAGAGGAGCACTGAGGAAACAGAGAAAGGTTTTGTCTGGTCACTTAAAGAGAAGGTGGAAAAGTCCATACGTAAGTAGCTACGGTTAACAGTCAAGTGTGCAATTAACAATTATCAAGTCATGTGGCCTTTTTGTGCACGTCCTTTGATTGTGAATGGGTCCGATTTCCCTGCAGAGATACAATTGAGGATGTGCATGCCTTTCTACAATCCTGAGCCCTTCCCCATTCTGTAGGAAATGATTGCTGCCACCCTTGTGCTGTCAAAGCCTCACTGAGCAAGGTCACAGGACTTCCAAATCAGTGAGTCACTTGTATTTGCTCAGAATCATCTGCAGTGACATGCAAACAATTAAGAGCAGATCACAAATTGGAACAAATCAAGAAAGATCTCAAACAAAGGACTCTTTGAGTTGGATTTATGTCTAGGGAGAATTTGTTGGGGCTAATCCTTAATAGGATAAAATTTCACTCACAAGGGGAATATTATGTCAGTGACCTTTCACTAACTGACAAGGCCCTACCATGTAAAGTAGCTGAAGAGCTATCTCAGCTACAGATTTTCTCTAGCTATTGTGGAAAAATAAGGGGTTAGTCCAGAAATATTTTTTCATTTTCCGGTATTTTTTTCCCAATAATATATTAATTCTAAATATTTTTTTTTTACTTCAGTCTTGTTCAGGAACATAAAAATGCATCTTTAAGAATCTTATGGTCATATAGTACATCCGCAGATAGGATTATTCTCCAAAGGCCTCCTGCAGCCCTCACTGAAATCAAAAAGAAGACAGTGCTTCAGTAAAACACTTATTTTGCCAATCTTGGCAGGGCCAGGCAGTACTTCATCCTGACCACCAGCACATCAAGGCCTTGAGCCATCCAGCATGGTGGCTCGCTCTTTGCCACCATTCTTCTCCCCATCCTGGAGGCTGAAGGCTCAAACATCTCCTTGGGAGATGAGGCAGAGAGAGAGTTAACATATTCCATAGATAGAAAAATGTGGGGCTCCTTCTTCTTGGGTAAATACTCCAATGTCAGAATTACTACCTAAAAGAGAGACTCATGTTCTTTCTCTTCTTGACAAGTTTTATGAGAAATCTAGCCTAATGGCCACACAAGGAGCATACTTTTTAGCACAAAACAAGTCCCATAGGAAAATAAGATGGTTTTGTTGCTAGTTTGGGGACTTCTGCTGGGAGAACAGCAGTTTTAGGTATGCCCCCAAAAGACCATGGGATATCTGGGGAATATTACTGGCAAATAAATAGGTCCTTCCAGAGTTTAGATACCTCTGGGCCAATAAAAACAAAGATAGAGTGACCCCTCAGGTGTCCACAGACACCTGACAAATACCTGCCTTCATATTTTGATCAGTGAATCAGTGAGATAAGGAACAGTTGCAGTTCTAGCATTCCTCTTCTGGTATACATATGTGTGTGTGTCTGAAATAATTATCTGCAATATCACTCAACACAAAAACTTGGATTTTAAGTTGCAGGTCCATTAATGTTTTCCCCATAACGGTCCTGAATCAGAAAAGACTTAGTCCCCATTTTTCACATTCTGAGGTGGCCACATCCCAGTTAAATATTTAAGTCACTTCTGGTACTACTTTCCTTCAAATTAATTCTCATTAATTTCAACAGTGCTTTGATCAGGCTATAAATAAAGAAAATTATTTTTCTCTCACTACCCTAGTCAGTTTAGAAAGGCAGGGTTTTTTTTCAAATAACTTTTTAAGATTACGGTTCAAATGAGTTTTATATGATTCCTCCTGTTCCCCAGTCAGATTAGTAAACACAAGCTTTTCATTTAGCAATGAATTTAAGCATGTTTGAATGTATGGATTGAAATTCCGGCTCTGCTCACCTAAGAAGAGTTTAGATATTTTTTACAAGGAGGCCAAGATTTCATCTGGGCCTTCACATCTGAGGTGCTTTGGCTTCACTGGAGAAAATGAGTACTTCACATCTTCTAGAAAACAGGACTTTTTTTGCTGGCTGGAGCAAAAACTCATGTTTCACATATTTCAGGGGATCTGGAAGGTAAAGTCAAGTGGTTGGACAACTTTCAGAAGTTCAGGCAGCTGCAGGAGGTCATAATTTGGCCTCAGGTCTGGGATCGTGACAAGAGATTCTTTGTCCCAGAGGTAAGCAGTTTTTTAAAGGTCATTTTTACTTGAGAAAGGTTTAGTTTCTATCTGTCTTTATAGCACGGTCTATGGTTGGCTGGTTGTCTATATTCTAGTTACTGGGGACGGCTGTGCTCTAACAGGAGCAGCTGCAGCCTGAGCACTGCAAACACCGCCGCTGAACACGCAGGCGGTGCACAGTGCCTCGGGTGGCAGCACGGGTTGCTCCCAGCTAGCATCCAGGAGACCATGATGGTATGATCTAGGAGGACTCTCCTGTGTTTGCTTTTAGGGAGCAGAATGAAATAGGATACCTGTAAGTATTACTGCCTTTTCATAAAGGATATGAAGTAGAAATTATTTGCCTCTCTTGCTCCTCAAGCTGAGCCAAAGAAATTTCTATTTACAATTAAAAAGCATTACAAAAACTTACACAGCATACCTGGGAACATGTACACTTTTCTGCTGTGGTTACCCCCTTATCCCTGCAGACAGACTTGAAGAATCATTATGATAACGTCATCAAGTGGGTCTCACCTCAAGGACTATGTCTGTTCACATGCAGGACTACAAAAACCATTAAACTCCCTCCAGAAAAGAAAAACCCAGCTTAAGATTTCAAAAGCTTAACACATTTAAGCAATAGCACCACTGAAGAGACACAGCCATGATCAGTTATTAGCTGTGTGATGTATCTAGCCTGAGATTAAAGCATATGTGTGCTCAGTTTAACCACTGGTTGCCCCTCAGTTCATCATCAGATATGCAAGATTCTCCATTCTCTCTCTCTCTCTCTTTTTTGGGTGAAGTGTTTGAAGCAAGGCTTAAGAGAAAACAGCAGTGAAAACATTTTGTCTTCAGCAAACAGACTTCTCCTTCATGAAGGGAGACTAACACTAGCAGGTAATGTCCCTAAATGTCCTGATATCAGAATTTAGCTTAACAGATTCATATTTTGTCATGGCAGGTCTAGAATGAACCTCTGCAACTGTATTTGGGCCGGTGTGGGAAAGAAATAGCAAATGTACAGCTTGGCAGAGAGAAACTGAGAAACAGCTAAACTGCCAAAGTGGTGATTAATCTGCACGATTATTTATTGTCACATCTGGATATTCAGTCTGCCAGGTGCTGAAGAAATCAGCCTGGCTGGCCAACCTCTGCCACTCAAAGGCAGTGTTTTACTGTCACATTCAAGAACATGGCAATAGGAAATCAGGAAGTATAGACAGTCCTATACAAGATGCCCCTCATGCCTGGGGACTGATGTCAACATACCTCAACTCTCTGGCATGATATCCACTATGTGATTCATTGAAATTTACTGAAAAGTCCAGAGGTTTTTCCTATTTTTATTTCATACTTCATCTCTTTTAAGACTGCTGTTTTGATAGATACCTTGGAACGAGGTGTTATCCTGTCGCATGGCTGTCCTTTTATGAACAGAGCACTCGTACAACATGCCATTAACTCCACAGGTAGCACAGTGGTCCCACGCGAGCATGTTGATTTCTACAACACTGCTCACAGCTGTCTATCACCCTGGCAGAGCAGAGACTCACGTCTGCAGACACACGGGCAGCTTTTTGTAGCAGTGCACAGGTTTCTTGCTGGGGAGCTGATGAAGAATCTCTACCTGTGCAGAAGACGATTTTCTCCTTGCATGAGCAAGAAGCAGAGACTGGGCAGTTTGGAAAAGACAATTATCTGAAAGGATGCTGGAAGCTGCAATGCCACGGTGACTGCAGGGCTGTAGCAGTGGTTTGATGGAAACGAGCAAAGCCCATATCTTACATTTGCTTCACCACCTCCTCAGGAGCAGAGGTGAAGAGAATAAACACACAACACTGTGTCTCCCACAATTATTTTTGCTGTTATAAGGGGAGCAGCAAAAGGGACACAGTCCATTTTTCAGTGTTTTTGTTTTCCTCCCCACATGAGAAGAATTACAGTAGCAAAGGAGAAGGCACAACATCAGGGACATGGAGAACAGAGAAAAAGGTTGCTGCTGAGGAGAAAGCAGAGGAGAAAGAAAGCAAGGCACTGAGTCCTCTCCTGCCAATGCTTCCCTCTGCACTCATTGCTCTCTTGATGAGACATCAGGCCCCCCTGCAGGAGGTAAGGGTAGCCATCAGGTGTCCACAGTTCTTTCTGCAATATGTAATTAGAAAACAGAGAAGGAGGTATGAGCATAACTTTTACCCACCAAGACAGCCAGCTGCCTTCAATCTGCAATATAAAAGTGCCTGGCATTTGGCCACCTGTCTGAATGAAAGATCTTTCAAGACAAAAATGGGATCACAAATCAAATATAATGCCTCACAACAGAAAGAAGCATGTCCTGAAATCACCACTCTGAACACTCACACAAATTTGGAGTTAGTTTGAATGAAATTGAAATCACTGAGACCACAGTTGCATGATTTTTTTGTAATCCTGTAATTGAGAATAGGATTAGATGAGAGAAGTGAGTTTGTTAAGATATAGAAAGAGAAGGCTCAGGGAAAGACATTACCGTTGTCTTCAACGGCCCAATGGCTGATTTAAGGCAGATGGAGCTAAAGGCATCTTGGAGATGCACAGAAAAAGTATGAGACATAACAATGCAAGTTACAGCATGGGGTATTCCCCCATTAGATATTTGGAAAACACTTCTGAGCAAGTAAGGTGGTCAAATATTGGTACAGGGGACCAGAAATGTTTCAGAGTGTCCTTTATTGAACATATCCAAAACTTGACTGAACTACTTTGGCCTGCATGGAGCAGTGGGTTGGATCTCCAGAGGTTCCTTCCAACTGATGTAATTCGAGGACTCTCTGTGAACACAGTGTAAATCAAAGAAATGGAAAAGTTCGTCCACAGCAGTAGATAATGTTTACAACAAATAATTCTTTCCTGTGTAACAGCCACAAAATCCTACTGTTGTACAAGAGAAGCTGTGGAGAGCCCTCTACAAAGTTTCTGACTTCATAGAAACTTACAGAAGTGTAATATTTATAAGATGTCTAATATACATTAACTTGATGGTTTGTAGTCTTCTGAATCTGCAGTGTCACGTAAGAAGGCCCTCATGGTAGGTTCCTTCATTCTCCGTGCAGCCAGCTGATCCATGACCTAGTTAGAATTTTAACATTCAGTAGTTATTAATGTTGCATAAAGCGACATTGGTCAGACAAGAAGTTTTCAAGCCAAACACTTCAGAACTAAACACCCAAGAAAGCATTTTAGGATCATGCAAGGTTGCCTGGAAATAATAGCTCTGACCAACCCATCTGCTGTGAAGAGCAGCTGGGCACTTCATGCCCAGAGAAGCCCTATTAGTACAGAGTAGCCAGAGGACAAATTATAAAGGATAAAGCCTGCAGCAGAGAAAGGAGGTGATTCTGGAAGTGAAATAGAACAAGTTGGGGCCAAAAAGAGAAATGAAAGAAATATTCATGGAAAGAGGTAGAAGGAGCCATAAACAAGGAAGAGGTCAAAGGACCAGACTCTGCAAATCCAGTAGAGAGTCCAGGTTTCCTGTAGGAAGTTGCTTAGAAGTTTACTCTTGCTTTTGTTAAATTGCTCCCTAATATTTATTATAATAATACCTGAGTTTTCAACATGGCTTGGAGATCAACCTGAAAGACTTTGAAGCATTCTCACGGACATCTGTTGTTATATTCCTCCTATCTTCATGACCTCTAAGCTAGGAAGAAAAGATAAACCGACACTGTTTTCTGTAGTTTTTGAATGGCTTTTGTGATGTTATCAATTAACATCTCGTTGCTATAAAAGCCTGTGAAGAGGGAAGCATACCAATATCTAAATGTACCAGGAAAAGGTGGCACTTCCCTATTTCTTTATCTCCTCCATTTTCAGAAGGTTCACTGTTTACCAGGTAGGATTTTCTAATTTATACCATGCTGATTGTTGTATTTGTAGGTACTCCAGGTGATCCAGATGACTTTTTCTGACAGGCAAGTAGCTGTTTTTTCATAAAGAGGTAGCTGTTACAAGGTACAAGTATTAGTAGCCAAAATCATCAAGAGACACGTGATTTTTTTAAGTACTACATTTGAGAGTGAAGACTAGGGGATGATTAGTTATGTACTCTGTTGGAAACCATGCTTCTTGTTAAAAGCATTTTGTAAGATGCAGTGATTCATAGATGTGCCTCATCTTGGAAGTAGCAATTCCTTAAAATAATCACATCATCAAACTGATTTTTTTGTTTTCCTCCTCAGAAAGCACAAGACTCCTTGACGTCTACCTCTTCTTATTCGATGATTTCCTATTAATTACCAAAATTAAACGTAATAAAAAGGTAATAATGGATAGAGATATATATGGTTGCTATTATGTTTTTCAGCTTGGTAAATATTGAAAATTGAAGGATAAAAATACAAGATGATTAACCAGAATGAAGGATGGGTGATGCTTGCTTACGCTTATAGCAAACTATAACTGATTCAAAATCCTGCTTTTAGGCTCAGTATGTTACAAGAATAATATGATAGGCAGAATTTACATTACAAGACCTTAATATTTCCCTGTTATTTTTCTGGTGTGCTGGATTCCTAAAGCTCAGAAAAGTTTCAAGAATGTAAGAAGTTTTCTAATGCTCCCCTCACGATTTAGTCCAGCAACCTGAGATTTTTGTCAGTGAGATATCAAAACTGTTGGCAAGAGGTTAAAAAAAAAAAAAAAAAACCAAAAAAAAAAAAAACAAACAAACGAAAAAAAAAACAGGAAAATTCTAAAATAGATGGAAGGTTGGCATTTTTCTCAGTTCCAACACAGCCTGTTGTATGTATCCTCTCTTTGCCTTGATTTCCCCTACTTTAAAATGGAGATTTAATGACTATTCTTAAGAACATTTTTATTGATGAATGATGGTATAGACAGAGTCCTATAGATTATAAATATTTGTATTTAGCTACCAAGAAAAGGCACTGGATGACCTGAAATTCCTCAAGCTTCAGTGTAGTAGTACATCTAGCTAATTAAGTTTATGAAGATGCTGTAAATTAAGGCTAAGCAGACCTGGGCTAAATCTCAATAAGTTTGTGTCTGATTTAAAGACCTTTTCATTTTATTTTTTTTTTTTAAAAGAAGCACTTGTTCTGCCTTTGTAAGATAGAGAAGGCGTGCAGTGAGAGATGATTGAACAGTAACACCATCCCATAGCATGGCAGGGAATGCAGGGAGCAGGAATTCAAGGGGCCTGGTGCCCACAGGCAAATATTTCTGAGGGTTGCTTCACATACGTGTGTTGGTGATCCTTCTGTGAGGGGCTGCGACCTGTCTGGAGCCCAGCCACTGTGTGTTCTGCAAGTATGCAAGGGGAGATTGGAAAACACATTTCCAAGAAATGGAGAAAAAAGAACTGTTATTAAAAGAAGGGGGGAGGAGAGGGGAAAAAAAAAAGACCTTTGAACACCTTTGTCTAAGTGTTTTCTGCCTGGGGACTTGCATTGTGTTTCTATTGTGGTTTTTTAGTACTAGATGTGACCTCACAGGAGAACTCCATGTACCAATGAGTTTTTCTGAGGATCCTCGGGCAAATAAGCTGTCTGAGTACCTTTGATAAGATAAAACACATCATTTAGGGCTGTTCAGTGCCTACACTTCACAAGCAGATGGCAGACAACCAGCTAACCAACTTCAATGTTCTATTCCCAGAAACACGGGGGCTCAGACACCGGCTTAATGCCTGTCTGTCCTTCCCTCGCTCCTGAGCTGCAGTCCTTCATGAGAGAGGGTGGGTTTTGCACAGTCCTAGACCAGCCCATCCCGCTGGACAGACTGATACTGAAAAACGTTGACCCCGTCCACATTACAGGTATGTGCCCACATGCATTTGAACATCTTCATAAAGACCACCTCAGCACATCGCGTACGCGGCAGTGTAAGGGTAAGACGCTGTTTGCCCACAAACCCCGGTGCCTCAGCACTCCTTGGCTTCACAGCTCTGCTCTGACTGCGAGACATGACCTGGTGATGCAGACATTACACCCCACGTCCCCCTGCCTCTAGCAATGACTTTCATGCATGCACCAATGACTGTTAGATATCATCCACTCCCCCCAGAGGAGGTATGAAGACTCCCATGACTTCTTTCTCATGAACCAAATATTTCCTTGCCCTAACCATCCGAAAACACTCTGTCAAACCCTGGGCCTCCTTCCCAATTCAGTAGTCGTTATGCAGCATTTTTTCAGTTGTCCCACTGCCCAACACCCCAGCGCACCGCTCTCCTGGGTGTCCCCACGTGTGCGCAGCAGCAATTTTCAAGGAGGCTGAAGAGATTTACCTCCTGCTGCTGCTCCTCCTACTCACCTCCTCACCAGCAACTGAGAGGATGGAAATCACTCACCACATATCAAAGCTTCCTTGCTCACAGACATCCAAACACATTGCCCGGGGAAACTGCCCCAATAACATCTAATGCTGTGTCCTTGGGTGAGGAAGGGAGGAGAACTGACCTACACAGAGAGTGACCAACCTTAGCCTACCAAAACAATGTCCCTAGAGTCACCAAATCAGAGCTTGGGTGAGGAAGGAGGCATGAAAAATCAGGCCTCGTCTTGGTCTGAGCCAAGGTTCTCACACACCTCAGTCTAACACTGCCCAGATCCTAGGAGCCTCCTTTATCAAAGAGAAATAAGAGAAATGCAAATCTCCAGGCTCAAGGCCCCATCAACCATCCTAATCCTAAAGACTGGGAAGAAAAGCTCAGGGAGCTAGAGTGCTCTGTAGGAAATCAATAGATAGGGACAATAAACCCAGAGCCTGTAAAACTGATGATAACTTTGAAATATATTCGCCCAGAATAATTAGCATTCAGCATCAATGCTGATAGGAAATAAAGATAAGTAATAAAAGGCAAATTACTAAAGCTGAGATAAGGGGATGAATACAGAGAAAAATAACCTTTCTGTAAATGTGCTCCAGGCACTGTCTGCCTGACAAGTCTCCTTACCAACGCAGCAGAAATGAAGTAAACCAGTGGCCTCCTGCAGGGTGGAGGGGAGGGCAGCCCCACATCCCTGCCTAAACCCAGACTAGGTGCAAGGCTGTCAGCATCTGGGTGCTGGAGAGGGCAATGCAGCCACCCTCTGGTTTGCACAAACAAGATTGGACATAGAAACAGTAACGGAGATGGGAATAAGATTTTTGGATTTTTTTCCCAAGCCAGCATTTCCTACAGTCAGAGATTTCTAACCAAGGTCCTTCTATTTCCACAGTCCATCTGCAACGAGTAGAATTAAGTTACCTGCTGCAAGGCTCTGGCCACTGGTCATGGCTCTTCCCTGCGCTCTGGCCTTCGTTGCCTGACATCTCTCCCATATATTCCTACCAGCTCTATTACATCTGTTGCTGATGGCAGTTTCTGTTCCTCATCTGTAGTTTTGTAACACCTTGGAAGCCCCATCCTAGTACAGGAACCCTTGGAGTAGGGTACAATAAAAATAGTGAGAAAAATTACTGTAGGGAGCTTGCAGTTCAGGTTTCCACCATTTTGTGTAAAACAACAAGCAAAGCTTTCAGTGCCAATGGAAAATGGCCCCTTGCAGGGAAAAAAAAAAAAAAAAAAAGATTAAATATTGCCAGGAATGTGTGACCTTGGGGAATGCTGCCAATTTATTTGCAGTCTCAAGGAGACTTTTACTATTGGTGGCAGTAAAAGATTAGTTACCATGTTCTCCAAAAGGGCATGTGAGTTTTAGTGATCCATCACATGTAATCAAAAATAAAACCCTGATTTTTGATCTAACAAGTACTTTTGAATCCATTAGTTTGCTGAGGGTTGATCTCACTTTGGAAGAAAATGTACCTCAATACAAGGACTAGGAAAAAAAAAAAAAAATCTATCTATATATATATGTTTTGCAATATCATAGAAATACCCATTTGGCACCAGACAGGAAGATGATAATTATGCAGGATATTTCTAGCTCAAAGCCTGTCATGTATCAGTGGAGGCATAAGAGGTACAATGGGGAGCTCACAACACTGGGAAGATACCCCCCAGGGCAGAACTATCTGCAAATGCCAGGACTTTGTACAAGAGATGTAACTTTGCATGTAAGTGTAATAGTAGGAATAAATCTCTGAAGATAGTAAGCAGCAACATACTTTCTGATTAGGAAATTGCTTTCCTTTTAACATTCTGCTCTGGATTTAATCTTTGCAATTGCTTATTATTGCTCCACTAATAACACTTTACACAAAGTTTGGAGGAGACAGACCTACTGGTATGTCACAGTATCAAAGACTGGTAATCGTTGCAGTTGCAGAATTTCTTTTAGAAAACATTACTGAGAGCCTGATGCAAAGCACTGCCCAGAAAATTCACTTTTAGGCCTGCAAAGTTGTATTTCCCACTGACCACAGAAAGACAGAAGGCATAAGTTCTGAAACACATCCCCTCTGCTGCTGCAAATTTCCACTGATTTGTCACAGTAATTTAACCAGTCTGTGCTCCACTTTCCTCTTCTGTAAAACTAGAATTATAGGACATCTTATCTTCCATAAATATTTTGAAGTCTGACTGTAAAGCACTTGGAAATGCTTGGACAAGAAGCATTACACAGCAGCAAGGTATTTTACATAGCACAAAGCTTCAGAGGAAACTATATATGATCTAGATGAGGCCATCAAAAACGTACGTCACTGTAGCAGACTCAGAAAAATACTGCCTTCTCTTGGCAGCTCTAGACCCACGCTCTCCCTGGGCCGCGTGGGTTGAGGAGCAGGGCTCTGCTTAGGGCCACCACTCGCACGGAGGAAACCCCGCACCTCACTCGCTGTTGCTTCATTTACAGCAACGTCAACTCCAGCTAAAAAAAAAATCAATGCCACGTGAGTCCAGTCTGTTGTAACAGGTTGCTGTGCCCTGCTCCCTGATACTACCAGCCCACCCAAGCACACTTGCTGTCTGCCACAGGACTTTGGCCACCTGAAGATGCTTCCCCCTCCTCTTCCCCCAAATCCACCCCTTCACTCTGGACATGCGGCGTTGGTGCCGATTTGTCCCCTTGCAGGGAAACCTGCTACACGATGCTCAGAGTCATCTTTGAGACCCCAGGGTCGCTCCTTGCGCTGATTAACTCCTCCTGCAGAAGTCTGGCAGGCACTGGAGCGCTGCTGGGCCCCGCAAGACGCAGCTGCCGGCAGCCGGCCGGGGCCACCCCGGGCAGCAGCACCGGCCCACGCCCACGCCCTGGGGAGAGCCCAAACCCACCATCAGCCTGAGAGCAGCCACTTCCCTATGTGGCGGCCGTTGTACGGACCTGCTTGAAATAAAAGAAAATAAAAATGGGGCCTTTCATTTTTTGATATTTGGGGGTTTTTTTCTAACTTCAGTTATGATTTAGTCCACTTTGAATGGAAACTTCTCTAAATGACCCTCAGCAAGACTCAAAAGCACCTTAGGTGCAGAATAATAATTAAAAATAAAAAAATACAAGCAAAATTAGCTTTTTGAAATAGCAAAGCTTCCCAGGCAACAAAAACCTAACCCTATCAGTGTGCATTTTCTTATTAAGAATCAGAAAAAAATATTATATATATAATTTCTTCAATCATAATGTGATATGTCATTGGACTAACAGCTGCATGCGAGAATTTATATTGCTTCTTTATATTTTTCCACAGTCTTCAGCCTGCGAAATGCTTTCCTAATACAGCATGAAAATAGGTATCGTCAGTGCATAGCAGTCTTCTTGCTACAAGCTCAGACAGAGACTGCCAAGGTAAGTAGCAAGTAGCACACTTCTTTTTTTGCTCTCTAATTACACAACTAAGCTTTCCATAAAGGATGATCACAGCCTAAAAGCAGCCATACTGTGATAAGGTTCTATTATAGTTGTGACATTTGACCAAAACAAAACACCACCACAGTGCTCTGGCTCACATATTTTTACAGACTTTTTGCTGTTGAACATGTACCCATTTTATATCAGGGTTGTTAGCAGGTCATATTCTTGCTGAAAAACATTGTAATTTCTGATTGCTAAAAAAAAAATATCCATTTCTTGTGTCACAGAAATGAAGATGGTCAGTCCCTTCAGAGAAGTCAACACCAAAACACTCTCCCCACACCCAACACATATGCAGTAGTACTCAGATCAGAAAACTGTATCACGTTCATCTATGCACGACACACATCTTGCAATTTCAGACTGAACAGATGGTATGATTAATTCCACTGTTATATAAATTTACCCCTCGTTTTCACACCACATCACATTTCTAGTAACAGCACTGTATGGAACATCTGAAAGCATGGTAGGCACCTCACAGAGTATGTTTTTTTTCTCCTGTAAGTTGAGTCTCATTCTCTAATACCTAATGCACACAAATTTGACCACCACCAATACTAATTCTTAAAAGTAAATTGAAGTAGATAAACTTTTCCAGGGAAAAGCAGTGAGTGAATTCTTTCCATTTCCAAGTCACTGTTTGTAACTTGGAATAGGTATTTACTATAGGTATCTAATCAAGAAGGCACTACCTCCTCCCGTTATTAAAATATTATATTTCTCTTCCAAAGCTGCCTTCACATTAGGTAACTACCATCTTCTCAATGTCTCCTAAGTCCAATCTATCGAAGGAGAAAACCCTGCAGTGAAAGGTTCTTTCCACTTGGATGTGGTGGCATCACCACAGTTTGTTGACTTTGGGCGCTCTGAGCCCTGGGAAAGGTAGACTTTCCAGCAGCAGCTGAACGACCCACCTTATTTCAGCTCCCAAGATGCCAAATCTCAGTATGATCAATACATTTTTAAAAGAAAGTTTGCTAGTCAAGATGAGCTCACGGGTTTAGCTGATATGATTCTGCAAGGCAGAAAGGAAGATGATCTGGATAACATTGATACTGGTGAGGACTGTCAGTCTAGGGCCTAGAGCTAGCTAAGCTGTATCAAAATGGAGACAGCAAACTGAACGACAACGTATGTGCCATGTTCCCTTTGACTCATCCCAAGCAGAGGGCTGTTACCTTGCGAGCTGCCCCTTAGATCTCCTGACTTTTATGAAGTGCTGGCCTCGGCTCCTGGCTCCCTTGCGAGGCCCAGGCTCGCCCTGCCTGCCCGCCTGCCTTGCGCTGCCTTCTCCGACGGCACGGGGAGCGCACACAAAGCGTCAAGCGTCGGTGCAATGGATCCCTCACCCCATCCCCACCTCTCTCTCAGAGACCCAACACTCAGCGGGCACGTGAAAACACAGACCTGAAACACATCGCTGTTGCTCATCCCACCCATACCGCTGTTCTGCCCTCTGTTCTCTTCCCCCCCCATCCCCTGCTCTCCTCCCCGAGCCTTGAAAAGCCTGGTGACTTAAATCCTGCCTCCTACGGGTCCACTACTGCCTGGCAAACCCCTGTGTAACCACCACCACCCCCCCCTGCGCATCGGACCCTCCTCTGCCAGCAGCTCTCGAGGGACCAGAGCAACCGCCCCTTGCCAAAGCCGGGCTCTGTGCTCTGCCAGGCAGGTGCAGATGCTTCTCATGTCCTCTGCTGAGACTCCTTAGACCTGCTGGTCACCCAATGTATCTCTCCAGCTTTCTATTTTTCAAAGCTATGTCTTTAACTCATTCAGGGTGTAAACACACACAAGAAACAACCAGATGGCTCAATAACAAAATCTATGAATCCCATCATAGCATGAAGCAGAACAGGCTGCCCCTTCTCACACGTTTCTACTCAAAACTCCGTGTCTCTACCTGCGTTACAGCAGGGAGAGCAGCTCCTGACTAGGCAAAATAAAAACCCTGAAATGGGAGAAGCACAGCTAGACCTTAAGCTCATATTGCTGCCAGCTAATTTGTAATGTCTAATCATAGCGATTGGAAGACAACTCAGCTTCTGCGACCCAGACCATCTGGACAAGCACAGAGAGAAGGAAATTACATATTTTAAATCCATCTCTCCATCCATCGCCCACTGCCCTCATACCTGGATGACAGCAGATAGAGCTGAATGCTGTCAGCAAGATGCTAGAAACTGAAATTCATGTAGCAGCACATGACAGATGTCAGAGGGGGACAGAACTTGGGATGCTGATAGCACTGTGGAGGTCTTAATCAGAGGAACAGGAAGCCCAAACTGCAGGGACAGCATTAAACTAATAAATATTACACGAAAACATGCAAATCGCCTGCAGCAAACTTTGGCATTACAAGCAAACAGAGCATTAAAATCCTACCTTCCAACCAAAAAAGGACAGCTTCACTGGAAATCCCATGTGGTGGCCTGAGCAATTGAGAGAGTCTCAGTTCTGGGGCAATTCATGTTCACTTCAGGAATTATGAGCATGTGCCTGAAGAAAGGATAAATAAAACCAAAGGCCCTGGGTGTTCTTGTATCTGAATTACTGGAACTTTTTTTAGATTGTCTTGGTTTATAATTTTTTCTTGTTACAGAAAACATGGATCTCACAGATAGAAACAGCAATTTCCAATTACACCACACAACATGAAACCAAGAAAAGCACTGCTTTCTGCTTCCCAGCTGAATCATCTGAAATTTAATAACGTCAGCACAGCAGCAACAGAGCCAGTGGAAGGCTACTGTGATGATAACACAGTTATTTCTTCCAGCATGCCTTAAGTTTCTGAACCTAAAAGACTTCTAACTAGACTAGACAGAAGTGAGGAGTTCTGACTACAGGCTGTAGGAATAAACTGAAGGGAGGAAAATGAAGCATATAATAAATGTATCACTCTTAGATGCTCCTTTGCTTCAGCTAAGGGAATGCTCTTGCCATCCAAGTAAGCTTTAATACAGCTTGTCACTTCCTAGAAATCAAGACAGGGGGAAAAACTATGTTGGTGAGGAAAACCAGGGAAGTCTAAAAAGGTTATTCCGAGATCATTCAAACTGTATTAATAAATTTCATGAAACTGTGTACCTATAGCTCCTGATAGTTATGTCTCTCCACCTACTAAACTGTAATATCACAAGATGGTTTTTTGCACTAACATTGAGCTTGTGGAGGCAGGTCAGTAAAAGCTTATATTTTGTTGACTCCCCATTAATTTTTTATTTAAGTTTCTTTGGAAAAGGTCATGATTACATATAACATTCAGTTAAACTAGAGATGCTACAGAATATAGAAAAAGAAAGAACAAAACCACAATGCCCTGCTTTATTGGGAATTTTTTTTAATTGGAGGTTTTTCACCACTTTATTAACAGCAAGTCTATCATTATGCATTGTAGCCTTTGGAGTTCAAGTTTCCTTCACAGACTTGAGTGTTAAACCATTCAATACATCACTGCTATCCCAGATCTGTGGTCCACACAGCTGAAGCATCTCCCTGTTAATCGCTTTATTTTATCCTCTTTTTGAGGTACTAGAAGGCACCCACAGAACAGCCTGAAACTGTTCGCCACAATATTCATGCAGGTTACTACCACAGAGGGAGGGTGCTCTCACCAGGTTAGCCTTGGCTAATCCCCCCAGATTAGCCATAGCCAAGAGAGAAAGGGAGACTTCCCTAGAGCCACTCTAAGTGACACTGTCACTTCTTCCACTTTCTGTCCCCAATCAGCTAGTCTCTCTCAGCAGCAAATTTAGCCCTTAAAATAACCCCTCAGTGTCAGAAATCCCCTCAGGGGAACTGAACAGAGAACGCACATGGATGAGAACTGCGCTGAAGAACGTAGGAGCGCCATGCCAGTTGTTCACATTATTCACAGGGAAATCAGCATTCACTTCACATTCACCTCTGCTCCACAGTCCAATTAGGGACGAGTTCAAGTGTTGCCCCTAAACCCGCTCCTCCCACGACAACATGGTGGTACATTTTATCCACTTGAGCTGGTTCACCTGTACATACAAACTAGAGTCTGGAGGCTGTATATATGTATGTACTTACCTGGTTCAGCATGCCCCAGCTGCCGTACACGTTCCAGCTCTTCCCTCCCCCTGTGCTTGTGATGGGCAAGTTTTTGTCACAGCTTCCTGGGAAAGGAACAGCCACTCAGGCTCCATGCCAAAGGGTGAATGTGTAAGGCGGGAGAGCAGAACAGAGTGGAGACAGCAGATACGCTCCAGGACACCACACAAGCTGCAACCACTTAGCCACAACTTGGTTTACACAGCTGTGCTCAATCTCCCTGATCCCAAGCTCAGCTGGACACTGTGTCACACCCTCCCCCTTCCAACCCTGGTGCCTCACCAGAACCTCACAGTGTCTTGAAACCAGTGCTGATAGGACAAAGATATTTCAAGCCCAGAGAAGTCACACCTGGCAAACTGAACTCTGCACAGTGCGCACTGGCAGAAGTGACAGGGTGTTTTGCATCGCTGTTTTTGCCAAAATGACTTTAAGCCAGGTCTGTTCAGTTTACCAGACAACTAAGTAGTCTCAGGGATTCAGTATTTCCTGGAGGCCGGCACATCTCCAAGGACACCCCAGGGGAAGAAAGTATTCACACACAGGCTGTCTAGGGAGACAAACTCAACAGGCTCTTCTGTGGTTTGGGGAAAAAGACGCCTCAGAAAGCAGTCAAGGCAGAAATTAACTTCCCAACTTGAACTGCCTTTCAGAGACCTCTTCTCTCCATCTTTCTCCACCGCCTACACAGAGGCCCTAGGAAGATCTGCTTCAATAGCTAAACACATTTTTTTATGAATGGCACTCCAGTTCAGCAGTGGCTTTGTTGTGGGACTGATCACACACATATTTATCACCTGGCTTCTCTCTGCAATGCAGCTCCACCCTGAAAGGTTTCCATCTGACAAAGAAGCCCTTCGTTAGTCTAAAGAACCAAAACAAGTGCTACTTCTGAGTATTCCAGCTATGCCAGCTGTCCAGCTGCATTGAACACGATGTCTGAACACAGCCAGCAACAGAAGGACTCCACCTGAACGCAGGATCTCAGCAGCTATCTCAGCAGTTATGGGGAATGGAAAAACTACTCTGAAGTTAATCTGTGAAAAAACAGATTTGAAAAAACAGTCATTATCACTGCCTCCTCAGGAACATGAAAGCTTTTGTTGCAGCTCCCAAAAGTCTAAGAAATTGGAGCATTTAGCTTGTTCTTAGATGTGTGGCTTCCCAACAGTTCATTTGAAAAATTATATATTCCCCATTTCAATGTAGCTTTGCTGTCTGAAATGGAGCAAGGTAGTTTCGAATGACAGAACTAGTCTATTAGAAAGGTCTAATTTATTTTTTTTATTCTCATTAACCATTCCTTTAACAGGTTAGAAAACAAAAATGACATTTCAATAACATTTCATCATGGTTTATACAGAACCATTTAATGCATGGTGTCATCTTCTCATCCAAATCCACAGCCACCTTCCAAATCGCAGAGTTTAGGAATTACAGTGCACGCTGGACTAAATTCTTGTACAATGTAAGGCACAACTACATGACCACAAGTCGTAAACACAAACACGGAAAATGGAACTTAAGAGAATCAAACTTCAACTAAGAAACAAACAAAACCAAAACACACTCATGCAGAAAAAAAAAAAAAAAAAAAATCTATCTACACCTACCAAGATGGTATGATCCAGTTTAAAAGAAGTACAGTATTCTCTAGGTAAAACTGCAACATAAGGCTAGTATAATACATTATCTCTAAATACTGGGTAAGAACTTAAAACTTCTTCCATTTATATTTTATACAATTATACAGAAATTGCTGTATGTGCTATATTCATATCTGCAATAATAAACTGATGATTAAAATTCAGAAAAGAGGCAAATAAGACAATGTAATTTGTGGCACACATCCATTACAGAATACCATTCATCGAGTTCACATCTTGAGTACTGCAGAAAAAAAGTCTAAATTAATGGTACATTTGGTGAATGAGGTTCTCTATAGTCAAACAACAAAGCTGCATACAAAATTGTTTTTACCCAGCAAACCATGATTATGAAAGCTTGTGGTTATGATTTATTTCCTGTCCAGCAGCTAGAGTTTGCAACATTGAAACTACAGAAGTTAAAAGAATACAAGTTTACAGTAACTTGAAACCACGGGATCCTTTCAAACACATTAAAAAAAAAAAAAGACAACTTTTTTCCTTTTTGGTGATTAACTTTTGCAATTTTGGCATTCACTATAACTTTTACCTACTATGACAGTGAGCAGACCTTATTAAACTTACCTAATGTTTGAATTTCACGCTGAGAGGTAGTTTAAATGAAATCTTATGTAACGGCATCAAATGGTGGGGTTTGATTTTTTTTTTGTGATTTTTTTTTTTTATTTTCTTACAAAAGTGACAAATCCTATACAAGCAGCATTTTGGACACATTACTACAAAAAGTTCTGGTATTTGCTAACCCAGCAAGACATTCTTTCAAACATCCATTTTGTGCCAGGAATCAAACTTTAGCATGATACAACGAAGGACTTTGCCATAAAGCCAACAGCAGGAGCCTGGACCAGCCAGCACTGGCCTGTTGACATATCATGATGAACACTCTTTTCCAGCCCTCTCTATCCAAAAGAGGCAGGAAATACAGACGAATTTGGTTTTAGTTTAGGTCACAGGGGGAAGAAATATTGGAAAACATGCCTGCCAGGCTTCTGCTTTCATAGTAACGTTGATCCAAAAGGGTTATCAGGGCTTCAGTTATCTTCAAATGAGCAGATAATCCTGCATCTGCTGCACAGTGAGTGCATAGTATGTGGTGAGCTACAGACAAAAGGCAGAGTTTATTACATCAACTAGTACCTATCCTCCTCATTATTGTGATCTTAAACGGCATCTAATGTTCCCTCTAAAGATGCAAACCTCTTTATTCAGTGCCCCTTACAATAACAAAAAAAAAAAAAAAAAATACCCCCAAAATGGAGTTTCTGTGATGGGACTTTACTATCCAATTATTGCTGTTTTTCAAAAGTACACCATTTAGTGCTTTTGGAGTGGGTGTGGTTGGACAATAATTTTAAACTTATCCTAGAAGGGATAATGAGGTCAAGAATTCAAAAATTAAGAATGGACAACTGGCAAGACCCTTGAAAATACATACAATTCACTTTTTTTTCATTTTATAATCTTAAAATGAAGCTCTACAAAGACAACGTGTGTGTGACTACATGGTTTTTGTTGTTACACGAGCTGTCAGATGATCGCATTTTTGGTACAATGGAATTACGAGTGCAATTTTCCTTACATAGCAAGGGGCCAAATGTAATACAGTGAAAAGTCTAGCTGAAGATAAACCTTCTGTCCATTGATTACTGCTAATACACACAATACAAGTTACGCCATTTCACTTCCTGTAATTATATTCAGTTAGACAGCAAAAAGTGCATAGTGCAAATGACAGTGTCGTTTCCTAGTCCTCCAAGAATATCAAAGTGTGGGGGGGTGGTACTTGGAGGAGTAAGTAACCAGTTCCAACATACTCAAACCATGGTATCATTCTTCTTGGCATAGTTTATATTCTGTTTGAACTTAAGCTCCAGCAGTTTTTTGTCTGCCACTGAGTACTAGTCATAAATTTTTTAAGTTTTGCAACAAGCATTCATTCCCACTTCACATTTAACAATCCAGAAAAGTACTTGAGATTTCCAGGTCCCTTCTTTAGGAATGTCACTTTTCTTACATCTAGCATGAGAGACTCAATTGTTCTTGCTAATGTAAAACAAACACAGCAAGGTTACTTCATGCTTCTGCTCCCAAGTCCCTTCTTGCTTCACCAAGAAAGCTTCTCCAGTGAGGATTCACAAATTATCCTAATCATCCCAACACCAACAAAAATAGTTATTCGTTGTTCTTGTGTACCTAGCACTCCACACTCCATGGCAACTTGGTTACTTGACACCTTCCAAAAACAGAGGAAAAAACCCACACTGCACCATAGAGCCTCAGACTCTTGTGCCAGACAGTGAAGCCAGCTGAAAAATGAGATCCCTCTAAGCCTCTTGCCTCTGTTGGAAGCTGCAGCAGAAAATTCCTTTTGTCTCTTCATCTACAGAGAGTAACTTTTCCTACTGTGACTCATTAATTTTATCCTCTTTGTTCAACCTTTGCAGAAAGGGGAAGGAGGGGAAGGTTACTAGAGGGAAGGAACACATGGGGAGAAGAAATAAGTAACAGTGAAGCACAGCCAGCTAAGATCAAAAGCCTGCTGCTGACCTCTGCAACACTACCTGCTTCCAGAGAGGTTGCAGGACAGAAGTATGAAATATGCATTGCTGACATGAGGCTGGAGTAGAACAGTAGGATTTGGCATTTTGGAGGCAACAACACAAGGGACTGTGGCTCTTGGACTGGGAAGAGAGGTGATGTCTCCAGGAAGTTCAAGAACCTCTCCCCACCCTTAACAAGACTATCCTTTACATGTTTCCAAGTGCCTCCATAGCTTGTCTCAGCCCGCAGAGCAGCTGGTCCCTCATATTCTGCTCCCCCAGCAATTCTGACTGTGGATGGAGTGTCCTGCAGAGAGGACAGTTTCAGGAACAAGCCCCACACTTGACAGTCCCATTGCTGATGTCATGGCAATGGCTAGCAATCCAAGGCAGCTTCAGGATCCCACACACCTGACTAGTTCAAGCGCTGGTTTTACCATTATTTCCACCTCTCGCTCTACAATGGCCTCTCTTCAGTGAATCAGAGCAATCTGGTTCTTGCTAGAGGCCATTAAAACACATCACTGTGCATCCTCCAGTTCCAAAGCTCTTCTGACATTTTATCAGTTTTTCCCTCTGTTCCTGTGGTTGCAGTCTGAAAAATCAGTGCATTAAACTATTCTGTGTGGAATCTTTTAACTCAACACAGCAGAAGCTACCAGGCTTTTTACTAGATTTTCCTATTACTTATATTTTAAAGCAGTGCAACAGAAAACCCACATTTCTACCGAAACATGCCCATCAAAATAGTCAGACTCTTCAAGCAGATTTATAAATCAAAGCTTTTCACCTTCCAGTTTCCCTTATGTGACTCACAGGTCATTTTACTGAGCTTGAGCACAACTTCCATCCTGGCACTGAGGCCAAGAACATTGCAGGGTCTAGTATACCATCAACTTGTCAAAAAACATGGACCAGCACTGAGAATCATAAGCACAAAAGAAAGAGCATAAGATTTAGCTATGGAGTCATAAATTTTCTCCAGTGAAAAGCAGCCGAAATCTTACTGCTGCAGACTCAAAGCTCAAGCATGAAAGCTTCTACCTCATCACCGTTCCTCCAGATTTTAACAATCCCTTTTTACAAATATGTATTTGAAAAGCATTTCCATCCCCTCGAAAAAGTTGGTCATATTAACTGGTTAGCAAAAAGCAACCTTCAGAAATTGAGCTGGTTTTGCCCCTGAAGCTGAGAAGCTCCAGACCAAGGTCTGCTCTCAAGATCAACCAACCACACTGCTTCAGCAGACAGCTGAGTGAGGTGATTTTGCTTGTCTTTACACAAAGGCATCCCAAAAGTCTGAATTAAGAACTCTACTAGAGCTTCTACCACTCCACTTTACTGCAGAGCTCTCTCCTCAGTTTTCACACATTCCCATTCAAAAGCAAAATGCCTGAACACAAGTGAGTCTTTTAACCATTTTCCTAGCTCCCCTGAAAGATTTCTATATTCTTCTGCCTCATGCATTTTGCCCTTGTGCAGCTGTGGCAAGTTTTTCTCTTCCCTCACAAAATCCATTCTGCTCCACACGGTCGTCCTTCACCCAGAGAGCTGCATGAGGCTCCATGTGTTACACAACAGGGCAGAGCACATCTAGGCTGGTGCATGACTGTCACGTCTTTACTTTTCCCACATTTCTGAAGTCACGTGTCAGACAAAGAAAGGCTCAAAAGCAAACTCTTCAGATTCTCTCAATAAATAAATAATAAGAAAAAAAATTCCCAGAGGCAGAGATTCTGTTTGTATTTTCTATTCAAAAGATTCTTATGCCAAGAGAACAAAAAGAAACAGCAAGTCCAGAGGCTCTGTTCATATGGAATCACTGCAGCATTTGTTTCTTTTGAGCAAGCAACTCTCATGTTCAAACCAGAAAAGCAGGTCAGTATTTCACATAAACCATGGTTGTATCCCAAACCATTTTACAGTGAGGAGAACCAGTTACATAATTCAACTGGCTTTTGAGAAATAAGAATTTAATTTTAAGAAAACTCCTTGAGGAAGACTCCTTGAGGCTGCAAATGTACAACTAGACAGGTAAGCTAAGAAGGGATATGAAACATATAGATCACTACTTCTGGAGAAGAGGAATTAAGTTTTTTCACTTGAGATTTAATCAGGTCTAGACATTTTTCATAAAAGAGATTCTTCTTCATTCACATCCAGAGCTGTCAATAGATAAAAGCAAACGAACCTTCCTAACAATGGCTAAGCTTCCATCACTGTGACAGAGTTTGATTCTTTACCTCAGGCAAGAAGTAGAAGAATCCAGGGCACAGTCCTTTTCTCTGAACAGCTGGCACAATTTTGTAAGACACAGAAGGGTTTGGGGTGTGGGGAATTTATTAGGGTACTTAAGACAAGGGGTCCCTAAATATTGGAAGGAATAACCCCTGCTTGGAAGAAATAACAAGGGTTTGAAATACCAGATACAAAGGGGAGAAAAGTTAGAGACAGGTAGGCAAGAATGAACAGGTGTAAATAAAAATCACATCAAAAAAGAAGTTTGGATCCTACATGAACTGTATAAGAAACCTCTGTTGCAAGCACAGAAATCTGAATAAATATCTAAAGATATATAGGCCTCCTATTTAGAGCTGTTTGGCTTATAACTAAGCCAGTAGCAGGAGAGTCACACCACTGTTGTGAGCAGACTAAATCATATAACTAGCATAACATTTGAGATCCCTTGTTAACAGGGTTCAGATGGAGCAAAGGAAAACAGGTTTGCTAGGTGTAGCAGGAGTTCCCCTTCTTCCACCAAAAGGTGAGGGAAAGGGCAGAAAGAAAGGTCAGATGAACTGCAGCAGTCTCAAAAAATACTTTTTTTCAGTAGGATACCTAGCGTGGAAGGTCGGGATGCCCCTTAGAATCACAAGGGCCTCTCAGGGTTTCCAGAGTATGAGCAGGGGAAGAGATGCACTACAGGCTATTACCAGTATTCTTTGTTTGCTTTTTAAAACCCACATGTGTTTCTGGAGTATTAAAATCCATCCATCAAATATGTAAAAGTGAAATCAAACCATACGGGATGGAATATTGTAATGTATCATGTAATACTCCTACAATGCCAGCTAAACTTTCTTTCATCATTTGTTCACACTTGCTCTCTCAAACACACACACACACACACACGCACGCACAGAGTAATACAATATGTGTAAAGATGTTCCAGCATCCGAGAGCTGTAGTTGGACAAGGACTCGGGTGCTGATACTACAAGTTCTAAGTGGGCAAACAAAACTGAGGTGGAGGCGAGTCCAGCCATTACCCTCACTGTGGAGTTCAAACTTCAGAGAGAAAAGTCCAAGAACCAGAGAGATAGAAAGAAAACAAAATCACAAGGGGTTATCAAGAACATCAGATATGCAATCAAATGCAACAATTAGTTATGCTTTTACAGCAACATTTGATACACAAAATCCTCACAAGTTTTTGCATCTTCCATTTTCTTTGAAGGAAACAAGAATAAACTGCAATATCACATAAACGCTGTTTCTCTTGAACAAAAAAATAAAAGATAAAAAAATACATTGTTACTCCTCTGTTTAAACTTTATTTACAAATAACTGAATATTTCTAATCTAGACATAGAAGCTCTTTCCAGGATAAATGGCAATAAGCTATGGATGATCTGAGCCCATGTCTCACGAAAAATACAATAGTTTTACCTGGTATCAATAAACATTTTAAAATATACTAAATTTTACCAAGTGTTACAATCATTGTCCCAACTGAATAGTAGTCTGAGTGCTGAATGAAGTGCAACAACAGAAATTATAAATTTTAGTGTAATATTTCTTTGTCACTCACGATAGCCAGTTATCCTTGCAAGTCATTAAAGCAAGTATCACAGACTCTGACAGGCTTCTTAGAAGAAGGAGTTAAGGCATTCTTTGCTGAGCACTCGGCACAAAAGATATTTCCACACTGTCTACAGTGATGCTGTGAAAGAGAAAAACCATACATGCTAAACATCAACGACAGGGCAGCGATCACTGATAGAAATCACTACCACATCAAGTCAACTGTCACATTTCAGAAGTTAGTTTGAATTTTTAAATAGTAGTTACATAGCACACAGAAGGGCATAGGATTAAATCCTTTCTAAAGGGTATAGGAGTAGAATATTCAGAAGTGCTTTACTGAGCTGGGAGACTACACCAGTTTCAGAAATTAGCTTGTTAAAGTTAATCCTCCTCTTGAACTTGTTCTAGTCACATAAAACATGTTCTCACTTGCAACTACCTGCTTTCACACTGATAAGCGTCCTTGAATCAAAGGAACCAGCAGCCTTTGTTCAAAGACTACCCAAAGAACATCTCTGAAAAAATGCAGGGCAGGGAGAGCCACCTGAGACCAAGTCAGGAAGCACTGCATAATGAACCTCGTAATTACTTCTCATCTACTTCATTGCCAAGTCACTTGCTGGAGGGACAGTAATCTCTGGATGAAGGGCAGACCCTGTCAATTGAGGGATGCCAACGTCTTACCTGACCACAGCTGTTTATACAAAGAAGGTCTGACTACAGACCTGAAACGCATCCAGTTGCTTCTTCTGTTCCATGTCTAGTTAGTGTTTAGAAATACATAGTCACAAAGCACCAGATGATGTTGATGCCTCATTTTCACATATATCTAATTTCTACAAATTTACAACAAATCCAGTTCAGACTGGTTATAAATAAATTTACTGCAAATACTCTTACAACAGTGTAATTTTGATTGCTCACTTAAGGGACTGAACTATTTTAACACTGTTTATAAACTGATGCTGTTAAAATAGCAAAAGACTCATGAATAAAGTAAGTTTCACAAACTTTACTTTTAGTATTTAAGGCACTGCAAGCAATAACCGTATTTGAGATGTCCTGAGTGTTACAGCACTATTAAGGACATTTTCTCAAGTTTGTATGCCATCTAAGAGTTTGAAAACAACCGAAAAAGAAAATCCCCACAGACACACAGTAAAACATACCTACCCTTCTCACTGTCACCGAAAAGCCTTTTCCACAGGCCATACAATTCTGTACCTCATTGTCTTCTGCCCACTTCCTGTTGAGAGCTTGGGTGTGTTTGATCTATATAGAAGATATTTAAAAAGCAGAGGCTTTTTAAAATGCATTATTAATTCCTACTAATTTCTTCTATTTTCACTGCACACACTACCCAGCATGGTATAGAAGTACCAATTCTATCATGATACCGAGAGCTTGTATTTGATTCAGAAGGAAAATCTTCCAAGTTTCAAAACTATGAGCAGATTTAAGAACCTGCAGACACCAATATGGCCCCAGTACACCACAAGCAAAACATCCTAATCTCTCTGGAAAGGTAACCCACCAATAATCTGACACAAACTTGAAACTCTCCTAAGTTCCCACACAGACAATCAACAGGTTCAATTGCTTCAAATCAAATTATACCTGCAATGACTGGTTTTCTCGGCCAAGTTCCTGCATTGCAGCAGTAGTGTTGTCCAGCTTTTTCTTCATTTCTACAAGTTTGGCTTGAAGCTTTTCAATTTCTCCCTCACTTTTTATACACCTGCAGAAAAATAGTAAATAGTCCACTTAAAGAATATAAGGCAACGTACACTGCCTCCTCTGAGCAGGTTGTTATGTCTGAGAAGTTACTCTTATAAAGTCCAGCCAAAAATATTTTTGCTGTGAAAAGTTCTTGGATGCCTTGACTGGAAAAATGTTCTGTTGTAACAATCAGTTTAAGATTATCTGGCATTGCTCCCAAATATCTGCAACTTATTAATATCTGGAGTTACTCCCAAAAGTAGGGACAGTACTGAATGCAGTCCATCAACAGCAAGCCCCAGTAAGTACCCCTGTGCAACAGGAAACTCTCACAAACCAGCTCTAATAGATCAGGTCAGACAATGGAGCAGAAAAAAAACCTTCTTCTTTTAGTATGGTCATCTCCCATCAGCTAAAATTCAGTTAACTGTTGAAAGTCAAATTTCAAAGAGTGTTTTTCTGCCAAGCTATAAATGGTTACTGGATGAGTTCACCACAGTATGGCAAGGGATTGTCAAAGAAAGAGGATCTCACTTGAATTGATTCCATCCTTTCCCAAGGTCTACTGCTCAAAGAACAAATTGGCAAGCTTGACAATATCAAAAAGAGTTTTCCACTGTCTTCACCTAACATGTCAGTAAATAAGGATGAAGAAAGTTTCCTATCTCACAAGTGTTTCTTATGCCCTTGTAATTTCAGGTAACTCCCACTGCCTTGCATGCCTCCTGCTGCCTGAAGAAAAGGCACTCTGCTTACTTAAGATTTAAATATATTGTAGAGACAACAGCAGAACCGGAGAAAAGAAGAATGCAGGTTGTCAGGAAGACAATACCTCCTGTGTGAACCTTAGCCTATCTAATCCAATTACACATTCAAATCTCCTAACATTGAGCAGTGGGCATACCTAGAAGACCCTAAGCAAATTCTATGTTACTGGAGGCACTAAGGAATCTCTTCCAGGCTTCTGGATGACTAGTGCATCTACTCTGAGTCAAGGCAGGGGACCCTCCGAGTGATGGAGAAGGATAGTTAGCTCTGGTAAGAGAAGCTCATTCTGCCAGGCCTCGCAAGGTTCACACAACAGATGAGATGAGAAGCCACCACCTACACACCTCAAAGTTCAGAGGAGCCCAATGGATTTAGAAGACTCTTACAGATGAGCATAGATCATTGAGCACCAGCAGAGCGCTGTGGCTTTGTAAAGTCCTGATAAGCCTGCCTGATTTTCTACAAAACGGTCACCCTGTCAAAGCCCACAAAGAGCACGGTGTGTCCCCAACACCCCTTGCTGTGCTTTGGCAGGGACGACATAAGGTTACACTCTGGAAACTGCCCATGGCCCAGGCACCAGGAACAGACACGAATTTGAATAAAGAACGCACAGGCAATCCTGAATCAACTGAAACAAGTTTTCAGCGTGAGGCTATCCATTTCCCATACTACACTTCCACATCATCATGACCATATGGCTTACCTCTCCAGCAACGCTCTTCTCTCATCCTGATTATTCTGCACTGTTGCTTCCAAGACGGCAATGTCCCCACGTAAATCATCCGTCTGCTTCTCTAGCTCGCTCACTCGCCTCTGACTGCTTTGCCACTCTTTCTTCATGGTAGCCAGGTTTTCATTCAGAGCTGTGACCTGCATGGTGAGCTTGGTCTCCTTTTCCTCATGTTTCCGGTTTTCTTCTTCTTTCTCTTTTTTCTCTGTGTGCTAAGAAAACAATGCAACAATGAAAAACAATCTTCCAAGTATTTTTTCCCTATTCCCTACATTTAATTGAGGCAAAGAATCTTACTGTACTAGAATCACTACTTTTAAGCAACAAACTCTCTATTAGATGAGGCTGTTATCCCACCGAATTTTCCTACACCTCAAAGATTTCTGACCTTGTCGTTTAAAAATTAATGTAATGTGAAACTAAAGTCAACTCCTTGCTTCCTCTTTGTCCCTGAAAGAACCCAAAGGCGTGTTCACAAAACAGTTTTATACTCTCTGACATACTGACCAGTTTAGCTTCAATTTCAGCACATTCTTTCTTCAGCTCCTCTTCTCTGTTTTTCATCTGATCTCTGACAGCTTGATGGGTGCTCTTCTCCTGTTCCAGAGCTGAATTCATATTTTCTATTTTGCTCTGCAGCTCTAATTTCTGTTGAATCAATAGCTGTTTTGCATCCTTGAGATTTGCCACCTCCTGTTAGGAAACAGAGCTCAAAGTTAAAGGAGAAACACTGAAAGTGTAAATAATTTAAATTCAAAACTACTGTAATTCTTTCCAAGGAGAGAACGGCAATAATTTTTAGCTTTATCACTGGAAGACAGGATGATTTTATAGCACAAAGTATCACTGATTTTCATGATCAAAGATTTTAATCTTACACCTATATTATGAACAACATGCAATTTTTAAAATAAATTGAATGTATGTTTCTACTGAAGTAGTGAAAGTCCTGCTGGATTATTTCCAACAGTTCTTTGAAAAGATACGTCCCATTACAATTTTCTAGAGTCTGTTCTAAAATTTACTTCACATTGATCTCTGGTTGCAATAATGAGGTTAAAAGTGTCTTAGTGACAGTGTAAAAAACAAATACTATGGAAGAAAGCTAGTTTCATTAATCTTAAAGGTATAAATAATTACCTTATATTTTAAGCAAGTAGGATGATACATTGATTTTAAATATTAGTTTTACTTGTTCTCCTGTGATAAAACACAAAAAATCCTGAAGCAGAATAGTTAAATTTATAGGAACCATTCTCCTTAAAATTACAGTCAAGCATGCAGGTACTCACAGACTAATAGGGGTTGCCAGTTTTCCATATATCAGAACTCATGTCACAAATTAAAACCAAACCAAAGACAGCAAGAGAACATATCCTGAGGACAGGGGGATGCCCTATAGATGCATATCTACCCATTCGTTGATAGGAGATGGTAAACAGTATAAGCCTTTAGGAGACAACTTCTGTTTCAGTCTGAATTCTTATAGGGAGATCAAGTGATTAATATTAAGCTGCCATTAATGTGCACACATTTTATAGACATCTTTATAAATTTTATTCTTTAGAGATTTTTAGGAATGACAAGAATTATATCAACCCTTCCCCAAAATCCAAGGAAATACTGGGCATAGATTGCTTGACAGAAACAAAGTACAGACTTCTATCTAAAAATAAGAGACAATTTTCTAAACATTGGAGAACAAAAGAACATCTGAAACTCGTATCATGTTATTTTCTTTTTATTAGCATATAGGCAGCATACTTTCATTTATACTCGTGCAGAAACTTAAACCCTGTGTGCTTAATGGAGGCAAATATAATTACTAATAGCATAATATAGAAAACAGGAACTACAGCCTTTTAGGTGTGTTTGTTTCCACAGATATTACAAAATTAAATGCCTAGAATGTGATAAGAAAGTTTGTTTTACTGAAGAATAAAAATTATTTAATTAAAGCCTCCAAACTTTTACCCTTTAGAAAGCTCATTTGATTGTTATGATTTTGGAAGAGAGTTAGTCTTTTATGAGGCTCCTGACATTGCTTCTTCCCCAACTGTGACTTCTTAAGACATTTTAAGAAACCACAGTACATCAAGGGAGTTTCAACTCTACATCACACCCTTGAGAAATACCAGATGTGCCTAGGGTATCTGGGAAATTTCACATTCACGACACTTTTGGACATCTTTTCTGCACTTCAGAATAGTCAAGCAAGCGTATGCACAGTGAATCTACAGTGGAACAAAAGAAAAGCCAGGACATACAATCCATCCTGAAGCTAATACAAGTTATGTGGTCCAGCTGGCCAAGAACACTGGGCACCAGTGCTCCAGGATTATCACTAATCAAGTCAGCATTGCTCAGGAACCTCAACAAAATCTGTGCTTTGGTTCCCTTACCTGTGATACTGATATTTACAGCAACCATCTTTGCATAGCCATTGCAGATAACATCTACTGAGTAGGCACATATTTCTTATCAGATAACCAACCACATGAAGATTCACTTTTTCTCAATATACCTTCTCAAATTCTTGCTTGCAGGCTCTAAGCTCTTCACCCAGCTTGACACTTTCTTTTTCAAGTCTACTCCTTATTTCCTGGAGCTCTGTTGTTTTACATTTTTCATTAGCCAAGTCTTTTTCTTTCAAAATCTTAAAGAGAAATAAAAAGTGCTAGAGAAGGAACCTCTTCCAAATTCACAAAATAAAAAAAAAAAAAAAAAAACACCAAACAAAAAACAGGCCCAAAACTTACTTGGAGGCTTTGTAATTGAGAGGAAACAACTGCCACATATCTCTATCCACAGTTCATAGCACAAACAATTAGCACCATGTTTTAAATTTAAAACTGATAATGTTTTTCCACCTGTCTAGCCACTTAGAACAAATTAACACCCTATTGCAAACCAAATTCACTTTGCTAAAAGTCTTGGCATCAGAGATTCAGTAAAACTGCCATTGCTATGCACTGCAACAGTGCTAGGCCCTCAAAATATCCCTTGTTTAGAGATGTAACAGGAATTAATAGAGTGCCTTCGTGGGGTGGATGTGTCTGTGTGAAGATTTCAAAAGACAGAAGCATTTACCCTGTCATTCTGAAGATCCTGTAACATTTTGGTCTTCTCGCCCAGCTGCTGCTCCTTCTTTGATGCATCCTGCTCCAGTGTAGACTTTGCCTTTTTCAATTCCTGAATCTGCTGATTATTGCTAGCAATTCGATTTCTGCTGGAAACTAATTCTTCTTGAGCTAGAGCAAGTTTTTCTTCTGCAGACTAATTACAAAGAGAGTTCTGCAAATTATCTGTCAGTATAAGAGCTTCAGATACTCAACAGTCACTTAAACATTTTCACATGGAAAAATCGTTATCTAGAGGTGCAACATCTGGCTTCAAATGTTGACAGAGCACAGTTACAGAAACTTTTAGGTTATAAGGTTACCCTAAGTAAAAAGAAACTGTGCTAGTAGCATTTTCAGCAACACCTTACTGTATATATTCCAGCTTACATCTTTCCACAAAGAAAAGGTAAAAACATTCAAAAGGGCAGAGAATGAAAGGTGACTAATGAAAAGAGAATGAACTTGAATTTGCTCACACAAATTTATTTTATTCCCTGGGCAAATCAAGTGCTCTATAAGTCTAGACAGCTGTTACTTAGGAGTCAGTGAAACTATATTGTGAAGATTTCAAAAGTCATTCAATGATATTTTTTACTGATGACTTAAAGAAGCCAGTGCTAGGACAATTGTAGAATTTTTGAAAATCCTGAAGTGAAGTGTACAAGCTAAAAATGCTAGTATCAGGACAAAACGTTTCACAATCTCACTTGCATCAGCATTTTAAACACAAAATTTAAACTTCCATTCAAAGTACACTACAGATTACATTTTAATTTGCCTCCAACTTTCCCATTACCTAGAAAAAGAACTTGTATTTATCTCTCTACAGCAGGTCACAGAAACCCAAGGAACATCCAAAAACTTGCACCTCAAGGCTTATTCTATTTGCTCACAGCAAAGTCAAACTTTGGGGTTCTTCTTGAGTTAGCATTCTGGAGGATATGTTTTTTAAAGCTGTTGGCTTAGACATAGACTAGCTCCCCTAGAAGTATGTTCCTTCACAAAGAGCCAACAATAAAGAAAAGCTTCGAACTCATCCTCCACTCCCCCAAAATATTGGTATTTTATGAAATTTTTGACATTAAGATACAGAATGTATCAGAGGTGAGGAGATTTATTATTAGTAATAACTTTATCACCTCCAGTCCACCAGTAAGGATTTAAAGTCTTTCAAGATAAACTGAATTCTTTTTGAAGCTCTTATGTAAATCCTAATCAAACCACTTGTTGAAGGTTAGTGATTTTACAAGGAATGATAATCAAAACTTTGACTTCACTTAATTATGCATATGCTTTAGCCACTCCCACGCTGATTTAAAACCAAATTTATTTCTGATGCCTACTAGCCCTCTCTTGTAACGTCTAAAGTGTTTTGCCTGTAGAGTCAGATTTAGTTTGAAACACCAATGATGGAACACTGCTGATTCAATAGCATTTTCAACAACCCTGGTGGCTCTTAAAAAGTTCACCCTGGCTTTTAAAATTAATTAGCAGACAAATTATTTTATTTGCTTTCTGAGATATTAGAGTTTACTACTTAACACTTTGCAAGGTGTTAACTCAGAAACATTTTGAAGCAAAATAGGAAGTGCTTTTGTAATTTCAAGCTTTCAGCAGTGTGGGTCTTTCAGAAAACAAAATTATCCCTCTCTGCTCCACTGTGGGCAGTGGAGTACCATAATTTCCTAAAAATAAGAAAGCATGGGATGTGTAGCATCATCATACAACATCTTCACAGGAAGACAAATAGTGTCTGCAGTTTTAGGAAGAAACATAATGAAGTCAGAGCTTTTATTCAAATTTGTTTCCAGTGGAAAAAACGTGGTTACATCCAATTTGTTAGCACAGGATGATGAAATTTGATGAAGTGGATAGTGACACCAAAATTAAAATCCTCACAATAGAAGATACTCCTCTCTCAACACCGGACAGGTTCTCTCATTGTGTCTATACCTGGACTAATACATTCATATAAGGGGAGACAGTATTCAGCCTACTCTGCACTGTATTATGCAGAAGCATTATGCGTATTATGCAGATGCTAACCTGATCTCTCTTCACTTCCTACAGAGGGTTAGACTGACTGTAGGCAACTTGGGCTCCTGACTTACAGACCTGAGCTTCAGCAGCATGAACATTTCCCAGAACATCCAATGAAGATACACTGACAGCAATGCCAATATTGGTGGCAAAGAAACATTCTTCTGAGAACACAGAGGAAACCAGAACTGACTACAAAAAACACAAATGCCAAGACTGAAAGATACTCAGCAGAGCTCAGGAGAGCAGGATTCACGTAAAGTATGTCTGCACTAATTCAAAATCAAGGTAAAATTAAGTTCTGCATTTTTACTAACTCTTTTATATAAAAAAAATCTTTAATGTCTTTTCCACTAAAAAAAAAAAAAAAAACAAACATGAAATATTTTGTGTGTGTGTACACAAAAATATTTACATATATTTGTATATGCACTTTATACATAAGAAATATTTAGTGGTATTCTTTTATTATATTCTTTTCCATCAAAAGCTATAGCTTTTACAAGTACTCAAATCCTACCCAATTTGTTTTTCCAGTCACAGAGACAAAAATGTATGAGTGTATCTACTGTTATAGAAGGTGCATTTTTAAACCAAAATTAACTTGCAGCAAATAGTAATCATAAAATTACAACTGTGTTTTCACTTCCAATTTTGTTACAACACTTCTCACTTTTCCTCTCTGCAAGCCTTACAGCTTCCAAGTTTAGCTGTAGCCAGATGCACGTAGCAAGGGTCTTCTGTTCCTGAACCAGACACCAGGATTCAGCCGTGCTGCTGGCACTCCAGAGAGCAGCTGCCCGCTTTGCAGCTCCCTCTCATGCAACGCGGTATCTACAACCGCAAAACTTCACTGAAGCATTTTCTCTTTCCAATCACACCTGGGTCTCCCAGCCCTGATATTCCGAACAGATGCCAGCAGATGGTGCTCTGTGTACAGCCCAACTCCTGCCATCCCCTCCCAGGAACCAGACCTACCACCCTACTCATGTCACCCATACGCTGTATGGCCTTTTATGATCTATCCCCACGCCTGAAACCTTAGCCACGCCAATAGCATGGTGCTACACCACGTGAGAGTATTTAAGTTTTCCTTTGTAGTATTTTTAACTAAAGAAAACCCAGCACTGCTGGGATCTCACAATACAGCCTGGCCGTGCCTGTTCTAGACAATGCTGGGCTTCAAACCGTGCTGACTCAACACATCTGTGCAGGGAGTTCGTATCTCTACTAAAAATCCTGCACTGAAAGACACCTAAACTCACCTTACATACAAGTTCTGAAAACTACTACTGTTTACTAATAAGATTAAGACCAATCTGAACCCCAGGCTCACCCATCAGCTTCGGTCTCAAAGTTTAACCAAAATCCATAGCTCCGGCTCAAATTATTTACTTTTATTTAGTAAATCACCGAAGGCAAAACATAATCCAGACAATTGACCTTGAATTGGACCGTGAAATTCAACCATAAGGTTCTTCTGACTTGAGTGGCATTTTGATATTCAGCTCCCAAGACTAACATTATCACACTGAGACTTTCTGAATGTGTTTTTTCTTTTGCAGCCTTCTAAGTTATCACTGATTCTTTAGGTTAACATTGTAATGATGTAGCACATCCATAATTAAAGACTGGCCCCTCACCTTATCCCTCTTCTACATTTTACAGAAAAAAGTGGTGGCAAGCAGACCTCACCAATCCTAAATAAATTAAGTTGTTTTTTTCAACAAGCAATACCTAAATGAAAACTATACTAAAAAACCCAGTTAGTGAGCACATCCAATGCTTTTACAGGTCATTGCATTGCCAGATGTTGATCTAAACTCAATGCAGAAAACTAACTCAGAGGTATGTGTGCTATAGTAACTAACCATAGGAAAGAATATGTTTAAACCACCATTGCTTGTTAATCATGTTGAAGTTCTTCATAATTTAACATAGCGAATGCAACCAAGCCACATAGAAAGCAAAGCTTCTGTAACCTGCAGGGAAATGTGGCAGGTAATCTAATGCTACAGAGAAGTAAGATGAATAAAACTCCAATGGCCTATGTGTAAAGGAGCTATTTCTCTTTTTCTTAAAATAACACCAAACCTGGAGTTTGGCTAAGGCTCCGCTGCTCACACGAGCCTATCTGAAATGGCCACAAGACCTTTATCATTTTCTGTGGTAGGACTGAAAGGCCTCCACTGGGACAGGTGAAAGGGAGTGATGAAATCTAAGCAGTCACCAAAGGCTCCCTTTATACATAACAAAGTGAACAGAAGCTGACATCTAAAACAGATCAGATGATCTGTCCTCCCAGAGTGACTATTTCTCTCCATAAACTTCAGAAGAGCCTACAACAACAGTGCAGACAGACAGAGACAAAACTGCACTGGGATTCATCTGAAGTGAAAAGTGCCAAAGCTACACATCTTGCCAATAGACAGCCAGTCTCTGCAGCACAGTATGCCCTGGGACTAAACAGAGCTTTGGCTTAGCACTGACATGAAGGAGGGAGTGCAGAAAAAAAGGTACAAACCCCACCTCTGCTGACTGACTCAACTCCTAGCAATACCTCTTTGAAGGCACTACACCCTAATACCAAATCAGATAAATTCAGCCTAGGAATAGCAAACACTTCAATGACTAAGTTCAGACACTTGTATTCCAGGCAGGTCTCTCAACCTGTGTCTATTAGTTTAACATTGCTGAAAGTCTGCAATCAGCCAGGAAGAAGCAGAAGAGGCAAGGCCATGGGAAAAGACTGACAACTAAAATTCTAGTTAAATCATCTAGAAGATAAGCCGTTACTCACATGCTGACAGTCTTTGTCCTAATTAGCTATGCTGTTTAAAAGAGTTGAAAGCTACAATATATAAAAAGAAAAAACAACATGAAAAATTAACTCTTAAAAGAATATGAAAATAAACAAACAAACTTTCACTCTGCTGCTGCACAAATGCAAGGGTATTTCAGGTAAACTGGTAAAAATCTCATGGCTTTAAATTAGTTTCAGGATGTACTTTGTCCTAGGGGAAGGGATTGAACAGCACTAAATTCTATATATAGCAGAAAACCTTTTCTCCACCTATACAGTTCTTGCACTGTTTCTTGGTCTTCAAAATAGATATAAACAGATCTACTAAGTCACATATGACATTAAAATGACTATAAGTACCTTAAGGTCTTGCCTGGTTGCCAGCAGCTCAGACTCTTTCCCATAAAGGTCCAGCTGCAACTTCTCTGTGTTTTCCTTATGTTTTTCATGGGTTTTCTGTAAGTCTGCTAGCTTGACTTTTTCTGCTTTAAGCTCCTGTGCTGATAAAATAGACTGCTGTTGAAGTTTATTCTCCAGTTCTGCCTGAAACATAAGCACAGGAAGTTTCAGTTAAAGTTACAGACAGTAAAGTAAGCTTAATCATTTCAGTAAACTGCATTTCCACTGCAAGATGATATTTTTTTCCACTTATGAAATAGCAGTTCAGTAATCTGATGTTTGTGACTTTACGGTAATATTTTGTACCTAATTTAATTCATGTTAAAAGACTAAGTGAAACACATTAAGACCAAACATTAAAAATCTAAATGTTTCCAAGTCCTAAAATTTCCAGACTGACTAAAGCACATATATCATCATGGAGCATAGGGCAGCCAAAGCTGGAGCAACATTTAACAGTGCATGGCACAGACACACAACACAGCACTCCCTAATGTTGTAAGACATCTGAACTCTTTCCATTATGGTTTGAGTGTCATACCTTCACTCAGATAAATTCTTTTGATATAGTAAGAGAAGACTTGGTTTAAAACTGCCATGGATGTTACAAGACACTGCAGAGTTTGTCTACACAACTCTCACAAAATTCTACTGTTTTACAAGAAAATGGCAGCTCTTGCCTCACAGCATGCTCCTGAAGTAAAATAAACACGTTCAATCTAGCCCTTTTTTATAATTTTATTGAAACTCAATTCCTACAGAAATCACATTTCAGCACTGGTTCTTTGTACTTTGTTATTGCTATTGTTGATGATGTTGTTTCTCTCTCCAACAGCATCTGAAGACCTTGTTTCCACATCCTGACCTTATAATTTCCAGCAAAACCACAGCAGAGATGTTTATCACAACAACATTGACACGAAAGCTGCAGCTTTTATCAAATTCACATTAATTTCCTTAAAGGAGTAAGAGAGGACAGTCTTACCTTTTCTAAAAGGGCAGTTTTTAATTCAGCTTGCAGCGTCTCACTATGTTTTTTCTTCTGCTCAAAAGATTCCTTTAACTCTCTCAGCTTCCCCTGGAGATGTTGCTCGCTTTTTTCTTTCTCCTTCAGAAGACCCTGAATTTCCAGTACTTGCGCTCGTGCTGAATCAAGTTCTATCGATAACTGCTTAGAAATCTGTATTTGAA